>NC_080851.1:11199909-12449909 GCF_030435755.1 Ochotona princeps
TTTCTGTGTCCTAAGTGAGTGAGAGCCCATGGTCCAGTTCGAGTCCTCACCGGCAATCTGCTACTATCTGTTTTTCAATTCACAATAAACCTTTCCTTTTTAAAAACTCATTTCTTGAGCCATAATGACCTCAGCCCTCCAAGGATCTTTTTGTACCCATTCTGAATGAGCTCATTGTTTATTCCCAGGGAAGAATGTTTCAGATACTGCTTTGTTGTAAGCATAGTTGAGTGCCCTCGTGGACATGCTTGTTGAACCCCAAAAGTCTGTTCTGAGTGCACTCTGTCCCAGGCGCCACCTCTGCAGAAACTGAAGAAGGAGACCATGAGCAGTTTTCTCTCCCTAGCCAGGTGATTTTAGTGACCCTACATTTTCCTTGTAATGGAAGGGCTTTTTCTAGCTGTGGAGAGCAATTTACTGGGGACTGCTTTGTCTTCCCTAGTGTGGCCAGATGCACAGGTTTTTAGGCAACCCTTCGCCCACACATCTTACCCTATTAAAGCCATTTCATGTGGATGCAAGCCTAGTAGAAATGGTTTGAAGGTCTTTAAAAAAAGAATGTGTGCTCTTGGCCGAGCAAATAGCTCAAGATATAAGGAAAAAGGAATTCTGGTTGATAAATAATATATTTTAATTGTTAATGAATAGAAATAAATGAATTCTGTTTCTTAAAAAGAATATAGTTTTAGCCATATGATTAAACTACAATAAGCACTTTGTGAAGTTTTTCTCTGGTTGACTATTTTTTTTTAAGAAGCAATATCTGCAAGTTCCATGTGTAGTTTTACGTCCAGCAGAATGTCTGCAAACGGCATGGTAGTCCTCAAAGTCTGACATAGAACCGAAAAATGGTACAAATGCAGCCAAAAAGTTCTCATGGCAAAAGATGGTAAGCATTTAGGAACATTTTCCCCCTTACATCTAGATTATAATTTCTTCTGTTATAATCCATTAACTTATTTATTATTTTAAAAATACTCAGTTAACAGCAACAAAAGATCTGTGACTGAAAGAGTTTTAATATCATGAAGATTGTACTTTCCTGAAAGCATAACTTAAGAAGCCTGAGAAACTTGGAAACCTTGGATCCGAAAGATCAGCAAATGCTATGGGAAAAGTACAAGAGTAAAAATGTTACAGCAGGATCTTGGAAGGGAGCGTAGCTGGCTTGAGAAGTGAGGGGAAGGTTTTCCCAGGCAATGAAAGCATTCATGTGCCACCTCCACCCACCATGTATGTGGAAACTAGCTTGAATTGTTTCGTTTTTATTAATATAAATGTTTCAGCTGTTTAAATTATAGCTAACATGTACAAATACTGAAAAGTTAAAAAAAAAAGACCCAGGCAATTTTAAATTATGGCCTAAAATGTTTTTAACAGAGGCAAATAGACCAAAATAAACTAAAAAGAATCATTAGGAAGAAACACGAGTCTGACCCGCTTTGTAGGCCTTGAGCCAACGTCCTTCTCATCCTTCTGCTTGGAAAGCGTGTGGCTGCCTGGGTAGGTCACCCAGACCCACAGCAGGCTGGGGCTCTGCACGGGAGGAGCTACAAGGCCACACACAGAATAAACCTTACCAACAGTCATTTCTAGCCATGATAAATTAATTTTTTTTCTAATGTCAGGGATTAAGACCAGATAGCATGTTTTTGATTTACTTATTTTGAGCAACAGTGATCAGTACTGTCTATCCCTGGGTGATAAACACTGGTTTCTTTGAGATTTTTTTTTTAGGAGTTAGTTTTTGCAGCCATTTCAGCATTACAGCAGAGTTGTGTGTAGAGATTCCATTCATTTCCCAGTAGCACCCCTCTCCTTCCTGATTCCCCAGCTGCCAACATTAGCTGAGGGTGGCACATTTTATATAACCAGTGAAATGAAGTTGACATTGTTGTCACGCATCATTTCCACGTTTTGTGGCGTTGAGGAATGATGCAGACCGGTTCAGTTCACTGCCCTAAACGTCACCCAAGCTTTGCTTCTTTTTGCCTTCTGCACCCTTAGCTCTGGACGATCACCGTGCTCTCTCTTATTCCCTCCGTATTCTGGCTTCTTCCAAAATGCCTTGCAGTTGGAATCATACAGTTCATGTCCTTTACAATTACTATCACTTTGCAGTATGCGTTGCCATTTGTTACTGTGATGCCTCCAAATTAGTTTTTTTGCTAAGGATTCTTTTTTGCTATTCTGGGTCTTGTGTGATTCCATATGCACTTTAGGACTTTTTTTTTTCAATGCTGTGAAGAATGGCATGGTATTCTCATAGGTGTTACATGAGCAAGGAATATCTTTCCATTTTGTGTGTGTGTGTGTGTGTGTGTCTGATAATTCCTGTCTTCACTGTTTAATTGTAGGGATCTTGTACTTATTTGTTTATATTAATTCCTAAATATTTTACTGTTTTTACACCTTTTGTGAATGAGGTTTTTTTCAGTGTATTCATCATTAGCATATTAGAGAACTACTGTGCTTTGGATATTTATTTTATGTACTTTAACTTTATTGAATTGGTTTATCAGTTCAGTTCTAACAGCTTGTTGGCAGAGAATGTAGATTTTTTTCCATGTATAGCATCGTGTGACCTGAAAGCATGGGGTTTTCATTTCATCTTTTCCAGTTTTAATCCCTTTTATCTCCTTCTCCTCCCTAATCACTTTTGCTAATACTTCTAGTACTGTGTTAGATCAGAGTGGGGAAAGTGGATATGTCTTGTTTCAGATTAGGTAGCTACTTAATAACCAGAGTATTTTGTCTTGTACCTACCACTGTTTTGGAAAGCTGAAGCAGAGTAACAGTGACTAATAAATCTGTGTAGGACTCTGTGTTGGGTGGTTTGCTAAGCTTTACTCAGCCATTAATGTCATTTGTAGTTGGAAAGATAAAGATTTAAACAAATTAAATTATTTCTTCCTGGGGATCAGAGTTACCATATGAAGTGGACATTGAAGTTCAGTTCTTTTTGACTTCAAAGTTTAAGCCTGTATTGAACTTCTCCAAATAAAAGAATAATAAATATTGATGATCTAGACTTGTCCCATCAACTTTTATTAATTCTGTTATAACCCAGTTTATTTGAAAGTCAGAATTCCGGAGAGAGGGAAGGACAGAGATCTTCCATCTGATGCTTCATTTTTTCCCAGATGGCTGCTATGAATGGGGTTGAGCCATGCCAGGAGCTTCTTCCAGGACTGCCAGTTTGGTACCAGGGGTCCAAGCGTTTGGGCCATCTTCCCCTGTTTTTCCCAGGCCAATAGCTGGGATCTGGATCAGAAGTGGAGCAGCAGGGATATAAACTGGCACTTGTATGAGTTGCCAGCATTGCAGGTGGTGGCTTTACCAGCTGGGTCTAGTGTTTCTGAGTAGTTTGTGTTGAGTTGTTTTCTGCGTTCTCCAGAGTTCATAGCACCTAATGATAGGTTTACATTTTGTTCATTATTTGACATGCAGAACTAGCACCTGGAGATTTAGTGACACATGCCAAAGAAGTGTTTCTTCGGCAGATACTGTTCAGGGGATGTTGTTTGGTGATGATGGCTAGAGGCTCTTGGTTTTATTTGACACAGGCTCTGACTACTGCAATGCTTGTTGCATAAAACACAGTGAGCTTATGTTTTTCACCTTGCTTAATGTAGTGATGAATGGGTTAATGTTTTTAAATTATTTGATAAACTGCTAAATGTCCACTCTACTCTTAGCTATGCATAATAAGTCACCAAGGATCATACCAAGGAGTGCATATTTCAATTATTACTTGTGTGTGTGAGTGTGTGTGTGTGTGTGTGTGTGTGTGTGTGTGTCCTTGTTTGAATCACTTTATTCCTGGATCAGCAGCATGCCCTGATCAATATGAAAGTACTGACTCACATGCAGGAATTATTACAAGTTTATGGCACTAATGTAGTTACTTGCTGTTCCCAGGGTTTAGTACCTGTGTTTTCCTTGCATGTTTTCAAAATTACACTGTATATAATTTCTTAAATTTGGCTTTTGTCTTTTAATTCCCAAACCAAGAGCATTAGCAGTGGATAAGGATATGGACATATGTTAGCGTTTATGACACAGGATTGTGAAACAGCAAGCTGTTAAGTTTGCCTCTTCCTGCCGCAACTCTCCAAATGGGGGTTCTGACTGTGTCCCACCGTCTCTCCAAGGGCTCGTTTTTCTCCCGTGCTCCTGGCTGTAGCTGTTGGCATCTGCCAGCAGTCAGGAGCTCAGGACAGCAGTGCTGGAGTCCTTCTCAGCGCCCCTCTTCCATCACCTTCCGTTTGCCAGCTGCCATCAATTCTGAATCCACACCGTCTCTTTACCTCCACTCCCTTCCCTTGTCACCGTGCCTGCTCTGTGTCACACTCTCATCATCCCTCCTTAGGACAAGCACAAAAGCTGCTCTGGGCTCCCCCTCTCCAAGCTCAGTATTGGCAGGGGCCCCAGATGGCCTCCAAGCCGGATGGAACGGCGGCCTTCACGTGGGGGTCGCTGCTCTGCTCCAGCAGGTTTGGCAGATCCACTCCTGCCATGGCCCCCCAATCCCCAGGGTCCCTCAAGACAGTGTTGTTCACGGGGAGGGTCTCTGCTTGTTGAGCTGATGAGAAGGGAGGATCCTGTTTAAGGAAAAACAAGCAAAATGATCCCCGTTTCCCTCAAATCAAGTCTAAAGAAAGGGCCTGGAATTGGGTTCTGGTTCTTATCAGTAAAGTGTTGGTATGTGACTGTGCGAAGGGGTTGTGCAACACAGAGGGAGTAGGAACCTCATGAAGATGGAATGCAAACATGAACTTTTACTGAGGAAGTGCTCCTGCGATCTACTCGGGCTGCAGTTATCCCCGGGAACAATCCCCTGTTGCAGCAAAAAGGAGTTCAATTCAGAATTGTAGACGGCGGGGCCAATGTTGGAAACTGCACACAAAGTAGTGTTGGGGAGACACAGAGCAAAAGACGAGAGTGCAGCAGACACTGGAGAAAGCTTTTCACCACATGGGCCTTGTCAGCCTGTCCTGGGATGCGGTTCCCAGGAGCTGACCAGACCCCAGAAGCCTCATTGTTCTGTTCGGGGGTCACAAAGCAACTTGGGGAAATGGATCCACACACTTGGGAAAGAGTCCCATAAAGCCTGTCACACATTGCTCTCTAGAAGTCCAGAACATTGGGAAAATAGGAAAGGCCTTGAGCTTAGTTTTTATCAGACAGTGTAAGTAAGAGAATGTTAAAGTAGCTAAAGTAAGCCTACACAGATGTACATCTTTGACTAGTGCATGGTTTCAAAAACCTAATCTCAAAAAGTAAATAAAAGGAACAACATTTTTTAAATAAATAAAAATAAAATCATTTGAACCTAAATGAACCAACAAACCAAGTCTACACAGACAGCTTCTGTTGGAGGTAGAGAAGCACGTTTAATAGCAGACTCAGGGCTCATGGCACACTGGTTCATGTGTCTTCCTCACTCCAAATTTCAGATTTACTTTTGGTCCTTACCGTGCCTTGCCCTGAATGAAAGTGACCATTTAGTCATCAGAATCAGAGGGCTTTTGTGAGTGGAAGGGAATGTTACTCCCAATGACACCAAGAGACCTGGCATCCCCAGGCCTGACACACTTGATTCTGAATGTGTGATGGGGTCTCTGAACCATCCAGCCTGCTTGCCTGCTGTCCAGCCTCCTGCTCCCCGGCCATCCAACCCACTGTACCCAGTGATCCAGCCTGCTGTCCTCCATCATCCAATCTGCTGTCCTCTGCTGTCCAGCTTACTGTCCCCCACTATCTGGCACACTGTCCCCCGCCATCCAGCCCGCTGTCCTCTGTGATCCAGCCCACTGTTCCCCGTCATCCAGCCCTCTGTCCTCCGTTGTCCAGCCCACTCCTCCATCATCCAGCCTGTTGTCCCCTGTCATCCAGCCCGCTGTCCCCTGCTGTCTCTTGCCATCCCCTGCTGTCTCCCTCTGTCCCCTGTCATCCAGCCTGCTGTCCTCCCACCAACCAGTGCACTGTCCCCCACCATCCAGCCCACTGTCCCCCGCCATCCAGCCTGCTGTCCCCTGTCATCCAGCCCGCTGTCCCCTGTCCCCTGTCCCTGTGCCTCTCCTGCAGCAGCAGCCTCTTCCTCCAACTCTTTCTTCTGCTTTATCACTGGCCCTGGATCCTCCTTGACTTTGGGCCTTTCTGCTTGCCCTTCCTTCTGCCGGGTACACTGTGGGCCCAGCAGTTCACCTGTCAGCTTCTCATCATTAAGGTCTGCACACAGAATCATGTCAGCTGTGAGGTCCTCCCCGGGTGCCTCCCTCAGTGAGATCCTCCTCGGCAGCACATTGGCCATTGTCATCCACTCCACACTATCTGAAAATGTTTTTTTGTGTGTGTATTTGCCTTACTCACTTGCTGTTTCTCATAAAGCAGGAAAGGAAGACTGTGTTTATCTTGCTCGTTTCTCTAACTCCAGTGTTCAGTACACAGTACCTGGTTTATAGGTTCAAAAAACATTTCTTGAAGGAATACATGTAAGTTAGCTCTTACAAAGTGAATGGCTGATGCCTCATGCATTGATGTATCCTGCTGTCTTGTGCTGTTGGTCTTTTATTTTCTCCTCTTTTTCTTGTACTGTTGTAAGCCTCCATGGACTGGGCTTGCCTCCTGAACTTCAGTTTCCAATATGTTAAGGGTGAAAATCCCTCACATGGTACAATCCATCACCTTTATTACAAAATGCCTGTCTGGCAGAGATCTGCATGGAGTATTGGGGGCATTTTTTTTTCTTCAAAGATTTATTTATTTTTATTAGAAAGTCAGATATACAGAGAGGAGAGACAGAGAGGAAGCTCTTCCGTCCGATGATTCACTTCCCAAGTGACCACAATGGCCGGTGCTGCGCTGATCCAAAGCCGGGAACCTGGAACCTCTTCCGGGTCTCCCACGTGGGTGCAGGGTCCCAAATCTTTGGGCCGTCCTCGACTGCTTTCCCAGGCCACAAGCAGGGAGCTGGATGGGAAGTGGAGCTGCCGGGATTAGAACCGGCGCCCATATGGGATCCCGGTGCGTTGAAGGTGAGGACTTTAGCCACTAGGCCATGCCGTGGGGCCCATGGCGGTGTTTTATAATTGAAAGTGTTAGCTTCTGTTTTTTACCTCTTTTCTTGGTTAATGGAATCCTGTTTTCCAACTTCTCCATTTCTGGCATGTTAGTAATTCTGCTCATTCTTTCCTTCTTACATGGAGTTAAGTCTCTCGGCCCCATGAATTCATTGGAAAGATCTCTGGTTTCGGTGTTTATTACCACTCACTGACACCCCTCTGGGGACTCCTCAGCTTTTCCTAATTGCTGTGATAACATTGACTGTTTTTCTCTTCCCTGACTTGCTGGCCAACAGCAGGTTAATCCTCCTGAGCTGGATTTTTTCTGGTGCTCCTCAGTGACTCCACATAGCCTGTTTACCAACATTGGCATTTCCAAGCCTGTGTCAGTGGGCCTTCTGAAGTCCCACGTGGTAATTCTATAGCCTGTCCCTCTCCTTTCTTAGCAATACACTCTTTCCTGTAATTTTTAATTTTCTTCTCCTCATTGTAAACCAGAATTCCCTTCTACTTAAACACTTTGTCCTTTAGCAGGTCTCTCCTGACACCACACTTTGCATTCCATCTCAACGTGCTCTGAAGCTTTGCTTTGCTCACTTTCTGACACATCAGATTGTGCTTCTGTCCCAGTTCTATGCATTGAGTGCCTACCACGTTCTTGGCATGTTTTAAGCTTAGCAGAATGCAGTGCCAAGCAACCCCAAATAGGTATTAACGCTGTTTTTCTGGTGTGTGTATGTGTTTTTTAACTGATAAGCATTATTTTAGTGTTGTGTATAAAAGTTTTCAGAAGGCAAGGCTCAAGAATCCTGTAATTCTTCCACTTGCACATGCTGTTGGCAAAATTAATCTCTCTCATTACTTAAAATTGCATGTGTATTTTACATTTCCTTAAGACTGACTTCCCTTATCACTGACATATTTGAACCATGTATTTGTGTACTTAGGAACTTTAATGGTCCAAGAAGTTCTTATCTAAACAATTAAATTGGAATGACAAAAGTTCAGTGAGTTTGCTAATTGCCTTGCACCCTTTCAGGATCCAGGAACAAGTTTATGGCCAAGGGATTTATGTGGTAGTCACCCTTAAACCCTACAAGTCAACATACTGGTTTGGAGTCATGCAAAGATAATTTCAGTATTACATTGGAATGCTTTGGACAGCATAGCAGGCATGTCTCTTAACACTGGATCCTTCAGACCCTATAGCTCACAGTGGTCTGAGGTTAATGAAAGTGTTGCATTCTTATTAACCATGGGAAGCTTATAGTATTATGAAACAGCATGTTTTTCTCTTTCAGTTTATGAATATGATATGCATTTTACCATATTCCCAGAAGTTGCTTGGTGATAGCCAAGTTTGCCTGAAGTTGTACTAATGGCATTCACAGCTGTATGTAGTATCAGTTCATCTCATGAAGTTTATCACTGATCTGTTTCAACCAAATATTTTACCTAGTATATTTTTGCAAGTATTTGTTTTAGCAGGAGCTCAAAGGGAAACAATATTCAAACAGCATTCTGTCTTGCAAAGGCAAAATTTTAGGGAAATATTTATATTTGAACATTTGCTGTGTAATTCAGATAGGGAAATTTGAAAACCAGATACACCCTCACTAAAATTTGAAACAATTCAAAATTCTATGTAAGTATGTATTATATTACCATTGTGCTTTATTGCATATAATATGTTGAATTTTTATCTTGTGTATATGTGTGTTTTAGAGGCAGTCATTGGAAAAAAAACTTATGACCTCATTGAAAGCTTCAATAAGGAGTATGTTTGGCTTTCATGCTAAGGGTTCTTTTTCTTTCTTTCTTTCTTTCTTTCTTTCTTTCTTCCTTCCTTCCTTCCTTCCTTCCTTCCTTCCTTCCTTCCTTCCTTCCTTTCTCTCTCTTTCTCTTTCTCTCTCTCTCTCTCTTTCTTTCTTTCCTTCCTTCTGCTGTTTGTGCCCTAACAGACTAGCGTTTTCCTGACATAATTAAAAATTGTGTAACATTGCATCATTCAGCCACAACCATTTTGCATATCCCGTAAATATTATCTGTATGAGTTTGTTTTTCTTTTTTCCTAAACGTGAGTAAGAGGCAGAGAATACAGGAAAACAAACAAAATAGGAAAGTGCACACTGTCTTCATAGTAATAACAATAACAACAAAAAAACTGGCTAGCTGGTGACCGTCTGGCTTGTCACGCAACACTGAATGCTGATGTTGCATTTCATTGAGTGTGGATGTGGAAAGCCAGCATCCTGGTGGTTCGTAAGAAGTTATGGTCATGGTAAAGGGGTTTGACTGGGATCTACTCAATGAATTTCAGAATTTTGTTTTTATCAAAGAGGAAGTAGTGGGTGATTTAAGGTACATTAAAGAAACACAGCCACACTGATACAACCTGTAAAACTTGGAAAATCATTCTTCTACTTTGACCCTCTTATATTTTTATGCCACTGATCATCCAAATTTCTACATGACATAATTTTTTTACCAAACAAAATTCATTTTATTTCTTCTTGAACTGTTTTAGTATAGTGTTGAAGAGACATTAGCTATATTGAACAGTTCTTAAACTTTCTTCATTTACCTCCTCCTTAGTTACCCACTTCCTACTCACAATGGGAGAGAGCAAGGGATGGCTTTGTGCCACAGAGGACTAAGCTGCTTTGTAGGATGACTGCATTTGTTATCTGTAGACCTGGGCCTCTCTGATCCAGCTTCCCAGTAGTGAGTCTGGGAGGCATTAGATGATGACTGGAATCACACTATACAGGAGGGACAGCAGGGTGTAGTTCCGAGGTGTGGGCTTTGGCCTGGCCAAAAGCCAGGTTGTGGCAGTTTAGGGTGTGAACTAGCAGGTTAGAGATGTTCTATCTCTCCACCCCTCTCTGTCAGTCTTTTACCAAAAAAATGAAAGGGTGAAAGGGCTTTATTATGAATAATTGGAGTCACCCCAATTTGCTAGTTAATGAGATTTATAGAGTAGTGGTTTGAAACCCAAATGTGTGCTAGAAATTCATTGAGACCATTTGGAATAATGTGTCTTCAAGTTTACATCCAGAGCATCTGGTTTAGTAAGCCCAAAGCAGTGTTTTGGAATGAGTGTTGTAATTAGTGGGCAACACTTTTGTTTTGAAGTTTCATGAAATAATGCTTTAAGGATTGGATTCAAGAAAAAGAATGCCTTTTTTTAGCTCCTTGGACGTGCCTCCTTCAAGTCCCACCTTTGACTTTTTAGCTGTCTCCTTAGTAAAGAAGAATGGTTTAGGTAAAATTAAGTAATTTGTTGGGGCTATTTGCAGACTCATTTTCAGGTGCTGGATATCCTGCTGGGTAAGAGAAAGAATGCAAAGAATGATGTGGTCCCAAGAAAGGGAAAGTAAAGGCAAAAGCCCATCAAAGATAGATGACTGGGTTGGTGATGCATATCTGTGGCAATTTGAACCAGCCAAGAATGTATGAGGCGTGGGGGAGGCTATTAACTGAGAGGGTCCAGGGTAGTGGGGCTTCATAGCCCATGATTCAAAGAGGGAGGATCTAAAGCCATCATCCAAGAGTGGAAGAAAACCATAAAGACAGACTGTGACAGCTGAGGGGCAAAAGAACCTCCCCAGAAGGGAAGAGCCCAAGTGTGGATGCTGCCCCAGAGGTCAAGTGCAATGAGCACTAGGAAACTGGCTCCACAACAGGTGGCAAGGTGGACGGCTGAAATCACACCTCTGAAGACTCGTTTATGCGTCCTCTCCGGGCCTTGTTTCCCTGATTTCAAGTTACCATGCCATTTTTCACTCTAATTCTTCATCACATTTACAGGTGATATTTTAGAAAGGTTAAAAATAATAAAAATGTCATCCTAAGGTTTATATTAATATCCATTTCACAGTCGTCCATGGCTCCTTCGTTTCTCCTCACGGCTTCTAACAAACTCTTCTTGTTAGTTTTTTTGTGTCTTCTTTCATGCTTCTTTTTACCAATCCTGTGAAAATCCCCATTCTGTCTTTATTCACATTTTTCAAATATACCATTACAAGAGAATAACAAAATACAATGAACTCAGAGTTCTTAGCTCAGAATTTAGGAAAAGTTCAGCCTGACAGACCATATGATTAGTTGGTTTTATGTTGGGCACAGACTAGCCCCGCCACCGAAGGTAGTCCTGAAATCTGTATTTATTACTTCATCTGTCTGTATCTGTTATTCCTGGAACATAGCATATGTAGTTGGCATTTTGTGTGAGGTTGAATATAACATAATTTCTGTTTACTTAGTGAATGTGGATTTTAAAGACAGAAAATCTTGCATTCGCCCCTACAAAGGGACTTTGTAGCACAGTCCTCCACTGCCTAGACGGCAGTTTGAATTTAACTTAGGTTCCCTTCATTCCTAATGGGTGCTGCCTGATTCTCAGATGGGGGAGACCTTTGATCCTGGTGGAAGCAGCCTTCCCTTTACCCTCCTGGCTTCATCCACTTGAGGGAACAGTGGGGACATACGCGGCTGATGTGTTTTGCCTGTGAAGTTGGGAGGCGTTGAAGTGTGGGAGAAGCTACAGGCAGAGAGAGATTGAGCAGACAACTGAATTGTTGGTTCTGAAAGTGGGAAATCTGCTATTGTCAGGATCCAAGGTGGAACCGTGACCCCGACTGCTCTCGCCAGCCGAGGTCACTGGCCTGACTCAGGCATGAGCTCTCATCTGTTGATATTGCCTTAGGAAACAGAAATCTAGGGCATCTGTGTTCTCACCACATAGTTGTGAGCTGCTGAGTAGGATGTGACTTGAATGTAACAATCTTGTGCCATGTGTCAGCCAGCTCACAAATTTCTCGGTACAATGTATTATCCAGATGGGAGGTCCCTGGAATGAATATAGTCTAATGACTATTTATATAACAGGCTGTACATACAGCGTGACCAGGTGGAAGCCATTCCCTAGTTGGTGGGGATAGATGACTTTGGGGTATGGAGTTGGGTGAGGCACAAGTGGGAAACTTTACTTCAAGAGTGAATGTAGCGCCCGGCGGCGTGGCCTAGCGGCTAAAGTCCTCACCTTGAATGCACCAGGATCCCATATGGGCACCGGTTCTTATCCCTGCAGCTCCACTTCCCATCCAGCTCCCTGCTTGTGGCCTGGGAAAGCAGTCGAGGACGGCCCAAAGATTTGGGACCCTGCACCCACGTGGGAGACCCGGAAGAGGTTCCAGGTTCCCGGCTTTGGATCAGTGCAGCACCGGCCATTGTGGTCACTTGGGAAGTGAATCATCGGACGGAAGAGCTTCCTCTCTGTCTCTCCTCTCTGTATATCTGACTTTCTAATAAAAATAAATAAATCTTAAAAAAACATTTTATTTAAAAAAAAAGAGTGAATGTGGAAGATATATTACAACAGAATCCTGTAATAGTCTGGGATTTAATCATTTGGGGATGGGCATTGTGATGCAGTAAGCCTAGCCCCTCCTTGCTGCATCCATATCTCATATGGGAGTACCAGTTCAAGTTAAGGTTCCTGCTCTGCATATCCAGTTCTTTGCTAAGGTTTCCTGGTAGACAGCAGGTGGTCACTCAAGCATCTGGGTCTCTGCTTCCCACTTGGAATACTTGGCAGGGAACTCTGGTCGCCAGGCTTAGGCCTGTCCCAGTTCTGACTGTTGTGCGAATTTTGGGAATGAGCTAATGTATAGATCTCAGTCTCAGTGTCTCTCTCTCTCTCCACTAATTTTTTAAGTCAGTAAAAAGAGATTTTAAAATAAGCACAAAAAAAATCACTTGAATTACAAGAGGATTCTTGGCCTAGACAATCAAAAATGAAATAGCTGGAATTTCTGTAGACATGTTATCACATAATGCTCCCAATGTGAAATGTGTAGGCAGTTTAAGAACACGTGTATGATCTAGCATGTGTAAAAATCTGAAGTTACTAGGCAGGAGATCCTTAGACTGTATTCATAATTGCAGTTAAGAGCAGTATCATTTGTATGATAAAAATCTCACTGGGAACAACAGTGCTCCCAGTATAGAGCATTGTACAGATCCCTCAGAGAAAACAGTTGTGTTGTGGCACTCTAGAGACTCTACCAAAAATAACTTCAAATG
Source organism: Ochotona princeps (assembly GCF_030435755.1). NCBI lineage: Eukaryota > Metazoa > Chordata > Mammalia > Lagomorpha > Ochotonidae > Ochotona > Ochotona princeps. The sequence continues at coordinate 11,213,064 of NC_080851.1, forward strand.
ACCCTCAGACTTAATGGACAGCACATGTCAGCACCACCAGCAACCCAGTTTTTCAGGACAGCTGGCATTTTTCTAACCCAGGACACTGATTGAACATCAAAATTGATGTGTAGACCTGTAGGTAATATATCTTAGAAACTTGCCCTAAGGAGAGGAATGTACCAACCAGACTTGCAATGAAAAAAGGTAAAAGAATAGACAGAGGCACTATGAATGTTACTAAAGACTCTATGGCAAAGGAGCAAATCCTCTACCACCCTCAGAGTTAACTGAGGAAGACATTGAGAAAACGGGGACACAGAATTCAGAGAACTCAATATAAAGCTTCTGAACAACAATGAGAAGCACGTAATACAAGAGTTCAAGAAAATTAAGGAATATGTCTCACAGGAATTAGCAGCAATGAATCAAATGGAAGCTGATGTAGCAGAAATTAAGAATACAGTGGAGCAAATTAAAAGTACATGGAGAGTCTCAAAAATAGGATGAAAACATCATAAGAAAGAGTCTCACAATAGGAAGATATTTCCTTGTCCCAGGGGGAAACAAACAAAAACTGGAAGCAGAGCTGGGTCAAGCTAAAAAGAGTATCCCAGAATTGAAAGACATGATTAAAAAGCCCAATGTAAGAGTTATAGGAGTTCCAGAAGGCACATAAAGAGAAGCTGGGATTAAAGGTATGTTCAATGAAATAATAAGTGAAAACTTCCCTAATCTAGAGAAAGAATTAGAAAACAATATACAAGAGGGTCACAGAACTTCCAACAGAGTTAAGAAAAAACAAAACTTCATCATGATACATGGTAATCAAGCTCTCTTCAGTTGAACATGAGGAAAAGATCCTTAAATGTGCACATGAAAAAAATCAAGTGACCTATATAGGAACCCCAATCAAACTCACAGCTGACCTCTCAGAAGAAATGCTATATGCCAGAAGAGACTGGAGTGACATATTCCAGATTCTGAAAGGGAAACTTTCAGCCCAGAATATCGTATCTAGCAAAGCTCTCCTTTGTCTTTGAAAATGAAATAATGCATTTCCACAGTTAAGAAAAATTCCAAGTTTCACCTCTTCTAAACCTTCCCTACAAATGATACACAGAGATGTTCTTGTGAAAGAAAAAAAGGAATAGAAACCACCAAAAACAAAAGCAGATGTGGAAAACATCCCAGTAAAAGGCCAACAGAAAATTAAATAAAAGAACAACTCATTGCTAAAATGAAGGACTAAATTGCCACCTATCCATATTAACACTGAATGTAAATGTCTTATGTTCATCAATCATACCCCATAGATTAGAGGATTGGATCGAAAAACAAAATCCATCTATCTGCTGCTTACAGGAGACACATCTCATCAACAAAGATCAAAGGAAACGGTGAAAGGATGGAAAAAGATATTCCAAGCAAATGGTAAGGAAAAATGTGCTGGTGAAGCCATTCTTATATCAAAATGATACAGACTTTGATCTGAAAAACATTAAAAGAGATGAAGAAGGACACCACATGATGATCAAAGGATCCATTCAGCAAGAAGCAATCACCACAATAAATGGTATGCGCCAAATGCCAAGGCATCTAGCTACGTGAAACAAATATTAATGGATTTAAAGGGAAAAATAGATTCCAATACAATCATAGTGGGGGACTTTAATACCTGTTTCACATCAATGGACAGATCAATGAGACAGAACCCTAGCAAAGAAACAACAGAACTCACCCAGACACTAGAGCAAGTGGACTTAGTTGATATCTACTGAACCTTTCATCCTACAGACTACAATTTTTTTTTCATCAGTACATGGAACCTTCTCCTGAATTGACCATGTTACAGGCCACAAAACAAGGCTCAGCAAATTTAAAAATAAATCAAAATCATAGCTTGCATCTTGGAATGAACCATCATGGAGTGAAACTAGAGACCAAGAAGTCAAAACACCCAGGAAGACATGCAAACACATGGAGACTGAATAATATGCTACTAAATGAGCAATGGGTTAGAGAGGAAATCAAACTAATCTTTGATACAACAACTGAAAATAATCCAGGAAAAAAGCCTGGTGTCGTCAACAAATGTTGGGACAACAGGATAGCAGCTTGCAGAATTAGGAAGCAAGACCCACACCTGTCACATTATACAAAAATCAGGTCTAAATGGATCAAGGACCTAAATCTACACCCAGAAACCATCAAACTATTAAAGGAAAACATAGGAAGCAGTTTCCAAGAAATAGGAATGGGGCAAGGCTTCTTAGAAAAGACAGTAAAAGCATAGGCTGTCAAAGACGAAAGAAACAAATAGAACTCCATCAAACTTTTTTTTTCATAATGCACTTTTAAATTTATTTTTTTATTCTATGATACAATTCCATTGGCTCTGAGATTTCCCTAGCCCCTTTCAAAAGCTCCATACCCCAACTGATTTCTCCCATATATTTGCAGTAATACAGTCCTTCATAAGCAGTCATAAGTCCATCATTCTGCTACCTAGGTGTATCCTGACTTTGCAGGTATGGACAATGGCAGACAGTGCAGCATCCTATTGTCAAGATATATTTAACAGTTTCATTAACATTAAATGAATAACCATAATAGAAAATCAACAACAGGAATAAAGATAAAAAATTTATACACCATGAAGTTAAATAACATTCTACTGGATGACCAAAGCATCAAAGAAATGAAAATAAAAATCTTTCCTGGAGAAAATGATCCTAATGTATGACCTGTGAGTTATAGAAGAATTTAATAAGGGAAAAGAAACCATTTCGAAGAAATAAATATAAAAACAAAGACATCAAAAACCAAAGTTGCAACAAAAACATTAAATGTATTTTCCTATATTTTGGGTGAAGGTTGCCTTATGTCAGAGAGAACATACGATATTTGTTCTTTTGGGACTGACTTATTTCACTGAGCATAATGGTTTCTAGTTGGGACCATTTGATTAGAAATGGCAGAATTTCATTCTTTTTGATGGCTGAGTAGTATTCCATGGAGTAGATATACCACAGTTTCTTTATCCACTCCTCTTCTGATGGGCATCTGAGGTGTTTCCATGTCTTTTCTATTATAGATTGTGCTGCTGTGAACATAGGATTACAGATCCCTTTCTCATATGCAGATCTCGTTTCCTGTGGATATTCTCCCAGTAGTGGGAAAGCTGGGTCATATGGTAGGCTTATTTGTAATTCTTAGTACTCTCCATACTGACTTCCACAGTGGTTATATTAACCTACACTCCCACCAGCAGTAAAGGAGGTTACCTGTCTCCTCATGCCCATGCTATCAGGTGTTCTTAATAGAGTTCTGAATATAGGTCAATCTCACTGGAGTTAGGTGGAATCTTTTTTTTTTTTAAAGGGTTTTCTTTTTTTTTTTTTTTTCGTTAATTACATTATATTACATGACACAATTTCATAGGTACTGGGATTCTCCCCCCTTCACCCCAAACCCTTCCCCCATGGTGAATTCCTTCACCTGGATGCATAACCACAGCTCAGGTTCCGTTGGGATTCCCTAATTACAAGCTCACACCATACAGAGTCCAGCATCCCACTGTCCAGTCAAGTTCAACGCCTCTTAGGGAGGCCCTCACAGGTTTGAAGGCAGAGCCAGCAGAGCATCACCTCGATCAATTAGAAGCTCCAACATATCATCAGCAACAGTCCAGGTACTATGAGACTGGTGCAGAGTCCACTGATTGACATAGTCTATCTTAGAGTTTCCCCTTGTCCAGTTTTCCGCTGCAAGCATATAGCTGAGGTGGTTGATTGATCTACTCCATCTTCCGTCTTTTCTTGGTTAATGTTTTGATTCCTCCATTTTGTTCAGGGGAATCCCCAAAGAAACTTTGAGGCGTTCCCAGTCCAGGCTCCTACATGTGTGCCTGCCACAGTCCATCACTCCAATCAGCTGGTGGTTGTAACCCCTGGATTGGATCTATTCTGAGCCTCGACCTCTATTGGAACCAATGAGTATTGCAGCTCTCCCCGGCTCTGCCCATCACACACTCGTCCCTCACCTAAACCAGTGGGAGGTGTGCTGGTTGGGTGCTGCATTCCTTACTGGCACAGGCCATTTCGCCTTGGCATTTTGTGTTTTGTACTGTTTTTTATCGCAACCAAACCTGGCCAGGCCCCCACATAGTTCCAGCACTCGGACTTGCCAGTGGATGACGTGAACTGACTCAGCCTGGTCTGCCCCCAACCCGAGCCAAATGTATGCCAGTGGGTCACTTTCCAAAGCCTCTTCTGGGTTGTTTACCTCCATGCTTCCTGCGTTTATTTGTAGGGTCAGTGTCCTGTCAGAGGAACTGTTCAGATTCCTCCATCTGACCCCTTCCTGGTGTCAGGCTTCACGCATACCAGCAGGTCCTTTGGCCAGCACCGCTCTTCGACCCATTCTGGTTCCTGCTGTTGAGAGTTTCAGCCCAGCCACGGCTCGTCCATACCCACATATAGCTCATATATGGCTCAGTTGGGGTTGAAACCTAGCTGAGCCCGTCCCACATCTATCCTGGTCCTCCGGAGCACCAAACTGTGTTGCGGTCTAACCCGGCATGGTGCGTCAATTCCGAATCCATATTTGTGCCAAGAACTCCATCAAACTTAAAAGCTTCTGTACAGCAAAGGAAACAATTAACAAAGTGAAGAAGCAACCAACAGATTGGGAGGAAATCTTTGCACACTGCACAAGTGATAGGGGACTAATATTCTGGATTTGCAACGAGTTTCAGAAACCCAGGAACAGTGGGGGGAAAAAATCCCTGTGAAGAAATGGGCAAAGGAAATGAACAGACATTTGTCAAAAGAACAGATTCAAATGGCTAACAGACATATGAAATGATGCTCAGACTCCCCCTAGCTATCAGGGAGATACAAATGAAGACCGAGCTGAGGTACCACATAACTCCAGTGAAGTTATGCTACATTTAGAACTCTACTAACAACACTTGCTGGCATGGATGTGGGGAGAAAGTTACCCTCCTTCACTGCTGGTGGGAGTGCAGGCTAGTACAACCACTGTGGAAATCAGTATGGAGAGTGCTTAGAGAATTGCAAATGAACATGCCATATGATCCAGCTATCCTGCTCCTAAGAATACAAAGAAAATGAAAACTGCATATGAGAAGGGAATCTATCATGTTATATTTACAGCAGCACAATCTGCAATAGCAAAGACATGGAAACAATCCAGATATCCATCCAAAGAGGAGTGGCTAAAGAAACTGTGGTACATCTACTCCATGGAATATTATCAGGCATTAATAAGAATGAAATTATACCATTTGCAATAGATGGCCCAACTAGAGACCATTATGCTCAGTGAATTAAATCAATCCCGAAAGGACAAATACCATATGTTCTCTCTGATATAAGGCAGCCATTATGAAAATTGTAAGATCAATAACCATTTCCATGCTGTTTTTGCTGCATCCCATTTTTTGATGTTTATTTGATTTTCATTTCTTCCAAATAATTTCTCTTGTGGAATTCGTCACTGGCTCATGGATTGCACGGTAGCATCATTTTACCCAAGAGGCTTTTGTGTTTTCTTTTTGTCACCTATGTGTTAGTTATTCAGTGCCACATTTTTTCAACTCCATGGTGCTGTAATTTTTTGTTTGTTTGTTTGTTTTAAAGATTTATTCATTTTATTACAGCCAGATATACAACAGAGGAGGAGAGACAGAGAGGAAGATCTTCCGTTCGATGATTCACTCCCCAAGTGAGCCGCAACGGGCTGGAGCACGCCGATCCGAAGCCAGGAACCTGGAACCTCTTCCGGGTCTCCCACGCGGGTGCAGGATCCCAATGCATTGGCCGTCCTCAACTGCTTTCCCAGGCCACAAGCAGGGAGCTGGATGGGAAGTGGAGCTGCCGGGATTAGAACCGGCGCCCATATGGGATCCTGGGGCGTTCAAGGCAAGGACTTTAGCTGCTAGGTCACGCCGCCTGGCCCTTGTTTGTTTGTTTTAGCTTCAGACCTGATGTTGGCTTTGTTTCATGGCTTCTCATTTAAGGGAATGTATAGTGATGGCGTAGTAGAGACTACCATATCCAGATGTGAAGATAAAATGCAGTACGCATCTCTACTTCCAAACCAAAGATGGACTCTTAGTGAAATTGTTGGACGTATCTAGACAATAGTTTGCTGGACTGTCTGACATGGTATATACCAGCAGTGTTGGGTCATTCTTAAACAACAGACTGATAGAATTAGGACTTCTTATGCAAAACTATACTATTATAATAATATGGGGAAAATCATTTGGGGATGGGAATTTGAAGTGTTAGAATCCAATACCCTGTGGAATTGTATCATAAAATTCAAAATAAAAAATAATTATAAATTAAAAAAAAAAAAAACGAAAAGAAAGTTGCCCTGGGATTTGTCTCCCAGAGAGCTTCTGTTTCCCTGTTGTGGGAGGAACATTGCTCGGTAGCAGCAGGGGCTGTGGGTGTCTGATGGCAGGCAGGGCCCATTGGGCAGCAGCTGCAGGCCTACCAATACTGGAAAGCTCAACTTCCATGGGTGTACAGCGAGTGTTGCCATGATGAGACAGAGCTGAGAGTCTGATGTGGAAAAGACCAAAGCTGTCTGCTGGAGCTCCAGAGACGTTGATGTGGAGCAGCGCTGGTGAGGTTCTGCAGTCTGTGCAGGGACCTGAAGAAACACAATTCTCGCTCGCATTTGCTGTAACAAAGTTTGATTTTACAAAATTGTGTGGCTCTGTGTGTATAACTCAGTCTGTTAAAGGGGCACCTGACCTGTGTTTGCACATTCACCAGATGGCTTATATGTGCATTTGCTAAGTTGGCATGTGACCTGCAAGCATATAACACACACAGTTTTTATTTCTACTTTAACACATGCCTCATGAGGAATTCTTAAAACATAATACACATTTAAAATTTTTTCCATTTATCTGAAAGGCAGGGAAGGACAGACACAGACACACACACACATAGAGTTGGGGAGAAAGACACTTTCCATTTTAAAGCTACTCCATCTTACTTTTTGCAGCTCAAGTTCCTGCAATAGCCAAAGCTGGACCAGGTTTAAGCCAGGAGCTCCATTAAGGTTTCCAACATAGGTGGCAGGAAGCCAAGGTCAGTATTAGGAAGACACAGGATGGGAAGTGAAAAGCCTAGATTCAAAGGAACACTTAAAATGAGGTGTGAGTGACCCAAGTGATTATTCAACTACTGCACCAAATGCCAGCTCAAATCCAGTTTTTTTAATCCTGCGGGAACCACAATGAGAAATGAATGATTGTTATTAGAGACATTGAGGCAATTTAAGGGAATTTGTCTCCTGATGTAGTTGGTTTTGGGGTGTATGCATAATTAAATACAAATTGTTTTTACCATAAATTGTAGTCTTCATGTTCTTTTTCATTATATAGATAGGGCATGATATTTATTGACTGGAAATTATGTGTATCTGTGTGTCTGGCGGAGAGGGGAAAGAACAAATATTTGGCCTAGTAGTTAAGATACCTGTTGAAATGCACATGTCCCGTATCGTGCTTGGGTTCGATTCCAGGCTCGGCCTTTCCCCAGTTTCCAGCTAATGCAGAACCTGGAAGACAGCAGTAATGGCCCTAGTGACTGTGTTGTTGCCACCCAGATGGGAGACAGGGTTGAGTTCCTGGCTTCACCCAACCCAGAACTGGTCTTCATGGACATTTAGACAATACTGGCAAACAGGAATTGTGTCTGTCTGCTTCTCAAATAATTGAATAAGTCATTTTTAAGTTATGTGTGAGGTTAGGGCTTACCATGTGTGTTCATTTCGAGATAAGCAAGACAGCTTTACAGAAGGCAGTAACTGAAAGAGAGCCTTTGAGATCCACTTACCCATAGGCAGAAAGCAACAGCAGATTACCATGCATCCTCGTTTCATGCGTGTGCTTTGTTTAGTATGTATTGTTGAATTGAAGCCACCCTCCCCAGGGAAATTCAGATCTTGAGCCCTAACCCTCAGCAGGTGTCCCAACTGGGAGATGAGGTGTATTAAAGATGACAGCACAAAGGGCCCTGATTCACTCTGACTGGTGCCCTTGAGATGAGAGGAAACTTGGACATACATAGGGTCACCAGGGGCATGTGTGCATGGAGGACCATGTAAGCACACAGCAGGGTGACCAAGTGCAGGCTGACGTGGGATACTCTCTAGTAACCAAACCTGCAGGCATTCTGACGCAGGCTTCCAACTTCCAGAGTCTTGGGAAAGCCAGTTTCTGTTGGCAGTGGCGTGGGGTGCAAATCTCTAACCTGAAAAACCCCAATCCTTAATGCCTGACATCTGAGACTTTTTGAGTATAAATCTATACACATATCCCAAAATGTGAAAAACTCTGAAACCTGAAACATTTCTGGTGTTAAGCATTTCGTATAAGGGGTGCTTAACTTGTATTTTGTGGTGACCCTAAAAAACTAACACTTGTACTTTTTGTTTGGTTTGGTTTTTAAGGATTTTTTTTTTTTATTTTATGGAGTTACATAGAGAGCCAGTGGTATCTTCATCTGCTGGAGCCTGAACAATTAAGCAAAAAAAAAAAAAAAAAAACAAGGGGGGGGGAGTAAAAAATAATAATAAAATTGAAAATTTCCCTAGGAGTAGAACAGATATATTATATAGAAAATCTTATTAAAGTTGCAATAAATAAAGAATATGTCTTCCCCCATGGTGTACCATTGGGAAATGTCAGTGCATCAGAGTTAGGATAGTTTGAAATTTTTCAGAGAAAAAGTAGGCCATATCAGTGCTGGGGAAATTTGAATGACATTGTATTTTAAAGTTATAACAAAGGAAAAAAAAAGCATAATAGAGCATCATCTTAAAAATTTCTAAGGGAAAAATAATTTCCATCATAGAATTCTGCAAAAAAATTACCAATTAAGTATTTGAGTAGGATGGAGATACTGTCATATAGGCAATGTCTTAAAAAATGATTTTTCTTCTGTCATTTTCCAAAAACCTGGGTGGGATTGCCTACCATGATACTCAGTAAATGAACAAATGAAGGAGAAACATAAGGAACTCATGAAATGGTATTGAGCAGTGATGTGAAAAGAATCCCCCGAATGATAAAGTTTAGGGAAATAGTTGGACACACACCTAAGGAATTGTAGTCCAAATTAAGTCAGAAGAAGTGTTCAGGAGGATGTCTAAGGAAAAAGAGCAAGCACAGAACCAATGAATCATCTGAGGTGGTAACGTTGCAGTAAAAGAAATATTGTAATCCTTGTTTAATGTCCTGGCTGAATTTGTGAAAATCCCCAAGCCAGTTCTTTAAGAAACAAAGGCAGTGATTAATTTTAGTGTTAATAAAGTTATTCAACAGAAAAATGAATTACATGCATGGAGTGGCTCAGGTGGATGCAATTTTGATTACTAATACTTCTGCCTAACGTGTGAGAATGGGTGGTGATATGTGTGTGACTGCCCAAGAGGTGGCAGGGACAGGGACTAAGCTTTCTTATGCGCTGAAGCTAATGGTATTTTTGGCTTTAAAATTTTTATACTTGTATACTTTCGGCAATATTAATAGCAACATTCTAGCTGAGCAGTGCATTTGGGTATGAAAGGTAGTTAATGTTGAAGAGGGCAGGAAGGACCCCTGACCTGTCCCCCCAACACAGACGCTGGTTTTGGAGTGCTTTGGAGAAAACCAGGATGGGAAAAATCAGGGTGACGCTGTGTCCTATCCCCCTCCACCCTACTCTTTTAATTCCCCCACCCTAAATCTAACTCTCCCTCCCTTTTCTTTGTCAGTTTTTGCAAGGGTGTAAGTTTAATCCACTCTGTATTGACAGGTTTAATATGCCAGTGCTCAGAATGTTCAACAAGTAAAAAGTAGGAAGACCACAGGAGTGTCCCACTTCTTCAGAGTGATGTAATTGAGAGAGAATTTTCCCTGGCTTTACTGTGTCCGGGCAATGTGCTCTCTGGTCATTGTGTGGTCTTCTCAGAGTTGACCTGTGCAGGGTCCAGTAGCTTTGCACAGTTCTTTGGAGTTAGTGCCTGCCATGCTTTGAAAGCCCTGTTGTTGTAAGGGCTGGTTTCACATACCTGTGAATCTTGTTACCAGAAACTGAGAGAGTGAAGGCTGAGAGATAACCCAGGTAGACAAAGTAACAGTAACCATCGCTTCTTCAGCATGGAATTGTTGGTGCGAGAAATACTCCTTATGAGCATCCATGCTACAATACAATAAAACAATGTCTCCCCACTCTCTGAGTCTGCAACCATTTCTTACTGTCCTGAGATAGTTTAAAAAAATACATTAGTGACTTCTGTTTGGTAGAAATATGGGGAACTGCAAAAAGTTAATGGAAAATATAATTTAAAGGTAAGTTCATGTTGGCACATAATTGTTTGACACTATGCACAAATGAGGGGGTCTTTAAAATTAATGAAATGCATATTATGAAGAAGCTAAGCAATTAAAAGCTGAGCTAGTGAGTGCTCACCCCATTTCCCCTTGCTCCTGAATCCTACTTCTGTCACCCCCTTTGGTCAGTCTCACACACACACACACCCATCCATCCTCACAGGCTAGTATGATCCACATTACGTATTATTGTATCAAAGTTGCTTTCATCTGAGCCACTTCATACGTGTAATTATTTCCCTCAATTTCAGAAAGTTTTGTGCAAAGTTATATTTTAATTTCAGTTTTCTGCAAACTTTTGAAGTCCCTCATTCTATGTCACTACAAAGGGGACTTTGGTAAGCCCAACTTGCCGTCAGTCATACCACCATTTCCCAGATTGTCTTTATTAACACTAATGTATAATTCTAGTGCCACCTGTCTTGTCTACATGGCATTCCAAGCTGGGTTAGACCCATATGTGTCAGTCTCACACCCTTGCAAACCTGTATTTTTTTTTTCTGTTATATGTAATGGAAGGACTTTTTTTAAAATCAGTTAGAAGAGATTTCCAGTTTAATTGTGTTTGAAAAGAGTATTGTCGAATGGAAGCAAAGCTTAACAGAGAGACATTGAAATAATTGCTGAATAAACATAGACCACCATGACCTTCTAACAGTTTACTGTGAAATCATCTGATTCAATCAGTTTCAGACAGTTACCAAACACTGGTGGTCAAAGAAAGGAAATGAACTGTCAGGGTTTTGTATTTCTTAAAAGCAGAGAAAGTACCCCTCTGGATTACCTAGTGCCAGAGTTCAACTTTGATTCATTTGATTTCTGCAAGGTTTGTGAAATGTTGCTGTTTGGGTTGATGTTTATTTAATTTTTATTTGAAAGCCTGGATCATTTTCCAAAGACCTGCAAAAATCAGGGCTGGATTAGGCTGAAGGAGTTGGTAACTCAATCCAGGTCTCTCACCTGGGACATGAACCCGAACACTTGAGCCACCACCTGGCGCCACCCAGGGTGTGCATTAGCAGGAAGCAGAAATTGGGTTTGGAGATAGAGAATTTTAACCCAGGCACTCCAATATGAACATGTAGGCCTCCCAAGCCGTGAGTGTCAAACACCCACCTGGCTGTTTGTGCTAAATGAAATAAGACTTCTTTTTTTCTTGTCAGAGGTCATGTGCTTATGAAGATTTAAGTTAGGATCATGCTAAATAATACTGTGATTCCTGGGAAAATTTGGTCAGGTCATACTTCTAATCCCTCTCTCTGCTTTATTTTACAATCCTTACTTATTTCTGCTTATAAGTATTGAATGTCTTGTTCTCACAGTATTACTAAATCATTATGTGAGTTCTCCATCTGTGAAAAGAGAATTTCAATGAGCATTGGCTTCTACTTTGAAATCTTCAACAGCCAAGGAGCCAGTCCTTAGGTGATTAGGACACAATGGCAAAAATTGGCAAAACAAAAAGTGAGAAATCTGGGCCTGGCACAATGACGTAGTGGTTAAAGTCCTCACCTTAAACGCGCCGGGATCCCATATGTGCACTGGTTCTAATCCCGGCAGCCCCGCTTCCCATCTAGCTCCCTACTTGTGGCCTGAAAAAGCACTGAGGATGGCCCAAAGCCTTGGGACCCTGCACCTGCGTGGGAGACCAGAAAGAGCTCCTGACTCCTGGCTTCGGATCGGTGCAGCACCAGCCACTGCAGTCACTTGGGAAGTGAATCATCAGACAGAAGATCATCCTCCCTGTCTCTCCTCCTTTCTCTATATATATTTGACTTTGCATTAAAAATAAGTAAATCTTTTTTAAAAAGTGAGAAATTCTTTTTTAAATTGCCAAGAAGGAAAAGGGGGGATAAATCATGATTCGTCTGAGAAGTGGGCTTTCCTTTGTGATGGTAAAGACTTTTTGCTTGATTCACTTGCATTCAGGCTCCATAAAACTGAGTCCTAATAGAAAATGTTTCACAGTATCACAGTGCCTGGTAGAATGAGCAGACACTACCTCATCATAGCAAATTTCAGACACATTGCTGATTTAGAGAACAGGGGTATGAAATGATGCTATGTTAGGGTTTAGGCTGTAGCTTCAGAAACCTACCCTCTGTGCTGTGAGGTGGCATTGCTGCACAAACATTTGGAACATAGCCGGAAGTGGGCAAGAGTCACTCACGCTCTTTCCAGGGTGTCTTGCTAAGGTAAACTCTATCAGGGCCTTATGCACGAATTTTTGGGTTTTGAATTTTTTTCCTCAGGCTCCCCGTTTGGTTGAATTGATGATTACCCACACACACACCCTCCCCGCCTTCTCCACCAGTGGCATTCTGGTGTTATCAACGAAGGGTGGCAAATTAGCTGTTGAAAGGGACTCTACTTTTACTCATTCAAAAAACTATTTAGTTATTTTTCATTTTATTTGAAAGACAGAGACAGACAAACAGAAATCTTCCATTCATGTGTTCATCCCCCAAAAGCCCGCAACACCAAGAGCTGGACCAAGCTAAAGCCAGGAGCCTGAAACTAGGCACCTAAGCCGCTTGAGCCATCACCTGCCACTTAAGCCATCACCTGCCACTTAAGCTATCACCTGCCACCTCCCCTTGGTGCGTGAACAGGAAACTGGAAGGCAAGCAGAGGAATCAGGACTTGAACCAGCTACTTCTGTTCGGGATTTTGGTGTCCAAACACCTATTCCTAGTTATGTTAAGTGACGCAAAATAAAGATGTTGTTAGGCCTCTAGGTTCCTGAATTTGAATACCTAAGATTTTAGAATAACTGAATATTCAGTGCCCTTAAAATTGAAATAACATGTTTTACTATAAGAGTAAAGAAGAAAGTTGACTATAGAAAATACAGAAATAATATGAGGAAAAATTACATATCCTAGTAGCCATTGTACGCAGTGTTAATTACTACTACACTTTGAAATTAGATTTCCAACCTATTTTACAGTGAAGATCGACACTTCTATTGGTACATGTACAGTTTCAATCTTACCTTCTTTAACATGTTTTTCATTTTTCCTTACAAATGTTAAAGTCATTTTTGATTATGGGTTGTTCAGAAATAAGCTGTATGTCATATTTTTCTGATCTCTGTACAAGTGATTTAAAGTTCAATGCCATACTTCGATAATATACATTTCCAAGTCTGCATTTTTTCCAAATAATTTATTTTATTTTAATTTAAAAATTAGGTTTGACAGAGATAGAGAGGTAAACTCAGAGTCTACCATGCCGATTATGTTGGGGCTTGGGTTGTGGTGCAATGGTCTAAGTGCGTCTGGAATGCTGGCAGAGAGCTATTACACTGCTAATGTTGTGGAAAAAGCAGTGGAAGAGGACCTATGTTCACCTTTGCATTCATGTGGGAGACTTGAAGAAAGCTCCAGGCTTAGCTCGGTCCAGCCCTGGTTTTTGGGGCCACCTGAGGAGAGGACCAGTGGATGGAAGCTCTTTCCCTCCTCTCTCCGTATCTCTCCTTTCAAAGGAACAAATTAAAAAAAAAAAGAAAAAGAAAAAAAGAGAGAGAGAAGCTCTTCCTTACTCTGGGCCCTGTGGCTGAGACCCAGATGCCTACGCAGGGCGACAGTCCAATCCATGGAAAACTACTGGTGCTGCCAAGACTGCAAACTTATCAGAACACTGAGTTGCTGCTTTGAAAATAGAAAATTTACTGTAGGTACAGTTTTGCAACTTCAGAGCTAAACGTGATGTTGGAAACCATTTGCAGCCCTAATTCTTACAGATGAGGAAAATGTGGGCCTCAAAAGGTCAACTTACTTAAGATAACACAAGTGGAAGAGCATGTCTGAGTCACCGTGCCCACATCTATTTAAAACTAGGAATGCTAATATATTTGCTTTCTCGATTGCGATTAAGTGAAATTTCTAATTTTCATTTTTTCGTTGCAGAAAACCAAAATATGAGAATAGTAAAGAAAATAAAGTGATTTTTATAATACAACTACTTTAAAACAACTATCATTTTTACACATTTATTTTTAAATTTCTTGTTTAATTTCTATTTATTCATATATTCATTTTCATGTGAAAGGCCAAGAGGGTAAGATCTTCCACCTGCTGGTGGAAACCTAAAACAGTCAGGACTGGGTTGTCCCAAGCCAGCAGCCCAGAAATTCAGCTAGGCCTCCCATGTGGGTGATAGGGCCCAAGTACTGTGTCACTACCTGCTGTCCCCTCCCCCTGTTCTCCCACTACCAGGGTGTGTATTACAAGAAACTGGATCTGAAACAGAGGAGCCCTCGTTTGTACCAGGCACTCCTGTTGGTGTCTTAACCCTGTGCCAAACTCCCATCCTTTTAGATGTTTTCTGATGCATAACACTTACATGTGAAGGGTGACGGCAACATCCACATTGAAATTTCCGGGAGGAACTTGATAGTTTTTCACATGCAAGGACTTGTGTTATTAGTCTTTTTTTAAAGGAGAAAACCATTCAGAGGGGATACTAAGTAAATACCAAAATTACTTTGTAAAAAAATTACATATATAATATAATACATAATATAATATATATACACATACATATATATTCTAATTTAACTTTGAATGATTATATGAGCTTCCTTTCTTACACCTAAAATAAGAGATTTGACCAGATATGGTTACTATGTCTCTTTGGTGCTTCCTCAACTTGAGCAGTTAGTCGTGTTTGCTTTGAAGGTGCTAGAAAGATGGCCGCACCTGCCTGGCAGGCAGTGTGTGGAGAGTCGTCGTCCTCAAGGCTGGCAGTGGAAGCATGTGTGTGATGGTTCTTTGCATCCTTGTTTATGCAACTTCTCAGATCCCATTCAGTTGCAAAATTCTGGAATTTGTGTGTGTTTGTGTATCTGTATACTAAAGTTTTTTCATTTGAAAGAAGTAGCAATGCACATAGACAGAGGGAGAGAGAGGGACAGGGAAAGAGAGAAATAACATTTTGAGGTTGCTCATAAGCTGGCTAGCTTCCCAGATGCCCTTGATAGCCACATGGGAACTCCATCCGGGTCCTCCACATTGGTGGCAGAAACCCAAGGGCTTGGGCCGTCAGCTCCTGCCTCCCAGGTGCTCATGGTCTAGAAGCTGGATTCCAAGGGGAGATGGGATTGAATTCCAGCACTCTGATATGGGATATGGATGTCCTGAGTGACGATTTAACCCACTGCAACTTAGCACCCACCACTAGGATTGCATGTTTTTAGAAACAGTTATTTTAAATGATCTATGATAATTTAGATTATCAGAGTTTAAGTAGTTTTATTCTTTAGACCAATCAATATGCAAAATCAGTTATAGCTAGAATTTCAACATAGTAGGTCTTCTATTTTCACATGGTGAAGACATTGTTCTCCACACAGTTAAAACCATGGTGCATGAAACTCAGAGAACTCCAACAAAAGCACAGTACAGTAATTTCGCTCAGCATGATCACTCAGTTCCTTGAGCAGCCCCTCAGCCAGATGTGCCTGAAAGAGGTAAAAAGCAGGGTTGACTTTCCCGTGGCATTATCCTCAGAAAGTCAGGGTATCAAAGTGACTAAGCTGTTTTGGAAAGCAGGTGGGATCTTAGAGGTTCGTAATTGGAGGTCAAGTCTTTGGTACTTTCAGCTGTAAAACATCATTTTTAAGCTGCTTAGCAATTGTGTGCTTATTACATATTTTTTAAAAAGCTGAACAGTGATTTTATTTTGCGTTTAAAGTTTAGAAAACATTAGGTCTCTTTGTCCTTTAGACTCACCACTGGAAATGTTGTCCCTACGTAAGTTAACATTGATGGTGCTACTGAAATGTATTTCAACTAATGTACAGACACATATACTCACTTTGACAATATGTAGAACAGCTGATACCCATTTTTCATTCAAATTTTCATAATAAATGTTTTAAAAATTACATGTATAATTTATCTGTTTTTTCAAAACTCTATATTAAATAAATGCCAGAACATTGTAAAAATAATCACAGCAGCTAGAATTATGTTGTCCCTATGGACATGTATACATATTTTTGATATTCATACCTGTGTATACCTGTGGGATTTTATAATGTATTCATATACCATACTTTGGAATGCTGTCCACATCACCAAGTAATCTTCCAAAGAATGAATTTTATGTTGTATCTCTAAGAATCTGTGTGTCCTGACTTACAGACAAACCGTAACATTCTTATCCTTCCTGCTTTTGAACATTTGAAATGTTTCTGATTCTTTTTCATTTTATCAGTCAAACTGTCATTTATGTAGAGAGCATGTTGGCTTGAATACTTAGAATCTGTGAGATTAAGCTGATACTAAAGTTTTCAAGGCTTTTGACATCTTGTCCTTGAGAAAGTTTTACATGTTCCTGCACAATATGTTATTGTTATAGTTTTGGCTATCCTTTTGTCTTCCTTATGTTTTTGTAGATGACAAACTGTCTTGCATTTTGCCATTCCTTGACTGTCAGTAACTTTGAATTCCACCCCCTCCACTAGCATGTGTGAGCACACGCGTTCATGTGCAGTGTTGCATTTAGAGCTGCTTATTTTATTTTTTGTTGTTCTTAGCAATAATTCTTCTAAAAGGCAGTGTGGCATAGAAAAATGAGTCTGGGCTTCTAAAAATATTTATTTATTTTCATCTACTTGAAAGGCAGGGTGTCAGAGCACAGGGATGGCAGGGGTAGAAGAATGGGCTGGGGCAGTGCTCATCTGCTGGTTTACCCTCTAAACACCTGCACCCGTCAGCATGATCACTCAGTTCCTGTTGAGCAGCCCCTCAGCCAGATGTGCCTGAAAGAGGCAAAAAGCATGGTTGACTTTCCCGTGGCATTATCCTCAGAAAGTCAGGGTATCAAAGGGTTGGGCCAAGCTGAAATCAGGAGCCTGGAGCTGCGACAGGGTTCCCCTTGTGAGTGATGGGGCCAAAGCTAGGCTCTCCAATGAGGAATGCAGGTGTCATGAGTGGCAGCCTATCCCGCTTCACCTCAAAGCATACTTCAGAGCATGACCTTTCAATTCACCTAGTCCCTGGCTTGGATTTAAGCTGTCATTTCTTTATTTGCTACTGGACTTGGGGCACACTGCTGGTCACCTAGGAGCCTAAGGCTCATTGATCTGAGCCAATTTGATTCTGAGGTTGAAATGAGACACCTGCTACTGCAGAGGCAGTCACAGGGGCAGCTACCGTTGTCCTCTTCCTCATCATTACCCCTTCTCATTGTTCTAGATGTGTAGTGGAACAAAACTAGGCAAGGTGTCTTCAGGTCTGCTCTTTGCTTACCTGCAGAACAGTAGGCTGTCTCCAGGTCTGCCCCAGGTCACTGTGGAAGTCGTGTCAACTTTTCCCTGGAGGCTGATGGGGACACATGTACAGTGTACAGGGAGAAAGGAGCAGAAGGGCATCCACACTGCTGAGGGCATTAGCAAACAAACAGCAGGATGTTAAGTACTAATTGATTGATTGAAGTCTTTTATTTTGGTAAAGATTTATTTTTATTGGAAAGGCAGATCAGATTTACATAGAGAAGGAGAGAAATAGCTTCCATCCACAGGTCTACTTCCTCAGTGGCCACAGTGGCCACTGTGCTAGGCCCTGTATCCATCTGGGAGACCCAGAGAAACAGGAAGAAATAACCGGCTGCTTCATGGAAAGCCAGTGAGAGCCCAAAGATCCTGTGTGCAGACAGCCTGTGCAGGGGACAGGGCGTGGGAGGCAAGATGTGCAAGCTGAGTTTGGGCTGCACTTTGATATGTTACTAAGGCATCGGCCTGATCTGGAAGCTTGGCAGTCTTCAGAATCCAGATCCCAGACTTGTGTGACTGTTGCATCCCCTTCTCTATTTACAGAACCTTCACCTGTTTCTACGAAGAACTAACCTTCCGACTTTGCTGGCTTCGTTTCCTGTAGGGACAGTCTCTGAGGCTGTGGAGCCAATTGGTTTCAGAAGTGCGGTGGTTCACATAGCATTTCCAAAGTTGTCAGTGCTATTACAGGACATAGGAGCTCAAAGGTGGTGTGATTCAAGGGTCAGTGACCTACCCTCCCTGGGTTTGACCATGAATCCTGCGGTAATGGAAGTTTCGGCTACTCTCACTTCAGACGTACCAAGAATAATGTGTCTTTGATGGCTCCCACAGGTTTTGACAGGTTTCCCGTGAAGCCCTCCTGGCATTTTGGTTTTGCCTATAAATAAAGGGAACAGAGACAGAGCCCACTGTTGATTTCACTGTCTATTGCCCTTTTCAGTAGGGATTGAGGCCCCATCCATTCCCTTTGTCACTCTTGGAGAAGCTGAAATGGAAGGGCCGGTTAGTGTGTGAGAAAACAGTCTTCCCCACCTTCCAAGGGCAGTCCCGGGATCCATAGGAGGCCTCCTGCAGCCCAGAGTGCCGTGAACTTCCTCCACATCTGGTTGAAGGTGTCCAGAGGCGTCCAGGCACCGCATGTTCCTGGGTGATGGCCTTCTCTGACAATCTGCTGGTACTTCAGTCTCTTTTCTCATGTCTCCTCACCACGTGCTGTCTGGCCTCAGCTTGCAGAGATGAAAAATTAAGCATCATTTACTTGTGAGCTTTACAGAAATTAAAATGTTCGCTGGTGCCCACATAGGTGTCTGTTGAAAGCCCAGGTGTGTGCAGATACAGCACCTCACCACTTGGAGCAATGTGAACCTGTTGGAGATCTTAGCAAACTGTGCAGCCTTTGTTTTCTGCTATTTGGCCTCCAGTGAATGGCGCTCAACTTGAAGTGTGGATCTCACTTGCCGAGTCCTACCAGCTAGGTCAGGTCAGGGCAGGGCAGGGCAGCATCTTTGATAGGCCTTAATCATGTGGGTGCTTTACCCAGTTGCATCCTCAGGATGTGACAGATGGATCAGCAGACAAAGGTGTTTGGCTGTTTTCATTCATGTGGGCCCCTTTTTGTGTTTGACCTGGAAAAGTGGGTTCTCCTTCCTCTTACCCCCAGGAACCTCCTCTCTCTTTCATTCCATTACAATCCCAGCCACATCTGTGTCTCCCTACCGTCTCAATCTTCTAATAATGGTACTTCATTTTCTCCAACCCCAGCAAGGACACAGCAGGAAACCTAGCTCCTACCCCAGTAGGGCTGCAGTCCCCCAGATCCCCCAGATTCCCCAGATCCCCCCAGAAATATCCCTAGATCTCCTGGTTCCTTGCTCCCCTTGTGGTTCTACATCCTCCTTGTGACATTCCAGTCTCATATAATACTGAGCTCCTGGGACTCCACACAGCTCATGAATTTTATCCACAGCAGTTGGCCTCACATTGCAGAGTTCCGCTACGAACTTTAGTCCTGAATCCTAGAATTCATTTGCTACTGCAGCTGCAGCCATAATGGATTGCTTTACCTCCTGTGCTAGAGTTCTGTTCTTACCTCTTAACTCGCCTATGAGATTTTTCCTTTCAGCATGCCTCGCCCCTCACCTCCAAATACTCCTTCTCCAACTTGTTGGGGCTGTCACTGCCTGAAGAGTCTGCTTTTCTGGTAACTCAGGACATGAGCTGGCTCACCTGTCCTCCTTTCCCACCCAGGCAGACTTGGGTGCTCCACCGTGTACTCCCACAACCTTCCCCACGTCACCCCATGACTGCTTTTATACTGGTCATGGCACAGGTCTGAGAATAGTGGAGTATTCCCAGGACTGGGCACAGTGCCAACAGTGCACAAAAAGAATTGGAAGTAAGAATCAATGGCTCAAAACAAGAGGAAACAGAGAGGTAATTATTCCTGCACCTGCAGTCTTAAGGTTCAGTAGTTTGAGAGTTCTACATTCCCATTTTTAGAGTGATGGTGATTGTTACTTGTTTTGTTTTTATCTTCTTGTTTCTTCTGTATCATTGCTGCTTTAGTCTCTAAATACTCATCTTATTTACATCAGAACATACATTGTGAGTATATATTTACTGCTAGTAGTGAATCTTGGTGTTTTCTCTTCCATCATTTTCTATTTAACTTTTCTTACTGCTTTTCCTGAGCCATTGGATTGATCTGCATGCTCTGAAGGCTAGAGTCAGCCCGTTGAACACTGCTGCTCTGATGAGCCATGCCTTTCCCTGTGCTGGGAGGAGCTGCAGTGTTAGTGCATCAGTCAGGATTTAACCAGAGCAGCAGAGGATAAGAAGGATTTGAGCATCCAGAGACGTGAGAACTGGCTCTGCAATTCTCGGATCCACAGGAGCAGAGCGCCCAGCTACGGGGCTGGGCCTCTCAGGAGAAGGCTCAAGCCACTGTCACAGCAGACTTTCTTTGATCACCAGCAAAACATGGACTCTCCTCTTCAGGCCTTGCAGTGGGTTGGATCTGGCTCATCCATATTCATGGAGGACAGTCCGCCAGACCTAGAAATCACCGATCCACAACTTTGATCCCATCTGCAGAATACCTTTGCTTGGTTAATGTTTGGCTGAGTAAGTGGGAACAGTAGCCCAGGTACATTGACTTTAGAAGGAACCATCACCACAGTGCAAGGAGTCTGTGAACCCTACTTCATCAAGCCTGGAGCAATCCACTGTAATGTACCTGCCCACGGGGACAGTTTGTATTCATGTTGACTTCTGCTGTTCTCAAATTGGCCTTCTTGAGAGCCCCACCCACCTATCCAGCTGCTCATGCGGCTGGTTCCATGTGTTCCGTTCTCTTCCTCTGCCTTAGGTAAACACACAGCTCTTAGGAGTTCTACCAAGTTCCTTGATGCCTTTTTGCCCCTAGCCTGCCTTGTGACTAACAGTAATCTCCTGGGACAGTCAAGTTCCTTCAAGGCTGCTTTATTGCTTCAGGCAGCATCTTGAACCTGAAGTTTCCCAAACCTCAGGATATTGTCTTTACTTTTTCTATTGTCCATCCCCAAGCCAATCAGAAGTCATGACTGAGGAAAGACAGGTGCTCTGTATGCCAAAAATTTAGAGATGCTAATTCACCCTTTCCCTGCTCAGAAGAGGCTTCCAACCGCCCCCTGCCCCTTCTCTTGTAGGCTTGGCCCTCCTCTGCCCTGGCACACTGCTGTCCTCTCCATCTGTCTTCCTGTTTGGACAGTTCAGAATAGTCTCACCCCAAGGGTCTTGAGCAGCCCAGTGCTGGCAGTGGCAGCCAGAGGGGAGGTAAGTGCCAACTGCTAGGGCAAATGCTGGAACAGAAGCCAGCTCATCCCGTGTGTCTGAACAAGCCTTCACTTCTGGAAATGAAACATCAAGTATTTCTCCTAGGGAATCTGCCTTTTCCTCACCCACCCCCAAGAATGTGCCAATTGGGTTAATGTGTTAAGCGATTTCTCAGCAATGAGGACACCTGTCCAGTAGGAACTGGACCAAGGCCACCAATTTGTTTCATGCTGTCCACCAGTTGCCAGTTTGGAAAACATATGTCTCCGATTTAAACCAAGAGTCTGGCTGAGCGGAAGGAACACATTGTTTCTTTCTCGTGGATATGTTTATTTAGAATAATTTGAAAAATGCTGTGGAAGACATACACAAGAGTGTATTGTCATCAAAACATGAATGAAGTGTTTGGAAGATGTCATTAGAGTGGCAGATAGTGACAAGATCTCAGTTCAAGGATTACCCTAGAGACCCACAGCCTGGAGCTCATAATGTTTCAGCATTGTGGAGGGGGAGACCGAAGTCCTCACCAAGTTAGACTCTTTGGGGTTAACCAGTGTTTGCCCTAAGAGACTGGTGAGCATGCCTTCCAGTTTGCGTGACATCACTTCCCATTTGCCTGACTTCCCGTCCAGGAACCCAGCACTACCCTCAGCACAGACTGCACAGTGCTCAGTGACGACCGCCGGTGAATCAGCCTCTGTTCCGAGGGAAGCTGTGGATTGAGATGATTGCCCCAAAGCTGTCAGAGTCCTCCTTTCAGAGGATGGCTTATTGCCAGACTTGTTAGGTATCAGCTGCCTTCTTTGCCTACTGTTAGTTTCCATTTCGAAGCACATTAGGGGGGCTGAAATCACATGAGGGTGAGTTAGGGTCCTGCCAGGAAGTATAGGATGAGCTTGTAGTGAGCTCATCTCCGGGGTGCACTGCCAGGTTATGGTCTGAACCCCGTGTGCTAGGGCTTGGGATCTTGTCCATGTTTGATGTGTCAGAGAGATTTGCAGAAGCCGGACTGCAGCCAGTGGAAGCATGTGGGAGATTCCTTCCAATCAGTATTCACAGAACATGCTGGATCTACTCTGACCTGCACTGATTAAAGAAAGTGTGTGACAGCAAAGTCAGCAGAATCAGGGTTTTTCCTCCTTTCCTGTTGAAAAAGTTTCATAATTGCATCTTCTGAAAATGTAAATAAGATTATGATTGTAGCTGATACTGTTTATTTTCCATAGCACGTACAGAAAGCCTGGCTCACCATGTGTACCAGTGCAATACTCCAGGAGTCTCAGCTGTGAAGCGAGATCTTACTTGGTTCCCTTTGATCAAGGAACAGAATATCCCTGGTTGTCTTAGAAAGAAGGAGTTTAAACATCTTTTTGTTTGCTTTTTCTCAGTGAAGTAACACAGGCAGTATGTGAGGGTGTGTGAACTGAAACTATGTATGCCCTACTGATGTTTAATATTGCAACTTGGAGTTCTGCCGACCTCTAAGTGACTCAGTAATGCCATCCATGGTGAGGCTCTGTTATTTAACTAGTTGTCCCTATTTTGCAGAGTAATTAAGGCAATATATGTACAAATAGTAGCCATGTAAGAAAATGGAAAGAATCTAGATGATGGAGACAAAAGTGGAGGTACTTAGTTAGGTCAGCCTTTGTGTCCCTGCTTGTTGCAATGCTCACAGCTTCTGGGCAACAGTGAGGCACTGCACCCTTTGTGTAAGGAAAGCTCTGGACACACACAAGGAGGAATCAGGGAGCCCTTCCACATTTTACTATCAAATTAGTGCAGGTCCCTGTCGAAAAGGTATGAAATCTAGTGAATGAAGCATTCAGAAAGCCATTACTATGTCAATTAATTCCATAATGATGTAAATTTTTGCTGATGGTATGTTGGAGCTTTCAATTGACTGGGATGATACTCTGCTGGCTCTGTCTTCAGACCAGAGAGGGTATACCTAAGAAGCCATTGAACTTGACTGGACAATAAGATACTGGACTCTATGTTTGGTATACGCTTGCAATGGGGAAATCTCAACTGAACTTGAGCTGTGGTTATGCAACAAGGTGGAGGAATCCACCATGGTGGGAGGGTTTGGGGAGGGGTGGGAGAACCCAAGTATCTATGTAACTGTGTCACATAATACAATGTAATTACTGAAGTTAAATAATAAATAATTAAAAAAAAAAGACAGCAGGAGGTGAATGGAAGGAATCTGGGGGAATGTATTCTCTTCATGTGACCTGGGTGGGCAGTAGTGGCAAGATCCCAGTCTGCAAAGAAGGAAATCCAGACTTTCAGTTTTGCATCTCTTCAGGAGCTGCATGACTAAGGAATTTAGGAGGTTTTAAATTAGGTTAAAATTTGGACCATGCTAATTAAGAATCAGTCATACAAATTGTATCTTCAAGTGTTCCTTTGGTTTCATCAGCCATCTGTTGCAAAGTCCTTCATGTCAGTAGAGATTTGGGCTTCATCAGTCACTACATACAGTTACATATCTGCATGTATTTTACTTTAGTAAGCCATTATTCTTTCTATGGATGGACATTTGGGTCATTTCCACTTGGTCTACTGTAGATAATGCTGTAATGGTCTTTTACACGTACTCAGTTCTGTTCATGTTGTCAAGTATTTCTGTAACTAGTTCATGTGACACCAATAAATCAAGGGCATTTATATATCATCAAATTTAGCATTTCATGGAGTTGTTTTTCCCAGAATATTCTTTGTCATACTCAAAAATATCAGATTAGCCATTCTTATTTATGAATGGGCTATTGCCTTGTTTCCATTTGCATACTCACTTAATTCTGATGAAACTGAGCATCTTTTCATCATTGATTGGATGTTTATACTTCTTTGTTATCAGTTAATTTATTTTTCCTATATACACTTGTAATTGTTTAGTGAAGTTCTTTATGTGAGAGCTTATATTTCACCTTATGCTTTGGAAGCATTTTTTCCCACACTATGACTTTTTCTTATAACCACATTATGGCATATGTTGATGTCTGGAAGATTTCAGCATTGCTTTTTAAAAAGGAGTGAGTAGTTTCATGATTTGGTTTTATATTTATTTCCAAGAGAGATACAGAGACCTAGGCAAACAGGGATCTTTTATCTGCCTGCAGCAGCTTGGGCTAGACAAGGCCAAAGCCAGGAACTGAGAGCCCCATTGGGTCCTCTGTGTGAATGGCAAGCATTACTTAAGCCCTGCTCAGCTCCCTCCCTGTGTGCCTGTGGGCAGCAGCCTGGATTCCCCAGTAGACCCAGCACTCGATTCCACGTGCTTCCGTGTGTGACGCAGGTGCCCTGGGTGACGTCTTAGCTGCTCTGCCACATGCCTGTCCCTAGCATTGATATTTTAAATCAGTTTATATATTTCCTTTAGATTTACAGTCTGTGACTTTCTTTTCACTCTATTAGTTAAACATTGTCCCATATTTTCTTGTGGCACTTTTAAGTGTGTGTACATAAACTATTTTTGTGTTAGGAAATTTGATTTCTATCTTTGTTAAATAAATAAGAGCATTTTTCAGATTATCTAATTCGCTATATTAAACAAAACACTGTAACTCATTTCGGTAAAAAAAGAATAAACGAGTAGGAATGGAAAATTGTATGCTATGAAAAAGTAAATCTATCCCATGTTCAAAACTACATGCCTATAATAAAGTTTTATTGTGTATTTTGATGTCTTGTAGGATCTATTTTCATATGTAGTCTGCTTTTTCCACTGTAGCTTGAATTTGATTTTAATTTTTACTGCCCTAAATTTTTATGTTAATATGAAACTGATATTTATACTAAGTTTGGAGCAGGGGCTTATTAAAATATTAAATGTTTTAATATGGAAAAATAATACAACTTTACATTGATTTAGGACTTTTTTGTTTTTCAGTTAAATTTTATAGAGGAGGAAATCATTGCACATTTATAGTTAGTAATTGCTGGATATTTTATAGTTTCTTCTTTGGTTATATTTCTGAAATTTTTAAAAAATATTTTGATTTTCTATAGTCAACAATGTTTTACTGAACTCTTACTAGTTCTATTAGTCTTTCCATTAAATTTCTTCAATATTCCAAGAAAACAGTAGTATTACAAATAATGAATTCTGTTTTATCTTTTTTCAATTATTTAGTGTTTTTCCTTCATGCCTGTGTAATTAACCAGAATGTGAGCAAGAAGAAGGTGAGATGTGTCTTACATTATTTGTTACCTACAGAATGGTGTGGTAGTGCAACCATCCGATTGCTTGATGGTTCAGAAACGCCTTCTGCCTAGTATGAGGTACCTCAGCCTGATTGTCAGGAAACATTTGGTAATAGTTTGGGGCAATCCAGAAAAGCCAGTTAAGAAAGCATTCATGTATGTGCAGCAGTTCTCATATATTACACAAATACATGCTTATGTATGTTGTGTTCTAGTGAAATTGAGCTCAATTCCTGCATGAGTATCATTTTAACCCTTCAGTGAATACACTTAAACCCTTTTACTGCAATCATGTTGCAAAAATAGGTGAGTAGTAAGCATGGAATAATTTCCAGTTATACCTCCTAGGGGGTTCCAAGATATGTAAGACAAAAATTATTGTTGCGTGTGATGTTAAAATTCATTCCCTTAGGTATGTTTCATTGTAACCTACTCAACTATCTTTAGGTTCCCACAATTGCTTTTATATACTTAATTATTTTTGGTCCAGGGTCTTATATATGAAATAAACATTCCTGCTCTTCTTCAGCTGACTAGGCAATTTCTTGTTTATACTTTAATTCAAATAATTGCCTTCCCTCATCCCATAGACTTCTTCCCTTTCTCAGGTAAATTGAAAATAAATCACCTGATATATCCTGTTATGTAGGTTGTCAACTTAAACTATATTCTTTTGTTTTTGCTTCTGTGGGCCTCAGAAACTATGAATTGTTAGAGACTATGCCTGGGCCTCCTCCAGGATCTATCACAATGTTTGGAATGGTGTTGACACCCTGTACATTTTTGTTGTATAAAATAAATGATATACATAATTATTTTAAAAAATAGGCGATATGAGAGATCAAAAAGACTGAGAGAAAGTCATAACCTGGCGAGTTAGTAACAGATACCAGAAGACTCCATGGAATGGCTGTACGAAGCATATTTTGTGAAAAGATAAGTAAAAGTATAATCTCTGGAGTAAAGAAATATGCATTTTGCTGCAATAATGTTAGCTGTGGTGGAGAGAGAGACGGAAGGAAAGTCCAAGTGGCAAGAGGTCATGGAAACATGTTGCAAGTCAGGAAGAAAGATAATATCCATTCAGATGCAAAGCCTGCAGCTGATGTGATTTTAAGAAGAATATACCATTAGGAATTATCTGCTTTTATACAGTCTACACACATTTCCTGTTTGGAGGCTCCCAGATGTGGAATGTAAGAACTGGCATTTCCTGTTAATGTACATAAGACATAGTTGACCAGCAGGAACAACTTTGTGGGTGACCGTCAGCAACGCCCGCGTCGCCGTATATCCCGAGCCGAGCCGAGGGACTAGGGTTACAAAGACGACAACGCACACTGGGCCATTCGTGCAAAGAGAATGCCACTTTATTGAAGTCTAGCCTGCCTTTTATACTCTGTGGTTCCTTCCAGTATTTTTCCAATGTTCAAGCAGCTCCTAAGACCCCCAGGGGCATCTTGATCAACTGGAAGCAGGGAAGCAGGAACTTGTGGTTATGCCAGGAACTAAATGTATCAGGTCAAGATTGTGCATCCTGTTACCCCTTGAAAAATAAACTAAGCTGTGGAGTTAACCCTGGGGAGACCGGGCCCTGCAGGTGACAGACATGATTTCTTCCAGACCTGCTTTTCTGTAAGCAGAAGTTATGCAATATGTTGTAAGCACTGTATTTGTTTTTCATTTACCTGAAAAGGAAGGAGGGGGAGGAAGGAAGGAAGGAAGGAATGAATCAACCAGACTTCCATTTCTGGTTTACTGTCCAAATGCCCACACTGGCTATGACATTGCCAGGTCAAGAGCCAGGAACTCACTGCACATCTTTCACACAGATGGCTGGAACTGAAATATGCAAGTCGTTCTCTGCTGCCACCCAAGGTACACACTAGCCAAAAGGGAGATGGGAAACAGGGTAGCCAAGATTCAAACCCAGCTACTCCGTGTAAGGATGTGAGCATCCCAAATAGCATCACTTGTTTCAAAAATAGTGTGTGTGTGTGTGTGTGTGTGAGAGAGAGAGAGAGAGAGAGAGAGAGAGAAGGAAGAGAACATGCACACTCCTCTGTAACTACCCAAATGCATGCAACAGTGGAGTTTGAGTCAGGCTGAAGGCAGGCAGCTAGAACTCAATTTGGGCCTCCCATGATGGGTGTTAGGGACCAGGTACTGGAGCCCTCACCACTGATTCACATCAGCAGGAAGCTGGATCAGAAGCACAGTGGCGAGGACTCAAGGTAGGTACTCCATTGCAGGGAACAGGCATGCTCAGGGCCGGTTAACAACCACCACACCTATCCCTGCACGGGGCAGCTTCGCTGCTGGGTGCCCTCCAGCTTTCTGTTTTTTGTTATAGCATCTAGTAGTTTAAAAACTACCCCTAAATTTTACAGTTTGTGAGTAAACTTTTGTTTTTGCTGGCATAGTTCAGCTACTTAACTATTGTTGAATTTCATTTAAAAAAGCTCTGGTTCTATTGCACATATGAATGAGCTGCAGTTATGCATTTGTGTCTTTTAAATATTCTTCAGTGTATTAAGATGGGAATTGGATCATTATTTCTGCTCCTTTTCAGATAAGGCAATTATTTCACCAGAAATAAGGGCAATCAAACGTCTCTGGGGGATTTGAAGACTGGGCTGGTTCACAATTAAAAATCTGTGCTTTTCTTCCTCCCCCTGTAGCTTTTGAGCAACATTGTGATAGTCATCTTATGGACATACGCAATGAAAATTTACTTAAACCTGTATGCAGGTGATCCTGTGATTGGGGTTAGTAGAGAGGGCACAACAACAGAGCCTCAGAGGGGCCTTTGCTTGGGTAGCAGTAAGATGCTTTTCCTGAGAATCACGTAGGCTATTTTGATTGAGTGAAAGGTGATATGTATTCCATTCAAATTGTTTATTTTGTGGTGTCGTCTCTTTAACTGTTGAAAGTGATCACATCTCTAGGCCCAGCATGGTAGCCTAGTGGCTAAAGTCCTAGCCTTTCACCTGCCAGGATCCCAAATGGGTGCTTGTACTATTCCTGGCAGACCCGCTTCCCCATCCAGCTCCCTGCTTGTGGCCTGGGGAAAGCAGTTGAGGATGGCCCAAAACCTTGAGACCCTGCACCCGTGTGGGAGACCCGGAAGAAGTTCCAGGCTCCTGACTTCGGATTGGCTCAGCTCTGGCTGCTACAGTCACTTGAGGAGTGAATCAGCAGATAGAAGATCTTCCTCTCTGTCTCTTCCCCTCTGTGTATATCTGAAAAAATAAAATAAAGTAAAATAGTCTTTAAAGACAAAATTGTGGTTTTTGAAGGAATTCATCATACTGTTTAGTTGTTTTTAACCTACCTGCTGTTGAAGACTTAAGATTGTGTTTTCTTAGCAAAGCAGTGGTTTGCGTAGCATCATCTTCTTGTGGACGTCTTCCCGCAGGTGTTCAACACGTACTCCAATGAAGAGTACGACAGGAGAAATGACGAGGTGGACCCCGTGGCCGCTTCAGCAGAGTATGAGCTCGAGAAACGAGTAGAAAAGCTGGAACTCTTCCCAGTGCATCTGGAGAAAGGTACGTGAGCATGCCGGTTCTGCGTCGTGCTGCTCGTGGTCTGGCAGCATTGCTTGTCCTGACTGGAACCGCTGCTGTTGGCATTGGTGACATTTTCATTCTCCATGATTGTCTGTTTAGGATTCTGGGGCGGGTGAACTGAGACTCCCTTTGCTCCCAGTGCCGACCCCTCCATTTGAGCTGTTGGTCTAGTGGTTGGCACCAGTGATGTCGGGGTGCAGCCTAGCACTTTGTGTGTCCTCAGGGAGTGCTGGGGTGGTAGAGGGCCCAGACAGAGCTGGCACAAGTGAGAGCTGGGGACAGGTGCTTGTCGTTTGTTTATTTTTAGTGGCAGGAGTGTAGCCACGGGCAGGCTCAGACCGTGGTGGTAAATACCAGGAAGCCTGTATTATCGTGTGAACACCTGCAGTGAAGGTGGTGGAGCCCAGGAAAGCTGACACAGTGGAGCTGCATGCTGTGTCTCCAAAGGGAGATAACAGAGAGAACGAGCA
This sequence comes from Ochotona princeps, assembly GCF_030435755.1. Classification (NCBI taxonomy): domain Eukaryota; kingdom Metazoa; phylum Chordata; class Mammalia; order Lagomorpha; family Ochotonidae; genus Ochotona; species Ochotona princeps. The sequence goes on from NC_080851.1 coordinate 11,242,821, forward strand.
GGGAGAAGAGAAACAGAACAGCTGCCTCCCTGCCGCAGTGTCTCCTGATCCCATGGGGCCGGGGGAGGGCGCCGATGGGTACCCAGAGCCAGCTGTGAGCCAGTCACTGAATGGGAAAGTAACACATCCAGAGAGCTTCCAGTCTGGAGCAGTGCAAACAGAGGACAACTTGAACAAACAAGCAAAAAATTCCCTCAAGCGTGGCATTAGAAAGACATGCATAAGGAAATTAGCAGCAACAATGTGCTGCCTTATTTCAGATAAAAAATTTCATTAGAGGAATTAAAAAGAAAAGGATGACTATTGCTCAAACTCTGGTTGGTAACCTAGAAATGTAAGTTTAAGAAAAGTTCCAGGGCCTGATGCGGTAGCCTAGTGACTAAATTCCTTGCCTTGCACGCGCCGGAATCCCATATGGACACTGGTTCTAATCCCTGAGACCTCACTTCCCATCTCTCTCTCTGCTTGTGACCTGGGAAAGCAGTGGAGGATGGCCCAAAGCCTTGGGACAGTGCATCCAGGTTGGAGACTCGGAGGAGGCTTTTGGCTCCTGGCTTCAGGTTGGTGCAGCCATTGCGGACGCTTGGGGAGTGAATTATCGGATTAAAGACCTTTCTCTCTGTCTCTCCTCCTCTCTGTATATCTGACTTTCCAATAAAAAAAATAAGTAAATTAAAAAAAAATGTTTGGGGCCGGTGTGGTAGCCTAGTGGCTGAAGTCCTTGCCTTTCATGTGCCAGGATCCCACAAATGTGCCAGTTCATGTCCTGGCTCTTCCACTTCCCATCCAGCTCCTTGCTTGCAGCCTGGGAAAGCAGTTGAGGACGGCCCAAGCCTCTGGGACTCTGCCCCCACGTGGGAGGCCTGGAAGAGGCTACTGGCTCCTGGCTTAGGATCGACTCACCCGTTGTGGCCACGTGGGGAGTAAATAGTGGATGGAAAATTTTCCTCTCTGTCTCTCCTCCTCTCTCTGTATATCTTATTTTCCACTAAAAAATAAGTAACACTTTTAAAAATAGATAAAAAATTGGCAGCTGCTTCTCAAAGGGCAGGCTCAACATCTTGGAAGCATCGGGAGGGAGCTCAGTGGAGAATGCACAGATCACAGGAGGAGGAAAAGGTGACGGGAGCTCTGTGGCACACCTCGGGGTTCTTCCTGCCGCTTTCCCATCTGAGACGGAGTGTTGAGGCTTCTCCCGTGGCTGTCGAGTCGGGATCTTAAGGTGGTCCAACATCATGCTATATAGGTTGTTAGTTACAATCAGAGACCCACTAAGCAGGAAAAGCAACTAGGACAAGATGGCAACGACAGTGAGGCTGGCTAAGTGTTATGTGGAAAACACCCATATGGGTACCAAGGTAGAAAACTATCCTCACAGCTCATGGGTCCGCCAAAAATAGTTGGATTTGGCCATCGGCCAATTACTGCTTGTAATGCTCTGTGCCCTCCTCCCCCGCCCCCAAAGACATGACAAACCGCCAAATACTCTTGCACGGTAGAGTGTATATGTTGTAGCATATCTGGTTAATACTATGTGGCTAAGCAGTAATGAATGAGCTACCCATCATGCGCTAATCAGTTTGACCCTTACAAAATCAGAAGTTGAGGGAAAGTAAAAGCAAATCATAGTGGAAGCTAAGTCTGTGTATTTAAATTTCACAATGAGAAAACCGAACAGCACATGATATAGGGATGCGCAAATGAGGGGAATTTGTTTAAAGCAGTGGTGAGTGAGTGAGGGCATGCTGAGCACAGTGTGCAAGGCAGAGATCAGCAAGCAAGAGGTGCGTCAGCGAGCTATGCGTGGTTGGCGGGCGCCTGCTGTGTGCTGACACTCGGTCATGGGTGTTTGTTCTTCTGTTGTTTTTCTTGTTCTTTAAATACAGTGTTTTGTAGGCAACACATTTCCACAAACTCTTATATGTCTGCTTTATCCCCACTCAGAATTTGAAAGGTCCAATTACAAAATAATCCAATGTAATTATTGCAGGTTTCAGTACATTTTCTGAAGAAAATAGCCAGACTTATAGACAGAAGGCAAGAAAGGACAACAGAAGACTGGAATAATGTGATTCATTCAACTTAAAACTGTATTTAAAAAAGAAAATATACTATCGTCTGGAAAAATTCCATCAGTCTCTTTAATACTGTGGAAACTTGGAAAATGGATAATACATTGCTAGGTAGATGTTTGGGGAAAAAAGAAAGTTAAATCTAACATTTCAAACCACATTGAAAAGGTTTAATCTTTTAAAGTTTTTTTTTTTTTTAAAGATTTATTTGTTTTATTACAAAGTCAGATATACAGAGAGGAGGAGAAACAGAGAGGAAGATCTTCCATCCGATGATTCACTCCCCAAGTGAGCCACAACGGGCCGGTGCTGTGTCGATCCTAAGCCAGGAACCTGGAACATCTTCCAGATCTCCCACGTGGGTGCAGTGTCCCAATGCATTGGGCCGTCCTCGACTGCTTTCCCAGGCCACAAGCAGGGAGCTGGATGGGAAGTGGAGCTACCGGGATTAGAACCAGCGCCCATATGGGATCCCGGAGCGTTCAAGGCGAGGACTTTAGCCGCTAGGCCACGCCGCCGGGCCCTCTTTTAAAGTTTTGTAACACACAGTAGAGGCCTTATTCAGAAGTGAGGCTCACCTAAGAGATGGGACTGTGGGAGGGCTGCCCCAGCAGCTGCATTTACCAGCATGGTTATTGGCTGGTGCAGGTGACAGACTGCACAAACTAGCATACCCAGGAACCAAATCTGAGATTACCCCAGCTGAGGTTTCTTGGGAGGCCTTCTCAACTAGATCCTTCGACTCAAACCCCAGGAACAAGGAAAAGCTTAAGAAATGGGCTCTGACCTTGGAGTGCATGTGTCAGGACTAGGCCTTCTCAGTTGCTGATGCCTGTGCAGGGGATAGCATGCCCAGATGCACAGAGCGAACAGGTCAGGCAGCTCATGGGCCAGCAGAGGATGTAGAGTGCCTCATCAGGGGACAGGAAGCAGAACAGGTTGGACAACTCTTCCTGGCAAGCTTTGCAGCATGTGTCTGGGTCTATGGATGCACATTGAAGTGGACTCAGTCAGCCAATAGACCTAGGAAAGATTTTCTCAACCGTGGTGTTAACAAAGGCAACAATGTCTTAGAACTATCAAAACCATTCAAGTAGCACTCTTGGAACATTCTTCCCCCCATTGAGGTCTCTTAACACATCATCAGATGACTCTCCCCCATCACCAGGAGTTAATACGGGTTGACAGTAAGGAGCAGCTCCCTTCCCCACCAGCAGATGCAGCAGAAAAAAAGGAACTGAAACATTTGTCCCACCCATCTTCTTCTAACCTGGACCCTCCCCACCCTAATTGGAGATCCACGTGAGCATGCATCACTGTCAACTATGTAAGCATTATTAAAAATAAAATGAAAATATATAAGTATATGTGTCAGAAATCAACAAAAGCAAATACAGTAAAAATAGCAGGAAAAATATGACTGAAAGCAATGTTAATGACATAGAAATGCAAAAAACTAAAGCTAATAAAATAAGTTGATGCAAATTTTTAACTAAGTATATCAACCCTTCACACTACTGGCAAAAGACAATTGTAAGTAAATATATGCAAATTAGAAATGAAACGCAAATATATGTATGCAATATACGGTGCAAGCCAGCTGTTAGTTACTGATCTTCTTTGGCAGTAGAGTGAATGCCAGGGTAGCCTTTATCACTTGTTAAAAAACACATGAATTATCAAAATCAGCTCAAGGAAACAATCCAATTTTTATAGAAGAAAATAGAATGGTGAGTAAAAAAGTGTTAAAAAGTCATCAGAGTCAGGTAGTTCTATTCCAACTTTATAGAACAGATTAATCTAATGTTATTTTGATTACTTTAAAATCTGAAAAATGAAGGAAAGTTGTCAAAGTAGTGTAGCCCCCCCCCCCCAGAAAAAGTTCACACAAGAAGTTCATTTGCAACCTAAAATTACGGTAGTACAATTCCCATTATGAATGTATATTTTAAAGTTTCAGAGAAAGCAATATTAAATATAAAATATTCAAAGAAAAAATGCAGGAAGACTAAGTAGGGTTTTAAATAAGAACATATAGTGTGGTTTATTATAAAAAAATCTATTCACGTAGCAGTTCAAGTCAAAGGCCTTACTGTTGTTTGAAAAGTTAATTGATAACAATTCTCTCATATAGAAACTTTACTTAAATTTGCACAAGGTGGCAGCTGCTTCACTTCCATAGAAGCTATGTATACCACGGCAGCAAGCATCTGTTTCTAAATTGAGGAGACATTAACGGCATTTCATCTGAAACAGAATGAAGTGATCTGTAGCAAGAGCAGAGAGTAAAAAGTCAACAGCATCACTTTTTCTTGATATGCCCCTATGGATACCCTTATTATTATTTTTTTTCTCAAGTACCAGGATTTCCCTTCCTCACCTCCCCTTCCCCTGCTAATTTCCCCTATATTATTACAAGGACTATACAATAGTATAGTCCTTCTAAAACAGTCAGAAGTCCATCATTCTGCCATTTAAGTGTATCCTGACCTTGTAGGTATGGAGAATGGCAGAGTCCTGCATCCTGTTGTCAAAATACATTTAATAGTTTCATTGGGAGTCCATCTTTGGTTTGGATGTAAAGATGCTTACTGCATTGTATCTTCACATCTCAATATGATCGTCTCTAGTACACAGTTCCTCTAAATTACTGCATGTACATGCCTGCTTGCCTATGTATCTAGTAATCTTGTATTTTGCATGAAGGTAGCCTTAGAAAATATGATATTTGTCCTTTTGGGATTGGGTTATTTCACTAACCATAATGGTCATAATTGTATTTTTTAATAGCAAATATATTCTGATTCTAAAATATCAGACTTGGTAAGATAGTTTATGAAAGTGGAGGTCAGGTCCATGTTCATATAAAAATCAATATTTTTCTATATATTTCACATTAAGAACTTAGAAATGGGAAAGATACTAAATTCACTTACAGTAGTATCAATGTAACAAAATACATACTAAATTTATTTTAAAACAATGTGTAACTATTGAGAATAAATATTTAGCAAAGACAAAATCTGAAAGACATTCTTGAATAAGAATCCTTAGTACAGAAAGTTTTCGATAAATTTAAATATAGATTCAGTACAGTTTAAATATTGCTGCCAAGATGGTTGAGTTGGGAGAGGAAATTACGTAAAGTGATATTAAATTTTATATGGAAAAAAAAGCTCTCAGATGTATGAAGAAGAATGTGAAGGACTTGATTTATCAAATAACATAAAGGTTGCATAATTACATTGAAATTATTCTCACATAGCAATTAATCAGTGGATTACGATAGAAAACCCACAGAAATACAGTAATGTGTATGAGAATTTACCATGTGATATGCATGGCATTTCAACCTAGCTGTAACAGTGGCTTCAGTAATTGTTCTGGCCCAGCTACACATCGCTCTGAAAGATTGTATTTATAGAGTTCGATGTCTTTATTACTTGATGGGGTAGCAAATAATTCCAAGTGGGCTAAATCATTAAAAGCAAACAATAAAGATATTTGAAGAAAATTTCATCTGGGCTTGTGGGAGGAGGAGTGTATTATTATTCAGAATTAAAATAAATAGAATGGGAATATGCAAATAAGAGAAGGGATTTGATAGACGATTGAGTGACGTGACTGTTGCAGCTGAGAAACTTCCTGAGGAGTAGTCTGTGGACTCGAGACCCTGGGATAGCATCCTGTCAACCTGTGGCCTCCAAACAGGGAAGCCACTGGTGTCCAGGGCCGGACGTCGCAGAACATGGGGCAGAGGGCTGGAGAGCCTGTTGGTATGATGCCAAGGACAGGAGAGCAGCACCCAGGTCTGCAGGGAGGGACCTGTCTCTGCCTTCTGCATTTGCTGTCTCCAAGCTCCTGGCCAACTAGTTGGTGTCCATCTTCCCCCCCCTTGCCCACTCAGACTCCCACACTAACTCCCCTGTCAGCCCCTCCACAGACAGCCCAGAATCACACTGTCACAAATTTCTAGGGAGTCCGCAATCTTGTCAAATTCACACCTAAAATTAGCCTTCAAATGCGGCTCAACCAAAGTAGGAAACCAAAAAAGGAGGAAAAAAGCGAGCTTGTGCAGTCATCTAAAATGTGAAGCTTGTAAAGGTTATTGCATTAAACAAAACTAACAGAGAAGGATATAAAGGTGGCAGGGGAGGGACATGCCTTATGGATGACAGAGGTGTGGTCTGTAACATGCCAAGAAACTTTGCAGATTGCCATGAAAGTAAGAAAAAGTTACACTCAGTAGAAAAATTGGCAGTTGGCTGAGGAGGAAATCTAATGGCCCACGTGCTGGTGAATGGTGGTACAGTCTCCCTTTAATAGTCTATCACTGCCGATCAGCTGGTTTTTGTGCTGTGAATAAATCATGGATGCCAAGACTTTGAGGCTATCTATATAAATAACCTTGGATGTTAAGCAATAAATGTGGTACACAAAACATTGTGCATTTTATTTCATTGGAATTCAACTATTTCTGCTCGTTGAGAGGACAGTTAGAAATATGGATGAGCCTGTGACTTCGAAGTGAATTTAAGAAGCAGTCAGACATGGTATGATTCCATCTAACCATGAAATAGTCCATAGTCACTGGAAGTGATCTAGAGCTATGCAAGTCAATATCCATAAAACCTCACTGAACTCTAAAGGTGAGCTACAGGGAGAAACAGCTCTGATTTGGTTTGTGTAAAGAAAAGCAAACCAAATGTGTCTGTGTAGATATGCATGTGTGTTATGTATCTGTTGTGTAATATGTAAACATTGTGTTTCTGAAGTACCTATCTGTATATTATTGACACATAGCAAAGTACTCAAAAACTCACATGGGCTTACTAGCGTGAGTGGACAAGAAAAAAAGAAAAGTACATAATAATACAAAAGAAATCCCTGTATGTTATGATCACAGTTATATAAAGTTGTGCACAAGTTCAAGTATGTGTGCTTTTATGCCTCACATAATTCAGAAGGTTATTTAGACAATCTGTGTTTAAGTCAGATTGATTATTCAGTAACCGAATTCTTACCTTTTCTCAGAGCCCAATGAATTTCCAACTGCAGGAGTGAAGTGAGATGAACTAAGGAAACTTTTGATACCCTTACTTCTAGGAATTAGGAAAAAAAAAATCCTGCTAAGGCAAGCCTTTTATGTTTCCTAGGCAAACACAAGATCAAGACCAGAAGCATCCCACTGACCTCCCGCTAATCACAGCCTAATGTGAACTCCAGGATATTTCTCTTTTTTTTCTGCAGATGAGGATGGTCTTGGCATCAGTATCATCGGAATGGGTGTTGGAGCAGATGCCGGGCTTGAAAAGCTGGGCATATTTGTGAAGACGGTCACCGAAGGCGGTGCTGCCCAGCGGGACGGCAGGTGAGCAAAGACACTGTTCACTGCAAGTCGTCTAGGAAACTTGCCTGTCACTTGCTCCCCAGGATATCTTTTTTACTTTTCTCAGGACAAAATTGTAGAATGTTCCTCAGATATAGCAATGTGAAAATTCCTAAATGATTTTCTGATCTGTAGACAGAACACTGGCATTCTTTCAACATATTAGATAAGCGGGTAGGCACATTTCTGTACCTCTCTTTGTATCCGTTCGTCTGACCATGGGGACATGGGCAGCAACATGGATGAGGATGCCTGGAGAGCATGTTCCACCATATAGCTACACCACAGAAATACCAGAACAAATGATCACAGTTCTGGCATATTTATTTTATTTATTTTTAAAAAGATTTATTTGTTTGAGAGTCATGGAGTGAGATGGGGTAGGAAAGATAAAAAGAGATCTTCCACACACCAATTCACTCCCCAAATGGCTGCTATAGCCAGGGTTGGGCCTGGAAGAAACCAAAAGCCAGGAGCTTCATCTCGGTCTCCTATGTGGATGATAGGGGCCCAAACACTTGGACCATCTTCCACTGCTTTTCCCAGACCATTAGCAGCGAGTTAGATTGAAAGTGGGATAGCTGGGACACAAACCAGCACCCAAATGGGTGCTGGCATTGCAGGCAGTGGTGTTACCCACTGTGCCACAACACCAGCTGCAATTCTGGAATTTTTTAAAAGAGGACACAGGTAGAAGGGAAATCAGGAACTGTGATGTGTACGGATGGCAGTTCTGGAGATGTGCATTTTGACAGTGGGATTTCCCAAATCACAGGTTCTTGAGGACCTCTGAGCATGTGGAATAAGATGTCTACTAGGACAGGGGTCTGGGGGTTGCACTTAAACAGCCACCTTAAGTAAGTCAGATGCTTATCAGAGCAGCAGATACTTGTTTTTGTATTAACTTTCATCATCTCATGATATGCAATACTTACCACGTAAAGGTTTCTGTTCACTCTTACACGATTGTCCTGATGTGTCAGGCTAGGGCTAGGAGCAGAAAGTGGGAAATGAAAACAAAATACCCAGAAAAGTGACTTCCAAAATCATTTTAAATTCCACTGTTTTTCCTTCTGCACATTGAATAAGATAGTTTTTATTTTTAAAAATGTTCAATTAAGTACCATTTACCATCTTGTCATGAGGGAATAAGCTATGTTGAAAATGATTTGTGTATTTCTGGTGAGACCATCTTGGCCGTGTATCTTGTCCTCGGATCCCACGATGGCACACACAGACGTTTCCCGAGGAAGCCATGCTGATGCATGTCAATAGAAATATCACACATTCTGGGGGAGGAAACCATATCGTAGTGGTCTATTTACCCATAGCATTCAGCTTAGTATTTTGCACCAACAAAGTTTGACATCAACCTTTTGTATGAATGTTCAGCTGACTGCTTATGTATCACACTTGTAAAGAAGGTGTTTGTTTATTTGAAGGACAGAGTGACAGCAAGAGGGAGAAAGACGCAGTTTTTTCCACTCGCTGGATTCAGTCCTCAGGTGGCCACAGTGGCTGGGGCGGGGCCAGGCCAAAGCCTGGAGCCTGGAACTCCAACTGAATGTCTCATGTGGGTGGCCAGGGACCCAAATACTTGGGAGCGGCCCAGGTAGTACCTGGAAACCATCTTCCTCTGTTCTCCCAGGTGCATTGGCAAGGAACTGGATTGAAAAGCAAAGCAGCAACTCAAAAGGTACTCTGATTTAGGATGCTGGCATTCGAAAATGGCAGGCTAATATGCTGTGCCACAACACTGTCCAGAAAGTGAGCTGGTTAATATTTTGCTTTTGAAAGCAATTTATTGGTAGCCATCTTCAGTTTTGCACTCAAAAAAGAAATAACCTCTTTGGATTTTATAATGGCAGTAGTGTTTTTCATTATGAAATTTTTAGCTTTTTTTCAACTGAGCTAAAATTCACTGGGACCAGCATCATGGTTTTTAAAAATATGTATTTTTATTTATTTGAAAGGCAGATGAACATACACACACTGAGGGAGAAGAGAGAAAGAGGAAGAGTGGGAGTGAGACAAAGACTTTTCACCTGTTCATCCCTCAAACGTCTGCAACAGTTGGGGCTGGGCCAGGCTGAGGTCAGGCCTCCCTCATGGTGTCATACATGCACACACACTTGGTAAATATGTATGTGGTGGGCACATGTATGTGCATAACATTCAAACAGGCCACATGCCTCCCTCCAATATTTAGCCTGTTAGCTCTGTCCTTGGAATACATTCGGAATCCAATCGTTGTCGCTAAACAGCTGACTTAACCAAACCATCAAATCAATGAGGCAAGTGTTTTTTCTTTTTCTCTACTTAAATATTCCCAGCACTTTTGCTAATTTTTTTTTTTATTTGAGTGCTTAGTCTCTGCAGTTGGTCTTGTTTCCCTGGATTTTATCGAAATCAGTATGAAGAGAGTGGATACTTTCAGAAAGCTCTTTGACCTTGTGTTTTCTTTCACCTTGCCCATTAAGACACTCATCATTTCAGGTCATTTGGCTGTTGCAAATGCACAAGCTTACTTTTTGCTTCCCCCACCCTCTTCCCCCCAACCCCCATAGAATGGGGCAGCTCTATCCATACTATTTTTCTTAAAAGCAAGTCTGAATCTTAGGGTTTCTCTAATGCTATGTAGCACTCTAAACACTCATCTTTATTGCTTTAAATATTTTTTGTTACATTTAAATTTGAGGTTAAGGTGCAATAGCACCCATTTGAAAAGAGGTTCAGTGTAACATGTGGACACACGCGCACAGCTTCAATCAGCCATGCCAGACAGCCAGCTTTTTTCATTTGCTGCTCTTTTCTCTGCATTTGGAGACTATCAGCTACTCTGTTCCAGTTCATTTTATAAAACGTAATATGCTATCATGAATTTTTACCACCCATTATCCAGGATTTTTCCATCTACTTCTACATTCTATTCCTGGCCTTTCATAATCTCTACGTTGAATTGGTAGATGTGCTGGAAGTAAAGACTGTGTGATGAACATACATAAAAATAAATAAATAATAAAAAATTAAAATTTATTTTTAGTGGTCTCAAAGGTATTGTCTTTGAGAAAATGTTCAGGTATAGGATATATAATGTATAAGTTACAGCATATTATATAAAGCAATAAGAAAAATAACTCTCAACCCAAAACTAACTACAAATGGGTAAAAGAAATGATCTAATAGTTTGTGGAAGTGCAAGAGGGCTTGGCTTATAAACATACAAAGAAATATTCATATACACTAGTAATTAGAGAAGTAAAATTAGCAATCATATCTTCTTAAGCCTGTATGGTTGACAATACTTAAAGGACCTGCTCATACAATTCCTGGTGGTATGGAGATTTTGCCAACATATAATAAATTTGAAAGAATCTATATCTGCAGTCATCATTGTGGCCTACTGAGTTAGGCTACTGCCTGATATGCTGGCATCCCACATAGTGTTTGTTCATGTCCCAGCTGTTCCACTTCCAAAACAGCTCCCTGATAATAGGCTGGGGAAAAAAATGGCCCAAATGGTTAAGCCTCTGACATCCACTTGGTATACCCAAAGGAAGCTCCTGGTTACTGATTTCATCTTGGCCTAATCCTTGTTATTGTGGCCATTTGGAAAGTGAACCAGTGAATGGTATATCCCTTTCTCACTGCTTTTCTCTCTGTCTGTGTCCTTCTCTTTCTCTAACTGTGCTTTCCAGTAAATAAATACATAAAAATCATTTTTAAAATGCCTATATTCTCTTACTCAAGAATTTCATTTCTAAATATACTCACCTGTAGACTGGAGAAACATACATTTATTTAGGAAGTCAAGTATGAAAGTGTTATTACAGTATCACCGAAGAACAACAGGCTTGTCCATCTTCACAACAATGGATTTGTATCTTATGATATATTCATAAAATAGTGTATGGTTCTTAAAATGTATTAATTATCATTACAGTTGTGATGGGCATGGATAAATCTCAGTAAGATTGAGATCTGCCAGCTGAGTTTTCGAAGGAGAAGTAAACTCATTGCTCGTACTACAATGTCATAAAACATGTCACGAGTGGAATGCTGGAGTTGAGACTACAGCTGACGGACTGTCTTATTGTAAAATGCAAGGGGTATTGGGGAGGAGAGGGAAAGGGGGAGAAAACCCAATACCTACAGAATTGTAAAATGGAAAATAAGAGTACAAAAGAATTATGTAAATATATGAATGTGTATATACATATAGTGTGTACTCATGCATACATTTTTTTCCTATTTCAGAATTTCCTAGGGAAGTTAAATACTAAAGTTAGTTTGGTAGTTACTTCTAAAAACTTAGTTTGATAGTTATCCCTATGGAAGCAGTGAAGGAAATAAAATTAGGCTCAAATAATATTGAAGCCTTGACTATTTTTGTAATGCATCTAGGCATGTGTGTTCAAGATGAGTGACAGTGTCTCAGAAGTCAAATATTTTGCCATTTAGGTTTTGGGGAGTGGCAGTGAATTACCAAATTGGTTGTAGATTGTATTTTCTTCTTCTTTCCATAGAATACAAGTCAATGACCAGATTGTGGAGGTGGATGGAGTCAGCTTGGTGGGTGTCACTCAGAATTTTGCTGCAACAGTTCTCAGAAACACCAAGGGCAACGTCAGGTAAATGTGCAGCTTCTAATATATGTAATTAGATATCATAAAATTCCAGAAAGGCATGAGGTCAGGTGTGTGTTCATGTGATTCAGTATGGGTAATTGCTAAGATATATCAGTAGCCTTATTGTTAATATAGTAAGAATTGCTGGGAGGATAGAAATTTTAGTTATTGGCACCATCAATATGAATGGGCCCCATATCTCTCTCAGGGAACTAGTAGTATACTAAACTGAAAATTAAATGAATTTTCAGGCATCCTATTATGCATTTATTTGGAAAAATAAGCTGGCTGATTTGAGGCTAATGAGTGCATTTTAAAAGCGTACTTTCTATTTTAAAGAATCAACCAGAACCAGTCTTTGAAGGACTATAAATTTTCTTACTTAGTTGAGTGTGTTAGAATGCGCAATCTTTGCACCTTGAAATTTATATCCAGTTTTAGAATTGTGGAAACTGTAGCTTGAAGAACTAACTAATAAGCAAGCAGTCCTGCGGCATTGAAGGTCAAGGTTTGAAGTCAGTTCTATGTGGCCACGGATTCCCCCCTCTTTTTTTTAATAAAAGCATTCCTATGTCCTTACTTTTTTGTAAATCCTATGAAGGAACACATTAAGGAGACATTGTTTATTATGTACAATTATGAATGGGGATTGGAGTTCTCACCCAAATGAAGCTGGTAATTCTGAAAATATTGAGGAGCTAACATTGCCATAAAGAAGGCAACCTTAGGATTTTATTGCACCATACTTCATGTTGTCCACTCATGAGTTTGAGTTTCAAGCCTTAGACTTTTCCACTGGAGTTGCCTTTGTGTGTTCAAGGGATGGTTTATGAAATTCAGCCCCTCAGCACAGTTCTGGGGCTTCTGAAATATTCAGAGTAGAGGAAAAGATATGAGTACAGCAGAGGTGTGTGTCGTCTCAGGGCTGCAGAGGTGGGCCCCTCACTCAGGGCCGTGGGTTTTCTGCAGAGTGCTCAGTGCACTTAAGGGAGCACTTTTTCCTTTCGGGCTAAAGTTTTGCTTTGAGGCTGTCCATCAGACTTTTAATTTGAAAATGAAGCTATACATTAACATGTAAGATCATATCTCGGCTGGATCATGGTTTATAGTTGCGTGAAATCATGTATTCATCTCTTACCATTCCTTCTGACTGTTGAGCATGTAATTACTATCAGCTCAGACCTGTACAATTGCAGATAGCTTCCTAACTTTCACTGATGTCACTGCCTCTGTCCTTCAGCGTGATCCATTCGTTGCTAACCCAGTGGCACCACTTCAGTGCAGTTTTCCGAAGGGAATGCACCTTTTCAGTGTGACCCCGGAGGGAGGACAAGCCTTCAGCGATGTTCACATTTTGTAGAACATAAGCTCTGGTAGCATCCTTGATCCCCCTCATCCGCATCATGACCGGGGGCACCATCCTGCCACGCTCATCACACTGCAAACTTGACTTGTGTATTTTTGCTCTTGTGCCTCTTTGTCTGCTGAGATCCTCTCCTCCATTTGGACCTTACCCAAGGTGAAGAACCTGCTAGCGTCCACTCCTCCGTTAGAGCTCTGTTCTTTCTGAAGCCTCTCACCATTGCTGTGACCTTGGGGTTATAGGATATCTTATTTTGTCTTGTTAAAAGTGAATGTCTACTTTCCCAATTAATTTTGCAAATATCTTGATATGGACATGGGACTTTCAGGCTCATTAGCTCCCTCAAAAGGATACACTCAGGAACTAAACTGAGTGAAATCATATAATGCAGTGTCTTTATTAGCTGAATGTGAGAAAATATATTCTTGATTTTAGCAGGTTAAAAGCAATCTCTGGGGTGTATTTTAAGGAGTAGCTCTTCATTATTTACTAATAAAAATCGAGATCTGGAATCTAGAATTGTATTTCTTTACAGTGAATTATAGAATGTGACTTACTTAATGTAATATAATTAACAGATTAAAGTTCCTTTTTATATTGCTAGACCCTGCATTTTGTGACAAAAAATGTATATTTAATTTTACTCAGTAGATATATTTCTCCTATGCACAATTAATTTTCTGTGAGATTATGTCAAATGATGCTTTTTAAGAAGAGATCCTTAGGAACCAAAATATGTTAGTAGAAGCATGTTTGCTTCTAGAAAATTTAACCTTAAACTTGACATAGTAAAGTTATTAGAAGCAAATAATGGCAAGCAGCTTGAAGAAAATTAAAAGCATTGTTTTATACTTGTATAAAGGTACAAATCACTAGATGAAAATAGGTGAATTCAGAGGTTTTTTTTTAAAGCTACCTTCTAACTATTTTTGGATATAGAGTTTTTCCTTGTGAGTTGTTATCCTGCTAGCAATGCCCCAGATTTGTTCTTTGGCTCAATATTTTGTGATACAGCTCAGTGGCTAAGAAGAGAAATGTGTTCTGAAGTATAGTGAGCAGATAGATAAAAATCACAATGCTGATTTATTATAACTAGACCTAATTTAAATGTTTTTAAATCCTTTGAATCAAATATCTAGATCTTCAAAAAGGAATGAGGAAAAATACAAATTGTATGTGAATCAATATACAGATTACTTCTAAAATTTTCTAAAGATTATTTTTGAAGCAGAGACAATGATCATGTTGTTTGGTATTTATTACCTTGAGAAATAAAATGTAGGAAAACACCGTCAAGGAAGAGAAGGACATTTTTGTAAGTATCCTGTATGTGACATGGTATTCTGTTACTTCAAGATTGGCTAATGCAGCGAATGGTGCTCTGCACATCATAAAGTAACACTGAGAAACCATGTTGAAGATTCCTAGCAAATAGAAGAAAGAAAGAGGAAATTGAATCATAAATGAAGTCAGGCCCAAAAAAGAAGACAGAAGAGGAAGGTTCCAGCCCTGACAGTTCTGCTTCTGGTGCAGTCCCTGTGCATGCCCCTGGGAAAGCCACAAAGGACGCCCCAAGTGCCGGGGCCCCTGCCGCCCAAAGAGGGGACCTGCGTGGAGTTATTGGCTCCTGGCTATTGCAGCCATTAGGGGGAGTTTCTCTCCCTCTTTGCTGCTCTGCTTTCCAAATAAATAACTAAATGTAAAAGATAATAATAATCAAATTGTTAGATCTGAAATCAGAGAAAGCACAAGTTAGAAGTCCAACTTGATTACAGAGACATCAAAATGAAGATTGTTACACAGCAATATGTAGTAGTCCTTACGGAGGGAGAGAAAGAAATCCAAATTGAATGATAAATCCCAGATACGGGATGTTTGTCTCTGGAATGCAATGGTTAGCTTAATGTTTATTTATCAAAGTAAGGGATTTTCCAAACTAACACAATAAAAGAGAAAAATCATTTTCTCATCTGGACAAATGTAGATTTAAAAACAGAAACAGAACTTGAAATAAAAGGGAACTTGTTGTATTTGAGGAAAGCACTACATGAAACTTACAGCGAAAATCATCCGTTGTGATCAAAGAGCGGGTGTGATCACTTTCACCTCAACCCATGCAGATATGTATGTCTTCACCTCTTCCACTATGAATCAGAATTAATTATTGACACAGGAATTGGAAATAAAAAGAAGGAAAGTTCCTCTGGTCAGATTGTGTGCTCTTCTATGTAGAAAATGCTGAGGAGTCTAAAAGACAAAGCAGATGAGGCACTCCTGCAGGGCAACAGGAGATAAGACGGGTATGCAAACATCTGACAACTGGAAAAAAAATTTAAGTTCCTACTACAGTAGCATTATGATCTTATAAAAATTGAATACTTGGCCCGGCGGCGTGGCCTAGCGGCTAGAGTCCTCGCCTTGAAAGCCCCAGGATCCCATATGGGCGCCGGTTCTAATCCCGGCGGCTCCACTTCCCATCCAGCTCCCTGCTTGTGGCCTGGGAAAGCAGTTGAGGACGGCCAATGCATTGGGGCCCTGCACCTGCGTGGGAGACCCAGAGGAGGTTCCAGGTTCCCGGCTTCGGATCGGCGCACATTGGCCCGTTGCGGCTCACTTGGGGAGTGGGTCATCGGACGGAGGATCTTCCTCTCTGTCTCTCCTCCTCTGTTGTATATCTGGCTGTAATAAAATGAATAAATCTTTAAAAAAAAAAAATTGAATACTTGGGCCCAGTGTGGTTTTCTAGTGGCTAGATTCCTTGCTTTGTATGCACCAGAATCCCATGAGGACCCAGTTTGTGTCCTAGCTACTCCACTTCCCTTCTGGATCCCTGCTCATGGCCTGGGAGGGTAGTCCAGGAACTCCCAAAACCTTGGGACCCTGCACCTGCATGGGAGGCCTGGAAGAGGCTCCTGGCTCCTGGCTTTGGAGTGGCTCAGCTCCGGCCATTGCAGCCACTTGGAGAATGAGCCCGTGGATGAAAGATTTTTCTGTTTGTGTCTCCCTCTCTCTGTAGATCTGACTTTCCAGTAAAAAAGTAATAATAAACACATCTTTTTATTTAAAGATTAGAATAAGCACCCATATGGGATCCCATGCGTGCAAGGCAAGGACTTCAGCCACTAGGCTACCACGCTGGGCACAAATCTTTTTTTCAAAGTTGAATACTTAAGGATAAAAGTAACCTGTTGATTACTGCTATACCTGAAGCAATGAAACATTGCTGAGAAAATATAGACAAATCAGCAAAGCAATTGAACATGTCCATGAATCAGAATACTCAAAATTGTTAATATCTTCATTTTGTTCAGAGTAAATGTAAGTCCAATGAAATCATTTTGTAGATGTGATTGTTTCATAAACTGATGGAGTTGGATGACCCTCACTCTCTGAAGCTGTGCTCGTCAAGGCAATTTTCGTTAGGCATGAAGACAGAAATAGAGATTAATAGACTAAAGTGGAGTTGGAAGGTAGAGATGCAGAAATGTCAAGAACTGAATGTTTTACAGAAGCATCAAGGCCGAAGGAAGAAATCACAGTCTTCTAGGGAATGGTGCTGGGAAAATTGGGAAGCCCCATTAACATAAAACAAACAAACAGAGACCTCCTGCAGAGAGCCGCAGACCTGCCACTGCTCACGGGTTCAAATGCTAGAAAAGAAGTAAGACTCTTTGTGATGTTGGGTTCATCAGCCATTTTATTTAGAACACAAAAAAGTGTGAGAAGGAAAATGATAAAGTGCACCAAAATAAAACATCTGTTTAAAAATGATGCCCTTAAAAATGTTTCATACAGAATATATGAAGGATTCAGATAAGGTTATTACAGTTATCTTATGATAAGGTATAGAGTGAACTTTATTAAAACATGGAACTCAGAGACAGTTTATGAAAAATAAATAGTGAAGGGTATGGATGCCTGTTTTATTAATTGTTAGTGTTAAGCCATTTAAATCCACAAAAAGTTACTATTAGAAAGACTCCAAGTGAAAAGGCTGATGACACTATGCGATGCTGAATGTGGGGAATGACTAACGTTCGTTTCTTGCTGAATGCAGAGAAGTGCAGCCACTTTGCAGATGAATTTGGCAGGTTCTTACCAAGTGAAACATTCACTTATCATTCCAGCCAGCAATTCCACTTTGCTATTTACTCAGCGGTGATAAAAACATATCTACACAACGACTCATACTCGTATGCTTATAGGAGCTTTAGTCATAATAGAAACTGGAAACAACCCAGATGTCTCCTAACTGATAAATGAATACTCAAATTGTATCAGTATCCTGCACAATGAAACATTTTCTCAGCCATACAAAGGATGAGCTGCCAACGGGTCTAACACCATCTATGACTCTCAAATCAATTGTGGGGAGGTGAGAGGAGCCAGACACTGAAGCCTTTGTTCTCCGTGATTCCATTTATATCAAATTATAGAAAATTCCACACCACAGTGATGGAAAGTAGATCTGCGATTATGCAGAACCACAGTTGGAGGCAAGGAATTGAGGGAATAAGAATGTTCCATGTAAAAGTCACACAGAGATACATTATGTATGTTTACTAGAAATTCATCATATCCTACCACTTAGATTGGTGGATTTCATTGTATATGAGTCTGATCTTAATAAAATTGATTTTTTAAAAAAAGTATTATAGGGAAACAAGTTTTTCCCTCCAGCTGCATCCAACTTAGCAATACCCAGGTTGCATTTCTGGCTCTGTCTTCATCCAACTTGCTGCTAATACAGAACTGTGGAAGGCAGCAGGGAGGAGAAAAATCATTAAATTAGCACGGCCCCTGTGAAAGACCTGGCTTCAGTCCTCAGCTCTCGGTCCTGGCCTCTGTCTACTTCCTACTGTGTAGGCAGGCGTTTGGGGAGTTGAACCACGCTCACTCGCTCTCTCCCTCTGTCTAGCTCCCACTCACAAATAAAATTTCTAAAGGTGTCAAAATTGCTGTGATTAATTTGTAAAGCATAATGGTAATTCTCTATTGTTGATAATGAAGCAGGTGGAAGAGCTTTGTCTTTTTTTAAAAAGCAGATATAATCAAAGTATTTTCCTAGCAATATATAAGTTTGATGCTGTCTACTTAAAAAAAAAAGACATTATTATTAGCCTATTCAGAAAAACATGTGAAAGTATTTCCTTCTGGGCCTTAGGATGCTGGTTCCCACAGGGTGTAGAACAGTGTGAGAGGATGTGGTTTAACAGGTGCTAAGCTATATGGACTGCAAATTCTGGCATTGTGCTACACCGTGGTGCAATTGTGTACAATGACAGTGTGCTTTATTCTCTCTAAAGAAAATGTGAAGAGGCTAAAAGAGAGGATTTTCAATTTTTTTTAATCATAAAGGAATATTTGAGGTGATAAATATGTTTACCCTGGTTGTCATTTCCCAGTACATACACATATCAGAGCATTTTCTAGTACTTCATAAATTATAAGGAATATTGAAATTTTGCATCCAAATAAACTTTTAAAAAGATCCCTCTATGTGCAACAGGAGCAAGAGGGGCATGTTGGACTCAGTGCTTCACTGCACAAATGACCGCCACCTTGGGCCGTGCTGACGCCAGGAGCCAGGAACTCTGTCAGGGTCTGCCACGCGGCTGACGGGGGCTCAGGTACACAAGTGTCATCTGCTGTCTCTCCAGGAACAGTAGTGGGAAGCTATGCTGAAAGCAGGGCAGCTGGTACTACAGTCGGCACTGTGAGGCGGGTGCCAGTAGCTCAGCTGTTGATTAACCAGCTGCACCCTGTCACCTGGTCACTAACTGTGACTTGCTTTTCTTTTTCTGTCTTTCTTCTTCTTCTTTTTTAATATCTCTATTACAAAAGTAGAGTGATAAAGAAAGAGTAAGAGACATACAAAGGGTACCTAAGAAGCCGTTGAACTTGACTGGACAATAAGATGCTGGACTCTATGTTTGGTATATGCTTGCAATGGGGGAATCTCAACTGAACTTGAGCTGTGGTTATGCAACTAGGTGGAGGAATCCACCATGGTGGGAGGGTTTGGGGAGGGGTGGGGAGAACCCAAGTATCTATGTAACTGTGTCACATAATACAATGTAATTAATGAAGTTAAATAATAAATAATTTTTAAAAAAAGCTACAGTAAACTAGAAAAATGTAAAAAAAAAAAAAAAGAGACATACAAAGGGATCCTGCATCTGCTGGTTAATGCCAAAAATGGCTGCAACCTCCAGGATTGGGCCAACCTGAAACCAAGGTACAGGAATTTCACAGGGGACTCCAGCATAGACAGGAGGGACTCAAGGCGTTGGGCTGTCACCTACTGCTTCCCAGGCGTGCCAGCAGGTAGCTGTATTAGAAACAGCAGCCCAGTCACAACTAGCACTCTGGTGTGGGACGTGAGGGCCCGTCGTTGTCTGCACAGCTCCTGCCCGAAATTTACATTTTCATTCAGAAAAACAAAAGAAAGAAATCAATGTCATGCACTAGTGAATCAAAGCAGAACATAATTATATATATATACATATACATATATATAATATATATTTCTGTTTAGCTGGCTTATTCTACCATATAGATAATGAATTCAGCTGGAGGTAATGTTTAAGGTATGAAATCACAATTCTGCAGAAACGTCCGCTGCTACGGTCACTAAATTAGGAGACTTGTCTTTAATGACTTTCTCATTGTATCTTTCAGCGTTTTTAAAATTCATTTTAATCATGTGAATAATGCATCTGTACGTCAGTAGCAATTGAAGTGACAGTTTTCAGATTGTAGCATTTTATAGTAGTCATTTGTAGTGGCTGACTGAAAAAGAATTAAATGAACCCTTGCTCTGTTTTCTAGACCATGATCCATTAAGAGGTCATTGGAACAGTGTGTGCAGTAAACCCTACTCCCTAATTCTTATCTAGCTAGCGCATCATCCAGATCAAAGCAGCAGTGAACTTACTGAACATTGTCTAAGCCCAAGAGTGGTACCCTGGACGGGATGTGAAGACTTGCTTGGGGTGGATGGAAATGCCCATCTCCTCACTGGTGCTGTGGATTTGTCACATTTACTGAGCTGTGCATTTAAAATAGATTTGTTGTATTGTGCCTTAAGTTTTACCTGAACAAGTAAGATGAATTATATCATCAATGATTTTTTTTTTGTATCATTGAACTCCAAAGAAACATACTTCAAAAGAATGAGCAAGCCTCCAAACTTTAATGTTAAAGTTAGGTCCTGCCAGAAATGTTAGCAAAAGATTTCTAAAATGGCAATTAATTACTAACATCTAGGCATAAGGATTTTGACCTTTAATGTGACTTGGGCAGAAAATGATGAATTAATGAAATAATTAGTTTGCTGTTTACCAGATGTAGCAACATTATGGTAATTGGAGGGAAGTGTCAAGGGTAGAAGCAGCATTACACCAAGATCCCACTAAGAAAAGGGGTGTGTATTTAGAGAACTTCCCCTAGAGACAAACTATTGTATTAGAAAATAAAACCACATGATTAATGTGAAAAGGAAAAGATGTTAAAAAGTGAATATTAATCTATTGAGCAAGTGGTATAGCTCTCACTAAATCAGAATCTTTTTCTTTAGCCTTCCCTTTAGACATCCTTCAACAGGCAGATACCTCTCATTTTCCTTTCCATGTCTCCAGACTCCCTTACTATCCTTTTTATCAAGAGAGAATTAACCCATAATCTCCTGTTTTGTTAGCTTTTCATTTGAAAAGCAGAAATACCACCTCTGTCTCCTTTCTCCCATCTCCAAGGTGGCAGTGACTTAACGGGCAGGATCCCTCTATGTATCCAACCTCCTGTGTCGTGCTTCACCTCCAGTTCTCTGTTAGAGGACATTACCACACCAACATCATTAACTGCAAAAGTTGAGAGTTTAGTTCCATTTTGTAAACCCTGTAACATGCTGTAGAATGGATTGCATCTGTTAAGGCTTGTTCCAAAGCATTCATTTTTTGGAAGTCTGTTATTTTTCCCTTTCTTTTTACCCATGAGCAGTGTCTGTAAGTGTAACTTTAGTTGTTCAGCTGATTTTTCCTTGTACCCATACACACCAGTTGACGTACATAGGTGGTTCCACCCATTTTTAGAACAGAACGTATGTTTATGGAAAGCTGGATGGACAGAGAAAGAAGGATACACACAGAGACATGAAGAAAGAGAACTCTTCCATCCACTGATTGGATTGTCCAAATGGCTGAGTGGAAGCCAGGAGCCTGCAACCCCACCCGGGTCTGCCTTGTGGATGGCAGGCCCCCGCATCCACAGGTCATCATCTGTTACCTTCTCAGGTGCAGTAGCCGGAAGCTGCATCAGAAGCCAAGGATGCCCGAGTCACAGGCAGTTTTGGGTCTCTGTGGGTCCCTGTGAAGGTCTATACATCTTTCTTTAGTACTCTATACTACTGGAAAGTCTTAAACTGTTCATCTAATTTAACCTGTCTACAGGTTTGTTATTGGACGGGAAAAACCAGGACAAGTCAGTGAGGTTGCCCAGCTCATCAGCCAGACACTGGAGCAGGAGAGGCGCCAGAGAGAGCTGCTGGAGCAGCACTACGCCCAATACGACGCTGACGATGACGAGGTAGGGAGCTCCTGATACAACCTGGCAGGTTCCTTGCAGTTCCTTAAGGATTATGTATCTACACTGAACTTGAATTGAACCTTGTGGATAAGAAATACTACTTGCATCTGATAGTGACTTAAGATTGAACTCCTAGTGTCCTCTCTGGAGACTGTGGAAACCAATCCACCTTGTCTTGTAACAGTGGCACTTTTAGAAAGAAATTCACAGAAACAGAAGAGGGCAGAAATACCAGCAGATGAATTAATGGCTGTCTTTATTGTTGGAATAAGGTGATTTTTCTCACTGTGCTTTATATTTTCTCAACCTTTTTCCAAATGTTGTACAAGAGTATGTAATTTTAAAATCAGTAAACATTTTAAGTGGAAAAACACCCCCACATGCACAGACATACACAGAGAGGTACTAAAGCTTAACTGAGTGTTTCCAGAGGTGTGCTTTTTTTTTTTTCCGCCCCCTAGGAAGAGAAAGTTCCTTGGATCTGTTAGCTATGATCTGTGGTAACATAATGCAGAACAAAGCTTTCCCACCATCACATGTTCTATAGAGTGGATACATATTGGAATAATTTTACATCCTGCTCTCTGTAAAAGATGAAGTAAATGAATAGAAGCTAACCCCAAGTGAAAACGGCTCTCTGGACCCCTTGTGTGTTGTAATGCGATGCAGATGCTGGTCTGTTTCTAATGTCAGTGCCAAATGTGCATGGATATCATGGGACAACACACTTTATTATAAACACATCTAAACACGCACATGTTTCATATTGGCATGTCAAGAGCAACACTTTAGTTGTAGTATTTCATATTCCATAAACTAGTAAATATTTAGGGAAAGCAAATATTTTTCTTTACACCGGTTGATATAAATACAGTGAATCATTGTTCAATTCCTAATCTATTATTTTTCCAGAACTTATGTTTGTCTTTCAGCTGTAGCATGGATAAAATTAATGAGTATTCCTATTTTTTATGTTTTTTAACCTGGAAAGTTTGAACTCAAAAACATGAATAGCTTTTATGTGTTTATATTGTAGTGAGGATGTATTCTACTTTTATTATAGTAGAAAATTAGAAGTGATGTACCACGTAACTTTTTACCAAAGACAAACAACTTTAAAAAGCTTTTTAAATGAATGAATTTGTCTCCTTACTTTAGTTGGTGTTTTACTTGCATAGTCCCATTGAAATGGTGAGTATTTTCTCATTGCACTAAGACACTGCTTATGAAAGGTTTTTTATCTTAGATTTTGAAGCTTAAAGACCATTTCTTCAAATATTTGAACTTGCCTCCTGGTTTAGGATTGTAGAGTCATTCTCTGTAGGTTCGGTTTTCACCTCTTCACCCTGCTGGAAAGAGTTCAGCTCTGAATCACCAGGGAACGTTGACACCCATGGGCTGGGAGAAAGGAGGCCAAGGTCCTCTGGTCTCTGTTCTTCAACGCCCTTGGCATTCAAGCACAGGGGCTGGCTGACCTCTGAGTCCCTCCCAGCCTCCAGCATTCCATGATCATGAAACAAGACACAACAAGACAATCCGATCCTTAAGGATTCCCAACTGAATGTTCCATCATATATCACAAGCTTCCTCCAGTTATTTCGGAGAATTTATTGCCTTCATCCCCAAAAGTTTTCAATTCAATCCATCGGTGCTTTGTGGGAAAAAAAGGAAATATATGCATGCAAACTTAATATACTCAGATACATGTGTGCACAAGTGATTTTCCTATACCTTTATAAACTAAGTAAATGGTAAGAAATTGTTATTCAATATTTATACTTAGAAACTTATCAAACACCCAGTGAAAGTTGTTTGATTGGAGGGGAGTGGGAGAAGCATCTCTTTTTGTAATGACAGTAGAGTTCGTTGTCATCTGAACAAGTATTGTCAAGGGTAAGAATATGTAAATATTCAGTAACAGGTACTTTCCAAGGTGCCCTTTCTCCATGACTTCATTTATAATTTAATTGTGAAAGCAACAGGAAGAATCATTCTTTTTTCCATTTTGGAAACTCAGAAACCAAGTTACTTTCTAGTGCTCAAGCTAGGAGTTGAGTTAGGTTGTAAATGGAATCTTCCTGTCTCTCGGGCCCAGACTTCACAGCACCTTGGCACTTAAATGGGTCTGGCTGTATTCAGGTGCACACACACACACATACTACACAGTGACAGATGTTAGGGGTATTCTTTGGTGGGTTATTGCTTCTTGCAATACTTAGGTTCTGTTACTCTTTTCCATATTTCTAACATTAATGAAATGAAATTTCTTCTGTATTTCTAATATTAAGGAAATGAATAATTTACTTCACTGTAGGTAGCATTCTGTAAGTATCATGTCTGTATGGAAGAGAAATTGAGTTTAAAAATATTTTATAAAAGAGGGCTTATCCTTGAGTCAAGCAATTTTTTTTTCCTTCCAAGTTGTGGAAATAGAAGTCAGATGCTTACTACTGCATTACTGTAAGTAACCTTCCTTAGTGAAAAGTTTTAGGACCATTTTCCTCGCCTGTCTCATGTGCCTCTTTGATTTATATTTCCTCCCTGTCTCATGTGTCATACACTACTTCACCAAAGCATACCCAGGAAAGACCAACCAGTAGCACTTTGTGCATAAAAGAGACAAGAGCTCTGCAATGGGAAGTCATTCCAGTGAATTATTATTATTATTATTATTATTATTAAAGTATCACTCGATTCAAATAATTCTTTTTTAAAAATAGTGTCAACAAATATTATTAAATTGATTGGACTGTTATCTCACTATTTTTCTGTTTACTATCTTTCTTTCTGTTAATGAAAAGTAAAATTTCCAAGAGGCACAGAGGAAATGAGAAGAACCAATATTGGATAATCAATGGATAAATGGTCCTTGAATAATTGAGTTAATTTCATATGTAATTGAACAGTCTATTGACTCGCCTATCTTTGTTAAAACAGGCCTTGCATGTGCATACTCAATTACATGGCTTTTCACTCTGCTTCTAATTTATAGAATTATCTGACGATTTCAAAGTTAGAATTCCCCACCCTTCATCCCCCTTTATATGCCATCCCGTGACATTCCTTAAATCAGTCAGGGAAATCTCTTAGTAGATACAGGAGCCAAGTTCTTCCAACTGATTCCAGAGCCTACCCTTCCATTGGCATCATCTGCTGGCTTCTGTGTTTGATCAGATCACTCGAGATGCACATGAACATGGAGCTTGTCATTTTGACACAGAGAGTTGTTTGCTGGGATTGGCTGTGTGGCATCCAGTGCCATGCCAGTTATGCATCCTGAAGCTGTGAATGTACAGTGGCTTTTGATCCCACCTGTATTTAGGAATTATGGTTGGTTACGCACAGCTTGCACTTAGTTAGTTCTGTTTTAATGATCCAGGAAATGGGGAAATTTCAAGTCATATTCTCCAAGAATCTGAAATACTTAGATAATCTTTAAGTCTTACTTAAATTTCTGCTTTTATTTTTTTTTTTATCCTCTAAATGTTTAAGCTGGAAGAGCTTAAAATCAACAAACAGCCAATTCCATTTTAATTTGCATTCCTGTTTTTGTCCACTCTTTTAAACACTGATTTCAAAGTAAAGTTAAAATGGCTCTGCTTAAAGGCTGAAGAGTAAAATGGAGGATTTTGGTGAGACAGCAAGGGCATGCAAATGTAAGCAATTGGAAGAATTCTTAATTCACATCCAGGTATACCTATAACTAGTGATTGCATTTCTGGACTTACCAGAGTTCTTGTCCATTTGTTTTTCTTGTTCTTTTCTCTCTAACAAGCTGAGAGTTCGCTATGGAGGATTTCACAAACCTCCCAGGCAGTTAGCACTTTCCCATGAAATCCTGGGAGTACGGTAAATTTTCCAACTAGAATTTTTAATAGCATCTAATCTGGATTACTTTGCAGTGGTCAGTGTTTAGCCTATTACAAGCAAGAAGAGGAGATTTTGCTGTCCATTTTGTATTGCTAGTTTGTGAGTCTTTTCCATTCTAGGGTATTATGCAATTAGAAACCATGTTTGCTCAAACTGTAGATACAGTGTAAAATGGTACTGTCCCCATTTAGATATGTTATGGAAATGACGCTTCTGCAGTTATGATTATTTGCTTTCCTTAAGTATCCTATTAAAACATGATTATTATTGCAATTCTTAGAATACAGGTGATATTTACATTTTGGGGAGCACAGTTCATAGCAAGGTTCATCACTGTTCTGGAAACCAAAACTACTTCTTTGAAAATACAATTTAATCTTCCTGAAATAACTTATTTTCATTACTGGATATTAATAGCATCCTAACAGTCTGATAGAATTGTTTTTTTAGAATCTTTGAAAGTACTGAACACTGACAAGAGTCACTGTCTATATGAACATGTATAATAATTGGAATCAAAGCTATAATAGAAGCTGTGGTTTGCCCAAAGTATTATTAAGTAGCTTACAAAATGTAAGTTGTGTATGAAAAAGATTAGAAGGATAGCACTGACATTGACTCAAGATGTTTTACCATTCCTGGTTAGAAGCAGTTCATACTCTATGAGCAAGAGTTTGCAGGTATTATGGTAAGCTTTTAATGATGCTCATTCAATCATCAGAGTAGATTTTGCTTTGTGTATTTTGTACATTTTGATTTTGTGTATTAGTAGAGTGCCCCCAGAGTGGGGGCATTTTTACCTAGGCAAAGCCATGATATCTTAACACTTGATGGTGGTGTTGTGGTCATAGCATCCTCTATCCTCATCATTATCCCCCTCTTTTGTGGAGCGTACAAAGCCGCCTTTAATTTTTTTTTTTTGTCAACATTTTAGAACACTGTGGCTGAAATGCAAGGAGTGTCTGGCAACTGCAATAACAATAACAACTGTTTCATGAAGGTTTGTTTCTTGGTAGAAAATAATGCTTATCTGTACCATCTTCGTATGTGAAGTTAAAAAATCTGTGTGTTTTATGAACTATCTGGGTTTTCTGAGGCATTTCTATAGAACACATATTTTGTGTTGAATAATAATTTCAAAGGAATAATTTGAAAAAATACTATTTAATTCCGAAGCATAGCACATGTTTTAGGCATGGCTTCTGCAACTTGGACTCACTTCCTAATGTTTCTCCTTGGATGTTTTTAACCCCTAACACCTTCAGAGCTTTGTGATTCAAATGAAAGAGGAAAAAATATACATCTATCATCAGGGTTATATAATGTTTACATAATGGCAATATATGTGAAGATTTACACTATTCTAGAATCCAGTATCTTTTAATAAAAGCATGGGGGGGTGGTATAGAGCTCTTAGTTTTCCCGAACACTAACTGCATATGTCTGACTAAAACAGTATTTACCTGCATGATCTATATAGTGATCACATCCAAATGTCTAAAACAGTATTATGATGCCAGCATTAGTTGCCAAAACCAGAGATAATGGTGTTGAAAATGGAGATCAGGTCTGTGCAAGTGGCATTTGGCTTTTGTTGACACAAGGAACCTGCCAGCAAACAGAGGCAGAAGCCCGTTCAGCAGCAAGTTCACAGGCCCTAGAGTGGTTTGAACCCACAGGTCATTACACATCACTCCATCCTGTGGTTTATAATCCCCACTGACGTCTAGAACCTTAAGATCCTTCAAAAACACTGAGCTTAACATCTAAGCTTGATCCGGCCTAGGCAGTGTACACAGACCTGCACAGGTACACACTGTCCCCAGGAGGTGGCTTTTATTTTTATATACTCGAAAGGCATAGAGAGAGTGTGCATGCTTTCCTATCCTCTGGTTCACTACCAGAAGGCCCTCGGCAGCCAAGATGGGGCACCCTGGAGCCAGGAGCCCAGATCACTGTCTACGTCTCCCACCTGAGTGTCCGAGTCTTCATCCACTGTATGCTAGGCAGCACTAGCAGAAGGAGGATCAGAAAAGGAAAAGCTGGGACTTGAGCCAGGCACTCTGCTCTGGGATGTGGACCTTGCCAGTGGCAGCTTAATCCACAATGCTTGTGTTCCCTTCCCATTTGTTTTTTTCAAAAATAAGATGCATTTTTATTTGTTATAGTGACTACAGACTGAAAGGTTGATAGCGCCAAGGAGAGATGAAAATTAAAATGGGAGCCTCCTCCTCACCAACATCATCTTTAAAAAATATATGTTTGTTTATTTGAAAAACAAAGTTGCAATGGGAAGAAAGGAAGAAGAGAGAGAGAGAAATTTTTTATCTGCTAGTTTGCACTCTGAACAACCATAATGACTGGGGCTGGACCTGGCTTTAACCAGGAGCCAGTTACTTTTTCCAGGTGTCCCATATGGAAAGGCAGTGGCTCGAGCACTCGGGCCATCCTCCACTGCTTTCCCAAGACCATTAGCAGGGAACTGGAGCAGGACTGAAACAGCCAGGACTCCAGCTGACACTATTATGGGATGCCTGGTGTCACAGGTGGTGGCTTACCTTGCTGAGCCACAATGATGGCTCCCAATGTCATCTTTTTACAGATAAATTTCTTCATTACCTAAATGTTAAGTGAGTTAAGCACCTTTTCCTGTTCATGTCTTTTCAGCTGCCACATTATGATATTGTTTATACATGAGCTAGGTATAAAATACCTGATGTACTGTATCAATTCAATTCTTCCATGCTGTTAAATTCCTCTAGAAGAATAACTCCCTACAACTAAGCTAGAACAATTTTCTCTCTTAATAAGTTACAGAATGTTCTATGTGCAAGAGATGTTGCAGCAACAGCATTTATATTTTATAACCTGAATATAATCCCTTACCAAAAATCTCTAAAATGCTAAAAGAAGCAATAAAAGAGGAACTGCTATAATCTGGGCATCACACTTTTCCATGGGTTATGCATGCTCTGGTTTCCCCATGAAAGCCGTTCGCATTTCTCTTCCTTGAAAGGCATGCACTCCAGTAAGTCTTCAGTGCCCTGTGAGCTCACTTAGTTACCTTGCAAGATTCTGTGTGGATTCCTTCTCCCCTACAAAGCCTTCTCTCCGCTCATTGATCTGTAATGTCTTCCTTGTTTCAATGGCTGGTTGCTGTTTAGTACACATAGGGATGGATACCCTGGGAAAATCCAAAGAAGCCAATAAATTGAATGGAACTGAATCAGGCACAAGTAGGGACAATGAGAATTAAAGAGAAAAGTTAAATGTGAATGAAACTGAATTGAAGCCATGGCCTGAGACAGTGAGGGAAGAATGCTACAGAACAACAAGGTTATCAACCTGGTAGGTCTAGAGATTAGAGCCAAGGGAAGGATTCTGTCCTCAGCCCCCAGAATGGATACCTGTCTGTGGGCTAAAGTTTACTCACCACATCTATTTTCTGGAGTAACTAAATTTTCTATTGCACTGCACAAAAATCCTTCACATGTATGGCCAGAAAAAATATATACATGCATCCTGCATGCTTCTTCAGTCTCCGGGGCTGTTGAAGTGACAACTTGAGAACTCACATTTATACCATTTCTTTTTAGGAGCAGAAGAGTCAAAAGGTTCTAAACTTTTCTAAAGTATTCTAGGCCAAGAGGACTGTCTCGTTTCCAGTGTATTAACTCATAACAGCCTTCACTCATAGAAACACATTCAAGGCTGAACAGCCAGGTTAGCAGAGGCCCTGCTCACTTCCAGCTACAGCTAGTGTGACTCAGGATGGCAAAACTGCCACCTGAGTTAGAGTCCTGGCTCCTAAGGAGCTGTGAATGTACCCCCAGAGAACTGCAGTGAAAAATACAGCAGCGCTGTTCCTTGTCTTGAAATCAGTTGTTCATTCCTTGGTGGTTACATGATTCATGATTTTTGCTACTTCACCAGTGGTCTTTGTGCCCACCAAGTTCTTAATAATATGTAAGATTGACCATGTACATGGTTTTATGTTTAGCAGATATGTGGATATTAAATGCGTGTGATATAGTTACATCTCAGATGACTTAAAAATTCTGTGTTTTACTCTTCACTTGATCTGAAACTCTCATAACATTTCTTTTTTTTTTTTTTTTTTTTTTTTAAGATTTTATTGTTATTGGAAAGCCGGATATACAGAGAGGAGGAGAGACAGACAGGAAGATCTTCCATCCGATGTTTCACTCCCCAAGTGAGCCGCAACGGGCCGGTGCGCGCCGATCCGAAGCCGGGAACCAGGAACCTCTTCCGGGTCTCCCACGTGGGTGCAGTGTCCCAAAGCTTTGGGCCGTCCTCGACTGCTTTCCCAGGCCACAAGCAGGGAGCTGGATGGGAAGTGGAGCTGCCGGGATTAGAACCGGCGCCCATATGGGATCCCGGGGCTTTCAAGGCGAGGACTTTAGCCGCTAGGCCACGCCGCCGGGCCCTCTCATAACATTTCTTTAGAACAGTTTGCCTAGCCTTGGCCCTCCTGTTGCAGCAGGCCTAAGACCAAATGCAGTTAGTGGGAATGGGCTAGGGACAGTCAGCACTCAGAGTCTAGCATATAGCTACCAGAAACACTAAGGCCTTTGAATCCTGGTATTGCAAACACTTTGCAGGTTGGAATTTCTGAGGTTGATCTATAGCCCAGCAGTTAAGATGCCTATGTCCCATACAAGAATATTTAATTCATATCTCTGGCCCTTGACTCCAGCATCTTGCTAATGCATACCCTGGGAGGAATTAATAATGACTGAAATAATTGGATTCCTGGCATCCATGAGGCAGATCTGGATTGAATCCCTGGCTCCTGGCTTGACCCTATCCCAGTTGTAGCCCTGTGGGCATTTGGGAAGTAATCCAGTAAATGAGAAAGCCTGCACTTGCTGTGTGTGTGTGTGTGTGTGTGTGTGTGTGTGTGTGCACGCGAGTGCACACACGCAAGTATTGATGGCACCAACTATAGGATAACCATGTGAAGAAATGACTGGGTTTATCTATCCAGGAGATAATTATAAGACTGAGACTTTATTTATCAGTAATAGATAAACTGTCGATAGAAATGTCATCAGTGACATTTGTGGGGCATAAGGGCAAATAAAGTCACTAAGTCGCAAGATGGCGACCAACAGAAGAGCCCTGGGCATGAACCATGGCGGGGATCGGGTTGTTTTAAAGAAAGACTGATTGGCCAGGGGCCATTTCCGTGCTTGAGAGCAGTGCGTGCTCACCTGCCCCTCGCCTGTGGGAGGTGATTTTCACAGTCCTGCTGATGACAACTGGCTCCTAATTCTCCTCTCCTGGGATTCCTGGCCTGAGGCTGATTGCTGTTCCGTATAAGAGTCTGCATTTCCCAAATAAACCAGAACTGCTGGGACGGAACCCCTGCTGCCCATCTGTTTGCCTCTCCCACACCGGCAGACTGGATGGTGGGCAGTTAGCTCAACCCCTCTGACAATGGGATACTAGGGAATCGATTCCATGGGAAGGCAGCCCCATAGACATTCTTGTTGAATTTACTTTTAAATTTTTATGTGCCTTAAATTCTTTAATTCAGTGATTTCTTGGTGATCTGATACCATTTTATAATCAAATGAGTCCATTTTTACTTAAATACACTGCCATGGCCAAAATGTAGTTAGTTGCATGATCAGCCATCATTGCCACAGTAGTAACACATGGTCCCTCAGTGCCCTCATTTTCCTTTACAAATTAGAAATTCGGGGAAATACAAATTTCTCACTCTTTTCCCACAGTTCCTGTGACTTCAGAATAAGTGTTTCATTGTTTTCTTGGCAAGCAAAATGAAACTCACAGAAAACTGCCAGTTGGAAATGCAGTGTGACATTTGAATTACAGAGATCTACTTTGGTCTGTTGACTGTTTAGTTCTGGGTCTCAGTGGGAAAATGAGGGATCATTGGTTCTCTCCCCACGTAGAGAAAAATGTATATCAGACACTTACAGGCACTGGCATTTTACCTCTTTGTAGGTAAACTTACAAACAGAAATTGAATTAAGTATATTGACTCATAGAAAATATGTTCCATACTTGCAAGAAGTTTGCCATTTTACTGTAGAACCTATAAACCTAAATGGTTAAGAATTCAATTAGTTGCATTTTTAGGATAACCTACAAGAAGGCTCAGTAATCACAGCGTAAAAGAATCCTTTTAGCTTTGGGCATTGAAAATAAAAGCATGAGTTTGAGGTTTCTGATTTCATTTTTTTTTTTTTTGGCAAGGAAAAATTTTTTTAAATTGTCTTTCTGTAGCGTAAGAAGCTAGGGCAATACGAAACATGTTTAAGAAATACGAAGACTTGAAATCAACAATTCAGCTGGACATTTTCCTCTGGTTGTCTAATTCTTGGGGAACAGTTCTGTAAAGGTGTCTTCCACTTCGACAGTCCTAACTTTGGTTCTGGGTTCTTTTTCAAATCTTTATGTTATAAAGGACCTTCTCTAAAACTGACAAACTCTGCAAGTGTTTGGAAACTGACTGCCTTGCATTGGGTTCGTTAATGCTGATGAAGGTAACCCACTGGAGAATGAAAAACTTCCCCAAATAATCTCAATCATTTTAGCATCGAGTTTATCATCCTGGAAAACCGCACTATCCCTTTTGTTAAAACTTGGTTTGAAGAGATGTTCTGACAATGGGCTAGTGAGGGTTTCAAATTAAGACAGACTCTATAACTAAATCCCTGCCTTGGGTGTAAAAGCTGTGTCCACTGAGTCAGCTAAACAGGGAGTGTTGGTAATGGTGGCCTACGTTATATACTACACTGGGTGGACTATTAACACTGCAAGTTAGATTAAAATATACACTTCTCAGAACTAAAGGCAATATGCCTGGTAGTGGCTCACAGCTGCTCTCAGCCTCCACACTTCAGATGCTACCTCCCCTCTCTGCCTCAGCTGTTTTAAGGAGAAAAATGGCTAGTGGTGAACCCCTTGAGAATGCCATGAAACTTTGGGGAGAAGATACGTTAACATCTTGGTTGTGTGGATACTTGCTCATAATGCAGGACTTTACCTCGTATCATGGTGGGAAAGATGTACAGAGATGGTGGGGCTCACAGTGAGAAGCAGGACTTAAGTGACCTCATAGATGGAACCCTTTGTGGCCTGCACTGCTAAATGTGTGGTGGACTTGATGTGTTCCAGGCTGTGTTCCCTTAGGGTTAGCGGAGATGCTCCGTTCTGAGGTTGCCACAGTAGAGCAGCAACAGTGGGACATGACAGTGAGTACAGACATGATAGCATCCGAGGAGGAGGCAGCAAACTCACAGTCTTTTTCAGGCACCAATTGATGCCACAGTGTCCAGGCCATTTCCCAGCACAGTAATACCACAGTAATAGCTTATTATTCACCAAAAGCACCTCTTCTCCAAAAGTTAGGTATCAATATGTTGCTAAATTAATATTGAAAACCAATCTCTGACCATTGTGAGTCTCTGGCTGCATGTTCTTGGTGGGAGAGGAGTCAGCTTCAAGTCCTGGCCAGCAGGATGGCTTGAACTCACAGGTAACAAACCTTGTTTGTCAGATGGAAGCAACAGATACCAGGAAGCTGCAGACCTAGCTCCTGGGACTTAAACATCCTTTACTGTCTGGAAAAAGTGTTGCCTGCCATTCTGCCTCCAGAAGCTACACCTCTAGCTTAGTGGCATCCTTGGTTCATGGGTTTATTGTTGTTTTTAAAAACACCCAGGCTGGGTTCACTGGTGTTCAGTTAAATTATTTAATGTAATCTATCAGGATTTTCATCCTCAGCACCAGCTAGAAGACCCAAAACATGACACAGTCACTAGGCAGACCATACTCAGAAGCTCTGGTCAATACTGTGCCCCCTTGACTTTATTTATATATAATAAACTGCTTTTATATTGTGGCCAGTGATCTAACTCTTTGGCCTGTTACTTAGAAATTACAGGCCACCAGCTTAGTTACCAATGGCAAATTATGGAAGTAAACTATGGCAACAGATTGAATTGTTTGGGATGCTCATGTAACTGTACCACAGATGTCAAGGATGTTCTAAGAAACCATTTCAAGAATATTTTAAAGAAGAATCTTTTTTAGAAAATGTAGTTACTTATATTCTATTTTAAGTCCACCACTAGCTGTCAACATTAGATCTTCCTGGTCTCTCCAAAATAAGGTGACCGTGCATTAGCTGAGGGATTCCTCTGGAGGATAACTCACTTGTTATTTGTATGGACTCTGTGGGCAGTGTGGTTGGAGTCCTTTCATAAGAAAATTGCTCCTGACATCAGGTGATGTGATCCATGACACAGTCTCAGAACTGTGGAGTATTCAGGTCAACCTCCACCCACTGCCAAGGCTGTTCTGGATGACAGAGTCGCTGTAGACCATGAATTGAGCCAACTCTATGCAGTTGCTAAAACATCTTGATTTACCTGTTAATACTTTAGACCCAGCAGTAGGATCACAGAGAAGCTTAGGGAGAAAACCACAAAACCCCATGGGTTTCTAAGGTAGATCTTAGTGGTTTATGGAATTTGCTTAACCTGCCGAGCATGGGAGCTTAGAAATATAGGTTATCTCAATACCAGAGGTTGCGAATGTTTAGCTGCTTGGAGTCTTGTTGATAATGGGGCATAATTGTATCTGTGGAATAGACGGAATAAATTTTATCCTCACCATTCTCAGTCACATTTATCAGCATGGCCCTGGGATTGTTATCATTATGGGAAGATTCACCACAAGTCAAGACAGAGTGGAAATGTGGGCAGCTGTTGTTGGAAGACAATTTCTCCATGGCTGTCTTACTGCTGGGCCCAGCAGATCTTTTTTGATTGATTTGTACAGTGAACATCCTTGGAAAACAGAGAACTGTCTCCTTTTGGAACAGTGGCAGATTTGCTTACTGACCATTATAAAAATGTTGGGTATCCTAACTCAGAATTCTTCACAAGATTCTGTGGTCATACTCTCTGCCTAATTTTTAGACTATATTCTTCTGGCAGTGACCTGGATTTGAACTTGGCTCGGAAGCTGTTGCTTAAGTCTTTAAGTCTGTAAACGATTTTAAAACACATCTAATCTTGGTTTCTTTTTTATTTTGTGGTACTATGAACTTTTCTCTTACATTTTACTGTACAAAATGAAGGAAATAAGGTAGCACCTTCGACACTTTGTTTGGAAATGTACTTACTGTATCACCCAGTTCATTGGGAACATTTTCTGCTTTCTTATTCGAGCAGGTGATAATGCTGTTAAGCTTCTTGCTGCCACATAACAAATCCCTCCTCTCCATTTTCACGACTTTCATTAACAATCTGTTTGAGGCAATTCAGGCTTACTCTAATATACTCTTAAAAGGTTTTTCTAGCCTTTGCTCACTGGCAGTTCCCAAACCGTTTTCCTAATTTTCCCCCCTGTATATATGATGACAGCACCCCTGCTATTTATGTATAACAAATTATCACTGAAACTTAGCAACTTAAAATAGGCAATATTTATCCATTGCAGTATCTGTGAATCCATTTAGCTGGATGCCTCGAACTTGAGATTTCTCCCAGGGCTGCAAATACAGCATCAGCCAGAGCTGTGGTCATCTAACTACTCAACTGGGAGATGATCCATGTCCAAGCTTAGATGCAGCTGTCCACAGGACTCAGAAGATCCACTTCCCAAGGCTCCCTCATGTGACTGTTGGCAGCCTCCTGCCTACTGGCTGTTGGCCAGAAACACCAGTTCCTTGCAACGTGGGCCTCTTCGTTCCCTCACATTATCACAGCTTGTTTTCCAATAATAAGGGCTTGGGAACACGCACAGGGACACAGAAAAAAACAAGCCAACAGGAGAGTCCCAACTTGCCATCCTTTTTGTGAACTATTCTCAGAAGTCATATTCCATCATTTTTGTTGTATTCTGATTGTTAGAGGGGAGTCGCTGAGTCACTGGGTCCAAT
Source organism: Ochotona princeps (assembly GCF_030435755.1). Lineage (NCBI taxonomy): Eukaryota > Metazoa > Chordata > Mammalia > Lagomorpha > Ochotonidae > Ochotona > Ochotona princeps. The sequence goes on from NC_080851.1 coordinate 11,278,669, forward strand.
TCATTTCCCCATAGAAGGAATGTTAGAAGGTCACAGATACCCAGGGATCACAGGGGGCATTTCAGTACAAAAAAAGTGACAAAAGCCCAAGTAGTCCATAAAAGTACTATAAAAAAAAATCAAATGCTGATTTATGAACCACTTACCACAGTTGGTAGAAAAATTTAAGAAAAAAAATCTTAGGTTTGAGCTATTGAAAAATACATTAATGACAAGGCAAATGTTTATTCTAGCTGGTGGGAATTTTGGAAGAAATCATTTGTTGGTGGTATTACCAATGACTAGAGGCACCAAGAGCCTGAAGGCAGCAAACACAAAGGCTACATCAAAACAGGAATCTTAGTGATCCTACACCTGATGACAAGAGAAAGAATGGGGTGACATTCAGGGAACAATCTACAAAAGTGACAGCCCAGTTTTAAACAGCTTGACAAGTAGAGGAGAAATTAATACTACATATGGTGGGCTAGAGATCATGTCGAATATTTTACATGCTTTATTTCTTCTCATCATTTTGTGAAATTGGTGTCTCCAACACAATTTCATAGAAGAGAACTTTGAATACACAAGCCCAATGGCCTACCTACCGTTGTGCTTCTGGGCGCTCCATCTTTCCCCTTGGGTCTTTGATTTCTGCAACCCAAATGGCCATGCTCCCTATTGTGATGTCCTGGAAAGGGACAAGGGATGGAGGAAATAATCAGAATCACTCACTCAGGCGACCATTTCACATATTCTAGACTCTGCATTGATCACTTCTATAAACTTTCACAACTGTATTGGGAAGAAGGGTTATCATTCCTACTTTATAGATGTTCAGCTGAGAGTCAAAGAGAGTAAGTGGCCAAGCATAAACCAAGGACACATTGACGTCACTGACAAAAAAAATTGTGGAAAGAGCCTTTGTAAAGAAGGGAGTGCTTTTGCCAAAAGCCAGCTGCAGGGCTGGTGAAGATGTGGGGGTTCTAAACATTAAAGTGTTGGATCAAGGTCTTTCTCTTCTCAAGAAAAAGCAGCTCTCTTCCATTCTTTCTCAGATCTGAGAGCGAAAATATGTATAACCAAATTCAAACTTGATGAATAAATTCCCACAAAAACTGTGTAATTAAGGCTGTTTGTATGATTAGCATCATTTAGTTTCCATGAATTTACCACAGCAAACATTGCTGGAGCAAAAAATTACTGCTACTGGTTGAACCTAAGAATAAGAACAAAATCCCCAAAGGGTCGTTTAGACCCCAGCTGCAGCTGTGCCTCCCTAGATTTCATGCTGGAAAGCCAAGATTAACAGGAAAATCAGGGCTGGCCGCGTCATGCAGATGTGACTACAACTATCTGAATGGATTCAGCAAACGTTTGTTCAAGGTGCACTATATGCCAAGCAGTGCACTAGCCACTCTGAAAGGATGAATCACACCTGCCACTCTAAGCAACTTGGACTTGAAGGAAGTTGATGAGAAAAGGCACGCAGGAAACTTTGCAGGGTTATGGGTTTTGTAAGGTGGGTGCATCAAGGAAGTGGATTAGAGAGATTTTAAGGGCAGTCACTTCATTTGGCTTCCCAGTGTGTGTGCATGGTCATCTTGTATTTGTGGGGCAGGTGAGTAGGTGGAGTGTTGAGTGAGGAATCAGGAGACACAACAATTTTCTCGGTCATGGGTGGGTGCCTGCTCCCAAAATTTGGAATAAAAAAAGTAGTTTCAGTAAAGGAAAAGGGGTTTTACTTCAGAAATGATCAGTTTGCTTGTAAAAGAGTCATGTACCAAGATCTTCTGGAAAATTACATGTGGGACACCAAAGCTTCACAGTCATCTGCAGTGTCCAGTGAGGAGGGGCCTCAGCACTTGGCTTTGGCAGTATTGGTGGCAGCAGCACACATGGTCACAGGTCTTGAGCAGCTACCAGGGGCTTCACAGGCTGGCCATCGAAATCACTCCCATGATGACCTTCTTACAAAGAACTACCTTTATAAGGTTTTTTTTGTTTGTTTGTTTTAACGTGAAGAAATAGAAGCAAAAATCTGGGAGATGATATTCCCTGTGTCTCCCAGGCAGGATCTGAACCAGGTTTAAGTGCCTACAAAACATGTTTTTGAATCCTATTTAACCAACTCACCAATATGAGACAAAATCTGTTCCTTGAAAAAAAAATGTAGACTAATAAATATTGCATTTCCTTGTTGTAAATCATAGCCCTCTCTGCAGCCAAAAGGTTTTGTTTTTGTTTTTGTTTTTATCAAGAGGCAGAATCTGCCAACTTCATTTGTGATTCTAATTGTGTCCTGTTAGAAATTTTGAAGCACTACAGTGTGATAAAAGTGAGAAGGAGATTGCTGTGTCTGTAAGCTGGGTAGAATACTTTGGGAAGATTCAGTAAAGACTAGTAGCTCAACAGGTGTGAGAAGGAAATTCATAAGATGCGTGGCCAATCCTAAATATCTAGAGAAACTGTTCCTATATTTCCTTGGGATGATCTTTTCCAGACATTTTAAAGGCTTTATAACCAGTTTATAAATTGTTATAGCTGTAGTTTTTCTAATGAGAATTCTTAAGCATCAGTCAGCAGATCACAAACTGAGGGAAAGACTTGACTTTGCAATTAAAAGACAGGAAAAGCCATGAACTGTGACTTAAGGGAGCATGAAGCGGAAATTGCACACATTTGTTTGTTTTCCAATGATTCCTGTCTTCATGTTGCATTCCTCCAGGAACTGTTTGTTCCCCCCATCCTTTCCAGGGGGATTTCTGTGTCCTTGTCTAGGAAGAGTGTTGGGAGAGCACAGGAACTTTACATCCCTCTGAACACAGGTGCAAGTAAATGGAATGATAGTGTGAAATGTCCCAGAAGGTGAATCCCAACGCAGCAGGATTATGTAGCAGGGTTTTGGAAGAGGAAAACTGGAAAGAACATACTTCAAATCCCTTTCTCCCCAAGGTGCTTTAGATCCTGTGGACCAGAAATATGGCCTGGAGCACAATGCAGGCTCTTTGGGGTGGATGAAATGTAGTATCTTCACAAGCTTACCTAGAGGTCTACTCTAGAGTAACCTCTCTGAGGCTCAGCTGACCCCAGATGAGATGGTACAGCAACACTCACAGCATGTCAGGATTGAGGAATGGACAGTACTGGCCACACCATAACTTGTAAACTAGTTATTGTTCGAATCCTCCCCTTTATGGGGTTATTAAAAATGTCTTCGGAAGATAAGAACATGAAATGGAACATTTATAATCTGTCAGTTTTTACTCTAAGAACTATTCTCAATACAATAGAGGTGAATTTGGAGGTTGAGAAAGAAAAGAATATCAAGAGATTGCTTGAAGGAAGTTTAATTTGGCCAGAAGTAGAGTGGGTGTTGGCCAACAGTGGAAAAACTTTGCTGTAGCGATTTTGTCTTGTGACAGCATCTATCTATCTTCCTGTATAATTTTCAGATTAAATCCAATCTAATTTTGGAATTTACAATATTATGCTAACAAATAATTCTATGTAACTTATTTTGCTTACATAGTAACCACAAAAACAATGTTTATTAACAAAGAAAAAAGTCAGAAATCTCCAAAATTCTCAGTCCAGTAAGTGTAACTATTATTTTTCATTTTCAGATGTCTATGAGGTCCTGTGATAAACGCGCCTGTTATTCTAAAGCCTATTCAGGGTGGGAACGGCAGATGCTCAGCCACAGGAAATGAGTGCACCATCCATGGCTTACAACAAATAGTATATTCAAGGCAGTAAAAGATGTAGTTTATCCTCATAATGGTTACAGAACTAATCAGAATGAGAAAAAAATTGTAAAGGGAAATCTGAAAACAATGATAAGTATTTTAGCAGGAGTGTAAGTAATGGGTATTGGGAAAGGGAAAATTTACAGAAAAATCAAGAAGGATTCTTTGTGATTTTAGTAACATTTACGAAGGTAGTTTCAAAACAGCACACATGAATGCCAAACCTAGACCTGTGCTTAGAATTTGGTTATGCTATACTTACCCTAATACTGTTACTTTATCAAAACCCCCACAGGAACTTCTAAAGAGTACTAAGTAAATGCAATCATCATTCTTAGATTTATTTTTTTAAGAATACATGCTTAGATCCTGTTCCATCTCAGTCCCCTTCCTAGGTGTGTGTTTATGTTAATTCTTCCACACAGAGTACTGATGTATTTGTTTTCAGCCTGGCCAAAGGGAAATCAAATTGTTCATTTTAACTCATGCTTAAAATGTGTCATATTATTGCTGCATCAGACTTTGCTTCTCTGGCAAAAACATCATTGGAAACATGAAGACAACAGGTCGTGTTAAAGCAGAAAGGAATTGGCTTGAGCATGGCCAAACCAGGAGCAAAAAAAGTCTCATGTGACTAAAATGCTGATTTTATGAGTAAAGTTCAGTGTTGTGCTGAATTCTCTTTTAGGAGAGTCCTGTACGTTCACTACATCGTAGCCAAAGCTTCAGAAAGGGTTATAGCTACTTGGAAGTGGGTGGCATGCGCCCTCATGTATGTCACGGGCACGTGTTCCATGTTCTTTTGCGGTCGGAGAATTAGCAGTGCACTGCAGAGGGTTTGCATTGCTGGGTCAGAAAGGTGAAGGTGAGCCCACTGGCAGTTTACACACACGGGCTTCTCACAAACCACCCTGGCTGCGTGGGTTCTGCCACGCAGCTTCTGGATAAGAGGGATCAACCATTGAACTGTGTCTGTGTCCAGTCTGCTACTCCCGATTCCGTCTCTGCTCAGGTTTACTCAAGGTTCAGTTTTGTTTGTTTGCTTTGTTTTGTTTTGTTTTTTTTGAAAGAGAGTGATGATATTGAAAGCATTTCTGATTTTGTTTGAGGAAGAACAACAATAACAACCAAAATAAAATAAAATAAAAAAGCCTGTTAACTAACCTGTAATCAGGAAAGCAACTCGCTGTCCTGTGTAAATACACTAAGCCATACAGACACCCCCAGCTCCAGGTGCCCTGTGGGTGCAGTGGGGTCTAACTGGTGCTGAGGCCATGTTCCCCCCATAGCTCTCACTTCCTCAGTAAGAACTGTGGAATATCCAGGGTCCACAACTTAGAGAAACATGGAGAAACGTGGGGCCAAGTTGGAGCGCAGCCCCCATGGTCGTTACTGAAAAAGAAGCTGGAATTGTTTTGTTTGAACAAGAGACGTCTAAAGGCGATTAAGGCAATGGTGTGGCCTTCCAGGCATTTAGGAATCCATATGTTTGAGGATCATGTTCAGATTCCCTTCATGCATGAACATAATTCTAAAAAGAAAGTGTTTCAGCTTTAGCAGGAAGACTACGGTGCAGAACCCGCAGGAAGACTAGCAGTCAAATGCAGAGCCTATAGAATGCACACATGGTTCACGGAGGCTCTTTTAAAAGGCACTCGGAATTTCTGTCTGCATTTTACTACTTGAAGGAAGGTCTGAATTAAGTGAACTTTGGTCTTTGGAGTGCCATGAATCTGTGATTTATCTTTTTGAGTTCTATCTGAAGGTAAAGATTTCAAACAATTGCTTTGAATTACCGTCCCACAGCCCAGAGGCTGGCAGAAGAGCTACTTTGTAATGATGTTCTGAAAGTTTGTAGTATAGAGTGATGTTTCCTGCAGGGGTCGTGAACTCAGACACCTGCAGGGTCTGGGCTGTTGGAAGCAGCTTTAGGCTCACAGCACAGGGCAGCTTGAGGCATGTCCCAAAGGACATGAGCCACTCAAGGAACAGCCACCAGGGATTCAGATCAATCCTTACAACATCAAAACAGGCCAACATGCACAGATCTTTGGCTTTCTCAACAAAAGCTGCAAGTGTACTGTTTTATGTGAAATTAACCCCCCCACACACACACACATATCTATTTTACACACAAAATAAATATGTAGAAGTTCTGTTCTGGCAGAACAGTCTGAGCCTGTTAGAAACCTTCAGTTTATCTTTCAGGTCACAGTTAGCCACTACAGTAATTTAAAAAGCAAAGAAAAGAAACAGAACAGAACTGAGTGAGCGCTCCAGCTTGGGAGAACTAGCATGCTAAACCTTTGCAAGAGTTCATTGCAGTCCCTTCCAACTCAAAGATTTGATCTCTGCATCCTCGTTCCTTGCTCCCTGTGTCAGTGCCTTACTCAAATAGGAGACAGGAATTTAAAGAAACTGCCCATGTCCCCATAGCACCATGCTTTGAGTTAGTAAAACTATCCAATACTCAGATTGAAAGACCCCAACTCTTGCTGCTATACTAAAGGTGCTACTGATAGCATTTGATTTTCAGATGTTCATGTACATATGGCATAGATTTGTCACTTTGGACCTTGGAACTAACATTTGTTTATAACATTGGCTGCATGAAGCATGCTTGGCTTAATACTTTTACTGTTGGGTGACATGTTTCATTTCTCTTTCATAAAAATGTTTTCACGTAACCCATATCCACTTGGGATGCGGACAGCTGGAGTTCTGAAATCCTCTTCCTTTCAGACAGGGGAATACGCAACAGATGAAGAGGAAGACGAGGCAGGGCCTGCTGTTCCTGGCGGGGACATGGCCATTGAGGTCTTTGAACTGCCTGAGAACGAAGACATGTTTTCTCCATCAGACCTGGATACAAGCAAGCTGAGCCACAAGTTCAAAGAGGTAAGCCACACATCTGCCAGACGCCTCGCTGCACCTGCACATTGCATTTCTAAGTACATATTGTTTTTATTGGAGTAGCACATGGAGAATAATCAGATGAAAACTTTTAATAACCCATTGTCCTGAGCCTCGGACTCCAAACTAGAATTTAAGTCATTCTCATTCTAAAACCACTAGTAGAAATGCTTATTGTTTGACATAGTTGTAACTTCGCCGCGTATCTAACTCATGGCCTCAAGCTAGCCCAATATGCCATTTGGTGATGACGTCTAGTAGTATTTTCTCAGTTCGGTAGAGGTTTTGGTACCTGGGTATGAGCTTTCTTCTAAAAGTTAAGATTTTTCTTAAAAAAAAAAAAAGCCTCTTTCTTACAGTAAGACTCAGATGGTATACTCAAGGAGTTTAATTGTAAGGAATTTAATGAAGAAGCATTGAACAGTGTTAATAGAACTCAGAAGGGAAGATGAAGCAGATTGGGGTTGACAACAGCAGGAAGCTGTCACCTTCTGTTGGGCTAATAAGACAGGGGAAAGCATCTCTTTTGGAAGGGCACTTGATAAAACGTGCAGCCGCTGCTAGAGTTCGTGTCCTGGAGGCAAGGCTGGTAGTCATCCCAGAGCCTGATGCAGCAGCTCTTCTCTTACTGGGGGAGGGGAGGCGAGTGCTCCTGATAACTGCATAGCCCCTCCTGCCCTGTTAACTGCTCAGGTGGGCAAAGCAGTTTATCTCTCAGTGTCCTGGGGAAATGTCTGTCTGCCCTTACTGAAGACAAATACCCGAAGTCATTACTGACAACAACCTCTCCATTTTAAGGAAAGACTAACCTATTTATTTGGACATTAGAGTTACAGGGGCTGGCACGATGGCTGAATTAGCTAATCTTCCTCCTCTAAACTCTGGCGTCCTGTATGGGCACCAGTTCATGTCCCAGCTGCTCCACTTCCTTTCCAGCTCCCTGCTTGTGGCCTGGGAAAGCAGTTGAGGATGGCTCAGGTCCTGGGGGCCTGCACCCGTGTGGGAGACCCAGAGGAGGCGCTTGGCTCCTGGATTCGTATCAGTTCAGCTTGGTCATAGCAGCCATTTGGGGAGTGAACCAGCCGATGGAAGAAAGTTCTGCAAAAAGTGGCTGAACAGGAAGGAGGGTTGTCCTTTTCATACCAGTTTCACTGTAGCCCTGATTTGTTCTAAACATGCAGATACCCAAAAGAGTAAATAATTGACCTGCGCTTTAAGAAATTTCCCTTGAATGTTGTGGCTCTCAGTCCAACTTTGACCAGTAACAGAAAGCAAAAGAGCTTTGGGGTTGTCAGGTGCTACTGTCTGTCGTCTTGACTAGACGATTGAGCTAGACAGTGTCTTAAATTGGCACCATTTTGCAAGCCACTGTGGCCTACTGTACTTTTTTTTTCTCTTTATTGTGCTTTTTGATATTCCTTTACTTGAGCACAACTGTGTCCCTCTGTTTGTTTTTTTGACTGATTCCATAATGCATCAGCAAGTTGTAGGAGATTCTGTAGCTTGGACCTCCTCAATGATTTGCTGTCTGACCCTTTACGGTAAACTTCTGCTGATGCTGGTGCAGAGAGCTGCACCATCTGGACCCCTTCCCCATTACCTGGTGGATTTATTTTTGGTCAGAATAACAATAACTGTAGTTTCATGTTAACTTTAGTTTTTAACAATTGGAGGTTTGTCTCCAGCTCAAAAAAAAAAAAATAAAGCAATTATGAGTATTCCACTGGTAATTCTTTTCTTCTCTTTTATTAATATTAAATGCATCCACAGACTTATTTCAAGAGACTGACACTGACACTTAACTGTGTCGTAGTCTGTTTTGGTGTCTTAGCTTGACCACAGCTACTGTTGTAGTCCTCTATGGGGTTGCTGGAATTTGCGTGGTGTAAGACCAATACCTATCTTAATGTCTCTCAAAAACCTATAGGTTGGCCATTCTTTCATTAAATAGTCTTTGGTCCAATTCCCTTTCATTGGAGGGCCAACCTGGCTGGATCTTTCATATCCTTTCCCATCTCCTTGTTTTTTCTTCAGGGCAATACCGTTAAAATATACATCAACACTGACAGGCTAAGAGCCATCTAACTGTTCTCTTCAAATACTCCTTTACTTTTCACTTTATTCAAGACAACATTTGAATCATGTTGTTAACTCCCTTGGAAAATTAACTTGCATTCTTATTGTAGTTACAATGCCCTCTAATTCATTTGGCAGAGGACTGAAATTTACATTACACTAACTTTTTAAATTCAAGTTTATGGAATATACATTTAAGGCAAGTGTGTCTGTACAATCCCACTGTCAGTTAAATTGAGGTCCACCTATAAATATCAGAAAATATAACTATAGTGGGTTAATCAAAACCTGTCTAAAGGAATGTACTGCTGTCAATATAAGTCAAATTATTTCCTATTTTCAAAAGTGGCTTTTATTTAAAAAAGAAAGAGACTTATACATAAGATAGAAATTCCTGTTCTCAAAAGTTTGTTACTAGTTAGCAATATACTGTGCGTTTGTGGAGGAAGATTTCTAAATACCTTTTATAATAATGATCACTTAAGTCAAGTTTTCAACCTGGAGAGGCCAATATTGTCATTTTACGTTTTTAAAGAAAATGTGAATATTTCTTCTAGGATTTTTGTATCAATTACCATATTTTTATGAGATAGCTTTTTAGGTAGTTGATTATTTTATACAATTAGGCCCTTTGTCTCTTTATTTGAATATTTTCACTTTTTCTTGCCTTCAGATAGGTTATTATGCCATATTCCTAATGAGTTGTTTTTTAAGTTAAAATATTATTTTATTGTTTCCTGTCAATATCTTTCTTCTTTTCCTTTTTTTATTATTGATCAATTGCACTTAATCATTTATTCTTAATGATCCTTGTATTGTTCAAAGTTAATGCAATAATTCTTTTCTGATTATCGCTTTAGCCACCTGAGTTTTTATAAGTAGAAGGTTATCATTAATATGTAATTTCCTTTGTGTTTTCCTCTCTAAGACAAGAACTATTTAGTAGTTTCTTCTTTTACTTTTTAGGCATGTCATCATTTATTTTGCTAGCTTTTACTGGGCTCTAGATTCATTGTATGCTAATCAGAAAGCATTTTCCATGTAATTATGACTGTTTAAAATCTTTCAGGTTTTTTTTTTTAGAACTTAGTTCAGAAACAGTTTTGATTCAATATTTGCCAAGCATATACTAGGTTTGGGTCTGACACTTGTAAATATAAAAATATATCAGTAATACATATTTAATATCTTAGCATGATTTTAGTATGTATTTCATATACATTTTAACATATACGAGTAATCATACCAGTGCACACATGCATTTCTCCTGAAGCACGGCTTACATTTTTGCCTCCCTGATATGCTGATTCTGCAAATCATTGTGTTCGAACCACAAGCTTTGCTTGTCTGTCTCGTAGTTCTTGCCGTTGTTGTTTGATAGACCTGAAATCTTTGATGCCAGCACCAGATATTCTCATGAGTTTTACACCTTTTTGATCTATTGTAACTTATCTCTTATCCCTGATCATCTATGTTTTTCTTATGGTAAAATGTCAGTGCTGGCCTCTCTTTTATTTGCCTCCCAGCATCTGTTTTTGCTTCCATACCGTGAATTTCAGCCAGTCCTGCCTTTTGTTCCAGTGTGTTCTCTTTAAGCAACCTATTATAAATTTTAGTCTTAGATAACCAGGGAGTTTCTGCCAGTTCATTGACAAGTTCAGTCAATTTACATTTACTTTAGTTGCCTTAGTGTTAGAACATGTCTGGCCACCTTTGTTCAGTTTACATTTTCATTCTTGTTTCTTTTTTTTTTTTTTTTAATTTTCAGCCTGGTTGCCACTAGATATGTCACATTTTTCATCTGGTTCTTCAAAGTTACTACATTTTGATTTTATTACCCTTCAAGTTTACTCAGTCTTAGGTTATTTTTGCCTAGCAATATATAGAGCATGTTGGTGTCTATCTTAACCAGTTAACCCATTGATAACCTTTTACACAGTCTTGTACCTCCCCCTCACTGGGTTGTTTGTTTTGTTTTGTATTTCAGAAGTTTCAGATAAGTGTATTGATATGTACACCTTTCCTGATGGAATTAGTTCCAGCTCCCCTGACTAACGGCGTCCAGGGCTGCCCTGACACTGACTAGCCAGCTGCTCTGCTGCTGCCTTTTTCCTGCTGTGATCTGGGGAGGGCACAGGAGAGCACAACTCTAGGGCACAGCACCAGCCGCCCTGGTCTGTTTGCCTTCAGATCCAGGCATACCCAGGCTGCGTCCTGAAGCTGGGAGATAAATTGCCGTCCCTGACTCCTAGCTGCCAAAACCCCCTTGCCTCAGATTTTCAGTTTTCCAAAGACACCTGGAAACACCAGTGTTCTGCATTTTAAGTGTTCCCTACACACTTTTATGTTGGTTGATGAATGAGACCCTGAGGCCTTGGTGTGTTGCTTTTACTCTTTAGCCTCTACATAGATGAATTCAAGAGAGGAAGGAAATAGCATTTGTTAGTTTGATGTATTGCATTAAATTGGAAACTTTCCCCTATGTAATTCAGTCATTCCGCCCTTTTTGTGGCTGTTATTAATCTCATCATTCCTATGTTTCTTCAGAATGCTTGACTTCTCATATTCTAACTTCTTGGAAATCAATGTGTAATTTATCGTTATATTTTATTGTTTCGATGTGAAAGCCGTTAGAACTATAAATCTATCTCTTGTTATTATGCCTTTGGCAGCATCTTCTGATTGCATTATGCATTCTTGCCTTCACTGTTTAAACTGTGTATGAGTTGGACTCTTGCTGTTTATTTCCTCTTTGACTTGAAAACTTGAGGGAATAGTTTCTAATTTGTAACTCTTTAATGTTTCTTCTATTATGACTGGGTAATCTCTTTATATTTGATTTTTTTTTAAAGTGACACTTTTATTGTGAGTTAATATGGGACACTTGTAATGCAGGTGACCGTGTGCGTTTTATTGCAGAGCCTCAGGGACACTTGCTGTAGACATGACCGTCTTAGTGTCACAGCAGCATCCCAGGGATTCCTGTGTGACAAGCAACCATGCATGCTTTAATTTAATTTAACTTTCCTTACTGAATTTCCTGAATTGAGAGTCATACAATAAAATTACACCTCAGAATTGCGCTTTTTGTGTTATAGCTTTGAAGTTAAAATTTGACTTTGATATTTTTACCATTGAGAATCCTTTGTCTAATGTTAATATTCAAACTTGCTTTTTTGTTTATAGTTGTTGGATAACCACACCAGGACAAATGTGTACTTACTTTAGACATAAACATAGTTACAGTACTTTGTTTTATTATAACTTACAAAGAACATAATCTTGGAGTCTGTATCTTTTACTAAGAAAATTTAACCAATTCATTGTTAGAATTATTCATAGTTAGTTGCTTTCATCTTTTTTATGTTTATGTTCCTTTATGCTTATTGATTTTTACGAAGTTATCTTCAAATTATTCAAAAGTATTTGTATTTCTATAATTTTCAAAATTGAGAATAAACAGTTTCGTATAAATGCTTACTATACAAAACAATTTTGGGTTCCAAAAGATGTTACAGTTTTAAAACCTAGGTTCCCAGTTAACAATAATATTTGTAACAAGTAGTTGTATTCTCAGACTAATCAAGTTCCACTGTTACTGCTTTCATAGTATAATCTCCTAATTCTTAAGTTCTGAGATTTTTATTTTCCAGAATATATATTTATATAATGTAAGTGTTTATGGAGGACATAGTTTTCAGGAGGTTTCCATCCTGGGGTTGACATAGAAATGATGATGAGTGTCACCAGCAAATGCCCACGAGCTGGGTCTCTCCGCACCTTGCCTTGAGAATCTGCAGAGCAGGCTTCTTTGTTGTAATCATGTATTAAAGGAAAAGTCTTATGTTAGCCTGGCATTTCAGTGCTTATGTTTTCACCTTACTTTAAATTTTTTAATCACAGTATCTTGAAATATGCCTTTCTGTTAATGCTTTTTCCTCTAATTTGTTTTCGTTTTATTTTGCTTTCATTGTATTCCACTTTTTCAGGTTTTGTTACTTTCTATTTGTGCTTTTATATATACACTTGTGCTTCTATATATGTGTATGTACATACAGTGTCATCAGTATTTAGAATACTTTAGTGGTTTTTTTTCTGCCTCTTTTGCTTGAGTCTGAGCAATTTTTCTCAGATTTGTCTTGTCATGCCAACATTCCATTTTCTGTAGCATTAACTGTGCTTTTAACTTCAGTCAATCTCTACATTCTTGAGCACTTCTAACATGGCATATTCCTTTTATTCACGTGTCATTTTCTTATTCACCATCTTTATTTTCTTGCTTTATATTCTCTCTGACATTACATAAAGTTACCTTAAAGTATCTTTGCTTAGGTTTTAGCATGTTCCACAGTTTACTTATTTGTGCTTCCAATCCAGTGTCTTCACCTTCCTCAGTGGTTTCTGCTAATGGACTTACGGTTTGCTGTTTTCTTCTGTTAATCTTGAAACAAGGGAGGAGCAGGTTTATATAGCATTAGTCATTACTCATTTTTTAAAACTTATGATGTCCCTTTCTAGACCTACAGTAGAAAGACGCATTATTTATCCAGTTTTCAGCCCACTTGCTGTTTTCTAGCCTCTGTTGTCTGGGGAAATCCTCTGTGCTGTAAGGTGAATTATGCCCAACTCTCACCACTCAGTTATTCAGTTAGGTTAGAGAGAATAGTTTCCAATATCTCTTTCTCCTTCTTTTTAAAAGGACTTTCATCCCCCGCCAGCTCCCATGTCCTTGTCTATAATGCACTCTTTCCTTGTTCTATGGGAATAGTGCTTCCTGGGCAGCTGTGGGGGAAGTTAGAGAACCCACTTGGGGTCCTGCTGCTGAGTGTGACAATGGAGCTTGTCCAAATTCCCAACACCATGTGTCTCTTTGGCATCAGACTTTTCTTAATTTAGCCCTATAGCTCGATCATGTTTTAGGACAGTTATCTAGTTTTAGTGCCCATGTAGGGTAGTATGTTTTTGCTTTTTTCAATGTGCTTTTACTGGTAATTCAATGGAAAGCAAAGGCAGTGTACATTGGGAATTGCTGGCTGGTTATTGTACAGCTGGCTGTCCCATGTGTCACAACTATTAGCACCAAGGTGCACATTATACTTTTGAAGAAATAAGCATCAAAAAGTTGTGTGACTTTATTTATTTAAAAATATCCCCCCAAAACTGGGGGGATAATGTTATGTGATAAAGTAATTTTTGAAGAGCTTTCCGTTAAACACATATGGACACTGTATTTTAAAAGGAACTATTGACTGCATCCACCATCTTCAGTAAGAACCAGCCTATAAGTTCCTGCTTACAGGGTGACCAATGGGTGGGTCGTGGTTTGACTCAGTCAGAGTCAGCTTCCGTGAGAGAAGCACTTTTGTTAATGTACAGGTAGATGCCACGTATGAAAAGAATATGGGATGGCCTGATATTAACACCACCAAAATGTTGACTAATATAGTACTGGTGACTGATTTTTCTAGAGCTTTTTCTCTTGGAGTTAAGACATAGATCAGTACAAAGCTAAATACAAATCAATGCAAAGGTAAATACAAGGATAATTTCTAAAAAATCTGGTGCCAGTTCTGAAATCACTTTTATATAAAGTGCTATGCAAATATTGAGTTGCATTTTTGCCTTTGTAAGAGTCTAGGACCCTTGTCCGATTATGTCTCTGTACTACCTTGAAAATCTTTCCTACAAAGATACTGTTTGGTTGGTTGGTTTTACTTTTTAAAGACAAATATTTTCCTTTCCTTTCTTTGTCAAGTAGAGAGTACCAGAGTCCAGTTTTGTCGTTATGTTTTTGTGCTGTTTATGTTTCTGTCATTGTGTTTTGTGGCTGTCTCCATTTCTAGCAGTTGTATTGATTACACTGGTTCAGTCACAGTATGCACACTCTATGTTCATCTTTTTGGGAGGAACAAACAAGTGCATCTTGAGAGGGCCAGATGAGAGCTGTTCTCTGTAGGAGGTGTATGTTGATTAGGACTTAAGTCTCGGGGTGACTCTTGTGACACTTGTTAAAAAATGACAAGAGGGATGACAGTGATTGGTCTTTGGCTAAATAACACTGCCATCCTTCACCTTCTCTTTTTATTTATTTCCTCACATTCCAAGTCTTCTCTCCAAACCCAGATGCTCTGACGCCCAAAAGCCCCGGCAGGCATCTCAAGGTGTTTCCGTTACTCAGCCTTGTAGACCTGCCCCTGACCCCCGCTCCCCCACCAATCCATCGCTTCTCATAAACCCCAGGGCTTGCTTGCCCTGTGGAAAAAGGTTACTGATCCCCGGCATAAATCTCTTTCAGAAAAACAGGCCTGTTACCAAAGAAGAGAACTCAACCTTTTACCAGCTGCACCTCTCCTGGAGAGTTCCTTCACTCCTTTGAAATGCAGCTGTTTCTTCCTCATGACGGGGAGGTATCTCAGGCCCATCCAGCCCTCTGCCTAGAAGGTGGGCTCCACTGTTGGGTCTGAGACAGGAAGGGCAAAGAATGGAAAGGTGGGGCTGTGGTTCCCTCTGAGAATGTGAATCTATTAGGATCTCTGAAGTCAGTGTGGACAAGGGAGGCTGTCAGGTTCACGTGGCTTGGGTGACTAGTCAGGTACCTGGCACCTGGCCTCCCTACAGAGAAGCAGGGAAAGTGTCCTGTGCTTAACGTCAACAGCTGACAGAGAGCCATCCTGCACTCAGAGGCTGTTCAGAGTGGTCCATGCCTTCCACCTGGACTAACCATTTCTCCCCTGCAATGTGACAATGACATATGCCTCTGGGTGTTTGTAAGGCTTACATGACAAAGGTTTCCCCCAAGCAGCAGGAGTCAGGCCTGGGATCCTCTATACTCCAGCACCTACTTCCAGTAAAAAAATTCTTTTCCCACCTGAACATTTAGGTCACCCGCACCTGTCACTGCCTCCCTTATAGAGTCCTTCACTAAAGGGAGAGGACAAAATAGATGATGGGCCTGAAAACCTCACCTCAGAACCATCCTGTCATGTGAAACAAGCACAGTGACATCCTGGTGTTGGTCGGAATCTGTTGGCTCTCTGGCATAAGCTTATTAAGGCATATTTTCTTACTATCTAATTAATGTATTTTTGTTAGTTTTTTGGTTAATATTGACAAATTTGCAGAAGTTTTCTTGCTATTCAGATAGGATTAAACTAGCCAGCTAGTACTGTGACCTAGTACTCTTAGGTCACAGGAGTGCTTAGAAAATACCCACTAATACTTTGGTATCTACTGAGGTTGTCTGAATTTCCATAAAGGATCCTGCTTCCCTGTTCTTGAAGAAGTTAGTTATACTTGGTAGCACTCCAAGCTGTTATCAGTTCCTCTAACCTCACTACTTATGAATTCAGTTCTCTTGGGTGATTTATTTTTCATGAGATGGGTAGCAGTGGACACCCACGTGGGCAGCCTCACAGCTTGACCTATGCTGTTCCCACATATCAGTGGCTTTATCCAAGTTATGCATTCATAGAAACAAAAATCCTGGTGTGGGACAAGACCTCCCAGACTCTGTAGCCATAACCATCCTCCAGCTATTCCTTCCTCAGTGCCCGCGCAGTCCCTGGGAGGGGCTAGGACACCTTACCATCCAGGCCTCTCATGTTTCCTATGGGAAACTGAGACCAAGGAAAGATGCTCACAGATCACAGTGACAGGAGCAGAGAAAGCTCCAAGCCCCCAACAGTTGCAGGACACTGACTTGGTCACCCAGCCAAGAGAGTTCACTCCCAAGGAAACAAAGCTTCCTCCACTCCCCCAGGGCAGTGTTCATGGTGAGATGTGTGGCCATGATTTCCTGTTACTCCTCTGTGGGGAGCCTGAGGAGCTCATTTGGTTTCAGGTGTGAAATGTCCTAGCATTCAGTGCTGTGAGCTGAGAAGTGGAGTTGGAATAAGTATATAACTAACTATGACTTAAACTAGGCGTAGCCACTGTGCCACATGCCTTCCAAGGGTCATCTCCCCTTAATCTCCCTGCAAGGAAGAATAGATCTTACAAGAAACTGCATTTTCCAGAGGAGGCAAGGAATAGGAAGTAGTTTTTCCAGTGTCACATAGGCAGTACATGGTAAGTCTTGAGACAAAACTCAAGTGGTCTAGTGAAATTATTCTTCATACTTGGCACATGGTAGGAAAAAAAAAAGCAAGGAGTTGTTCGTTACAGAGACTCAGTGATCACCCAGGCATGTGGATCAGCTGCATGCTCACACATGCACACATGCAGTGCCTGCATGATAACCTGGTTCTTGAAGCCATGCATGGGAGTACTTGCCCCTGTGCACACATGTGGATTTATATCATCTATGTATGGAGACCATGTGTCTAATGGCTAAGCACTTCGGCCCTTTGACTTTGTCACCTTGGTGGGGGGAGGCTTATTACAGGGAAGAGAGGGGCTGTCTTTACAGTATCCTGTAATGTAGGAACACCTCTGGAAATGCCACGTGGGTCCATCTTTATTTTGGAAAGGAAATAACACTGAATCAATACCTAAAACTCCAGAGACTAGACCTGGTTTTTCATGGTAATTGATGGTGAGGGTTTTCTGAGCCCTTAGAGTCCCCACATGGAAAGTGAGTTTTGGAAGCCCAGAGGCCTCTGAGTGTACAGTCCTGAGTTTGCTCCAGGGACCATCCTTGGGAGACTCATCAGGCATGCGCCCACCTGACTGGCAGGTCGCAGCAGAACTTTGGGTGGGGCACAGAGGCCAGCGGCAAGGAGGAGGGCCGCTGTCTTCCTCCACCCATCCCATCTGGTGGCTGCAAAAGCTTCAAGGAGGTACCCAGGTTCCCAGCCAGGCACACCAGTGCCTAAAAACTGCTGTTCACCAGCAGGAAGCACAGGCTGTGTACCCACTTGGGCTATGGTAGGCAGCCAAGAGAGCCAGGAAGGGCTATTTGGGCTTCAGACAAGAATTCTCTGTTCCACTTGGAGGGCCTTCCTCTCTGGAGACCCTTGGGGATGGAAGTGCTTAGGAGAATGACCCATGTCAGCATGATTCCCCCCCTGGGGGGGGAGGAGTAAGTAAGAAAGAGAAGAGGACAAGTGGGGAGGAAGGGGGTGGGACAATATCACACTTCCAAGAGCAGCCTGGGACCTTAGCCCAGTGACAGCCCTGTACACCAGTCAGCCTCCAGAGCCCCCGGGGGCTCCTAGGAGGGGATCGGCTTGTGCACCCTCTCTATCTGATCCTTCCCACAGAACCCCCCAACACTGGGTAACAGCCCAGGAAATGCGGAGTGCGCAGTGCTGTGGCTTCTGACTCAGGTGATGATCTGAGAGTTCATATGCTTCTGCCTACTGACTCACACTCCTCCCATAGGAGACTGCTAGACTTGCTTGTTTGCATAACAGTGCAACTTCAGGGTCCTTCATGCACAGCCCTAAGTCTGTGAGGCCCCCAAGAGACTCCTGTACCGCACTTTTTTGTGATTTGGTGGTCTAGCATAGCCCAGCCTGAGCGCCCGTTCCCCAGTATTCGCTCAACAGCTGGGTGGCAAAACAGTCTCCGCGTCACGTGAGATTACAAGGTGCCTGCATAGTCCCTGGCGGTAGAGAATCCTGAATTCCAAACACACCTGTTCCCCGGGATGTCAGCCCAGACGCGGGAATCCGGCATACGCATCCCTTAAGAAAGAAATTGATTCATGCATGCGTTCTACTTTTATGAAAACAGGGGGAGGTAAGACAAAGCCGAGGTTGGCGGCAACCCTTGCAGGCCGTGCAGCCTTGTAAGCTCCCCGGGCATCTGAGTGCTCCCTTAAGGTAGGACTTTGGGGGAGACGGAAATGCAGATCCACACCTTTTGAGCCATTTGCGAACATGCCCACGGGCTCTGGGGTGGCGTGGCGTCCTTGCCCTCCCCCACGCGGCGGCTCCGCAGCTGTGCTGGACTCGCAGGGCCACAGCGCCACCTTTCCTCCACGTTTGGCATAGCCATCGACCTGGGCGCGCAAGCAAGGACGCTGGCACCATCCAGGACAACCTACAAAGAGGGCCAGAAAACGCATTTGCTTCTCTTCGGTCCCCCTAGCAGTGGCATGGGTAGCCTAACCTCGGCTCAGGGCACAGGGCACGCGAGCGTGAACCCTGTGTTTGATCGGTCTTGCCCTGGGTCGTTGTATACCCTAGGTGTTTTACGCGGCGCTACGCTGCAGCACTCGATCTAAGGGCTTTCCGTTATGGACTAAGGTGTTCTTGCAGCCACTGAAACTTGAGCAATGTGCGTGCACCGTCTCAGTTGAGATTTGTTCTCTCTCTTCAATTTTCAGTTGCAAATCAAACATGCAGTCACAGAGGCAGAGATTCAAAAATTGAAGACGAAGGTAAGCACCGCACCGATACACCGTGTTCTCATTGCACTCAGCTTCAGTCACAGTGGGTAGATCGCCGCTGGGGACTTGTTCCTTTGGGCAGGCAAAAGAACAAACGCGTGAGGCGTATTTCCGCTGGCAGGTGCGTAGATCAGCATGCCCCTGGGAGCAAGCCGCCCCCCGCCCGCCTCCGTGCACACATTGTTTTAATACATGCTTTAAACATGCGTAGGTGTTTGTGGATTTGTTGCCAATTCCATCTGAGATTTCCTAAAAAAAAGATAGTATTCTTAGTGGTTCAAGTTTACGTGTTTTAATCACTGGTTCCACAAGCATATGCTATTCAATGTTATCTGCCTCTCTTTATTTGCATTGGTGAGAATAGATTCAAAAATTTATTTTTCTTAAACAATATTCTGTCTAAATGTAGCACATTAATTGCTTTGATAGCGGCAATTCCAGTTTCTAATTGTTACAAACTCAATGTAATACATAGGTAATTGACTTCAGAGTCAAATTCACTAAAAGTTTTTAGACACCTGTAGTTCATATTACTTAACCTTTTCATAGAAAAAAATTTGATGAAAGAGTAAAATTTTTTACTATCTAGATGTAAAATGACAGGATTCAAAAAGCACACACTTAATTGGTGAATTATATACCGTGCGTGAGACACAGTTTCACACATTCTTACTAAATACATAAAAGATTTTAATAATTACATTACATTAAAAAAACGACGTCCTTTATTGTGTTCCACGATTCCTTTAAAATTCAAGTAGAATTATTCCCCCACTTGCTTGGATTTTTCTTCATGTGTTCTGAATGGAGGTTTATGAGGAAGCACGGCCGTGTTGCGGAGATGGCATCCTTGGCTGGCGCGCCCCACACTGCTTCACTGGGAGCATATCTGTGCGTCTCTCGTGGTGTCAGGCCAACTCTGGAACAGTACATTTAAATTAGGAGTGGTTGGTAAATCCACAACTTGATTTAAAAATTTCTTAATAAAAGATACAGTAAAAAACAAACCTATGTTTTAAATTGCTACTGTTTTCTTAACATAGAAAGGAAGAACAGAAGTTTTTTGCTTTTTTTTTTTTAATTGCTGGTTATATCCAAGGAAAAGATCCCCTTGTGATTCAAGGTAGTTTAATGGTGCTTCAATGTTATTCTACAAACTTAATTTAGAAAATATAATAAGCCAATAGTTTGTTTTCTAATTGTGACATTGACTTGTACTTATCACAGATCAGCTTATTTTACTATGATTCCTTATTATCTGTGTTGATAATACAGTTACTAATTTTGAAATGGTTTGGCTACTTTTTTCTACTTTATAACCTGTTCTACAAATTTATTTACATAAAACGTATGCAGAAATATGTCTGTATATGCTCGTATATACATATATTCATATATGTACATGTATACAGATACTGTATGACTTTGGAATGTCTTCTGGTACATGGAAGGAATTTTAAATAATCAAGAAATGATTTACTTTTGAGCATACTGTTTTTAAAACTTGCATGTGAATTAAGGTTTATAAGGCTCCAGGAATGCCTAACACTGCCTGTGAAATAATGAGCTATCAACTATGTTCATATCAATTGAAATAAAGAATGTAATAGTATCTTCAAAAGGATTAAGAGTAGAGTTACATAGCTAACCCTTCCCAGGTGTTTATCATGCCCAGGGAACTCTCCCATGCATGCTGATGCGTTGCATGACACATCTGATGTTTAGTGACGTAACTGTCTCTTGAAGAGCCTTCCATTACCTGCCCAAGAGTTCATAGATAACAGTGACAGACCTGGGACTGAAATCTAACCACCAGGCCATGACATGCTTGCTTCTACCCCCTTTTTCTTCCCTTCTGCCTCCCTGAAACTTAACTTAAACGTCTGACTTTAAAGACTCTCCAAGAAAATGTGTGGCTGCTCAGCGGATATATCCAAACTGTAAAACATCTTTCCCAGCTCGAGCAGTCTCATAGTGCATGCTGACAGAATCACGGAAGTTGGAATCACATGCCGTTACTTATCAAATGTGTGACCTTGGATGGATCATTTCATTTTCCAAAGCTTCCATTTTATCATCTGTAAAGTGACAGAAAGAATACTTAATTTTCTCAAGGTGTTTGATATTGAATATGTATAGCAAAGGAATTTAATCTAAAACAGACTATAACATGGGAGCCGTTTTCACAAGTGTCTAATAAATCACCTTTGCCTTTACCTTTGCCCTCTCCAGTTGCAAGCGGCGGAAAATGAGAAAGTGAGGTGGGAACTAGAAAAATCCCAACTCCAGCAAAACATTGAGGAGAATAAAGAGAGAATGCTCAAGTTGGAGAGCTACTGGATCGAGGCTCAAACGTTATGTCACACAGTGAACGAACATCTCAAAGAGACGCAAAGCCAGTATCAGGCCCTGGAAAAGAAATACAACAAGGCCAAGAAACTGATCAAGGATTTTCAACAGAAGTAAGCAACTGTTAATGACTAGAGAATTATGATCTGTGTCTAAAGTTGATACCATAACATCTGATGGACTAGGAAAAGGTTATCCCCTCAGAAGCACAGGTACAGCGTCAGTCCATCTTGGGAGTCACTGACAGCATCTGCTCATGGAACATAGACTTTCCTAGGCTTTACAGTGTCTTTTTGACAACCAGTTGCCACCACCCTACCTGACCCCCAACCCGACCCCCACTCCCGCCTCCAGTCTCTTTTTTGAGAATCAACCATTGACTGTAACTTAAAGCATCTCAGTGTCTGCGTTACCCCTGTGACTCAGAAGCAGGAAGTCCTGCCAAAGTCATGCAGAATGACTGGCCCCTGCTTGTGGTGCGTTCCAGAGGAGTAGGGGAGGCTGCTTCCGATCATGGCTAACCGCAGAGCCTCCCCACCGCCCCAGGCTCCCTGTTGACATCTTGGCCCCTGGCCTGGCTCTCTGCATTTCTCAGGTGTTGAGAGTAACGGGGGCTCAGGGTTGCCACCATGCAGGGCAGCCTTGCAACCTACAGCAGCTCTTTTCTGAGCTCCTGCTCCTTCACTTCCAACTGTTGGGGTCTCGCTGTCTGCGGGTGAGCCTAGCCTTAGAGATTCTGGGTTTTGTTTTGTTTTGGCTTTTTGTTTGTTTTTTGGGGGGTGTTTTTTTTTTTTTTCTGGTCAGTTCCTTGCAGTTCCAGCCAGAACCAGAAAAAAAAAAAGCCCCGCATGTTGGGACTTTTTCTGGTTTCGCTGCCAAGTGTTGGAAGCTGAGCATATGTGCAGCTGTTCACCATGTCTCTTGTTTTCTATCATAGTAATAATTCTGTCAATATTTAAGAGAGATTGCAATAAGAAGTTCATGACTCATATGAGAATAGTTGCACCCCATGACCGTGAATTCAGTATGTCACTATCTTCACTCCTTTTGCCAAAATTCTCATACCTAACTCCGTATCATGTAATGATGGAAAAAAAAATATGGTTCAGTTTGCAAATTCTACCCCATGTTCTCAAAATGCAGGTATTTCTTTTTCTCCCCTTGTCCCCCAATATTCGTGGGCCCAAGAGAGCTCATGTCGAAGTTTGGGGCACATCCAGCCTGCTTCCACTATTGTCTAAGAAGTCTGACTGTGGTTCTCTCTGTGGAACCCTTGCCATGTATTCCCACCAGCTGGCTGTGTGTCTGACATTGGAAATCTACCGTCATTTCTACTGACATCTGCTTATCTCCCCTGAATTTCCCAGTATGATCATTGGCGTCGTAGCTCCTCTCTAAATAGGTGTGGGTGTTCTAGAAGCAGCATCAACAAAAGAAAGTCATAATATGCAGAATCAAGGCCTTATTGTTTACTTTGTGACCCATTAAAGATGTTCTATTTTCTTTGGCTATCATACACTTTTTCCATATGATTGAGTTTTGTTTATCTAATGGCCGTCCAGTTGTTTATCCCACCGTGCAGTTTATTGCTTCAGATAAGTGCTTTCTCATTTCCTTGTTTTCTGAGTGCTGGATACAATCAGCTCTATTATCTTCTTCTTAAGAGAGCTTGATTTCATCAAAAGACAAGAAGCTGAAAGAAAGAAAATAGAAGAATCGGAGAAAGCTCATCTTGTGGAAGTTCAAGGCCTGCAAGCACGGGTGAGTCGTGTTCCTGAGGTCACTGCACAGGGAGATGGCGTTCCCGGGGCCTGGAGAGAGTGCTTGGTGGAGAGTGTGGTGAATGGCTGTGTTTTTCCCCAGATTAGAGATCTGGAAGCTGAGGTGTTCAGACTACTGAAGCAAAACGGGACCCAAGTGAATAACAACAACAACATCTTCGAGCAGAGAACATCGCTCGGTGAGGTCCCCAAAGGAGATACCCTGGAGAACCTGGATGTCAAGCAAACCTCTTGCCCAGATGGCTTAAGTCAAGGTTTGTCCAGCATAACCACGAAAGTCATTTTGAATGCCTGTATGCCTCAGCCTTGTGTTTTTGTCTTTTTTCTCATCCAGAGATTTGAAAGTTGGAAAGTGTCTTTTAAGGAAAAAAAAAGGGGAGGGGGGCAGCGACAAGGCCGATCCACATAGAGGTCCATCATTTTAGCTGTTCAGTCATTAGTGCCTCAATGTAAAAGAATTACAAATATGTGGGATGGGCACTTTGGTGCAGCAGGCTGAGCCACCACTTGGGATAAAGTTTTTGGTCATGTCCAAAGGCTGACTGCCTCGTTACATAGCTTAGAATTCATTGTCTCAGGTTGGGACCTCACTGTCCTGTGTGTGCTTCCAGTACCTTCTTTCAGCTGCCAAAATGTTGCACACATTTTATGCTGTGAATGGTTATCTTGTTGCACATACCAGCAGACAAACCGCATATACAGCTCGCTAAGAATAAGTGTTCATGATTGTGAATAAATGCTTTACTAACCATAGTATAAACTGGAAAATGTGTAAGCACTTGTAAAGGTAAAATCAACAGGGAGCTAAACAATTTTTGATTGTATCTTAAATTTTCACTTTGTTTATGATGGGGAGAGAGGAAGAGGTGGAAGGAAAGGGGGAAAGAGAGAAAAAGAGGCAGGATGAGGGGAAAATGAACAAGAAAAAGATATATCCTGCCTGCTGGTTCATTCCTCAAATGCTCACAGCAGTGGGACTGGGCCAGGGCCAAGTCAGCAATTCCCTCCAGGTAGCTCCTGTGTGGTGGCAGGGACCCAAGGATTGGAGCATCTTCCGCTATTTCCCAGGGTGCACAGGAGCAGGAAACTGAAAGAAGCAAACTGGGACTGAGTCCCAGCCACTCTGGTATATTGTATGGATATCCCAAGCAGTGGCATAACCCACTATGCCACGGTATTTGCCGCCATTTGGCAGTCTGAATGTTTCCATTGGTAGTCCTTAGAAAGTGAAAACAGAGGAATGGCGTGATAGGACCGGCAACTCAGGCAGCAATTTGACATGCAGTAAAACCCTGTTGATAATGAGCTCTTGGGTACTTTGATGATCTTTCTCATGTAGCAAAATGTCTCCAATGAGATTTTCTTGATAAGTGTTTTTAATCCTATCATTAACTTTTAGAACTAACCACCTACCCATTAAAAATGGGATGGAAATCTTCATTTAAAATTAAAGTGATGTCTAGAGATTTGAATCCATTCACTAGGTTTATGTCTTTCTAATGGGTTTTCCCTAAGTGGGATATAATTTATAATTAATTCCTCCCTGACAGCTGAAGCGGGGGAATTTAGCACCAATCTTGCCAGTAACCGCAGCGCTGTGTGACTTCAGGAAGATCCTTCAGTATCTCTGGGTTGATTTAAAAAAATAAAAATCAGTGTGCATAATTTTAAAAATTGCAGGGCATTTTGAGGCTGTATGATATAGTCTGTTAGGCCAAAAATGAAGTGGTTTTTCAGAACTTATGGCATTGTAATTTTTAACACCTGGAACACTGTGCAGTGTATACCCAAAGAAAGTCATGGCACATCAAGTCCTTCTGTTTTTCCATCTGTTTTGTTCTTTTAAATTTAAAAATTAGTCCTAGTTCATCATCAGTACAGGTTTCTGCAGTGGTGTGCACAATGTGCCATCCCTAAGTAGTAGCTTTTCATTTCTGTATAGAAATCTGTGCCCTGTCAAGCATATAATTAATGGTATTTATTAAATTATATGACTACAGAGGATCAACAGTCTGTGCTATTAGCATGCTGATGCAGAGCCAAACCTTGCGTTTCTTGTGAACTCTCCTTCCACGCTGCATCTTCTCTTTCGCCACGTAATTATCAGTCTCCCTAGCAACGCTGTCGCTTTGCAGTGAGATGACGAGACTACTAATTCTGAGACCGACCTGCACCGCCGGTACCATGGAGGCCAAATCAGTTAGCTGAGACATTAGTCACACACATATGCAGAGACACCGTCCCATTTCTGTTTCTGAGGACTGTGGGTGATGAATCTGTTTGAATTTCAATTGCCTAATGGCATGAAATAAAATGGTTTGGTCTGTCTCTAGATAGAATGCTCTGGAAAGCACTTTTCTAAATTGATCCTTTGCTTCTGTTGCTAAGGAACACTGAAGTGTCGGAGGCTCAGAAAGGGGAGTGAGGAAGGCGGTGGGACGGGCACTGGCCGCTGCGTATCACCCAAGGATTCACGCCGTCAGCCACAGTGCAGGCCCAGCCTTTGCAGTCAGTGGCCAGCCAGTCTTGGGTTTCAGTCTCTCCTCGCAGTCCTCCCCTGGAATGTCCAACCCTGATTGGTTTCCGGAGCACTGCAGTGTGAGGATGAGGGTTTGAGGGTGCTTTTAGGCCTTGAGGCAGGTCATGGGGCAAAAGACTGCTCAAGTGTAGGTCAATGCAAAACTGAGTCCAAATGAAGGACCAAAGAGAACAGGGAGGAAGGGGGAAGGCTGTGTGAGTAGCCTCTTCTTCAGGGGCCATGTGTGCTTCTGGCACAGAGCTTCCTGCCTGGCGCTGCACCAATCACGTGACTCTCATTATTGAGTCATTGTGAAGTTCTTGAAGGATAAAAAGAATCTTCAAATGATACAAAGATTTACCACAGGTAAAATTACATTTGAGCACTATTTATGAGTATGTTTTTTTCTAGATACTAAATCAATGCTAGCATTAAGAGTTTGTAAGACATTTTATATATATTCACATATACATTTTATATATATAATACATATTATATGTATATATATAGTATATATACAAGTTTATAGACTCTAAGACTTTTTTTGGTTCTTCCATAGGCAAATGCAACTTATTTTCAGCTAAGAGCCATGGTGAATCCTTTCACACCAGTATACTGATCAAATAGTGTTCTTCGTATGTTTCAGCAGAGGAGAAAAGATGTTTTGTGATCTCTGTAAGAGTTCTCTCTACCAACCCATCAACTTGGAAGTCACTGAAATGTCTTAGGCTGCCCAGCTGTTGGTCAGGAGTAGAATCAGGGCAGAAGAATTTGAGGGAGGTTGGCAGGTTGCAATCTTTGGTTGTATTTCCTCCATCTGAGTGCCTTAGAGATCCCAGGTTCCTTAAAAATAATGCTGCTTCAACTGTCTCAAATAGTATTTTGTTATGCATATTAAATAGAAAGGCTAGGACCCATCATGGAAGTTACCTAGGAAGTCAGATTCTGACAACTCCACCATTAGTAGTCAGGAGCAATACACATCCTTTAACACTGATTTGGAACACCAAGAACCTACTTCCAGGCGTGGCCTAAGCTGCAAATTGACTTAGAAGTCTTTGAGTGCCTGTCAGATGAACAGAAAGCACTAGGTACTGCCAGGTGAATGACAAGGTACATTTAATTTGCAAGGTTTGTGGCCAAGCGTGAGAAAGCGGACCTGAAAGCACTAGGTAAGTATCTTAAGAAGTGAGACGATGTTCAGAGAAAAATAAAATATTTTTTTTTCTGATTCCTAGAGCAAAGGGCTCTTTCAAGTGGTGTAGTGAAAGTGAGCTTTCACTACCTGAAGGAGAGGTGCACAGGGTTTTGTAAGCTTGCAACCCATTAGCAGTTCTGAGGTGTGACAGAACCGAGTCACTTGTAGATTTGTAAGTGTAGCTCCAGGCTGTCTGTGAAGTTTGAATATCGCCACCGAGCACCCCTTCATCCTCGCCACTCCCCTCCCACTCATCCAATGGGTGGCTAGTTAGTTAACCCAACAGGCTGTCTTTACAGAGGTGTGACTATGGAGGGCTACTAACTATCTACTTACTATCCCTTCAGTCTAATGATAACTGAGCAAGATGAAAAAAATTTAGACAGCATGATCAAGGATGGTATGATAGTCTAGGCTTTCAGAATAGGTTGTGGCTTGGATTAGCTACTCAACACTCAATCTTAGGGTGCCTTAAAGTAGGAATACTTCTTAGCTGCTTTCAGGCTAAGTTTAAAATATCCCAGAGGGATAAACATAAGATACTAACACCTTGCAGCTTGCTCTTCTTCCCCTTTCACTTTTCCCATGGAGTGGCAGGCCATTGCAGTAAGGCACAAGGGTCCCCAAAGATAGCTTCTGCACCTGTACCTTGACACCA
Source organism: Ochotona princeps (assembly GCF_030435755.1). Taxonomy (NCBI): domain Eukaryota; kingdom Metazoa; phylum Chordata; class Mammalia; order Lagomorpha; family Ochotonidae; genus Ochotona; species Ochotona princeps. The sequence continues at coordinate 11,306,223 of NC_080851.1, forward strand.
GTACACTTGGTCCCAACACGGTACTGTCGGGCATGTCAGAGAATGTCCAGATTCATTCAAGCCAGTCAATTGCCAGGTCGTCAGCACTCAACCACTTAGTGTTTGCTTTTTGTAACCAGGTGTTAGCAACTTGGTTTGCTCTGAATTGAACAGCTCTGAAATTTACCTAGTATAAAGAACATGTCTATCAGAAAGGACAAGAGGAAATAACCAACTGCTGTTAATGGCGTATGCCTTTTCTACCCCCACACCCCGTGTTTTCATTCAACCTTCCTTCCTTTTTTCTCTTCTCCTCTCTTCCTCTCTCCTCCCCTCTCCAGTCTCCCTTCTTCCCTCTTCTTCTCCCCTCTCTTTTCGCCCCCTCTCATCTTTTCCTGTTACAGAGTAGTGGGAGAGACAAAGATCTTCCATCTTCCTGCTCACTCCCCTAAATAGGAGCAGCTGCCAAGAACTCCATCCTGGTTTCCAATATGGATGTCAGGAAGCCAAGAATTGGGAACATCTTACCCTGCTCTGGCAGGCATATTAGCAGGAAGGTGGATATAAAGCAGAGTGGCTAAGACTCAAACCCAAGCTCCGTTAGGGTATGTCAGCATCACAAGCCATGGCTTAACTCACTAGACCCCAACACTAGTCTCCCATGTGTTGACATTCTTATCATTCACTCATTCGTGCCCTGGCTACAGGTAAATTGGACAGAAACCTTACACAGAAATATCGGATGAGTTGAACACAGTAAAATAAGAGTGAGTCTGAGTTCCCAGTGGAGCCTCAAATGATGCTAGCAGTACATTCACCTAACTGGGCCCTCTCCCCAAGGCTGGGTCTCCAGCTTGCTCCTAAGCTTTCTGTTTTCCTCAGGGAACAAGAAATCCTTGACCATTACATCGTTCACAGTATTCATAAGAAAAAAGACAGACCATTTTTGCTCAAGAGAGTATAATTACTGATAATGAGATAAAAATAGTGCATGATTTGTATTAATACTGATACTATCCTTATAATAAATCCATTAGTGATTTTGCTGGAACATGTTCACTCAGTGACGCTGTGAACATTACAGAAACATATGAATCACGAAAAGCAGTTCAACTATTGGTGAGGGGATAGAGCTGGATGACGGTGCTGAGCTCCCTGCCCCTCCGGCCTCGGCGTAGATAGAAGCTTTTCATGTGTGTCAGGTGAAAGTAAATGTTGTTAAATAACCATGTTGCTTGAAACTGACACAATGCATCCTCACACTAGGATTGAGGCTTTACCTACTTTGGTTCTTCTGGCTAGATCCATTCTAGCTGAGGTATGTTGACAGGTGCATTCAGTTTAAAATGGTGTCTCTTCCTGGTGGATTGTCCTTTGATCATTAGGGACGGAACCTCTTTGTTTCTAATCATTTTTACTAACTGCTTTGATATTTGAAGAGCTAAATCTCCTTTCTTTGGGTTAGCCTTTGTACAGTATGTTTTTTCTCATCCTCTTATACTGTTTTTTTGTCTCTTATAAGCAACATATAGTATTTTTTAAACTATATGCTACTGATCTTTATTTTTAGGCTGCATTTAGAAATTTCCTACTTAGTCAAGTTACCAATATGTAAAGTTTAAAAAAGACACCGTGCTGTTTGTGTTCTGCTTGTTTTAGCTTTTTGGTTTTTAAATTTACTTTCTTGCATTCTTTTGGATTAAACTTATTTTTACCTTCTTGTTTTCTGTACTAACATGTATTCTTCTTTTAATCGATATCTACAGATAAAACTTATAACATTTGTAAGAGACATGGGCCAAAATTCGCTAAGGTGTCTTCTAGCCAAGCGAAGGTTCTTAAATGAGCCTTTAAAATTATTTTAATGATTTATTTATTTTTATTGGAAAGGCAGACATAGAAGGAAAGATTTCTGTCCAATGGTTTACTCCCCAAGTGACCCCAAAAGCCGATACTGGGTCTTTTTCTGGGTCTCCCACACAGGTGCAGGGTCTCAAGGCCTTGGGCCATCTCTTGTTGCTTTCCCAGGCTGTAAGGAAACAGCTGGAGAGGAAGTGGAACAGCTGGGACTAAAATCAACACCCATATGGATCCCAGCCATGAAAGGCAAGGATTAGCCACTGAACCATCGCACTGACCCCCAAAATTTAATTATTAAATTAATGTGGTATTACTTATTTTTATGAGTGCAATACAACTTTCCAACACATAGTACATAGCTTAAGTGAACCACCATACCAAGCAGAGGCCATTCCATTTTTTTTTAAAGATTTATTCATTTTATTACAGCCAGATATACACAGAGGAGGAGAGACAGAGAGGAATATCTTCCGTCTGATGATTCACTCCCCAAGTGAGCCGCAACGGGCCGATGCGAGCCGATCCAAAGCTGGGAACCAGGAACCTCTTCCGGGTCTCCCACGCGGGTGCAGTGTCCCAAAGCATTGGGCCGTCCTCGACTGCTTTCCCAGGCCACAGGCAGGGAGCTGGATGGGAAGTGGAGCTGCCGGGATTAGAACCGGCGCCCATATGGGATCCCGGGGCTTTCAAGGCGAGGACTTTAGCCACTAGGCCGCGCCGCCGGGCCCAGGCCATTCCATTTTTTGATGCTTTGAGTTTGGAGCCCACCATCTCCCTTCTTCAAGTTACTTTTAATATTTAAGTTCTTTATGTTATTATATTAAATTAAATAAGCCAGATACAGAGTAGCAGATATCACATTATTTTTCATATAGAAGCCTACATGTTATTCCTCATATTATTATTGTATGTTAAATATGACATATATATATTAGATCCAGATTTGAAATAGTGACTAAATGCACATTTACTAAATATTGAATGGTAATGAGCTGCAAGTCTTACTCCTTAGCAGATGACTTGAATTTGATTTTCTGTGTCATCAATGGAGAACTTGCCTGTATACCTTAATACACAATTAAGTTGGAGGGAGAGCTAATACATTTTCTGAGATATAAGCTCTCTGATAATTGTTTTGGAATAAGTAGGTATGCTTCTGTGTTGACTCATTGACAGGCCAGGATTCTTTTCATTGGAATTAATTAATTACTTAGTGAACGAGTGAACGATTGAATGAGCTTGTTCACAAAGATGAATGGGAAAATGAAATCCCAAAGAAAATTGAAATAATTTTAGGCTGAAAGAGTATGTAAATGTAGACTAAATCCACATCAGCCAAAATAAATTCTCATCCTAGGATGCGACTTGCTTTTAAAAAATTACTTGTATCTGCAGAAAGAAAGTGTTTTGAAAATGTATGTGCGTCCTGCAATGAAGTGAGATAGGCTGCAAAGAACTGTTATTTATTTAAAAATAATCTGAATTCAATAATTCCAACCAAAAAGAATCATTCCCATTGTAGAACTGCTGATCTGAAAAGTTAATAGCTCACTTTCCAGTGGGGATTCTGTTGACTGTACAAGCCACTGCTAGATGGAGAAAATGAAGTCGCTTCATGTCCTTAATAAAAGAACATGCCTTTGTGTTCTTTGACTCACTAAGTGTGATATCAAAATAGTCAGCAGTAGCCTTTAGAGGAAGCAGATTTCCACGAAAATAGGGACTTGTCTGAATTTTGTTTGTCCGGATTTAGTGTTCCCATTGACTTTGTCCTTGAGGTAAGATGATGGTGCAGGTTCCTTAGCCAGTTCTTGTGGTACCGGCTGAGAGGGATGTCGACATAATTATGTGAAGCTGTGCCTTCCCATGGTCTGCTTTCCCTAGCCATCTCTGCCCAGATGTCTTCCTCTTGTAAGGAAACTAGTTGCATTGGATTAGTTCCCCAACTCTGTTGCCAGTCACTTTAACTTCCTTCCCTTTTTGAAGTCTTGTCTCCAGTTACAATCAGGAGTCTTGGGGTTAGGTCTTCAACATTTGCATCTGAGGGGAACACACTCTAGCCCACATCTAACAGTATGTGGATTTCTTATTTGTTTTGTGTGGTTATAGTTTTATCTGAAAGTCATGTGTTTATCTTGTAAAATGGTGCCCTGTAGAATTTAAGGAATGGAAAGAAGCAAAATTTTCATTCATCGACAGTGAAATGGAGTATATTTTAAAAAGAAAGAAACTCAAGAGTCTCTCAATTTTTAGAATTGATACAAATTTAGTGGGGTAAATGGCTATGGGAATTCTTATTAGACATCCACCAGGTCCAACAGAAGTGATACCATACGTTTTACTGAACAGGTACCATTTAGATTAGCAGTAGAACTTATAGCCAGTGGTGAATTACACAAAAGATATTGGAAGGCCATGGGGAAACATTAAGGAACTACACGGATGCAAAGACAGGAAAGCCACTGTGGAGTAAAGGGTCAGGCTGCCACTTGGGACTCTGGTATTCCATTCAAGAGTTCCCCAGGAACTCAGACGCCACCTCTGCTTTTGACTGCTAGTGTTCACCTTCAGAGGCAGCAAATGGGGACTCAGGTACTTGGGGCTCTTGCCCCCATGTGTGGGAACCAATTAGAGTTCTTGGCTTTAGCCTGGCCCAGGCCTGGGTGCTGTGGGCACTTGTGGACTTCAGCAATGGATGGAAAATAGCTTTCTCTTTATTTGCCTAATGAATTAATTAGTAATGGTTTTATAATAAGTTGATTATAAACTAGGAAAGAAAGGAAGCCTTAAAAGCTTGGGGGAGGGGAAATGCTGTTATGCACAATGAATCCATATTCCTTGTAGTGTGTCCGAATTGGAATAGACTTTGATTTGTTCTGTCTTCGTTGGGACTTGGAGAGTTGTTTCCAAAATATCTGTGGATGCAGAACTTGGCCCAAACAGTTTAGAATACTCCTGTGAAGAACTTGTTTTTACAGACTCAAAAGTACATTGTGCAATGAAATGACTCTGATGGTATGGTGTGGGCTCCGCAGCTGACAGAGAAGCAGAACAAGGTGATGGGGAGTCCAGGAGCTGACTGCCACAGTCGTGTGAATGTGGCAATGACATAGAACTGACAGTGCTGGTCGGTGGGGCAAGTGTGAGCCAATGGGCCATTCACGCAGGAAAGGACAAAATTGGATCCCAGCTCACATCACAGTGAAATAGTCCCAAAGGGAGTGCATTCCCAAATAGGAAAGGCAGTAATTTAAAACTTCTGGAAGAAACGTTATCTGGTTCCTTGCATAAGAATCAAAAATTCTAAATCATAGGAAAAGTTGGCTAAATGGATCACAGCCACATGAGGAAAATTTGATCATCCAGCGGCACAATACGCTGCATGGAAAGAGAAGCCAAAAGTCAAGAGATGATATTCATAGCACTCTAAGAAACAAGTGTTGTTCACCAGAATATAATAAAGAACTTATGTCAATCATGAGAAAACACAATTACTGTACCAGGAAAGCAGACAAGATATATGAGCCAGCAGCTCCCAGTGAGATCCCCAACTGAATAAGCACAAACTTTCAACTTCGGTAGCACAATTGAAGTAAATGGCAAAGAGTTTCACAATAATGTATTGTGTTGTTACCACTGGGTGTGCGCAAAAGGAAAATCCATAGTTATTTGGTTAGAACCATTTGGTGTCATCCAAAAAAGAGTGAAAATTCCGTGGCCCAGCAAGTTCACTTCTGTGAGCAGACCTTCTGTGAATTCTTGCATTGCAAATAGAAAGCTGTGTTCTTGGCAGGGCTGTGCACAAAACTGACAGTAAAAAAGTGTATTGATCCTTAGTTAAACCTCTCAGCGTCTGGTTGGACAAATAGTAAATAATGTGCCAAATATCGCATATAATTTATTAGCATAAAAAGTGAAAAGGCTTGCAAAGCTAACCAGTGCGGAATGGCGACAGTCTGCCGCTACAGAGCCGTTGTCGCTGTTGAGGCTACAAGCACACCAGTGGTTTCTACTGTTTCCTTTTCCTTGTGGTTTACCTACAAATGTGGCATTCTTTTTGTATGAATACAGTGTTTTAAAGTAGAAAGTTCTATGTAAAATAATTGAAAGGGAAGAAAAAAAATACTTTTTTTTTGAGGCTTAAAATATTACTGTAAGATTTAGGAAGAAAAAAAGGTTAGTAACAGCCAGACATTTACATCAATAATGGGTTTCCGAGGTCATTCCACACCTCAGAAAATTGTTTTTCTTGTCCTTTTTGCCTTTCCTTTGAGACTTAAATGTTAGGGCCTCTTTTTCAAATGCTTGTGGATCTGAGGCCAGGCCAGACCCCTGCCGCCATGTCGGATTTACTTCCCAAGAGAGTTTGCAAGTGCCCTTCGCACTCACTTTTAGCAGTAGAATCCAGAATTCCAAAATAAAGTTACAGGCATGATTGCAGCCAGAATTCATTAAATGGAAAGTCGTTAAAAGGAAAGTGAATGCATTACCAGGAATGTTGCCTAAAAGAGCCTTAGATACAAGGCAACCAGGCGATTATTAACTAAAAATGCTCTCTCATTCACTTCTAAATCATAGTAAGGAGACTTCTGGAATTGATTTGGGCTCTTTTTCATGCATACAAATTTAAGTTCTTGCTAAACTTCCACAATATTCATTTTTCCTAAACAAATGATTTTCAGTTCTCTTGCATTCCCAATAAATAATGTTGATCAGAAAGTATTATTGAATTGCATTCATGAAGGCATAAACATTCTTGGTAAGTCACTATGGAAAATTTTAATGAGCATGCCAAATAAATGAGAAATCAACATTTATTATTTTTGGCTTACCACTAAAGCCAAAATCTGTCCTTTTACTCAAAAAGCCAAAGCAGCTAAATTACTTCCCTTGCAAGCAAAGTAATTTTGAATCTCTCTTTTGAAATCTGTCTGTATGTAACCCATCAGAACTACTGTTGGCAAGTCAATGAGACATTCAAAGAGAGACATTCCATTTCTCCTTGGTTCTTATTTTTCATTCCTTCTTAAACTCACAGACGCCATGAGACCCTGCAGTCATATTGAAGTATACACATAGTACTGCAGAAATTCCATAGAAAGTTGAAATAAAAGATAAGTTTATTTTGGTGCACAAAAACTTTGAAATTTGTGCATGTGAAGACTCTTCAAAAACTTTACAGAATATTTCTTGTTGTAAAAATACTGCATGGATCTCAAAAGTTCTTTGCACCACAATATTCTTAACTTTTAATCCATTTCCCACAAATTTTTGGAAATACCCGCATTATAGAAGAAAACTGAAGTTGTTTCTGGAAGGAAACACAGAGCTGTTTTCCAGAATGACTTTTTAATAACTTTCTGTTCATTTTAGGAAAAGTGCGTTCCTTTATAACATAAAGGATATGTAAAAATATAAACACATGTAAAAATGGTGGTCTTTTTAGTTGTGTTTGTTTTTATTTTAAAATGTTATGATTTTCATCAAGTAAAGATAGACAGATAGATAGACAAGACAGATAAGTTCCAGTGTATTTCCTGTATCTAAGTTTGTGATCAGATTCATCATGTAATTCTAATACCTTGGATTCGAAGGTAGCCGTATAGGTACATTCAAGTAAAATGAAGTGTAAAAGAACGGGCTAGGAAGTCAAGAAGGAGAGATCTAAAAATAAGAAGGGAGAGCAGGCATTTGGCCTACCTGTTAAAAGGCCAGTCAGAACATTTGTGTCCCTCAGATTTAAATTTGTGGAGTTAAATCCCAGTTGCAAGCTCGTTCCTCCAGCTTGCTGCGGATGCTGGCTCTGGCCCCGTGTGGATGACTTGGGCAGCTGAGCTCTTGGTGCCCAGGTGGAAGACCTGGATTGAGTTACCAACTCTAACTTTCTTGGTGCCAGTTCTTATAGGCGTCCCAGGGGTAAAACAGCCACCAATTTTGTGTCTCTCAAATAATTAGCTGAAAATTGGAAGGGGAGGTACTGCAGCAAATGTAGTTTGTATATGGAGTGTTGCCCTGGGCTCCTGTAGACTTTTGATGGTGGAACACAGATTTCATAGAATACATTTAGAGTCAAGGTCAGCTGCAGGAACCAAGTTTCCATAAAATTGAAACAGAATGGCTAGGTAGCAGTCTTTCGAGTTTGGACTGGACATTCTCCTGTGTGTATGGTTCTCAAAAGACTGCCATCTGTATTGTTTCAGTGCATATGGAACCAATATCCTTCAGTTGTTTTCTGCTAACTCGAGGTGTTATATCAAGGTACTGTTGAGTTTTTTCAGATGGACAAAACTATTTGTTCAGCTTCAGTGAACTAAACACTTTTTGTCCAACCTGTAGGAATTAAGTCCACCTACAAGCAAACACTGGGACACTGATGAACTAAAAACTGTGTCACTCTGGACTTTTTGCATGACCTTAAGGGACTTTTCACACACAAAAAAAATTCACCCACACATTTATTTTGGCTTTCAACTAATGTTTAATTTATTCAAATGTTTAATTTATTTAATTTATTATCAAAAATATTTATATTTTAATTTTGTTTTGCCAATTGCTGTTAAGGAATTTTAAAGACAGTATTTTAGTTATTATTTCCAAACTTAGCTACAATACCTACAAACAAAATTGCACGTGGAAGTTTGTTGTAGTCCATTTCCTGCATAAGTACTATCAATGGTAAAGTGGTAGGGCTCCCAAGGACTTCAGGTATTCTGATATACCTATTATGTTGTATTTGGAAATATTGTAGACCTCACAGGTGCAAGGTCTCAAGCCTTTGGGCTATCGTCCACTGCTTCCCCAGGCCACCAGCAGGGAGATGGATGGAAGTAGAGCAGCTGGGACATGAACCGGCACCCACATGGGATCCTGATGCATGTGAAGCGAAGATTTATCCACTGGTTATTGCATCAGACCCCAGCTTTTCATTTTCAAGCTCAAGTAGCTCAGATTAGAATTTCAGGTGGTGCTTGATGGAATTTAGAATGTCCATAGCTTTTTTTTCTGACAGCCGTTCTCTCTCTGGGCAGCCTAAGGAGCATTACCAGAGATGTTCCTGAGCTGTGGACTGCTAAAGTTGGGCCTCTGTACTCCCTGAGAGGATTAGTGTAGGGCAATTACAAGTTGACAGATGTTAGGTTGATTTTGTACCACACTATAACTGACCATTCAGCTATGTCAGAGGTCATGCAGATAGGTTTGAAGTTGTATTTCTTGACAAAGGAGTAAAAAGGAATTCTTTCAATGGCTGTCAAATGAAATGAATAGTTGATACAACATGGAAAGAGTAAAAATATCACTAGCCTATTTAACATTGAAATGGAAAAAAGATCAGCTTTCTTTTTTTTTTTTTTAAAGATTTTATTGTTATTATTGGAAGGCCGGATATACAGAGAGGAGGAGAGACAGAGAGGAAGATTTTCCATCCGATGTTTCACTCCCCAAGTGAGCCGCAACAGGCCGGTACGCACCAATCCGATGCTGGGAACCAGGAACCTCCTCCGGGTCTCCCACGTGGGTGCAGGGTCCCAAAGCTGTGGGCCGTCCTCAACTGCTTTCCCAGGCCACAAGCAGGGAGCTGAATGGGAAGTGGAGCTGCCGGGATTAGAACCGGCGCCCATATGGGATCCCGGGGCTTTCAAGGCGAGGACTTTAGCTGCTAGGCCACGCCGCCGGGCCCGAAAAGATCAGCTTTCTTGAGAATTTCATAAATGTTACTTGGAATACAGAAGTTACCAGCTATTTTTGTGACTTTAATTGCAGAATCCAACTATTGACAAAGAGTTCAGGGTGTTGATCATCCCATGGGTAGGATCCTCCCCAAAGTTTCGTTATCACCCAAGTTAAGTAACTTGGTCTCATATGGTCATGTCTGACTCAGGACACCTGCCCCATGCAATGCTCAGTGTTAACAAGGAAGCTAAGCCCTAGGACCTTAGTTGGTGCAGGTCATCCGGCCTTGAGTAAGGCAGAAACACAAGCCCGTATCTCCCCAGAGTGTGAAGGAGCGCCTTCTCTGGGAGACCAGCCAGGCTCCTGGCTTGTCAATTACCTGCACTCCTCACATTTGGAAATAGCATGTGTTACAACAGCATAGCTAAATCAAATTGAAAAGGAACAACAATAGCTCTAACAGAAGATATGCCAAGTATGTCTCTTTTTTCTCTTCTAGTTTCACTGTACAAATAATACAGAAATGCCAAAAATGCATAACATAAAGAATAATAATGCCAAGAGTCACATTATATAGCTAAGATTAAAGTAAACTTTTACTAATATTCCCTAATATGTTACCCTCACAGAAAGTCTATCTTTCCAGCATATTCTTATAATTCTATGTGCATTTGTCATTAGAAGATATACGATGGTACTTTTAAAAGTCCATAGGAAAAGGGAATTAGAAGATATATTTATGTTGGTTCAAAAGATTTTGATACCTGTGCTTATGAGGGACAAAGGGCTTCAAAAATTTACGGAAAACACATATTATGAAAAAGCAGGGATTTCAGAATTTTTTGGAACCAAAGCAAACTTACTTTTGAATTCTGTTTTTCCACAAATTTTTTGAAGTGCCCTCATATTTTGTGGTGCTGTTCTGTAAGAAGTTTAAACAAATGTATGTCTTTTGCAACCTGATTTATTCAATGCCTTGCTGATTTCTCCATGTCAGTCAAAATGAATTATGTATTCTGTGCGGATCCATTTTATGTCTGTCAGCATGGTGAGTCTTTGTAATGATGCTGTTGCTATTCTGTTATGTTATTATCCTGCCCACTGCACAGCAAAGGATCCCAAGAGACAAAAAAGTGAGGTGAATTACCCAATTTGGTGGCAATGCTGCTTGTTCCAGCTTCTGTTCAAGAAAGACTGGTTTCTGAGCTCTGTCAGGGTGGCCATTTGACACTGTCCCCTCTGAACCACATCCCCTAGCTGCCAAAATGCCACGTGATCAACCCAGACCCCCTTTGGGCCCACATCACAGGGACTTGAAGTGGCTGTGAACGATAACAGATATTGTCCATGTCCTACAATGCCACCCAGCGTCCCATTATACTTAACATTTTAGTTGTTAGTAGGAAAAGCCAGTTAACCAGGCACAAGGTGTGATTGTTACTGACGGAAACAATGCAGAGAGCATGCACAGTGGACCCTGTTGGTATGCTGCTCCATGGCCCAAGCTTCCTTGCTACCCATGTCTGATGCTTGGGCTGCATCCCATTGACGTCAAAGTAGCATCAATTTGGTGAATAAAATGGAGTGAGTCACAGCATTTCTGTAGAGAACTGGCCTCTCCGCAATGTGATATAGAACATCCTAATTTCATAGAGCATTTTTCATAACAGCTGCTAATATCATAATCAAATCCCTCAAATTCTTTGAAAGGCTCCAGTTTGAAGCTATAATAGAACTGGTCTTAAAATGTGACCTTAGCGAGGAGGAACCTCACCCATTGCAAACAGCCCTGTCATTCACGACATCATCACCTCTGAATTTAGGTGGAGGAGTTGATCCTCTTGGTTCTGTTGTTCTCTTTGTCTTTCTTGGCTCCATTTGAGTCAGAGGTAGATAGGCTGTTTTGGAGACTGGAGAGTCTTGAAGCAAATATATGCACAATCAGAGGAGGGAGAGGATGTTGTCATTTGATCCTCATGGACCAATGAGGAAGCACACTGGAAAGAAGAGGAAGAGCCAAGGTATGGGGTTTAAGAAAACAGTGTTGTATTAGTGACTTGGATCTTTGAAGGGGAAGAATGATGGTGTAGGGTCACAACCAGCCATATCTTTGCATTGTGTTCTGAAAACACTGGGCCAACTGAATGTTTCCTGTCATACTGCTGTCCACCACACTGTTAGCTAGTTGTTATTGTTGTTGATGGTGATGATGGTGGTGATGGTTGTGTGAAGTCCATTCCTTGGAAATACATCCATAAATCCAAATAAGATCCTTCCATGTTGCTCACATCCTCCCGCCCCTGCCCCTGCCCCATCCTAAGTTCCATAAATTTGCAAATGTAAGACCTAGGCATGTGCAGAAGATTACTCGTGAAGTTTACTTGCTGACCTGAGAATGACATTCTATAAGCAGCAGTGACTTCCGATGTCTGAGCCCTGGCCAGTCCTTTCCACCAATTGTGTGCTGTGAATTAGTGCCAGGAAACATCGAAGGGTTTGTGGGAAAGTGGAAACAAAGACAAGTTTATTTTGGTGCAGAAAAACTTGTGTTTTCAGATTTATTTATTTGAAAGGCAGAATGAAAGAGAAATTGTGCTCTTTCTTCTGCTGGTTCACTTCCCCTATAGTCACAAAGGTAAGGCTTGTTCCAGGCCAAAGCCAGGAGCCCAAATGCCTCTCAGCACTTGGCCACCTTCAGTGCTTTCCCAGGTGCCTTAGCAGGAAGCTGAATTGGAAGCAGAACAGCTGCAGCTTGGACTGGTGTGTATGTGATACCATTTTGTCAAAGGCAATGGCTTAATCCACAGACTGTAATGCCATCCCCTGGTACAAAATATATTGGAAGCTCATATATATGAGAGGATCTTCAAAAAAGCTTATATTATAAGAATGCATATTATGAGAAAACTTTGCATGCATTTCAAAATTGTTTTTGCAACAAAATAAACATTTTTTAATTCTATTTTTAATGAAAATTGCCCTCATATACAGTTTACCAACTTTCTCTGAGTTTTCTTATATGAAAATAAGATTGGGCCAGAATCCTGAGATCATCTTGAGTTGTTTAAAAGTTGTGTTTGTTTTTCTTCCAGAATTAACTACAAATTACTAGCATGGAATCCATGAATCACTGTTCTATCAAAGCTCTGAAATGTTTTGCTTTTAAACTTGCAAAAATGAATTGCACGTGATGTGTTGTTGGCCACTTGGGCAATGGATCTACTTTCAGGCACTGCTCTTTTGTCTGCAGCTGTCTGCGTCTTTTAATAGATAAGATTTCATATGTGCATTCAGTAATATACACCAAGCCAGCTGATGTTAAAGCGGATATACCAGGTTGCTGTTTTGGGGCATTTTGTTTGATATGCAAACCTGGTAAATTGTTGAGCAGTCGTGGTGCCAGAAACCTCAGAATAGATTGTCTGCGCTCTTAGGTTTGGCCAACAAGTTGCTATAATAGCTCTTCACTCTGTCTGTTGAATACCCGTTGTTGGAGTAGCTACTTTAGCCCTAGGTACAGGATGGCATGCTAGGTCTTCTAGGCCCAGGACTTTTGCTATAGCATAGGTTGTCATCCCTTTTTTTTTTCATGTTCACTACCATATATGTAGGAGATTAATGATAACATGACTCAGTGTATTCTGTTGTAGAAGTAGATTTCATACACTAGTCATGTCACATATGATTTTATAACCTTAAACACTGAGCTCTCACAGTATTGGAGTGCATTTAGCCATGCTGTTGTGGGCATTTGGACAGTCAGCCAATAGATGGGTGCTTTCTGTCTCTCTGTCTCTCAGATAAACATTAATAAGTGAGATTTTTTCCCCCAGCTCTTACAATAGTAGCTTTACTAGCATTACCAGAATCAGAGTGATTAACTTAGTCTTCCAGACATCCAAACACTAGCAGAAACCTAGCAGCTCACCTTCTAGGAAGCTGAGCTCCCAGAGAGGAGCAGATATCCTGCTGTGGTATCTCAGGAGGTTGTTGTGTGGGACAACTGAGGCCAAGAATGTGAGAGTGCTTTCTGTTACAGAGCATGCATTCCAGATAGGAAGCAAAAGGTGTAAAATGTGCTTGTACCATGGCATTACATTTTAAACAGAAATGGAACTTTTCAGAACATTTTCCCCCAGTGAGTATAACTAATGAATTCTTAATGGGCAGCTGCAAATACAGACCTTATTGGAAGGAGAAAATTAAAGCAATCAAGGAGATCATTTTTCTTCTGCATTGACATGTTAAAAAAAAAACCTCCTAATTAGAAAATATTCAATTGTTTTTTATGCAAATCCAAACTGTCTGACTTAAAAATATTCTATTTAAGTGTAGGAGATGCACGGTTTAAAACTACTGTAAATATCTCCATACATTGAATGAGTCTCATGGGTAAAAATATGCTCAATTTTGTCTTTGTGAGAACCACACAGATGTTTTCTTCACTTTCATTTTTAGAAATTTGCATTTATTTCCATTGTGTTTGAAAGGCAGAACTGAAAGGCAGGGACAGACAGAGAGATCTGTGGTCTGCTGGTTCATAGATGTGTGCAATACCCAGGCCTGTATCAGGCTGAAGCCTTGAGTGCAGGACTCAGCCTGGGCTTCCTATGTGAGTGACTGGGACCCAAGTGCTGCACACTGGCAGGAAGATGGATCGGAAGTGGAGCAGTCAGGACTCGAATCGTGGTATCTGGACATCCCAAGTGGTAACTTAGCCACAGCACCGCATACCTGGTTTGTTTTTAGTAGTTCAAGTCCAGAAGCACCTAATTAGTAATTCTTCTAACATAACTTCCTACTGTGACTACCATCCTGAGGAGATAAAGTAGGTTTAATAATCATGCTATTTTACTATTTCTGAGGAGTGATTATCCATGCAAATGTAAAGACTTAGAGATTTCGAAAAGGGATCCAGGCCAGGAATCCCTCCCCCCAATATCCAGATGTGTTTATGTGTTTCTTTTCTTTTTCCTGCCTGAAGTAGTAACTTTTAAAGTTCTGACTTAAAACATTAGTAGCAAAATTAAAGTTGTTAAGAGCCAGATGAAGGAGGGCCACATGGAGCTTCCTGTGTAGCTTTTATTTATAGGTTTTCTTTGTATTCTACTTACCTTTTTTCCTTCTCTTTCTCTTTTGGAATCTTTTTACCTAGAGACAGAAATCTTCCTTTGGAAAAATCAGTTCAGGTAGAGAGAAAGGTATTCAGAAAAAGAAATAAGGAGGAGGCATATACGAGTCACCCAGAGTACACTGGCAGTCTTAGATGTTAATGAGGGAAAAAATGACATGTTTGTCCTGTTCCACCCATCGTAGTACTAAATTGAGTACTTGTCACCGGCGCTTGGTTTTATGCCATATCCTTGGCTTTCTTTAATTGGCTGATGAAGCAAACTGCTCTTTGGTCTTTCTATATGATTCAAAGAGGACTAAGCTAGATTTTCAACTTGTATTTGGAGTGGGAAAAAAACATATATTAACACCAAAATGGTGCAGCATTCATGCTTTATTAGTACATTTTGCCATGAAACTGTACGCTTGTCAAGCATTTAAAACAGTAGCTAAGACACTAACTGCCTGGGACACCTGCATCCCGCATCAGAGCACCTGAGTTCATGTCCCAGCTCCACTTCCAAGTCCAGATTCCTGCTAAAGCACACCCTGAGAGACCTCGCTTGAGCAATAGGCTCCTGGCTTTCATGTGGACCAACTCTGGCTGCGGAGCGCCTGAGGGGAATGAAGCTCTCACTGTGTTAATCTCTCTGCCTTTCAAATAAATACAATGAAAAAGGGAAAAGAAAATTAATGCTGGTGGCCATCCTTTGTAGACTACACTTGAGCTGGAGATCTGACTTTCTTAAGTTTTTGTGTTTTAGTAGATCTATCTCCCAATCCTATTTATTCCTGGTACTTGCATATTTGGCAATCAGTTATCCCAGCAGGCATACACATAAACAAATAAATATAAATCAATATTGTTGTTGTTTTTATAATTATCTTGCAGGTAGGTTCTATGTTCTTTGAATGTTTGGTTTTTGCTGTTGTCTTGATTATTTTTAACATTGCTTTTGTCCTTTGGGTTTGGACCTGCGTTCTGAATCCCACTGATTTAAGAGGCCCTATTACTTGTAGACTACCAGACAGGATGTCATTGTTGCTGTCTATTTCTTGCCCAGTGTTAATTGGTTTCCTGTCAGTCTCCATGGCCCCCAAAGCTTGTGCTCAGTTGTCCTTTTGCAACGTTTTATTCTTAGACCTGAACGAAGCAGTCCCAGAGACAGAGCGCCTAGATTCAAAAGCTGTGAAAACCCGTGCCCAGCTCTCGGTGAAGAGCAGACGCCAGCGACCCTCCAGGACAAGACTCTATGACAGCGTGAGCTCAACGGACGGCGAGGACAGTCTGGAGCGCAAGGTGAGCCCTCGGACTGCAGCGTTGGCCTCTGCCATTTTTTTCTACAGCTTATGGAATAGAAGACAATCTCTTTTTTTTTTTTTCTGTTTTAACCAAAATCTGTGTCTTAGTTGGAGATAGCTGGACTTGTTCACCTCTTTGCTGATTTCTTCCTCAGCCTTTTGTACTAATTCAAGTTCTTCTCTCTAGTTGTCCAGCGAACTAACCAAGATCATCATCCCTATTGTCGAATTTCCTGAGGGTGCTTTTCTACTCACTTGTTGGTCTCATCAGTTGGGAAATACTAACTGTAACAAGTAATTATTTCTGTATATCTTAGCTCTCTGTGCTGGGAACACTGGTCACATGGTGAGTTGTTAAGAACTATGCGTTTTCGTCTATAAACTAACAAGCAAACATGGTTTTCATGAGAATTCATTGCAACCACAAAAGGATGGGTCTTATTTCAAAGTAAGTATTGTATCAGCCCAATACTCAGTGTCATAACCTTTATAATCTCTTATACCAACAGCCTTCCAACAGTTTCTATAACCACATGCATATTACCAAACCACTTCTAGCTGAGGGTTTGAGAACTTCTCCAGAATCAGATTCTGGTGCCCCACCCCTCAGCCTGGTGGCCAGCGATGTGTCCTTCTCGCCTGACCACGTAGCTGAATTTCAAGAAGAATCCCAGGACCCTGAGAGGGAGCCCTGCTCCTCTGTCTGGGGAGACACAACCCCCTCCTCTCCTTCAAAATCAGACCAGGACATGGAAGACTCTCCTTGCCACCATCAAGCCACCTCTAAGAAAGTAACACAAGAAAAAGGTATTTGAATTTTTTTCTTGCTTACATTTTATCAGATTTCACTGACCCTGATTTGGGCAATATAAAATAGCCTTTTCTCTGACAATCCTAAGTTATTTAAGTTATTTGTCTTCCCACAGTTGGCGGTGCTATGTTCCTTTATATTACAGAGCAAGAGGAACATGTCCATCCCTCTCCAGCTCCCCCTGGCTCCATATTTTGTATCCCTTCAGCTCTCTGCAAGTTACTGTCAAAGGGAATTTGGGGAAGGATTTTGTAGGATAGCATCTCAATGTTTCAATAAACATCTAACAGTCGTTTTAGAAAAGCATATGAAGATAAAAGCGGTGGTGGTCTAAACATTAATCGATTCAAAAAATAATTTTACTTATTTTTGTTTAGATAACATCTTTGATTATGATTTATATTGCCAAGAATGTGATAGAAAGCAACAATAAAGGTAGTACAGGAAGATTTAATCAGTCAAGGTTTAAAATAAGCTCCTTGAATTACACCAGAATTTCATATGTGTCTATATTTTGTTATTTTCTTATACGAACTTTCTAAATTTATCTGAAAAGAGGATCAACCTTTGTTGTGATCAGGGGAATGATCATTTAAATGAGATGCCACACTGCGCAATCTGGCAGGTTGGCAGCAACATCAGCTTGGGATTGGAGGAATCCTGGCGAGCAGTGTTGGCAACGGGGCAGGACTCGGTCAGCACCACAGGCAATGTGGTGCTGTGGTGCTCCAGTCGGAAAGCTCGGTGTCACACGTCTCTGCCAGATGGCGGGTGTGCTCCTTGTACTCATACTGTGAGGACATGGAGGCACAGTTGGCTTTGGGGACCTGTGCTGTTGTTAAGCACCCCAGCTTCCTTCCTGACATCTCCTCTCCTGAGCCTGTCGGCTGGTGGAATCATCTTCCAAAGGTTAACCGTAAGCACAGCTCTTTTAGAAGCAGTTTTGAAGCAAGACATAGAATACCTGGAGAAGATGCAATACCAGTGGATGCAAGAGAATCTATGTTCTCAACATGAATTCATCAAAATTAGTGACTGGGTTGATGAACAGCTGGCCTGTGATTTGGGTCTACTTTCCAAAGAACTAAAGGCCTCCAGAACTTATACTAATTTAATGAAATTAAATTCAGTGACTTAATTATGAGTTAAGATAGCATTTTTGTTTTTTATACTGAATTGTTTGTTTTCTTCCTTTGAGCTTTTAAATGTCTCAATTATTTATTTTACTCATTTGAAGCAAAAATGACAGAGAAAGGAGAGAGAGAGAGAGGCTGACTTTTCTGTTGACTGATTGTCTCCCCACAGATTCTCATTACAGCAGAGTTGGCCCAGGCTGAAGCCCAAAACCTAGAACCGTATCAGGACCTCCAGCATGGGCAGCAAGAACCCAAATATTTTAGGGCTGGTGTGGTGGTATGCATGCTAATCTTCCACATGCTAGTGCCAGCATCCCATATGGGCACCAATTCATGTCCCAGTTACTCCACTTCCCATCCAGCTCCCTGTTTATGACCTGGGAAAGCAGTGGAGGATGGCCCAAATCCTTGGATCCTACACCTATTTGGGAGACCCAGAAGGAGCTCCTGGTTCCCAGCTTCAGATCAGCTCAGCTCTGGCTGTTGAGCGATTTGAGGAATGAATCAGCAGATGGAAGACCTCTCTCTGTATAGTCCTTTCTCTCTGTAAAATCTGTCTTTCAAATCAAAGTAAATAAATCTTCAAAAAAGAACATAACCCAGGTACTTGGGCCATCATATTCTGTCTCTTCAGGTTCCTCTTTAGTAGGAAGCTGGATTGGAACGGAGAGTTAGGATTTGATCCCCTACACTGGCATAGGGGTTACAGGTGCACAAGCCACAGCCCCACTCACTGTGCCATAATACTCACCCTCAAAGTAGCATTTTCACAGAAATATACTTGTGCCATGCCCTCTGTGCTCTCCTGCTTTAAGACATGCATAGCCATTTGTCTCTGAGAAGGCGAAAGTAGCAGCCAGATATACTTTGAAAAAGTTTGAGCTTGTAAGACCTCGGTAGCTATGGTAAAGAAATTCTATTATCCTCAGGGAGTGAGTGGGTCACTCACCCGGGGAAATCTCACCCGAAAGCTTTTGAAAGTAGCTAAATCTTGTCTGGATTATTCTTTGCCTTTTCCCATGTAGTGATAATGCATGGAAGTTGGCAGATGTTTTCTCTCCAGTTGTAGAGGTGGCACATGGGTGTGAATGGGGCTTTGCATGCCACTAGCAGTCACATGCCAGAAAAATTGTGAGAATTCCATCCTGCTCCCTCCACGCCCCCGCCCCCCACCGCCCACCTTCCATGCCATGTCATGCTGCCCCATGAGCTCCTGGACTTTGTTTTGTTCAGCATGACACCCCAGTGTAGCAGGTGGTGCACAGTGATAAAGGCTGGTTCGTTGCTTCCCTGAGAAGTCCCTCCCCCAGCCTCCTCAGTTCCAGTTTGCCTTGTTTGACTGTGCTTCTGGGTAACAGCGGGGCAGTCACTGAGCTCTGTTAAGGTAGTGAGTGGTCAGTGACTAACTATACAAGACTGACCATGCTGATTATTTGCAGTGACCAACTGTACAGTACTGACTGTACTGGTCACAGGTAACAGCTATGGCCCAGGTGAAAAGGGGCCAAAGCTTCACTTCCCTTTAGTACCCTTGAGAAAACATCTCAGGCCTTCCATTGTTGTTGAACATTCATCCACTCCTTATTCCTTCATGTGTTCATTCAACAAATGGTTATGGAATACTCGCCCCATGCCAGGCTGTGTTCCAAAGGCTGACTGTGCGGTAAGAAGCCTTCCTTCCCATCAGGGCACCAGCTCACTGGAATCTGTCTGCCACCTTCTCCTCCCCTCCCTTGCCCTTCTCTCCCTTCTTCCCTGCCCTCCACATATTTGGTGACAAACCTTGTCACCACCATCAGCAACAACTTACAAGACTCTATCTGCTTGCCTTCTCTTGGGTTCTGTTGCTTTTTGAAAGATGTCACCAGGGGAGCCCTATGAGCCCACTCACTTCCTGACAGCGCCTGTTACCTACTAGTGCCTTATGGACCCTATCCTCAGTCTGTGATTCAAGAAAACCAGCCATGGAGGAACTTAAAAATGCAAAAGTCATTCTGGAAGACCTAGTGGGTAGAGCAGTAACATCCACAGAGACAGGTACACCTACTAACAACTTGGAGGCATGGGGCTGTCCTAACCTGCAGAACCCGTTTGTGCAAGACCGAGAGGTCATGCAGGCAGATTCAACCCAAAGCTGCAAAACTTAAATATCTTAGGTTCCCACAGGTACTCTTGAAGGGAAGAAAGTGAGGCAGAGCTGATCAGAGGAACAGGAAATGGGCAGTCCCAAACATTAGGAAGGAAGCAAGATGAACCTGTTCTTTGTTTCTTAAACAGAGGAGGTGAGCTCAGGGGAGCACCTAACATCAAGCAGTAGACTGGGGAGTCTCCACCACGGAGCAGTAAAAGGTTGGGTGCTTCATGGCAGGGAACTGAAGGAGAACGCAGTTAAGAGGCCTTCGGCTTTAGCAGTCAGGAGATCACTTACTACCTTTCAAAGTGGAAACCAGGTTGCCAAAGCTTAAAGTAGAAGCCCTCAAATTCACAGTCTTAAGACTTCAAATTGTCATGAAGGTATTTCTGGGAAGATACCAAAAAGCCTGTTTGAAGAAGTCTTATATAAGGCTAACTAACTGATTAAACAAACAAAATATGTCCTGTTTGTTCCCTTGTTCCTGAGCTCATCCAAATGGGGTGTTGGCTTTTGTGCGGGCTAGAAATTCTGGACTACACTAAAGATGGACTTGATAGAGTTAAAGTGGGAAACTGCATTTTTCCCTAATCTTGCCCCTTCAGCCTTGCACAAGCATTCATTTCAGTGTTCCTTGGAATACACTTCGGCAAATGTGTGAGATAATGATGGAAGGTTGCCTAGCAGCGGGCTCTGTGATGGGCAGAACCAGGCTTTTAGTCCTGAAATGTCCAAATAAGTGCAACACTAATAGATTGCAGAGTATTTCCCTGAACATTGTCTCAGCTGCTCTTCCCACCACTCATTAAAGCATCTCGCAGCTACCTCTAATTCAGAACATAATTGGGCAGTCTCCTTTTAACTTTGCACAATCCTAGCCATTAAGAGTTGCTTTAGGATTGATTTGGAAGAATTTAGTATGTTGTTGTTTTTTCACAGCTTCTGTTGAGAAAATTAAAATGCTGCCTTTTGAAATTTTCTAAAAATATCCATTAGCAAAATCACCTTGGAAGGTGTCTGGTTTGTCTATGGATTTTTAAAATGAGTATATGTCACATCTGTGGCTATTTAATTCTGGTACCCAAAGAATAATGATGCAAATGTACATAATAGGTATTTGAGTGTAGAAGTGGATTTTAAATACAGATATATTTCTGACTCTTATACTTCATTAGATGTATTTCAAGAAACTGATTATTGTAGCATGGGTATCATTAGCTGAAAATATGAAAAGCTCATTGCTAAACGTCCCTGGAGTGTTTGTCAGTGTCCTGAGCTGCCAGAGAGGTTTGAACTTGGATGCATGAATGGACACTGGTGTATTCTTGATGTTCTTTCAGGAAGTCTTGTCAATGCTGGTTTAGAAATTCCTTGCCAAAGTAGATACAAATCACAAGCAAAATCAACTAAGAATAATAACTGAACACTGTCTTAGGATGACCACTTCCTCTGTACTCTGTTCCAGAAAAATTCATCAGCCTTTTTTTTTTTTTGGAAATTTTTGAAAGATGGAACAGTTAGGGAGGACTAGTCTCACAGCATAACACACATCAAGGAAAAACAACAGTGGTCCTGCGGGTCAGATAATCGGCCATGCTGATCCGTAACACCGAACACTGTCTTCTGCTGCCACGCTTCTCAGAGCTGCCAGCCCTATCTGTGGTGAAGGAAGTGCCACCTGTGAAGTCTAGTTTTTGCAAAGCTCTCTTCAGTTGGGTTTCTAGCATCATTTCAAGTTTCCCCATGCCCCACCAATGAAAGCTTAACTCCAAAGAGTAAAAGCCCTATTGGCTGAATGTGCTGGAGAGGTTGGGTGTCCCCACACCACCAGAGTAGCAAGGAGCTCCAACCCAGCCACCAAGAATGACCTTTCAGAGTGTTGTATGTTCCAGAGCTGCTCTCTTACCTAACAGTCCCCCATTTCCACTCCCACCCCCACTTTCACGTTCTGTTCTGGCCGCAGGCCATCATCACTGGACAAGGAAGATACCAGAGAGTAAAACTTCAGCTCTCACTTCCTTCCTAAATCCCTCAGACTCTCAAAGGTGGCTCTTTGGGACTTTAAAGAGTTGGGAGTCTTCAAAGAATGGGGTGGGTCCTTGCTAATGGGCACAAAACGCAAAGATAAGAGAGATATGGAGGGCAGAGCCCAGTCATTTGAAGCCAGGACTTGAAGCCAGAGAAGGAATAGAAATGAAAGTGACATTGGTTGGTGCTTTGAGTGCACCGGCCCTCCAGTGATATTCCTCTTGGTCACCTTCTTCCTTCCAACAGATTTAAAATTAAAACTCTGTGATAAACTTGGGCCTTGGTCCACCAGCCCCGCTCATGCTGTAGCAGATGCCCCCCAAAAGCAGCCAGATTTCTTACCACTCATCAAAGTTTATGATTTTCTTTTGTAGTAAGGAATTTAGACATATGATTTAGACTCAGAGGCACATTGACATTTCCCTCATAAGTTTTAAATAATAATTGTCCTTTTTCATCTATGTGTATATCCTAGATGGTGCCAAAGGTCCCAGATCACCAAAGACTTCCAGTTCGTTGGTGGCACAAGGAGGAAAAATTAAACAGAAGTTTGTGGATCTAGGGTAAGCAACTTCCAGGGTTAAAAAAAACAAACAAACAAGCAGTCTGCAAAGGAGGATTAGTAGAAAATGTTGGCTTTCAGTTTAATGACTGTGTGCTGTCATTATAGGGCACCTTTGCGAAGGAATTCCAACAAGGGAAAGAAGTGGAAAGAGAAAGAAAAGGAAGCCACTAGGTTTTCTGCAGGTAGCAGGTACTGGTGGGTGATTAAGAACACAGACTTATTTTTATACCTAACTCTTTGGCACCCTTTTCTGTGGCTAACCAAAATCACTAGTCACTGTCTCTGAAATAGACTCATATTCCTAGAGGTGGTACAGAAGAAAAATTGCACAATTTATATTTGTCTTGTTCCAGTTATAGCCTGCGTCTGGGCTATAATTAGTCCCTAATTACAGAATTATGACTGTATGAATGGTTTCAATAGATGTTTAACTAAAATGCATTATAAATATATTTCTGTGATAATTTGGACATTTATCATTTTTTGGTGGAAGGGGGGCCTAGCTGCCCACGATGTTGGTACTTTCTACTTTTTTGATTAAGTCTGAAAGGGTAGCTTTGCTCTTAAGAACCTTGTTGGCATTCAAGACTGATCTATCCGTGTGCATGTATGCCCGACCACCCTTTCTTGCTGATCTTGGCTGCCTGATTGATTTTGCTGGCGCCATCAACTGTGCTTACTGTTCAGGAAAGAATTTCCTATAGAGAAGTGAACTCTGAACAGCATACTGTTACATTTTCCCAAGTTAATTCTGATATTTCATACTTTTCAACTTGGATCTGTATAGGAAAACAGTGAAGCATGAAACTCAGGTTGGCATGCTTGGATCTGAATCTTAGCTCTTCCACTGAAATTTTTTAAGTGTTGGATAAGTTACTGAACCTTCTGTGCATTCATTGTCTTATGCTAAGTGAGGGTCGTAACACTCTATGGTGATTGCAAGGATGAAGAGAGCCTGCATGTACGGCGTATGAAATGAGAGGTGGCAGTTGTGAAAGATGCAGAAATATGAATTATAATAATTTTTTGTGTAATGATCATCATTATTTGCAACTGACAAAGCAGTCATCTGTTTATCACTTCTTCTGGTCTGCACAATGAAGTTGAAAGGGCAGATAATGGTGGCATGCTTTGATGAGGAAGAACTTCACCTTCATAGAGTGGAATTGATTTGTCCTGAGCTGTGCAGCAGGTAATTAATGTCAAGCTGGGGCTTGGGGCTCCTGTCTGGATGCCTTCCCAACACATCATTCCGCCTGCGGCTATTTATGCATTTAATGATACGTAAATTTCTTTATGAAACTTCAGGTCATCTCAGTACTGTAGCCTATGGAAGGAAGAGACAACATTGCTGAAAATGAGACTCCGTGAAGTCATTTAGAGATCACTTATCCAGCGCTCCTGCTGTTTGCGTCCCCCCTCTTCCCTGACATACAGCTTAACGAGAAGCAGCGCCTTCCCTGTGGTATTGTGGTGGATGGGGTAGGGAAGAGGAAAGAGAATTCCAAGATGATTTCATTAGACTGGGTTTGCTTTATGACAGTGAAAGAAAGGTCAGAAACCTCTCATTATATTGAGGACAGAAAATTGAAGACAATTCTAAGGCCAAAGCAACTCAAAAGCAAAATGATTTTGAGAAATATAAAATGGTTTACTGTGTACCTTAAAATCACAAACAGGAAACTATCAAACCTTGTTAGTAAGGAAAAAAAAAAGGTAGTAAAATCATTTCGAAGCGACACCGGGTGGGTGTTAGTGTGTAACAGTTTGGATGCCTGTGTCCTGCGGCAGAAACCCCAGCTCTGGTTGATGGGCAGCAGCAGGTGAGGGCTCACTGAGCAGGTTCCTGCCACTCACCTGGCACATGCGGGTGGCATTCTACCTCCTGACCATAGTGGGCATTTGGGGAGCAAAGCAGAGACTGAGAGTGAGCAAATGCCCTCTCTCTCTCTCTGTCTCTCCCTCGCTCCTTCCCTCCTTCCCTCCCTTGCCACTCTTTGTCTCTGCCTGTAAAATACAAAATAAATAAGTAAAAATTGAAAGGAAAAAAAAAAAGAACCTGGAGAGCCACAAACCGGGGCATGATTGAAATGACACTGTGCTTCCTGGAGGGTCTGGGGTCAGGACGGCCCTGGGCTCTCACCTGGAGCCTCCGTCTCAGAATGGAGTGAGCATTAACAGCCACAGGGAGACATCAACTAGGAGTCTGCGCCATCAGGGAGTGCTCCCCACAAGTAAGCAGGGACAGGGCGTTATCTGCACCCTGCCTTCCCTACCAGCGCCAGCCTCCCTCAACTTCTTTCCCGCTGGATTCACAAGTGTCCCACATGCACCAATGCTATGAAGTAAGCTTCAGCTAGAATCGTCATTTTTTATAATTATTTGTAATTACACTAGACTCTTGGCAAGATAGAGAGGAATCTATATAATTGAAATAATAAAGAGAAAAGGGACATTTCTCTGTTTCCAAAAAATCAATTTTTTAGCTTTCAGAGTAATTGGTTGACACTAATCAAATCTAATGACAGCCTCTGTTCTCCTATAGAGATTGATAACAGGCCCAGAACCTAATAACACATTGCAGGAAGAACAGAATTACTGCCCAGTAGGGGTTTGATGCAGTTGAGTTGCTTTCCAAACTCACCCTAAATCCCATGCTGGGTGGGCTGGTCTAGTTATAAAGAAGCGCCTGGAAGAGGCTCCCCAGCCCTACAAGGCTTTCTCACAGAAAGAAGGGAAGTACTCCCAGAGTTAGTAATCTTATCAGTGAGATTTCTCACCTTCTTCTTGTGAGGTTTTAAACACCTACTGAGTTCATCAGTCAAGTAGAACTCAGGGCTATCAGATTTTTAAAGAGGCCATACTTTTTGTTCATACACATAACCAACATGAGACAAATGGAGAAAAGAGATGAGCCCACCAGCTCTAGTAACAACTAAACCCAGCCAAAAAGTACCACTTGGCCCTGTCCCTTTTCAAATATGTGCTTAGTGAACATTCTGACTTAAGCAGGCAGCATAGTAGATAACAAATTAGCTGTCAGGGCATGGTCATGCTTTTAAGTACATGCCACAGGATGAAAGAAAATTCTGTCCTAAATTCTAGAATAGGAAAATATGGATGCCAGTACAGTGTCATCTTGGCAATCTATGGAGAAACTTCCAGTTCAGTCACTAACTCTTTAGTCCAGTGAGCAGATAAGTTACCTCAGATAGAATAGCGGGTCATTAGCAAAGTGACAGGGGACATGCCAGTCTACTGTGAAAGTGAATCTGTGCTAGTCCTGATTTTAGGCAAATCACCTTGATTCCTACAAAAATAGTGGTGGATTGGGCCCTGCGGCGTGGCCTAACGGCTAAAGTCCTCGCCTTGAACACACCTGGATCCCATATGGGTGCCGGTTCTAATCCCGGAAGCTCCACTTCCCATCCAGCTCCCTGCTTGTGGCCTGGGAAAGCAGTCAAGGATGGCCCAATGTATTGGGACCCTGCACCCATGTGGGAGACCCGGAAGAGGTTCCTGGTTCCCGGCTTCGGATCGGCACAGCACCAGCCATTGTGGTCACTTGGGGAGCGAATCATCGGACAGAAAATCTTCCTCTCTGTCTCTCCTCCTCTCTGTATATCTGACTTTGTAACAAAAATAAATAAGTCTTTAAAAAAAATAGTGGTGGATTGGACATAAAAGCACATGGCATCTACTCGCCATCTATCCCTGTGCTCTGTCCAAATTGGCATCTTCCAGTAAGATGTGGCTGCGGAGCAGTTGTAGCATGCCAGTCTGTGCAGCATTTGCTAAAGGAAAAATAGATGCTTTTTAAAAAATCTAGTATGAAACATACTATTAATAAGTTTATTGCACTGATTGGCTAAAACGTTTTTGGGTTTGCGAAAGTAAATAAACATGTATTACTATTAGAATTAATTTTACCCTTATTTTTCCATGTGGCTGCCCAAAGATTTTAATTTATGTATGTCGTTCATATTATGTTTCTATTGGATAGTACTTTTTGATCTATAAATCTGTGAAAACAAATCCTTCTCTGGTTTCTTAGTTTTCAGTTAGTCCACAAATAAGCATGTAAGCATTTGTTTATTCTTTTTTTGTTGTTTATTCTTTTGAAATGTATATTCTAATCCCTTTTGCTCCAAAAATCTATTGTGTATGAAGTACTACAACCATAAGATTTATTTAAAAACTAGTTAAGTGACAAAAAGAAAGAAAGAAAGTGAGGTCAGCACTTCAAAGGCAACTCAATAATACCTTCCTTGTAAGTGTCACTGGTGCGGAGTGTGAGACCACACTGGACCCAAGTGTAGGATGTTAGGAGGAGTCTATTTCCCAAGCTTGATGACAAGCTCCCGCTACACTCCAGGAGCCACAGTGCTGAGTGGTGAAAGTCAGGGGTTTTCAAGCTCTCATCCTCCAATCAGACTGAGAGCCGTGCAGTACAAAGTTTCAGGCAGGAAGGGAGTTACCAGAGCCCAAAGTTTCAGTTAACTAACCTACAGGAGGCAGGAGGGGCCAGGTGGGGCCAGGTGGGGCCAGGTGCACAGAACCTCCAGAGTAATTTCTGCTCTGTCAGTTGTTGTGAATGGTGCAGAAGGCAGGAGCAGGTGCACTTTTTGCACCTTCAATTAACTTGAATGCTGGAAGGGGATATAGGAAGGGCGGGGTGCAGACTCCCATTACTCCCGTTATGTAATAGTGTTGCACCTCATTACTTAAGAGTGGTCTTCCAGTGAAAGCCAAGGACATTTTGTCCAACTGGGTGAGAACCTGGGTTCAGATCCCAGCTGTGGCGCCTGGCACTTTGGACAAATTATACAGCTTCTCTGTGCCTCTACTTCCTTGTTTGTAAAATGGAGACACAAACTGTACACACACACACACACATAGAGTCCCCGACTTAAATGGTTCAGCTTAATGCCTTTCTGATTTTACAAAAACCATTTCTACTGAAATCATAGCTTGAATTTTAAATTCAAACCTTTGCCTAATGGGAAGTGATATGGCGTTCGGGTGGTAGCAGGCAGCCTAGCAAGCTGTAGCACTTGTCATCCCCAAGATGGGAGGAGACCATCAGTACTATACACTGTGCTGGTTGGCTGAGCAATACTGTTTGGTATGTTAGGAATGTTAAAAGCATTTTCCATTTAGGATAGTTTTAATTTAGGATGGATGTATCAAGATGTAACACTATTGTAAGTTGAGGAGCTGTCCATACATATGTCTGCTTCTTGAGAGCAATGGCTACATTATATTTAAGTGCATTTTAAGTCCTTAACAAGTATAAACGGCTATCACTGTCATGTTTTATATTTAAAGCAAGTTTGATTGGAGGGATGGAAAGCCAAGTATTCTCCATACATAGTTTGCCAGCAGTCTTGTTCATCCAAGGGTGGGTTTTGTAGGAGACTATCTGGATTATGCATCCAGCAGTCCTACTTACACAGTATCTCTGTTGAAGATGGTGGTAGGTTAAATCATGCCAGGACAGTATGTTGGGGATTGTCGCCTTTGCCACCAGCCTGGAGGCCAGCTCCACCCTCTCAGAGGTCCCTCTATGGGGGATCAGGACTTGAGGTCTGACAGCCACACCAAGAAGAATTGGCACACAGGGAATGCAGAGGCAAGATGAACTATTGCCCATTTTATTGACTTATACTGGGCAACTTCTACCATGATTTTTGCAGGGCAAGAAAGCAGATGAAAGTTACTAATTAACTAAAAAATAGCACACAAGTTACCCTAACGACAGATCACAAGGGATTTGAAAAACAGTCACCAGGTCTCAGGCAACAGGATAAGGAAACATGAGTTACAGGAACCAATACCAGTAAACAACTAGATCTAACTAGAAAAGGAATGTAGCAAAACTTTGTACTCAGATATGTTTAGACCACACCCCCCCCAAAAAAAAACCAACCAGGAAGATAGTGAAGATGCGTCACACCTCACCAGGCACACTTAGCCAGGCATAATTCTCAGTCTGCCAAGAATGTCTGAGATTTGGGGTCCATCGGGCATTTGGTGGTCTGGTTTTTTGGGTGCAAGCCTTTAACACACCCTGCTGCTGGGGAAGAAGTGAGCCCCTGCTTTACGGTCACAGGACCTGTGTGCAAACACCAGGATCAAGAGGAGGATATATGTGAATAGGTAACTCCTCCTGAAAGTAAACCTGACCCAGTGGGGACCTTTGAATGATGGCAGCTTAGCCATAGCAAAACAAAACAACTCACCTGTAACTCTCCCATTTGAAGCTGTATTTATCAATTTAATATTTTTTGTTGAGTATTTCGGGCATCCCTATGGCCTTATCAATGCAGTTAACATATGATGTACCTCAAAAAGCACAAACATAAAAATAATTTCAGTGGGAAAAAATGAATTTAAGGGGGTACAAAATCTTGACAGAATCAAGACACATTTGTCTCTCAAATTTCTAGTAACGCATATTTTCTTAAATGCCTAAGTAATGTTTATTATTCCTGAACTTGACATTTATACATGAGCATATGGATTTTATTTATGTGATCCTCTTGCCTATTACATTTCACAGCCTCCTGGCATGGGACAGACCCATGAATGGAGCAATGTCACTGTCTCAACTGAGCTAAAGGTTGAACATTCTACAGTGATGAAAGATTTTGGACCAGAAATCAGGGTCTGGAAGCACACTATGCGTAGGGTGGTTGGCCGGAACCTTACTTGGATGCGTTTCTCGTGGCTGTTATCCAATAAGGCCTCCAAGCACTCAGCAGCGAGGGCTGGCCTTTCCCCCTCAGCTCCCTTGGTGAATGTTTGAACCTTCCAGCATCCTTCCAGCATCTGATTTAAATGGATGGATACCAGCAGCCTTCTCGTGGGTGTAGCTGGCTTTCTCCAGGGAGTTTCCTTCACTACCTACCTGCTTCAGCTCTGTGGCCTGCTTGCGTTGTTTCTGTTGTGGCAGTGCCCGAACCCAAAATGTTATTCTGATGACATTCAGCTGGATTCGGAATAATCCACAAGTCTTGTGTTCAAAGTTAAAGCAACAACAGCAAAATCACCATGGGTCAGGTAGCTGAGCAGTTGGGTTTTGGGACGCCAGCCGCAGGATAAACTTGCTTCAAAATGTGTGTGAATTAGTTAATTGCTCTAAAGACTTACTAGCTATAGACCATATAATTACCAAGACCCAGCTATGCCAAAAATGACATTATAGATAATAGAAACTGAATTTAAAGCCATTCTTTCTCTCAGTTACTAAGAACAGAGCATCAGGGACATTGCTGTGTCTTGTGGTTACATTTTTTTTACCCATAGACAAGAGCAAAGCATTAGCAAGTCAAGGCAGCATGCAGCATGTGGCTGTTTGGAATTTCTTGAACTTACTTTCAGAGCCCCCGAGAGTTTATTTCTGTCCATCTTGATTTGGGGAAGGAAGGTGAAAAGAAAAAGAGGAAGAGGAAGGAAGGAGTGAGAATTGAAGGAAGGGTTTTGTGTTATTCTGAGCATTTGTATACAACATGCAATGGGCTATAGGAGTGGCCAAAGTGGAATAGCCACTACCAAACACTTTCTGCTCCTTTTCTATACTTAAGAATAAGAATTCAATTTACCACCACCCCCCAATAAATTAACATTTACTTTAGAAAATATGTCTGGTAAACCAGTAGATCTATAATTTTCAAATAATAGAATAGGTTTTTGGTTTTTATTTATTTATTTACTTATTTATTTATTTTTGGAGAGGAGTATTCTGTATCCCAGGTTCAAGCAAATCAAAGCACACCACCGTTCATTTCTTTGAAGGTACTAGGCAGCATGCAGAGGCCGTGCTGGTTCATGGGGTTTTAAAGCCACTGATACACAGAGAGATGAAGAGGCTGGGATGCAGCCTCAGCAGGGGCAGAGCAAGACCTGAAAGAGAGAACTGAAAAGCCCTCATCAGGATCCCCCCAGAATCTGCTGCTTGGTGTCTGTGGGGCCAGAGGGGGTCTCCTCCAAGTGGACTTTCATTGCTCGCTACTGGGCTTTCAGCCGAACTTTTGCGACACCTCCTTTCTCTAGTTATCACTGCTGTAACATGGCTGGGTGCTTTATTGTCTGCAAGGTGCTTCTGCAGGTGTTCCACCATTTGGGAATGAACAGAACAGTTAGGAGTTGGGCCGCTTACATAGACTACAAGTGAGTTAGTCTGCAGTTTTGTTTTTGAGAGGAGCTGTAAGAAGACAAATTCAGTGGACATGTAAGGTACAAGTTGTCCAGCCGTGGGGTTCAGGTACAGTTATTAAAAGAGGATCTCTGCAAGCTTGGCATCAGCAGGGATGAGTGAGGGTCTCCAGTGTCGTTGCAACATTGAACCAGTCTCTTACAACATGCTTACAAACCACTCCCTGGTCTCCCTTCGGATTCTGGTATTTATTTTTCTGTTAAACAAAGATAAATACAATCACAAAAGTACCTGCATTAATGAGAAAATATGTTTTCAAGCAGTGTTTGGCAAATGCCTTTTAATTGTTTGAGAAGAAAGTAATAAATACAGACCACTGGATAGTCTTCAAAGCACTTTCACACATTTATCTCACTTAATTATTAATGACCACATTTGAGATAAAAAAAAATAATCCACTTTTTACAGATGGGGAAAGAGAGGCTGAGAGAAGGCCAGAGGCACACATCCCAGGAAAGGGTCGACCCTGACCCACATGACTTCGGAAGGGTTCAGGTCTTGGTGTTCCACCTGGGGATTCCTGTGACAAACCAGTAAGCTGTGCTTGTACTTGGAAATCATGAGCTGCCAAATATCCAGATGTCTTAAGTGCATCATTTGCTAAAGTCTCTGCCCCTTGAGAATGGGACTCCGGAGGAAAGCAGGGAAGAATGGTGGTTATGAGCTGATGTCATTTATGGCAAGGAGACAATGCTGGATGGGTTAGTCCAACAGCATTCCTCCAAGACATGATCAGCCACACATGCTTATTTGGCACATTTAATAAAAATGTGCCAAGGCAGGAACAACATGCAAATAACAGTCCTTGTTACGGGATGAATGTAGATGCCCAAAACATTCCTGGTAAGATCAGCACTATTGACAGCCAACTTTTTTTGCTCTGTTGAGTCAAACAGTTTCTAAAACTCTTTCTTGGAAGCATATTCAGAGTCGATTCAGATTTCATGTCCGTGACACTTGCTTTGTCTGACACTCTTGTTCTTTTCACAACACAGGCTCTTCCGAGGCAGACTGAACAGCTGGAAGCCCAGGCCACCTTCCACAGCTCAGGCCTCTGCCCGCTCCCCTTGCATGCCTTTCTCATGGTTTAACGAAAGTCGCAAAGGATCCTATGCCTTCGGAAACCTGCCGTCACCTCCAAGCCCCCTTCAGCCTTCTCCTGAGACTCTAAATTCAGATAAAAAGGGGTCCAAGGTAGAAAACATGTGGATTAAACACGCAAACAAGGACAACCCCCAGCCCTCCTCCTCTCCAGTCTTTGGAAAGCATTCTGAGCTTGTTTGTGTGTGCCCTGGACCTGCAGAGCCAGTGTGATAAGAGTCACAGTGCGTGGTATTTCCTGTGTGGGGTAAAGAAAGCCCCAGCTAACCTTCACCTCCTTTAACACTGTTCTGTTCTAGATTGTGCAGTGCTCCTTGATTTGTCTGTCTTTTCACAGATCGCTGTTTAATCAGTCTGACTGTTTAGCCATGCTGGGAGAGATGCATTTGAAGCATGGGTTGGGGAATAGATCTGTCTACTAAATATTCTGCTTTAAATTACATAACAAAAGTTTTTCACCATGCTCTTCAGGATTTCCTGGAAAACAAGTATATTTGGGACCAAATGTGCATTTAGTGCATCTACATGGAACTCCTTAAAACAAACCAACACAAGCAGAACGACCTCCCTCACTCCTTCCTTTCTTATCAGATTTCCTTGTTGCACAACTATTATAATCCTGTCACCAAAGTTCTTCAGCTAGTGTCCTGCACGGGTGTAACTTGCCCTTAAAGTGCACGGTGGTGATTTCCAGCATGACACTGCAAATCGTAGCTAACAATTTCCTGAACCCCATCGGGTAGGCTCACCCTTTGACGGTGCTTAGGGTCCTTCTCTCTGTAACCGCCTTTCTCACTTGAACAGAAAGATGTGACTAATAATAGTTGCTGAGTTTTTCATGTTTCTTCTGGGGGTGTTGACCAGGGGCCTGCCCCTGTATCTCCACAGACAGCAGCACGGGGGAAGTTCTGTGTTCAGCACTCTGCTGCCTGGCTGCTGCCCTGCGCTTGCTCCTGGCCTGGCCTTGAGGATCCTTTCCTAAAGTTGTAGCAAAACCTTGGAGTTTGTCTGGTACTGGGTTTTACAACTTCTGGAACAGTGTTCATTCTTGATAACCCACTCCTCCCAGTGCAAGTTAGCCTAACAGGACACTCTGACCAGCCCAGGTGCTAAAGAAGCGGGCTCTGAAACAAGATGGTAAGGTGCTCAGAGCTTTGGGGAATCAAACCCTAGGAGGGCTTTCTTTGCAACAGGTGTTGTAACACCAATAGACCCATTTGGCCTGGAGACATATTCAGATTGGATCTGAGACATCTAAATGTTTCTTGAATGATTCTCTCATGATCTTGGCACTAAAGACACTCCAGAGTTGGTTTAAAATGCTTTCCCGCTACAGCCACATAGCATTAAGTCATTTGATGCCAGAGATGGGAGTGGGCGGAGCATTTGACTTACTGAATCCAACCTCCTACACCCCCAAGTGATTATTTGACAGCAAGCATGGCCCCATGCTGCATTCCCTTTGCTACATGCTGGAACTGGGAGAGAGTTGTCTTCTAGTGTGTACAACTTGTGTACTGTTGGCCCATCTTCTTCAAGGGTACATCCAGGAGAGGATCTGCCACCATGCACAGTATTTATCACAGCCAAGAATGTGCTATCCTTCCCAGGGGTGCCTCAGCTACCTTGCTAATAGGAATTGCCATCTGTTCTTAATAACTCAGCCTCTTCACACCATCTTGTGTTGTTACTTAACACTGTTACTCATCACGATTAGGGTCAAAGAAGAGAGGTTTATTAATATTACTCTTCTGAGCAGCTGCTGAGGATAATGAATTCTGTACCCTTGAAGAGAGATGAAAGCGTGATTTCTCTAAAATGCCTCGCCTTCCACCAGAAGGGGAGAGCACCTTGAGTGCCCCATTAGCTGGAGAAGGCACCATGTTGCTAGTCACCCCCTCGGTGGTAGCTGCTATCCAGCCAAACTCCTCAGGTCACTTTAACAACAACCTTTCTGGAACTTGCAGACACTTCTAACCTCTGGCTCATGCATCGTGCCCACTTGACCCTCAGCTTCCTTTCTTTTGGCAGAATTTTACCTTCAATGACGACTTCAGTCCCAGCAGTACCAGTTCTGCAGACCTGAGTGGCCTGGGAGCAGAACCCAAAACTCCAGGGCTCTCGCAGTCCGTAGTGCTGTCATCAGATGAGGTACTTGCATGCCAAGAGAGCTGCTCTCGCCTGTCCTACTGGCACTGGGAACCCTCACTGGGAAGATGTCTCTAGGGTAGTTTTGCAAGGATGTCTTCAGGACACACTGTGCTTTCTGGGTTGTATTGGGTTGGGTTTGATTTTTGTCTGACAGCCAAGTGTTGTTGTGAAAAACCCCTTTCCATAGCTCAGAAAACTGGAAAGGTGAAGCAGTCACTGGAGGGCCAGATGGAACAGCAGCTCAGAAATCACCTGCATGTTCAAAACAGCCGTCTTCTCCTGTGCCTCCCCTCCAGCAGCCCTGGGCCTGAGATGCTGACTCACCTTTGGGATAGGACAACCCCTGATTGGGAATCATTGCAGGAGACAGCACTGTTGGGGTGAGGCCGGGAAGCAAGTGCCCCTCCTGCTTAGCAACCTGGGTCTGGATGAACATTGCTTAGAATTATTGGAAACTACATCCATGGTGCACATAGTTCTTAGAGGGGTATAATTAGCATAAATGTCATTTGACTCTTATATAATATTTTCCTTGTTTGCATCTAACAGGATTTTTATGTAAAACCTTTCTCTTTCCTCATAAACTTAACTGCCTATGTCCTTCAAGATCGGTATGATTCTAATTCTTAAGCTGTGTTCTGAATACATTGTGGGTCATGGTTCTGTAACATGTTTTTGTTTGTTTTTTCTTGATTCCTTTCTTGCTCCCTCGCTCAGAGCCTGGATATGATAGATGATGAGGTGAGCTTGCCTGGATGTGGTCACTTGTGCGGTTATTGATTAAACTTGCTCACTGTTCTTTGCACATGGACTAAGAGCCATACATTTCAGGAGCACTGTCCCCTCTAGTGGAGGCGTTCCCCATGAGACAGCTTCCCTCATGGCCTCTGCCTGCATCCTGCTTGAAGAGCTGCCCAGAGAGGAGAGCAGGTCCCAGTTGCCCATTCCTTGACTCACCTCCCATCACCATTGCCTTGGCACAGCCCATTCTCTGCCATGGCCTCAGCCTTCATCTCAGCTTACCCCATTTGGTCCTCTGTGTCCCCCGTGTGGGTGTCCAGGGTGACTTGTGCCCCTCATCTTCTGTCAGCATAACGATGCCTCTCCATGCTGTCATAAGGGATGTTTTGTAGTGGGCTGAGTCTGACAGGAGACAGGACAGAAAGCACCTGCAGTTGCTTTCTAGCACTTTCCAGCCACAGGGTCTTGGCCAGATCCTGTAGTCCTTCCTGCACCTCAGACTCCCCACAGGGGAGAAACCCTTATGGACACCACCTGCCCCTTGTTCCTGGGATGTGCGTGCTGCCAAAACAAAATCATGATTGGGAACTTTCCCCTAAGAAGGCTCGAGGGCTCCAAGCTCTCCTATTCCAAGTGAAAACTATTTCTGCATTTTCTAAGTGTAGTTTTACAAAATTCCAGTGTCTCTTCAGGAGAAATGCGGAGTGACACAATGTGTGCAGAGGTTGCAAAGCACTAGCTTTCCACATCTGATCATCTTTTTCAGGGTGTTTTCATTGCGAAAGCTTACCACATGAGAATGTTATCTTTTCAGTATTAAACTTCATACATGAATAATGCTACCTTATATGGGGAGGTTTTTATTTTTCTAAATACCTAAAAATATATAGGTGAAAGTGTTTTCTTTCTAACACAGCCAGAGGCATCAGCTTATCATTTTGTGTTTGAGCAGTAAATGTGGCTCTAGTCGATGAAGAAATTGCTTTGCTAGCATAATGCGAGCCATGACGTTTCTCGTCCTTTAACAACACTGCATAACATTCCTGTCTCAGATCCTTGATGACGGACAGTCTCCCAAACACAGTCAGTGTCAGAATCGGGCCGTTCAGGAGTGGAGCGTGCAGCAGGTCTCCCACTGGTTAATGGGCCTAAATCTGGAGCAGTATGTATCTGAATTCAGTGCCCAAAACATCACTGGAGAGCAGCTCCTGCAATTGGATGGAAATAAACTGAAGGTAACGAATTATATGTCTGTGGTAGGTCCCCAGGTATAATTTGTATTCTTCAAAGCACCTGAAATGTTTTTCATTAGATAAGAGCATTTTGCATATCTCAGTTGATGAAATGCTGAAATGATTTGAATGAGAAGTGAATGAGGTTTCAGAAGGTGATCAGGGGTCCTAAATCAACTGCCAAGCTGTTGATTAGGAGAGCGAAGGGCCCACTTCATGGCTTCCACCCAGCAACACATGGACCATTTATTAACTCTGCATGCTTCCTATGTGATGTGAGTGTTAATAATGGCCAATGTGGACTTGCTCATAGCATTAGAGTTAAGGCCCCAATATTTGGCCGTCTTTCGCTTATCCATGCTACTCCACCCCCACTCTTCCCTACACAACACTCAATGCTGGAATGGTTTTCTCCAAAAACTTCCTTCCGCAAATACAGGCCATGGCTTTCTCCCCACCCCGCCCCATCACATTCTCATCTCCACTTGTCCCGTCCATCTGTCTTAGAGACTGAAGTGGTACCCACCCCATGGGAAAAGGGCAGAAGTTACTTACAGCCAGTTCCAGGCTCCACTCCAGCCACCCTCCCACTCCCCAAAACCCTCCCCCCGAAATCCCTAGCCATGCCAGGCTGATGGGCAGATAAGCAGCTCTTGACAGCCTGGAAAAGGTTAGGGATCAGTCAATAGCCGAAGGCCCCATTGACAGGGCCTCCCTGCTGGGGAGATGGATGCATCCCACTGTGGTGTCTGAAGGTCATAGAACATTTAAAGTACACAACCAATTCCCCTCGTCTGCATTCCACATGCAGTGAGCTACCACCCTATTATAATTAGGCTTCCGTGTTAGGCCTGCCTACAGGGAATGAATGGTGGACCATGCTGGCACATGCATTCTGGTCCCAACAACATCCTTGGTTCTCACTGGAGATAAATCCCTAGGCAGCAGGGAAATCAGTGCACTGCCTCCCACCTTTCCTATAGCATCAGATGCCTGCCTGACCTTGTGAAGTGTTTTTTTGCCCATCATGTCGACAGCCCAGATGTGTGAGAAATGGAATAGCAGTCTATTTTTCCCCCATTTGTTCAGACGTGAGTTACCGATTTGGAAAGGTGTCCACTTAGTGACCTTCAGGGGCTTACTTTTTAGACTTCAAAGACCAAACAGGATCCCACAGTTGGTACGTGTTTAGCACATGAGCCAAATTTTCCTCAGTGCCTTGCTAATTTATGCTTCAGTTCCTCCATAAATCTGAGCCGATTGTGAGAGTAACCTCTTCGTCCACAGACGGGTCGTGGCTTTTCCAACTCAGGCTGTACCTGTGCTTCCTTTGTCAGGCTCTTGGAATGACTTCATCCCAGGACCGGGCAGTGGTCAAAAAAAAACTCAAGGAGATGAAGATGTCTCTAGAGAAAGCTCGGAAGGCCCAAGAGAAGATGGAAAAGCAAAGAGAAAAGTTAAGGAGAAAGGAACAAGAGCAAATGCAGAGGAAGACCAGAAAGACAGAGAAGCTGGCGTCCACTGCTGTGGAGGGCGCTGGCGAGCAGTGACGCACCTCTGCCAAGGGGCAAAGCTCTCGCAGAGAGCCCGCTGTTCCCTGCCTGCCCCTTGCCCGGAAGATAAGGGGGACGGACGACCTGGTAGTGCAGCTGTAGGCAGCTTGAGGAACAATGTGCTGAGGAATTGTGTTTTCTGCCATGATAGAACGCACTCGTAATTCTAACCTATTGATATCATCCTTTGACACCTCTGGTTTATTAACAAACCAGAGAGCTCATTTGTGAGAGATGCAAGGTAGCAAATCTTTTCCATACCAACATCCTGTGATGTGTTGGATGTGTTGTGTCCCTGGGAGAACCAGCAGGAACCTGCCTGGCGAGAGCATGACACACCCTGGTGTTGTTCATGGAGTGTATTTTCAGTGTGAGGTCTAGAAAGTGATCGACCATGCATTTCTGCACAGCCTAGAGCACCCTGCTGTGAGATCTGGGATCAGGACGGAATGTCTAGATGGCAGATTCTGTTTCTGTGTTTGGGGACATGCTCCCCTTCAGTAGGACAACCCCATGGGGAGAGTACCCCATGGGCACTCTGCCAAGTGATCACACTCTGAAGAGAATGGCTCACCCACCTGTGTTCCTGCAAGGAGCCAGAAAGAAGGAATTAGAGCTATTTGTTAGCTGTAGAAGGAGCAGAAGCCTTAAGCATGTGGATGAGTTATTACCTTGGAATTCTGAGGGTAACATTTATCCTCCAGGTACTCCTGAATGAAGAAAAACATCGGACACTATTGCCGCAGTGGGATATTGGGATGTGCTGTTTACTTGGCTGCCGCTGTGTGCTCAGTATGTCAGCAACACCAGCAAATGCAACACGGTTCATTTTCTTCCCCCAGCCCCAAAAGATTGAACAGGAAATTGATTTTCAAGGAAATCCAGTATTTTCACATGTCCTCTCATGGGGAACATTCTGCCTGTGACACATCAGGAACTTGTCAATATTTTCTACTCAACATTTCCCAAGTGGGCTCAGTTAGTGTTTTAACAAATGATCTTTTAAGAAAAAATTATCGGTTAAAGAAAATCTTAAGTTTGCATAACATCCAGCCCACAGATGATGCGTTCGGGGACACAGAAGTTTCCTCCCAAGGAGAGCTGTCTACTCTGTTTTACAAAAGTTTCAAGTGGTCTCTTCCTAGGATTCTCTTCCAAAGTTTAAGAGATTTTCACTGTATGGCTCCAGTTTGCTTTCAGCAGTCCACAGACGACACCTGAGCAGTAGAAGAACTTTACAGAATTCTTTTCAAGCCAGTATTAAGGAGTTCAGTATTTTACCAAAGTCGAGTGTGGGAGACTAGAGCAGGTGGAGAAGGCAAAACTCCTCTGGAGAGAGTGGGTTGTATTAGTCTGCTTGCTTTTGTTTTCCTTGTTATGCTTGGGGATTTGGTTCTCTTGGCTGCACTGCTCTCAGATGAGGTCACCTGCTTTCTAAAGGACACCTTGCAGAGTGAGACTCGCTGCCGGCTGAATTCTTAGATGATGGTTTTACATCCTTTGCCACTGTTAGGGCCCTGCTCTGTTCTCAGCACTCCATGACTCTCCATCGGAAGTGGTGTATTTGCAGAGCCTTGGGACAGTGTTTGAGCGACACAGCTATCAGAGAAGTCAGGGACTTCTTGCCCTCTTAGCCCAATCGTGGATTCTAAAAGTGTAATTTTCTCTTTTCTTATCAGAATATTGATTTCTGGAGTTGTCCAAATAAGAAATTTGTAATCCTCTCCCTACCCCCAAGGCCACTTTCCTCTTCAGTTGGAATTGAATCTGTTTCATTATAGGTAGCAGTCATGCATTCATGATCCTCAGCCAGGGTGACAGAGAGGAACACTGTGTTTTACCATGATCAAAGTCACTGCTGTGCTATCCTCTCCATCTTCACACGGGGTCTGATAATGAAACTGCCGTGCTGGATGCTCTGTGAATATCTTAAGATGTCTGGTGCTTCGCTATTTATTAATATTACAAGAAACGAGAAGCCACTATTAACGAACTATGAAATTTGGAAGGTTTTTTTCCTAATACTAAAGTATTACTAAATTATTAAGATCTGCTTTGTAAGTTTTTGCCATTTTTGCTTATATTTGGGGAAAAAAACGTGATCTGGATAACACTGGAAGTTTCACTGCATTCATTCCAAGGGTGGAACTAGAAGGATGATTTATCATGAGTTATGTTTACATGTGGGTAATATTTGAAAATGGATGTAAATATTGAAAATGTCTATAAGTCTGTCTCGCACATAATTTATGATCTATTATACTGCATTTTATTACATATCTTAAAAATATTATTCTTTATTATAACTTTATTTGTACATTTCCAGTATTTAGATCAGTGTCCCTATAATCCTGACAATGTTATGAATCAAATTGTAATTCAGTCATCTAGTTTGATTTATAGCTATTTTTAAGTTAAATTATAGTATTTTTAGGTCAGACTGAATTACTTTAGCATTACTGCTTTCAACTGCTGAATGTATGAAAGACATCCAATTTGCTATAAGGGTGTGATAACAAAGTGAAGGACCTCAGGGTTTTGTGAGCATTTTGTGTTCCCATGACTTCTTTTAGTGGCTGTAGAGCATGATGTCTAATCAAGGTTCCAGTGTCTTGCACAATTCCCACTTTATTGCTCTGGGTTTTCAGTGTACACCCAATTTAATACAAAATTGTTGCTTCATGAAGCTTAAAAGACTTTTGCTTTCTTATCAGGAAATGAACAAAAAGGGAATATGCAATCACCAAGAGACATATCCCCTAAGCTCGTGACAAACATCCTCAAAGGACAGCTTGATGCCAAACGTATTTGGGGTATAGGTAAGGCTATTCAGGGTGAGTGTGGGTGGCAGGGCCAAACTTCCGAGAGCATTGGCTGAGCTGTGTCTGGGCTATGGTTTTCCATCAAAGGATTTGAGTTTTATAATAGATGTTTTGTTGAAGGCCTTCTCCCTTGAGATAACTCGCAGTCTGTGCAATCTTTTCCTCATTCTTTTCTTGCCAGAATCTGGAGTTTGCTCCCGAGTGTTCAGTGAGGGCAGAAACCTCATGTCTCCTGTTCTAACTCTCTGATGAGTGCTGCCTTTTGGTTTCGTGACAGGGAGCTGTGTTGTGCTGTCTCCCTCAGCAGGGACAGCCATTGATTTCCCACATCCCAACAGCACATACGCTTCTTTACCCACAGTAGTTCATGGTTGCTCAAGCTTTCAACTGGCCTGAAAACATGAGACCATCTATCTTGTGTTCTATGGCTGTTTGAAATAAAAGTCACGAGAAGAAAAATGGAAGACCAAATTAATCCTTGTCACTGCCTGTGACCCTAAAGTTATCTTCTAGCCTTGAACTCTGACAATGTCCTAAGCCCAGAGTACAACAATCATCCCAGGAATCTCAGCCATTGCAGTTTCTGAAGACAGAGAGTTTACATCTAGTTCCTTTGCATAGTACTTTAAAAAATGACCTCATGAAAAGGGCAAATGGGCATTTGCATTTAGGTAGATATCCTGATTCATTTATGTATTTAAAATTACAAAGACTAAGCTTCCAGAGGAGACTCAACTTTTAAACCATGGTTTTCAAGAAAACTCCCAAGGGAAGTGTCCTCACAGTTCCAAAAGGAAGAGCTGAGTGCTATACTGCACATATGCTGTAAACCCTTAGGTCTGTTGTGATATTTAGGAACTACCAAATTCCATTAGAATGACTCAGAAGTAATTGCAACAGACCTGGACACAAAGGGCACTTGGCTTAAGTGGACACTGGCCAGTAATGTCCCTGGGACATACTTAACGTTAGGCC
This sequence comes from Ochotona princeps, assembly GCF_030435755.1. Classification (NCBI taxonomy): domain Eukaryota; kingdom Metazoa; phylum Chordata; class Mammalia; order Lagomorpha; family Ochotonidae; genus Ochotona; species Ochotona princeps. The sequence continues at coordinate 11,347,611 of NC_080851.1, forward strand.
CTAAGTGTTCTCTGAATGAAAAAGAGGCATGAGAACCCAAGTCATTTAACATGTTTGAAAATTTCAGGATGAGGTCTGAAAAAAAAAAGCCGTATTTTTCTATCAAAATTGTTTTCCTCATGATGGATCAGGAATGAGGGACATTCGCAGAAGAACTACTGTGGGGAATCTGAGCATGCTTCAGTGATTCCTGCCCAAAAACAATCAGAAGATGTTGGCAGGGTTTGTTTACATTTGTATTGGGGATTTAAAAGTCTCGGGAAAGTTAGTCTTGCTCCAAAACCCTAGGGGTAAAAAAAATGACACCAGATAAAACACATTTGAATAACTTACAGTAACTGCTCAGAACAGACCCAACTTACAAGCCAGTGGGGAAAGTGGGGGGAAAAACCTACAGAAAACAATTCCCCCCCTGGAAGAAGAGATCCAGTTCTCTTTGTGGTTAGCAGAGGACCCTTGCTTGCTTGTCTATAAGTTAACGGAGTGACTGTCACATGAAGGTTGACCGACATGAGCACATGGAGCAAGCAAGGCTGTGACCCACTTCCAGATCCTCGGCTTGGGGAAGGACAGCGACATGATGACTCTCCTATGCTTGGCCCACCCCCAGGTCCCAAATCAGCTGAGATTTAACAGTGAGCCAGAGGAAAGGAGTTAAGAGAACAACAGATACAACTTCTCCGTAGTGTGCATGCCACCTGTGTACATGTTCAGAACTACCCATGTGTGAATATAGTTCCCATCTCATACACATACATGCACACCACAGACACCTAGCATAAAGCCACAGACAAGAACTTGATAATGTCAGTTAGGACTCTGGGCTGTAATCATAGCCCTACTGCCACCTTTTATGTTGTGAATACATTGACTGGTTCATAGATCTTAAGAGATTTTTTTTTAATGCAAGTATTTCTACTAAATGCACTTAATCCTTCTACATGTTTATATATTTTGGTAAAATTGATTTATTAGATACTTGGTATTTTAGTAAGATAAAATTTTCTCAGATGTTTGGTTAATGCCTTGATGTCAAAGTTGCATATTGCTAACTTAGAGCTCAGAGAAATCTAAACCGCTTTGCAGTTTCCACAGCAGCCTGCAGTTTTCTTAGCTAGAAATTGCACAGTGTATTCCTGCGCCTTTGCTCACACTTCTAAAATGCCATCATTGGTAGTGTGATGCTGAAGTCACAAACCACTGGCTGTCTGCTGGTGGCATTGCTACCACATGACCATTTATTTACTTCTCAACAGCATTTTGGTCATCATCAAAAATATGGCATGTGGTTGTGAGTCTTGTTGTTGGAAGGTGTACATTTCTGTTTCTTCCTGCTGTTTTACCTCTATTTCCCATTAAGGATTGGCTCATTCATTCATTTGTGAAGGAACACTTAACCAGAAATTATTACATTGCCTAACGAAAGTGGAAATCAAGGGGCACTCCAGCTACACAACACCTTCCAACAACCTCACACTTAGCTGATGCTCAGTGAAGTCCCTCAAATCCACGTTTTCCTCAATATTAGTTAATAGTTCAGCTTGCTTCTGTGTCTGTTAATGGCATTATACATCCAGCCACTAGTACACCTGCTAATAAAACTGGGCAGCTGAAAAACAAGAGAGTAAATTCTAGTCCACTGTAAGAAGTTGATTTATTTTCATCTTTCTTTATCATTAAGGGGAAGGAGTTCTTTGGAAATAATTTTAAGTCTGAAAAGCCGGGGTAGCATGATACCTGAATTCTTTAATTTGTACATTCTGCTGTCTGATCATTTGCATGGAAGAGACAATAGTGCAGCGTCTGAATTATTCTTTTGTGCTTGGTTAATCTGTACCTCTCTAGATCGTTGTGTTCCAAACAACATTTCTTACTCTTTGGTTTTCAGAGGCATTCAAAGCAAAACTATCACAGTGATCCTTTTTTCTGTTTTTTTTTTTAATCAATCTTAAAATACCTGTGATTACATTTTGATTTGTTAATGTAAATAAACTTCTTGCCAATGAGTATTATTGTTGTTAGACAACGAATGCAATAAAAAGAGAAATGCAAAGATCTGTCCCAGTGATTTCTCCCCCACCCCCTTTACATCTTCAAGTAAAACAAGACTTGACTGGGTAAACTTGTATTGTCAAAACCATATTACCAATGAACAGCAAAGTGCACATTTTTCATGGAAATGAAATGAAAAACGTTTGACATCTGGTAACACATACATTGGCAGGTAGAACTACATCTGAAGGCACAGTTATGGAACTGGGCAGAATGTCACAGGAAGTTTGGCTGGCAGCTCCTACACCCATCTCCTGTTGCTGTTACTGTTTCGCCATCTAGATTCCTGACACACAGCACAGAGCGAGGAGCCCTGAGACGAGTCCAGGAAGCCGTCAGTCTCTCACAGCAGGTGGCATGCTGAGAGAAAAAGCAGGCCTGACCAGCATCATGTCAAGCCATTTTATTTTTCAGACCATACAACTTTAGAAGACTTGGTTTTACCAAAACAAGGGTGTTAATTTCATTCTCTATCATACCCATTATTGTTTTTCTGTGAGTAACAGTTTGAAAATGCTAAAGGTTAGACCCTGGCATCATAGAATAAATGAACTAGGCTATTTCCCTATATAATATAATGTTATGGGATTGTTTTTTAAAAGTTTGAAAGGTGGAAAGATCTTACATCCATTGATTCACAACAGTCAGGAGTGTGCCAGGCCAAGGCCAGTAGTGTGAAACTGACGCAGGTGTGAGGGACTATGGGTACATGAGCCGTCAGCTGCTGCCTCCCACAGTGCAGGTCAGCAGGAAGCTGGAGCATGGAGCCTGCCAATGGAACTTGTACCCAGGCACACCATATTGGTTGCAGGCAGCTTATCTTGCTGCATGTCACTCCCATTATGCTGTGAAGGGCTTTTTTTTTTTTTTTTTTTTTTTTTAAGATTTACTTCTATTGGAAAGGCAGATTTACAGAGAAAGAGACACAGAAAGATCTTCCATCTGCTGGTCTATTCCCCAAGTGGCCACAATTGCCAGGGCTGAGCTGATCTAAAGCCAGGAGCTTGTTCCGTGTCTCCCACATGGGTGCAGCATCCAAGGCTTTGGGCCATCCTCTACTGTTTTCCCAGGCCACAAGCAGGGAGCTGGATTGGAAGTGGAGCAGTCAGGACATAAACTGGCACACATATGGGATCCTGGCACATGAAAGGTAAGGATTTAGCTACTGAGCCATTGCACTGGGCCCTGTGAAGTTTCTTACCCGAGGTGCTGCCCATTTGTGATCCATCAAACAGGATAACTTTCTTTTGGAAACAGAAGAGATTCATGTCCAGCAAGAGCAGGACATGGTCATTTTATTGAGGATGTTAATGGCAGTTGACTACACAAAGGGGGTGGGTCTTAAAGAAAACTGTGGCTTTCTTTCCTAAAGGCACCCTCCTGGATTATTCCCAGCCCTGTCTCAGCCTCCTGGAAGTAGCCTGCTCCCGGGGTCATAGAGCACTCACAGACATATCATACTGCAGTCCCTGAAATCAGGATTTTGCTGTTCTGCTGCTGTGGTGAGAAGAGGGTGTTTGTTTTATCAAAATCAAATATTTCTTGTTTAATTAGTAGCCTGACCTGGTGGCAGTTCTGAGCTTACTGACTTCTTCCCCAAAACATGCCAGAATCACATGCCTGAGTGAAGGTTTCCATTTAAAGTGTTGCTGTCATGGCTTCAAGACCTAACAGCACAGGGAACCTGGCCTCAGACACACAAACTGGAACTTCCTCCTGTGGCTTCCACAGCCCATGATGGCATCCTGCTTGCTTTCTCAATACTTCTTGGCAGATGATCCAATTTTGCTTCATTTTTCTATTTTTCCCTTACTCAGTCTCATTGCAGGTTACAATGGAAAACAACAGCTCTGCCACTACTTCAACAGTGCAATCTCTGGCAAATGCTGCCTGCTCACCAGGAGGGGCTGGGGATAGGATCCAAAGGGCACTGGATAACCAGCACCACTGAGATAGGAGCAAAGGTTCTGATGTTCCTAGTATAGTGAGGTCACAGTGCTGTGTTACATGGCAGACAAAGAACTGGGGAAGAGGACCTGTAGGTGCCAGGTGTAAAGGATAAGAAAATGTAAATGCTAATTGCCTAGGTTGAACAGGGTAAACTGTATACCATGTGTTGTGGTATTACACTGAACCATGTAAAAAGATATAAGTAATTCATGTCAACTAAAAAAAAAACTAAAATATGGAGAGAGTGAGTGAGCTTTGGAGACACCTAGCTTAACCTGAGTTGATTGTGGGCTTTGTTTTGTATCCAACCAGGTCACAGAAACTAATAATACGCAATGCTCATTTGGTTGTGAGTGCTAAGCTAATGACTTCCACTCTCGGAGCTGACAATACTTCCAAGAACTGTACCTGCCATTGCCATGGGAACATTGGGAAGCAAGAATCAAGGGTATGGGGGTCACTCAGGGTAATGGGTGGTGAATATGCTAAACAGAGAAGGGGGAGCTGAGCAAAGCATCAGGGGTTTTAACAAGGAATCAAACCTGAAGCTGAATGCTCTCCACCATGTGAAAATCCAAGCTTCTGGTGGGGTACCGGAGTCAGTGAGTGAGACCTGCAGCTCAGGCGCTGCCTCCCCTCCTGCTTCCGTTTGCTCAGTAAGACATGCTAGGCCGAAACACACTCAGATATTTTCAAGGAACAAAAATTGTAGAAAGTATGCTTTTTGGATGACAAACTATTTGGGAGTCAACAGGTGATAGAACAAATTTACCCTTTTACACAAAAGGGGGCTTTATTGGAAACAGTATTCCATGAGTGATTTGATAGGACACTCTCAAGAATATCCTACCCCCATCTTTGTTCCCAGTTACAATGCACTTGCATGCCTCCCAAGGTCAAGTAGAGACTCCTCCTCCTCTGTTCTGCCGAGGGCGCTGCGGATGGTTGGTTGTGAAACTGGCAGTCATTTGCAATCATGTGCTCCCAGCTTCCGCAGCCTGGGTGCCAGTCAGCGTGTCAGAGCTCACAGTAGAGTGTTTTGTGGAACACAGTGCCAACCAGCATTTTCCCTTTGTACACATCGGCCACCGTACTGCCCTGTAGCACAGTACCATTTTCTGAGTAAACAACAGTTACTATGGGTTCTTCAGTTAAAATGTCCTGGATTCGAAGCACCTATCAAAGCAATAACAGGTTAATATGACACTAAGTTTACAGTAACATTTGGTCATATATATCAACTCTAGAAGTCAGATCATTTCTCCCTAAGAAGCCCTTTTACATCATGAAATTAGAAAAACTATGTTTTCCCGAAAAAATATATTCTAGGTACACGTTTCCTAACTTACAGGTTTTGATCATGCAATTGTTGGTGCGTTGGTTGGTTGGCATTGTTTATTTGAATTGCAGAGAGTCAAGCAAAGAGATGTCTCCCAACCTTGGGTTCATGCCTCACATGTCTTCAGCAGCCACCACAGCTTGGTGAGCCTGAAGCCAGGAGTGAAGAAATCAGAGTCTCCCCCATGATTGGCAGGAAACCATACTTGAAGGACTCTGCTGCCTCCCAGGGTGTGCATTAGCAAGAAGCCAGAGTCCGGAGTCTGAGCCAGGAATCGAACTCAGGCAATCCCGTAAGGAGTGAGCCATCCAAGTTAGGTGAATTTTTAATAGTCGGAGAGTATATAGACCTGCCAGGAGTTAATCAGGAAATGGAAATGAACAGCATAGCTTGGGTATAGGACATTAGGGAGCAATGGGGACCACAATAAATGTAGCAGATGGGAGTGTTGCTGTACTAGGAGTCAGGTATGTTTTCATGTATACCCAGATAAGTTGGGGGATTTGCTTGTTTACACTTAATTCCTCCTGGTCTTTAAATTCACACACACACACACACACACACACCCCTGAAAAGTCATATGTCTACCACAGATATCTCTCTTTCTGAATGTAAGGTTCCATTTCTAAATGCCTAAGATTTTATAATGTCCATTTCCTTTACTTAGTTGAAAACTTTTATTGTATCATTAGCCACACTGTTGTCATATTAAACTGACCTTGTGAACTTACTAATATTTTATCATCCTGGGTTAAAAAATTAGTACATTTATATGATTAAACCTAATAAGATGAACACTAATGATACCATGGCAGGTGACCAGGGTCATGTCTCAGACCCACTTACTTGCCTATCTGTGGAATGAGTGAGGCCAGATTATTTCTAAATTCCCCATCAGTTCTTAACTATCTATTATTAATCGCTTAGGATAAAATACTGGAACTTGAAGAAAGGTTACCTACATCAAAACAACACCGAGCATAGCAGAGTGAAAATGCCAGTCTGTGATGGAGGAGATCAGTGGGAACATTGAAAATGACCTCTCCAAAATAGCTGTCTTGGGAAATGGTAACATTAATGTGAGCAGTTCCTTATAGGTGCACCTTGGCTTCTCCAAGGCTCTTGTTAATAAAATGACATCACTCTTCCTTGAGGCAGTCTATAAAATAATGGACTGTTATTACTTTCAGCTATTCCCTACCAGGTTTTTCATTAGAATAGAAGACTATTTTCTAGAATCACAAACCAAGTCTATGCCACAGCAAATGGCCCATGTTCACCCAGTCCGCTAACAAGAACAAACTAGAATCCAAAATTGTTCTCAGTGATGAACAGTGATCATTCCGTAGCATACATTTATGAAATCCTATTAAATACACCACTCTACAATCCTAAAAGCTAAAAACTAGTGAAAGGCACAAAAGGTTGTCATCAAACATGATCAAAATTGTCAAGTAAACCCAGGGATAAAGAATTAAAGCCAAGATGTAACTAGGAGTCCGCAACTGATTTTGTCTAATCCAAGAGTCACAGGCTTTAAAATTTTGTTTCTCACAAGTGGATAAGACTGACTCTTAAAACTAAGTTACTAAACAATGCAGCAACAGGCAAAAGTGTAGAAATCATAGCATGGGTTTTATAGCAGTAACAAGTATAGTAACTGCATACTGAAAAAACACACCAGATAGGTTATGGTAAGTGTGCAAAAATGCCTATGACAAAATTAGGTTCAAATTCTTCTCTGCAGTGGCAAAATGATCTTCTGGGTAAAGACCAGGGATAGATAAAATGGGGTCTTTGGGCACTCTAAGGTGAAGGACAAGGTCTCCTAAGTCAGTGTCACTCTGTCAAGTGAGTGATCTCTTCATTCTGCTGTAACAGCCCAGAGAGGGTGGGTCATTGAGCTTTGAACTGCTTCCTTGCACTGCCCTGTGCCAGATCAACAGGAGGCAGGTAGCACAGGAGGAAGTCATAGCAGGTGGCTGTATTTCGCAACTCTTTTAAAAAATGCTGTGAATTGTCAGATAAGGGAAAGTCACCCTTGAGATAAAGACGTGGACTCCCACCCAGTGCTGATCTCTTCTGCCCTGTTCCTAGCAGTGACAATGAGAAGGGTGACCTAGATGAGGCTGGAGTATTTATGCTCCATGCTTTCTGCCTACAGAGTCACCAGGCAGAGACCATATTCCTCTCAGATGGTTTGCTCCACACAGAGCTGTTGTCCATTCTGACTTCCTGGCCACCTTGCTGGCCCAGAAATTTTTCATTATCCCCTGTTGATTTCCCTACATTTTAGATAGCTTTTCATTGAAGTCCCTTCAAAGCACCCTCAATTTTCTGCCTAGATTCTGATCAAAATGTCTTCCTGAGTTTTGTTTTGTTTTTTAATTTTTGATCATTTGGGTCATCCATCTGGGATGCCCCATTTTATTTGTATAGATTATTGAGAATGTTTTTGTTATTTCATGAAGAAAAAGAAGCTGAGAATAAAGTTACTGATGCACCAAACTGACCTCTGATGCAGGAGGATTCTGCTCATCGTAGAAGAAGATTTTCATGCCATTGGGGTGACAGCCAACCCAGAGGTCTCCCGTCGTCCGATCCACAGATATGTTGTCCACAAGAGTGTTAAATTCAAGGGACTTGCAATATGAAAACAAGGAGAGAAGGAAAACAAAGTGAAAACAATTCAAAGCTACACTCCTGTCTTTTTCTGGTTATCATACTGCAGCGTCCAGGAAAACAATGCTATCTCTCTCAGTTCAGCCATGCCAGGGAACCCCTCTGGCCTGTTGTCAGTGCCAGCGTTTTGTTACTTTCCAGGACAGATGGAGCAGAAAAGAAAATAGAGTGGAAAAGACTTAAAAGTTACTGAAAATAATTTGAACTAACATCTGTCCAGGAATCTAAAACTTAAAAAAAAAAACTCTGTAAGTAAAGCACAGCATAAAAGTGTTTCTTCCAAAATAGCAGGTGCAAATGACATTCTATAAACATTCAGAATACAGCCAGGACACACAGTTTCCCTTCTGATGAGAACTCAGATGAAATGTAGGTTGCTTAATGACTAATCATAAGCTGTACAGCCAGACGAGAAACCATCACCCAGGGCCTAATTTTTGCATTGGAACGGAGGGAAAGTTTGTTCTTTAAGTTTCCTGATGTTATTCAACTCCCTCCTCTTCTGTTGTTTATTGTCTAAATGTGAGTTTCAAACGTGCAATTATTGCCCAGATGGCTGTTGAGCCTTTGGACCAAGATCATAAATAATACCAATGATTCTTAATTCCACCATTCCTCATCTTGGCTGCCTTCTACCAGAGAGAAATCCCAACTAGTTGTTTACCTCTAATTTTCACTGGAGAAAACACTATCCCCAAGTGCCTCTGAGTCCAGCATGCCTTAGTGCCCAAAAACTCCATAAATCCCTGGCCGGGACTCTGCAAAGGCCGGAGTGTAGGCAGGCAGCCACTGCCTGTTCCACATTTCCTCCTCCGAGTGAAGCCTTCCTCCTCATAAGTCTGCAGAAGAAGTACAGGCTCAAGCAACACAGTAGGCCTCATTTCCCTCTTGCTGCACAGCTCAAACTCCTTATGCTACACACAAGCCAGGGTGGGCCATGGAGGCAGCTGAGCAAGGAAGCACTGGTCGAAAGCTCAAGGCTTGCTCCATCCTGCTGACCTCCTGCACCCCAGTGTCAGCAGGCTACTCTTGACACATGACTGCCAGCCAGGGAAAGGAGTGAATTAGGACTCTGCTGTTATCTTTGGAGAGGACAAGTAATTGGTGAATCACAAGGCAGGTGGAAGCTTGCAAAGATGAGAATGGGTAATAGGGAGAGGGTCAGAAGGACATGGAAAACTGGGGTCCTGTCCACCCACCCCTACCAATCTCTCTGCAGGCAGACTGGCACCTGGAACTGCAAGGGTCTCCTGTGAACTTGACTTTTGCTGAGGAGGAACTTGAGGGTCCAGCAGGGAGCCCACTCCTGGCCCAGTATTGAACTCTTGCCTTTCCGGTAAGTAACTGTCAGCTCTGCCAGCTCATACAGCATGTAAGTGTGGACCACACACATCTATCTCATGCCCGTGAAGCCAACTGGGAAATTTTACCTTTCTTGAGCAAGAAACTTGCATAGACCACTCTCTGAAAACTGTATTTTGTGTTAGCAACTATTGTGTCTTTTTAGAGAACAGGTTCCCTGAAGTGTGATTAACTCACATACTTGTGTCTTAGACTCTCTTTTGGGAGAATGAATAAGTATTTTTATGTAGTAAAATATACATAAAATTTTGCAGCTTAACTATTTTAAATACAATTACTATGTTGTGAAACCACCCACACCATATATCTCAAGAACTCATCATCATTCCAAACTCAATTGCTGTCCTGTTTCAGTGCTAATTCCTGGTTGTTCTCTCAGCCTCCGGGGGACCATCATTCCACTTTCAGTCCCTAAGCATTTGCCTGGGTAGTTCATGGCAGTGAAATCATACCATATTTGTCCTTTGTGTTTGGTTAATCTTACTAGGCAGTATGTTTTTGAGGTTCATTTGTATGGCAGCACCAACTGGGACATCAAGCTCCTAAGGCTTAATAGTCCCTTCTATGGCAATACCATACTTGGCGGAACATAATCTCATCCATAATTTATCCCAAATATTAGTTAGACCCAGTGAGTTCATCACATTTGTTTGCCCTCTAATGTATTAAGTAATTTCTGTTAATCAAAATAATCCTGCAAATAAAAGACTAATGCTGCGGAATGGTTATACTAAAGCAAGTCATGGGCTAAGACCAAAAGTGGGAACAAGATCAGAAATAAGCCTGGACTCAGCTCTTGCCTGGCTGGGAGTAGAGTCCTATCCTGCTTTGTTGAAATAAGTTCTGTGATAAATTTCTTTAACTTTCAATGTACAGAAGCCTCTAAGATGATAACCATAGTATATTTTTAGTTCATCAGCCAGCATGAATGTGTGAAATTCCTTTTTACCTCAGCTGATATAAACCTAGCCCTGTTGAAGATTTTCAGTGTCAAACATGACATTATACTTGATGTTGTTTCAAGACAGTTTTCTGTGAGTGTAGCTCCACAGGCCAGCACCTTGGTTGTGCTTTGGGGAACACCCACATGAGGGTCCCTGGCATCGTCTCCTGCTGCAGGTGTTCAGGGCAGGGCAGCAAGGTCGTGGTGTCTTCAGCCGTTTCTTAAAGGGCTGCTTTTCAATCTGCTCCACTTTGCTCTGAGTCTCTCTGGCCTCTTGTTTGAGTTTTGCCCCTTCCACAGAACTTCAGCTAGAGTGTGTGGGGACAGAGGTAAACCCCTGAAGTGTACCCAGCTACACCATCTTAATTCAGCAAGTGTTTGTTGAGTGCCTTCCTGGATGCTGGGAAATGTTCCAGAAATAAACTGGAGGAAAAAAGTATCTTCTTGTGGCGCTTGTGCCTTAGTGGGTATGTTAGATGCTAAAAAGAATAAATAAAATATATTGTTTGGGGGTTCTGGAAAAAGTGCAAATACATATTATTAAAAACATGCATAGATTTCAGACTTTTTTGCACAGAAACTTTCAAAAGTTCTCTCATGAATAATAAATGCTGAAAGGGAAAATAAAACGGGAAGTAAGTGTGTGGTTGGGGGAAGCAGAGCTTCCAATTTCAATCAGGCAGTAGGAGAAAGTTTCACTGAGGTGACATTCTTTTATTTAATTTTAATTTGAAAGGCAGAGAGAAACAGTGATCTTACATCTACCGGTTCACTCCCCAAATGCCTACAATGGTTGTGTCTAGACCAGGTTAAAGCCATCACCTAGGAACTCAATCCAGGCCTCTGACAGGAGGCAGAGGCCCAAGTACTTGAGCCATCTACTTGCTTCCTCCAAGGAAGCCATATACTTGCTTCCTGCAAAAATTTAAAATAAGAAAGAGCTGGAACTCAAACCCAGGCACTCTGATATGGGATGCAGGCATTCCAAGTGGCGTTTTAACCACCACACCAGATGCCCACCTGAGCTGGAAAGGAAGGAGATGCCCTGAGACCTGGAGGAAGGTCCCTGTGAGCAGAAGGAGCAGTGCTGGGTCCTGAGGCAAGGCCAGAGACACCTGTAGGCAGGAGTGGGTGAGGAGGGGACAGCAGAGCCCTAACGTGGGAAATAAATACAGAAAGGGAACAGGTAGCCAGTTCACACCACAGTCCTTCGAGCCTGTGGCTTTATACATACAGTAGAAGGCAGTTTTGTATTCAAAATAAGCGGGGAGGCAGGGCAGGCATTCGACATAGCAGTTAAGATTCTGGTTAAGGCATCCATTTTCCAAGTTGGATACTTGGTTTCAATCCCTGGCTCCAGTTCTGGTTTCTATCATTAGTGCTAAGGTAAACCCTCAGAGACCAGGATGATGGCTCAAGTAATTGGGTCCATACCACACATGTGGGAGACCTGGGTTGAGTTCTGGGCTCCTGGATACAGCCTGGGCTTATCTTAGCTGTTGCAGCATCTGGAACCAGGAGATGGCCTTTCTCTTGCTCTCTCCCCAATCACTAAATAATTAATAAAAAGTTATGTATAATATATATTATATATTCTATATAAAATAGGTATAGATAGTATAATGCATATGGAAGCTATTTCTTAGCTCTTTTACTAGCATAGAGAAAATAAGAAAGGTGGAGACAGAGGAAGAGTAGACAGAGACCATCCCAGGAGCCCACTGCCAAGTTTCAACATTGCAAGGGCAGCAAGATTCCAAGTCTTATAGGTCTGAGGACGGTTTGCTGTTCCCATCCTGCCCTTAAGGAAAAACGAACAACACTTAACAGTGTTGGTGACTCTTAATAAAAGAGTGAAAAATTAGTTCTCATCCACTTCAATTAAGCAATCCTGTTTTCTTCACTTCTAATTTCACAAATCAATTAGAATCTAATTATCACTCTGCAAACTTACAGTGTTAATACATCTTACCTTCAATAGAGTTAAAGTCCAATTAGCATGCTTTTCATACACATGAATCTTATGAGCCATCAGTTCAGCCACATAGACATACCTAGAGAGAAGAAAGAGCTACATCAAAGTACTGGAAGTAATTGCAATTCAGAAGTCACAGTGGACTTGTAATAACTTCTAGGAAGAATTCTGTTTAGGGACTGAAAATAGAACTCATCTCAAAGCACACTACATTTAGAAAGAACCCACTGAGTTTACAATGCACAAAGGGTTAATATTATGGAAAGTTATTCCTAAACTAGGAAACTTGATCTTAATCAGTGTGGAAAAACTCAGCCCTCCCCACAGCTCTTCCTAGCTGGAAGCAAAATGCATCACAGTGTTTGTTCACACAGCCACACATCCCAGGTTCTGCCTGTCCTGGATGCTGAGTCTCTCTCAGGGCAACTGTAGGCCTGCATGAACTTTTTGAGGACTCTCTCACATTGAAAATTTTCCTTTCAAAATGAAGCTAGTGAGGAAAAGTGAATGTTTGTCTCTTGAAATTTCACTCTTTTCCAAACAGAAAATATGGTATGCCTTCACAAAATAGAAGACTTGGATACATTTTATTCCATGAAACAGTAAAATATTTTACAACTCTACTAATTTCCTCTTACTAGTATAGCATGTTGAGATGCATCCCATTGCTTAGAAAAAGAGCATGCTTTACAGACATCTAACAAGACTCAGAGTAGATCCATTATGTTTTAAAAGTGCACCTACTTGCCATCAGGTGAGATGTTGATTCCATTAGCAAAATCAAATCCTTCTGCCACTACTCGAACGTCATTGGGACTATAATAAACAATGAAGGACCATGCTAACCCCAAATACAACTCCCAGGATTTGATGTAGGTATCAGCAAAATAGTGATCGTTGGTAGCATAAAAGTGTTCAGGCCCCACAGCAATAATGTCATTCACACTGTAAATGAAATACATACAGATATTAGAAGTGAAATGCTGTACATTTGGGATTGCTGGCATTCATTAATATCTATTCCCAAAGTCAAGATATAAAATAGAGCCTTCACACTAGTTGTGATATCAAATAACTAATATGGAATCATTCTTACTTATGCCATCCTCAAAAATAATAAATGCACAAAGAAATTCCAAGGGAGTGATCACAGCATTGTAACACAATCCTTCTTAAAACAGAGTTCTGGAAATTCTATGGGGTGTGTGTGTTTGTGACACACTGTATTCAGTAGATACTAAATTAGGCCAGGGATCATTATCAGTACAAAATGTAGCTGTGGTCATACAGTGCAGACTCTCAAGAACCCAAGCCTTCATAAAGCAGCAGAGCAAATGAGCACCCAACTGTTAGCCTGGAGACGCGCATTTCAGTTAAAGCTGTGCTAGCATGAGCTGCATGTTGTAGGGAAGGCCTTGCATGTATTGAGCCTCAGTTTCCCTAACTGTGAAAGAAGGATGACATACACTAGGTCATTTTCCAGCCCCAAAGTCTCATGATTGCAAACTGGATGAAATGTATGCCAGGGTTTTTGTTCTCTCCTTAGGATTCTATGTTACTGAAAATGTAAGACATAGGAGTCTATTTTTCTGCTCTAATAGGTACACCAGCAAACACATAAGTGACTCATCCTGTGCTGATTGAGGTGACAGAAGTTCCCCAGGGCCAGGACCTGGGAGCCACGATATTGCATTAGCCCTAACGCAGCTCTGAGCTCCTGGGCCAGTTAGGCAAGCATACAGACCCTCAGCTTTTGCACCTGTAAAGAGAGGTTAAATGATTTTCCCAAAGCCATACACTCATTACTAGAAGACTAAGGGTCAGAATCTAAATTTGTGGAGTTGCCCAGGGAATTACAATGAGACAATGCCTGTTGTGTGCTTTGCAGGGAGCTTGCCTTTCATAAATCCTCCATTGATGGCAGCCATTAGCACTGCGTGGAAAAAAGGGTTTAGGAACTTTGGATTAGTTTGTACAAGCTCCAGATACAAATCTATAAGCTGGTTTTATTCTTGCTTTGTTAAAAGCAATTTTCTGTAATTCATATGGTTTATGATAATGTGCCTGTTTTTCCTAAAAAAAAAAAAAAAAGAGTGGAATGGTTTAAAACTACTGATTTGAGCATCAGTGGCTGTACTTGCTGTTAGCACAATGCAGAGCTGCAGCATATTGCCAGAACTTAAAAACCCGGATGTTAAGAAGAACAAGAAATAATCAAAAATAAGGCCCTGTGCCATACCTGAAATACAGTAATCAACCAAAAATAATAGTGATACTTTTATTAAAAATAGCATGCTTTACTTATAATAGATTTTTCAGTTGGCATATCAGTGCCATCAACACCCACAAACACAAAGGTGAACCCCAATCCTTCCATTGGGAAGACAGAATCCTCCGGTTATTTTCAGTTTGCTGCCAAGGAGTAACGCTTTTACAAGTGGCTCAGAAAAAAAAATAATCCAACCCTGGGAAACTGGATGGGTGTGAGACTTCCAAGATTAAATGGTGAAACCAATAAAATATGCTTTCACTATTTTCGTAGTTGCTCAGATTACCAGCTCTGGATTCAAGCCACCAAGACTAAAATCCCTTCTGCACCATTTACTGATCGTGTCTTGCAGAGTTACTTATTGAATAACCACTAGGCCTCCACTATTTTTTCTCAATTCACAATAGGTGTAATAATAAAGCCTAACTTAGGAGATATTTGTAAACAGTTAATAAAATAATCTGCTTCAATTGGCTAGGGTAGCATCTCGCTTGTATTAAAGGCATATCAAGTTGTTGTTATCATTCCCATTAGTCCAGCTTCACATTCTACATGTTATTCCCAACTTTAGAAGTGGCTTTCTTCACATTCTCCACTCTGCCCAAAATATGTTTGTTGAATAAATGCATGAATAAGCTCTTTCGCCAAAGGGTTGCTCTGAAACCTCATTAATTCCAAGCTTGGAGCAGAAACCCTGGGCTGTAGTTTCTACTTGGCCCCTAAATAGTGGATTGACCTGTAAGCAGTCACTCAGTTTCTCTCCATCTTAGTTTCCTCCTCTTCAAAACCACCAGGTAAGAAAGGAGAGGAAAGGAGATTGGCACGTGACGAGCACTTTACCTGGCACTCACAGAGCGTGCCAGTGGAGACTCACCAAAGGCTGCATATAAATGATTACAAATAAGGGGTTGGGATTCTAAACAATCATAACAATGAGGAGGCAAAACTGTTTTGGAAGATCATGCCGGATTGCAGTCCTAAATTCCTCAATGATTTCAGAAACCACATCTTCATAAGGCAAGTGAGTAAGTTGATTGTGTGTTGGGTTGGCCAGGGTTGAAGACATGCACCTGTTTGCTTTCCTGTATGGTACATTGTTCGGGAGTCTAGGACAGAGGGAAGTGCTCCTTTCCATTTGCTATTGTACAGATGCTGTACAACCCGACAGCACTACGGGCGGTATGGAGAGGCATTAGATGGGGGGCAGTGGACTCTCAAGTATGCATCTCTAAGTCCCACACACATCTGAGAGTCTATGTTTTATAATAGACATGGAAAAACACTGCACACCACTATAGAATTTATCTGTGAAGCTATGTTTGGGCTTCAAACAGGAGAACTGCTTCCTTGGTAAAAGCTTGACTAGATTGTGAGGTCAGAAGCCAGGAACCATCAGCCAACCTGATAACTGTGGGCACAGGCCCTCTTTCGGGGGAGTGGTGCCCTAAAAGACCTGTACTAGAGCACCTGGAGGAGGCAGTGCTCACAGAAAGCAAAGCTGTCCGTGGGTTAAATGCCGGACACTGCCAACGAGGAACAGAAGCTGCAGACGGTACCTGGGCAGAAGCTTGTGTTTGATAGTTTTCAGATGCAAAAGTGATTTCTCTTTTTCTTGGAACTGAAACAACTCCACTGTGGTCTTGAACTGCGGATGGTTTACCACCATCAGGTACACGACATGATCTGAGAGAGATGAAAAACAAAAGATTGAAACATTAACGGAGCTCTGAGCAGTCAGCCTTGTCTCCAGAACGCCATCTCAGCTCCCCTCCAGCCAGTACTTAGGATGTCAGGCACTCGGACTATTTCCATCTCCTTGTGGAGAGGAGCATTTGTGATTGCAACAAAGAAAAGTGGCTGAAAAAAGAACCAGTGATAATCTCTAGAAACTCAAAACTCCACAGGGGAAAAACATCCTTGATTTAAGAAATGATAACTAAAGAACTGCTTACATTTTCTTGGTTCAAATGGACTTCATGAGACTTAGAGTTGAGAAAATAAACAAATAAACCAACAATGCGGAGACTGCTAATCTAAGGAGACGTGCTCAGGAGTCATTTACACAGCCTGAGATGATGAAGTCCAGGAGCAACAGAAGCAGCTTCCTGGAGTCCAGGCGGAGTCCTGATGATGTCACCACGAATTGGCTGACATCACAGCATGCTCGCCACTTAAGATAAGCAGTGAGCCTTTGGAAGCCTTTGGAAGCCTTTGAAGCCTCTGATCTGGTCAAGTCAGGTTTCCAGGGGAAAAGGTGCAAAGTGCACAGCCTGATGAAGCAACATCAACAGAGAAGCAGCTTCACGAATCCATTCAACAGGCAGGTGCCTAATTCCTTTGAATTGGTGTTAAATGCCACAAAGGAAAATAAAACTGCATAAACAGAGAGAGATGAGTTTTCTTCATGAGAGTAAACGTTATTCTTTTTGATGAGGTGATAAAATAAGAAGAAATCATGTGCTTTTCTAGGGAAAGAACATTCCAAACTGATGGAATATAGTCTACAAAGAGCCAGGCAGACATTCCACTGTCTCCTTTAATAGGGAGGTTGAGGCTGGGGCAGAAAGAAGGCGAGAGTGGAAAGTGGGGCAGCGTAATATGGTGTTTAAGTCATAGAGGCAGGCAGCAAGCATCAATCAATCTTGTGGGGGCTCAAGGCTGCACATCCAGGTTTTACCTCCTGGGAACTCTGTGCCAAGGAAGAAACACAGCCTGAGGTAATGGCACACATGCAGGCCTGTGGACAGGACTGGCTCGTGGGAAGGACTGGCCCAGAGGGTGGACCGGGCAAAAGGAGACAGGAAGGAAGAGGAGGGAGGAAAAGAAGGGAGGGGGTTAATGAGGAACCACTGGCTCTCAGGGCAGCAAATGTAATGGGGAAATGGGGAACAGAGGCTCCTCTCATGAGGAGAGGGAGGCAATGAGGACCCAGGTTGTTTTCCACCTTCATCTTCATCTTACAACTCGTAATAAGAGCTGCTGTCCAGGCCTCCCTCAGACTGAGTCAGAATCATTGGGTCTGAGGTCCGGGAGGAACCAGTTCAACACCTGGCTCCAGCACCAGTTCTAGCATCCTGTTCAGGTGGACAGTGGAAGGCCTCAAACAGCTGGAGTCCAGCCATGACTCTGCTCCAGCCCAGGCCAGTTCCAACTGTTGTAGGCATTTGGTAAGTTAGTCTGTGAGTGACAGATCTCTCTCTCTCTGCCTCTTACATATCAAGAAAAGAGGAAAAATTCAGTAAATGTTGTTACCTTCATCTATGAATGTACTAATCCCATGAGGGTTAAATGAGGCTGAATCAAATTGACTCCCAGTAATGTCCAGTTCCCACACCGGTGGATCGTCTTCATTCAGGTCCATTAGATATATTTTTCCAGGCTTATCAGGCTCAAAGCACTTTACACCAGGATATTTCAATCCCTTAGAAAACACAAAGAAGAAAAAGCAGGCCCATCACAAAGACTTCCCAGGCTGATGGAACAGTGCACAACACACAAGTTCACACCCTACTCAGGGAACAAGATACCCGGGCCTCCTTTGGAGCCTCTAACCAGGCTGTGCCATGGACCTACAGGGATCCCTGCGAGCTACCTGCTCCACCCAACCACACTTACAAATTCTTTCATCACTCAAAGCACAGTCATAGGTATACCATAGCATGGCTTCTAGCCCACAAGAAAGCTGCAGAACTGCTTGGTTTAAATAAAGGAGGACATTGATATGTATAATTTCTTAGCTTGAACTACTCTGGGAGAGAGTAACTAAGACTCACAGAGCTAATGAAAGCCAGTCCATTAGGCATTATCTCCAAATCTTCAGAGCCATATCCTAAAAAGAGAAAGTGCAAGTCATTGAGTAGTAGTGCAGGGAGGTCAAGGTCCAGCTCTTCCTCACTCCTCATTGGAAAACAGAGACCTATTAGCTCTTCTTTGATAGGTTAGAATAATTCATTTCTTTCATTTATTATTCATACTAGGGGAGGTGATTAATTGGAAACTTAAAGGATAGTAAAATAGTATTGTTGTAAATTTACTAGAATTTATTCTTCAGAATCTGAAGGCTCTTACATAAAGTCCACAGATATCCACAAAATATCTAGAATTGGAAATAGAGTGCTGCTTTTCTAAAGCTATAAACTATATTAGATGTACAAGCAAGTTTCAAATGTTTAAAAGGAAAATTTTCAATTGATCAATGACTTACATTTACTGGTAATTATAAGTCTCAGTAAAATAGCATTATCTTTAATTTAGTTAGCACAAGATTTTACTTTAAGACAGATGAGCTGTTTGATTTTGTACTTATACTTTTAGCAAACATGTATATTTTTGAAATGCCCAGTGATGTTTGACATTAATATCTTATTTTTCTAGAAAACATAATTCAAAGAAGATAATTTAACCAAGTTCACACGTGGTAACTGAATATATCTTTCAGTTAGCATTCTGAACTTAGTAGACAGACAAATTTAAGGGACTAAAAACAATCCATCACACACAAGAAAAATGTGAATCTCAAACAAACTGTCTTCAAGTTGCCAAGCTGGTTGAGACCAGAGGCTATTGGAGCCCTGGGCACACCCATTGGTTGTCTACCAATTGCTGTTCCCTGCTCTTTCATCTTTGCTGACAAGTCTGTCTCCCATTGAGGACCCAAGAATTACATTCCCAGCTTCCTTTGCAGCTAGGGCCCCAGCCTGCTCCGCAGCTCTGCCTAATGAGATCTAAGGGGAAATTTGCAGAGAGCTTCTGGAAGCTTCTTCCTTTTCCACATTGACAGAGAACTGCACGAGGAAAAACTCTGGTAACTGCAAAAACTGTGAAAGCTTCCTCTTTCCTCTTTCAGTTTTAAGAAATCTTTTACTGCCCCCCCCCCATCTCTCCTCCCCTCTCCTGCCAACTCCCCAGGTTATAGTCTGATGAAACCAATCATGATTCTGACCATGACTTTCGGTCTACTGCTCGTTCTATTCAAGCAAAAACAATCAAAACTGCCAATACCTTGGCAAATCCATTGGTGAAATCAAAAGTCAAACAACAGACTTTATAATTAACTACCAGCTCAACAATCTACACCTGGTTCCAAGTTTTATCTTTGAGCAAAATTAATTGGGCACTTTAAATAAAGAATGAATACTAGCAAGTTCAAAAGCGAAGCATTCTCTTCTCACATACATACCGATTCCTTTAACTAAATTACAGTTAGGAAGTTCCACTGGGCTTACTTCACGGAAAACATTATATCGCCTTCTAGGGGAAAGAAAGAAATAAAACACACTTAAAATGGTTTAGAAATTTGAATGGACTCACAAGGGTAAGCAGTCCAAAGAAGTTGTGCTTAACTGTTTGCTGCCTTAGTCAGTGTTCCTGGCAACTACAATTGTAGCTCACAAGACTAGAGCGGGGCAAGTAGCGTCCTCTGGGCACAGCAGTTCATATTTACATATCAGAAATGGACAGACCACTAAAGGGATACCTAGTGTCCTCTCCAGGGCTCTGTGCACATTGACAAAGAGGGCAGGGGTTTCATCTGTGACACAAGGAGCTCCATGTGCAAAGCCATGGCATCCTGGTCCTGGTTTATTCTTTGAGGTATTGGGGCTGCTGACAAATGGCCTTGTCTTTGTCTGCCCGGGCTAGCTCCCCAGATTGAACTGGACATTTGTTTTCAAACACACACACACATGCGCATTCACTACATCTAAGAGCATCCACATCACAAAGGATATCTGAGTGAAAGAGAATGGCAAAGTAAAGAGAGGTGAGAAGTACCAGCAGGCTTGTTAGCAGTACAAAGCTATTGTTGAGGCATTGGAATCAAATGAGCCACCACATTAGCACAACCAAGAGAGTTAAACAGTATTTTTGAGATCTAGTGGTATTGCATAGTCACAGTGAATAGGAACAACTGAGAGTTCCTGGATATCTTATTTGGCTAAAGATAGGCCAAGAAATTCTTAACTTGCCTTCCTGTTAATTTAGTCTCACAGTGGGAGGGGAATGACCTAGTGGTGAATAGATACTTGATGAAATTTTAATTGACATGGTAGAAAATGATAGGAATTTGGGGGGCAATTGATTTTTATTGTCTTAGAAATTAAGAAATTTTTGTGTTCCTGCTACTGTGCATTGAAATCTGATATAAGAGGCTAGGAGTGGGATCCAATTAAAAGCCCCATAGTTTGCCCTGATGTGTAATCAGAAAAGAGAACTCCAGTTTGGAGCCAGAGGAAGAGAGAGGAGTAGATGAGAAGCCTTGGCCCTCAAGCATAATGTGGGTCACAGGGTCCTGGACGTGAACTTGGAAAGCTGACTTGAAAACAAAGTGTCAGCCATTAGATTTCACATGTGGATTTTTGAGATCACATACTGTAAAAGCTAATGTTAACATTTATAATAGAGTACCCAATACAGTCTAGATTTATATCTGACTATGATACATATCATATTATAATTCTTCTGACAATGAAGCAGGGCAGGGTGGGAATGTTTTTGATATGAAGTTGTAAAGTGACTAAAATTAGCTGTAATGAGATCTAGCCTAGGTCATCAAGAACCCCACTGCCCTCTTCCCACCAGAGCGTGTGGCCTAGAGTGGGCATGGGTACCAGGGTGCACTGAGAGACCTAATGCTAGCTTTGCCTCAGGCATTAGCAGGACAGTTTTGGAGCCGCAAGTTGACAGTGTGTAACATTCTTTGCTCTGGGAATATGCTGTTTTTTTATCTTGGTCCCAAGGCCAAAATAAAAGTTGTGCCCTACACCCCCTGAAAGACCACTTGTAACTAACTACAAAGGTATGTGGTAAGGTTGTTAGGACTTCCACAGTGCATTGTGGAGTGCCTGGCTTGAGTTCTGGCTCTATTTCTCCTTCCAGCTTCCTGCTACAGGGCATTGCTGGGAGCAAGGGATGATGTCAAGTGCTTGGGTCCCTGCTACTCACATGGAGGGCATGGATCAAGTTACTGGGTCCAAGTTCCTGCTTGACCAGCTCCACTAGTTATGGATATTAACCTGCAGGTGAAAGAAATCTCTCTCTCTCTCTCTCTCTCTCTCTCTCTCTCTCTCTCTCTCCAGCTTTCAAGCAAATAAAATGCATTTTAAAACACGCACATACACATGCACCATGCCCCTCGTGTGCTTCCAGAGGTCTCCCTGGCTTGAGCCAGTACCTAACTCCTTGTGAACTGTCCATGCCCAGCCTTCAGCCACAGCATCTCTGCAGGGAGTGGAACACGCTCTGGGGATCTGGCTTGTTCCTACAGCCCCCAGCATATCTCTGCCCTTCTCTCCTCTGGGCAGATTCATCATCTTCTCTGGAACTCAGGCACCTTGTCTCTCACATGGAGAAAAAGGGCACCTATTGCTCTTCTATCGTCTCTTGATCTGGTCTCTATAGAGGAAACGAATGGCTTTGAATTCCCGTTAAAGTGGTGCATATAAATCCTCGGAGGAGTTTCCCACAGCGTTCTGGTTCAGGAGTGTGGGGGCGACGGGGGGTGGGGCACGGGGTGGAGGCCTCCTGTCCTCTTGTTCCCACAGCTCCTGGGGGGCTCATGCAGCTGCTGCAGAGGCCTCTTGGCTTATAGGGAGAATATCTTGCCAGGGAGAACCATTTCCATTCCTTCTGTAGCCATACTGTCCCAGGAGCGTCCACAAATGTTCACTCTCCACCCACCCACCCACCTATTGCTATCTGTCCTCTCTTCACCATCCAATCTTGAGCGGCAAGCGGGACCATGATTAAAAGAAAAAAACTCACAAACTTGTAATTCCTATATGATTTGAAAGCTAAAGTAACTGCATCTCATTTTTTCCCCTAGAGAACCACACCATTACAAAAAGTGCACACATCTTTTCTTCTTAAATTGTTTAACTTAACTTTCACTAATTTTGTACTTCAGAGTAAACAACAGGATAATCAATAAGGCTGTGAGAGTATGCTGATCTCTACACTTTAAATGTTGCAAAAATGTTATGCAAGTTCTGATGGATGATCTCCAGATGTAAAAATACCATTAAACACTCCTCCAGCCTGAGTAGCAACCAGTAGTTTATCAAATACTTTACAAGAAAGCATGGCATTCTCGTTTATTAAATAGCAACTCTGCCCGAAGCACGGAATTGCCATTTCCAGCACTTAGGCTCCAGAGTTGTCAAGTGATTTGCCCAAGATCCCACATGACCTTCAGTCGGCGGCGCCAGCCCCTTCCTCCGCACCGACCCCCATTGGCGCACCTTGGCTCCCACCTGCTGTAGTTCACACTCAGGTTTTCTGTCTTCCCCAACAGTGCCACTAATCAGGAATCTCCAAGTCTGAAGATTGGCTCCATGACCCTTTCCCTGAATTCACATAGAATCAGGGTGCCTCCCAGTCTGAGTTTTGGAGGCTTTTAAGGCAGGTTGCGGGCAAATGTGCAGACAAGCACACGCATCTTCACGCAACACTGCTGTGTATTCTGACAACAGGGCTACTCACACCTCAGACAGCAGTCTCCCAGCCCGCCCCGCAGCGGGGGCGCAAGAGTGCGAGCAGTGTATCTCAGACATTCAGGAACCCACTAGGAGATGGGCATCTAGCACCCGCCTTTGGATTGCCTTAAGAACCTGCATTCCACTGTTGTGGGGGTAGGAAGTTGAGGTGGGCTGGAGCTGGCGTGGAATAGCGGGGGTGCAAGAGAAGCAGCAGCCCTCACCCCAACCCAACTTACTGTAAAGAAGTCCGATGTCCCCAGAACAGTGCTAGTCCCAACACCAAGAACGCAAGCACTGTTTTCTTAGCCATGATCTAGGGCCGCCTGAAGGCTTCACGGGATGCAAACTCCACGGGAGCCTCCACCTGCTGGTCTCATCAGCGCTGCACGAGCAGCCCGGGATTCGCCTGCCCTGCCGGCCCCGCCCCGGGGCCCTAGCGTACTTTCCTGTTTGCCTAGCAAGCTGAGACTGCCGGCCAGAGCTGGGCTCCTCGCGTGGCTCCCCGCAGTTGCGAAGAGGTACAGTGCAAGTGAAAGAGGGGAACACCCTGAGGGGAATCGAGAGCCCCAGGGAAAGGTGAGCCAAGCCGTGGTGAAGGCTCACTTGGGGCCAGTCAAGCCCTAATCTTGTTTGTTCAGAGGGGTTCATAAACTTAATCCTGGTGACTCAGCGCGCAGAGGGAGAGGGAGAGGGGAGAGGAGGCGGGGACCTCTGTAATTGGAACCCCTAAAGGCTAAACCTGTGTTTATCAGTCTCCCCAGCGGTGTCACCTCTCCAGGTACCTTGTCTAGCCTGGGCCCCTCCCAGAGCGGCACCCCACCTCACAGCTCCTACAAACCCTGTTCACTCACACCTTAACTGACCTTCGTTGACGCCCTGCTGTGGGACACACGACTCAAAGTGTCCAGGCATCTTGTTGCTGAGGCACCTGTCAGGCTGTGAGAGACTCTGGGGTGTGCTGTGGCGGTGCCCTAGTGGGGGAAAACGGGGCTGCAGGGTCTGGGGGAGTCCTGGAGTATGCCCTGTAAGACTGGAGAGCCAGGAAGGTCTCCCTGGTGAATAGCGACCTGGAAGGCAATGGCCTCAGCCCAGACGCCCTGTGCCCCTCGCTGTGAAGGGCTCCTGGTTTGTTAAGAGGGACCTTTCCTTCCCAAGGTGCATGATCCCAGCTTATGCCTCCCTTCTGCTGCCAGAGCCACTTCTCTCTGTGTTCTGGGCTGTTACCATCCTACAGCCACATGCTTTGACCACACAGTCTAGCCTACTGCTCTCATCTCCTGAGAGACTTGCTCCTGACCCTTGAGCTGGAGTGTGTTCAGTCCACGTGTAAAGCATCAAGGAGAGGGTTCCGCTAGGGCCTGGCTTCCAGCCAGCTCCAGCAAGGAGCAGACATGTGAGTAAAGCCTTCTTGGACTCTGAAATGAGCCCAGCTACCAAGGGAAGGAATGTGACAAAGACACCCAGGTCACCCTCTAGGTAAAGTGACCTTAAATGTAAACCTACCAAAAAAAAAAAAAATCAAACCTATGCCTAAATTGCTCTCTGTGAAAGTTGGATCGCAGAATCCAAGAGAAGGGAGGGACGATCCGGACCCCACGTGTTTATGATGAAAGATAATTGAGGCAAAGGAGTAACTGCTGGTTTCAATAACATGGATGCAAGGGAAGATATGTTTTTGACAGTTTTTATTAACATAAGAGATCAGATTTTATGCACTTCACAGATAAAATTCTAAGAACATAACGATCCTTCTCTTCCTCCCTCCGCCTTCCTTTGTTTTTTTTTAAATTATTGTGATAACATGCTTTCGATTTAAGATCACAGGCTTAATGTTTCACTAAATATAATGTTAATTATATTTAACAACTGAACAAACAGAACTTGGTCATATTAGAATAGGTAAAGGAGAGAGTGGAAAGTTACAGCTGGTCCCTTTGGTTAGTTGTAAACCAATCATTTTTTTCTGCTCATAGACAATTGGGGCAGGGTTCAGCGGCTGCCAGACATTCCTGCCGCAATATCTAATATTCTCTTTAAACTGTGTGCAAACCAGAAGCCCTTGATCCTCTCATCCCAACTTGACATCTCCCTTGTTTCTCGCAGTAAATGCCATCACCTCCATCCACTTGCTCAAGTCCCTAATCTAGACATCATCTCTAACCCACCCTTTTCTCTCACATTCCCTTCACACAAAACATCCCACTGGTTCCATTCCGTATTACTTGTCTATTACCGCCTAATAAGTATGCCAAAACAGCCATTCGTTATTTCACAGGTTGCATGGGTCAGGAATCCAGTCATGGCCCTGCTGGGTGTGTCTCAGTTGTGTCATGGTGTGCATATGGTTTGTCTCTCAAGAGGGTTGTGCGTTGGAACCTTGATCTCTGGTGTGGCAATGTTGTGAGACCAGGTGTAGTAGTAGGTGTTTATGTTACTGGTGCATGCTCTGGAAGAAGAAAGATAGCTCACTTGGGAACCTGAAGTGGTTCTTGGAAGAGCGAGTGGCATCTGAATTGCTCTCTGGTTTTCTGTCTTGCGATCTGTCCCACTCTCAGGTGCTTCTGTCACTGTGATATCATCTGTTATGACGTTCCCGACAGAGTTAAGCTGCTGTTGATGTCATGCCTTTGAATCTCCAGAACTGTGGGCCAAACACGCCTCCTTTCTTGGTAAAGCTGTATAGCTCCAGATACGTCATTTTAGGAACAGAAGACTAATACAGGATGGTAGCTGAGCTGTGAACTAGAGTGGCAGTCTTTATCTGAGGGCTCCACTGGGGTAGACGGACAGATGAGACTGGCCTGTAAGGTCATCAGAGGTTCTTAGCAAGCTTCTTGCCACACAGGCCTCTCCGCTGGCTGTGGCAGAACAGGGGGCTGACTTCCTCCAGGTGAGCAGTCTGACAGGATGATACAGCTAGATTCCTAGAATCACCTAACCCCGAAAGTGGCGTGCCCTAACTTCGGGCATTATTCTGCTTGCTGGGTTCCAACCCACATTCAAGGGGAGAGGAAGTGAGCTCTCATTCCCGATAAGAAGCATATCAAAGAACTGGGACATATCCTTAGATCTACCCCACTTGCAAGCACATCATCGGCCCACTGCTCTGTGTTTACTGCCATCACCGTGTTTCTTTGCTCCTCGCTCGTCTAAATCCATTCTTTTCACTGCAGCCTCAGATTATTTTCAATTTTAAGCAGATTTTTAAAACCTGCTTAAAATATCAACAAGAGCACATGCTTTTTATGCTTAAAATCCTTTTTGGGTTTTCTCCTTTTGCCATCTCATGGCTTAAAAGCCCCACAAGGCCTGATATGTTCTTGCCGTCTGACCTAATTTCTTATCATATACTCAGCGTAGTATTGCAACATTAGCTTTCCTGCCCCTCTCTTCACTCCCAAGCGTTTGACACTTTACTGCTCCACCTTCCACATGGGTAGAAATGGCTCATCTACTTGGACAAATTTTCACTGCCTTCCGAGAGTAGGGAGCTGGTACAGTAGTGAAGCAGGTGGGACATGAACGGACACCCATATAGGAAGCCAGTGGCACAGGCAGCAAATTGGCACACTATACCCTAACACTGTCCTCTCAGTAGCATTATTGATGAACTGAGTGAATGAATGCTCAAAAATCATTACAGGAATCTCTGCAATGGTTTAATATGCCATATTTTATTTGTGTTAAGAAGTCATTAATGTTGGGCCCGGCGGCGTGGCCTAGCAGCTAAAGTCCTCGCCTTGAACGCCCCGGGATCCCATATGGGCACCGGTTCTAATCCCAGAAGCTCCACTTCCCATCCAGCTCCCTGCTTGTGGCCTGGGAAAGCAGTCGAGGACGGCCCAAGGCTTTGGGACCCTGCACCCGCGTGGGAGACCCGGAAGAGGTTCCTGGTTCCCGGCATGGGATTGGCGCGTACCGGCCCGTTGCGGCTCACTTGGGGAGTGAATCATCGGACGGAAGATCCTCCTCTCTGTCTCTTCTCCTCTCTGTATATCTGGCTTTCCAATAATAATAATAAAATCTTAAAAAAAAAGAAGTCATTAATATTAAGTGTACAATTATTGTCATATTTTATCTACCACCAAGAAAGGAAAATTATGCATCTATATTGCAATTCTAAGAAATTATACCATAGTTTCCTGTTCCAGATGTATTCAAATGTGCAAATAAGAATGCGCAAAGTCCATGGAACATTAAGAATTTTACTTTACAGAATGATGTGGAGGTATTTGAAATGTAGAGTTTCCTTATAACACCAGAAATTTATAACCCAATCTTAAAAAACCAAACTTCTATAAAAAAACCTCTAAGTTCACCTGGATTTTCTAATCTCTTGTTTCCTGTCCTTCCTCAGTCCTCATGTGTTAAATATTTGCACATGTTCAAATATCACTGAGTAATATAGTTGGAAAAGAACACATCTACTCATTCTTTAATTTGCCCACAGAAAAAAACTAATTCACTGGGTATTCGTTAAAACCTCATAATGAATTGGGAAACTCTCAAGACCAATTAGACCAGCTTTCACACTGTGCAAGTGCAAAGAGTTTGATTCGGTGGCAACTTCTGGCACTGCTTACCTACAGGCGACGCTGAGCCTTGCTGGCAGTGTTTGCCAAGCTCTCATGTGCCTGAAAGTGCGAAATTCCAATGTCCTAATAATGCCAATAACACCATTCTGCATGAAGCAGCTGGTAAAAATAGAAAAATAGCACCCTAGACTTTTAATGCTAAGTTGATGACAACTTCTAGAAGTTTCATAGGAGCAGAAATAACATGTCTGAAATGAAGATGATTTCTGTGGGTTAACTGTGGATGGATAGATAGAAAAATGATGATCGGTATCTGTGAAAACACCATGAAGTTATAAAGAAGCCACAGTGCAAAGTCCAATGTTCTGCCCAAGTCCAGAAGTCACTTTGCAAAATACATTTGCCATCTCACAATATCCTAATAAAGTAAATAAAGCAATAAAGTAAATAAGACCCTTGCCATCCCCAATTCAAACAAAGTCATCCAATCAGGAAGTATAGGAATACAAAGTTATGTCTAGATTTGACAACCCTAGATTTATGTGCACCTAAAAACAGAAACTCAGACTACAGATGGGAGCAGCTAACAGAACAAGACCTAAGTGTGCATGGCAAAAAGCTGAACAACCCAAACACATTAGAATAATGGAAACAATAAAAGGAAAAATTGGCAAAGGAATGCAAAACAAAGTTAAAGACAGAAAGTCCATTGCGTGAACTGATATCAGCCATAAAAAACAACAAAGTCCTAATACCTTCTGCAATACAGTGTTCCTTGGAATCATTATGTTAGTGCAAGAAACCAGATTAAAAAGTCACCTACTGTAGGATTCTCTCGATATGAAATATCCAGAATATTCATAAACTCCATGGAGAATATAAACTCTACGGAGCAGAAAGTAAATCAGTAGTTGCTGCAGGCTGGAGGGACAGGAAAATGAGAAGTGGCTTCTTAATGAGCCCGAGTTTCTTTTGAAAATATTTTGGAACAAAGTAAAGGCAATGGTCACTCAACATTGTGAATGTCCTAAATGCCATCACATTGTACACTGTAGAATAATTAAATCGGAGATTTTATGTGAACAGGATAAAAAAAAGTCTAAAATATTCAAAATTTGTTGGAAAAGACAATTAAAATATGTAAGTCACTAGTAAGACTGATGAAGGACAGGCAGAGGACCAATTCTAAATTTGAGGAATGAGGACAATATTAATACAAATCATATAAACATTACAACTGCATTTACTATTTGCAAGGAAGTTAAGACACTACCTTATATGCCTGCATCTGGTATCAGGATTTGTCTGCTGGCTCCTCTTCCAATCCTCACGTTCTGTGCACATAGACACTTCAAGGGCTGGTCATTCAAGCAGGTGGGTCCCTACCTCAAACACAGTTGACATGGGTTGCATTCGTAGCCCTCAACTTTTGACCTAGCCAAATTTGAGCTGTTTCAGAAAGTTGGGAAATGAACCAGCAGATGGAAACTCTGTCAGTTTCTTTCTCCAAGTAAATAAATATATATATTTTGAATTAGGTGGAAATACAGAGGACACAGAACAAATAAAAATATTGAGGAATAATAAATTTGGAGCATTTACTACTCAAAGTTAAGATTTATTGCACTTTACAACTAAAATAATGTGATATTGGTGCAATGGTTAACTGATAATCCAAAGTCACAGAACACAAAGTTCAGATAGCAACGGCACGTGTGTGGTCACTGTAATTATAAAGTGCTGGTTCCTTGCACTGAAGGAAAGAGTTGTTCTCAATAAGTGATGCTAGAACAATTAAAATAGATATGACCACAAGTTAATCTTAATCCCCACTCGCAGGACATTCCAAATACATATTCCAGGTTTTTGATAAATCTAAATGGGGGAACTAAAATAAATATTGAATATTTTATAACAGATTTATATCTTAGAACTTTGTAATAACTGATTTTATTAAAAGATACATGAAGAAACATCTGTACAGAAAATATTGATGAGGAATTTATAATGAAAATTAAATTTTTTCTGTTCGTCAAGATGCATGAAGAGGAAAAAGATTCACTACAAGTGAGAATTTATTTTGCACACGTGTACCTGCAAAGGATTTATGCCTGCAAATCAAGAAGAAAAATAATGCCAACCCAAGTTTTACGTGGACAAAATATTAAATACTTCTTACACAAGACCCCAAATAGCCATTCAATATTCAAGTTCCTCAACTCCATTAATCATTGGAGTGATGCCGTCAAAGTAGTTAAAGGAATTTTTTTTTGTTAGTAAATTTTTTGAAGGTGGAAACACACTGTTAAGTGTTGGCAAGCAAGTGACGAGGCTGGCACTGCAGCACTATTGGTGTGCTGGTGCCACCTTGTAGCCTCTGTAGCATCTGCCAAAACTGCACAAATCATTCCTCTACAACGCATTCTTTCCTATTCTGTGTATTAATGCAAGAGAAATGCTTGCTTTTGCATACTAAAATACATTGTGAAGAAAACTCATTGCAGTTTATCCTTAATATGCAAAAACCTGGTGATACCAAGAGTGCCCGCCAGTAGTACAATGGAGAAATTATGATATATTGATGCCACAAAGTATCATATACTAAGAATGGGAAAGATGAATTACAGCAGCATGCTGCCACAGAGACTTGGCCACAGTAGATCATTTCCTACTCACGTTCCCTGTGCGTTGTGTGTCGGCTGTGTCTTGGCTTCCTATCGTCAGCAATCCAGGAATCCAACCTGGCAGATCCAGCTCTGTCTGTAGCATTACCGTTGCAGGCTTAAGAGAGACAGCCAAAAGAGGCTCCTAAGATTTTACCTGGGAGTGATTTGAGTTATTGTTATCATTTTGTTTGTGAGATTAAATGGTCACTCCAAAGTGCTACAGCAGAGATGTATATTCAGCCTTCTGAGAGTAGCCCAGCAAGAAGAGAACCAACTGGTTATGCAACCTGCCCAGAGTTCTATAAACTGAATATTTGGTTTCTGTCCTGGGCAATTTAGACACATTGGACTCAGCAGTGCCTAGGGCTGGGAAAAATCCTGCACAGAAGTGAAGGTACCAAGCAAAAATGGGAGAAGTTCCAATACCTTTGAGTTTGGTAAAATATATGCAACTGTTATTTCCAAAGCTGTGTATACATTTGTGTGTTTTTGTGACTTTTAGCATATGAACTAGAATTCATTCACTGTTTTCTAAAGATCTTCAGTTTGCATTCCACCCACAGTTTTCAGTTCCACTGCAGAAGTCAGTGTTTCCTCCTGTTGTGGAAACTGCCAAGTCCTCAGAGTGCGCCGTGCCCTGCGTTTGGGTTTTACTTCTTGATGGAATCAGTGGCGTTCTGTGGTTTACATGATTCACCAGTTCACTTCAGGAAACCACAGGTTGCTTCTGATGGACAAAAGCCAGATTCAATGAATACAATGTTGTGATAAACATTCATTTCTGCATTTCCCAGTGTAATCTGTAACAGCCTGGGCTTTTTTCTGCTGTGTTAAGCAGTAGAAGATTGAGTGTGTTAAAAGTTTCCATTAAGTTCTCTGCTCCCACATAAGAGCATTCCTCTTACTTAGTTTGCTTCAACTGGTTGACTTTCCTTTGGTTGTGCTAATTATGGTCTTTAATATCCTCAAAGTATCACGTTTCTAATAAAAGACCTAATTGCATGATAAAAATAAACTGAAAAAAGTGCTGTATTTCTCGCTGTGGAGATAATCCTACAGTGTTGTGATAAACAGCCCCTGCATAGCACCAGCGTATACTGTACTTCTGTGATGTATAGCAGTAACATTAAAACAGAACCTTCCATCTGAGAAACAATGTTTTTAAACTCTGGCTATGTATTAGAATCACATATGAGTCATTGTAAAATACTGGTGCCTGAAATTCCATGAGGAAGTTGCATTCACTGTACTAGTGTGTGAGGCAGAAATAGAACCTTAGAAGATATACTCAAAGAACTTCCTGGGAACCAGTGTACAGGGCATAATTTGTGTGTGTGTGTGTGTAAGTGTAAGTCAGAAGGGCTTGAGCAGAACTGAAATTTAGGAATAACCAAATGGGGAAGAGGAAGTATTGCAAGCCTCTGTTTTTCTGGCATGGACCAGGGCTGCAGGAGTGGTGTGAAGTTACAGGTATCATGATTCCTGAGACTCTAGATCCTTCAAATATGATTTCATGTTCCCAAGACATTTTGTTATTCTCCCAGCCTGAGAGACAGTGAGAGAGAGCTCACATCTGCTAGCTCACACCCTAGTTACCTGCAAGCACTGGGCTGAGATCAAACCCAGGAGCTAGGAACTCAATCCAGGTCTTTGTGTGGGTTGCAAGCACCCAGTTGCTCAAGCCATTTCTGTTGCCTTTGCATTGGCAGGAAGCTTGAACATTGAGTCAGGAGCCAGAACAAGACTAACCCTAGGAATCTCAATGTGACAATGGGCTTCTTGGTGAGGGTTGGTGGTCTTAACCTGCTAGACTAGCCACCTGCCCTGAGCTGTGGCTATTACCCGTCACGGCTACAAATACCTACACGTGGGTGTTTACCTTTATTCCTACCTCCGCATCAACACTTGGCAATATTTAGCTCTTTAGATTTTGCCAGTCTTATAGGTATAAAGTAAAATTTTAAAAGTTGTGTTTTAATGGGCACTTCTTTAGTAAGAATTTTAAGCATTTTTCTCATGCTTCATTTCTTTCCTCGTCTGTAAATTGTTTCTTCATGCCATTTACCTATTATTTCCCAAAATTTATATCTTCACTTTGCTGTTTTTCAGGAGTCCCTAATTTATTCTATACTGCCACGTGCATTTAATATTACAAACACTTCTCGTTCTGGTATCTCATACATTATCTTTGCATATTAGTTTTCACTGAGTGGAAATGTTTAGTTTGGAGACTGAAAATCCAGTCAGTTTTAAGTCTAAGGATTTATGCTTTTTTTAAAGATTTATTTACTTTATTACAAAGTCAGATATACAGAGAGGAGGAGAGACAGAGAGGAAGATCTTCCGTCCGATGATTCACTCCCCAAGTGAGCCGCAACGGGCCGGTGCTGCGCCAATCCCATGCCGGGAACCAGGAACCTCCTCCAGGTCTCCCACACGCGGGTGCAGGGTCCCAATGCATTGGGCCGTCCTCGACTGCTTTCCCAGGCCACAAGCAGGGAGCTGCATGGGAAGTGGAGCTTCTGGGATTAGAACCGGCACCCATATGGGATCCCGGGGCATTCAAGGCGAGGACTTTAGCCGCTAGGCCACGCCTCCAGGCCCGGGGATTTATGCTTTTAAACTTATCTTGGAAGTCCTTCTCTATCCTTAGGTCATAAAGATACCCTCTTGGGGCCAGTGGTTCAAACTAGCTAACCTTCCAGCTGCAAGAGCCAGCATCCCATATGTATGCTGGTTCATGCCCCAGCTGTTCTTCCTATGCAGCTGCCTGTTAGTGGCCTAGAGAAGCAGCGGAAGCTTTGGGCCTTGGGACCCTGCACCTGCATGGGAGACCCAGAAGAAGCTCTTGGCTCAGGGTCACTCAGCTCTGGTACCCATTTGGGCAGAGAACAAGAACATGGAAGATCTTTCTTCTATCTCTTTTCTGCAAATCTTCCTTTCTAATAAAAATTAAATAAACCTTTGAAAAAAAAGATACCCTCTTGCCTTGCACTCTTTAATAGACTGAGGGAGATCTTGCACCACTGGATTGCTTCCTAAATGCCTAAAACACCTAGGGTTGGATGCCTACAACAAACCGGGAGGCAAGAATTCAATTGAGGTCTTTCACATAGGTCGCAAGCACCCAGGAACTTAAGCTACCACCTGCTGCCTATGAGGATGTGTGTTAGAAGTAGGAGTGAGGAGTAGAACTGGAACTCGAGCCCAGGCATGCCAATAAAGGACACAATGTCCCATGAAATGTCTTAACAAATAGCTACCCGTTGGCTATGTTTGTTATCTCAACTTTAAAGGAAGCCAGTTTGAGAAAGTCGGAGTTGGGATTAGTCAGTGACTGGACTGAGATCGAAATCCAAAAATCTGAGTTCCCCAATTTGTTCCTGTCCCTACAGTGCTGTACTAACTTTTAGCAATGTTTATATCCTTAAACCTCTCTATCTGAGGTGTCATTACCCTTCAAGTTTTTTGATAGTATATATTTCTATGAACTTTTTTTTTTGCTGCTGCTGTTCTGTTTTACTTGAAAGGCAGGTTTACAAAGAGAAAGAGAGACAGAGAACGATTGTCCACCCATTGGTTCACTCTCCAAATGTCCGCCAGGGCCAGAACTTAGCTGATCTGAAGCCAGGAGCCAGGGGCCTCTTCCTTGTCTCCCACGTGAGTGCGGGGTCCCAAGCACCTGGGCCATCATCTGCTGCTTTCCTTGGCCCCAAATAGGAAGTTGGATGAGACATGGAGCAGTCAGGACATGAACTGATGCCCATTTGGGATGCCAGCACTTGAAGGTGGAGGATTAACCTGTTGAGCCATGGTGTCAGCCACTACAACCATTCACAAGGTACCTTCAGGGCAGGTGATTCCAATTCTACTCCCCTCTACAATTTGTGCTTCACCTTAACTTATGTCTCAGTAATTCCGTATTATCCTGTGAGATATTTCCAGCTTTCCAAAAATATTCCTAAAATATATTTTATCCCTTTTATGTTGATGTTTTCATAAATTAGTTTATTTATGAATTATGTAGTATGCCGTATCACTAGAAATAGAAGCTTAGCTTTGCAAATTTTAAATGAATTTATCTTATTAAGAAAACTCTACTGGACTTTGTACCAGTTAGGAGAGAAACTTTACATCCTTACAAGTTCAACTAATCCAAGAATTTAGAGAATATATCAGTATATTTGGAGCATTTTTATGTCTTTTATTAGACTTTTTCATAGGGATTCTGTGTACTTGATCACTAATTTATTGGATGCTATATAGCTTTGTATCTTTGAAATTGATCATTATGATTTTTTTTTTAAGATTTTTTTATTATTATTGGAAAGCCGGATATACAGAGAGGAGGAGAGACAGAGAGGAAGATCTTCCGTCCGATGATTCACTCCCCAAGTGAGCCGCAACAGGCCAATGCGCGCCGATCCGATGCCGGGAACCAGGAACCTCTTCCGGGTCTCCCACGCGGGTGCAGGGTCCCAAAGCTTTGGGCCGTCCTCAACTGCTTTCCCAGGCCACAAGCAGGGAGCTGCACGGGAAGTGGAGCTTCCGGGATTAGAACCGGCGCCCATATGGGATCCCAGGGCTTTCAAGGCGAGGACTTTAGCCGCTAGGCCACGCCGCCGGGCCCAGATCATTATGATTTTTAATGTAGTTAGTTTAGATCTGTCAACATTAGTAAATATCTTGATGTTATACTTCCTGCTTCTATTGTTTTATTTCTAAGTATATTACCATGCTGTCTACAAACAATGGTAATTCTATCTCTTCCCTTTGATTATCACTCTGCTTATTTGCTATTCCTATTTTCTAGCAATGGCCAGGATTTTCAGTCTTACCTTAAACAACAGATATGATGAAACCAAAAATCCAGCTTTCTTGGTGTTGGAGGCTAAACAATACAGCCTCTTCTAAGCTGGCCGGGGATGATCCAGGGGAGGATAAGGCCCTTGCATTGAATTCTTTTTGTCTTCCCTCTGCAGCTCTCTCTGTTCCATAGTCTGGTAAACTGTAATTTCATGTAGTTAAGTATGAGGGTTGGGGACCCAAAAAATTCACTATTATATCATCCAAACTCTACTATGTTGTACATGTATATATGCGTGCACGTGCACACACACACATATATGTATATATACGTTTCTGTTTATTTATCCCTGTGTCCTAGGCTTTGAAACTTAGAATGTGGTCATTGGCAATAACATTTTGTAGGGTCATTCTTCCTCGGAAGCAATGCAAGCTACAAAGTCTTAGCATCTGTACCACAAAGAGTTAATGAGCTAAGAAGTTAAAAATTTTCCTGCTAAAATTTTTTCAGGAAACCCTCTGTCTTACTGAACAGTATTATTTAGGGTATGAAGAGGTCTGTCTAGTTCCACAGGAAAAGCCACAAACAGGGAATGGAAGGACTCAGGGACAGGTTCCCATTAACAACTGACTGACAGCTGCCCTGATTTGTGACCAGGAAAATACAGCTATTCATTCTCATCAAACTAAGTTTGGGTTGCTCTTCAAATCAGGACTTTAGAATTGTGTTACTCCCTTCAAATTCCTTAGGGACAAATCTACTGAAGATTACTTAACTGGAGTTGACCAAATTCACCAGGGAAGCAAGCTAAAAGCAATGGAAAATAGCATCTAGAGGCCCCATCTCATGGCTCAAATCCAAGTGGAACTGTAGTACTTGGAGACGGGTATCAGTACAAATAAGGTTCTTATTACAAAGAAACACATCAACCTTGCCATAGAGTAACTTCTCTGTCAGATTTCTCAGGTCCTGATTTGTGTGTGTCTGTGCTGCAAGTTTGAGAAGGATTTGGGGCATTTTATGATGCCAGCTCTTGGTTTTGTCTGTGGGCTGGCTCTCCTGGGTAGCAGAATGTGCCCAGCACCATTAGATAAAGAGAAGAACTGTAAGTAGTTGAACATTAGCTTTTTTCCACTCTGCACTGAGACTCAGAATTGCCTAGTCGCAATTACCAAGGGGCTCTGGTTGATTTGGGGATCTGACTGGCTAGAGCCCACGCGTCTGACTGTTGACATAATGCTGGAGTTCTAGACCAAAAATGGAGTATTCTGGCTTCTTGCTGCACTATTACTTACTTGGCTTGAAAATTGATGGATAAATGTTAGCGCTCGCTGCTCCTTCGCTTTTTTAAAGATTTATTTATTTATTTTTTTATTGGCAAGCCAGATATGCAGAGAGAAGGAGACACAGAGAGAAAGTGGTGGCAAAGGCTGGAGCTGAGCCAGTATGGGAAGTAGAGCAGCTGGGTCACAAACTGGCGCCAGTATGGAAATACAGCGCATGCAAAGCAAGGACTTCAGCCACTAGGGCTACCCATGCCAGATGCTGCTCCTTCACACCGATCCATGAAAACAGCCATACTCACATGTGTTGGTTTCTTATTATTTATTCACAGTTCCAACTATCAAACAATTACAGACTGACTTTTATAGCAACATGTAAACTTTTTGGAGGAGCTGGAGACTAGAGCTCACAATAGAGTGCTCTGTGAAATACGGTGCCGATGAGCATTTTGCCTTGGTACACAGAAGCCACAGTGGAGCCCTGAAGCACAGAGCCATCGTTGATGTACACGGGGCTCACCTTGGGCTTGTCCGACAGAGCGCCGTGGATGCGAAGAACCTGTCAGAGAAGATGGCTCATTATACACTCTACATGCAAATCCCTGTCCAGCCATGTCTTTCTTCCCAAATATTCCAATACCAACAAGTTTTAGAAGTTGACAAGCTATAATCTAGATCTCATCAATAGCTTGTTTTCTTCTGATGTAAGTACTAACGTCCTAATAATATCTATGCGCTAGATAAACTGGTTAGCTAATATTAACCAAATTCCTCAACAGGCAGCTTATAGCTTATATAACTTTGACAGTTCATTCTTTATACATGAAGGTGGGATCCAGTGGATATTCTTATCCAATTATTGAGTGACTAATACCCCTGCTTCTGTAAGAAGGGAAGAAAATAGAGAGGGCAGGGGGATGGTCATGGTACACTCAGAAACCAGCAGAGTGGAGGGTAGTCATGGATGAACCCTCCCAGACCTGCACAGTGGCTGGGAAACACACAGAACGCATGTTACTCTGAAACTCTACCTCACACCTCCCTGCCATGGACAGTGAATGATTCCCATGACCAGCCCAATAGGCTTCGCTCATTCACTCATGTTTCCAAATAACTGGGATCAAATTTATTCCAAAAGAACTTGAGAGGAAATGAAAATATTCAGAAATTCATGAGTCATGAGTTTCTGCTGACACTTTTTAAAATCAGAATTGGATTTTTTTTTCTAAGAAAAAAATCCCTAAGAGTGAGCCTACAATTTCATCTTAGATTTGCTGTACTCAAAAAAATGCTTCAAACATAGATCTCACATAGTAACATGAGGCTCAGCCAAAGGAAAGACATCGGGTAATTGTGACAGGAGAAATATTATCTAAAATCAACAAGGGTTAGACTTGAAAATGAAGATCTGAGAAAAGATTCTAAGCCATTTCAAACCATCTAAGGATAACAGTGTCTTCCCATGGGACGGACATTATGTTTGAACTTGAGCAGAGACGTTCTCTTTTTGGGGAAGCACCTGTGTGGGCACGGTCAGCTTGCTAGCATGAGGGAACCATTTTTCACCTGCAGGCCCAGGCTGCTTTTCTGTTTCTTTTGATATTTCTTGGTGTTATTTTTTAAGAGGCTGTGATTAATGTGTTAATTAAAAAAGAAGAAAGTCTTGTTTTCTAAACTAAAGAACGGTGATATTCTTCAGCTGAAATGACTGTTTATGTTTTATTTTACCCATTGGGCCTATTACCAGTCTAGGACTCAGATCTCAGTTTTCCAGCAGCCCAAGCCTGTATTGCAATGTTGTGTTTTTCATCCTGCTGCACCTTCTCCATGAGGCCCCCTCTGATCATGGCACTTAATCATAGGACCTGCCCTCCCCTTGTTCACAGCAACCCTAATTCCCTTGACTTGATTACACTGCTTTCCTCCATGGAACTTAAGATGCTTGGCCCCATTAAAAGTTTGTTATTTATTTTACTTATTATCACCATCTGCCTGCCACCAAGAGCAAGGGTCTTGGTATGTCTTATTGTCTAATATAGTCTAAGCACTAGAGTCCTGTCTGGTGAGTCACAGGAGTTCTCAATGTTAATGAGAGAAGGTGGTAAGAGCCATCGGGTGCTCATATTTAGTTTTTCAGTGGCCAGTGACCCTGCCTCAGGGAAGGCAAGAAAACAGGAGAGAGAAAAAAGGACAATATGGGCCAAGAATTTAGATCTCTAGCTAAATCCACCAGAGATCTTTTATTCTTAAATTCAATTAGCGAAGAAACTGTAATGCTCCATGCTATTGTTTTTAGTGCCACAGAAAACTCATTGGTTTCTGTTACTGTTTTAGAAAAGATTTTTAAATAACACTAATAAAATCTTTTAAAAGAAATGTTCTTCAATATCACCATATAGGCAAAACAAAACTGTCACCTGCTTTGAAGCTATAGTTATTTAAACAACTTTTCTTAGAAATTCATGCTGTGTAGTGCCAAAGAAAATGGCCCCACACTTGACTTTGTCCTTGCCTAACTGCAGGGTTTGCTCATAGTCTACCTCCTGGTTGGGGACACAATATAGCAATCTGCATCATTCTGAATGGTCAAGCACATGACTTCCCATTATTTCCAGTAGCAGTTTTATCCCTTGCCAAGATAGATCATATAGTTTCACATTGATGTTAACTTGGCACCTGGTGGCCAAAAAGTGTTTATGAGCCATATTTCCCTGTCTTTAGCACCTGTACCTTTTTCGCACACAGAATTTATTTGGTTTTGCAACATAAAACAAGACCCAGGTAAATCCTTGTGAGTCAACTCAACATCTTGTTTGCTCTCACAGCTTTGTGAGTCCAGAGAAGGGCAGAGACTTACTTCTGATCCTGGAGGATCCTCAGGGTCATAGTGCAGAATCTTCATGCCATTAGGATGGCATCCTGCCAAGATGTCTCCAGTGGCAGGATCAACAGATAAGTTATCCACTAAGGTGCCCAAGTGTATGACCTTCCAACAAAAAGGCAGTAGTAAAGTCATTTTCCCAATGGTCTTTCCCATCCCCCTCTGCTCCCTTCTACCACCATTGCCATGTACCTGAAACTGGCTTTTAGGGGCCTTGGCTACAGTGTTCTAAAAGTGCAAGTGCGGTTTCACCAAGATTTCTCTAGAATAATCATGTTTCCTTTGCTTAAGGAGCACATCCTCACATTCTCAGTTCAGAGTGGGATCAACGTCAGAGATTATGTTGCTTGGGCAAGACCGGATGCTCTTACCTTCCGTTCAGTTAAATCCCAGTTAGCACGCCTCTCCATGACATGCAGGTTCTTGGCTGTGACGTCAGCTACATAGACATATCTTTGAAGTAAATAATATGTCCATTTAGGTCAGTAGTAGAAAACTTTGATACCGATTTTTGTTTTGAATAAGGCTTATAAAGATTCATTCTAGTTCAAAGTGCAATGGCAGTTCCTGCTAAAGCACCATAGAAGATAACGGAGTGGTACGTTTAGCATGCTTGGGGTGCTTTAATTAGGTTTAAATCTGAAATAAAACTATGCAGTAAAATAATTGTTGTTTGAAAATGAAATACAGAATCAATCTCATTACTTAGAGTCACAAGTTTTTAAAAATAAAATGGAGATAAGTGGACCTCTTAAAAGAATAAAAGGGTATATACTTCCAAAAATGTAGTGACAGAAATGAAGTATCAGATTACCCTAGGCTCAGTCACAATCTGTATTTTTAAAGAGGAAGAACATTTAGAATTATGTTCCACAAGGATCATCTGTATACCCCAAGTTTACATGTCATTATTCATGGTGGTCCTTTTTAAATAAAAATTTCAATTCTTAACACTGATAAAATGTCATCTCCCTAATCCCATGCTGCTTTAGTTTCCTTTTTGAGTAGTCTGTCATTGTGACTAAGTCTGAACTCTGTATAATCACAAAACCCAAACTAAAGTAGACTTCCTTGGCAAACAATTTTGGATACTGACCTTAGTATAAGTGAAACAATAACTCTAGCCTCATGCCAGGAGAGGTTTGGGACATTTATCCTCTTTTTAGTGTGCTAGGAAAGCGTCCTTTAGAATGGTGTAGGAATTATGAATGATGTATCTGTGTGTGTGTGTGTGTGTGTAAAGAGTGAGGGAACATGCCTACTGTGCCTGGGATAGGGGACTACCTGAGATACAAGGGAACAACTGGTTTGCTTTAGAGCCCACGTTTACTGTGACTCATGGCCACGTCTGATCCTCTGTGCATAGACAGGCTATGGAAACCTAGGGACATAACCACCTGTTAAAGATGGGAGCCCACCAAAATGTCAAGGGCAAAGGGCCAAAACTGTAACAAAGCATACTTCTTATCTTGTGAAGCTGCGATCCCGTTGGCAGAGTTAAATCCTCTGGCCACCACTTTGACCTCTTTGGGGCTGTAGAAAAGAACGTAAGTCCAACGAAGATCCAAAAAGATCTCAAGAAGAGACAGGAAGTGGGTGGTGTAATAGTGGTCCCTGGTGGCATAGAACTGCTCTGGTCCAAGAACCACGATGTCATTCACACTAAAGTGGGAAACGACAGAGAGATAGAGATCATTATCAAAATCACTAACCTCTGTACAATAATCTGTCCATTTAAAAGCATATGCAAATCAGTATGGAGGCAGAAAATCCAAATTAAAGCCTATGACTTTGCAATTTCTTTATAGTAGAGAAGGCAGCTCTCCTGAGACCTTCACTGAGGACAGCATGAAACTAGGAAACCTGCATTAAATGTGTGGCATGGATGAGAAAACAAAACAAAACTTTCTGCTTTTGAATCACTAAGAAATCAGGGTTTTTCTGCATGTTCCTGCAGCATAACCTGGAGCATGCTGAGCTTTAACTTTGTCCAAGTATATGGCATTATGGGTAATATGCTTTCTTATGTTCTTCAATGGCATTAAAAATGTTTAAAAGAAAAAATTTTAAGCATTAAAAATGTTTAAATGAAAAAAATTTCACTTTCATTACCAGCAAAAAATAATAATTTCCTTTTTTTCAGAAGGAAAAAAATTTTAAAAGGAAAAGAAACTCAAAAATGTAGAAAATTAGTTAACTTTTAAAAAAGGAAAATTTGCATGAAACAGGAAATATCTGATATTTTGATGTATCCTTTGCCAAAGTCACCAGGTTATTCCTGTTGGTTTCAATGTTTCCTCTTCCCAAAAAGGTTTTCTGGTAAATTTCCAACCGACTTATGTAACACTTTCTTCTGCCTTTTTATAATTGCTTCATCAATGCATGTATCATGGCATCTCTGAAAGCCCTCCTTTAATTCTCACTGCATCACCCACCTTGTTCCAGCTCCTTCACCCAGTTCTGCATGGAGTCTGACAGACTTCCTGCAGGTGCAGACTAATGTACATTCTTCAAGTCTGGGGTACATCTCTCGCCTTCTAAACCCAAACGTTCATGTTGACATGAAAGCCCAGGAAACCATCACACTTGACACATGCATGACTAGGTATGCGAGCAATTCAAGGCCTGTAGAGGCACATTTTTGTTTAATGGGAACTGGGGCTGGTGGGCAAATTAATCCCTTTCTCATCTTGGCCAAGGTGTCCTGAAACAAGCCAATTCCATGATCTCAAGTAGCCAGCTGCACTTAAAAATGCACAATAACAATACATTTGCTATGCCTATCCTCCTATGTGAGTTTCCTAGTGCCTCCATAAGAAACCACATGGCTAAAAACAACAGAAATGAATTGTCTTACAGTTCTGGAGGCAATGAATTGGGAATCAAGGTGTTAGCAAGGTCATGGTCCCGCTGATTCCATGGGAGGAAATTCAGGAATACTATGAGACAGTCCCTGGCTTATAAAGGCATTACTGCAACGTCAGTACCCATCTGACATGCCAGTGTTCCTTGTAGCTGCTTGTCTTCTTAGTAGACAGTAGTCATGTTGTATTAAAATCACACCCTATTCTGGTATAACTTCATCTTTACTAATAATGTATAAATGATCTAATTTCCAAATAAGATTGCTTTCTAAGATACTAGAATTTCAACATATCTTTTGGGTAAGAGCAGAATTACAGCCATAACATGTTCCCTTCCCTGCCTCGGGCTGCTTCCTACTGCTTCTCTCTGTGTTTCCTAACAGAGTTCCGTAACAGGTTTTCCCCTCCCACTGTTCTGTCTGGGAACTCTTCTTGTGAGATCACACTTGTTTGGTACGATCCTTGCAATCTGCCGGGTAAGTGAGTGTCGCCCTTGAGAGAATCCCTAATTGGCTGAGGGAAATTTGAGGTGCAGATTAATTTTTGTCTCCAATTTCCCAAAAACTTCATGAAAGTTCTCACCTGCAGTGTAGCCTCAGAATGCAAGACAATGTGTTATGGAGAAGTTCAGTACCTTCTAATTCATATAACTTGCGCTCTGTGTGTCTGGTG
The DNA here is from genome assembly GCF_030435755.1 of Ochotona princeps. Classification (NCBI taxonomy): domain Eukaryota; kingdom Metazoa; phylum Chordata; class Mammalia; order Lagomorpha; family Ochotonidae; genus Ochotona; species Ochotona princeps. Next base: position 11,390,365 of record NC_080851.1, read on the forward strand.
ACTCCAGATTTTGTAGGGGAGAAATGTCTAAGAGATGCTCATTAGAAAGCAACAGAGAGCAGGAGAACCTCCCTTCTTTTTCTATTCATCTACGCTTGGGAGGAGTCAACCTCTGCCATTTTGGAGTGAGTCCTTTAGTGTTGAGCCCATTCGTACAACAGATAAATTCTTCATTTGTGGCTATAGTGGTGCAACAGGCAGCCTATCCACTAAGAAACTGACAAGAAAGGTGCTTGTCATTGCAACCAGAAGCTAAGCTTTGAATTCAGATGCAGTGAGGTTTACACAGTTGTTCTCCACCTATGCTTGATGTCATTAAACAAGTTACCTAACCTGACATTTCTTCAAGAATCGGTTCACTTGTGCCTGCTACTAAAAGCTATTGTCAGAATTAAGCTGAATTAAGTATTTTGGCACAGTATTGGTGCTTAATAAATGTAATTTGTTGTAAGTGCCCACGGACATTTATCAAGTTGTGCTTTAAAGCTTTGATTGAACAAAAAAATGGTTCATCCGAAGGCAGACTTTAATACCCAGTGGCTAAGGCTCACAGAGTACAACCTACCTGGACAACTAGAAAAGTGGGAAGGCGTTTAATGAGAGCTTAACAGTAGGTGTTGAGTTGCTGTGATAAAGAGGATGGGATTAGAGCTGGTCCTCTAAAATAACACCTTTATAGGATTAAAATGCTTTCAAAACACAGGGATATTCAATACTGAATACAATAATTTCCAGTGAGGTGCCTGGCATGGTCACTAAAGGAATGTGTAGAAAGCATTAGGGGAAAAAAAAAGCTTTAAAACAAAAGTTTAAGAAACCCTGCTGGATCAGAGAAAACAAAGCACTCCGCAGTGGTGAGCAATAAACGGAATTATGTAAGAAGTTAATTCCATACCTCTTGAGCAATTCATGTTTTATAGTTTTCAGGTGTACAAGGGAGCGTGGTTGTTCCTCAAATTTAAATACCTCCACCGTAGACTCCATGTGGGGATGATTCACAACATAAAGATATACAGTGTGGTCTACAAGGAAAGATTCCAAGATGTTTATTAGACCTGTTGTCACGCTTGGTCAACCCCCAAAGCTTTTCTTTATACATGCTGTATTGAGCCTCTAAGTGCCAGAGTCCCCATGATCATGAGGAAACTGAAATTCAGCAGGGGAATGAGTCAGCACCTCCACCACCACCACAGGCCAGAGGTGAGCACAGAGGGTTCTGTCGTGTTTTCTTTGACCTCACCTGCATATTTTTTCTGATAGGAAAACATGTGTTTCATAAATTTGGATTTGGTTTCCCCAGATGGCCCTTCAACTGCAGAAGTGAGCACAAGCAAATAACACTTGACTGAGAACTTTGGGTGTGTGATAATTGTCCACATTGCAACACAGTTCAAAAAAGTATCAGGACAGTGTAAATACCTGACAATAAGCAACTTTTCCCATCTGAACAATGAACTTGTGACATGAGTCAACTACCTGAGGTTATAAGGAAATGCTGAGTGAACCCTGGGGCCTTGAGATGTAAGCATTAATGCAGAAGCAAGCAAGCCAGCTAGTTCTTGGTGGCCCCTACCTCAGAAATGTTTATTCACCTATTTTCATATTGGAATGTGAACTGCTGGGAATAATGTTAAGAATAGGAAGCGCTCAGGGCTCCGCTTTGAGACCAGGTCTGATGAACTCTACAGGTTCTAAAGGGTCTAGTACCATTTTTCTACTGTGGCACCTGCTTTGTGTTTATCTTCCCCATTTCTCTTATTGATGTGGTTTCCAAAGAAGTAGAAGAGCAAGCCCAACCCCAGTACTCTTGAAACAGATTGGACATCTTTATTTGGGTCAAGAAAAGATGCTCCTTCATAGCATGTCTTTCTTCTGGCCTGGCCCAGCTTTGCCTCACAGCCAGGACTTGGCAAACAGAACATAGGCTAGATTTCAGCCTCCAAATGGCCCCGAAGCAGAACACTCTTGCTGAACACAGCATGGGTGACCGTATGTGCTGCCCTGTACAGGACCCTGACTACACAGTGTCTTTCATGGTGCACTTACCCTCTGAAAACCCAAGAGTTAATATGTAAATTGATATCATCTGAAAAATCCAACCAACCAACCAAACCCTTTCTCAAACTAACCTCAGCTCTGACACTGTCCTTGGCGTTCAGTCAGCCCCAGGAGAATCAGGTCACTTCATAGACCTTCTCCAAAGAGGCGCCTCATGTCTGGTACGCTATTGGACAAAAGCGCAATGGCCTTGAACTGTTTAAAGAGAGCCTAGAGTTCCAATATCAGTGCAATACAAGACACAGGATTAACAATGAGACCACCTGGATTCTAACTTTGGATTTGCCATTTTCTAAAGACAAAAGTGGAGTCATTCTTCACTGCGTCTTCTAGAATGCTAAGTATCCATATATGTTCGGCCTGTCCTATTGGGTTCCTTTCATTATTCAGCTCTTTCTTTACTATTTATTAGCATTCTGTGTACACAAAGTGCCTACCATGTACTAGATACTGTTCTGGATTCTGGTAATCCAAAGTCATGGGTACTTCGGTGGTGATTATATTGCAGAGAGGAAAACAGGAATAACAAGAAGTAAGCTGAATTCCTAAGAAATGAAATCAGCGTGTGGAAGAACTATTTGCACCCCATGTTTAGAGCAATTCAGTAATAAGGAATCAACTCAGATGTCTGTCATCTAATAACTGAATGAAGGATATGTGGTATATATACAGTGGAATACTACTCAACCATAAAAAGCATGAAATCTTTTCCTCTGCAACAAAATGGATGCAACTGGAGGCTGTTATGCAAAATGGAATAAGACAGTCCCTAAAAGACAAATTCTCTGCTTTCTCTGATATGTGCTGGTTAATATAGAATACAAATATATAAGAACGAAACTAACATGTTTTGATAATTAATTATAGCTCTTATCTATATTCCTGTGGAACAGTGGTCTTTATTTTTACCTATTGAACCTTATGGTTAATGTTGAATTAAGCCTGTGATTATAAAGTAAGTGGAAAGTATGTTATTACAAAAATTAAATGAAAAAAAAAGGTTAAAAAATAACAGGATAACTATCCTTTAGAGTTTTATCTCTGTAAAACATGAAGTCTGTTCTCTTTATATTAATAAAAAATTTTTTTAAAAGAATACTAGAGTAGAGAGATTTCTTCTTCAGAGATTGTCACCACTTGGAGGATCAAGTTAAGCTCATATCTAAAAATAAGAAAGAATTTTGCATAAACACAGCCAGGAGTAAAAAGAAATCGTATCTTTTAACATTTAAAAGAGAAAAGGTTAGCTGGGCCTTTGATGAGTGCTGAAAGCAGAGATGCAGCCACGAGTGACAGGAAAGATACCTAGCCTGGCCTGAGACGATGTGGAGGCTCCTCTAGAGGCTGTTGAAGCTGCAGCCTGAATGATGGAAAGGAAGCCAGGTATGCTGGAAAGGCATTCTGGGCAGACAGAGTGGCAAATGTGCAGGGGTCCTGAGACCTGAAGCACCTGGGCTTCTTCTCAGATGAATGAGAACAGTAATGGAGAATACTATAGAAGCAGCGAGGGAATCAGATTTGTATAACAAGTGGCAGTGACAAAATGGATGGAAGTGATATAAGAAGAGGGTTTGGGCCCGGCGGCCGTGGCCTAGCGGCTAAAGTCCTCGCCTTGAAAGCCCTGGGATCCCATATGGGTGCCGGTTCTAATCCCGGCAGCTCCACTTCCCATCCAGCTCCCTGCTTGTGGCCTGGGAAAGCAGGAGAGGACAGCCCAATGCATTGGGACGCTGCACCCGCGTGGGAGACCTGGAAGAGGTTCCTGGTTCCCGGCATCGGATCGGCGCGCACCGGCCCGTTGCGGCTCACTTGGGGAGTGAATCATCGGACGGAAGATCTTCCTCTCTGTCTCTCCTCCTCTGTGTATATCTGGCTGTAATAAAATGAATAAATCTTTAAAAAAAAAAAAAAAAAAAAGAAGAGGGTTTGGCTGAGGAGATAAGGTGAGTCCAGGGGAGACAGGTGAAGAGCTTGGTGGCAGATGGTGGCAGGAAGACAGGGAGAAGGGCACAGACCAAGGAGCTGTGGGAGAGGGGACCAGGCATTGTAACACACTGCCTGAATGGGTTAAGAAGAGGGGAGATGTGAAGGTTTGGATTTTTTTTTTTTTGGCCCTAAGGAATAAATTAGCTACTGATACAGAAACTGGAAAGCAGTGTAAAACGTGTAAGCTGGAGAGCAATGCAAAATTATTAAATACAATTATCAGGGAAGCTCAATAAATAGAAAGTGCATATAATACTTCAGGGAAGCATCTAATCTGCTTAATAGATCAGTAGTCAAGTAATTTGAAAGGCAACTGTTTGCAAAAATCAGCAAATATTTATGAATGCAAAATGAAGGAATTGAACAGAGATCTATTGCATAAGTGTACTGAAATAAGTATTAGGTATTGATTTTGTTTTTTTAAGTCATTATACTTAACAAATACATAATAATTCCATCATATCATTTTATTAAAAGTCTTGAGTTTCTATACTCATTTGACGTGCTCTTCATGTAGTTACTATTACTGACACTACATTGTTCTTATTTTACTACATGGCTCCACAGACTCAAAATACTTAAAATTGACTTGGTTTGAAATGATGAACTGTGGACAAATAAAAATATTAGAACTTATTCTTAAGTATATATGGAATATTGACAATGTTATATTTTTTGTCATGGCTCTTCTGGGCTATCATTCACACACAATTAAATTTACTTTTAAATTGGCAGATTTAGTAGATTTGATTATGAGTGTACCTCAAATGCAACTGAAGAAGTTTATTTTGCAAACAAAAAGGTGTAATCCCTGCAGTTGCTAAACAATATGCATTTCCATGAGCTTTTCAAAGACTCCCTCCTATAGTCACAAAAATGTGCAACAATAACCATTGTTTCATTCTAGCATAGTTTCATCACGCCCAAAGGAAGTCTCATACCCATTGGGTGCCACCAATTCTGAACTCTTCATATTAATGCAATCATGCAACATGGTCTTCAGTAACTGAATTTTGTCGTTTAACCTGGTGTTTAGAAAGTTCCTTAATATTGTAACATACATCAGGAGATTATTCCTTTTATCATCAAGTAATATTCCATTGTATAAATATATCACATTTTGTTTTGGGGGTCATCAGTTGCTAGACATTTGGGTGATTTCCATGTTTTGAGTAAAAGGAATCAAGTGGCCATGAACATACGGACACAGGTTTTTGTGTGGATTTCAGTTCTCTGGGATGAGAACCAAGAGAACCTGCTGGGTCGTAGGGAACTCTACAAAGAACACTTGAGGAACAGTCCAACTGGTTTCCGAAGTTTCCCAACCCCTACGAGCAAACTGGGATGGTTCAAGTTTCTCTACATTTTTGCTAATGTTTACTACTGTGATTTTTTTTTCACTTTTGTCAACCTAGAGTATGTGAAGTGGTATACCTCATTCTGGTGTTAATTTGCCTTTCTCTAAGGACTAACATTGTTGAACATCTTTTCATGTGCTTATCCTTTGTCCATTTTCAAATTTGATTGTTTCCATCTTTGAGTTGTAAAAATGATTTATATTTTATGGATACAATGTTTTACAAATGTCTCATTTTTTGGGTAACTTCTTGACTTTCTTGGGGTGTCTTTTAGTACATAAAAGCTCATTTTGGTGAGTCTAATTTATATTTTCCTCTATCTTTTAAATGTCATGATTATTTTTTAAAGAGTCCCTTATTTTGATTTGATTGGCAGAGAGAGGAGCAAGAGAAAGCTATTATATCCACTGGTTCACTTGCCAAATGGCTACAGGGCTGGAATCAAGCTGAGCCAAAGCCAGGAACCTAAAGCCTCTTCCAAGTTTCCCACGTGGTGCAGTGGCCAAGGACTCTGCCGTCTTCCTAGGCCCCAAGCAGAGACCTGGATCCTAAGTGGAGCAGCCGGAACATGGTACCCCTATGGGATGCTGCTGCTCCTTCAGGCTGCACCAGCCAGCTATACCACCATGCTGGATCCTGATGTCAAAACTGTTTTTAAAAGATTTCTGAGAAATTTTTCAATTAGGTTGTTCTAGTGCATAAAAAAAGAGGATGACAGGAAGTGAAAGAGGCCACACTGGGTAAAAAACATCAGTCTTCCTAGTTTCATGCCATGTTTTAACATACTTTCTATTCACATTATAATTCTACAAATTTTGTTTGCATAGTTATGGTAAAATGACATTGTCACCTACCTTTATCAACGAAAGTACTTATCCCATGTGGATTGAATGCTTCTTTATCAAATCCATTAATAATTTCCAGTACTTGTGCTCTTGGGTTCTGCTCATTCAGATCCATCAAGAAGATTTTGCCTGGCTCATCTGGTGCGAAGCTTGGCATGCCGGGATATTTTAATCCCTTTAAAAATAAGGAGGAAGGAAACACACATTCAAATGTGTCAAATAATGTATTCATGAAATGGAAGCTAAAATCCCAAAGCCAAACAAAAATGTCTACATTTTCTAAATTTCATCTAGATCTCTAGGATGTTTCTGATCCATTGCCGTGATTTGAGCTCACGCTACCAATATCATCTAAACATTGGCCATGATGACAAGAACCAATATTCAAGATCAAGAAAAATTGTTAATTTAGAAAGAAAGAATTGAGCCAAAAAAACGTAACGCAAGCAGCCAGGCTATGTTACTTTTTTTGAGTTCCTTGTTCTGCCTCTGCCCCAGGTCCTGTCTCCATCGAATGAGGAGGTAAAACTGCTAAGATTCTTTGTATTCCTGACACTTCATAAGTTGGCCTTCTCAAGGCAGTGACAAGGGGTGTAAGATTAAATTTTATTGTTCGTCTTCCCACATTGATTTTATTACGCAGCAGCAAATAGCAGAATCAGCAGAGAATTAAAGTAGGGATTCTCACCTCATAGAATTTGATGACTTTTGCCCAGTTTTGCTCCTGTTTGACACAAATTCTTTTCTCCAAATATTGCAAGAACATTCTAGGAACTTGGATAATGACCCTTTCCACTACAAGGACTAGGTGTTAATTAACTCACAAGACACATCATGAATGTATCAGGCTTTTGCTGTGTCAAAACTTGGGACTCATTTATTCTACACCAGTTACAGGATGGTCTGTTTTCTCTCCATGTACCTTCTCCAAGACTCTGGTCCATAACAATATCAAGAAGCCTGTTACTCCTCCTATCCTGGTATCTGATTGACAGTGCATTTAAATTTTCTCCTTCCTACTCTCTCTCTCTCTCACTCTTCCTTTATTGTAAACAGCCAAACCACACTTATACACATACTTATAAAAATATTATTCTTGGCCTCCTTGTACAGTAGTCAATTTCCCCTAAATTCTTCCACCAACAGCTTCAAGCTTTTCATAGAAAATCTTTCTGTGTCCAAATCTTTTTTCCCAGCATTGAGTTGGGGGATAGGGGATCCAGGTGTTCTCCCAAACACCACCAACATTACTGAAGAGGATATGCTAATTCCCTTTTCTGTTCTCCTTCAGCCACCACAGCTGGGGGATAGAAGGACATGCCCCTAGCCACTCTAGACTTCTGCTTCCAGACCAGCAATTCTGTCACTGTCAATTAGCTGACAGTTTTTCAAGGAAGCCATGCCATTTGCTTTATTGTTAAAAATCTCTACCAACTCTCTTTGTCCTGGTCTGGATCTTCTAAAGGGCAAGTGGCAAATCAGATGCAAAGACTTCATTGCAGGATCATCACCCCAAGGTCAGCCATATGTTCTAGTCAATTTCTTGTTCATTCTAATAGGTGAGATGCTGGATTTTTCCAACTATCCTAAGTCCTTATCTTCTAGAACCTGCACCTTTTTCCTTTGTATGTGGGGTGGACAACTTTACTTCCTACTTGCTCTGGGAGGCAGCTCCAAGCAGTACACCAGAGTAGGTGTGTGGGGAGCTTTGAGAGAAAGGAGGTATGAGGGCACTTACTGCTGGGGAGTGGAAAAGCTGGATATTCTAAAAATGAAAATATCTGAAAGGAAGGTATGGGTGGAGCGCTACAAGCCGACTCAGCCTAGATTAAGTGCTCTGGTCAGTAAAATGCTCTGATAAGTGTGCAGATGGTTGGCTCCTTTGCTACTCAAGACAGTCAAGAAAGAACTGGGGCAGCAGTCCCGCTGTGTGCTTGTGATTCCAAGCAATCCTTTCAGTACCATTTTCCTGAGAAGATGGTGAAGGTCACTTGGCAGTGCAAGAGTCGTAGCTCCCCCAGAGTACAGGTTTATGTGTGGACAGTCACTGAGAGCCTTCACCCACCAGCACATGCATTCCTCCTGCTTGTGCTGGTTGTTAGTTGCCAGATACATCAATGAAAATTCTAAAACCCTGGCCTTAGGGAGCTCAAAATGTAGTGATGTAGCAAGCAGCAAGCAAATCAGTACGTATGATTCAAGGCAGTCTAAGCACAGGGGATGTGGGAGCTACCTCAGCCAGCTGGTAGGTGTTAGGAAAGCTTTCCCAGAGGAACTCAAGTACCAGCACAGCGAGGCCTCCCAGAGAACTAGGCTCTGCTCACAAAGTGTGAAGGAGGAAGTTATCATGCAGGCCAAGAGAAGCATGCCAAGTACTAAGGCAGGGAGAGAAATACGCTGTTTGGCACTTCTAATTTTACTAAAATGATCGATTGCACAGAAGGGTGGGGAATCATTTTTTTTCGTGCCAAGGGCCACTTGGATATTTATAACATCATTCCTTGGCCATACAAAATTATCAACTTAAAAAGTAGCCTGCTACAGATTTACTAAATTTTGAATTCCACCTGCAGTTGTCTCAGCAGGGCCAGACCCAATGCCTTTGCAGCCCTTATAATACCCAGATTAGACTTTGTCTACCCTTGCAAAATGATCAGCCTCCAAATGTCTTCTGGGTAGCAAGACAGGATGGTAGTAGAAACCCAGAGCAGATTTGTATTTCTTATAGAGCAGAAAAATGAAAAACAAGTGAAGAATATAATCCTTAGCTTCTAAGCAGGAGCTGTTAGTATACAGAAAAGAGACACATCATTCAGAACTTCATGTTGACATTTCTTAGGGAACTATTTGTGATGAAACTATCTACTTTCTGGATAGCAATAATTCAGTGTTGCTAGACAGTTCTGCTTTATATAGATTTTGGGAGAAAAAAAATAAAATCCCACCCACACATATCACCACTAGGATCAACACTAGTTCACAGAGGTGAAATGAGACCTCCACTGTACTCTAGTGTGCACAGTTAAGAACCAAGAGATTCAGGTCACAGTTATACATTCCCTCTTTGGTTGCCCAGAATATTTCTATGTTTAAAATTTGTGGAGGGAGCCCTAGGTTAAGATACCTCATACCATATCAGAGTACTTGGGTTTGAGTCCAGACTCCAACTCTGCTTCTAACTTCCTGCTCATGTGGACTGTAGGAGACAGAGATGATCATTAAGTCATTGTGCTCATCTTGAGTTCCCTGCACCTGGCTTTGACTCAGCCTGGTCCCAGATATTGCAAGCATTGGGAAATGAATCCATGGATAGGAGCTCCCTCAGTCTGCTTCTCTCTTGGCTTCTCAGATACATTTTAAAGTAATAACTAAATACAAAACAGATATTCTTTGGTGATATAGTGCTAGCCAAATATGAAATACTGGGTGTACAATTTTAGTCATTGAAATTCACACTGAAAATGTGGTAGATCAGTTTTTAAAGGAAAATATTAGGTTCCCATTCCCAAGTGCAATGGATCTGATAAATACATGATAATTTGAACACTTCACAAATATACATTATTTGTTCATGGAATTTGGTCCTGGCATAGCTTCCTGGTCACCCCAGACCTTGGAAGGTAGTACTGGGAATAAAATGTTTTTGAAAGCCATGAGAGGAATGGCAGGGAACCTAAGATAGGAAGTGTTCAGGGTTTGGAATCAAATCAGTTGGCATTTGACCTACTAACATTTGGACACAGGCAGGCATGGCAAGAGGAACAGTGGCTAGTGAGAAGATGACGCTGATCAGCAGTCACAGAGGGCAGTGCTGGGGATGACCAGCTGCAGAGGGCATCCCGGGGCTCAAATGGAAATCAGTGCTTCTTTATTGAGAACCTGGGAAGTGTGCAATGGCCCACTGGATGCTGCCGATCATGGGGCTGTCTGCGCTGGCTGTCTCCTGAAATGCTTGAATTACTCCTCTAGAAGCCTGCTTTCCTTTGGCGTGGTGAGAGTGTCAAGGTCCATCCGGCTGTGTTAGTCAGCAACGCTAATGCACTGTCTACACGACTATTGACACGAGCAGCAGAGTGGCGCAGAAAATACTCACACTGGAGATAAAAGCCAGCCCACTAGGAAGTATATCAATATCTTCTGAGCCAGTTTCTGCAAAAGAAACAAAGATGTATGGGTGAAGGCTTTAAAAAGAAATAAACCTCTTCATTCAAAGTTTGAACTTCCTTTGAACACTCTGCTGCCCGTTTCAACCATTTGCTTGGGAAATATGAGCTCTCAGAAACCCCAGCGTGTTGCTGCTCTATAGACAAACCTGACTCAATCTCCTCAAGTATTAAATAAGATTTTATAACTCCAATTCCAGGAGAAAAAGGCAAATTAATATCCTAGGTTTACCCTTTAAATACAATTTCCAGGACCCATCCTGAGAGAGATTATGTTATTCCCCATAGAAGACTAAGTGATAAAGTTGGAAAAGTCATAACTGTGCAGCCCATTGATAGTCCCCTTCACCAAGTATTCCTTCTAACTTGTTATTGAGGCCTAATAATTTATCGTGACTCAATTTCATTGGGAGACTATTGAGTAATGATTCTATGTAAAAGGAACAAGTTCTAGCATAGACCATTGGACATACAATGTTTAATAAGAGTTTGCTCACAAATCTTTCTTGCTGAAAGCTCATTTTGAACGTTTTTTTCTATAGAAGGAGGCACATAAAAGTGAAAATCTCTTGAGAACATAATAATAAAAGGTTGGTGGGACTTCTAGTGAGCAGACAGATCCATATAAAATGTGGCCTCAAGCAGGCAGGACTGAGACAGAAGGCAGCAATCACTCAGTGTGACAAACAATTCTACAAATATGTCAGAACACATAGATACCATAGCCACGTTTCCTCAGATGTGATGTTCATACTGTTACATGAAGGAGGGAACTTTACTGGAAGCAGCTTATTGGAAAGGGCTTTATCATTACCTCAACAAATACAGTAAGACGCATGCAATACCACATCACAGCCCCAGCTAGATGTGGGGCCACAGACTCCCCCTCTCCCTTTTTCCTCTTTCCCTTACTGCATCTATAATGTCTATGTGTATATCTCTATCTGTATTACACTTACAGCTAAGTCCACATCAACAGTTGGTTTGTTCCTATTTCGCTCAAAGCATGAGACCTGGAAGCCCTGAGTCAAACATTACAAATCAAGTGATTTTAGAGCTGCACAGGAGACTACAGGGAGCTTACACGAGGTGCAAGGGGATGCCAGAAGGGGCCAGTTGAATATGGTGTTTCAGTGACTCTCCCCAGCACAAATGGAACAGGTTGAACAGTCTTTACTTAGCTCTGTCAGATGCATGAGCAATAGAGTCATTGTTGTTTTAAAGCATCAAATGTTGAGATGACTTGTTGTATAGCCTTGGAAATTGGGACATGTGGGAAAATGGTTACCTGGGAGAATGAGCTGCTAGGATGCCAACAGGCAGTTGGCAGAGGATAGGGGAGAATGCCGACAAAGCCAAAGAAAATGCAAGATGTGAATCAACAGAATGTGAGCCACAGACCCTGAAAATGGGAGAACACAAGTAATATTTTATTCATTATAATGAATTTTGCAACTGATCTCCAAGCATCAACATGAAAATGAAATTAACCAGAATTTCTCACTTCCCAAACATTCAGTTAAGGAGGATTTACCTATGTGGGGGTATTTTAGAACCCTCATGAAAAATGTGTTTTATGAAAAAAAAACCCTGCATATATTTGGAAGGCATTGCACCATAATAAACATATCTTAATTCTATTTCTCCATATCCTCAAAAAGCCTGAAAGATTTAGTGGGATTTCCATATTGAGCAACAAAGGCATTACCATGGGGAGACTGAATGAAACATTCTAAACAATCACAGAATCACATCTAATACACTTTGGTTATGTTTTGGTGTTTTCTCCTGCCTCTCTGAGCACACACTGTCGATTTCCTTTTACCGTCATCTCCTCCCCACCTGTGACCCAAATGTGGATGTCCTCTACGCTCTGCTTTGCATTTTTTTGGTGACAGGATATCCTCTCTCCTTGCATGGTTCACTCTAGCCCCATAGTTAGGGTTCCCCTCACAAGGTCTTCATTCTAATTATCTAATTCAAGCCCATTTTTTTGGCCTCAAGTTTTAGACTTCTGTACTCACCCATATATTGACCATTTCTGTCTGATTTGTCCATTCCTCCTATTCAACAGATTCCAATCTGATCTGGACATTGCTTCCAATCTTCATTTTTATCCGGATGACATTTTCATTCCCCAAGATCCCAAAGCAGAACCTTGGAGTCTTTTGGAGCCTCCCTTTTCCATAATCCCTAAATCCATATGATCACCAGCCATTCAAACTCTGAAATTTTGGAGCTGCTGTGGTGTGGCATGTTAAAGTGCTGCCTGAAATACTAGCATCCTATATGGGTGCTAGATCATGTCCTGGCTGTACCACATCTGATCCAGTTCCCTGCTAATATGCATGGAAAAGCAGTGGAAAATGGCCCAAGTGCTTGGATATCTGCACCCATGCAGGAGACCCGGAAGAATTTGTGGTCTGGCACAACCCTGGGCATTGCAGCCCTTTGGGGAGCAAATAAGCACTTAGAAGATTTCTTTCTGTCTTCCCCTCTGTCTCTGTAATTCTCACTTTCAAACAGATCTTTTTGACTTTAAATCAAATTTTAGAATTTTTCTCCTGGATTTTTATAAGAGTTTCCAAACTGATTATCTTTGCTCCTCTACAGCCATTCGTTGTGCTGCTGAATCACATATTTTAAAAGATTTATTTAATTTCATTTGAAAGGCAGATCAGATTTATGGAGAGAAGGAGAGACAGAGAGAAAGACCTTCCTGTCACTGATTCACTTCCCAAATGACCTCAACAACTGGAGCTGAACTGATCCAAAGCCAGGAACTTCTTCCAGGTCTCCCATGTGGATGCAGGCTCCCAAGCCTTTGGACCATCCTCTACTGATTTCCCAGGCCACAGGCAGACGGGCTGTATGGGAAGTACGGCAGCCAGAACATGAACTGGCACCCATGTGAGATCCAAGTGCTTGCAAGAAGAGGATTTAGCCATTCAGCCATCATCCTGGGCTCCATGAATCATGTGTTTTGTTTTGGGGTTTTTTTTTTTTCATTGTAAATTTGATGTTCTTAATCATTGGTTTAAAACCTTCTAGAGACTTGCCAGGACTGGCAATATACATTCCAGGACCCTTTCTGTAGATCCAAACCCTTCCATCTTGGACCAAGTCTCAGTTCTGGTGCTCCCATCTCTCCAGTCTACATTCCAACTGTGCTTAAGGGCTTGACTAATTTGTGAAATAAGTAGACCAACTGCTTGTAAGCCAGCATACATGTTGTTCTCTCCTCTTTGCCATACTCAAATCTTTCCCACAAGAAACTCATCTCCACTTATCCGAGTATCAGCTCTTGTAATGAACTTGGGAGCCACTGCCTCAGAATTTTTAAGCTCTCTTGGTTTTGAATCCTATTGTCTAATAAGATTACCCATAGTTAACTCCCCCCCACAGATCAAGGACTGTTAAAGTTCTCAATAAAAGCTGGTTGATTGAGTAAATAATAAATACTTTAGTTTCCTTGAAGTTCATCTTGTTTTAAGGTTAGACTACTGTTCTAAATTTCCCTGATACAATGGTTTTTCTAAATGATCTTTTGACTTGATGATGGAACAAATCAACATGCATTCAGTAAAAACTATGCTTAAAATTGTGAATTTTGATCTTTTCCCAGACTGGTGTTATGCACCATGATCTTCATTCATGATACTGGGCAGTGGTCATAGCAGCCATAGTTCACAGTCAGCCACATACTCTGGAGGGGAAATAGCTGACACTCTACAGCATTCTGCGTGGCTAAGCTTGGATGTTCAGGTGAGGTGTATACAATGAACTCTTGACCTATTATATTTATAACTTATAAGGAACTTATCAGGATGTAACTCCCTTGTAAGTTGAAGAGCAGCCATACAAGATAACCTGAGTGTTTTGCTGTTTAGTTCTTTTCTTCCAAATGACATTTTAGTTATCTTGTCAGTAACTTGTCTACAAATGAGCATTTTCTTGAGGGGTTTTGTGCCTGTCTTTATTTGCCCCTTCCAGAACATGGAGATCCGATGCATTAAAGTAAGAAGTGGAAAAGAATTACCAACCTCTTATACAATGTTGCCAACCTTACTTAACCTCACCTGTGTGCCACGTGCATGATAGGCCAGTGCCTCTGAGCAACAACGGCACCAGTGGCAGCAAGAGCTCCAGTCACCTTCCTCTGATCCTCTTCCACACACATCAGCTTGCACAAAACATTCATGGAAATCTAAAATCAGTTTTATGGATAGGTGCCTACTGCTTTTTAAGTTGTCAGTACTACTAGTGCCTGGGCTAACTTCATTCTTTAGTTGTCTCTTCAATCAATCCCTGTGGGCATCCTGAGAAAGAGTTCCAGGAAAACATTGCTGCTAGTCCTTTTTACATCTTGGAGAGAAGGTTCCTACTTCCAGCTAAGGAAACATGGCACTGATGATGGAGCGGAAGCACATCTTGACCACACAGGAAGCTACAGAGGGCAGAAGGGATGGGAGGGAAGTGAGGCAGATACAAATCCAAAGGCTGTCTTCCTGGTAACACTGCCCAGGAAGAAACCTAACATATATATTTATAAAGTATAACTTTGACTGGAATCCAAGAGTAGCCAAATAACTGCCTATTCGACACCTATCCTTGGCCTTTAAAGTCTGAAAGAATAAACTTAATACCAAGTGATTTAGGAGATAGGATTCTTAATGGGAAAAATATTTCAGCTCTTGATCTCTCATCTGAGAAAGACTTCTGTGAAGAAAACTCAGAAAGCAAAAATCAGAAAGAGCTTCTTCCACCAGTTAAATAAACCTGAGAAGTCTGATCTTGAAGGAAGCTGAATTCAGCTTTTCTCTCTGGCTGGTACTGCTCTCTATACCCCATCTGAAATCCGCCAGTGGCTCTGTGGCCTCATAAAGGCGAAAGGCTCTACCTGTTGAACAGATGGATCTTGTGTGGGCTGTCCTACTAACTCTTTATTTACATGTATCTAGCCTTCATTCTTTTGATTAGCCTATATTTAGTAATATTGGAGCCATTTGTATCTCAGATTGTCTATTTTCAGCTGCTGCAATACTTTCTTGGAACTTCTATAAGGAAAAAAAACCATGTTGCTGGTAGATGACAAAGGCAGTGTTATGCAACAGAGTATAAAGGCACAGAGAAAAACAAACTGTTCACATTCTAGCTCCATAATCCTCTGCTTCTGGATTATTGGGCAAGCATCTGAAGCAGTCTAGGTGCTTTGTTGATTTCCTATCCTCAAAGTATGGGTAACAGAGTTCATGTCACAGATACTTGTGAGCATAATGTTGATGTAAAGAACATGATGGAATGCGTATATACACTGGGCCTTTTGATAAAGCAGCTTTTTATTTTTAGATGTCAGCCCTGTCCAGTTGGCAAATAATCCACGATCATTCTAACTTTTGGTTAGTTCTCCAATATAAAGTGTAAATATACCAACAGACAGGAAAAGTAATACAGAATTATCTTCTCTTGTTCCTATCCAGCTTTGGAATATTTTGAGTCATTCTCTTCAAAGTGCTTGGGTAAGCAGAACACTGACCCAGGAATACTACAGTTTCAGCCCCTTACATCTAGTTAGTTGCACAACTTGAAAGTCAGATTAGCTCTTGGCAATTATCTAGGCCAATTATCCCTGTAATTTGTTTGGCAGGCTCACATTTTTTGAGAAGTATAAAGGTGTATGGCCTACGCATGCACAGTACTTCACAAAACAACGAATGAATGAGTGAATGTCAGGTTTCCTTACTTTACAATGCAATCCTGATCTGCCATCCCAATAAGTTGATGGGAAATACAATCCAAGTCATTAGCAAGGTTCTCTGTAGGGTTGTCTAATGATTCTAGGTGGTCGTGGGTCTTAAAACCAAGCTGAGTATTTTTTGGAAGCCCTATGACCTTCAGTCTATACTAGTCCCCCATTGAATTAATTACTCACTGTCAAACCAAGTATGGTCCATTTAATGTTCACAATTATTCCAGTTCCATGTCACGCATGGACACCAGGCTGCTAGCTGAAGCTGGCGTGCACAGTGCAAAGGGGTGTCAGGCAGTGAAACAAGGGTCTGTATAATTCAGAGAAGTCTTATCCCTTCTTTATCAGAAAACTCTGAAGAAACTCAAGCTTTTAAAGTTTTTTTTTTAACTGAAAAAAAATCTATTTATTTGAGAGACAGAGCAGGGTGGTGGTGGTGAGGGGACTCCCACCTGCTGGCTCATTAGCTGGGACTGAGCCAGGACTCCAGCCGAGAGTGGGGAATAAATCCAGGTCCCCTTGTGGGGGCCAAAATCCAATTACTTGAGCCAGCAGTGACACCTCTCATGGTGCACATTGGCAGGAAGCTGGAATTTGGAGCCAGAGCTGGGACCTGAACCCAGGAATTCCAATGTGGGATGTGAAGTTTCTAGCCAGTGCTTTAACGATAATGCCAATACTCAAAAGTCAGGAAAGGAGTTGTCCTGGGTTCTTCCTGCTTTCCTGCTGGCAGCAAAAACCACCTCTATGATCCAGGATACTCATTTTGGGAAATTCAGCTTTGAAGGGGTGGGTGTTTGGTACTGTGGTTAAGATGAGGCTTGGGACACCCATATCACATGTCGCAGTTTGCCTGTGTCTGCATCCTGAAGCCACTCTAGCTTCTTGCAAATTCAGTGTGTCCTTGAAGGTAGCAGGTAATGATGGTTCAATTGCTTGGGTCCCAGCAACCCAAGCAGGAGAATCAGAAGGAACTCCAGGCTACTGGCTTTGACCTGGCCCAGCCCCACATACTGTGATCATTTGCATTTGGGAGACTGGACCAATAGACGGCATGGAAGATCTCTTTCTGTTTCTCTCTATATAGTTCTCTGGCTGCCTTTTAAGGAAAGAAAAATTGAATAACAAAAAGGGCAGAAAACAAAAAACTCAAAAGGGCTCATTTTTTGCCTATGTGTGTGTGTATGCATGAAAATCAGGAAAAACAAAATGCACATTCATACACACACATACATACAACTCTCCTGACACCTATTGATCAACTGGGAGACCTCAGATCTCAGAGTGAAAGCAGAATACAGCAGCTAGGAAGATAAAGTAAACAAGAGTTGCCGCGCATGAGTCAAGGCTGGGAAAGTTGGAGGAAATAAGTGACTTGTGGCTGATTTCAATAAACAGAGGTGGGATTCCATTTTTCCCGTGCAGAGGTGAGAAGGGGAGAGGGAACAATACACAGCCTAGTCCCCTCCTCCCACTTTTTCTCCTAGAAGCGATGTGAGGAAGAGGTGGAGGTGTGCAGCCCCAAATAACCAGGAATCGTGGTAATTCAAAGGTGAGATCCATCCCTCCCTGGAGGAGTTACAGTGACACAGATACGCCACTAATAGTCTCATGCGGGAACAGGAGCGACACTGGGAGAGCAGCTCGTTCATGCACTTTGACCCAAGTCTCCTGCGAAAGGGCACACCATCTAGTGGGGCAGTCCAGCAGGAGAGATGTTCCTGAGTGGGAGCCGACGGGGCAGGGGATGATAGGAAGGACCTGCTGGTTTCCACGAAAGAAGGGAAGGTGGAGCTGTCCTTGGAATGGACATGGAGGTCTGCTGTCTGAGAAGTCAGAAACTAAGCTGTGGATTTTAGATTAATTTTTAAAAAGGCGTCAAGGTATACTGTGAGTTTTATTTATATATCTAGCATCTATTTTTATTTGAAAGGCAGAGCGAGAGAGATTCATGTCTCTGGCTCCCTATCCAAATGCCTGCCACAGCTCAGGCTTGGCCAGGCTGAACCAGGAGACTGAAATTGAGTCTGGGTCTCCCACAGGAGTGGCAGAAACCCAAGAACTTGACACATCACCTCCTTCCTCCTGAGGGATGCACTAGCAAGGAGCTGGAGCCGCAATCAAATCCAGGCACTCCATGTGGGGTGTGGACACCCCAAGCCGTGCCTTAGTCACTGTCCCAATTGCCCACTGCCAGATTAATTTTGAAGGTAATAACACTTGAAGCCAGCAATGTCACCAAGAAATGGGTGATGGGGATAGAAGATAAGTCAGGGAGGTAGCAAAGGAAGGAAAGGAAACACTCCCAGAGGGAGACCAGGAGCTCGTGGGAATAGGCAAAGGCAACTCAGAGGTGATCCCCACATCAGGAGACATGTGAGGAAGACAAGCAGACAGAAACAAGCCACAGACTTGGGTCTTTAGCAGACCCCTTGTGTGGGGCCACTTGGGGAAAGCAGCCGGGGTGGAAGGCACCAAGAAGAGCCAAAGCAGGAAGGGGATTGCATAAGTTGGCACTGCTCAGCCGAGTGGGGCTCAGTCCTGCGTGCTGCTGGGCCCTCTTGACACTGTCCCAGACGTACCGATTCCCTCAATAAGGCGACAGCTCTGGGGTTCTACTAGCTCCAGTTCTCGAACTGCACCAATTCCTTTCCTGTAGAAGACAGTGACAACACAGAGGTCAAGGTACAACCTGGCAACCCATGTCCAACTGACCTTGGCTTTTAACCACCAGTGCTTAACTCTGTTTATCCTTAATTGATACAGACAACAGATGCAATATACACATTTTGGTACTTGTATTTGCTTTCATAAGGTGCTCTTACTTGGGTAATGTACCTGTTTTGGGTAATTTGACTGCAATTACTGGAAAACTACAACATGGTTTTACAGGGAAAAAAAAACGTATTATTTAAATACATACTGAACAATGTTGGTAACTTAAATCCACAAAATAGCATTATGTAATTTTCTATAGTATCTATTGTAAGTTTACACTCACTTTTCTTAATCTTCCAGTTTTGAATCTGACTTACCCAAACTGTCTTCCCAAAATGCCAGAGTCTCTTTTTTTTTTTTTTTTTTTAAAGATTTTATTATTATTGGAAAGCCGGATACACAGAGAGGAGGAGAGACAGAGAGGAAGATCCTCCACCTGATGCTTCACTCCCCAAGTGAGCCGCAACGGGCCGGCGCGCGCCGATCCAAAGCCAGGAATCAGGAACCTCTTCCGGGTCTCCCACACAGGTGCAGTGTCCCAAAGCCCCGGGCCGTCCTCAACTGTCCTCCCAGGCCACAAGCAGGGAGCCGGATGGGAAGCAGAGCTGCCGGGACCAGAACCAGCGCCCACATGGGATCCCGGCGCGCCCAAGCCGAGGACTTTTAGCCGCCAGGCCACGCCACCGGGCCCCAGAGTCTCTTAAGAGATAAATTCCTTAGCTTTTATTTTAGCATTATTTTTAAAAATCTTAGACTAACATACTTTGCAAAAATGTAAATTCATGAAACTGACCACCATGGGCCAAAGCATTTTTCCATTCAGCATTCTGGTTTGTACAGTGAAGCGTTCTTCTGAATTTATTATTAAGGATGATTAAAAAATCTATTGGGGCACACCCCATGTATGACTTTCAGTTTGTCATAAATATGCTTTTTTAAGTTTTTCTTTACTGTGATTGCATGGTTGCTCTGGTAACCAATGTTACAAAAATACTTTCAAGCTGATACACAATGTGTTAAACATAAGCGGCCTCCTGGCAGCTCAGCAGAGGTGAGCCAGAAGACCCTGGCGTCCACAGCGAGAAAGCAAGAGAACTTAGAGACCACTGGAGTCCACAGGAATCCCAGGCAGCAGCTCAGGATTCCTCCCTGTCACACTTGCCCCTGCATACCATTGCACAGCTCCCAGAGCTACTCAATGCCTGCCTCCACCACCTGCAGGTTTCAGCTCAACACAACCCATTCCCACTCAGGGTCAGCTCTTGGAATCTGAGATGGGTTCTAACCCAAAGCTACTTGCTGTCTAGACAGGCCTGGGCTAAGGCTGAGTCACCCGTGAATGTCTCCTTGATGGCCGTGTCTGCCACCTCAAGTCCTGAGCTTCTGCCAGACTTTGTTGACAAGTGAAATGTTAGAGAGAGAGAGAGAGAGAGAGAGAGAGAGAGAGAGAGAGAGAGAGAGAGAGAGGAGACAGACAGACAACAGGGACAGGGGTATCTGTCCTTCAGAAAACAAATGTGGGCATTTCTGCCCTATCTTTTAGGAAAGTTGGGCAGGCAGTTCACTAGCAAAGAAGTGGTTCCTAGTGGAGAGTTTTCAGGCTGTGTCTCAGGAGTGAGGTCCCAAGGCCTCGCATTCCAGCTTGCCTGCCTTGAAAGCGACTTGGGGCCGTCCTTGACCTACCCTGGGAGAGGACAGAGTCCAGGGTGCCTGCGATGAAGAGGCGGACTCACCTGAACGCCAGCAGCCGCTCTCCGATTAAGGCTAGGCAGACCCCCAGTAGGGTCAGGATCAGCAGCTTCCCCATGGTCCCTGCATGCCAGGTGGCAAGGAATGGGTGCAATGATCTCCCCAGGGCTGGGCGGGCAGGCTCTGGCACCGCCCATCGCCCGCCCGCGGCGACTCCCTAGTGGGGAGGTACAGATACTGGGACTCCAGGTGTGCGCTCCCTCCCAACGGACGCTCCGGTTCAAGGCCACCTGGAAGCACCGGAATTCGCCAACTGAGTTAAAGTGCACTTTCATGCTCAAAGTACCAGGAAAATTAGGTGCACCAAGTTTCTTTTTCCTACAGGCTCAAGTTACAGGGAAGGAGCAGGAGTCTTGCTCAGGTTAGGAGTTTCCTAGGCGCCGGCTTTAGGGAGGGCTCCGGAGATCTGGCTGCTAAACAGGGGGGATTCTACCTCAGCTGCTCTGAGGAACTAAGCCGGAGGATCAAAGGGGAGGAGAAATCCAGAAACCTCCAGCAAACTTCCAAGTTTCTGGCAGGTGAGACTGCTCCGAGTCCTAGGAAGGGAGAACGGCCGTGGAGGGCGGTAACTCCTGCGCCAAGACACGAGGCGCAGGACCCGAATGTCAAGGTTCTACCCTGAGTAAGGAACCGACTGCGGGTCGGGTTCAAGCTGCTAATGAGATGGATTTGCGGATGTCAGTGTCTTACTGTAGTTGATGGCATGAGGGGAAACCTGAAGAGAAGGACAAGGAATAGTTTGGAGGAAAAAGCAGGCACAGCGGGAGGGCTGTTTCTCCGGAGGTCTGGCTTCCCTGCCCCCCTTCTTCCCATTTTCCTAACATAGACAGTTTTGAGGGGAGGAAAGGGAAGATGGTGGAAAGTTCAAAGAGTTTGGGCAAAGTGCTGTCTTCAAATATGGCCTATTCATTGCAGCTGAGTCAATGTTGATTGAGAGATGAAGAGTTATCCAGACGTGGGGATATTAAGAAAAGATTGTCCACGATATATGGGATGCAAAGTGACAGTATGACTACATAATTATGAAATGAGTAATGACACGATTCCTATGCAATTGCAAGGTTGCCTACATTAACTCTTGTCATTCTAAGAACAACCGTTGGTATGAGCAACATACAGATGTGAAAACTGAGCCGAGTGATGTAGGGACTTCTCGAGGTCACAGGGCTGACAAACAGCAATGGCACACAGTTCAGCTCTGAAGTCTGTCCTTAGCTTCGCTGCCTCTGTTAAAGCTATACAACGAAAGCTGAACTGAAACAATCCTGTAGCATCCAGCTTTGTACAGCTAAGACAATTCTTTTTAAGATCATGGGGCCCTGCGCAATAGCCTAGCGGTTAAAGTTCTCACCTTGAATACACCAGGATCACTTATGGGCAATGGTTCTAATCCCAGCAGCCCCACTTCCCATCCAGCTCCCTGCTTGTGGCCTGGGAATGCAGTCGAGGATGGCCCAAAGCCTTGGGACCCTGTACCCGCATGGGAGACCCGGAGGAAGCTCCTGGCTTCGGACTTGCTCAGCTCCAGCTGTTGCGGCTGCTTGGGGAGTGATTCATCGGATGGATGGTTCTCTGTTTCTCTGTCTCTCCTTCTCTCTGTATATCTGCCTTTCCAATGAAAAATAAATAAATCTTTAAAAAAATCATGGATTTTAAAAAGTGTAAGCAAGTGCCTGGCACAATAGCCTAGTGGTTAAAGTCCTCGCCTTGCATGCCCTGGAATCCCATATGGGCACTGGTTCATGTAACCAGCAGCCCTGCTTCCCACCCAGCTCCCTGCTTGTGGCCTGAGTAAGCAGTTGAGGATGGCCCAAAGCCTTGGGATCCTACACCCATGTGAGAGACCCAGAAGAAGTTTCTGGGTCCTGGCTTCAGATCAGCTAAGCTCTGGCTGTTGTAGCCACTTGCGGAGTGATTCAGCAGACAGAAGATGTTTCTGTCTCTTCTCTTTAAATCTGCCTTTCTGATAAAAAGAAATAAATCCTTTTTTTTTTTTCAAAAAAGTGTAAGCAAGGGAGGAAGTAAATGTTGTATTTCTTGGGACATAATGGGAAGAAAGTTAAGGGAACTGGGTAGTATGTTGTTGCAGGCATGCATACACGGTGGGAGAGTCAACCTGTCTGGACAGTATACTGTGCAATCTTTTTTTTTTTAATATTTATTCATTTTATTACAAAGGCAGATATACAGAGAGGAGAGACAGAGAGGAAGATCTTCCGTCCAATGATTCACTCCCCAAGTGAGCCACAACGGGCCGGTGCACGCTGATCCGATGCCGGGAACCTGGAACCTCTTCCGGGTCTCCCACACAGGTGCAGGGTCCCAATGCATTGGGCCGTCCTCGACTGCTTTCCCAGGCCACAAGCAGAGAGCTGGATGGGAAGTGGAGCTGCCGGGATTAGAACCGGTGCCCATATGGGATCCCGGGGCTTTCAAGGCGAGGACTTTAGCCACTAGGCCACGTGCTATCTTTTTTTTAAAGCTTTTTTAAAGGATCTTTTTTAAAAGGTGTACTTATTTTTATGGGAAGGCAGATTTTAGAGAGAAGAAGATACAGAGAAAATATCTGGCTGCAATAGCCAGAGCTGAACTGGGCCCATACTTAACTTTCTTAAGCCACGAAGTTGTCCCCTGTGAGACAGCATGTATCTCTTAAGTGGCTTCAAATTAAGCTTGATAATGGCTGAGTGCTTAGCACTGTAGTTTGTGCATTTAAGAAGCCAATAAGCATTCCATGGGAATCTCCAGTTAGACTGAAAGCTGCTTTTGGGCCGAGACCCCATCTCATGGACAATTGTACCTTTCAGTGCCATACATAGAATTTTTAAAGATTTTTAAATCTTTTATTGAAGAGGCAGGTCAAATTTACAGAGAGAGGGAGAGACAGAAAGATCTTTTGTTCACTAGTTCACTCTCCAAATGGCCTCAACAGCCAGAGCTGAGCTGATCCAAAGCCAGGAGCCAGGACCTTCTTTCTCATCTCTCATGCGATTGTAGGGTCCCAAGGCTTTGGGCCATCTTCTATTGCTTTCCCACACCACAAGCAGGGAGCTGGATGGGGAATGGAGCAGTTGGGTCATGAATTGGCACCCATATGGGATCTCAGAGTTTATAAAGTGAGGATTTAGGCATTGAACCATTGTACTAGGCCTGCAGTCCATAGAATTTTGTACCTAATAGCAGCTTAATAAGTGACTAAATGGGTTGGATACAAACTATGAACTTCAGAGAAAGAAAAATTGGAAGAGTGAAGATAAATGGAATACATTTATAATGAAATAGGAGTGGTTGTATTCTCAGGGGAGCGTTTCTCATGGCACGTCTTCTCACTTTGCAGATTTGTGAAAGGCATTGTTTGAGCAGCTCTGAACCACGTGGAGTAAGAAACAGAGCAAGGAGTCCCGCACGCACACACCCAGGAGTGCTGCTGCTTGCTGTCCACATGCCGAACCATGTGGAGTAAGAACCAGAGCAAGGAGTCCCGCACACACACGCCCGGGAGTGCTGCTGCTTGCTGTCCACATGGTTGACCCAAGAAGAATCGGTTTCCTGCCCCAAGGTGAGGTGAGTCCTCTCGTTAGAACTTTGTCTCAAACTGAACGTCTTAGTCACTTCCTGTTGAGGTGCTCAGAGCACTGAATTTCTAGAGCCACAGCTCATGGGATGATGAGCATCCATGTTTAACAGATTTGGGCTTGACTCCTGGACTTACTACGCCATACCATCTGGCATTGAGCTCAGTGCACAGGGACTGACATAGCATCCTCCACATCTGATCTATGAAAGTAAGTAACAGCCAGCAAGCAAAGAAACCACGGCAGTTGTATTAGCTGGTCTGATCAACAGACCATGAAATCTATCCAAATCATTTGAGGGGTTTGTTGTCAGTGACAAAGCAGGACAAATGAATGCAAAAGGCATAGGTTTAAGTTCACGTTCCTTGAGCAATCCCTGTCACTCAGTGCTGTTATTTTCCTTGATGTACAAAAAGGTTATTCAAAGAGTTATTAGGACTGCAAACAAAACAATGTACCACTAAGCAAGAGATAATACAATATATGTCTACCTTGTCCGATATCACTACTAATCAAAACATTATTCAAAATATGAATATACAGGTGTAATCTTAATGTGAAAAATGTCAATGATTTACATAATAAATCCATGCACGTAGATACTTTAATCAAGACACACACTGATGACTAATCACTTTTAGAGCAGATGATTGGGGTTAGAGAAGCTGGCAGCTCAGTATGGAAAAAGCCTGTTTTTGTTGCATCATCTAGGTCTTTGAAATTTTTAAACCATATGTCTTGCTCCCATGTCTAGTAATAAAATATGTTATTAAAAATACCATTGAAAAATTTTGTACAGAAAGAGGTATTGATGGGGTAGGGGAAAGCGAACACCTGAAAAGATGTGGTTGAGTCTGAATCAAGCTGTTGTGTAACAGAGATATGCAATAGAGCTGTGGGAACTCTGAGCGCATGGCACAGAGGCCAGTGCTTGCAGCCTGAACACAAACATGTGCATGCTGCTCACCTGTGTCTGTGCTCGTCAGGAGGATGGATGAGCCCAGACATCAGCTGTTGCACAAAGCTCATGAAAATGGACTTAAAAGATGAATCCTGATTTTATGAAAACTTTTTCAAAATTCATACATAGTTCACTCAAATCACCTGGAAGATACACCTGGGATTCAAAATTGGGGGGTAACAAAATAAATTCACATTTTCATTCCATTCATCTCCCATGAACTTTATGAAGCCGCTTGGTAGTTGACTGTCAATACGAGTTTCAGTTTTGCTCTGAGGACACACCTAATTTTTTTTTGCATTTTTTATTAATTATTTTGCATTATGTGACAGTTTCATAGGCTGACACACCTAATATTGAAGTTTATTATTGAATGCCTGATACATTATTATTATTGAATGCCTGTAACCTGTGGGGATGGTCTGCCTCCACCCAGAATTTCCTATGCAGCCCATCTATGTGTTGTGAGTCACCTGTGCTGAATTCGTTACTTTTAATAAACCACACTTAGCAGCAAAGAGCAGCAAGTCCCAGCCAGTTTTCTGGTTTGCAGTTTTGGTGCCAAGTGAATGGAGGGAGTTTCAGTGTATCATCTTTTACCAGGATGGGCTCCTCTGGATTAATCTTCCACTGCATTAAAAAACCCTTCAACAATATCTTCTTGTAGCTCTTCAATGACTCTAGTTTGGATAAGACCTCAAAGTGGATCTTACATGTTACATTATTTAATCCAGCCTGAATTATTGGATGATGTGGCCAGGATGAGTTAGCTGGGCAGAAGAAAGGCAGTGAGTCCCCTGGAAAGGAAGCTGGACACCTGCAGAAATTGAGAAATTGGAACAGCATGACCATCAGTCCAGCATGAATAGAGCAGGGACTCTGAGACTTTGGCAGGTGTCAGGGTCACTTGGAGAGCTCATTAAAACAGATTGCTGTTCCTACACTCAGACTTTCTGATCTGCTAGATTTGCGGTGGGGCCTTGAGCAGTTGGGTCTAACAAGTTCATATGTGATAATGAGTTTGCTGGTCCAACGGCCACAGTGTAAGAACCAGTGATTACAAGAGCTAGTAAATAAACTAGTACAAATGGTATGTAGAGTGGTAGCCAGGGCTTGTAGGCCAAGAAACCTAAATGATATCCTGAAGGGCAGTGACATGATTCAGCACAAGTTTTGAAAATGTCATTTGGCAATGAGAGAATGGGTTATGGAGGGGTCAAGGGCTTGCCTAGCCTGGAAGCTGAGAAATATTTGAAAATCTTGTCTGAGGGAGATGTGTGATGGTGATTGGTGACACTTTGGGGATTAAATTATGTGGAATTGATCTTGGGGCTTGCAAGGTGAGGATTTAACCATTGAGGCATCACATCGAGCCCTAAATAACTCTTTTTAAAAAGAATACTGTGCAATTTACATTTACAAACCATTAATTGATTCCCTCTAAAAGCAGAAATCAAACTGGTATCTAAACATCAACAGAAACTATACACATCAGAAAACAGGAAAATGGGGAGGCGGCTTCTTCCTGTGGTATTAGATTCAGGTTGTAGTTAACCGTACCGATATAGCATCAGAACGAGGTTGGTGTCTACTTTCTTCCCAGGTGTGTCACTTTAAACACCTGTGAAAGAGTCCATGACTTGCCAATGTTACTCTCTCAAGGCTGCAAACAGGATTAAACAAGATAATAAATGTAACATTGTTAGTTGGACCTATTGCAATTAACTGACAAATATTTTGATCACATAAACACGGAAAAAAGTTTAAGTGAATTAAAGTGCTTTTGTAAAGAACAGTGGAAAAAGCTGCATGAAGGTCTCTTAAGAGCTAAAGGTGTATGGGAAATGGCCATGGTGAATAAGAGCTAAAGGTGTATGGGAAATGGCCCATGGTGAATAAGAGCTAAAGGTGTATGGGAAATGGCCATGGTGAATAAGAGCTAAAGGTGTATGGGAAATGGCCCATGGTGAATAAGAGCTAAAGGTGTATGGGAAATGCCCCATGGTGAATAAGAGCTAAAGATGTATGGGAAATGGCCCCCATGGTGAATAAGGCGCAGCGGGCACCTTAGCATGCTGCTGCTCAGCAGTGTTCCTTGGGTGTGTGACTCCATCACCCTTGGCTTCTGCTCACAGTTCTGGTCAAGGAGCAGGTGCAAGAACCTTCCAGGCCCAATGCCTTATCTGTGCAACCAAGAAGTTCCCACAAAGGAGCAGAAGTATTGGGACTCTTCCTGTGAACCAAAAATTCTAGTTGCCACATCGAGTTGATGTTCTTGTTTTATTTTTTTCAAACAGAGCGCCCATTGACATACAGCTCTTGAGTGTGAGAAGTCAACAATGACCACGTCACATTATTCCAGGAAGTAGCTGCTTCCCCATGCCCCCTGGGAGTGTGAGGAATAAATGCAGACACACCTTAGATTTGAGTCCAACTTTAATACTCGTATAACTCCGATTTTCTCATAGTAAACAAAGATGTAAGTACAAAACATGAACCCATGTCATCTTATCAGTAGTTCTGAGCAGTCACAGTGGTCAGGATTGGCGAGGAGGTCACACACCTCACTCTGTTTCAGTGGAACCCACATTTTGGCAGTTGGAAGACAAGAGTGAGGTTTGCTTTGTGCAAAAGGTATTTACCTTACTGGAATGCAGCTCTCTCTCTAGCCTTTTTTTTTTTTTAACTGTTCATGTTCCTCTAATGTTAAAAGTGCTAAAGAACAGTAGGGACTTCTGCTTCCTGAAATAAAATGAACTATCTATGCCTTGTATTTCCAGGTCAGTGTTGCTGGTTAAATTCCCTCAGGATTAGCAATTCATAGACCATCAGTTGTTAAGTTATCACGCTTGCACATCAGAAGCACAGCTCAGAGTTCACAATACAATGCCCTGTGGTATAAAGTGCCTATGAGAAGCTTCTGGTCATAGACGGAGGCCACAGAACTCCCCTGCAGAACAGATCCATTGTTGGCGTAAACCGTGGTCACTGTAGGCTTCTCCGATAGAATATTCTGGATACGAAGAACCTATTCAGGAGAGATTATGTGTTAATATATAACTACCACGCACCATGTCATCCATTCGCCAATGTTTCTTGTCTCACGCAGCGACACAATGACTGAAGAACATAAAACTGAAAAGCAGTAGCTACTGATCATTTTAACATGCAAGTCAAGGTACTTCTAAAACCTGCAGAGAGAAGTTTCTTAAATCATCTAGCTACTCCACACCAACACAGGATTTAGTGTTACTACAGCAATTCACCGTTAGTGAAAACACACTGTTGTGCCTACTTTCACACTACTTCAACATGAAAAAAGAACCTACCAGGTGGTGAGCTGACAAAAAACAAGATATTTTAAGAATTGCCAGTATACCACACAGCAAGGACATATGTCTTGATAAAAATGCCGTTTGACTAGTTTCCACCGTAATTTAATACATCAAGAGGTTACATTAAACAAAGTAATTGAGTAGCTTAACGTTTTGCCATGATCAGCTTAGAGCAACTAAAAAATCATTACATATGTTTCTCATATTATTGGTTTACAAGAACTAAACAAACCGTCGCTGTGACAATTTATTATATTAGTTCAAAAGGGGTTGGGTCATTAAGGCAACGGGCATACAAACCTCTGAAGAGGGAGGATTGTTGGGGTCGTACACATAGACCTCCTGGCCATTCGGGTGGCAGCCTGCCCAGATGTCCCCAGAGGAAGGATCCACAGATAAATTATCCACCAGGGTATCCAACTGGAGTACCTTTCAAATGAAAGCATGTCAATGGTATGGGAAGCTTGATACACAGAGCCAACCCTTCCCTCTTTGATGCATGCGGGAAAACTGGGTACATCATCTCCCTTCCCTCTAACACCCAGATTGCTTAAAATAAATTTAATAAACTGATTAGGAGCCACTCTTCATCTTTGCTGAAAATAAGGAAGTGAGACTGATAATCAATCTCTTACAAAAAATAAATTCTCTCTTAAAAGATAGTCATGAGTCAGCTCAAGGAACTCAATCGAAGCAAAAATGGGAAATTCTTAACCTAAAATATGGGTTGTTGAGCAGGAAGAAAATAATGATGGTCTGGAGCCCAAATTCTACCTTCATTTATTATTGAAGGAACTGACAACATGCATAAATCTTGATTTGAGAATTCATCTATTAGTCTTTTCAATTGTGAAAATTCTCATTGAAATTCATCAGTGCCATCAATGCTTTGTGGAACAGTCCCTGAGTCAGAAGCAAATTTCACTTAATATTCTGCTGCTGCATGTAATCATGGTTGGTCCACTTGTGACCAGTGGGAACAAGAGATTTTCCAGATATACTGGAGTCATATTTTAAGACTCAGAATAGCTACCTGGGCTCCCATAGTCTAAGGATGGCATTGTTATAATACAGAACAACTCTACTTTCAATGAAAAACAGACTATTGTCTTCTTTATGCATAAAAAATGTTACCTTTAGTTGAGTTAAGTTCATATTAGCTTGTTTTTCCAACACATGAATTTCATGAGCCAATATGTCAGCGACATAGATATACCTTTGCAAAAAGAACACACTGGTTAGAGCTCCCTGACAACTGAAGCTTCATTAAGTCAGTATGAAAGACTGGGGTTAAATAATCTCCCAAGATGTAAATCAATGATAGGCCTCTGAGGGAAGCTTGATAAAGGTCAATTTTCATTTAAAAGGCAAGCTCTCACAATCAATTAAGTGGTGCTACAGCAATCATCTAATTATTAAATTATTTTTTAAAGGTTTGTAAGGAGAAATAACACATCATTTTTAATAGAATGTCCGTGCTATCTCACTGAAATGAAAACACGCCACTATTTGGGTTCATAAGAAAAGCATTTACATCCCACAGTCATTGGTATTTCTAAATATTACTTAGGTTTAGAAATATAGAGTATAGCATACATTTAAAAAATATTGGTTACTGTTCATGCTTAATAAAATAATACGCTGAGATTGTTGATATTCAGAACAATCTGTGTCCATCTAAGGACAGGGGAGTCAAATCATTTTACTCACCGACGGGACTAGTCCAGGGCAACTGCTCTAGGGAACAATTACATGGGAAGTCACAACCTCAGGACTGTGGCAGATAAAAACAGCAAGAAGACAGCCTCTCTCCGCAGACACATGTACTGTGTTGGGGCATGATCAGGCTAGTTCATATGCACCAGACATCTAAGTCAGCAGAATTGGAACTGTGAGAAGTTACTCAGGTCTAGAGACTAAAGACACATCTAACACCCGAGTTCAGAGAAAGACGCACAATGAAGGGGTATCTGTAGTGATTGTGAACAGAAAGCAGCTTCCAGGCACATGAACCCTGGAAACAAGAACGTTTAAAGCACGGAGCGTGGTGGGAACAGCAGGAAGCACTGGTTGGAGTATGTTAAAGAACGGCCAACCTGTTAGCCTGCTTCGATTCTGCTAGGCAGCTGCAATTTTTAGAATAATCCAGTGACTTCATATTGCAGTCGAAGAGCAGGTGAGCACTAAGTTTGTGCCTTTCCATTGTGCGGGGCAGAGGGGAGGTCCAAGATAAAGACAGAAGCCTTGGGAGCCCTTAACAGCTACAGGACTGCAGAAGGACAAAACTGGCAGGAGCACAAAAATGGAAGTAGACCAGAAACAATTTGGAATAAAATCTCCTTCTGTAGCCAAAGAGTATGAAACGCCAGAGCAGGCAGGTGCCAATGAGAAAGCGGGTGGGAGAGGGAAGTGGCGCCATCAGAACTAATAGTCCTTGTTCCCTGTGTTTCTAACAGTGATCAAAGAGGGGCTGAAGCTGAACTCCCATTCATGATGGTCAGTTTAACATTTTTATATTATTTATGTATTATTTGCTTAGGTGACTAGAAAGTTTGATTCTTGGGAAATATGAAAACTGGAGAGGAAAATGGTTTTGGCTAGAAAAGTTAGATCATGTTATCGTGGAGACAAATGAAATGATGCTACATTCATCCTCTATAATCAACAAAAGAGGAAATTCTATCCTGAAACCAAAAATATTTAGTTTTCAAGGAATGCCAAATTTATTTCATGTTACATCTGTAGTGGTTTCCA
This sequence comes from Ochotona princeps, assembly GCF_030435755.1. NCBI lineage: Eukaryota > Metazoa > Chordata > Mammalia > Lagomorpha > Ochotonidae > Ochotona > Ochotona princeps. Next base: position 11,421,616 of record NC_080851.1, read on the forward strand.
TTGCTAATACAGAAGAGAAAGCTTATACGGAATTTAACATCCTTCTGTATAGGCTCTGATGGTTCTGTAAACAGAAATAACGAGGTACTTTTAGAGGATGATTTGGCAATACGTGCTGACGTTAACATTTAAAGAGTCCATACTGCTTTACAGGAAAAACTCCAGAGAACTGGTTAGTTTAGAATCATCCTGATTAATTGAATATCATGTATCCAATAAGAACAATGATATATTTCTTTAAAAGGAAATACTTAACTGATATTTTAATATGTACACATAAATTTGATCCTGCTTTATGAACATTTACATTAATAAAATGAAGCTTGATAGTGACATATCAAAATCTATATTAAACAAAATATTTACTGTATATACTTACATATAACATGAAATATATAGTGCATGTAAGTATACATTATATTTCAATTCATTGACTATGTATAGAGTATATAGATCCATAATATATATACTTACTTGTATATAAGTATATATTTGTGTTTGCTAATCATACATCCAAAATTTCAAGACAACTATTTTCATATATAGAAAGCCAGTGTAAAGAATGAGGGCAAGCATGATGATTAAGGAAAAATAAAAATATTTTGTAAGGTCATACTTTTTATCAGGTGAAATACTGATGCCATTTGCTGAATCAAATCCTTCCGCTACCACTTTAACCTCATCTGGACTGTAGTAAATCACATTGGCCCAGTGCAAGTTCAAGTACGTTTCCAAATACTTTAAGAAAGGATCAGAGAAGTAGTGGTCATTGGTGGCATAGAAGTGTGCTGGCCCAACGGCTATGACGTCATTCACACTGAAAGAAAAAGAGCAAGTGAGAGAAAATACAAAGCCTGGAGCATCTCCATATTAAAAATATACCCAAGGTTTATACCACATTTGCTTTACAGTTTGGGTAAGTGGTTTTCTAGGGAAACGTATGCTAAAATCACACATCTGTAGTTGTATGCCATATACCATAATAATATTTACAAGAACAATTTGTATGGCACTAGCTAATTTGAAGACAGGTCATTTTAGCAATCATGGTAGGATTATCACAAAAGAATAGGGAGAACTTGGTGCCAAAAGGGTATGTTTCTTTTGACAGCAAGTCATACAGAGTTTAAGGATTATACCTAAGGACAATGCTGGCCATGGTACAGTCAGAGGTAGCCTGACAGACTGTTGAGTGGGTCAGGCCATCAGTAACACCACCTGGCTTCCATTGACTCAGTTGTTGGATTTTGCTGAGTTCCCTTGCATCGTTATTAGTCAAACTCAGGTTGACTGTTCAATATCTACCTGCCTCCCAAGGCCGACATGTGGAGAATGAATAGGCACTCAATAAACTCTTGGAGAGAAATGGATGATGAAATGGCCCTAGCACAATGCTCCAGGTAAGAGATTGATATGCTAAAAACAATTACATTTTGAAAGCCAGTTAAACAAGGGTGTTATTAAATTTAAATTCCAATTACCCTCTTCAAGAATTTCTGAAAGAGCTGCTTTCTCTTTTTGTTAAATGAAAAAATACAGATCTGCAGGGAAGAAGGGGGAAGCTCTTTTTCTCCGAAACAGCTCCATACTGCAGGTGCTGCCTGACTGGTGGGCATGTGCCTGTGGATTAGCAAGGGCATTTCTGGAAGAATGATTGGAAGCTACCTGCTTCCGCCCTAGAAGGGGCAGCAGAAATTAAAAATATCCATCAAGCTGAAACTGAGAGCAGCAGTATGTTCACGCACATGAGCTGGAAGGACCCAAGGCATTCTCTGTTAGCCACATCGCTCATAAACATCATGTCAGTAGTGGTGACCCACTGCTAGCTTACAGGCCTCTGATCCCATAAGGCCACCCTTTTATAGGGGTGGCCAGTAGTCACCATGTATCTGGTGAAAGCATCCTGTATAAAGTCCCACACAAAGATGCAAAGCCCAAATTATGAAACGGGCTATTGTCTCTTGGCAGGTCAGGCAGGCTGAACTAGGTGATGAGTCATCTAAGGAGGAGATAGAGAGCAGACATATTCCATGTGCCATGCTCTCCCTGATGCACAAGGAAATCACACAAATGCGCATGTGTGTACAGGGCAAACAGCCCTATGTTAAAGGCATGGGACCAAAGCTGCTTTGTAGTTCTTCAGATTTGGTAATAGTTATGTGCACATAACAATGTATCTTGAAGACAGGATCCAAGCTTAAAAAGAAAACTCACTTGTATTTCATATATACATGACATTTTATAAAATATTTTTAGGAATTATATGCATAAAAGTAAACTTCATGGTATAGAATTTTCCATGCTTGTCAAGTCAGTGCTCAGAAAGTTTCAGCTTGGCAGCACTTCAGATTTAAGATTTCATATTCTCACACTAGGAGTGCTTAAGCTGTGCAAATACACATACAGATGCAGACAGAGTGAGATAGAAGTTCTTGCATTATAGGTGTTACATATTATATATTAGGTTAAACTATTCATGGATTTATTAAAAATAGTATCTTAGTGAAAAAGTTTGGAAATGTTATATATGAAAGCTCTTCACAACATTAATAGAAAATGAGTATCATGAAAACGTGCATGAATTTCCAACACTTTTGCACAAACATTTTAGAGAACTTTCTATGTATCAGATCTTATTTACTTGCTAGCAAACAGGAAGAGGACCATGGAGCATTGGGAATATTTTTAGATGCTTGAGATACACGGGAGACCAAAGTAAAAGAGGAGGAACCTTGGAAGAAGCTCATGTCTGATTGTTTTCAGGTGCAAAAGAGAATTTTCTTCTTCTTCAAATTTAAAAATTTCCACTGTATTCTTGAATTCCGGGTGGTTTACAACAAAGAGATAAACTGCATCATCTAAAGAATTGAAAGAACCAAGTTAATTGACGAGACATAACAATGGCACCCCTGGGCGGACGCTGACATTTAAATGCTCTGGCAACGAAAGGTTGCCTGTGTCAGCCCGAGAGGTGATTGGGCATCCCACTCGCGTCCCCATCTTCCCTGGTATCAACTCCATGTTATTTCTGATCGTTGGGTTTCTGACCTTTAAGAACGAGCATTTCCCACTCCATATATGGAATTCATGTATAATCTATCTGCAGTTTAATTCAGAAATAAAGCTGTTTTTCCATACAACAACAGCTTTATGAAAAGGTTATAAATCTAAGCAGCCAGGTGTTAACTGTTAAAAGTTTCAAAATATTAACAGAGCTAGTTGAAGAGGCAAACAACCTGTTTGCATGAAAAATACAGAAAGCATTTATGAGTGAATTGTTCTTCTCTGATACATAGAATCCAAGTCTGTTTTCTGCAGTTATTTGGGAATCATTCTATATTTCTCCATTCTGGTAGCTCTTCAGTTCTTACCATCATCTATGAAAGTGCTGATGCCATGTGGATTGAATGAAGCCAAGTCAAAACCTCGGCTGATTCTTACTTCCAGTGCCCTTGGTTTATTTTCATTTAGATCCATCATTAGTATTCCACCAGGCTTATCTGGTGCAAAGCTGTGGAGTCCAGGACATTTCAGGCCCTGTCCAAAACAGTGGGGAAAAAAATACACAGGCTTAAATATTGTTATAGGCTGAAGTGCAAATTTTATAAGACAAGTAGAGACCTTGATTAAAGATGGTGGCACAGAGCCACAAAGAAAGCAGAAAGAAGATCCTAGGAAACAAACAAAAATAAAACCCCCAAAAAATAGTCAATGAGAGTTAAAAAGCTGGAAAAATAGCGGATTTTGTCAAATTCAGAGAGAAGGTCAAGGATTGCGGGTCTCTGGGGGAGTTCTGGTGGCCTGGGGCATTCCTGGTGGACTTGAGGGTAGGGTTAACCTCCAGTCTACACTTCGACTGCGGAAAGCCTCAAGTCTCAGGGCAAGAGTGGTGCATGCTGCTTCCACAAAGTTACAAGTCCCCTCAGTCTGCACTCCCTGCTCATCTCACATCTCATCCAATGCACCAGCCAATCCTGCTGGCCTTACCTTAACAACGTATCCCTGCCTAAGCACGCGGACAGTCCTCACCACTTCCTCCGCGGCCACTCTGGTCTAAACCACTGCCATGATTTGACAACTGCTCCCTAACTGCCTTTCTGCTTCCCTTCTTTCTTCCCTAGTATCCAAGCTTGCCTCAGCATTCAGATGTCCCTTTTATGATCAAAATCCTCTGGCGGCTTCCTCTCACGCTCAGTTGACCAGAATAATTTTGTACAAGGACCTAAAGACCATGTATGACCGGCCCTTACCCTCCTCTCCCCTGTCCCCTGCCACACCCCAATCACCCCAATCACCCCATAGCTCTCCTCACACTGGCTGCCCTGATGTCTTCCACAGCGGAGTATGTTCTTCCCTGAGAGTGCTTTCACAGTTTTTTCTGCCCAGGAAGGCTTTCCCTCAGATATCTGGATCCTTCCCTCAAATACCTTCTCTTTGTTCCAGATGTCACTGGTCTGAAGGGCGCCAACCATCGTCACAATCCCCACTCACCCTGCCACTCTCTGTCCTCTTTCTGTGGGTATATAGATTTTTTTTCTCTGTTTACCGTTATTGCAAGGACACCCCAAAACATTCAAGGAAAAATATAATTAAAAGGTACATTTACTTGAATGCCAAACAATTTTGAAATCCATGCCTACTCTTTCATGACATGCTTCTTCCATGAGCTCTTGCAGTACCCCTCCTATATGGGACATGAAACAGGTGTACAGGATGTAACACTGTCTGTTGGTTTTTCTTAGTGTACAAGAATACTGCTGAATTTCTTGTGTTCATTTTGAATCCAGTAATTTTATTGAGCTCTCTCACTAGCAGTCTATGTAGTTCCATTTCTTGGATTTTTTTTAAAAAAATAAGCAAATTCTCTGGGAATAATGGCAGTTTTCTCTTTCTCTATTTCACATTTAGTTTTTCAGATTAGCGATGGTTGTGGGGCTGCTGGACATTTTCTTGCTCTCTGACTAAACAAATGGGAACGCAGCTCATTTTGTCAGTAGGAGTGATGCTTGCTCTAGCTTTCTTCTCTGCTTGGAGGTTTCACTCAGGAATGAGTACTGACTTTAATGTATGGTGAGTACTCACTAAGCTCTACATCATTGGAATCAGTCAACTGATGCATTATTTATCAGTCAAATCAGATTAAAATTCATGGTAGTGAATGCAGCATCTTAGTTTACTAATATAACGCAGTCATATCTTATGTACACTTAAGTAGTGCAGTAAAAAAAAGTCTCACTTTATGCACAAAACTGGATATAAAGCAAATCTCTTCTACTTAAAAAAAATCTACGTGTAATTGCATAATTTCAAGGCTAGCAGTCTCAGTGAGTAGAATGAGCTGGAACTCATTCTATTGCTCCACAGAAATGCCTCTTCCATTGTTAATAATCTCTGTTCTTAATTATTGTCCCAAAACAATGACATGCGCAGGAAGTTCTACCAGATGGTGATAAGTACACAGGGTTATTTTAACATCTCCTATTATTTAAACCTTTTTCCTAGTTTTAGAAATCGAGTGCAATAAAATAGACACATGCAAAACTCATTACCATTACCCCTTCTATGTATAAAGTTAGTGAATTAAGCATGCTAACATTGTTGTTGAAACTTTTCTTTCGATTCTATTCTATCATCCAGTCCCTTTTCATGTATGATGTTAATTTTGAGGTGACCCTCAAAGCCATAAATGTGAGATGAAATGACAAAATTCTAAAAAAACAAACATACACAACGCCCCCCCGACCAATTACTATGATATTTGAGCTGTTTATTTAGAAGGGAGAGCAGTTTGGAAGTGTTACAAAGACAAGGCTGAGTAAGCAAAAACAATAGTGGTAGAGCAGGGCTGTTTCTAAAATTATACCCCACCCCCAAAATCACGTAACAAAGCATGATAATAGAAAAAAGTAGATTTTCTGTTGATTGATCATGGCAACTGTAATATGTCCCACTGTGATAATGATTATAGACTTACGGGCTTGGGAACTACTAGATTTTGAGCATGATTTGGCTATTCAATTATACAGACGTTTAAACCCCAAAGCCTTGAGTTGGCCCTGTTGGTAGGGTGGAGATCGGATTGATTTGTGGTATTGAGGAGCAAGGCTCCGTGGGAAGTTACTGTAGTTCACAGGGGACTGTGCCCTCGGAATGTGTTTTTTTTTTTAATTTATTTATTTTTTATTGATTACATTGCATTATGTGACAGTTTTATAGGCACTGGGTTTTTCCCCGCTCCCCAACCCCCCCATGGTGGATTCCTCCACCCTGTTGCATTGCCACAGTTCAAATTCAGTTGAGATTCTTTCATTGCAAGCATCTACCAAGCATAAAGTCCAGCATCTTATTGTCCAGATAAGTTCAACGGTTTCTTGGGGAGACCATCTCTGGTCTGAAGGTAGAGCCGGCAGAGTATCATCCCGATCAATTAAAAGCCCCTACACTACATCAGTAACAATTTATAACATTATGGAATTAGTTGACATGGTATTAAGTAGCCAATATGTTAAAAGAGAAAAAAAAAAAAGAATGCAAGTTCTGAACCACATCCTGTGACTTCTACATTGACATTTCAATTATTAGTTTATATACAACCGGGTTCTATACACCTTAAAATGGCTATGGATTACTATTCAGCTGTCTCATGTCTATTTTAATTTTAGTATTTAGCAGTTCATAGTGTTGAAGCATGATTTGGCTGAACCTGGTTGCTTTTCGAGTAGTCTAACTCTATAACTCTAACAAGACATATGTCAACAGTTTAGGTGAACAGTTTTAGGAGGGGTGTGCAGAGAAATCTTCAATACCCCAGTGAGGAGTAACTAATCTTTGTGTCCCACCCAGTGAGTTATAAGTGCATCCCCGCTGACCGTTTCCTGTCTGTTTCTAGGCTTTCCTTGTTCTCTGTTTCCTTGTTCTCTATTCTAGTTTGTTTGTTTGTTTTGAGGGGTTTCTGGAGCGATCCCGATGGTCATTACGAGAAAGGTGGGGACCCAAAGTCGGAACCAGGCAAGGACCCAAGAAAGCTCCTCTCCCTAGCCTGAAGGAAGTTTACTGTTCTTCGTTTCTGCGGACCGCTCAGTGGGAATGTGGTTCTTGAGGCAGCACTCACTGTATGAGCCTGAGTGGGGCTGGCTGCTCTCTCTGGCTGCTTCTTGTCCCACCATGATATCCCTCACCATGGAACACACGTTCCATCACTGTCATCCTCTGGTCTCACCCATTGGCTGAACCAGTGGTGCCTCTCTGATGTTGGACTGTGAGCTTCCAACACCAGAGATGTATTTATTTTTATTACAAAGTCAGATATACAGAGAGGAGGAGAAACAGTGAGGAAGATTTTCTGTCCAATGATTCACTCCCCAAGTGACTGCAATGGCCAGAGTTGCACTGATCCCGAAGCCAGGAGCCAGGAACCAGGAACTTCTTCCAGGTCTCCCACACGGGTGCAGGGTCCCAAGGCTTTGGGCCGTCCTCTACTGCTTTCCCAGGCCACAAGCAGGGAGCTGGATGGGAAGTGGAGCTGCCGGGATGAGAACAGGCACCCATATGGGATCCCGGTGCATTCAAGGCGAGGACTTCAGCCACCAGACCATCAATGCTGGGCCCTAAGCCTTCTTTTTTAAAGTCTGCGTTTTCATGATAGTCATGAAAAGCTGACTCATTCCTACAGAGACCCAGTCTCTCTCACTTGAGATGTTTTTGAGGGAAGCAGAGGCTCCTGAAATGTGCAAGTTCTGATAAAAATTATATGAATCTCCAAGAAACAAACAAACAAAAACACAAATGCAACTGCTTTGGGCTTTATTTGAAATGTCTGTATCTTGGTTATAAAATAATTTTGATCATCACTCCCACTGCTTTATTCCGGTCTATAGACATGTGCGCGCGCGCGCGCGCGCACACACACACACACACACACACACAGTCTTAGAATAAACACCACTTGATTCATGCTATGAAGGCAATTAAATAAAACTTTTCTCTTAAAAGCATTTTTAAAAAATTAAATATAAATATTAGTGTTTTTGCTGAAGCCCATGGTACGTCTTCCTTCCCTCATGGAAATTTCCAGTTGCTCACAGTCTTTCATACAAACACCAAGAGTAGCGTGGCCTGACCTCATTCTCTTCCAAGCCAAGTTCTCTCACCCGTCTCATAAACCTGACAATGATTTCATTAGTGCTGTGACTTTCTTGTAAAGTAACTCCAAGTTTTTCACATCCTTTCTGAATCTCGGAACCTGGAAATAATGGCTACTCACAGAGAGTCAAATCACTCCAGGCAGCCCCCTGAGTCATGCATTTCTTTTTCAAGAAGAACTTGACTCAGGAAGTGGCCCAGGACTCTAACCTGCGCCCACGCAGGTAAGGTGAGTGGTCAGAGCTTTGTCCTCTGTACCCTCAGCTGAATTTTCAGTTAGAACAAATGTGGATGCAGCTCTACACAATTAGTTTGAAAGGCTCGCTACTGTACAGCCAGAAAGAAGGTAACTTTTCAGTGTGTAAGATCCCAACCACGAAGACTCCCAGATCTTCAACACAAACTACTAATACGAGCAACAAGGACTATACCCCAACTGCCAAGGAGGCCACAGGGAATTGGATGCCCTCGGAGGCTGAGTACTCTGAGGTCATCCACCCCCAACCGGAGCTTCCGCAGGGGATGGAAGAAGTCCAAACACTACCGCACAGAAACCAACGTCATCGGAAAGACAACCAGAAGCCCTGAGCGGTCAGCAGACACAGAAGAACAATTAATGTCCTTCGGGACCAGGGAGGAGAGCTTTCTCTGGTCCGAGCCTGGCTCCACCTCTGGACCCCAACCCTCCCTCGCAGTGACCATCGGGATCGCTTCGAAAACCCCTCACAGCAAACAAACATACAAACTAAAAAAAAAAAAAAAAAAAAAAAAAAAAAACCTAAAATAAATAGACAAACAACAGAAAGTAGAGCTTGAAATCTGACAGGAAAGAGCTGGCGTGGATTGGCTCATGCCTTGCTGGGTGGGACACAAAGATTAGTCACTCCTCACCATGGTGTTGAGGATTTTCCTGCACACCCCCCCCCCAAAAAAAAAATGTTCTGCACATTAAATGTCGACAAATATCTTGTTAGAGTTACAAGCCAGTCTAGATTACCCTAAAATCTGCCAAGATCAACAAAATTATACTTCAACACAACAAATGGCTAAATACTAAAATGAAATAGATATGAGACTGCTGAATGGTACCCTATAGCCATTTTAAGGTATATAGCAGCCGGTCCGGTCCTGTATATAAACTAAAATTGAGATGTCAATGAGCTAATCATAGGTTGTGGTTAGGACTTGCTTTTTGTTATTTTGTTCTTTTTGTTTTTTTTTTTTGTTTGTTTGTTTTGTTGTTGTTGTTGTTGTTTTTTTAAACATACTGGTTACTCAAAACTATGTCAATTCCATAATATTGCAAATTGCTGTTGATGTTATATTGGGACTCTTAATTGACTGTGATGATATTATACCAGCTCTGACTTCGGACCAGAAATGGTCTCCCCAAGAAACTGTTCAACCCATCTGGACAATAAGTAGCTGGACTCCATGCTTAATATATGTTTGCAAGGAAACAATCTTGATTGAATTTGAACTGTAATACTGCATCAAGGTGGAGGAATCCACCAGGGGGGAGGGGGGGGAGGGGGAGGGGGATTCCCAAAGCCTATGAAACTGTCACATAATGCTAAATATTAATTAAAAATAAATTTTAAAAAATGGAATGGGCAAAAAAAAAAAAAAAAGAATGAAGTCTGAATGGAGGGTATAAACACACTCACGTCACAACTTTCCACTTCTGATAACTATTTAGGGGGAAGAGAAAGAAAAGACAATGATCCTGGTTTGGGAAAGGAGACATTTTTTGAAATAAACAATGGCAAATATGAATATATAAAATTAAACACACTTAAAAACTCAATATGTAACCTTAAGATAGATGCTTCATTGAGAATAGCAGTATCAAATATCCATGAGGGTCTCGAAAATATCCTTTCAATGGCAGTTTAAAAACAGATTGCATTGAAATACAATAAATTAATGGGTGGGGGGGAACCTGTTTATCTCCATGTATGGAGAAACTGATGCAGAACTTCTCAGGTCCTGTTAACCTGTGATTTCTAGAAGCTATTCTAGAAGATAGAGACCAATAGGCTTGTACTTCCGGTACTGAGTGTGTGTGGGCAAAGTGAAGGTACTCACCACGCTGAGGAAGGCCAGGCCACTGGGAAGAATGTCGATATCTTCAGAGCCAGCTTCTGGAAGTTCAAGGGACAGGCACATATCACACTCAGGTTCTGTTACCGGTTACTTTCTCAGAATGTCAGTGTCTTTGGGGATGATTGTGTTTGGTTTTTTTTTTTTTTCTTCCCAAGGAATCACTCTCTTTAATAAATGTCAGGCTAAACCTCTTGCTAAAATGCACTTGACTTTCAATGTTGGTTATTTTGTGTTTATCCAAATCAAAGTCAAGTTATCATCACGTTTCCTGATAAGACACAGAAAATGTTGACATCCTATGATACACATCCAGATGTCTGTATGAGAGTAATTGACATCAGGGGAATTTTACTTTCACAAAGGACAGCTCACAGTCACTTAACCATGCAAGCATCCCCGTCCTCTACTCATCTCATCTCCTGCAGACATTTCTCTCGTTAACAGAGAGAAAGCACCTGGGATGCCACAGTCCCTCTTGGAAAAACAGTGCCTACTTGTTCTCATAGGCAAAGAAAGCTTCTCATTTACTCGTTAAAGGTGGGCTTTAAATTACAGGGAAAAACAGTGGAAGGAAATTAAAGAAAAATGCCCCACACCTAAGCCAGTTGGAGCATCTGACATCTGCCTCCCAGGCAGGCTACGATGGCTATTGATTGTTTATTGATCGTCTGCAGGACTCACCACAAAGCACAGCAAGCAACGAGACAGACGACCTTCCTGGCGGTCTCGCTGCATAAATCCCACAGACAGATAACAGACCCAAACAGAGAAAAGCGGACTAAAAATGGCTTAGATTAAGCCAAATCACGACACATTCTTTGAGTGCATAAGATCCAGTCTTCTTATAAGAAAGCTACGGTTCATCTACTCTATGGAATACTACTCAGCTATTAAAAAAAACGAAATGCAGTTCTTTGTGGACAAATGGGCCCGACTGGAATCCATCATGCTAAGAGAAATGAACCAATCCCAAAAGGTTAAATACCACATGTTCGCCTTAATCTGAGATGAAAAGATGACAACTTGAAAGATAGTACCTGTATATTGTAATATTAGTGCAATCTCTAACAACCTGTATCCAATGCAATAAGATAACGCGATATAATCTATAAACCAACAATTAATGTCAGAATATTTAAGATCTACATCAAAAACCTGTAAAACCTACTATACCCTCAATACGCTATGTTAACCGGTAATGGGGAGGGAGTGCAGGGAAATCTTTCAAGACCATAAAAAGAGTGAGAGAAAAAAAAAGTACAATATAGCTTATCAAGGTCAAATCTGGTAATTCATAGACAACAGACTCAAAGCGGCACTAAACAACAATAAAACTACTATACCAATGCATGAGGGGGGAATCGGGTGCGATCCTGACAACTTCTTAACAGGAGGTCATGTGCGTGGAGCAGGGGGGCACTCCAGAGTGGAGCAGGTGGTAAGGAGGAAGCTTGGATCCCAACCACGAAGACTCCCAGATCTTCAACACAAACTACTAATACGAGCAACAAGGACTATACCCCAACTGCCAAGGAGGCCACAGGGAATTGGATGCCCTCGGAGGCTGAGTACTCTGAGGTCACCCACCCCCAACCGGAGCTTCCGCAGGGGATGGAAGAAGTCCAAACACTACTGCGCAGAAACCAACGTCATCAGAAAGACAACCAGAAGCCCTGAGCGGTCAGCAGACACAGAAGAACAATTAATGTCCTTCGGGACCAGGGAGGAGAGCTTTCTCTGGTCCGAGCCTGGCTCCACCTCTGGACCCCCGCCCTCCCTCGCAGTGACCATCGGGATCGCTTCGAAAACCCCTCACAGCAAACAAACATACAAACTACAAAAACAAACAAACAAACAAACAAAAACCCCCTAAAATAAATAGACAAACAACAGAAAGTAGAGCTTGAAATCTGACAGGAAAGAGCTGGCATGGATTGGCTCATGCCTTGCTGGGTGGGACACAAAGATTAGTCACTCCTCACCATGGTGTTGAGGATTTTCCTGCACCCCCCCCCCAAAAAAAAATGTTCTGCACATTAAATGTCGACAAATATCTTGTTAGAGTTACAAGCCAGTCTAGATTATCCCAAAATCTGCCAAGATCAACAAAATTATACTTCAACACAACAAATGGCTAAATACTAAAATGAAATAGACATGAGACAGCTGAATGGTACCCTATAGCCTTTTCAAGGTATATAGCAGCCGGTCCGGTCCTGTATATAAACTAAAATTGAGATGTCAATGAGCTAATCATAGGTTGTGGTTAGGACTTGTTTTTTGTTATTTTGTTCTTTTTGGTTTTTTTTTTTTTTTGTGGTTTTTTTTTTTTTTTAACATACTGGTTACTCAAAACTATGTCAATTCCATAATATTGCAAATTGCTGTTGATGTTATATTGGGACTCTTAATTGACTGTGATGATATTATACCAGCTCTGACTTCGGACCAGAAATGGTCTCCCCAAGAAACTGTTCAACCCATCCGGACAATAAGTAGCTGGACTCCATGCTTAATATATGTTTGCAGGGAAAGAATCTTGATTGAATTTGAACTGTAATGCTGCATCAAGGTGGAGGAATCCACCAGGGGGGAGGGGAGGGGAGGGGGAGGGGGATTCCCAAAGCTTATGAAACTGTCACATAATGCTAAATATTAATTAAAAACAAAAAAAAAAGGAAAAAAAAAGATCCAGTCTTCTTTAAGACATCTCCAAAGGGTTTCTCTGAAAGTATTTCTAGGTTGTCAAAATCAACAGTATCTATCTGTCCAGCCATTTAGGCTTTGATGCAAGAGTTTGTGTTTAATGGGTGGTCTCCAGTGTCAGCTTGCAGAAAAACAAAAACAAAATACCAATCCCATAGAACCTTCACTTTGTAAAGATGACTCGTCTGCCTGGATTTCAAAAAAAGATATCTATGGGCCCGGCGCGATAGCATAGTGATTAAAGTCCTCACCTTGGACGCGCCGGGATTCCACATGAACGCCGGTTCTCATCCCGGCAGCTCCACTTCCCATCCAGCTCCCTGCTTGTGGCCTGGGAAAGCAGTAGAGGACGGCCCAAAGCCTTGGGACCCTGCACCCGTGTGGCAGACCTAGAGGAAGTTCCTGGCTCCTGGCTCCTGGCTTCAGGATTGGCACAGCTCCGGCCGTTGTACTCACTTGGGGAATGAATCAATGGACGGAAGATCTTCCTTTCTGTCTCTCCTCTCTGTATATCTGACTTCGCAATAAAAATAAATAAATCTTAAAAAAAGCGATATCTATTTATGCTTAGCATGGTGCGGTGGGGAATTGTGCAGGCTGGCCCCCTTGGACGCCCACACAATTACCAATGCTGAAATGCTGGACAAGGCAAAATGTATTGTGTATGTACAGAAAAGAACTTCTGTGTGAGAAGGTTCCTTGACTGATTCCCCCTCCCCTGCCCACAGAAATGGTCAGGAATCACCAGATCCTAGTCTCCAGGGGGATCCTAACTGTGAATAAGCAGGGACCAGGGGAATGCCCATCACACACACAGGCATAAATGAACCCCAGCGCGCGCATGCACACACACACACACACACATACACACACACACACTTCCAGCCCAAGTTTTGCTTTCCGGATGCATTTAGTAAAAAATTCTTCAAGAAAATGCCATTCCAATGTGTACATACATGCTTGTGCATTTGTAAAAAGAAACGATAATACTGGAAAAAATTCAAAATTAATTCTGTTCCTTGGTGGCAGGATGACAAGAGATTTTATTTTTCCTACTTTTTCTACAAATAATTGCATTCACAGTGAAGAAAGAACAATGTCCTAAAAAAATTCTCATTTTAAGCACACTGTAACTTCTTCCTATTCAAAGGGAAAATACTTTCCAGACTTACTCCCGCACCCTCATGTTGATGAGCACTTCCACCACAGGCCGTAATAATCTCCTGTCACCTGTTAGATATGATCACTGCAGTGCAGTCAAGGTTGCAGATATTTGTTCCCTATTAATAATAATAATAACTAGCATCCATAAAGTGCTACTCAGTGTCACACTCCATGTAAGTACCTTGCACGTAAGATCTCCCTTGATCTCACAGTGCTAACAGGAAACATTCTTCCCCGTGTTACAGATGAGATGCAAGAGTTTCAAAGACAGGGAAAACGTTTAACAAGCTTCCTCTATCAGCACCATTGCGGTTCCTTTCTATTCATCTGTGGTTCGTTCCCTAGGTTGGCCTTTCTCCTCAGATGCTTACTTACACGCATTTCCTGGAGTTCCTCACCAATCCATATCCTGTACTTTTCTTTAAAACCCCTTTGAAAATGCTTCTTCTAAAAACTCTCCTGGCTTACTATAGCTAATTTCTATTTCCTCTTATTATATCATCAAGTATCTGCATCAGAAACCACACTCTATTTCCTAGTATCCAAACTTCCTTTCTCCCCTTTTAGCAACAGGCCACATGGCAACAGAGCTACAAACATCCCCACCCTTTCTTGCTGCTGGATGTAGCCATGGGTTTAAGTTAGGCTCAGTGGAATGTGAAAATATAAGCTATCTGTAACCAACAAGAAATGTACAATTAAAATGATATCCATGTAAATCATCATTTAGGGCCCCACACTTGGACCCTAAGATGGGAGCGCTGTATGGATCATGGCTTCATTTCTGAAGTCCACATGGTACAGTCTTCCAAGGACCCTAGGTCCTTGGCTTATTTTTGGATGTTACATGAGAAAAAAAGAAATTTCTCTGCTCCAAGGTATTGTAACCTTGTAATAGGAGATGTATCCTTGCCATATTCAACAGCTCACACAACAAGTCAAGGTAGCCTCTCTTTCTTGTGGATTCACTGGTTAGATATGCATGCTAATGACCCTGAGAGAAGGACTGCAGTCTCACTGACCCTGGGGGAGCCTCAGGTCTTTTAGTATCATCACAACTAAACAGGTAATTTTTGAGGGGTTTTCATAGAAAGTTTCTAAAAATATACATTACAAAGCATGCATGGATCTCAAAATGGGTTTGCCCTTAAATAACCTTATCTTTTAATTCCATTTGCCACGAGGTTTCAAATTCCACCCGTGCCTCCAAGTGTTTTGTTTTGGCTCCTGCCCATGGGTAGACTGTAAAGCACTTGAGGACAAAGGCTTCACATTTCAATGCTTTCTTCCCCCCTAATTTTCCACGGAGCAATTATATTTCCCTGGCGGTTAAAACACTGGTTCGGATGGCTGTATCTCATACTTGGAGTGCTTGGGTTTTGATCCTGGCTCAGATCCCAACTCCTGCTTTCTGTTAATGATTACCCTGAAAGGCAGTAGTTAGTGCAGAAAGTCCATGATTCCCTACTGGGAGAGATGAATTGAAATCATGATTCTGGGTCCTGACTTTGGCCTGACTGAGCCAAAATATCTGGGAAAGTGAACCAATAGTTAATATTGACACCTCTCTCTCTCTCTGTCACTCACTCAAATGCTATACTTTAGTTCAGAACTGTGAATACAAGACAGTAGAATGAGATTTTTGGAAAATTTTTAAGCCTCAAATAAAGTTAGCTATATAGATGCTGGTATTGTGCCAAATCTTGGGTGTGTAAAAGCTTAGATAAGGAATTAATAAAAATATAGAACTGTGGACTTTCTTTTGCTAAATAGATATTGTAGTCAGTGAATATTATTTGTTAAACAAGAAGACATATGATATGTACAAAGCACTCAAGAGTCACAAAGAGTTCATTTTCGGTGATGGTGAAGATGGTGAACATAGCATTGCAGCGTGTTGTTATTTTTGGTGCGTGTGTGTGTTGATGGGAAAGAAGAATGTTCTCTTGACAGGATCAGCTCTTTTTAGGTACATGCCTATCCACTTCTAAAATACAAAACAAAACTTAAAATAAAGGGCTGTCTACCGTTTGCCCATTTAAAGAAGCAGTTCTGCCTCTTTAGGAAGCAATGCGCTATTAGTGATAACCAAAGACCATGAGATAAACAACTGTTGCTAGAAGTATATAACCACAAGTTACTATTACCCATTTCGCATCACAAATGCAGCATTCAATGCATGTCTATCTGGTGCGTACTAACCACAGGGCAAAAACAAAACAGAAGGGAAAAACAGCACAGTTCTAATTAGATCTGGAAACCCATCCCACATGCTCTCTGATCACTCATCTTCCCCGCTTGGTTGCCTTTTGAAGCGCCTCCGAGGCATTAAACACTTCAGAAGAGGGGCCAGAGGTGGCATATTTCTTCATTCTTTCCAATTTCAGACAGCAGCTCACACATATCATAACATAAAGGTCACAGGAACCGACAGTTGCCTGTTTGGAATGTTGCCAAGCTTGCTTCATCTGGGAGGAGGACTCGGTCCCAGGAAGACACCTAACATTGTGTCTTCCTGTAACGGGCTGTTTGTGCAGACTTGAATTTACAAAAGATGGGCACTTGGGCTCAGAGCTGTTTCATCATGTGGCAGTCACCTCCCCAATTTGCCCAGAAGCCCTCACAGGTGCTTGCCTGGCTTGTCTGAGGGCCTGCTTCTAGGGGGTTCTTACTGAATGCAGCAAGAAGGGGGTAAGGAGTTGCTGTCACGGGGTCTCTAGGAGCAACCTTGGTCCTAGAAGCTCTCAACTACAGCAGAGATGTGTGGTCTCTCTGGTATTTGGAACTGTATTTGCATTCCTCCTAGGTATTTGGGCTAATGAAAGAAAGAGGAGAAATGGTAGAAGCCATCAGCCAATCTAGGGTAAGAGAGGAAGAATCGCAAGAACCCAAAAGAGCAATGGAAAAAAAAAATGATGAGAGAATACACAGGAAACAGACGTGCAAAGCGCAAGAGGTCAGTAACAGATCTATAAAACTGCACAGGAAAAGAGGTGGCTGCGACAACTGATAGCAAGCCACAGTGAATGTAGCGATAAATATCTTTATATGTTTCTATTGTTAAATGTTAGTGTTGTCAGCTCCCAGGCAAGATAGCAAATGATGATCAAAATTCTAATCTTACCCCAACTGAAGGACAATCCCACTGCTGTCCACAGATCGACCAGACACAAATACAAGAGCAATGATATCCACTCACTGGTCTGTAGTGTATTAGAAAAGAACTGGCTAGGCTGGGCAATGTCGTGCAGTAGGGTCAAGCCCATGCATCTCCTATCAGAGTACCAGTTTGGGTCCCACTCCTTTTCAGATGCAGCCTCCTAGTCAGGTGCTTAGGGTGCCTAGGAGGTAGCGGATGATGTCCAGATGTTTGGGATCCTGCCATTCACAGGGCAAACCAAGATGGAGTTCCTGGTTCGTGCTTTTGGCCTGGCCCAGCCACAGCTACTGTGGACAGTTGGTGAGTGAACCAGTGAATAGAAGATAACTTTCTTTTTCTTTCTGTCTCTTGTTAGCTCTCTTCCTGTACTTCTTTTAAGTTCCACTGTCACTCGCATTCAAATCAATCTTTTGAAAAAGGAATTGGCTAAATAAGTTGTGTAAAAGAATGATGTACATCTATCTATGCTCATGCGAAGAGTTGCTTACACTGTGTTGTGTGTAAAACAGGTTGTGGAATATTTATACTGAGATGACAATTTTCAGGGAAAAAAACCTTCCAGAAATGCATGGAAATGCATATATGTGTGTCTTGCACTGGAAATACCAGGGAGGACAGAAAGGAAACTCTCTGAGGTTATTTTGGTGAGGGGATGAAGAAGTTGTTAAGAAATGTGCATTTTTTGTTCTGTATCTTTCTATATTCTTTGAATATATGTTTGCAGGAACTGCACAGAGGAAGACATTAGGGAGTTGTTAAAAACTGTAACAATGTGCTGACTTAAGGTCCCACACATATTATTAAATTTCGAAGAGCTAGTTCTGCAAGATCTACAATTTGATCTCATTTAGATTTTAATTGCACGTGTGAGAGTATTCACAAACAGGAAAAGTGTCAGACGCTCAAAACTTGTTTAACAATGTTGCCGATTAGAAGATGAAGGGATACTTTCATGTAACCTATATTTCAATTTATTAAAAATTATGCAAGACACTAAGCGGCCTTGTCAGCTCTAGAGAAGGATGTTGGTAATGTAAGGACCAAGAGGGACGTGATAGAAAATCTAGTAACTTGCAAATTGTGGCTCTTGTCTGAAGAAGTAAAAGGTGTGATCTCATGCTTTTTTTTAAAGTACAAAAACCTTCAAGTCAATCACAAACTCACCAGTACAGGTGAAAGATAATAAATGCCAGCTTTGCCTGAGGTCATATTGCAAAGCTGGCAGAAGGAGGTGATCTGAATCCTCTCTCATTTTGTAATCAATCATACCTAACGTACTACCTCTCAGGAACGGCCAGTGTTTATGCTGTTCATTGTGATTTCAACAATAATGACTGGGACTCTATTGTGCACCATGGATGTTGGCAGATGGCAAAGGGTAAAAACAGCAGGTCAAGGTCTTTGACCTGGAAGAAACTGCAGACAAGCTGGGGGGACCCTGGGTGCCGGAAGACAGTGTGCACACAGCCCTCACCACCGTAGCAGAATCAGGGGTGCGTTTCCAAAGACCCCTTCAAAGTCTCAGTCACTATACAGAATGAAACAGACGGGGGGACCTGTTAAGTGTTGCTCCCCTCCTACCACAACTCAGAAGATAAAATAACGAACCATTTTTTTCCCCAGTACAGATTGAGAAATGTCGTCTATGCCTTAGGCATGAAACCAGATGCAGTTACAGGGCACTAAGTCAGATAAATAAAAGATACTTGCAAAAGTTCCTGGAAAAATGAAATTAAAAGATTATTTTGGTACCAAAAATAATTTGAAATCTATGCACATGAGGGTTCTTCCAAAGGTTAATGTGAATAAGAATGAAAAAAAAAAAACAACTGTACATGAACTTCTATATTTATTTTGTACCAAAATAAACTTACCTAACCTTTTCAATTCATTTTCCATGAACTTTTTGAAGGTCACTTGTACTGTTACTGCCTACACAGAACTCACTTAAAAGCTGAGTTAATGGGACAGAGACTTCAGTGGGCATCACAACAGATAACACAGACCCTGGAAAACCAGGTCAGAGAAGCTGAGAAACAACCAAGAAATCCAACAAAAGATAACAGGGTTGCACCAAAAAACTAATATATTACAATGAGCATAAGAAAGAAGAGACATAATGTACACGGTCAAGAGACGGACCAAAGAGCTTCCTGTTGACCTAATGGGATTTATCTTCTGATAAACTGCTCAATTGCTGTTGAGCAATTGCATGCCAAAATAGTGCAGGTTAATGTCCTAATATCAATGGCTAAGTATTGTAGTATGTGCAACAAGCATTTTCACGTACGAACCAATTCCTTTAATCAGGTGGCAGTTCGGAAGGTCCACAGATTCAATCTTTCTAGAGGCTTTAAGTCGATTTCTGTCAAAAAAAAAAAAAAGGATATTTGTTTACATATTCCCTACTTTTGTCAGGAAAGGTAGGAAGCTTACAGCAATTCATAAAACAGTATAAATCTAAATCAGGTGCAAGGACAGGAAAACAAGAGAAAGAACGTAAACCAGCATCAGAATGACAACAAAAATGCAAATCAAAACTTTTTGTGTATGGAATTGAGTTATGAAAGAATGCCAAGAATTCAACACATAAAATTTGCAGGACAAGTTCCTATGCAAATATAAACACAGCACAGGACCCAGAGCCTATGAAACGGTGTCACATAATGCAATGTAATTAATAAAAATAAACAATAATAATAAAAACACAGCTCAGCAGGGATACATTTCTCACAAGTCTAGTGTTGTGAGAAGAGAGCTCCAGATGTGGAGCCAAAAATCCCACCTGCCTTCTCCAGAACCCACAATGAGAAAGGTCTTGGCCAAGAAATGTTGGATTCAGGTATCTCCAATGGGCCATCCCTGCACTAATGCACTCTGCATTTTCTTGAAATGAAAAGATGCCTGGTTCTGGCAGCTCAGTTACTCTCTATAGACCTCAGGCTTGTCCATCATGTAAAATGAGTTTGAATCCAGGAGACCCTGAAAGGGTCTAGGAGTGATGTTCCACTGTAGAAACAGATGTAGATGCAAATCAGCAGGTCACAGCTCTGGTTTCTATGCCAGGTCTCAGTACCATGTGCTGGGTTGGGTTCAAGTTTATGTAACTTGCTGTTGTGACTATTTGGCTCCATAAAGTTAGGAAAAATAGATCACCGTCTACGTTTTTCATCAACAAACTATATGAACTAAATATGTTCAAAGCAATACACGCAGATGGGTTTGAGCAGTTTTAAGTTAGGCACAGTGTTTGTTTTAGGGTCAACTTAGTTTTGCAAAAATGACTGATAATCATGCTTTGCTGAACACGGCAAACTTGTTTACTTCAACTTGTTTAGTTGTACATTTGTTATTATCTCTGAATATGTCAAGTACCTGCTGACAAAAGTGAAGAGTTACAGAAGCACTATGTGTGAATTCTGGTGCGTCAAGTCATTTTTTCCCCCCCTAATTTCTCTTTAAGACAAAAGAAAGAAAAAAAAATCTGCTTCTACACTTTGTGAAGACTACATCAAGAATTCCAAATTTTCCTTCCGCAAATAACTGTTATACTTTTCCACTGGTAGAATTATCAGCGCCCCACTCAGGAGTGAACTTCTGTGATGCAGTGGTTCAGGGCCTACCAGCCAATCAAATCAGCCATTTCCGCCCCATCGCTCCTTGCTCTTCCATGGGCCATGCCAGGAATTCAGTTTCCCAATCTGTTGCATTTACAAGTAATTCTGTGGTCCATGTTTTTGGAAAAGGCATTTTTGTTCCTGATAGAAAGGCAACAAAAGAAGAGAAGTGACTGGTTACACTCCTTTTCTTTGTGATTGCTCATGGACGGCATGCTTGAGACGACAACAGCCGTACTGCATCTTTGATAAGGGTCCAAGGTCCACCACAAATCACCAAGGTGTGAAAACACAGGAAGAGGTCGATTTCCTGCTGCAACCACTCACTCAGTGAGGAGGCTCACGTTGGCCCACTGACCAGGAGTTTTGCCATGTAAAAAGAAGTCGAATTCTATGTGGAAAAGCCTCCACTCACTGGAGAAATGCTAGTTATAACTGAAACATTCTAACCAATGTCAGACTTGTGAAGTTTGGGGAATCTAGGAGAGATATTTGATTAGCAAAAACATAAGCTTTAAAAGTATTTATGCAAAGAAGCCTAGGATGAATGGTACAAACACGAATAAGATATGAGAGGAGGAAAATCTTGCTTTCCCTATAGCCTATCTGCTCCCTGATAACTTCAAGTTTAGAATACGTTTATGAGTGTACCAAGTCAGAGCCGGCATGCTTGTTGACACTCTTATCACCCAGACATCAGTGATCACTCACAGCACTGTCCTGTTATCCCCAAAGCATCCTAGGACATGTTCTAGCAAGCACTCATATTCAAAAGGAAAAACATCTAACTTTTCTGTTGATGGGCTCTTTCTGTTTTCTCTCTCAACTGCAACTCGGTCATTTTGTCAACAGTAAGATGCCTATAAGGCTGAGAGACATACACCCAACCTGTTAGTTACCGCCTTGCCTCCAGGAGGGTGAGCCATGGAGCCCACACGCCACGGGCAAAGGCAGAACCCACAGCTGATAGCAGGCATTACTCCATGTGCCGGATCTCACGTCTTTGGAGTTCATGAAGTCACAGGGTTTTGTCGTCTACACACAGACTCATCTGCACTCAACAGCCTTTTCCTGTCTGTGTAAAACCTCACACAATTCACCCCTTCAGCCCCTTCAACGCTTGCACTAAGTACCTAAGAACCTGAGCACAGGTTTGTCAACCTGGGGCAGAGCTGTTTCCACGGCAGAGAAGCTGGGGGGCTATGGGGAGCTGCAAGAATTGAATTTGGAATCACCAGATTTGACTTAGAGCGCACATTTTGCACCAGTTTGCTACCTGTTGAACTAACTAGCTACTTTATTCAAATCTTTGTTTGAGGTATACAACACAGAAGGCGTACTAAATGAAGGCATAGTTAAGAGGTCTTTCTCCCCAAATGTCAGTGAATATACAGGCTGATTTAACATAAAGGACTAGATTCTTTTCATACGTAGTGGTCACACATTAAATGACAAGGAGGATGGTAGCAAAAAAAAAAGAAAGAAAGCTGCTCCTTCTGATGTATTCCAAAGAGACAGGCCGAGCGCTCTGGCAGCAGCGCCACAACACGCGTCAGTATGAAGTGTGATGCTCAGATGCTCATTTGGAGCATCTGCCCACTCTTGGATCTGGGATGCTTTTGAGTTTCATGACTCATCCGCGCCTGTACACTTCACAAGAAGAAGCAACTGGCCGGGGTATATCTGGTGTATTTTCTACTCTGTTGCTCAACTAGGGAGCAGTGGGAAAGACAGGTATGAAATGCCATCCACCTGTGAGAACCTCAGACAGTTCCAGTTCAAAGCAAAAAGACAGGGCCCGGCGGCATGGCCTAGCGGCTGAAGTCCTCGCCTTAAACGCGCTGAGATCCCATTTGGGCGCCAGTTCTAATCCCGGCAGCTCCACTTCCCATCCAGCTCCCTGCTTGTGGACTGGGAAAGCAGTAGAGGACGGCCCAATGCCTTGGGACCCTGCACCCGTGTGGGAGACCCAGAAAAGGTTCCTGGTTCCTGGCTTCGGGATCAGCACAGAACTGGCCGCTGCGCTCACCTGGGGAGTGAATCATCAGACGGAAGATCTTCCTCTCTGTCTCTCCTCCTCTCTGTATATCTGACTTTGCAATAAAAATAAATAAATCTTTTAAAAAAAAGCAAAAAGATAACCTGGATTGCATGTATCCATCTGGGACATACTTACACTACAAACTACCCAGTGTTTATCTGAAATTCGAGTCGAAATCTAAGTGGGCATATGGAGAAGAGAAATAACTTGATTTGCCAAAATACCATGCTACATACTTGAGCATGCTACCAAACTCTGCAAACGGAAGGCACGCCTTATTTCACAATCTTAAGGTGGTCAAACACAGTGTTTTCTCTGCAGAGGAGGGGTCATGTAACAAGCCCAAAAGCAGAGTCTGTGGGCCCAAACCAACCCTCTCTCAGAGCTACTTACCAAGGGAATGTCTATCCCACGTTCCCACAGCCTGGGCACCTCCTCTACCCGGTCCCTAAACACCATGATTACATCAAGTCTCCACTCTCTTAGTATCATTAACATAAGGCTTTGCTGTTTAAACTATTAAGCACAGCTTGAGTTTGGAAGCCACATCCTATTCAAACCACCCCAACCTCTACAGTGTTACAGCTAGACATGAAGACAAAGTTTAGTGCTCTACTGCATAGTTAATAATATACACTTCGGAAGATTAAAAATTTCTCACCATAAGAGACTAATCAATGTCTAAGGTAATGATTGCACGAATTGCCCTGATTTGTATACAATGTGTACATATATGTTTCAATAAACATAGGTCACAAGCATGAACAAGTAGTATGTGTCACTCACAAAAAAAACCAAAAAGTCATGCATGTTTGGCGAAGCAGAATGGACTTTCATGCACCATAATTAAGGCCCAGCTCCTTTCCCCATCCTTCCCTTTGTCCCCACCCTCACCTCACTCCCACAACACACACACACACACACACACACACACACACCGTCCTTGCCTCGCTCTGTAAGGATAAGAAGCTGCAGCCGTGGGCCAGAGGAGCTCATGCCTTGGCTGGCGTCACCTCTGACCTCCAGAGCCGGGGTTCCGTCTCTTCTTTCTGAACTCTGCAGCCTCTGACCAGCTTCCCCGTGGCTCCTCTACGACTGCTCAGTCCTGAATCACAGAGGCATCTCTAGAATTTTTAAAAAATGAAAAGAACCGGGCCTGGCACAGTAGCCTAGCAGCTAAAGTCCTCGCCTCATATGTGGCAGGATCCCATATGGGCGCTGGTTCATGTCCCAGCTGCCCCACTCCTCATCCAGCTTCCTGCTTGAGCCTGGAAGGGCAGTCGACAATGCCCCAAGGCGTTGGCACCGTGCACCCGTGTGGGACACCTGGTTCCTGGCTTCGGATCAGCTCAGTTCCGGCCGTTGCACTCACTTGGGAGAGTGAATCATCGGAAGGAAGATCTTCCTCTTTCACTCCACCTGTCCGTATATCTGACTTTCCAATAAAAATAAATAAACCTTCACAAAATAAAAAATGAAGAGAACCAAAGCTTCGGTTCCACCCTCACGGAATCAGAATCCTGCGTGTGCCTGCAGCTTCAGCCCTGTGGAGATCCTAAGAGGGTAGATCCCACTGCTCTGCTCTCCACTGTCCTTGCAAGCTCCGCTACAGGCAACACGGCTGGTTGTCGCACAGCTTGCTGAAAACAAAACAACCTCCCTTTGGCCCATCAAAGTAGGACTTTGTCAGCCAACTTACATTTACCACCCCCAAAGCCATACCTCCCCCTTTACTGTTCTTACGACACTTTATACTCATTTCAATGGGGTTCACTTAGGAGCCTCCAAACCCGAGTCCCTCGTGTCTTCCTGCACTACCTCTCTGGGATGGCTTCTTTCCTCCACCTTCAGGATCAATGTTAACTGTCTCCCTCCATGAAGAACTCCACCTTCCTGGGCTGTATGGTTTCCTCTGCGCTTGCCCTAGCCATCGCCATTCATAACAAAACTTCAAAAAGGTCAAGCACAAACGGATTTAAAAGACAATGCCCATTTCCCCTCATTGTTCTGAAGTGTCCCAGGATGCTTACTTGCACTACTCTTCTCCCCTGTGATGGGTCAAGGCCACCAAGGGCCTTCTTCTAAGAGCCTCCTGGGAGTTCCTCAGAATATCTACCCACCAAGCGCTCAGTATATTGGAACTCTCTTGCATGAGCTGTGTACAATTTGAGCTGCCAATTCAGCAGCAACTTCCCATGATAGGGGAGATATGAGGTGGAGCGGTGGACTCTATCATATGGCACATTGCAGCATCCGGGTGCCCAGGTGCCGTGAGGTCAGTCCCTGGATGCCCCAAGTGCCTTTGATCTCCTGTACGCATCAGACTGGGCTCCAGTTTGTTAACCAAACAAGTGAAGAATGGAGGGAGACTCTGAAACACAGAGGGGTGGTCCCCATGACCTGCCTTAAGTCGAGGGAATTAAAATTTCCATGCATGACTCATCAAGGTACCAGGTGTGCACAGCCAAGCCAGCCTGGGCGGAGAAGAACTTCACAAAGTTTATAGATGACGTCACCATCCGGTCCAAACTTTACTGGGCAGGCTGGGAACAGGCGTGGGGGGAGGGGTCCAGAAAGCCAAGTCCTCTCCCGCCCCCGCCCTAGTCCAGTTCCCGGGTCCCTTTGGGAGTCCTTCCCCGTTCCCACAGCCCGGAGCCCCACCTACCGCAGCGCCAGGAACCTCTCGCCCAGCAGCGCCAGCGCGATCCCCACCAAGCCCACGGCCACCAGCCGCCCCATGGCGCGGAGCCCGGACGCCGCCTCGCTCGGGCCGACCTGGCAGCACCGTGGGCGGTGCCGGGTCGCGCTCCGCCCCGTTCCCTGCCGAGGCGGGCCCTGCGCCGCCGCCGGGGCCTCCGAGGCTCCGCCCTGGGCTCTCGCCGGCCCGGAATCCCGGCTGTCCCGCTTCCCCCACAGCGACAGCCTTGCAGGACCCCGACCGATCTCCCACGGCCTGCGGTAGGCTCAGGGTCGTGCTCTCCTCCGCCCGGTCTGTGCCTCCCACTCCCACACTGCCCACTCTCACGCCAAGCTCTGTGCACCCTTTGTTTTTCCCAAGTGCAGCAACAAACTCCCGAGTACAGTTTTAAAGATTTCTTTTACATCAGAGGGGAAAGGTGCTGGGTCGTGTCTTACAAAAAGAAAAGTTACTTGGAGCCCCCACTTTGTATAATAAAATACAGAAGAGAAGCAAAACAATGGTGTGGAAACCCTGAGAGCCCAGGCCTGCGCACTCCACACTTGTTTCTTATCCAAACACAACCTTTGGGGTAAGGGTAGATTTCTTCCTTTCTTCCCTCCACCCTTCTCTCCCTCTCGTCCTCCTTTCCTCCCTCCCATCCTTCCTTCCTTATACTTCCTCCTCGGAATTTAGAGAAGGGACTACTGCCTGAACTTCTCTTTCAGGCCTGCACCCTGTTTCAAGGATTCCTAGGTAGTGTCTTGGCCAGGGCAACAGGAAGCCCTTGACAGCTTGCTATGTGTGTCACAGAAGAGGGAAACTATAGGTTTTAAGTAAGAATCCCCAGTTGGCTGTTCTGCAGCTACTAAGCTCCAGGAGGTAGGTGTGGGGTGGGGTCAGGTGGAGGTGATGTGCTTAACCTTTTTACCCCATTGCAGCTGAAATCAATCAGTTGAGACTCAGGAAAGTAAACACCCTGCTCTTGGCCTGATTAGCCCACTGTTCCTTGCCCACAGCGGACCCCACGGACACGTTAGGGTCACCTCGCCCAGCAAGCCTGCTCTTCTCAAAGGTCGGTGACGGCAGGAGAGGGGCAGGGAAAAGCCCCGGGCTGACCTCAGACAGCTGGCAGCGGGAGCTGCAGGCGGGTTGCCTTCTTCGTGGTCTTCATGCTAGAGAACGAAGCTTGTTGGAGAAGCCTTTGCATGGAAAACCAGGGCGTTCAGGTGCGGCAAGACCCGGCCTTGCTCCCCAGAAACCTCACGGAACCCACATTCACGTGATGCAGACACCGGTGAGTGCCGCGTTCCCCTTGGCCCATCTGCCTTCATAGTGTGGTTGAGGCCGGTTCCGCAGACCTCCCTGATCCCGCTCTCCTCGGCTGCCAGGCCTGAGCTCAGAATCCTCAGGGTGGATGGAGAAGAGAGAGTTTTCTGAGTTGGAAATCTGAAACCTGTGCTCTCCCTTGCAGGAACGCTGCCTTGACAAGCAATCTGCCCAGTAGAGCTGGGCTGTCCTTTGATATACCCAGGACTTACAGGCTTTGTCAAGAATGTCATTCCTGCTTTATGCTTTGCCCGTGGGGGATTTCTGAGTGTTTTCGGAGTTTCAGTAAGGAGGGACTAAACACAAACAAGGTTGTTGTGAAACGCAGTCATGGGCAGCCAGCTCCTTGGTGTGAACCTGGGCTTCTCAAGTCCCAACTTGTGTCTTGCTTGTCATTAGAAATTTAATGTTTCTTTAGAAAAATCTCAAAAAATAATAATAATACCCTTGCCCGTCATTGCTTCACTGACTCTAGTTAAAGGCAGGCTTTTCCCTTGGTTTTGTACAAATAAAAAACAATGAAAAGAAATGATTGAAAAATGAAGCTAAAAAAAGATGAGACATCTAACTTATAAGCTCAAATTTTTCATAATTTGATTTAATCAACATAAAATTACTTTGTCAGATTTCTCTAAATACTCTCAATTTTTTGTATTTCTGCCACCGCAGACCAGAAAGAAACAGTTCCTAGACCAAAAGTGGTCATTGGAGAACGCTGGCTTTCACGGTTTTACTTGTAGCTCTCGAAAGTTCTTTGTGATGTTTTATCGCATGTAATTTTCAGGAGTCGTTCGGGAAGTAGGTAACTCATAATTATTGTTATTTTATATAATATGTGATGAGGAACTGAGCTCTCCAGGTTGCTTTTATTTCCCTTCTTTCTCATCTGTTTTAAAAAGATGATGATTACCAACAAGAGAAAGATTAATATTGTAGATGCTCCACTACAGGATGTCTCCGACAGTAACGCAGACCTGGTTGCAGTCAGACCATTTTCTGAGCATTCCAACGTATTAAAAGCAAAAGCAACGTTGTTAACAGAAACACAAAGGTGCTTATGTGTTTCTTTAGCACTTGTGTCAACCAATTGATATCTTCAAGTATCAGGTTGAACCCTAGAAACTTTTTTATGGAAAATCACAAAGATAAAATGCAATGCTATGTGTTAGTCAAAAACAAGTATATGACTTGAAAAACCGTTTGCTCTGGTGTTACTATGGGAGGAATTTTCCATCATAGAACTCAATTTTAAATGAATGAATTGTTTTCAGTGTGTCGGTGTGTCTTTATGATGATTGGATTAAAGGAATTCTGAGGGAAGGCTGTAAGTCAATTTTGAAGGCTCCTGGTGATCTTGAAGTGTAGCAGATGGCCGCCCCTGTCCAGGGGAGCCCCCCGTCTGTCCCCTCAGAGGAGGAGGGAGAGAGAGAGAGAGGTGTGGGTGGTAGAAGGAGAGCTAAAGAGACAAAAACTCCCCAGCTTCCATCTAAGGCTGACTTCATGCACGTGATAGAAAAAAAAAAAGGTGGATTTTATTTCATTCTAGGAAATTTATGTGGGTTTTCTCTTGTTCGAGGCAGCATTGTTTGTGGTTTTCTAGTCATGAGAGCCACAGGTACATTTCAGAAAGGGTCGGTGGTAGCACCAACCAGAGCCTTCACTAATGAAGTACTCCCTAATCTCTCTCATTGAAACACGGGTGAAGTGCTGTCATTACCCTTGACGAGTTCAGTGATGGAACTGAGGCCAGAGGCTAAGTATCAGAGTTAGACACATGGGCAAATGCTGGAGCCAGCATCCAATAGAAGACAATTTATTCTTGGACCCTATTCTACTTTTGATAGTTATTTTATTAATTATCAAAACAGTAAGATTTCCATTCTTTGTTATCCATAGGAAGAGTAGAGGTGAATGAAATGACAGTGAAGGTGGTAGAAAATGATCTCGTGTACATTCGCATACGAGACAGCCTGAAGCTAGGAGGCTTTTTGTGCTTTTCGTCTGCCTGCTCGCTTGAATTCAGCAAATACTTTCCATGCCCTCTGTCTCCAAGCAAGGGGTTCAGAGGGAGAGGAGACGGCCATTTCCGGCCGTGGTTGTGGTGGGTAGTGAGAAATGCAGCTGGGTCAACACACAATGTCACGTGTCATGGGATGTGACCTTTGCCCTTCTGCATGATTTTTAAGGAAGAGGGAATGTTTGGGTTTTGCAGAAGTTACTCTGATGGCAGTGGGGAACAGAGGCCAAGTCTGTGTGACCTATGCTGATGTGGACAAGGCCAAGTTTATTTGAACATACAGTTGTGTCCAACGCAGGGATAGTGGCGGGGAGGGTGGGATAAGGAAAAACAGAGTTAAGGACTCTCAGGAGTTGACGGACATGGCTGGATGGCCACCATGCTGTGGGGACAGAGGATGAATTGAGGTAATTTGGATTGTTCAGCTGGATGAATGATGTCCCTGACTGGGACCCGGGAGAAAGAAGTGGGGCAACACAGCACATCTGATGGGGTCAACACCCAGGAGCTGATTGTCAGCGAGTTTCTGATGGTCAGAGTCAGATTGGGTCAGGAGAGAGAGAATTGGTCTCAGAAAGGGCGGAAGCTGCTGCCAGAAGTGAGGTGAAAGACATGGAAGTCAGAGGCTTCCTGGTGTGTGAAGTAGCCAGGAGGCTAGTTAAAGATGGAGCAGAAAGGAGGGCTGGGCCCCTAACAGGTACCTGGGACTACCTTCGCCAGAGGGAACAGATCCAGCAGGAGGCAGTCCTGCTTCCTCTCCCCTCAGACAAGATGGTGTGGCCTTGAAATTCCGTGTCCCGTGATGCTGCAGGCAGTCATGCACTGTTCCCCTCCCAACACAGAGACCGGGAACCACTTGGCGAAAGGGGGCTGGAGAGGCAGCCAGAAAGAACTCTCCAGGGTTGCTTGGGAGAGACCTCGCCACAGAAGGAGAGATGAGAGACACTTGCTGTTGGCAAGAACTCTTCCTTCTGAATGCCTCTACCTCTTTCTCGCTATTTGTGTCACATCAGCAGACTCCCTAAGGCCTATTTCTAGAGTCACAAAGAATAAAGGAATGAGTGAAAGTCCTGTGTTCCCTGGTAACCTGCCTACTCCAAATCTCTCATCCCCACTGCCGAGTCCTGGCAATGGACAAAATTGCGATGGTTTGGCTTAAGCATTTAGATTGATGGCATTTGAGATTCTAGAATCTGGCAAGACTTCATTTCATAGGTGTGCCTGTGAGTCAAGTGGAGATTGAAAGTGAAGACAAAAAAGAGTTGATTGTTTCCTTTTCTCTTTTGATAGTGTTACTTTTTTTCTACAGCAGTAGTGGGGAGACAGCAATGGGAAGATATTTGTCTAGCAAGACTGAGGTAGAGGGGTTTTCATTATCTTGCCAGCTAAAATGAGCCTGTTAGAGAAATTCAGCTGTTATTTCCCCAATCCTGATTTCAGATAAACAGGCCAGTCAGTGACTTGCAATATTGTTGTGAGCTTATTCTGTCTTGAGCTTTGCCGGTTTTTGGGTCTAGCAGAGCAGCTTAGCAGAAAACAATCCCTTACTGTCCTTTCTGTTTAACAGTACTTTCCCGGCTCACAGTTCACTCTCTCAGATTCTGTGTGTCCTCTGGAATTCATGGTTATGGACAAAATTTCTTTTTTTCCCCTCAACATCTTAAATAAGCTTTTTAATGGTTTTATTCTCTGTTGACTGTCAATGCCAGAACAGTTTGCTATCCACCCTGAAATATTCTGACTCCTGGTTCACATTCAGGCCCTTTGAAACCACACTGGCAAAATTCTTGCAAGTGCACAGCCTTCCCGTAGCTAACTTTTGAGGTTGCTGACGTCCATTCCTGTAATGACCTGGCCTCGGCCCGACTTTGCCGCCTGTGCCAGGGTTACATGTTCAGACTGTCAGCAGTTACAACACCTTCACCGACTCGGCTTTAGGATCCTGTTTTCTAATCACCACCCCTATCTTTCTGGCTCATCTGCAACGTTCCTCCACTTTTGAACACTCTCTGACCATTGTTTGATGCTTTGGCACAAATGATTGCCTCTCTACAGATACTGTATTTTGTTCTACTTTGCATGCTACTGCTCCTTGCAACATGGATTTTCACTAAAACATTTGATATACACAGTCACCTCTCCGTGTCTGTGATGGATTAGTTTCAGAATCTTTCTGGACACTAAAAATCTACAGATGCTCAAATTACTTGTATAAAATGATGTCTAGCCTACACAATCTCCCTGTATAATTTGTCATGTTTGAATTTCTTATGAAAGCTAATGCAACGTACATGCTGTATAAATAGGTATTATACTATATATATCGTGTAAGGGATCATGAGAAGAGAAAGTTTGTACATGTTTCACACAAACACAATGTCTTTCCCAAGTCTTTTCCTTGCCAAGACTACATTAGGAATTTGTGTGTGCTAGCTCTACCACTGTTATTGCTAGAAAAGACCCCTCCTTGAACATTGAAGGAACTGGTCTGACAGGAGATGATGACGTTGAGGAAGATTGCGAATATAACAGTTTGATGGATAAAATTAGCGATGGATGAATGGGCAGGTGAACAGATGGGTGAAAACACAGCAGCCGAATCTCAGAACTGACCAGAATACATAGAATTGTTTCTTGAGCTCTTTATTTCTTCTCATCCTGTGTCAGTGATTACATCATGCATATGAAAGCCTCTTGAATTGCACCCCAATCCCCAAACTCTGGAGTCGCTTCTTTAAAAAAAAAAAAAAGATTTATTTTCATTGGAAAGTCACATATACAGAGAGCAGAAGAGACAGAGATAAAGGTCTTCTGTTGGCTGATTCTCTCCCCAAGTGGCCACAATGGCCAGATCTGAGCCTATCTGAAGCCAGGAACCCAGAGCCTCTTCTGGGTCTCCCACATGGGTGCTGGGGCCCAAGGGTTTTGGCTGTCCTCAGCTGCTTTGTCCAGCCACCAGCAGGGAGCTGGATGGGAAGTGGGGCTGCTGGGATGTGAATTGGTGCCCATGTGGGATCCTGGCACGTGCAAGGTGAAGATTTTAGCCACTAGACTACAGTGCCGGGCCCTAGAGTTGCTTTTTTCACTTTAATATAGCTTTTAAGCTAACTAAAGCCATGCCTCACATAAGCTACCCTTGATCTTTCCACAAATCGACCCAGCATGAAATTCAAGGGCTGGTTAAGTCATCCTTTGTTGCTCCTCTGACATCCTGTGTGTGTGGTGGCTTCTTTCTTGCTGCTTCTGTCTGTCTGACGATATGTAGCTCCATTCCCTTTCTTCGAACTGTGTTTAAGGAACCGTTAAGGGGGATGCACATGGCACTGAAGATGAAAGTTCAGGAGGGTTGGGGTCGAGTCACACCGCAGCATAGCCGCCTGAAATAGCGCACAGATCAAAGTGCATAGTAAGTGTCCCAGTGCTGGTCGTACCTTCCGGTCATCTTCATTGCTGTACAGTTCATTCTGGTTCCGTTTCCCTCTTGCACTCAGCTCTTGTACCATTCTACAGATAGCCTTATTTCTCTCTCAGGTCCCCAAAGGCCAACCCAACTTCTGGTTTCTAATCTTCCCCAGGAAACACTGAAGCATGTTTAGTAATGTCGAGGAACTTTCTGTTGATTACTTATCCCTAGCATCCCAACTGCCACGTGGAAGGAAATGATGTGTTTGGGAGGCACTGCTGGACAGATCCTTCTGGAAGGCAGTGGGAAGGAGAGCCAGTGGGCACTTGGGGATCTGCCAAGCTCTGATTTGTGCTGGACTGGAGCTCCTCACCTTCACGGCCCGTGACTCCTGGTCAGGCCTGTACAGTGAAGGAAGCTTCAGGAGACTTCCTGCTCTTAGCGCCTCTCTCTTGTCTCCCAGGAAGTGCTTTCTCCTGGCTAGCTTTAGAAAATATTCGTAAGCATGAATTTAAAAATGGTTTTTACTAAAATCAAATTGGATTTCAAAAAAAAAACACATTTATTTACTTTTACTGAAAAGGCAGATTTACAGAGAGATGGAAAGAAAGATCTTCTAGCCACTGGATCACTCTCCAAATGGCTGCAACAGCTGGAACTGAGCTGATCAGAAGCTTGGAGCCAGGAGCCTCTTCCTGTGTTTCCCACTCAGGTACAGGGATTTGGGTCCTCCTCTGCTTTCCCAGGCCATAAGTCAGGAGTTGGATGGGAAGCAGCTGGGACAAGAACGGGTGCCCATATGGGATGCCAGCCCTAGCAGGTAAGGGATTAGCCGATTGAGCCATTGCACTGGCCTCTAAACTTACTTTTAAAAAAAAATTTTTTTTTTAATTGGAAAGTCAGATTTACAGAGAGAAGGAGAAACAGAAAGATCCTCCATCTGTTGCTTCACTCCCCCTAAGTGAATGCAATGGCCAGAGCTGAGGCGATCTGAAGCCAGGGGCCAGGAGCCTCCTCAGGGTCTCCCATGCCATCCCCCACTGCCTTCCTAAGCCACAAGCAGGGAACTGAAAGGGAACTGGAGTGGCTGGGATACAAACCAGCGCCTATATGCGATCCCAGTACATGCAAGGCAAGGACCCTAGCCACTAGGCTACCATGCTGGGCCCCTAAAGTTACTTTTCAATTTCATTTTGCATGAACTCCGTGAAGCCCTCATGTACAATCTTATATGACATTCTAACCAGATGTTTTTCTATTTTCTCACTGATTTTCCGTAAAGAAACATAAAAAGCCCCGTCGTTTTGTCATGACAATCTATACAACTGAACCATCATTAGTCACAGCAATGCCCATATCACATTCGGAATCTTGTTCAGTTTTATCCACTTTACATAGGTGCTCCAACAGGAAAGGGGCTGGAAAAATCAGCAGCAGGAGTGTGAGTCTGTGAATGTCAAAAAGGATGTAATAATTCCATCTCAGAGTCTGATAAGACATGGTAGAGTCAGATGGACGGTCGCCCTGATTAGTGGAGCCAAAATGAGTCCACGGGGCCGGAGCAGGAGCTTTCTTTGTTGTGTTCCTCCGTGCACCTGACAGACGCGGGTGCTCGCACAGTGCAGAATGCTCAGAGGTTGCTGACGAAGTCCCCCTGGCCTTGCACAGGGAGAGCGCGATTCTCAGGTGCACAGGTGTTCACCTTGTCTGTTTGCTTTCTTGTTTTGCCACTTATTTTCATATCCATTTTTCTTATATGTATTACTGTAGAAATGTTATTATGTGTATGTTTACTAAATAATATTATTATTATATCACTTTTCTATTTGATTACATGAAACAATCTCCAGAGGTTGTCATTGAGTTTAAGAATTAATGAGTTGGGCCTGGTGGCATGGCCTAGCGGCTAAAGTCCTCGCCTTGAAAGCCCCGGGATTCCATATGGGCGCCGGTTCTAATCCCGGAAGCTCCACTTCCCATCCAGCTCCCTGCTTGTGGCCTGGGAAAGCAGTCGAGGACGGCCCAAAGCTTTGGGACCCTGCACCCGCGTGGGAGACCCGGAGGAGGTTCCTGGTCCCGGCTTTGGATCAGCGCGCACCGGCCCGTTGCGGCTCACTTGGGGAGTGAAACATCGGATGGAAGATCTTTCTCTCTGTCTCTCCTCTCTGTATATCCGGCTTTCCAATAACAATAAAATCTTTAAAAAAAAAAAAAAAAGAATTAATGAGTTATTAAAGCTGCAGGCCGTGGGGAGAGGCGCTTGGCATGGCAGTGACGGGGCTGGTTAGGATGCCTGTATGTCCAGGCCTGAGTGTCTGGGTTAGATTTCCAGCTCCAGCATCCACTTTCTTTCGGTAAACCTCCAGAGGCTTGTCTCATCTCAATGTTTTGTTTTAAGATTTATTTATTTTTATTGGAAAGTCAAATATAGAGATAGCAGGAGGAAAAAAAGGAAGATCTTCTATCCATTGATTCACTCCCCAAGCAGCCGCAATGGCTGGAGCTGAGCTGATCCAAAGCCAGGAGCCTGGAACCTCTTCTGAGTCTCCCACACAAGAGCAGGGTCCCACGACTTTGGGCCATCCTTGACTGCTTTCCCAGGTCACAAGCAGAAAGCTGGATGGGAAGTGGAGCAGCCGGGATTAGAATAGATGCCCACATAGAATCCTGGTGCATGCAAGGCGAGGACTAGCCACTAGACTACCGTGCTAGGCCCCTGAACGCGTTCTTGCCACCAATGTGGGAGACCTGGACTGAGTTCCTAGCTCTTGTCTTTGAATCGTCCCAGCTCTGGTCATTTCAGGCATTTTGGAAGTGAACCAGCAGTGAGAAACTCTCTCCCTCTCTGCCCCATAAATAAACAAGCAAATATCCTCAACCTTATGTGATAAGAAACTGTATGAAACTTTGCTCTTTTAATGTAAGATTTACAAATTTCACTATCCTGCTTGTAAGCCTAGTAATTTTAGTAATTACCTGTAATATATTTTCAATTAGTGTTAAGCCCAGCTTGTAAATGTAGTTACTTAGACTTTTTAAACGAACATGTTATATTTTCATAAGACTGTATTCATTCAGGCTTTAGATTTTATTTTGTACTACATTCTATGTTCTTTCAAAGCTCAACAGTATTTAGTTTTATAAGCACAATTTTCCTGAATATTTCAATGTGGGACTGTTTGAAAAGTTTATGAAAATGGAATTAAAAGACAATTATACAGTCATACAAATATTTTGATTCATGCTTAGTTTTTGCTCATGTATATTTTCCAGCAACAACTTCAAGACTCTTAATAAATCATGTGTCAAATATATTATAAGTAGGAAAGTTTTAAGGTCTGTTAATGTTCCACTAGTATTCATGAAGTAAACATTGAATTAAACTCAAATCTCAATAAATGACTTAGCAATTCATTTAAAATTGGAATCACGAGACTGTTAATCATATAACGTATTTGTTAGGTTTGGAGATGATTGAGAGGGAGAGAGAGAAA
Source organism: Ochotona princeps (assembly GCF_030435755.1). Taxonomy (NCBI): domain Eukaryota; kingdom Metazoa; phylum Chordata; class Mammalia; order Lagomorpha; family Ochotonidae; genus Ochotona; species Ochotona princeps. Next base: position 11,457,472 of record NC_080851.1, read on the forward strand.
GACCTTTCTTTTAGGCTAAGTGTTTTATTCATCAGGAAAAGGAGTCTGATGGACCACTCCCTGGCAGGAGACTGCCTGGGACCACTTCCAGATGGCAGGGCGACCTTGGGGGGGAAATGGCCACCCAGGGTATACAACACTGAGCTTCCATGCATCTCAGACGCAGGGGATGGAGCACCTCGGGGTGACTCGGTGCTCATCATGGCAAGTGCTGACCTTCTGTGCAGAGACAAGGTTAGGATGACTTAGATGACAGTGTCCATTCGACTTACACATCTGCTCTGCTCAGCCTACCAGTGTCATTCCACTGGGCAGAACTTTAACTATAGCAGGCAAAGGCCACATAGATATATAAAAATTTTTGAAATGAAATGATTGAAAACAGATTTAGCTTGGCATTTAATTCTTAATTTCAAATTTTATTGAAGTCCATTGATGTTTACTGAAGAAAAACGATCTCACATGATTTAGGAGGTCACTTTGCTATGTAATTTTGAATTTAATGAAAGTTTTCATCATTTGTATTTAAAAATGTCATGGCTTAGAATTTCTACTAAGTTGTTCGTTATGTTTCAAGTTATCTAGATTTTCTTTTATGTTTTTAAGTGAAGTTTTGTAGTTTCTGTTCAATGGCCCTATTCTTGATTTTAAACAGATTTTATCTCTAAATATGCTAAATGTCTTAATGTAAGATATATTGAAAAATTGTAATTTTGGGCCCGGCACCAAGGTTCAAAGGCTGAATCCTCACCTTGCAAGTGCCAGCATCCCATAGGGGCGCCAGTTTCTGTCCTGGCTACTACAGTTACCATCCAGCTCCCTGCTTGTAGCCTGGGAAAGCAGTGGAGGATGGCCCTGGTCCTTGGGACCCTGCCCCAGCATGGGAAGCCCCAGGGGAAGCTCCTGGCTCCTGGCTTCAGATTGGCTCAGCTACTTGGGGAGTGAATCAGTGCATGGAGGCTTTTGTTTCTCCTTCTCTCCATAAATCTGATATTCCTTCCATTAAAAAAAAAAAATATATATATATATATATATGTATATATAATGTGTTTTCAACTTTGTCTTTCAAACATAAAGAATTGTTTTTAAAATTGATCTTGTATCTTGCAGTCTTGCTGAATCTCTTCATACTTGTTTCCTGCTTTGGGTTTTCTACTAGAAAATAACATTTAAGTCACATCGCTCGGAACATCCTGGTTTAATTACACTCCTGAAATCCAACAGTGCTCAAACCAACCTGGAGTGACGCAAACACCCTGTGGACTGTGTCAGTCCTTACCCAGGTCTGTTTTGCTCCAGAAATCTTGGTCTCCTGTTGATGTGAACATTGTGACTGCTGCAAACACACATGCCTGCCTTGGCTCACCTTTCCCCGCCCCCACACTGGTTGCAAGTCTTAGAGAGGCCTAAGAAATACCAATGTGTTAAGAGAATGGAATGATGGTGTGTTCCTTGTCATGGTGCTGGCTTCTTTCAACTGATGGCTTGTCAGGTTCACATCTTTGTAAGTGTGATGTCCGCTCAGCAAGCCCGTGACGTCTTGATGTATTTACTCGGCTGGCTTATGGAGAGACTTCTTGATATAGTGCTGAGAGTGGGCAAACAAAGAGTGACTAGTTGGACCAACTGGAGCTACCGGCTCTGGGCTGAATGCTCCTTGTTTGCCCTGACCGTCCCTTTCCAGCCAAGCTCAGAACATCCACTACTGCTGCGTCCTCCTGTGCACAACCAGAAGCGGGTGGGGAGAATGGTGGTGGCTGGCCTGTCTGGCTGCTCTGGCTGTAGGAACCTCTTTATCTTTTGACTCCCGGCTCCAGGGTCCTTATCTTCTGCTCTCTAAGGGCTGCTGCCTTCCTGTTGTCTCTCATCCACATGGCACGGCACTCTTTTCTTAAAAACAAAGTCTTTCATTTTGAAATAATTGAAGATAATAGGTGAAGTTGCAAAGTGGTGCAGAGAATTCCCATGTACTCCATAAGAAATTTTTTAATGGTTCTGAGGACAACTCTGGGGCAGACCTTCTTCAAATTCCACTAGTTTTTAGCTGTAATCCTCATTAAAAAGAAGAGCTTGCTTGAGACATGATTCATACACTGTGTGCCATGTAGTTCATATAGCACAAAATCCATCCATCAAAATATAGACAATGGGATGAGGCATTTAGCCTACTGGATAAGCTGCAAATCGGGATAGTCACATCCCATACTGGAGTACTTGAATTCAGTGCATGGTTCCAAATTCCTTCTAACGCATATCTTGGGTGATAGCCCAAGTAATTGGGCTCTTGCCACTGCGTGGGAGTTCTGGATTGAGTTCTTGGTTTAACGCTAGCCCTGCCTTGCCTGTTGTGGGCATTTGGGAGAATGAATGAGTAAATGTGAATGCTTTTTGTCTTTTGAATGAGCAAATAAAAGTTTAAAGGGTATAATTCAGTATTTTTATATAATCACAGAGTTGTGTAACTGTACAATCTAATTTTTGTTATTTTAAAGTTTAGTTATTTGAAAGGCAAAGAGACAGAAACACAGAGAGATCTTCTGCTCGCTGGTCTCTTCTGCTGTAGCTGGCCCTGGGCAGGCAGAAGCCAGGAGCCAGGTGCTCAGCCCAGGACCCCATGTGGGTAGCAGGGATGCAAGTACTTGAGCCATCAGCTGCTGCTTTCTAAGGTAAATATTACTGGTAGTTATAACTGGAAGTGGAGCTGGAACTCCCATAAGAACAGGGGTGTCCCAAGCAGTGTCTTAACCATTATACTAAATGTCTAGCCCTAATTTCAAATTCTACTTAGGATAGTTTTGCAGAGCAAGCATTTTAACGTTCTACGATTCATTATTTCTTTTCTGACTCACGCTCTTCAGTGTCATGTCAAAGAATTCTTCACCTAACCTTAGATTACAAACACATTCAAAATTCTTTGAGAAGAGAGAGAACATTCCTGTCTTCTGTTTCACTCTGAACATGTGCACACCATCTGGGGCTGAGCTGGGCTAGAACCAGAAGCCGAGAGTGTAATCCAGCTCTCCCATCTAAGTGACAAAAATCCACCCACTTGAGCTGTCATCTCGTTCTGCCCGAGATGTCCATTGGCAGGAAGCTGGAATCAGCAGCAGGAGCCAGGAATTGAACGCAGGCCCTCCAAGATGAGATCCATGTGTCTCACGCATCATCGTCACCACTGGGCCAAAAATATTTGCCTTTACAAAGAAGGTGGTTTTCCTTTTGAGGTTTTGCATTTTTGTATTTTACAGTTCAATCTATGGTTTGTCCACAAAACAATTAAGATGTTCTTATTTTTGTACCATCAAGGCTTTCTGTATAAAAATGGGAAGTTGTGTTAAAGGATGAACATTTTATTGCTATAAATTCCCCTAAGTACCTCTTACATCAGTTGTGGGAAATAACATAGAGTAGGATAGATCTCTTTTAAACTTGGCCCAGTCTCTTTCAATAACTTTTTAAAAAAATGTCAAAATTTCACAACCAGGATATTGACATTGATAAAATTAATTTGTTATTTAGATTTCCCCTTGTGTAACAAGTGCCCATTTGTGAATGCAGTTGTGTGTCTTAAGAAGTAAATGATTTTATCATCTTTTGAGGCTCATGAATCCACCTCCACAGTCAAGATACTAAACAACTCCAGTGACACAAAGATATAATGAGTGTTGAGTGTTGCCCCTTCAGAACCTAAGTGAGAGAAAAGTCTCTCACTGTACTTTGCCTGTTCTCTGGAAACTGCTCATCTTTCTTGCCTTTTTTTTTTCAAACAAGATGTCATTTCAAAAGTGTTATGCAGGAGGAACCATACAGTAGGTAATTTGGGGAGATTGTCTTTGTTGAGGAGTAACATTCCTCAATGACTCTTCCAAGGTGTTGCTTGTATTTATAATTATTTATTTGGATAATTACCCAGTGGTTTCCTATAGTACGTGTGAACCACAGTTTGTGTAACTGTTCTGTTGAAAGATGTTTGTGCTTGGTTCTACTTTTTATTCATAACAGACAAAGCTCCTGCTAACATTTCTCTCTAGATTTGTGTGACCATAAGTATTCTTTTTTTCCCTAAAATATCAAGTAGAGTAGTGGCTGGACCATGTGCTAGTTGCAAGTTCACTTTTTTTAAAGAAAGCAGAAATCTGTTTCCCAGAGTGGTCTACTGTTTTATATTTCCATATATGCAACAGATCTAGTTTTTTCACATTCTCACCAGAGGTGTGGACACTATTTTTTCTTTTTTTTTTGTCCTTCTGATAAATATGAAGTGATTTCTCTGCCTTTCCACTGATTTTAATATGTTGTATATGTTTTAACTCAGTTTATTATTTTATTTTTTAATGACTTTCCCTTGAGACTACCTCTTTGCTTTGAATTTTCTACAAGTTGACTTTCAACTCTTTAGAAGCTTCCCATTATGTTGTTGAATTTAAGTTTGCTTCCAGTGTAATCAGAGAACATATTTTTAATGGTCTATGTTCTTTTAAATTTGTTATTTAATTTATGTTATGTTACTTAATTTTTAAGTACATAACGTTTATCAATATCTATAAGGCTTAGGACTCACAGAGACTAGGTCATTTAGAATTGAAAGTCAGTCGCAGAGGTTTATTTAGCTAAAAGAATGGAAAAAATGCATTTGTGTTTACTAAACGAGAAAAATATATATACTACGGGAGAGTCTCCTTTGGAATGATCAGACCAGAACGGAGCTAAAAGAGACAATTTTCTAAAGAACACAGGAGAATTCACGCCACACATCAGAGGCACTGCTAACTGGAGTCAGGGTAAGTCTCCGTTGTTAAACCTGGGAGAAAATTAACTTGTGAAAGGATCCTAGAAAATTCAGCTCCGTATTTGGTGTCTTGGGCTGTTTCCTTCCTGATAGATTTCCCAGTGACCAGTCCCTAAGTATCGGACTGTGTAAGCCAACAGAACTCCAAATAACCTTATGTATGGTGGGCTACTTTTGGGTAATGAAACTTTTGACCCTTTTCAGAGAAACTAGATGGCTGACCTTTTGCCAGTATCATGCAGGTTGGATGAGAACGGCAAAAGGAGCCTGGTGGAAGTGAAGCCCGTGGGAGCCCTCAAGGTTGCTTTTCTCCGAGTAGGGTTTATTTTCTAATCCGAGATGTGACTGCAGGTGAATGATCCATGACCCCGTAGAATGTGCATTTTGTGTTTGCTGGTTGGAGTGTTCTCTTACGGAATCAGATTCTGTAGGTGAATGATATTGTTTGATTCTTTCAAATCATTGGTGATGTTTTGTCAGTGTTCCTATGCTTTCTAGCAAATGAGTGTTGAAGTCCTTACCTAATTAGTGTGGAATTTTTTTCATTTCTATAAATTTTTGCTGCTTTTTCGATTTTTTCCTTTTAGTACAGACTTGTTTTTTTGACACATTTACATTAAAGATTGTTATGTTTTCCTGATAAGCTGATTTTTTGTTTGATCAAAAAAGTATCTTGTGTATATTTTGCTGTTGCTGTGAAGTCTAATTCATCTAACATTGGCAAAGTGTCTCCAACTTTGTTTTGATAAAAGTTTCCTTGGTATATCTTATTTTATTCGCTTACCTTTAGTTTACCTAAAGTATAGCATTCATAGTGTGTTTGGTAGGCAGCAAAATTTCTTTCTGCTGATCTGTCTTTCAATTGATATGTCCTTGTAGGATTTTATTTTTCCTGGTCTATAATGCATCACCTGAGTATGTGTCTTCCCATAATGTTTACGTGGATATTCTGTGGGTTGTAATAAGTATAGATAAATTATTGTAGCTTACTGTTACCAATATTTTACTACTCTAAGGGACAAGTGTGTTCCTCACTGCCATTTGAGTCACTTTAAACACCTCTTTATGACATATGAGCCTTGAAATACTACTACTCCAGGCTTTCAGAACCATAGCAGACATTATCATAAATTTTGATTATATCTGTTAAATATAGTTCTTAAAAAACCACAAGGAAATAATTTATTGAGTTTCACATATTTATTCATTCTTCCTTTCTAATGTTCTTTGTCATTTTCTGCTAATGATTTTTTTCTGTGTTCAGAATTTCTGTACTTTTCCTTTTATTCTATGGGTGATAAATTCTCTTTATTTTAAAAAACACTTAAAATGTATTGATTCTTCTTATTCCTGAAAGATCTGTTCTTTTCATATAGAATTTCGGATTGACAACTCTTTTCTTTCAACACTTGAAATACTTTATATGATTTGCTCTGACTTCCATAATTTTTAAAGAAGTTATCAGCTATATTTTGAATTATTATTATACAAGGATAATATCATTTTTTTCTAACCACTTTTAAAATTTTGTCATAAGTTTTGAGAATTTGGACTCTGATATATACTGTATTGATGGTTTCTCTGGGTTTGTTCTGTTCAGAGTTCATTCATATTTTTGAACCTGTAGGCCTATGTCTTTCATAAAATTTGGGAGTTTTTTATTTCTTCAATCTTGAATTTTTTTACACTTCTGAAATTATGATGACACAAATGTTAGATTTTGTGTTGTTAATCCCTGAGTGTCTTGGACTCGTCTTTAAAAATAATAATAATGATTTATTTCTCTTTTTTAGATTGACTAATATTCATTGACATATCTTAAGTTTATTGATAACTTTCCTTTTCATCTTTGTTCTGTTGTTAAGCCTATTTCAGTATTGGCCTTTTTAAAAACAAATATTTTAGGTATTGCATTTTACAGTTTTTCGTTGACAGAATTTCCAGGTTGTTTTTTTTTATATCTTTGTGTCTTTTTTTAGTTTGTTATTTATTTGGAAGGCAGAGTGACAAATGTGTAAGGAGAGAGAAAGAGAGAGGCCGAGACGGGTGTGGGGTGGGGTCAGGCATGGATCTGTATTACTTCCCAAATGCCTTCAACAGCCTTAGCTGGATCATGTTACAGCCAAGAGCCAGAGATTCCAAGCAGATCTCCCACAGTGAGTGGCAGGGGCCAGATCTGGGCCATCCTCTGTGGCCTGCAGGTTTCTTGGTGAGAAGCAGTCTGGAAACCAGCAGGTATTCCAAACAGTGGCTTAACCAACTGTGCCATGATTCCCACCCCTCAATTTTTACTTATTTATTTTTAAAATGCATTTTATTTCATTTGTATATATTCTAAGATTTATTTATTTTTACTGGAATGACAGATTTACAGAGAGAAGGAGATGAGAGAGAAAGATCTTCCATCTGCTGGTTCACTCCCCAAGTGGCCACAATGGCCCAGGCTAAGCTGATCTGTAGCTAGCAGCCGGGAGCTTTCCTCCTGGTCTCTGACCTGGGTGCCATCTCAAGGCTTTAGGCCGTCTTCTACTGCTTTCCCAGGTTACAAACGGAGCTGTGGAGCAGCCAGGGACATGAACTAGCACCCATGTGGGATCGCAGCAGGTACAAGGCAAGTATTTAGCTACCGAGCCATTGTACCAAGCCCAGTATTACCCGTTTTTAAAATTTGTTTCAGGTTTCATCCTGGCTTGTTGACATGTGTTTCGACAACTTCTTGGAAACCACGCTCAGACAGTTGCAATATTGGTGTCGTTTTGATGTTGAATCTATCAGTGGCCTTAGATCAGCTTAATATGACAAGTAGTTTTATGTTGTTTCCTGGTTGTTTGAATATTGTTTTAAGTGGCTAATTTTGGTTTAACCTACTTTAACTACCGGCAGAGCTTCAGAACACACCTCCTGACACACTGACATGCTGACGTTGAATGTCTGCTGGGCGTCACTAGGCTTCACCACACTGGTTTGACATGTTACCCGGATCACAGCACTGCCTCCTGCACCCTGTCTACACTGGCTGGCTGACTATAAAAGATTAGAGTGTTCACTTGACTCATCTGAGAAAGTCACCCCTTTGTTCCTGCAGGTGGTTGTGTATGTCTAAACTCAGGCTTGGTGGCCAAGGGGCATCTTCCTGTCATTGCAGCCAGTTGATCAAGGTCAAAGTTCAACCTGGAAGCTCTGAGAAGAGAGCTGCCAGGTGGAGCACAGGGTTCCCCCACAGCCCTGTGGAAAGGGGCCACCACTTTGTGGCTGGAAAGAGGAGGGTGCCGGACAGGTTTAACCACTGCTGTAACTGGTGAGGAGGAAGTGGGATTTTGCTGGTGTTTGCTCTGAGATCAGGCAGCTCTGGGTAAAGGGTTTCTGTCTGGTGGACTGTCCTTTCTTCCTCCTCCTGCAGCAAGCCGAGCAGCCTCTTCTGGTGTTTCTTTTGGTCTGTGGCTGTCAGTGTCTCTAGGCTGTAGCCTAGGGCACCCAGGCCAAGGAAACACACACACACACACACACACACACACACACACGGAAATGATAGGGAGCCAGGTTGTTCTTCAGGCTGCCAGAGCCAGTCTGCCTTCTTTCTGCCTCCTTTCAGCATCTTCTGTAAGTGTCTTCCTTTTGGACCAGAAATTTATTGTTGTGATTCACGGGAGAAAGAAAATGGATTGGGGTGACCCATCTGGCTGTAACGTAGAATCCCATGTGTTCCCAGCTGACGTTTCCGTGTTTAACTTCATGGCCGAGTGTTGTAGCTTTAAAAAAATAATTATTTATTTATTTATTTTTAAAGATTTATTTATTTTATTTCAAAGTCAGATATACACAGAGGAGGAGAGACAGAGAGGAAGATCTTCCGTCCAATGATTCACTCCCCAAGTGAGCCGCAACGACCGGTGCGCGCCGATCTGAGGCCGGGAACCAGGAACCTCTTCCGGGTCTCCCACGCGGGTGCAGGGTCCCAAAGCTTTGGGCCGTCCTCGACTGCTTTCCCAGGACACAAGCAGGGAGCTGGATGGGAAGTGGAGGTGCCGGGATTAGAACTGGCACCCATATGGGATCCCGGGGCATTCAAGGCGAGGACTTTTAGCCGCTAGGCCACGCCGCCAGGCCCATAATTATTTATTTTTACTGGAAACACAGATTTACAGAGAGAAGGATTTTCTGTCCATTGATTCATTCCCCAAGTGGCAAAGCCAGGAGCCAGAAGTTTCTTCCAGGTCTCCCAAGTGGGTACAGGGTCCCAAGGCTTTGGGCCGTCCTCCAGTGCTTTCCCAGGCTACAAGCAGGGAGCTGGATGGGAAGTGGGGCAGGTGGGATAGGAACTGGTGCCCACATGGGATCTTGGCAGGTGCAGTGAGGACTAGATATACAGGCCGGGATATACATGGTTTTTATCTCTTTAGGATTCAGCCAGGGGTACCTATTTATGTTTTTTTTTTTTTCCATAACATAGATTTTTATTCAACCACATATTTTTCTGTTCCTTAGTAATTTGTTGTTTCACGTGGAATCTGTCTGATCTCTGGAATGATAACACAAGGTTTTGTTTTTTTCCCTAAGGATTTATTTCTCTGTGAAAGGATTATAAGATACAGATTAAACTGGTGAGGGCTAGCATTGTGGTACAGTGGGTAAAACTGCTGCCTGCAATGCTGATTTCCCATCTAGATGGGCGCCTGTTCCTGTCCCTGCTGCTCCATTTTTTATCCAGCTCCCTGCCAGTGCCTCAGCAAAGCAGTGGAAGATGGCTCCGCGCTGGGTCCCCTGTCACTCACATGAAAGACCTGGTTGGAACTCTTGCTTTCAGCCTTGCGCAGCCCTGGCAATTGCAGTGATCTGGGGAGGGAACCAGTGGATGGAAGATCTCTCTCTCTGCTTCTCCTTCTCTCTCTCTGAAACTCTGCCTTTCACATAAATCAATAAACTTTACCAAAAAAAAAATCATTTAAAACTCATTTAACAAATCATGCTTATTAAGAGTAACACAAGTTTTTGTAAGGAAATACTAATTTCAGCAAAAATATATGCATCAGTTAATAAGGACTAAAATAATTAAAACTAGGATTTTTGTGTTTTTACATACATAAAGAAGTACTACAGACACAAATTGAGCTATTAGGTTGGGCTGTTCATGAGACATCAGACAGCTATTGATTTGGGAATTGTTACTATGGTTGACTCCATGGCAACCGTTAATCTAGTAGGGAAGGCAAATGAGAAGGCAGAAGGAAAAGAATTTATGTGAGAATCCCAAGGGAAACAGAGCAGGATAGGAAGGAGCGTCTCGGGAGGCCTTCTAGGATTTGTCAGAGGTTTAAGGAAATGCCTGGGAAATCAGCGAGCGCTAATGAATGATTGAGATAGAAAAACCCAAACGGTGTGAAAAGCAAATTTGCATTGATACAAGCTGTCTTCAGCCTAATCATCCATCATAATAACTGCTATTACTTATTGTTTTACCACTGAAATTAACAGGGACAGTTTGAGAAAGGAAAGCAAATTATGACAGCTGTGGAGATCGAAGGATTTTAATTAAAGTAGAAAAGATGCCCTAGTACATTAGATAGCTTAAGCAAATTATTTTATCTGGGTCTGATTTTAAAACAGATGGGTACAGATTCTGTAGATGAGTGAAAGATAATTCTGTCAGGTTTTCAACCAATTTGTAAGAGTACATTTTATTATACTTTCTTCGTAGCAGTCTAATCCTTACTTATGTGGCTGGGATAGTAAATTTAGAGATCATTGATTGAATTTGTTTTGAGTCAATTGAATGCTAACACATAACTCATACCATTAGATGAGATTTAATTACCTTAAAATTTCTGAACTACATTATTGGAACATCAAAACACATATAATTTTACATTAACTGCAGTAGCATTAGTAATGACTAATAAGTGATTTGGTTAGAGCTGGAGTGTTAAGTGACAGAAGATGACAGTAGCATGTGAACAAATGATGCTTGCAAGCGGCAAATGCGGGGCCTGAAGGAAAGCAGCCTTCCGCATCTCCCTGTAGCACACAGCTCGGGCAGAGGGGGCTAGGCAGCTTCAGTGAGGTTATGGAATTACCGTAAATGTGCAATTAGTCTGACTGGAACTGTAGTCTGTTCTACAGCCAAAATCTTGACTTGCCTTTCCATGTTTTAGCCTTTATTTTAAAAATAAGACATTCCTTCTCTGTCTTCCTGCTCAACTTTTAAAATTTTACTTATTTCATTTGAGGAACAGAGAAGAGAGATGGACAGTTTCATCTGCCGGTTCACCTCCCAATACTGGGGAGCCCAGGACTCAGAACACGTATTGCATGTAGGAGTCATGGCGCTTGCTGTGTGAGCCATCACCCCTGGCTCCCAGAGTACACACAGAGGGCAGCTGGAACTAGCTGGGATTCAAACCCACTCACCCCCAGCACTGTGAGCATTCTTAGCAGCGCCTTTAGCATGCAGGAACTCCCGCCACGCCCATATGAACACGTTGGGTTTTCTTCTCTTAAAACTTGTCCTGGCATCTGTCTAGTTAGCTCATGGTTCACTTTGTTTGCCATGAGACATACTGACAGTAAATTGAGTAAAAACTGAATTTGTTTTTAAAACTTTAATTATTTATGTATTTTATGTGAGTAGAGAAAGAGAAATCTGTGTGGAAGAGAGACATTTCCTATTTGCCGCCCGGTATGTTCATCACTGCTGGGGCCGGGCCAGTCTGAAACCTGGAGCCAAACAGCTCCATCCGAAGGGCCCCAACCCAGCTTGCATTCTTGCAGTCTCTCAGTGTGTGCGTTCGAAGCAGGAATTAGGAAGGGACCCAGAGGGGAGCCGACGTGTAATTATATAACTGGTAAGGGAGGTCGAAGCTTCAGCTCTGAGGATGTTTGGTGTGACCGATCATAACTCATGATGGTCTCAGCTGATAGACCCTAGGAATCAGCGACATGTTGTATGTTTATTGCCTATGATAAATTATGATCTTAAATCCATGTCAATTCCTAAATTAAATTCCATTAATAACACCTAACAAAATCTTCAGACTGCTTGTGGCTAGATGTGTGCTACCGTTTGGAATACAGCTGCGTTCTGAGTTTTCTGTTAAGGCTGCAATGGTACCTGAGAAGAGTGAAACCAGACATCCGATGGCAAAGTGCTTGAACATACAGCACTTAATTCTCCTCTATTCCTTCTTGAGTATGACTTCATACCTACTATTGCGACCTACAGAATCCTTCTTATTATACCTATATTTCGTTCTGACATACAGAGGATACACCAAGACCCAACTGGGGCTGGAGGGGAAGCCATATATAAGGACTGAAATGTGAAAGGTGGCCCCTGAAGGATACTGAGATGTTGAAGGTCAACGCGAAGCTCTCAGCGTGGGTGGGCAGAGCAGATAAGTGAAAACATAAATTAGGTAATGAAAAAGCAGCAGATGCAAAAACACTGTGGTGGCGCAAATAAGAACTTACATATTGGAAAGAGATCTCCCCAACCACTGTCTTGTGTGTTTTATGGAATTATCAAGTGAGGACACATCTTCCCAAAGAGAATGATACATTTTAATTATACCAGCAAGCTTCTTGTTTACTGAGTTCTTGTTTTTTGCCAACCTTGTTCCAAGTATTTCATGGGTCCTGCTTTGTCTATAATTCATACAAGAACTCCATTCCATTCATGGGAAGTTTGAAGTTTAAAAATGTGAATGCCACATCATTGTCACTGAGTAGTGTGGTTAGGGGAGTGGATTTTGGGAGAACATCATGCCACAGGGATCTCTTTGAACAAGATGTGGTGTGTACCGTGACTAATTTCTGTGCAGGAGCAGGTGCGTTGTGACCAGGTTTCAATTTTGTGGATTACGAAACGGTGTCTTCAGGGGGGCTTACAAAGATGAAAGAAGTAAAACATGTTTCCAGAATAGCGCCTGAGCAGTGGTCTTTGTGGCTACCCTATTCGTGTCTGGATTCAAGTTCTTACTTTGCCAACACAGCTCGATGACCTTGAGAAAATGATTAATGTCTCAACGGCTACTCCTATTCATGAAGAACATAGGATTTATTCTTTGTTAATACTTAATAGCTATTAAGTTAGTACTTAATAAATGTTAAAATTGTTGTCACTGACCTCAGGGAGTGTAGCAGTGAGGGATGCAGATAAGGAGCATAAATCGTCAGAAATGCTATAAAATTTTTAATGTGTAGTTTTAGTAAACAGAGAAGATGTAAACTTGTATTTATACATACAAAGATGAAAATATATCATGTCATGTAACAACCTCCCTTTTTGCCTTGCATGGCGGGACACCCAAGCTCAGGCACTATGAAGACCTTCCAGTTATCCAGTTACACCCTTGAACTAGACAAAGGTTCCTGAAAGTTCCAGGCCCCTTCCCCGAGGAAAGGATTGGCAGGTTGTGTGCGGTACAACTTCAGGGGCACCATTCACGTCTCAAGAGGCTTGACCACATTCATGGGACAGGAGGGAGGAAAAATAGAGCCTGAAACAGCCTACCAATTAACATTTCAATGAATTATCTAGCCACAGCTTTTTTTTTTTTTTTTTTTTTTGAGGGAAGAAGAGAGTCCATACCTTTCATTAGATTCTCAAAGCCAAGAGGGAGCCTGATTTGATCCAGCAAAAGAGATGGGTGTCAAACCTCTGTGCTCAACAAAGCAGGAAAACATCACATTTGCATTGATTATAGACTCTTTTCAGAGTGCTGACACATCTATGAGCTTTGAGTGGCCTCATTATTTTTTTATTAAATTGGGCCAGGGTGGGGCCCCCCCATTCAGCCCAAGTGCAGATGGGGTCCTTGTGAATGAACTGCAACGCACACAATAGGTAATAAATTCTGGGAAATGAAATCTGTCATCAGACCACTCTTTGACAACAAAAACCAAGATGGGGTATAACACTGGGACTTAAAGCAAAAATGTCTCCAAGCTAAAGAGGCGGGATTGCATTCATTGCCTTATAAAGCGTTAGGGTGACCTCTTCTCAGAACAGAGCAGGAAAGAGGCAGTATGGATTCAGCAAAGAGAATATAAAATGAGCGCACAGAAGACCCTGAGTAATGGAGGGAGTTTGTAGGTTGCATGATGGCTTCACAAATAAATCTGGACACCTGAATGGAACGTGGTTGTCAGTCTCATCCTCAGATGTGGGGTGGGGTGCGGGAGGGGAAGAGAAGGCGTTTTCTGAGGAGTAATAGGAAAAACACTCAGGTTAATGAAGAAAACCTGCACCAAGTCATATCTGTCCTTGTAGTGCTCATTACAGTGATTATTTTTAGCCAGCATTTAATTTTGTACAAAATTCAATTGGTGAGGCCTAGAGCCATGATTAATCACTTGAGTATGACTGGAGGTAAGTGGGTACTATTGACCAGTAAGTGGATGTGCAAGTGCCGTTTTTACCATTGTTAGTACAGTCAGTAGCGTCCACTTTCTGCATCCCATGGCTTTCATACCTCTAGAGGTCGCTGTTTCATGACAGCTCAATTTAGCCTATTGTCATTTTGATTTTAGGGTTCTTCAATAATTAGGAAAAATCAGTGCCCTCGGGGTTTTTGACATGTCATAGGATCTACTGTCCACTTACACATCAGCACAATAAAATAACTCCTCTATTAGATGGCTGAAGGTTCTCAACAATGTGTGGTCAGTATGAAAAGGTAGCCCATTATACATGGGGTTTGGATAGCAAAACTTAGACAGGTAGCATGTTTCTTCCCTGAGGTGTCACTCTGTTCACAGTGCTGCAGGTGATACAAGTGCAACGTCCAGCACAGTGTGGGAAGCGTCACAACTGAGCAGTTTGTCCCTTGCCTCAAAGTAATAGCTCAGAATGAGAATGTTCAGATTATTTTGTCTCTTGGGCTCTGGAATGGCAGAATTAAAAAAAATATTTTTGAACTTATTTTTTATTGGAAAGGTAGATATACAGAGAGGAAGAGAGACAGAGAGATAGATCTTCCATCTGCTGGTTGACTCTACAAGTGGCCACAATGGCCAGAGTTGAGCCAATCCGAAGCCAGGAGCCAGGAGCTTCTTCTGGATCTCCCACGCAGGTGCAGGGTCCAAAGGCTTTGAGTTATGCTTGACTGCTTTCCCAGGCCACAAGCAGGGAGCTGCATAGGAAGTGGAGTAGCTGGGATTAGAACTGGCATCCATATGGAATCCTGGAGCGTGCAAGGTGAGGACTTTAGTTGCTAGACTACCACGCTGGGCCCGGAATGGCAGACTTTTTGATCTAGAAAATTCCCCAGAAGATATTAAAGACCTGCCTGAAGACCTGCAGACAAAAAGTTTCATCCAAGATCCAATACCCTCTTTACCCCTTCGGTCCCTTTGTTGAATGAACAAAGGGTAACATGACATCATCCCTGGAAACTGGTTTTTGATATGTCCAGTCATAATGTGTCTGCTACAGTGTGGCCCTGTGACCCGCATATGGCCAAGTGAAACATGAAGCAGAATGAGAAAGTTTGCATGATTCCTCTTCCTAAATGTTGTTCCGTAGAAAATACACTGGAAAATGTGAATTGCTTGCACTTCATGCTTAACCAATTTAACTTGTTTATTTGGTTAAAAATGACATTGATGTATTGTACCAATCAACTGCCTACTTATACTTTTATAATTATTATATATTGCATAGGATGGAAAAGGACTAATTCACTTGTGGCTTATTATGAGAAGCAGTAAGGTATTTAACAGCTGGTTCATTGCCCATTCATAAAAAGAAAATAGAATGGCTGGAAATGAATTCATTAATAAACGTGGCTCATTTGGCAACTTCTGGTATTTAGAATTTAGTAAATTTTACATCCATTATATCCATCTGATCAGATTGATATATATAAAAAATCCCTAAATGGTGCATTTCCATATAAAAGAAGAGGGCATTATGATGTCTGAATGTTAAAATAGTGGTTTCCGAGAAATTGCACTGTGGCAGTCCTGCTTTCCTGGGGTTATTCAGCAGCACTTCAGCTTACATAATTACCACACATGCCTCCCATCCAGAGCCCAAGAGGCACCCAGGCTCATCACCATGGCAACAGATTCTGAATGGAGTAGCCCCTTCCTAGCACAGTGCCTAGAGCCTCTTCTTGGAAAAAGTTTTATTTATTTTTTAAAAAACACATTTCCCCAAATTACGGATAAGCAGTTTCTGAGTATTTGTTCTAGCTTTCCTGTAAGTGTAATGTGTCTGCTAAATGCCTCGGCACACACAGTTTCTTGAATAACAAAGGAGATGTGATGCAGAAATTTAAATACAGATTGCTTTTTCAGTCCGGACTCTGTTTTGAAAGGAAGGAATAAATAAGCTTTCAGAAGGAAGAGAAAAAAAACACGTGAAGGAATACCTATGGGAGAAAGTCCGTTCTCTTTGATCTTTATGTTGTAGTAAGAATTTTTATGCTTGTGGTTAAGAGACTCTTAAAATCGACAGATCTAAGAAAATAAAATGCAATTTTTCCATTAAAAAGTTATTTGAAAGCATGAACACACACTTGTTGGAAGAGCCACATGCGTAAAGCTTGTGCAATAAAATTCTGTGTTTAGTCTAGGAGGCAGAGAATACCCAGGTTCTCTCAAGACTGCATGCCCAGCTGCTCCGCCTCCACGATGCCAGCAGAACGTGCTGGGCTGTGGCGGCAATGCCTTTCTCATTTCCTGTGTGCTGTTTGCACTGACCTTGCAGCTGGGGCACCTGAATCCAACAAGAGAGGTTGCTAACACTCTGCCGTCCCGCAATAGACCCTTCAAGGCACTGCCCCAACCATCAGGTCCTGTGAGACTAAAGGTGGAATTCTCACCCCCCTCGAGAAAATCACTTCCAGCTTGCTTATTTTGCAAACCACCAAACAGAAAAAGTAAGTGCACACTACAGCTTGCAGTGCGGCTCCCTGTTGGCACAGTAACTTTTTCTGTCAGAGCTTAACGTCACATTCCTCTTTCATTCCGAATTTCCTTTTTCACGCTCTTTGATTCAAAATGAAGTGAGATCTTAACGACTTCTTTTAGACATCTTCCTCTGTCCTTTCAGCTTTAGCTTATGTTCTCTCCCTACATCCTGCGTGATCACCTGCCACCCCGAGACGGAGACAAGGTCTGCGTGATTAATCATATTTTGTAGAAAATAGAAAACAATGTGCTTTGCCTTGAGTTGATGTGGCTTCCCCTACAGAAAAGAGTTGCTGTTTGGGTCAGGTTAGAGTCCCCAGACCTCCAAGGCCAAGGCTACAGTTCTGATGCCTCTCCTTCATGCAGAGCCCTCTCCTTTGTAAAACAGTGGATTCCGAGCCTTGTCTTTCTCACTAGAGGAAAGGCGAGGAAATTTGGTTGAGCGGGCTAGCTCCATTGTTTCGGACTCCAGGTATGTTTAAAAATGAAGAAATATCCAACAGGGTTATGCTGTGTTGAAAATGTTCACCCTTAACAGTTACATTTACAGGAGGAGTGAAGGTCCTGCTCACACTGTGAGTCTGTTTCTGTGACTGCATGTGTTTAAGCTCCTTTGGAAATAAAACATGTTTACGTTTTGGTGCTTAATGAAATTGAGGCCTTGGCTTGACCTCTTTTCTCAAAGGAGAAATGCCCAGGGACAATATGGTGGCAAGCTCAGGGCTACCTGTAAGCAGGGCACAGCAGTAGTTCTAGAATGTGCAGCACCTCTGGAATGTTTCCTATGCGTCAACTATTGTGTATGCATGTTAAAATTGATGAAGTAAGTGCTGGACGTCGACCATGTATTTGGGGATGAGGAAGGGGCACAGCAGTGTTAGACGGCTGGTTCGGGGATGTGCACCAAGCAGTAGTGTGCTCTGGAGCAAGTGCCCTGATTCATTTACTGGAAACAAAGCAGAAAACTTGAGGCTTGGAGAAGGAGGAGAGAGTCCTGAGACTCACAGCAAAGACAGGTGGGTGGATATGGGTGCTGTGGCTGTGGGTTTCAGGGAGACCTACCGTAATCTTAACAGACCAAGGCGAGAGTGGGGGGTCCAGCTGTGCATGCTATTTTAATTGTCCCTGATCCATGGTTGTCCCCAGGGCCAAAGGAGTGGAGTCACAAGGTTTGGGCCTATACATACCTTCTCTGCTTTTAATGCCTTATGGGATGTCCTAGTAAGGTGCCTTTTTTCAATGTCCTGTGAACTCAGGGTGATGTGCACAGGACCCTGTCCTCTGAATGATCCAGTGCTTCGGTGAGGGAGCTGCTGTTGCCATCTTGAGTGTCTTCGTTGAACAAGGGGCTCTGCTTTTTGTATTTTATACTAGGTTCTGCAAATGAGGAAGCAGGTCCTCTGTGGACTGTTAGGCAATCTGTAGATTCTGGTTGCTTCTGCCCATCCGGGGAAATTGGGTTCTCTTTCCCTATCATCGCTCTGGAATCCCAGTGCTGTAATCTGTAGTCGCCTGGCAGCGGATTTGTGTTTGACTGCAATGCAATACATTGCGGCACTCAGAAAGCAGTCAGCTCTCAGACTAACAGGTTTTGGTGATGCTCTGCTGGGGTCCTCGTATACACAGCCTCAAGCAAAAAGGCCCAGGATAGGCACTGGTTCCAGCAGCTGGGTTAACTGCAAGGGAGCCTTTGCACAGCATGACAAAGCAACAGTAACTCTGGCTGAATTTACAGCTGGCCTGAAGAAGCACTCCTGCAAAGCAGCAGGAGTCTCCAAATAACACGTCACCTGTGGTTCTCCAGGACTGCTCTACTCTCCAAGCCTCAGTGTTTGCGTGATTTAGGCAAGCTGTAGTTCAGTCAAGATTTGCCAAAACTTGTAGAGAAAATAACACTGCCTCAGTCCAAGGTGGCCCATCCAAGTCTCCCATGTCCTTATTCAGCTCCCCAGCAGATTGGCACTAGAGGAAATGAATGTTCACTAGAGACAGATTTCCACGGAGTCAACCACTCCTGATATTCTGTCTGCAGTGATGGGTGGGGAGCTAGGCAGTGAGGATACAGGCGGGGCAGATGGCCAGCTCCTTCAGGAAAACAAAAGGGAACATTGCACCTCTGTGTCCAAGGATTTGGAGCCTTCCTGGTAAGGCAATCTGTAGGGTTATGCTTGAATGAATGGCGATGACTAACATCTAGCGTTTACTATGCCCTAGAAACCCTTGTAAGGGCTTTGCACATGTCAGATTAGTTAATCCGCAGAGCCACTCAGTGACGTAGGAACTATTATTATATCCATTTTAAAGGTGGGGCACAGAGGGGGTCGGCAGCTAAGGCGGGAGTGCAGCTGCCTGGATGGAAGCGCTACAGGTTCCTCCAGGACAATAAGAAACACGGGGATGAGTTCCTGGTAGGGCCAGGCTGGGTGTGCAGCTGGGAGCCTGCGTCCTGTTTGTCTTCACAATGAGTCCCTGTTAATGAGGGAAGCAGTTTGGTCTCCCTTGCCTGTGCATCTTGAAAGAGCTGATAAAGTAGGGATCCTATTGTGAATGCTTTTTGTAATTTTGAGGTTCCTGTTTATATGTACTATATATATATATATGTATACACACATATGTAAAATATATACGTATATACCCTGTGTGTGTGTATAAACAGTATAATCGGCCTCTTAATGTGTCCACGGGGAAGGGGAGTGAAGAAACGGTTTTTGTTTTTGAGGCATTTGCCATCATTGTTGGAGAGACAGAACCAACAGATGGGACACAATAGTGAGTGCTCCAGGCTTGGCATAAACAAATGTGCGTGGGACATGAGAGAGGGGAAGGGTGTCTGCTTGCTGGCTCAGGAATTGATTGGAGGGGGAATGGGGAGAAGAAACTGGATGGCACTGGGCACAGTTCAGAGATTTTACCTTCCTCATCTGAAGGTAAAGCCTTAGTCATCTACCAGTGTCTTTCTAGCATGAATCTTCAGCTCATCATGGCCCTTTCAGTAAAGGTGGCTTTTTACACGTGGTATTGCTGAAAGTCAGGGCTGATGTGGCCCAGATAGGACAGCAGGTGGTCAGTTTGCCAACTTGCTCCTCATTCCCATGTGCAGATCTGTGCTAAACTTTTCTTTCACTTCTCTTGGTAAATCAATTTAACCATCCGCTCAGCCAGGCAATAATTAATTCATCTTTCTAGGCTATTTGTATTTGCCTATTTTTTGGAAAGCCAGTTGTTAAGTACAGGACATGTATAGATTACAGCACTTAATAAATTGTGTATTTTGCTTGGGGAAGAAAAAAAAAATCACCAAATTGGAGAATCTGTTGTTTTGCTCTCTATCAGTTACTTTTTTCTTGTGTGTTTGTTTTAAAATATAGAACCTTTTAAGGTATTTTAGACTCAGCCATTGGTTATGGTTGCTAAACATGCAGTCCAAAATTGATAAGCTCTGCAATAGAGATTAAGCAGATTAAAATTATTAGTTTTTATGTCATTATACGTACTATGTTTTCCACGGTTATATAGCTTTACCCTAAACAGGCATGTGGTTAAAGGCAGAAAATTTTCTGCTGTCACTGATGATCGAGGCGGAGGGATTTAGGAGGTATTTTTGTGGTATGATCCTTGCAGTGGGGAGACTTTCTCTAATGTGGTAAATCTTCCGTAAAACTCACGGACCAGTTGTTCTCAAGTATGGTCCTCCAGTCAGCCACACTGGCGTTGAAGCAAGTTCTCAGGCTTACCAGGATCCCATCACGTGTGGCCCAGCTGTCCATGCTGTCACGGGCCTCCAGCTGACTCGCAGTCTCTCAAGGCTTGAGAACTGCATTAAAAATCCAGGCTGTAAGTAGAATAGCATGGTGTCATAAATCAAACGCATCAAGCCTCTTTCCTTACATGGTTTTTCTCCATGACCTGCTAGATGTAGAAGTTAGAATTAAAGTCACCGTGTGGCATGTTGGCAGCAGGCAGTGATTTCCCACAGCAGGTGGAATTTAGCATGAACTACTCAAGTTGCATTCTAGCCTTCTACATTGGTAAACTCCTTGTTCCCGGTGTTCTCATCTGTTGCTCCTCTTTGTGTTCTTTTTTTAAAAGTTTATTTATTTTTATTGGAAAATCAGATATACAGAGAGAAGGAGAGAGAAGAAGAATCTTCCGTCTGCTGATTCACTCCCCAAGTAGCTGCAATGGTTGGAGCTGAGCATATCCAAAGCCAGGAGCCAGGAGCTTCCTCTGGGTCTCCCACTTGGGTGCAGGGTCCCAAGGCTTTGGGCCACGCTGCACTGCTTTTGCCAGGCCACAAGCAGGGTGCTGGATGGGAAGTGGGGCTGCGGGGACACGAACCGGCACCCTTGTGGGATCCTGCCACGTGCAAGGCCAGTACTTTAGCCACTAGGCTACTTTACTGGGCTCTATCAGCTATTTTAATGTTAATGAGTCAAATTCTTCCCCACATCTGTACTCTGCCATAGAGACAGCGGGCATAGGGGCTGCTGGCTGGGAAGGATCTTAGCCACACAGCATAGGAGCAGACGTTCCCAGATGGTGTCATCATGGCAGCAGACACGCAGATCATCAAGCCACCTCAGAGTGGACATTGGGCATTGCAGTTGCTCTTCGGACAGCTGCGTCCCAGCTCCTACCTCTGGCTGTGTGCTAGTGTGCAGCCTGGGAGACAGCAGGTGATGCTGTAAGCTCTTGGGTTCTTGCATGCCACATGGAAGACAGTGCTCCTGGCTTCGTCTGACCCAGCCCTAACTCTTGTGGGTGCTTTGGGAGTGAATCAGAAGACTGGACCCTTCTTCATGTTCCTATCTCTGTCTTTCCCAAACCAACAAAACAAAGCTAGAAAAAAACCAAAAACTAGGAAAAATACTTTTTGCTCTGTGAATGTGTGTGTGTATGTTTTCCTTACAATGCATTTGTACTCCTGTTGAAAAGATTATATTTTTATTTGAAAGTCAGGGAAAGATGAGAGAAAGAAAGGTCTTTGGTTCTCCGGTTGTCACAACAGCCAGTATTGAATGAGGCCCAAGCAAGGAGCATCACTGGGTCTCCCACTTGGGTGGCAGCGGCTCAGGCACTTTGGCCCTCTCCCACTGCTTTCCCAGGCTGGTATCAGGGAGCTGCTCCGGAAGTGGAGCACCTGAGACACACACACACACACACACACACACACACACACACACACACACACGTCACAGGAGATGCCAGTGGCTGATTGCTTCTTAGGCTTTGTGTGTGTCTCCTTGTGTTTGCAATTCTGCTTTGTTGTCTGTAGTCGATACTATCTAATTTCTTTTAGGAGCCCTACACATTCTTCAAGTTGGGGCTGTATCCCGTTCATCTTTCAGCCCATCTTCCAGGCCTGTCCCAGTGCCAGACTCATAACAACCCTGTCCCCAGTTGCTGAATTGTGGCACGCAACAGCTGGGGTTGAACCTGAGACCTGAAGCCGTCAGCACGCTTTGAGCGGAGGCTGCTGCTGGGTGTTCTGGGAGCACACTACATGTGGTCCCCAAATGTCTCCCTACAAGTGACGAACATGAGTCCCTTAAGATTACAGCCCATATCAGAGATATAAAATCCATGTAGGTAGAATCAAGAAGTAGAAGGAAGAACTGTAAGAATAACCCAACTCTTTGGCTTCCTAGCAGAGCTTGGCCAGGCTGGAAACTGGGGACATGTCTCTGCTTTCACAGTCTTTCCTGGGGCCTTGACTGACAGTGGCCACGGCTCTCAGTTCCATCTGTGCCGTCATGCTTGCTTACAGGGGACTCGGGGAGCCTCAGTCTGGTCTTACAGGGATTATTTGCAGCCTAAGAAAACTGTGAGCTTGAGAAGCAAATGTGTCTTGCTTTCCATTGTTCTCACTAGACACCTCTATGGGACATACTCAGTTTAATCTTTGGAATGCTCTTCTGAATAACACTGTAGTAAAAAACAAACAAAATACCACCAGATAACCCCTCCGCATTCCTAACAATGTTGAGTTTACTCTAAAGAAAATGGAAACTCATTCTTAAAATAGCTAACACCTGATAAATTCTCAGCAGAGAAATTCACTGTAGAAAAATATGATCGGGGAAGATATGGTTTATGAAGTCCCCAAATTGTTTAATTCCATATTTGTGATTTCATCTGGATCGGCTTTTGGCGTTAGCTGTGTTTCAGCGTCCGTTCATCGAGGAACACTGCCACCGTGTGGCCTGGTGTGGCCCAGGGCGCTCAAGTCACATGAGACTGCGGCCAGCAACGCTCCTCATTTCTGATTCCTTCTCCAGAAAAACATCTGTGGCTTTAATACATGTTGTTTGAAGCTTTATTGGTTGATTTCTTTCTGAAATAGCATCTTTACCATATTTACCAGAGGATGAATTCTGTGTGGGCTTTTTGTCCCTCGGGTAGACAGTTATCCAATCAAAATGATGACACTGGTGGGAAAACAGATCACTGGCCGCTATCCTAACTTGTCAAGTCTTTGCTAATTTGCCCACTTTAAACAAAGTGCAATACCCTCTGGCCTTCATTGGCATGGCTGTTTATTCTGTACATTGATGAGTCACTTTTAGGGGAGAGATGACATAAAACAAGCATTGCACAAGGCAGCGTTACAGAGTTCAGGAACCGAAGGACAAAGCTTCGCCATTAATTAACTTTGCAGTTTTGAGCAAACACAGAAGCTGTCATCTCAGTAATTTATTCTTTAAATGAACCAGTTTGATGCCCCTAACCAGAAATTCTTTCCCAGCCATAATTCTGCGATGCACTAGACAAGTAAACAAGATCTTTACAAAGCAGGAATGTTCTTTTTCTTAAGGTGGATCATAGTCCCTTGAAAATATTTGATGTCCTCCCTCTCTCCACCCAACCCTTACCTCATTTTAAACTGCGCTTTGTCTAACTCCTGCAACATTTTCCCTGCAGGAGCTCAGAATTCTTCGTTGTGTGCAAGACTGCTACAGGCCACATGGCTTCCATGCCTTAGGTCTGTCCACAAACACAAAGTTGCTGGGCCTGGAACCATAGTCCAATGCCTAAAGTCTTTGCCTTGCATGCACCAGGATCCCATATGGGCACCGATTTGTGTTCCAGTTGCCTCATTTCCCACCTAGTTCCCTGATTTGTGGCCTAGGAAAACAGCAGAGGGTGACCCACAGCCTTGGGATCCTGCATCCAAGTGGGAGACCCAGAAGAAGCGCCTGGCTTCAGATTGGCTCAATTTCAGCCATTGTAGCCACTTAGAAGGGGAACCAGTGGATGAAAAATCTGTCTCTCCTCTGCCTTTTCAATAAAAATAAATAAATCTTTAAAAGAATAGAGAGTTGATTGATCTTGATGATTGATCGACAGCTGACAGCTGCAGGTCTTCAAAGACCTTCCTGATTTCTTTCCACCTGAAATGCAAGGGTGATTTTCTTTGCAGACAGCACTTTCTGCTTCACAAAGGTGTCAAAAGTAAGAAAAAGGATGCAGGCCCTGCTGGCAATACGATTGTGAGGTTAATGTTCTGTTGAGACAAAATCATGGTGAATGAGCCCCGTGAATTGGTTTTGTGAAGTGTCTAACAGGGCGCGGGGTGTTGATGTTTATACTGTGCTGCTGGAAGGCTGTGTGAATGCCAGGCAGTTGCTAGGAGACCCCCGCACAGAGCTAATGCCCGCCCTGAGTGCTGGGGAGGGTTTGTCTCGGGAAATCTTCTCTCTCCCAGTTACAGATGCTATGAAATGGCTACTTTGTCAAAATTCAGGTGGACCAGTGCTTGGTTGTTGTTGATATTATTCCAGTTGTTCTTGACACGCACCACCCAGAAAGGGGAAGATTGAAAGGACACGTTGTAGCATCCTACCAGAGACGGAGATTCTCCGGAAATACAGTAATTAGCTACAAGTTCAGCTTAAATACTCTTACACGAAAGGCAGCTGCTTGTTCACTGATATTGTTCCAACAAGCAGGCAGTAGTGGCTAAATTGTCATTTCAGCAATCCAGAGAGAGGGGATGCCAGCCCCCAAATAGAGTTTTAAGCAGAGATGTGCTGGGGGCAGAGTTTGATCCCTGGCATTTACAAAGCAATCATTTCAGCTGTTCTGGAAAATTGTCTAGCAGATTTTATGCTGCGCTTCCCCTGCTAACACACACAGACGATCTTAGCGCTGGAAGCATCTTAGAAGTTCTTCCAGCGCCCCCAACTGGTTGAGGACGGAACCTGAGCGCAGAAGCCCACATGAATGAAACTGCATGTTATGGCATGATCTACAAAATTATGGCATGATCTTCTGTTTTAGGTGGTCAGTGTCAAGCTTTACCAAGTGTCCAGGTTACCAAGGGGGGGGGTGGAATTAAAAAAAGCCGAGAAGTGGATTTACTAGGTCTTATTTTTACTTAGAGGGGATAAAGTCACCGAGAGGCATATTGAATGATTTTAAACACCTTGCTGAATGTCACCGGAGTCTGTGGTAGGAGCACGTGATGTTCTTTTAACCATTTGTGCATTAAGTAGACAGTTGCTGTTGCCCACAGACATGAAAGCCAGAGGTCAGGTGTTTGCACCTGCTGCTTCTGCCGCAGGTCCTTGGCGAGCACGGCAAGGTCTTGATGGACACTTGACTAACTTGGTTGTCTTGGCGGAGAGTTCTTCACACCTTCAAGAGCACAGGACACTGTGCTAGGCAAGTCAGAAAGAAGACATAAAGCAGCTTCTCTCATAGCAGGGCTTTTTTCATGTTCAAGGACTAAGGAGACAGGACTTTGGGTCATGCTGGACTACATACCATGGGAAATGGCTGCAGGCAGTTTGGCCTCTCAGGGCCTAGAGAGGAGGCGCCTTGGAACAGTGGTCTGGATGATGGAGGCGGTCACGGCCTTACTAGCATTGGTCAGGCTACTTTGTGTATGCTAGAATGACTTCAGTGGGTAATTTAGTTCAACTGCAGCTTGCCACCTAAATGCAAATAAACCCTACATTCTACCCTCTGCTGTTTGCGTTGATCAATGAATGAATTTTTCCTGGAAAAGTACAGATAAGTTTCTACATTGGGTTGATTTCTTCATTGACGTTTGCTTTGTTTGCTTGGAGTATTCCACAGAGCTAAGATGACTTATGTTTTATAGCTAAGGAATGAGGCTGAAATAGCTGTTGGAAAGATTATGACCTTTAGCACCATATTTTAAATTTGGTTGCCCATTTTACATAGTGTTGTGAAATTTCATTCTGCAATCTTTTTCTTCATGGCCTTCTACCTTCAGAGCCAGATCTTGAGATGTATCCACCCAAGAAGAGAACATACGTGGCGTCCTGGAACAAGTTGGCCATGGATCAAGTTTGAATCTTAATGCTGATATTCGGAAAGACAATGTGTTGTGAAAATCAGGCTCTAAGAAAGGCAAAGGTTTTTCCAAATCACTTTATCTCCTTTCTCACGGTACCAAAGATCATGCTCACAGGACCTGAGTCAGATGTCCGATGGTGGGGCTAACCCTTCCGCCTGTGGCGGGAGATCAGCCAGCTGCATAGAATGAGGAAAAGTGAAAGGGGAAGTGAAATGTCCCAACTTGTAGCCAGGAGGCTGGAGGCTTTGACAGACCAGGAAGGACTGCAAGTCTGTGCAGATTCTCCTGCCTGCGTCCCCCACTCCCTGTCCCCCAAAGAGACTGATTGCTTACTTAAAAAGACCTCTGTTTACATCAGGCAAAACATCCAAAGAAATTGAGCTTTCCTTTGCCACTAAATATGATTGGGAATACCCAGAGGAGAAGTCAAATCAATCCAGTGGATGTAAACAAACTATTGTTTCTGAATGAAATTCAGTGAGTTTTCAACTTTGCAAAAAATTCTAACGGTCAAAAATGGTCAAAAACGAGCCAGAGGCTTCTGCCACCTCTTCATTTCTTTGAAGGTGAACTCGCTCTTGTTGGGGTCTTCGTGTGGTCACTGCTGTGTCCCAGCACCCAGAAGCACAGTGTGGCCCATGGTGGCTGCTGGAGGTTTGTTACGTTATGAGGCCAACTTGTGAATCTCAACACGTGGACCAAGTGCTTGCTTGAGGAAGGACTCCCTTTTTGTTGTGACTTTTAAAGAAAAAAAATGTAGTGGTAAGAATTAAAAACTAATGAAAAATTATAAACATTAAACAAAAAAGGTAAAATTCAGATAAAAAGTGAAACGAATCTAGAACATTAGAAGGCAGGATAAGCTTGATTTATTCTACAGTTCGAACCGTGTGACTTTTGGATCTGGTCACTTTGTGAAAACTGGACACATGACATACTTATTATTTGGCACTTTAACACAGTATATAGTATTAGCACTTTCATATCTATAATTAACAATCATATTGTAATTTGTATTCATGTCCAAATACCCATGTAGATTATAAGAAAAAAAGGCATTTAACATTTTTCTAAATGTGCATCGCTAATCATTTACAAGAAACTTTGTGCCGGTCTTTGATTCTCACCAATAGCACATTTCCGTCTGATCTGTTTGCATTGCAGTTCTCTTTCTGATATGATTTCCCCCATTTTTAATGCTTAAAATTGCAACAATTAGGCACATTTCTCCTCTACATCTTCCTTTGGAAAAAAGTTTCAGGTTTATAGCAAGGCTGAGGGTATTATAACAGACTGCCAAATACTGCTCAGCGGGTTCCCCAACTTCTCGTTGATAGCTTTATTTTATATCTTAGTCTCTGTGTACACACACACATTTGTGCCTGAATGTATGTAACAGACACATTTTTGTGTGTGTATAACCACACAGACTTGTACACACATGCACACATCCTATTTATCTGTGATTCTGAAATACTTTAAAAGAAGCTTAAGGCATCGTGACAGTTTACCTTTAATGAGGCACTTCGAAATAATGATATTTTTCGGTGTAATTGTAGTACCTTTATCAAACCTTAAAAGTTGAAGTTTCATATTCCCAAGTAATATCTTGTTCATGTTTATGTTTCCACAGTTTTTCTGAGATTGTCTTTTCTGATGAATTTTTTTTAAATGCAGCATTTAATAAACATCATTCACTCACTCCTTTAAACCAGGCTGTCCCTTTATTTTGCCCTAAACAGCCCCCAGCCCACTCCACCTTTTCATGAGATTGGAGTTTTTTGAGTCTGGGTCCCCTAGAAGCCTTCTGTGTGTTTTCAGATTGTATGACTGTGACTGATTTTATGGTTCCTATTATATAATTATCATAGGGTTTTAGAAGCACACGGATCAACAACTGTAATGTATTTTCATTTGGGGCTATTGGTTAATCAGAGCAAGACACTGCATCTCCAGCCAGAGAACAGATGTTTTTTTTTCTTTCTTTTTTTTTTTTTTTTCAGAGAGAGAGAGAGAGGGAGAGAGAGAGAAGAGCATTAAGAGCCTTTAAATCTTACATTATTACTTTGATCGTCTAAGAAATAATAGTGACATTTCATGCTCAGAAATGTATCCCTGGGCTTGGGTTCCTATTGACACAATGTATTACTGAATGGATGATTGGCTGTAAAACCAGAGTAAAGGACTTGAAAAGGCAGTGACAGCCAAGAAGGATATTTTGAAGTTTGAAATGATCCCTATATAAATAGAACGGATCAGCATAACTTTGGGATAAAATTAGCCAACGGTTTGTGGGCTCCGTAGCATGTGCCTGGTGGCTTGATGCTGCTCTTCTGATAAATCACAACAAAGCTTCCAGAGGGAGAGGAAGGATGGAAGGCTCCACTGGCCCGGTCACCAAGTCGGGAGCTGCCAAATTAGTGAAGAGAAATTTCCTTGAGGCTCTCAAGTCAAATGACTCCGGAAAATTGAAGGCTATTTTAATCCAAAGGCAAATAGATGTGGACACAGTTTTTGAAGTTGAAGACGAGAATATGGTTTTGGCATCTTATAAACAAGGTAAAAAAAATGAGGCATCATTGTGATATTGATAGAAAATGGATTTTTTTCCTTTTGTGATGTGCGGTGTCAGTCGCTCACTTGAAACCAGTGGCTGTTGCTCTTTTTCTGTAATATTTATCCTAGCAGTGTTTCTGATTTGATCTTGTCTTTTAAAATTAGAATGCATTATGGACTGATGTGTGTGTGTATGTGTGTATGTGTGTGTGTACTGTTGTATTTCTGCCTTTTGTTTGTTCTCTGCTATGCCAAGAATCTGAAATCCTGTTCAGTCATATTTAGAAACGCACTGTTTGTAACTTTTCTTGGACTGTGATGACAGAGAATAAAGAAAACATCTCTAGATTTGGATCCAACTGCTGGGACCTGATGTAGACAAGGTGGCTGGCTTGGGAATGGCTTGTTAATTCTCTCTTAACAGCCACCTAGCCACATATCATCTCTCTGTCCATGTGGAGGAAAGGGGGGATTTTTCTCTTCCATTTGGAGGGTTAATGAATGCCTAGAGCCGCGCCGCAGGCACCTTTACCGTCTTCATCATTTTAATGGATTTTCAGTTCGGACACAAACCTGAACTCAGAAAATTTGAGAAGTTTACTTTTTTTTCTTTAAACAAAAGAAATTGCACTTGTGCTTATCAAGGATTTCTACCTTATTAAGACAAGCTAAGGAAAAAAATTAGAACGAAAATTTTTATATCAAAGGTTTTTCTGGAATCCCCGCTTAATAAGTCATAAATAATTTACAAACAGGCGAATTCTGATTTCCCAAATCACCTTGTTAAAGAGGGAACTTGAGCAGTTAGGGCATCTGCTGAGCGTACCATGTGTGCACAGCTCAGCTTGCCGTCATTTCTGTTTAAACAGAGTGGATGATAAAGTCTTGTGAATGCACAGCATTTGGAGGGAGAATAATTACTTTTCATGCTTTAAGATGTTTTGTTTTCAAATAGAAACTCTCGTTAGCATCCATTTTCTGATACTGATTTTCCTGGTATGTGAGGGTAGTTCAGAAAGTTTGTGGAATGGTGGAAGTTGACTTTGGTGTGATGCAGTTTTGAAATCCATGCACAGTTTTATCATAACATCTATTTCTATACATCTTTTGAAGCTCTTATGTATTTCTGCATTAATTCTGTGTCTCTTGATGAGCACTTCTGGAAAAAAAAAGTATGAAAGAGTTAAAATTACTGTGTTGGTGATTTTTACTTGACAGCTTTGCAAAAGATTGCCATTGGTATTTTTGATTCAGTCACTAAGGAAGGGCCTAATTGTCCTAAGGTGAAAAGTGAGGTAAAATGGGACTTTATGGATAGATTGCCTTCCTTTACGCATGACTTTGTGCTGTGAAGTGATATCCGAATACGAAACACAATGTAAAAGTCTTTTATGAGAGGCGTTCTTAAGGTTCTTGGAAGATGGAAGTAAAACATGAATTCATTCCTGGTGTGGAAATGTTTCGGAGACCAGTCCTAACTTTTTCGTACTCTGCATGAGCTTCTTGAAGACTGCGTTTGCCAGTGCACACTCAGTTTAAATCACTGAGCAGTTGACTTGAGCCTGACTTGCCAGGGCTGCCTTTCCTCGCCTCCTGTTGCAGCCGAATTACACAGGGTGTGCAAAGCTCCTGAGGTTACGGGAAGCGTAACATGGGGTGCAGGCGCTGGGGATGCGGAATGTGGGTTCCCTGTGCCTCGGGTTGAGCCTGCTGAGAGGCAGGAAAAGGCATTCCCATTGCTCCTTGTCAATGGCAGCTGGCTCTGGAGGTCCTGGAAGAGCTAAGGAGGGGTATTTTCCTGCCTTTATGACTGTGGAGTTAGGGAGACAGCAAATTCTACCCCTATGGAGAGGGAAGAACTGATCCGTTCCCACAGATGAGTGTGTGAGCACAGAAATAATAGGATTTGTGTGAGTTCTTCAGGACTTACGCGGCAAGTCTTGTGTGTATGTGTGTGTGTGTGTAGGTACAAACACATGTGTTGAAAGAAAGATGCTGCTTAACATGAATACGGGCACAGTAGCCTGCCATTTTAGCCTTAAGTTCAGGTGAAAGCCTGATTGTTCTTCTGGGCTGCTTTAAATGTCTTTACAAGCTTCCAAGCTCAAATATCCATCCATTGAAGTTAGAGATGGAAGGAATGAAAATACGGTCTCAGTGTCAAGTCAAGGAAAGTGGTAAGTGCATGTAGCAATGCTTTGGACACAAAGAAGAATTTTCTGGAAGCAGCGTAGATTCGAGCAGGCTGCGCTGGGTGGTGGGTATGTGTTTAATTGCTCTTTGGGTGCTTCTAAGAAATACAACCTATTTCTGTGTGGCTCTGAAGAGTTTGTAGCTGGGTGAAACTCTCTGCAAGTTTTAAATCAACGCAGAACTCTCAGATACTGAGCACTCCTCAGATTAGTTTTTTTTTAAAGCATGTTTGAAAAGCTCTGCATAGTAAAAGGAAATTGAAAGTGTGCAGCTTTGTTAATTTTCACAGACTAAACCTATGTAGCAGGCATCCTGTTGAGGAAATAGCGTATTACCGATTCTTTGGAATCTTCTGGCTTAATAAGCAAGGCAATATATAAAATCTATGACAGACATAATGCTACTTTTAGATTTCCTTGTGTAATTTGTTGTAATTTTATATGCGATATCTCACCCTGTTGAAGATTAGCAGGGATACAATCATTCTTAGTTGGTTTTGTTGCATTTAGACCATGTCACACCAATTTCCATAAAATTTTAAAAATTAACTTTTTATTCCTATGGAGTATGTCTAAGCCGACTTGAAAATCCTCTTTGGAAGGATAATTTAAAACCCAGTTGGTGACAGATTCAGTTTGGGTTGTAAACACTGCTTCCCTCAACCTCCACTCTGGTTGATGTACCAGTAATCAAAAGTTGACATCCTAAAGCAAATATGGATTGTTCTGAGGGTGCAGAACACAACTGTTGGATTACAAAGGAGTCTGGGAAATCATTTCTGCCGCTCCCATAGCCCTGGGCCTGTCTTGTGAAGCAGCTTGTTTTGCTAGTCCAACAAAGACCAGATTCCGTAGCCAGCCTCAGGCACTCGTGTTCGAAGCGCAGGTTCTGTCTTTGCCAGCACCTAAAATGATTTCTGTTAGAGAGATCTCACTTGCTTTTTTTCAATTTTGTTGTAGCTTTGTAATCAGATCTTCAGATTGAAAAAAAAATCGCGTTAGGTTAATTAAAACTCAAATACAGTAAAGTAAATGTGAGGCGTGGACAGCGTGGCGTTTCAGAGCCCTCCTTGGGGAACGGCAGAGATGTGTGTCTTAACTATAAAAATACAGTGAGCGAATGGCGTGTATCCGGGGACCCGTTTCCACCCTGGGCAGCACCAAAAACAGAAACACAGGCACAACTCTGTGAGTGCTGACTGCTGGTGAATCATTGAGGGGTGTCAATAGTGCAGGGTCTGCGATGAGGCAAGGACGGCTTTGAAGTCAATCTAAGTCCCGAAAGCAAACTCAAAGGCCCTTCACCTTGGGACCCTCTGGTGACCTTCTTCCCGGAAAACACAAACTAAGTCCATCCAGCAATCTCTAGAACAGTTCTTCCAACTGCTCATGTTGATTCTAGGATGAGTGACCTGCTGGTTTATTAATGATACAAGACTGTCATCCTTCTCTCTTCGCTGTGAAATTCCCTGGTCAGCAAGGCTCGTGAGAGTCGTTTTATTAATCAGTGTAATGTGCTTGAAATACCTTGTTTATGGCCCATAGCTGCTGGTTTCTTGGTTGGTAGTCATATTTTGAAGATGACCAAGGAAAAATTTCATTTGAAAACTTTCCGGCAGGTGTTCTATTTAGCAACTGCTTTCCGAGTAAATACTCCCAAAGCTCCGACTTCCACTGTCCTGATGAATAATCTACTTATGCTGTCTTTCCCTCCTTGCCAGAACGCCACCCTCCTGTTTTCCATGATTTCTTTTTCCTGGGATGGTGATGGAAGTTCTACATTTCAAACTGTTTTGCTTCCCCTTATCCCTTTCTCAGGGGAACTCGACGAGTTAGCCGGAAAATATTAGCTATTCCAAAACAGTCCAGAGTTGCACTTCAGTCTCTAATCCCTCAGGACTGTGCAAATACGTGGACACAGGCAGAGCAAATGTCCGCTAATCCAGCCACGAGCAGCGTGTGTAACGCTTGGCTGTAATAGCGGAGGCTTCTGGTGCGTGGCTTCTGACTCCGATAACATTGGAGCTGATAACTGCTCCAGAGCCAGCACCTAGCTGCAGCCTTGCCTTGCCCAGTGCGTGACCAGTGCCTTTCCAAGCATGACCAGGGCTCTTAGCTCTTTACCGTTATGCCAGAGCCAGTAGGCTCTCTGTGCAGCTACGTGCGAATACCTCTTTAATTTCATGTTTAAGTCTCATTAAGTCTCTCTCACTCACTCACACACACACTCACACCCACAAGTATTAATTTGGTTGGCAGTTGTTTGCTAGGTGGAATCTTCTAGGATTCCTTTAGAACTTACTGCTCCTGTGGATAACAGTTTGGAGGTAAATTGCATATGCCTTACAGGTCTGGGGGGACTGAGTTTGGGGCCATGATTTGGCCGCTGTCTGTGCTTGTTGTTCACACAAAGACACCGTCAGCTACTGAAATGTCACCGATAGTACTGTCTTCATTTGCAAACTGAAGGCTTCTTCAGCCTTCCTCTCAGCCCCCTCCTCATCCCCCCCGGCCCCCTCCCTGCCCCAGTTAAGCCTTTTATAGTGTGAAGGTGAAGTTGGGTAAAGGAATGTTAGATCAGGCTTTGGGAGGAAAGTGAAAGGTGACTGTACATACTGGCAACGCGCAAGGGAAGGACTGTGCTTCCCCGCTTCTTGGTGCAGCCGCTGCCCACCTGCTCTGGACAAGAACAGTTACATCTGGCCCTTTCTGTTAGAGGGAGGCCGTGGCTTCCTTACCCCACCGGGCCCCCAGAGACCCTGCCTTTTCTTTCTGCATCCTGATCCCCCACAGTCAGGGGAACAGCTGCCATCTGTGGAGGTAGACCTCTGGAAGATACTCAGAACATCACAGTCAAGTTTCCTGAGCCCTGGGATCTGTGTGCAGCAACAAGAAGGGAGAGCAGGCCATACAGGCCTGCCCCGCTTGGGTTTCTGTATGAACCTGTCACATGGTGATGTGACTGGGGACTAATTGTGATTCTTTGGTGCCACAGCAGCCCTTGAAAAGGTTCATGGGAAAATGGAGTTAGAAGATAGGTTTGTCTTGGTGTAAAAAAAAAAATTGAAATCCAGACTGTATTTCCATACTACACATTTTCCACAAATTTCTGGAAGTGCTTCCTTTGTGAACAGGTACAGCCCAGCTGCCAAGCTTGAAGAAAACTGAGTTTTCTCACCCGCGAGGGCAGGTGCCCTTTTCTGTTTGCAACACAGCGGCTGCTCCTGCAGGCTGTGATCAGGTGTGAGTGACGCTGGTGCTGTGCGGCTGTTCTTTGCTCAGGGCAGCACACTTTCCCATTATGCATGGAACTGAACTACCCAGAAGCCCCGCTCACTTCCACTGCCTCCAGAGTTCCCCAACCAGCTTGGGGAGACAGCCAGCATGCCTGAAATAGCTCTGTCCCAGTCCCGGTCTGCAGACTAGGTCCCCAGGGCAGCGCTCTGCTCCTGCTGCCACCCAGGATAGGCGAGTTGCAGCAACAGTTCCCTGCTGGCGGGGATCATGGAATGCCAGGAGCTGATGGGCTGTAAGCCTGTGTTACTGTACGGTGCGTGGTTATGTTGATAGAAGACCCAGAAGACTGAGAGGGCAAGGGTGACTGATGGGTGTAAAATCGAAAACAAACCAACACCTGATCGATTCTGTAGCTGCTACTGAGAATCCAGAAGGAGAAAGAAGTAGCAAGTAAGTGTATTTCTACATCAGAGACGTGGCTCTTCAAAGGTGAGTTGAGGAGCTTGTGGTTGGTGAAGCAGGCTTGCAGCTCGCCCGGAAACCTGTGCAGTGCAAAGGCAGGCGACTGGCAGCTGCGGCAGGCTGAAGAAGTGGCGGGCTTCTCATCTGGAATATGAAAGGCTTAGCCTGGATAATCCCCGCTAGCGCTAGCTTTCTGCATTCCTTCCATTTTACATCAATATGGTGTTTTCTTAGTCAGCTCTCTGCTGCTTCCTTCTTCGCACTGCAGAGGCAGGCGCGAGTGGCAGAGCAGCGGCAGCGCAGAGCTGCTGACAGGCAGGGAGCCACATCGTGGCTCTCAGTCTGGAGCCAACCTCTTTCCGAGACGGTCAGGAAAGACTGTGTTTCGCTAATTGCTTGCTGAGGACATATGAACGCAGTTGATTAAGTTCGTGTAATGTGATTTATTTGTTAGGAAAACCACGTTATATTACATACAGTTGAACACTGCTTGGAACAGAGGCTTAGCAAACATAATGAAATGGAAATGCGCAAGTGTGTGCACATATATATGCGCGCACACACACACACACACTATTCACACACATGAACGAGGCACAAGGTTGATGTTCCGCAGTTCATACTCTGTTGATACCATTTAACTCCATCGGGAGAAGTTCCTGTTATGAAATATTCCTTCTCAGGGTCTGGAATCTCAAATTACTGTCTTAGAGCTTAGTTTTAGAGCTGACTAGAGTCCTGCAAAGCTTCAGGTAGTGTTAGGAGGAATCTCACAATCTCATTTTAAACAATCTTTGGCCCATTAGATCTCATTCTGAAATAAATGGATTCTTTTTTTCCAGAAGAGCAGATTTTGGTAAGGGGGAGAAGTGGAAGAATGAATTGGAAAGGGAATTTAAGGTGTGTGTGTGTGGTGAGCACAATGCCTGTCTAATGGAGATCTGTGTGTGTTGCTAGAGTGGTTGGTGAGCAGCAGAAAAATAAACTTTGGGTTGAGTTCATTTATCCTGTGGGATTCATCAGCATTATTCATGACTTTGTAAATGAATGGCCTGTTTAACATTTCCCACTAGACCAAGGCACAGAGTTTAAAATTTTAAAAGTTACACAGGGGCCATTCAGCAGCACCTCACCCGCATCCTTGCCCAGCACCTCCTAATTCTTCTTGGAGGCCCCCAGTGTAAGCAGGTTTTTGCTGTAGTCACTTACAGTGCATTTGTACACAACAACAGCGTGCGTACTGTTCGTTTCCATCTCAGTAGTGTGAAGCATATTCAAAAAGTTCATGAAAAAAGTGTTATGAAAAAACTATGCTGGATTTCAATTTTTTTGCATCATCCTCAACTTATTTTTTAAGGATTTATTATTTTTATTGGAAAGTCAGATTTACAGAGAGAGGGAGAGACAGAGAGGAAGATCTTCCGTCCGATGATTCACTCGCCAAGCGACCACAATGGCTGGAGCTGAGCTGATCTGAAGCTAAGAGCCAGGACCTTTTTCTGGGTCTTCCACGTGGGTGCAGGGTCCCAAGGCTTTGGGCTGTCCTCTATTGCTTTCCCAGGTCACAAGCAGGGAGCTGGAAGGGAAGTGGAGCAGCCAGGATAAGAACTGGCACCCACATGGGATTCTGACATGTGCAAGGCAAGGATTTTAGCCGCTAGGCTACCCTGCTGGGCCCTAAACTTATCTTTTGATCTCATGTTTCCACCCACTTTTTAGAAGTATCCTCACATGTCTGATATGTTTTCGTTTCAGGTCACTATACAATCACCTGATTCTTTTTAATGTCTGTATAGCATTCAGCCGTGTGGCTGTGGCAGTACTGTCATTTGTTGAAGTAATTTGATGACAATGAACACCAAGGCTGTTCCCATTGGAGTCATTTTGATCAGCGCTGTAGTATAATGCATGTTGTGGCGCATAGCTGGGTTAAGGATCCGTGATTTCCTGTGGCACCCTTCACAGGGCATACAGCGCATCGCTCGCTCTGAGATGGCGTAATAGAGTGGTGACCGCTTTCCCTTAAGTGAGAGAATGTTGATGGCTGGTGACCAGGCCCACTTTCAATGTGATCAGCATGACTGGAGTATCCTCTATGTCTGATAAAGTGTGGGTACCTAGAAATATAACTAGGAAAGAGTGCAACTCTTAGATCCCTTGCTCTTAGCCCTACATTTAGGTTAATGCAACTCAAGATGGTACTCATTTTTGGCAGCTCCATCCCACTGTGGGCATCTTTGGAGATTACTGTCAACTCAAATCCCAGGTCTTTTTCTCTAATACATAGCCACCAAATTATATTCTGCTTCCCTTACACTTTATATAGCATTTTTTATAGCCCAGCATCAGGCTCTTGATTCATCCATGTTAAAATTTAGATTTTTTTTTCTTTCAGTCATTAAGTCCCTTCTTGGCTGAATGGAGCTACCTTCATATCTTCAACTTGCTATCAGTATTTCTTCTTTACTTGTTTTCCATTTATAGTGAGACTAAGTGCAATGGCTACATGTATTCACGCAGAGAGTTCATGGAGTCATGGTTGCTAACACTTGTCGAATGTGGCATTCAGTAGAGGCTTGGAGGAAAAGATCACATCCCTACACAAGTCAGACATCAGAGGGAGAAAGCAGAAAGGGAGAATATTTCCAACCATCTCAGCCTCTCTATTTCTGTCGTCCTTATTTTCTAGATAATTCCTGTAAATTTTATATTTTTGAAAAATTTGTGGTTTGCTTTAAATTCTTTTTTAGAAAGACTGTATAAACCAGCATCCAGGTAAACAACCTTGGCCTGACAAATCATAAAAATGTATTAAACACATTGACATTTTAGATCGACACCAGCAACTCCAGGGAGAAAGAACTGGGATGAGATAACATGGCAAGGGTCTAAATAGTGACTTTGATATTATTGGGGACAAACCGAATAGTCGGGAAAAAAGAAGTTCCTGGAGAGTCTCATGTGAAAAAAAAAGACACATACATAAATGAAGGTTAAAGCTCAAATACTTGGAGTACTCACACAGGTGATACGAACAAAAGAACAAAAGGGATTAGAGGGACACTGCATTCTGGAGACAGCTAATGTCACTAAGCTTGTCACAGTGAGCTGCAAAACAACATCGGCAGGCCCAGCTACTGCTACTATAACCTCTAATCATGGCCTCCTTCGTTTCATGAAAGTGACCAAAATGAAATGTACTGTAAACATCCTCAGAAAACAAAGAGACGTTGTAGGCCAACAAGTTAAAAGTTTCTTTTCCTTTTCCAGGTTACTGGTTACCTAGTTACAAATTGAAGTCCTCCTGGGCCACTGGCTTGCACCTGTCTGTCTTGTTCGGCCATGTGGAGTGTCTACTGGTGCTGCTGGACCACAATGCTACCATCAACTGTAGACCCAACGGCAAAACCCCTCTGCACGTGGCTTGTGAGATGGCCAACCTGGATTGTGTGAAGATCCTCTGTGACCGCGGCGCGAAGCTCAACTGTTACTCCTTAAGTGGCCACACGGCTTTGCACTTCTGTACAACTCCAAACTCCATTCTCTGTGCCAAGCAGTTGGTTTGGAGAGGTAAGCCTTTTGGGGTATGTAGACTTGGTGATTCCTACTTAGAGGAATGTGCTAGGTATCTTTAGGCTGGCCGCATTGCAGTGTGGTGGGCATGTTCATGTAGTAGGCATCCCACGTCTTGTTAGGGAACTCTAAAAATATGTGCGTATACACATGTATGTTTAAGTGATTCTGTTACATCCTTCAGTGATGATCACATCAAAAGCTTTTTATTGCTTTTTAAATTTAGGATATGTGTTTAAGATTCATTAATTTGAAAGGCAAGTGACTTGGAGATGTTTCATCTGTTGACATACTTCCTAAATGGCTACAGCAGACAGGGCTGGGCCTGGCCAAAGTCAGAAGCTAAGATCCCATCCAGGAACTCCATCCAGGACTCCCATGGGTAAGGCAGGGACTCAGAGACTTAAGCCATTATCTGCTGCTTCCGAGGTACAGTAGCAGAAAGCTGGATTGTAAGCAGGATGGCAGGACCTTGAGCTGGAGCCCTGACAAGACCGCGGGCCTCCTGAGCAGTGGATTAATCTCTTCTGCCATGACTCACCCTTGGGAAGTGCATTAATTTGCTCATGTGCTGAACAAATATTTATTTAGCTCTTACTAAGCATCGGATAATGTTCTAATAGGCAAGATACCTTGTAATAAAATGCATTTATAAATGCATGATTATCAATTGAGAAAAAAAAATCTATGTAGGAGGAAATTAGGAGCGAGGGAAGAGAAAGTCAGAGGTGAGTAATCACCAAGTGTGTTAAAGCTCTTCTAAAGAGACAACATGTGAGCTGACACTTTGACAAGGTTAATGAGCCAGTGATTAGAGAAGAGAGCCACAGAGAAAAAGGTTTATGGGTGCAAAGTGGGACTGGAACAGAGTCGCAAGGAGAGCTATTGGACTACTTAACAATGGAAGAAGACCAGGATGGCTAAAATGTCCTGGAATCCCACCTGGCTGTCCTGTGAGGGAAGTGCTAGAACCATCACTTGCTTTCTCCAAGAGTATGCATTAGCAGGTAGCTGGATTGGATACTGAGCTAAGATTCAAACCTGTGGACTCCAGTGTGGGTTGTAGGCGTCCCGAGCACCATCTTAGCTGGTGTCCAATCTCACACACTTTTGATGCATTATAAATGGGTACAAGCTCAAAAGCCGTGGGTGTTGCTTCATACACCAACACATAAATTCTAAAGATTTTTAAAAAAGCTTTGCTTATGCTCATTTTATTTGAAAGGCAGAGAGAGAGGAGAGAGAGAGAGAGAGGAAATCAGCCTTCACGTGTGGAATCAGTCCGCCAATGCCCGCGGTAGTGAGGGCTGGGGCAGGACAGGCCAAGAACTTGCAACTCAATCCAGGTCCTCCCGTGGGGTGGCAGGGACTGGGGTGCTGGAACCATCCCCTGCTGCCTCTGCAGGGTGCGTTAACAGAAACCAAGCCGGAAGCAGAGACAGGATTGAGGCTCACACGAGTTAGATATCAGCAGTCATGCCTAAGCTGTCCAGCCAAACACCTGTCCTGGGGAAGTCGCTCTGAACTCGAAGATTCTGCCTCGGGGTGTAGGAACTGATTCTAGGTAGGGAGATCAGCCAAGGAGCCTATTTCTCTAAGAACTCAAAGACTTTATCATCTCTGAACAAATCTATATAGAGAATTAAAGAAGTTATTGGAAAAGGCAGAGGAAGACATGGACCAACTTAACAATTGGGCTTTGTCACAAGACCTGAAATACACTAGAAAGAAAACCTTCTCCCAATTCTATAAGAATCCTCAGGATAGTATAGTTAGAGTGTATTTTCTGTTTTTGCAATCAAAGTTCTGATTGGTTAACAGACACATTTAAAATATACCATGAATTAAAAAATAGATTTGGACATTTTTCATCTTTAAATGTGTCTGGAGTCTCACAAAAATCTCATGTCTTTTTGTTCTCAGAGGGCAATTTACATTTCTGAAAAATTGAAACATTTTTGTACTGGTGATAGAAAATTTTAAAGTTATTTTGCTTCTATAACATTCAGATGTTAATGATATTACAAAAGTATGTTGACATGGAAAAAATGCTAACAGGTCTTCTACAGGAAAGTGAAAACTGTAGATTCATGTTTATAAAAATCATATATGACATTTATAGTTATATATTGGAAAATGATATCTAAATTATCAGGACCGAATGATATCATAGGTAATGTTTGACAACAGCTGAGAAATTTGAGGGTGGGCATTGTGGTGCAGTGAGTCAAGCCACCACTTGGGGCACTCTTGTCCCGTATTAGAATGCCTGTTCAGTCCTGGCTGCTCTGCCTCTGATCTGGCTGCTTGGGAGAGAGCAAGATGATGGAGGAGGAGCAGTTGGAGTTCCAGGATCCCGTTCTATCTATCTCTTTTGGTGTGTTATTCTGTCTTTCAAGGAGAGGAAAGTAAATACATCTTTATCTGGTTGAATGGCAGAGAGCTAGAATGAATGAGACAGAGAGGAGAGCGCGTGCATGTGCTAGACGTAGGGATGGAGAGTGATTTTCCATGTGCTGGTTTGCTTCCTAAATGCTGGTACCAGCCAGGGCGGGGCCAGGATGCAGCGGGGAGCCAGCACTCCATCCCGGTCTGCCAGGTGGGGTGGAATGAGATGCTGTTCTGGTCAGTTTCACCCTCTTGGTCTGTAGGAATAGGGCCGAGGGCGTCCTGGGTGATGGCGGCGCTGTGTGGGTGAAGTCGCACGCGTGGCCTTGGGGGGAGGACAGAGGGGATGGTGGCGGTGCGCATAGATGACGAAAGTAAGTGACGCTCCCATTAAACTTGAGACCGGAGAAGTCCATTAGAGGAAGAGCCAATGCCATGGCAACTGAAAACTGCCGTAATTTCATTTGTTATTTAATGGGCTCTTTGTGGCAAAGTGCTCTTTGTGGAGAAGGCTAATTGAGGCCAAAAAATTGCATGCAATTTTCTCTTAAAGGCTTTCCCCCTATTTTTTCCCCCCGGAGCCGCGGAGCCTGCTTTGCCCTTATGCTGGATTCTGCCTGCTGTCTTTTCTGTTGGCCTTTCTCCTGAATGCCCCCGTCTTCTGCCCTTTGTTAGCCTGGGTATGGGTATAACGGTGTTCATCAGGAGAGAGGCCTGCTTTACCTCCACGAAGCCTCCTTTCTTCGCATCCGGCATTTCCCTCCGAATAAAGAGTGTGAGGTCAGGTTCAGCTGGCTGCTAGGCCGAGGATGGTTTCTGGGGGAACTGAGAGCCGCTGGCCTTCCACTGCATGGAGCAAATCCTGACAGCGGGAGGAAAAATGGTTACTGCAGGAAAGCCATAAAAATTCAAATGTTTTCTAGCAGAATGGAGCACGAGGGCAACAGGGGGAAGACCCGTACCTTCTGGAAGACGGTCTTCAGCCTAGGGTGACAGCGACACGAGTCACTCCATTCCAGGAAGTTCCCGCTCCGTGAAACGGAACACAGGCGAGATGTGACTGACCTTGACCATGATCAAGGAGCAGATGGTCCCGCTGCAGACGCCGCTCGGCGCCCACCGCCTTCTGTCTTTGGTAGACACGGCAGCAGCCGCGGCTGACCATCTCTGTCCATTGGCCACATGCTGATGCTGTGTGCATCTCTGATTACTGGTTGCACCACCTGGATATACAAAGTTACTTTTGTCTCCAAATTGATGTGACTTGCTGGAGTCCTTCTTTTCACATAGATTTATTTATTTGCTTGAAAAGCAAAATCAGAAAAAAAAAAAAGAGAGAATGAATAATGAGTATCTTCCAAAATGGGCAGAGCAGCCTGGGTTGGGGCCTAGAACTTTGTCCTGCATGTGAAGGGGTGCAGGGGCCCAAGCCCTTGGGCTGTCTTCTGCTGCTTCCCAGGCATGTCAGCAGGGAGCTGGACTGGAAGTGGAGCGACCACACCTCGATCTGTCCTCCACATGGCATGCTGGTGCTGTGAGAGGCAGCTGAAAGTGTCATAACACAATGCCAATCTGCTACATTTGATTTGGGAGGAAATTGTTTGTAGCCATTAAAAAACAAAATGAAACAAAGCAAAAAACAAAAGCAAACAAAAGACAAAAACAGTGCTCCACCTGCCCAGTGAACCCTCCAGTGTGAGATGGCAGAGAGCTGACGGAAAAACATCCAGCTGGGGGTGACTGCTTTTTTCTACCGGGAAAGCCACACTCGCGTTACACCTTGCACGCTCGTTTCTTCTTCCGCCTACGAAGAGAGGATGCCAGGAAGGCGGGAGAAGTCCGAAGTGTTGAGGGAAGTGATTTGGTTGAGAGTTAAGAAAGTGGTCCTGTTGAGGGTTAAAATGCTTCATTTGAATTTAGTCACATGGATGGAACTGGAGGTGGTTGTGTTCAGGAGGAAACATGCAGGAATCAGGAAGGGGCTGATAGCCAAGCAAGAGAGTGTCTGTGAATGGTGAGGGGTGTGTGGAAGGAGTAAGAGGGAAATGGGGTGGGTGGGGCATTTTTTCCTTGTAGATGACCTAAGCCTGAGCTTTGTAAAAAGCGACGGAAGCACCCACTAGGGGGCGCCTTGAACACACAGGGTTTGAAGAGAGGAGCGATGACTTCCGTGGGAAAGAACTGAGCTGGCAGATGGAAACCTGCAGAGCCCTGGGTTCTGTGGAAAGCTCTTGTTGCTGCACAGCCAGAGGCAGGTGAGGAGAGGCGGGACTTGGAGTTTGCCAGGAGTTTCTACTTGGAGGCTGTTTTTCCTTGTCAAGTAACAGGAGATTTGAGAGTAAGAGAGAAGGAAAAGGGTTAAAGATGTGAGGTAAGAAAGAGATCTGAAGAAATGAGTGTTTCTGTGTGACTTCATGCTGGTCCAAGTCTTGTCGAAGAGATGCTATACGTGAAGCATGGTTCTGCCGCACTGTACCCAGCGGGCTGTACCCAGATCACTGAATTTACTCAGGCTTAGGATCATTCCAGACCAGGTGCTGGGAAGATGAGGGGTGTGGTGAAGGTTTTGGCAAAATAACAACAACAACAAAACTGCTGGAAGGATGGACCATGCAGGGAGAGAGGAAAAGTAAGAAACATCAAACAGATATAACGTGGACACTGAGCAGTCCAGAGGCAAAGTCAGGATCACAGAACGGTGCGTGAGAATCAGTGATGTCTGGAGACTGGGGCTGGTCCAGGCCTGGCCGGGAGTGGGCGCCCCCAAGTCCGAGGGAGGAGAGAGTGGAGAGAGTGAGGTGCTGAAGCAGAGCAGGGGGGATGCTTGGCACCTGCTGGGGGTGTCTGCACGCAGTGTTAGAGTCCCAGCTTCTGAGCTTCCCACCCAGCTTCCTGGAAGGCAGCGAGCGATGGCCCAGGTACTTTGGTCCCTCCCACTGGTCTGACTTTGGGTTCTGGTTCCTGACTTGGACCTGGCCCACGCCCCGGATGGTGCAGGAATTCTTTCACTCTTTCTTGCTGCCATTTAGAGAACACGAAAATAAGTAATAAACGTGTGATTAAAATCTTTTTTAAAGGTAATGATTGGGAGAATAATCCTGTGGTTGTTCTAAACACCCCGAGCATGCCGGAATCTGTATGCCAAGGAGGGAATGCAGGTCGAGTTCCCCATCTTCAGAAACTGAAGAGTGAAACTGATGAATTCAAGAAGGGGTTTGGGATATAGATGGACAAGGTGAGCCCTGAAGAAGCAAGGATCTTCTTTTTATCTAGTTTTTGAGGAGAATTCAGGAGTAATTGCAGACAGCAGTGATGAGTCAGATATAGGAAGAACACCCAGTCAGAAACTAGGGGCAGAGCGAAGCATCCGCTCAACTGTTGTCAGAGCTTGGAACGGAGCAAAGCTAGTTTGGTTGCCATGGTAACCAACGCCGTGCCTCCAAGCTCATTAATCCCGTGTTCCAAACTAAGCACTTAGCAATAGCTTCTGAATAAATGCCGCCAAGCTCTGCATGTTGAAAAGGGCACGCTCACGTTAAGCAGGGGAAAAAGGTTTTCAATTTCATTCATTAAACTTGAGTAAATAATTTAATATCTCTTTGCGTCAGTCCTCCTGGCTAATGAATAGGGGTAAATGCTTAATGGAAAATCTAGCTTAATAAAGTAAACAGCGTTGACTCTAC
This sequence comes from Ochotona princeps, assembly GCF_030435755.1. Taxonomy (NCBI): domain Eukaryota; kingdom Metazoa; phylum Chordata; class Mammalia; order Lagomorpha; family Ochotonidae; genus Ochotona; species Ochotona princeps. The sequence continues at coordinate 11,501,587 of NC_080851.1, forward strand.
ATATAAAGGAACTTGCTGTTGCTGGCATATATGCATATGAAGAGGAAAATTGAAAGGAAAAGTAGCGTAGATTAAGTGCCTACATCATGGCTCTGCCAGGTACTTTAAAGTAAAATGTCTCATTTAACCCACGCAATGGCATTGCGAGGTGCCCGTCTAGATGAGGAGTGAAAACTCTAGAGAAGTTAAACAAGGCCTCTGTTCACACAGCGTGTTGGGCTCAGGCAGTTCTGTCTAGCTCGAGTTCAGGATGAATCCATCTGGGATCGTTGAAACCCTAGGAGAAAAGTTTCTATTAAGGAGACACAACATACGTGAGAAGCTAAGATGCTGTAAGAAAATTCTGTTAGCTTGAGAAAGCTTCCTGACAAGAAGATGTGTTTAAAGCCCTTTCTTAAAACAAAAAGCAGAGCAAAAAAAAAATGTGTGAACAGGACGCTGGGTATAACCCTGTGTGCTGAGTGAAAAGACGTGAAAAGACGTGAAAACTCTCGATGCTTCTTCTAAAACGAAGAAGCAACTATTTCCCTGCCTTGGCGGTTCTCTAGCAGAGAGAAGGTTCGAGGTCACCGTGCCGACCCTGAACGTGGAGGCTAATTCCTTCTCTGCCTGATGCCTTGTTTGTGTCTTCCAAATTTGCACCAGCAAGGGTGGAGATTGGTGATTGAATAAGATAAAAAAAAAAATCTGTTATTTTCCTTACACTAAGACTTTTTAAAAAGGGACACTTTGATCTAGTTAATTTCTGCCTCCAACAATGTGATCCAGCGAGGTTTAAGATAATAGCCGTCGTCTGGTACAAGTGGGGCATCCCTGCCACCGAGCTGTTGGTAGTCATTTTTAAATCCAAACTCTCGCTGTTTTGGCTTCACTTGGGAGGCTGCCTCTGATCTGTTCCTCCGAGGGGTGGAGGGAGTGGCTGTCAATGCCCTAGCTTGTTGTGTGTGGCATGCAAAGCCTTCTCCTTGCTGGCACCAACTTCTCTCAAAGGCCATCAGGGAGGACCCTTGGTGCCTAGCTCCCCTTTCAGCCTCTTGTTGACGCCTGCCCTGGAAGACAGTGCGTGATGACGCAGGCAGTTGGCTTGCTGGTACACACGTGGGAGACCTGCCTGGAGACCGTCGGTCACCTCTGTGGCTTTCAAGCTGTGTCGCAGTCTCTGCCACGTGGGCAGTTAGGGAATGAAGACATGAGCCATCAGACGATAACTCAGCCCCCCCCCCCCCCGTTTTTGGAGAAATAAAGCAAAAAAAAAAAAAATCTTAAAAATGCCACATAGACTGACTGGGCTGTGAACCTGCAGCCTGGCCATAGCATCCTTGTTTTGTAACTGAAAGTGTCGGAAACTGCCGGTGCAGGGATGACATGTCCTTGGTTCTTTGCCATTCGATTTGATCTGATTTTTTTCTGTCAGCACTTCTCTCGTTTGTTTCTCACTGAGGGGAGACTGGATCTTATTATCCCCTGAACATTTGAAATACCATCTAGCAAAAGCCATTTGATTCATAAAAGGCAAGCGTTTTCTTGGTAATCTCTGCTAAGTAATAAATTATAGGAGATAATCTAAACAATTCTAAAAGGGTGCCTGAGGGCCCAGAAGTGGAGCTGTGGCGGTTAAATCAAGCAACAGCCTGCGGTTGCAATCTCAGCTTTCCATTAAGTTAACCAAGAAAGCAAACAGAAGTGGCAAAAGCATCAGACTGAGAATCAGGCAAAGAAGCAAGCACACGGTGGCTTCCTGAAGCTTTCTACTCAGGAAAACCCAAAGGAAGAGACGCCCTCCCCTCCCCTGCTTTCCCTTCCCCTCCCCTCCCCCCACTGCTGCTCCCCTCCACTCCTCTCCATTAATCCTTTCATCGCCACTTGCAGGTTCAAACCCTGCATCTTAGACAAGTTGCTTAACCCAAACTAGGTTTTAACTGCAGGTTGACCTCAAAGCAGAGGATTTACTTTGGCCACTAGGTGGTGCTGCCTCCTTCTGCTGCACAATTAGTTTCCAGGCCATTCTGATACTACTATCTGTTGCCTTGTTCTATTCACTGGGCCTGGTGTGTCCATTGGTGAAAAGTGCCAGCTCCTCAGAGCCTTCTAGAACTGTGTTATTCACGGCTCCTGATGAAGAGAAAATAGGTTATTGTGATCTGTAACACTCGATCCTTCCCTGCTATAGCTAGCAAGACAAAGGTGGGATTTTGTCATGGGTTGGCCAAGAGCTTTGACGGGATGTGAAAAGATGAACTCAAGTACAATGCCAAAGATTCTGGGTTTAAACTTCGCCTTGCTCCTTCACTGTCATTGTAAATGGGCAGAATTTAACTTCGTTCAGTCTCAACCCTGGTCTGCTAAATGGAGATAATGGGTAATAATTGGCGTCAACTCTCAGAAACTCCAACAAGGACTCATGGGTTCTGTATGGCTCTCCTCTCTCCACCTGGACTGTGTGGGCATTTTTGTCTTGTCCAACAAGAATTTTCCAGCACTAAACAGTGATTGTCTTTTTAAAAGAGTTTCTTGTCAAATGAGTCTGGGTAAAACTCTGGTTAGAGTCCCTTGCCATGGGGGCCCCTCAGGATGTTTCCTCTGGGAATTTCAAACATGCAGAGGCGCACTGAATGCAGACACGTATTCAACCACAGAGATTTTACTTGGTGCATCTTTTGGTGCCCATATGTCACAGGGCAGACTTGGGCAAACATTGGCTTTCAGGAGGAAGATGGCTTCTAGCTTGATGAGAGGTACACACTGGAACCTCAAGCATTGCACTTGGCCTTGGTGTAGCCCCCCCAGCTTCTCATCTGAGGGCCAAAAATTATAGCGCTGTGGTCCGCCAACTAACAGACCTCCAAGGGTGCCCGTGTCCTCATTCCTGGAACCTCCGAATGTGGTACCTTTCGTGGAAGGGGCTTTGCATATATGATGGTATGAAGATCCCCCTGTATACTGCCTTGGGGCCACTGTGGCTGCGGTGTAGGGAATGGGACAGTGGGAGGAGCCCGTGTTGCTCCAATGGGAAAAGGCTACCCCTTACCACTGCTGGCTGGGAAGGCAGAGAGGGGAGGCTGTGAATTGCAGAATGGGTTGGCCCTAGAAGCTGTAGGACACAAGTTCTGCTGAAGGGGCCTCAGAAGGAAGGCATCTCCATTGGTCCTCCTGTATGCTGCTCTGTTGACAGTTTTCACAGCCAAGAAGGTATATGTATGTCTGTGTATGAATCTACTGAGAGAGAGGAGAGATGTTTGAGGGCTTGTTTTTTTTTTTTCCAAAGATTTATTTATTTTTCTTGGAAAGTCAGATATACAGAGAGGAGGAGAGACAGAGAGGAAGATCTTCTGTCCGATGGTTCAATATCCAAGTGACCACAATGGCAGGTGCTGCGCCGATCCTAAGCCAGGAGCCAGGAACTTCCTCTGGGCCTCCCATGCGGGTGCAGGGTCCCAAGGCTTTGGACCATCCTCGACTGCTTTCCCAGGCCGCAAGCAGGGAGCTGGATGGGAAGTGGGGCTGCCGGGATTAGACCCGGCGCCCATATGGGATCCTGGCACGTGCAAGGAGGACCGTAGCTGCTAGACCACTGGGCCGGGCCCGAGGGCTTGTTTTATGCAGTGTGGAAATAGAAGTCCCGAAGCTGACTCATGATGTGTGGTTCGTCAGGATCTGGCAGGGTGATGCAGCTGGTCCACCTGGAGGTTGCTGCCAAGTCTCTGGCCCGGCATGGAGGGCGTGTTACCCTGCCGGCACAGTGAAGGGTGACTCTACAGCTGCCTTTGTGTAAGAAACAAACAATTCCATCCCAAACTGGAAGGGAACCTGCCAGCTCTCTGGAACTAAGGGGCTGAGATGGCGGCCAGAGGGCGCAAAGGGAGCTGGAGCCAATACTTTTCTCTTTTCTCACCCCCGCCCCTTTGCCTGTGGCATCTTCTAAACCATCATGAAGTGCCACCTCTGGTTTCCCATGCATGGGTCCCCCTGGGCATACCAGATCTCCGCATTAGCAGGAAATCTTTTTCTCCAAGGGCCTGACATGAACCGTGGGCTCAGGGGATCACAGCAGAAACTTCACCTCAGTCCCAACAGTGGTTCTTTCTGTTGACCATCGGCTGTAGGAGGGGTCCAGGTACTGCCTGGGCCCTGGAGCACTCTCGGTCATGGTCAAGGGAGTTGGCTTCTCTGGAGCTGGACTTTGTCATCATTGCTTTGGCTGCTGCTGTTGGCCCTGAAGGAAGGCAGCCCCTTGTCACTTGGTTGATTCTTTTCTCCTGCTGACTGAATGCCCTGCGTGTACCACGTGGTCTCCCTGCTGTCCCGTCTGCGTGCAGCCTGGACCATTCACGTCTACCTTGGGGCTGGTCCAGGCCTCTCGCTCTGAGTCCAGGACAAACAATGTTTTTGTATCCCTGGGCAGAAGAAAAAGTTCTTACTCACTTTTTCCAAATTTGCAGTCTCTCTCTCTCTCTCTCTCTCTCTCTCTCTCTCTCTCTCTTTTATTAAATTTCCTCAGGCTTAATCCCTTTTCCAGATGAATGACAATAACAGCATTCATTTCCTTCGCTGAGAACACCATCCCAACTGTAAGATAGGGTCTCACTTTAGCAGGCCAACAAGATTAGTGCAAAATACTGTGGCGGTAGCCCATTTTCCCAAGTATGAATGATTCAGTCTTATCAACGGTTACTTTGCTAAATTCTAATCAGTGGGTTTATGGAATTAAAAAGATAAAGACCAAAGTAAGTGGAAGGTGACGGGGCTCAGTGGCAGCCTCTTGCCTGCTCTCCAATAGCGTGTTTAGTGAGAGATTTTCTTGAAGGTTAAGTCAATGAAAAATACAAACAAAATGATCAAATAAACATGGGCTCTGTGAAATAGACTGCCTCCTGAGGGATGCGAGCTGTATTTGGAGGAGTTGGCAGATGAGCTTTGATATGAAAAAGATTCGCTTCAGGAGACACAAGGAAATAGTCTGATATTTTCTTCCTGTTTTTGCTGTGGTTAAAATATATATAAATATATATATTTTTACATACATACAGGTAGCTATTGAAGGAGGATGAACTGTGAGAACAGATCAAGAGTGAAGTGGTTTGTTTTAATAAGCAGTTACAGAGCCAGGCTGTGGGTGTGCCGCTTTACCCATGAGCCTTGCTTCTGTCCTGTCTGCTGGCTCTGGGGCTCCTTCCACATTGGCATACCCCTGCGCTCTGCCGGAAGTGTCTTCACCATCTGAGCTCAAACCTGTATGGTCCCATTTAGTCCCATGGCTTCCAATACAGCCATACTCTATCCCACTAACGGTAGTCTGCGTGAACCACAGTGATCTCAAAAATTAGAGTACCATGGTGCTAAGAGATTCCTGTTACCTGATATTTTTGTTGCGCCTTTTTCATGCCTAGTTGTGTTTGGATACACAATTGCTGACCTTTGGGTTACGCTTGTCCACAGTGGTCAGCACACGGTAATGGGCTGCACAGGCGTGTGGTAAGAGAAGCAATAGGCCTGTGTGTGTGGTAGCTAGGTGATGCACAGTTTAAGTGACTCTAGGATGTTTGCAGAATGGATGCCTAGTGCTAAGTGATATGGGACTGTGAAGTCAGCGATATTCACTATCCTGTTTACCAGCCTGACCCAAGAGCCTAGAAGACTTGATGGTGCAAAGCAGGAGCCCTGTAAATATTTGTTCTGTATCCCCCACCATGTGCAAGTCAGAGCATTGCTTCATCCAACAGGAAGCCTGTCCTGTGGCCGTCAGCAACTAGCCTCACCATGTCCTCATCCCTGCTCCCAGCAACCGCTTGTTTGCCTGCTCTGGGGACTTGCTGATTCTGGATTTTTTGTGTAAATGGACTCCTTTAAGAGTTGAGCTTCTGTGTTTGGATTTCTTCTTGTGAAACAAATCAAACACATCAACACTTCATTCTTTTTTAATGAATATTATTCCGTTGCATTAGGGAGACTACAGTTTATTCATCCTGTCATCAGTTATGGACATTTGAGTTCTTTCCACTTTGGACTGGTATTATTATGTTATTATTATGCTGCTATGAACATTTATGTAGTTTTTATGTGAACCCATTTGTCTTGATTATATTTCTAGGAATGCTAAGATGCTGGAATTTTGGGATCGTGTGGTAAAACTGTGTTTGACTTTTTAAACACTCACCATACTGTCTTCCAAAGTGGTAGTATTACTTTATATTTCTGTGAGCAGTGTACAAGGAGTCCCGTTGATCCACATCCTTGCCAGCATTGGTTATTGCCTGTCTGTGCATTTTTTTATCATAGCTATCCTAGTGGATATGAAACTGACATTAAAAAAAAGATTTATTTTTATTAGAAAATCAGATTCACAGAGAAAAGGAGAGACGGAGAGAAAGATCTTCCATCCGCTGGTTCACTTCCCAAGTGGCCAAAATTGCTAGAGCTGAGCTGATCTGAAGCCAGGAAACCAGGAGCTTCTTTCGGGTCTCCCATGTGGGTGCAGGGTCCCAAGACTTTGGGCCGTCCTCGGCTGCTTTCCCAGGCCACAGGCAGGGAGCTGGAGGGGAAGAGGGGCAGCCAAGACACATGAACTGGCACCCATTTGGGATCTTGGCACATGCAAGACAAGGAGTTTAGTCAGAAGATTACATTACCAGGCCTGAAACTGCAATTAAAAAAAAAAAGATTTATTTATTTGTATTTGAAAGGCAGATTACAGAGAGATCTGCCATTTGCCAGTTCATGTTCCGAATAGCTATAATGACCAGAGCTGAGCCAATCCTAAGCCAGGAGCCAGGAGCCTCTTCTGGTTCTCCCATGTGGGTACAGGAACCCTAGAATTTGAGCCATCCTCTGATGTTTTCCAAGATCATAAGCAAGGAGCTGAATCAGAAGTGGAACAGCTGAAACCCAAGCTGGTGCTCATATGGGATGCTGACACTGCAGGTGGATGATTAGCCTGCCTGGCCCCTGTGCAAGCCCTGGAACTATGGTTTTGGTTTGTGTAACGTTTTCTTCTCTGTGTTAGTGACCATTTATATAACATTTCATGAAAATATCTGGTTAAATACTTTCTCTGTTTTTTTAAAGATGATGTTTTATTTATTTTAAAAGCAGAGGGACAGAAAGAGAAACAGATTTTTCCACGTGATAGTTCATATACAAAGTCCAAAGCAGAAGCCAGGAACTTGATCCAGGTTTCTCCTGTGGGTGGTAGGGACGAGATACTTCACCGTCACGTGCCACCTCCCTGGATGCCTGTTGGCAGGAAGGCCAAGGTGGGCACTGAACTGGGCAGCAAGTTTGGCTTGCTCATATGACTGCAACTGGCAGCATCTCAACTGTGGTGCAAATAACTTGCGTTCACCGTTAGGCAGTCCTTACACATCTAGGTTTATGGAAAGCCACATCTGCTGGTCTCACATTTACAGTTCACTAGACTTGTGATTATTCTATATTTGTGAACAACAAAAAAATAGCACTGAGGGCTAGGCTGACACAATGAGAAGAAATGTTGGACCAGGGTCCCCCCATGCAGTAAGAGCATGAGGCGAAAGCTCAGATGGAGGTGGCGAAGCTGTAGACCAAGACAGCCTGGATTTGAGAAAGATCAAGTCAGGGCATTGGCTCTTGATGGTCCCTGAAGCCACGAAGGATGAGGTGTGAGAGAGAAATCAACTTTTGTGGCTTTGAGTGGCATCACAGTAGTGGATTTTTTTTTTTTTTTTTTTGCTCAAATGTAAGCTGTAGGAGAAAAAATGAGTACAGGATGGCAATCAGGGCAGTGTTGAGTGACTTAGCTGAAGGTAAGCTAGAGCTGTAACTGGTCAAGTCCAGTAGGGTGGGGCCGAGGATGCCGCCGGCAGGGAACCCACTGCAGGAGAGGCCAGTGGAAGTTTGGGTAATGATGAAACAATCGGACCCGGACGATTTAGAAATCCCAAGTGTGAGCATTTTGCAGGGTGACGTCAGAACAGGGACAAAGAAAGATCAAGCAATGTATGAATGTGTTCGGTGAGAATGGGAGAGCCGTGGGACTTCGTGAAGTTATAGGTGCGGAGAGCTGAAGAGGAGCCCTCCTGGAAGACAGCTTGAAGGCTGAGGTTCACAACAGGAGGGAGTCAGGGTGCTTATTGATCTGAACCAGGTTCTCAACTCCAAACTGTAGCATGTGTGAGTGAGAGAAACGGAAACTAAAAGGAAATACTGTTTCATCTAAGATTTCATTTACACAAGACTTTGGGGATACACACAAATCTATTTCTCCTAGATTGCAGACTGAAAGGGCAAAACTGAAACGAGAGCTAAGCGGCCAACAGAAAATATGCTTTGATGACAGTTAATAATGAACTTGACATGGCACCACGTCACATCGTTGACGAAGAAACAGGCTGGAAAAACAGCTCCAGAACGTGCAGGAAATACCCTGCTTAGGAAAGAAAGAGATGTATGCTGTGAATAATAGATGTTTCTAAAGAATACTTGCTTGTTTGATAAGGAGTGAGACAATCTAGGTAAAACTTTCAGCGCATGCTCAAAGACAGCAGAAGGAACGGAGCCAGCTGACACCTGAATTTTAGACTCCGGATCTTCAGAACTGTGGAAGGATAGGTTTCTGTTGCTCTGGGTCAACCCCCCAATGCCCACGATGGCTGGAAGCAGACAATCCAAAGTCCAGAGGCAGTAGCTTCCTCCAGGTCTTCCCCCTGGGTGCAGGGACCTAAGGACTGGAGCCACCCTCTGTTGCTCGTCCCAGGCCATCAACAGAGATTTAGATTGGAAGTGAAGCAGCCAGGACACAGACCAGCAAACCATATGGGATGCCAGCAGCTATGAAGCTGGCCCCTTATTTTTAGAATCTTAAAATATTCTATTTATTTGAAAGAAGGGAGGGAGGGCAGGAAAAGAGACAGGTTTTCCATCTACTGGTTCACTCCCCAGATGCCTGCAATAATGAAAGCCAAAATCTTGGAAATTAATCCAGGCCTCCTGTATGAGTGACAATGACCTGAACACCTGAACCATCACTACCTCCCAGCATGTGCGCTAGTGAGAAGCTTCATCAGGGGTGGGCTCCAATCCACCTCCAAAACATGCTTTCAAAAGCTCCAAAGAATGTATATTTCTGGCCCCTGCTTTCTTGAATAAATCCCAAGGTCTCAAATCAGTGAGTAATCAAATCCTCCTATTTTATTGACTCCCCAGAAGAATTGTACCTCAGGACACGGTTCATGTCTAAAAACAAGGAGCTGCTACGCAGAGAAGGAAATTATACAGCCTGGTTATTTGCATGGGGAAGTTTAGGAACAATATTCAACCTCCAAGTCCATTAGAAAACAGAGTGTGGTGTGTTCCAAGTTGATCCTGACACTGTCGCCCAACACTTTGCTTCTGTTCTTTCCTGGGAGTTCTCCAGTGCTGTAACTGGCTCCGCATAGGACCCTGCACAGGATGCTTTGTGCCGTAGCAGAGCTGGCCTGAAGGCAGACCTCAACCAGAACTCTTGAGCAGGACACTGATGGTCTTGTGTTACAATCCTGCCTTCTGCAAGACAGGGGTGGCACCTGCTAGAGGCTTTAGACACCTCTCTGGGGGCTGGACACTATGCTACCCTTCCTTCTTAGCTGTTCCCCGTTGGGTCAGAGGAGATCATCAATCAAGGACTAAATAAACAATACACAAGTGAACAAAATGGAACAATTAGTTCTCTAGTGTGTTCTAGATTTCATATCCAAAAGACAGTCAAAAATCGTAAGATTTTTTCCTCCAGGGAAGGACCGATGAGGTCCACTAAGCTCAACACCAAGGAAGCCAGGCTGTATTCACTCAGACTTCAGCTTTGATTGTTAGTATGGTGTACTTTGGGAGAAATTTCTGACCTTTCCAAGTATAAATTTCTTCATCTGTAAAATCAGGATAAAAACTGCACCTGTTAAAAAGGACTGCTGTGAAAATTCAATGAGGCCATGATTTTATAGCTAAATGCTATAAATGCTTAGAATATATAAATGCTTAGAATGTTCATGTAGTTAAGTGCTTAATAAATAGTAGTTGCTGGAATAAATAATAATCTCTTCTGATTTATACTTGAAGCTATAACAATTTCCAATAGAACTGATTATAGTGGTGGCCCCTTAGGTTCATCCCGTTCAATTAAACAAGGAAGGGAAATTTCAGGTTTTCAAGTTGGCCATTCTAGTAGTTAACATTCCCTAGCAGAAAAATGAAATTCATTTCAGCTTCCTGGTTTGTTAAATAAGTGGATTGAATTCAGTAACTTCTAAAGAGCTTTCCCAGCGCAAAACAATTCATATTTTTATTATCCTTTGTCGATCATAAATCAAATGTGTTATGATTTCTGAATGTGTTTCTTTCAGTTATTATTCCTGTTATGCTAGGTTCTGTTGTCTTGAGGCTAGCTTGGGAGTGAACTTGTGTGTGTGTGTGTATAGTTTTCTCCTGTTGTGTTAGAAGGAACCTCATAGGTGTAGGTGGCTCTATCCTGCCATTTCAGTCAAGGACAAGCACAGTTTCCATACACTGAAGTTTGCCTACATTGCAGGAGAAAAACAGTCACAAAAATTGATGCCGTTTGAAGTGATTGTATCAACTTTAAAGGCTGCTACATGGTCTGTATTTGACATCATATTGGCTAATAATTTATTCATAAAAACTGTAGAGGTTGAGGAGTTAATGATGTTTTCAAGTCCATCTGCGAGTAGTAACTCAGATTCAGAGATGCCAGCCTTCTGGGAACAACCCTTTGTTCTTGGACCTGGGTACATTCGCTGGTTGTTTCCAAGGAGTGATTACCATGGGGACCAGAAGGGGAACCTGGTGGCGGTAGCAGAAGTGGATAATGATTGGCTGCCAGAAACTGAAAGAATCAATGACAACACTCTTGTTTGGTGAACCTGAGAGACTGTGACCATGAGGTAGGATTAAATCATCATTTCTTCCATTTCTCTTCACAGGGGCCAACGTGAACATGAAGACCAACAATCAGGATGAAGAGACGCCCTTGCACACAGCTGCCCACTTCGGCCTCTCAGAGCTGGTGGCCTTCTACGTGGAGCACGGCGCTGTTGTGGACAGCGTGAACGCACACATGGAGACCCCACTGGCCATTGCTGCCTACTGGTCCCTCCGCTTCAAAGAGCAGGAGTACAGCCAAGAGCACCGCCTCATCTGCCGCATGCTGCTCGACCACAAGGCCGAGGTCAATGCTCGGGATGATGACTTCAAGTCTCCCCTGCACAAGGCAGCCTGGAATTGCGACCACGTCCTCATGCACATGATGCTGGAAGCTGGTGCCGAAGCCAATCTCATGGATATCAATGGCTGCGCTGCCATCCAGTATGTGTTGAAGGTCACCTCGGTGCGCCCGGCCGCCCAACCTGAGATCTGTTACCAGCTGCTCCTGAACCACGGGGCTGCTCGTATCTACCCGCCACAGTTCCACAAGGTGAGGCAACAGGGGCACGGAGCATCCCCTGCCAGACAGCCCTGAAGCTTCCCTCAAGCTTGTTGGAGGCCAAGGTCTTAGGGTCTTCTATTAGGCTATTCATTTATACACGTATTCCTAGCTATCTCACCCCTGCACAGGTTTGTGTGAACCTGGATCAGGAAGCTAGGGATGAGAACAAGAGTGATGCATTGAATTTTAGCATCTTGTCTGAACACCAGTGAACTGGAGATGGCTCCCGCGAGGTGAATGGTGTCAGACAGACACATATTTGCCCTGTTTAAGCTTTGGAATTGGCTGACAGCCATGAAAGGGCCATCCAGTCTTTCAGCTTACTGAATGCTAGTATTTAGGAAGCACTACAAATGTATTTATTACATATAATGAACTAATCACCCCGGCACAAGAATTCTGTGTTTGTTAGCTAACACACCTCATTCTTACAACAGTTTTGTTAAGATGTGTACTGTTGTTAATCCTTATCTACTGATGGGGGGATGGGAACACAGAGATGTTGAGTAACTAAACTGAGCTCGCACACAGTACCCACGCCAGGATTCAGCCATAGACACTCTGCTCCCACCATCTGTCCCGCACGGCCTCTTTTTAAGACCCTTGATCTGTAAACTCTGATGGACTGGCAGGGAGCAGATGCTCACAGTAGAATGGAAACATGACACTCTGAAGGAGCTTAGAATCCAGCAAGAAAGACACATGCAGGAAGGGATAACTTGAGTCTGCCATGGTAAATAATACAGTAGGGGAGCAGAGAAAAAAGAGAGAGAGAGAGAGTTTTTCATTAAGTTGAAAGTATGAATCTGGTAGCCAAAATGTAGCTTACCTTAAAGTAAAAAAATAAATCAGAATGTACTTGGCATGCCCCTCAATTCTAAAACTGTAGCAAGCAGTAGAAAAATTTGAAGTAGGAACTAGCCAACTAAAGCAAGACCACTGGAAATCAAGTGGCAGAAGTTTTACTCAGTTCACAGCTGAGTTCTGTCTGTGACCTAGCATGCTTGCATTGAGGGTCAGAAGGCTCCAAGTGCTGCAGCTGCTCGGAACCAATTCCTGATGGACACCTTGCAGAACATTCAGACATAGCAGCTTCTGTGGCCTGTAACCTCAGGCAGGAATCTTCCCTTGATCTCAGTATTTTAGTGGAGGACAAGTAACTTTCTCATTAAACTGTGTAAAAGGTAAAGCTCAAAATGTCTTGGCATTTTCTCAAAATCCTTAATAGAGAACCCCAAAGGATAATGGTTAGGAAGAATGAAATAATAGCATTACAGTAACTGCCCTTTGTTAAATAGGCTCTGGAAAGAAAATTTTATTTTTATAACTCACCTAAGAGGTAAGCTAAGCTAAGTCATATTACACTGTTTCTGTGCATCACAAGAACTAAGTGGTCAGGTTTACTCATTTGTTTATTTGACAAATATTTGCTAGACAGCTGTTGTCCCCTAGCTACTTTTATTTTCTGGAGATAGAGCAATCATCAAATAAAGACCTTCCTGGGTGACACTTGGTAGTGGGAGACAGAAGACAAATAAATGCTGTGTGATATGTTGGGTACAATGAAGGAAAACGAAGTTGGACAAGAAAATAGGGGAATACTGGTTTGGGGGAGGGGTGCTGTTTCTATGTGATATTTACATAAGCAGAATAGATAAATAAGTAGAAAGCTAGGTGGACACTAGCTGCCTGGCGAACACCCCAGACCAAGAGAAAAGGAATTGCAAGAGTCTTGAGGGAGACTAATATGTGCATGGTGCCAATACAACCTTTAGCCATGAGTAGCTACTGATTAGCTTGCGTGTATTTTCTGAATCATGCATTGGCATCATGCATTTAGCTAAAACAAAAATGCTGAAAGTCTTCAAGGTGTACATGGAACACAACATTTTAATTTACTTGTTAGGGTGTTCCTGTTTTAATTTTATCTCTGCTTTGTCATGTATAGCTCATTCTTTGTAGACTTAGGCTATTCATTTAGGAACAAAGAGGCACAGATTTGAACTCAGACAAACTTGGATCCTGCCAGAAGGTTCCTGAGCCTCAGTCACTTCCGCTATGGAATGATTATACCCTGCCTATATACTTTGGCGGTAACACTCAGACTCAGTGCTTCAGCCAAACTACATTGTGGCCATGTAGTGCATCACAAATCCATTCAGAGCCCGGAGAACAGTGACAAATACTTCTTCGTTCTTGCTCTTGGTCTCCTTTCAGTCCCTACAGGATCTCTCCCAATTCCTCCTCTCAGCCCTCCTCCTGCATCCATAAAGATCTTTCCCTTGGTTTACTTCCATTTCTCTCCCATCCTTATTTCATGGGAGTCTGGCTATTCTTCATCCTAGATGCTCTGGAAAATAAGCCATTCATCTCTCCCATGCAGCTTACATCCTGAAGTGCAATGCTGCATGCATTTATGTCCTGGGATCACTTTCCTTGCAGAGCAAAGAAAGGAGAGGGATGCAGGATCCTCTGGCATTTTCCGCATGGGTGATCTCATAGCAGCCTTCTCCTAAGGCATCTTGTGAACTAAAGGATGCAATATCTGACAAGCCTTTAGCCCAGTGCCTGGCGCGGAGTAGCGCTTAGCAAAACATGGTTACGGTGGTTACCATTCTCCCCCATTTGTGGAGTGGCAGAGTTGGTGCTCCTAGGTTGGGCTTAGCCTCCGGGGCATCAGGAATAGGAGAGCCAGGGTGTGCATAGCTTACTGCCTCCAGAGTCAGGCTTGAGTTGTGTCCTGAAACTCACTGCTGGTTGACTAAAGTAGGTTTCTGAGAAAATGACTTTAAAAAATCCTCTTCTTGTTCTTTTGTCTGGAAGTGGTGTTGAACTTAAGGATTTCCCTGGCTGTATTCCTAAAATGTGTCTGTGATCCCATGTAGGACTCCCTCCTTCCTAACCCCACGTGTGGCAAGGAAGATGTTATCATTCAGTTCTGTTTGCTCCTCCACCTCACTCTAGTTCGGCTGTTTGTTGAAGAGATTGAGGGCACGTACAGGTGGGTACCGGAAGATGGCTGGTATTTGTAAACATTTTTGTTGCCACCGAAAAGACTATAAGAGAGCTGGCTACCTTCCAAAGGAAAACCAAGGAAAAACTATTCAATTTACTATGCAGATGCTTCAAAGTGATTTAAAACAACTACTCCACAACCTGACTTTGCACAGGGAGAAGTCATCTTTACGACAAGGAAAAGACTGACTCATTTATCCAGAAGATGAAGTGATTTGTTCTCTTGTGGTTGGGGAATTCAGTTCCTCATTTACAAGGAACAAGGTCAGGACTGAGGATTCTGTCTTCCAAATACAAAGCAAATTTGTAGAGGGTGTATTTCACCGAAAATCAATGTATAAATTACAAACAAGGGAAAAGAGAGAATTACAGGATGTGCCATTGTTTCCCAGGGTACAAAAGGACATTTGACTTTTTTTTTCTTCTCAGCATAATTCAGAAAGAAGTGACACCCTTGGGAGCCAAGATTGGGTTTTCTTGTAGGGCAAGAATGACATTTTTCGAGGGGAGGGAAGAGTGGGGTGAGACTTTGGGGAAATGATTGCCGTTGGTGAACAGTACTGGCTGTGAAGCCTTTCTTGTGGTCATGAAGAACATTCTGCACACCCATCACTCAGGGTCCAAGCGCCAGGTGCCCTTAGAGGGCCTCCGGGAGAACATGGATGGGAAGAGGACTTTATCTTGGATTGAGCTCTTAATAGGTAGTGTATATATGTGTATCGACACATTTGAGAATCTGCGGGTGAGGAGAGGTGTCGAAAACCTCAAGTTGTCCAGTTATCTTCCCAGGAAGTGGCGCCAGAGATGCCAGAGACACAGGGGGGGGGAATGAAACTCTGCTTCCTCCCAGATCTGGGAAGGCAGAAATTCCTCCCTTCGGGATCTGCACCAGCCCCGTGTAAACTGATGATCCAAGATCTGTTGTTTCCTAAGACTTTTTAATTGGATTTATTTATTCTTATGGAAAGTCAGATTTTTACAGAGGAAAGGGGAGGCAGTGAGGAAGATCTTCCATCCACTAGTTTACTCCACAGGTGAGCTAGTCGGAGCTGAGCTGAGCTGAGCTGAGCCGATCCGAAGCCAGGAGTTTCTTCTGGGTCTGCCACGCAGGTGCAGGGCCCAAGGCTTTACTGCTTTCCCAGGCCACAAGCAGGGAGCTGGATGGGAAGTGAAGCAGCGGGGATAGCGCCCAGATGGGATCCCAAGGCAAGGACTTTAGCTAATAGGCTACTGTGCTGGGCCATTTCTAAGACTCTTTTGTAATTGTTTCCTGGTGAAATAATTGTCGAGCCTCAAGAAGGTGTGTCCAGCTGCCTTAGTTCTAGAAAGAGGCAGTGAAGGCTGCTGGGGGAGGTGTCAGGCTGAGTGGAGCCTGTTATGCTTCAGGAACTGAGTCTCCTGTCAGCAGAAAACTTAGTGCTTGGTGTGTCAGCAAAAACGAGTGGTGCAGGGAGAGCTTTGGACTTTGTGCATCTAATGGCTTTTGAGAGTCAGGGCTCAGAGCCACCTCATGTATTCTCAGGTGTTTTTACCCTAACCACCGTAGCTCTTTTTTTTCCTGTGGAGTCACACTGGCCCATGTTTGAGTACTGACTGCTACTTACCAGCTAAATTCCAGAGTTTTCAGCTTTAGGTTTTAAGTCTGCTCACTGCAGACAGTTCCAGGCCTTAGATCCTAGGGTTGTTTGAAGACAGCAGTCTCGGGTATGTGAAGAAGTGACATAGTCTTTGGCAGACAGCAAATCCTTATCAAGGCTGTTCTTTCTCTTGCTTCCTTTCCTGCCTGTAACGATTCCCCACTGGGTAGACCATGACTCTCTTCCTTCTGCCTTTGTACTAATGTAGATTTCAGCCAAGCACAAATATGGGTGGCATCGGATTTGCATCTTCATCTTGCCATCCCACGGGGGCATCTTCTGTGTCTTTTTTTTATGGAGATGAAGACGTTGTCATGAGGAAAACAAAACAAAACATGGTTTTCACTTGAAGCTTGCCATTCTCTATTGGCCTCTAGGGAGGAACTCCTCTTACCTTCATCTTGAATAAAATTTGGAGTTTTAGTTATTTAATGAAAGCCGACCTTTGTATTACTGAAAAGGCATTGATTCAGTGCCTTGAGTGACTAGAGGATGTCCTATTATTAGAGATCAACTCGGAGTGGGTGTGGCGTCCCCCTGTCTGGGGCATCGCTCCAGGAAGAAGGGCTCAAGGGAACAGATTTGTATGAACAAGAGAAGTAATCAAGCTTCATTTTGTTGTGGTCCCAGAAGCAACCCTCTTTGAGAAATTGAACAGATCTTCACAAAGTTCATGGAAAATGTGTTATGAAAAAACTGGGCATGGATTTCATTTTTTTCATCAAAATAAATATATTTTTGTAAGATTTATTTGTTTGTTTGTTTGTTTGTATATATTGGAAAGTCAGAGAGGAGGAGAGAAAGATCTTTCATCCATCAATTCACTCCCCAACTGGCCACGACGGTTGGAGCTAAGCTGATCCAAAGCCAGGAGCCTGGAATCTCTTCCAGGTCTCCCACACAGGTGCAGGGTCCCAAGTCTTTGGGCTGTCCTTGACTGCAGGGAGCTGGATGGGAAGTGGGACTGCCAGGATTAGAACCATATTACCAATGGGATCCTGGCACGTGCAAGGCGAGGACTTTAGCCACTAGGCTACCTCGCTGAGCCCAAAATAAATATTTTTTAATTTTGTTTTTCAACAAATTTTTTGAAATACATTAAAACTGATTACCTTCCACCACCACCACCACCACCTTTCTGTCATGTAGGATCTGAAGTTGAACTCATCTTGTACAAGATATCTTTCCATAACTCAACTCATGCATCTGTCCCCCTTACAATTTTTATGATATCATATTTTAAACCATACAATCTAAAACTTGAACATATGGATCACCTATGTATCTCCATCAGTCTTGTTTCATCATGTGTTTTGGCCTCCCATTCTTACAATGGGTCTTCACCGGAAATCAGTGTTTTTCATATTGGAATTTTCTTTTGAGCTAGAGGAGCCTCCAACGCACCTGGAGGTATCATCTGAGATCAGCATCTCTGCCAGGAATCTTAATTCTGGGCAGAAAAAGCAAGTCTTCAGGTTCCCACCTTATCTGCTAGCACCCTTTTTTATTTGTTCCTGGATGGTGGAAAAGGTTTGGTTTGATTTTCTTAACCTGTCCACTCACAATGAAGGCTGGTGATGTGTTTGAGTACTTAAAGGCCTTCATCACCTCCAAATCACTTCGGAACTCCAGGAACTATCATAGACTTATAGATTCTTAATGGCTCTGGAAACAAAAGCGTATGTGAGCATTGAATGCTTGTGAATCTGTGCTCCCTCTGCAGGTGATCCAGGCTTGCCATTCTTGTCCCAAAGCCATTGAAGTTGTCGTCAATGCCTATGAACACATCAGGTGGAACATTAAGTGGAGAACAGCCATCCCGGATGATGACTTGGAGGTAAGCAATCAACTCATTTCTTACACTTTTTCCCCTCAACTCATCCTTGCCAGATTGTGATAGAAGTGTGGAATTGCTAATTAACAGAATTGGCTTTGTGAATACATTTCAAGCCAACCCGAGTGCAATGAAACAAAGGGTTATAAATATAGATGCTAGGGTGGGTAGTTCCAGCACATATGTGGTGTTATAGAATGTCATGGGGGATGTCGCCATGTAAGGGCAGATTAAACAGGTCCATAAAGATGACAGTTTCACTTGCTTTCCAAAAACTTAGATGATAGTGTTTGGGATTGCTTATAGAGCATTTTTACCCAAAAATGGAGGTGTTTTGTGTAGATGCATTCATTTACTTTAAAATATCTTGGTGTGATTCTGAAACAGGCCACCTAAACCCACTGTGATGGGGGCAGCTGGAAAAGCACTGGCCAGAGCCACAAACTGTGGTTTCTGCTGGGCGGGCTTTGGGTCTTTGCAGCCTCCGTAAACTAGCTCTGCCCATACAGTTCCAGCATATGCTGAGGAACCAGGCCTGAGGACAAGCTTCCCTGGGCTCAGAGGCTGAGGGCAGAGACACGCCATCTTATTCTGCTACCGACTAGCTGGATTACCTTGAAAGTTACTTAACTTGCCCAAGCTTCGTCAATCCTTCACTATTTTTTATACATCTGCACATAATGGTCACACCAGGCACATGAAATGCATGAAATAGTATTTGAATTAATTAAAAAGTGCTGGCATGATCTGTAGTGGCACATTCCTGCGTGGCACATTCATAGAAGTCTGTTTTATTTTGCTGAGTTCTGAATTGTACAGTATTGTTTGTTCTTCTCTCTCCTCTTTATCTGTACTTGCTTAAGCCCATCCCCACTCCACCCCCCCATGAATTTCTTGTTTCATGTTGGATTACTTTCGAAAGGCTGAGAAGCTGCCATTATGTGTAAAGCAAGGACTCCAGGAATCATTGTGGGGCCTCTCTAACTGGAACCTTCTGTCCTCCCTTTGCAGAAATACTGGGATTTCTACCACTCTCTCTTTACCGTGTGCTGCAACTCTCCAAGGACGCTCATGCACTTGGCACGATGCGCTATTCGAAAGGCTTTGAACAACAGATGTCACAAAGCAATTCCCTTGCTGTCCCTCCCATTGTCATTGAAAAAGTACTTGCTCTTAGAGCCAGAGGGAATCATTTATTAAGCCTTAGGAGACAGCAGTTCCTAATCCTAGATGTGTGAGTGGACGTGCTAGTTAGACATAGTTTGCATAAATGAAGTAGTGCTTGGGTTGATTATAATACATCAGAGATTCTGAAACACTTTTAAACACTCTATAGTTAGTTATTCCTGGTATATCGTAGTGAGTAGTGAGGGAGACTAAGGGGTGAAGTTAAGTATTCTTCAAATACAAGAATGCATTCAAAAAGTATTCATATAGTAGTAGTGTCTGATATGTGTAGCATTCTTATTAGCGGCATGATATGTATGAGAAGCTCTTCATGTCTAAAATGGGACCCACATTTTCGTAAAACCAATCTCATTCTCTACCTTACCACTAATAAGTTTACATTATCATTTAATTTTCAGTATAGCAAGTTTTGTGATTAACCTCTTTTCCCCAGGACCCCTTAGCTGTAGTGATTGTCACACCCCAAACCAAGTTTCCTGGCTTATAGTGAAGAAAAGACATGAACGTAGTTAAAACCACGGAGATCTTTTAGTTAAAAGATTTCGGAGTGCAGAAGACTGGTCCATTTACTGGTCAAAAATGGACCTTTCAACACACGCTCCTTGAGCTGGAGACTGGAGGTATGTGGATGAGTGCCACGGGACTCCTGGCCTCTGGGGGCTGACCTTTGAGCAGAGGATCCGAACACAGAAGTAAAGAACTTCAGTGTCACAGGCTGGGCAAGAGTACAGGTGCTGGCTCATTATTAGTGCTTTGCTTTTGAGTTTCTGGCATGAAGCGTGTGTGTGTGTGTGTGTGTGTGTGTGTGTGTGTGTGTGTGTGTGTGAGAGAGAGAGAGAGAGACTTTTGAAAGCATGAAGGTTGAGTGAGTGGTTTAAGTAGAGGAAATCTCCTGCTAGTCTAGATAGTGTTTTAGTGTGCTTTCCTTACTAGTGCTTTGCCAGACTCTTAGAAATATTGCACACTTTATGGCTGTGTGTGTGTGTAAATGACAAGGAAGTACAGGAACATGGACGGAAGGAAGTATGTGAGGGAAAAGAGCTTGTTTTTGACTTTGGGCTTTTAACGTAACAGAGTGATGCCACAGAGCACAAAGTTAAGGAGCCCTTCGCTAGTGATGGCAGGCTACGGAAAGCAGAAGGGAGGACTTTTTGGCGGTGGTGAAAGCTGGAGTGAGTTGGAAAGATAAGTGTGTAATCAGGCTTGATAGTTTGACATTTGCAAAAAGAGAAATGTAGATAATTGACCACTGGGCCTCATGGCTTAGAAGGCCAACCTGTTTTCATTGTTTTTATTGTTCTTATTAATCACTTTATATAAGCTCATTGCTTCTTAGGTCACATTTTAGAAGTTAGAAGTAATTAGAGCAGACAAATGTCTTTGTGAGTTGTGAACTAGTGTCTTTCGTTTCTGGGGTGTTCTACTTTGGGGTGCTCGAGTGTTAATAGAGATGATGTTAAATATTGTACTAGGACACTACTAAGTCTTGCTTCTCTACGAGAATTCTCTGATGCCTGGAAAGGCATAGGAGACACCAGAGGTAGCCTGATCATCCTGCTAGAGTGTTAGTCTCACTCGTGTTTGTGTACGTGTGTGGCTGGTGGTGGTTTACTATGTGGAATGCTGCATTTGCATAATTGTTTGTGTAAAATACACCCTCTCCCCACCCCCACACACACAACCACAGTCTATTGGCATCAAGTGGTGCTACAAGACATCCTAGGGTTACCAGGGGTGCTGCAGGGCGCCCTCCATTCTCAGCTGCATTGCCTGGGGGCAAATGAACCTGGGGTTGCAGACAACCGGGAGTGGGTGTTGCTTGGCTTGCTTTGCTCAACCGTTTGTGTCCCTCTAGCAGATAATACATGGCTATGTGTCTGGAGTTATTTGTGCAACATTTTAAGTAAATGTTCCTTCCTTGAACTTTCCTTTAGAGAACTTAAATAAAGCTCTTTGATTGCTCTCATCTGTGTGAGTTGTCTGCTTACCAATAAAACACTTGTGTTTTTTTCCTTACCCAACTTTGGCTTTTCATCAGCGCCCCTGAAGAATTGTACGTTTCCTTGCTTCTCCCACGTTGAGAAAGCAGAAGAGGACAAGCAATTGTGCTGTAAATAAGTTAACTGTTTCAGAAAAGATTGAGAAGATCGATGCGAACCAAGTACAAATAAAACTCAGCAGTTACTTCTGAAATAAATGCTTCAATAACGAAGGAATTGTTCTGAGTCATCCTCTCCCACTTCGCACCATCGCTGTCTTCCTGGGGTTTGTCGTTTGCCCTCATTCTCACCATGCACTCAGCCCTGGGCAAAGCAACAGAGGAAATGATGTCCCCAGGATGCCTTGTCGCTTTCTGTACATCGGTGTCTAATGTCCCGAAGGGAAAAATAATCTCTCTTCTGCAAGTTTTGCGAGAGCCGGAATCTGAAAAGAAAAAAAGACCACCTGTGCAGTGTTCTCTCCCCTTTTCAAAACCTACACCTGCTTGTGTTCTGTCTTTTAATCACCTACTGTCACATCTCAATATCATTCTTTCTTCCTGTATATGGTGGGTTCTGATAGAAACACAGTGATCAAAAGATGATTGTAGGGGTCAGAGCGACGGCTCAACTGCTGATCCTCTTGCTGTGTGCACCAGCATTGTAAATGCGCACTGATTCATGGTCAGGCAGCTCCACTTCCCATCCAGCTCCCTGCTTGTGGCCTGGGAAAGCAGTGGAGGACGGCCCAAAGCCTTGGGACCCTGTACCCATGTGGGAGACCTGGAAGAAGCTCCTGGCTCCTGGCTTCGGATTGGCTCAGCTCTGGCCATTGCGGGCACTGGGGGGGGGGGGGTTCAACCGGTGAATGGAAGATGTTTCTCTTTTCCTTATCTGTATTCCAATAAAAATAAATATTTTTAAAGAAAAATGGCGATTGTATGGATAAGAAAAGTAATACATCATTTGTACTGGGTTATTAATGTTGAGAAGGACACTCTCAATCAGTCATCTGATTGTAAAGAACTTGCTGAGTTCTAAGATGCTGCACTTTCAAAACTTTGAAAAAAAGAATACTTTTGTTCACTTGTTTTCTCTGACATGCAAACACCATAGTTAGCATCTGGAAGAAATTCCTCATCGTTTTTTTTCTTTGCTTTTTTTAAAAAGATTTATCTATTTTTACTTGAAAGTGAGATTTACAGAGAGAAGCAGAGACAAAGTGGCCGCAACAGCCAGAGCTAAGCCAGCCGAAGCCAGCAGCCAGAAACTTCTTTGAGGTCTCCCACGTGGGTGCAGGGTACCAAGGCTTTGGGACTTTAGTCACTTGGCTACCATGCCGGAAGCTCTTTTGTTTATTTTTTTTTATTTCACTTTAGATTTTACTTTTTAAGAAACATTTTGATCTTTCGGGTTATTTCTAACACTTTTTTTCTCTTTTTATGTTCTGTGATGCAGTTTTGTGAGTATTTTCCTCCTTGGTTGGATGTTCAGAGTCTAGCAGTGAGTGCCTGGTTTTATCTGGGTTCATAGTCTGACTTCTCTTACTGGATTCATAATCTAGGATAGCATACCTGCTCAGTGTCTCAGTTTCCTCATGATAATAGAATATTTATGGGGTTGATTTTTAGGGCTGAATTGATAATGCCTTGAAGAATACGGGGCCAAGCATGACCTTCAGTAAGGATTTGCTAGTACTGCTTTTATTTTCATGAACATCTTCCTTATTGTGAGATGGGTTTGTACCAGTGGGGCCATGCAGCCTTAGTGTGCAGCTGGAGCCATGGCGGATGCACAATGCATTTCTCTTCACTTGGTGAGCTCCCCTTTGTGTGCCAGGCACTTCGTCAAGTGAGGAATGGAACGGGCCTCTGATCTTGGAGTTTTTTCAAGTGGGAGGTGGGAGTAGAAAGAATATTGCTATGATGAATTAGCAAATAAACAGATCAATTGAGTTTGGAAACTTTGCCCTTTGGGAAGTGGCCTGATCAAGGATCCAGTGCCTCCGTTTACTTTCTCATGATGGCTGCGTAGTCACGTGCAAATTGACCTCATTGGGCAGGATCAGGCCTTGGTATTTTCCATCTTGAGTTCAGAAAAGGGTAGTAGCACATTTGCTTTCTGGCAAGAGCAGTGCACATCAGCAGTGAGTTTCCCAACAGTGAGAATGACTGCATTCAGAATGAATGAACGGGGAGAGTTGGGGAATTGATTTCACTTACTCTTTGTTGCCAAAAATTCATTCCAGCCAATAACATGTAGATTTCTGTGCCCAAAGTGGAAGGGAGATGAGGGAAGAGTTGTTACTAACTCAATGTAAGATTCACTTTTCTGTTGTCACTGAGAACCAAATGTCTCTTTTGACTGGATACATCCAACTGAGTTATTTTTCCCATCAACCTGACATAAAATAGTTGCTTAGAAAAGGTTTTTGAAAACATGTATTTCAAAATAATAAAATAAATACACAGTATTTAATTTCCCCATTCATGTTTGGTCACACCTGCCACCCGTAGGAGAAATTCTTGCAATCTGGGATTATATCCTCCATGAAGCAGTCATTCCAAACCCTTACCCCCTTTCTTTCTCTCTTTCTAAAGTAACACTAAGTGGTTTAGGTAAGCTTAAATTTCTTTACTAATTGGATTTCTCAGAGATAAACCTCAATGATATTGGATAACAACTATGCAAATACATGCTAATCTGTTCAAGGAAACAAAAAGTCATGCTGCCTTTTATTTCCTAACTTAAAAACACCTTGCATTTCATGTTTATCAAACCTGGAAAGAAACATTACATGGGACATGCCAAGCAAGTTTAGATACAGAAGGGAGCTGACTGGGGGGATTTTCAAAGTGTAGGAGCCTAGATACAGTCTCCTCAGAGTCAGAGGAAGGAAATGTACTTCTTGGTTCCAGACCTGGGAGAACTTGAAAATCAGTATATGACAAATGGTGAGAACCAATCAGTTTGGTGCAGGAATCAAGATATACACACTGGACATCCATTCTAAGTGCCAATTTTCTCTAGGTCTTGGCAGAATGACGTTCATGAAATGCGTCAACTGGAATCCTGGTTTCCTGGTAAAGTCAATGGGAAAACCAGCAAGAGAATGCGACCCCTTCCTGGTACCCTGTTTTTCAGGCCTCTAGTTGGGGGAAGCTGAATCCTGCATCAAAGCCAAGCTTGCAATGGCTTTGATGTCTCTTTACTAAACAGCTCTCCTTGGGTCACAGTAACTGTTCCACTTGTCTTTCAAACCTAGTACAGTTGGGCTTCCCGTGAGCTACCTTTGTCCATGTTTTGGTGTTTAATTGTTACTGCCAGGTTTCCCCTATGTTACTTATGTTTCCCAAAAATAGTTCATGATTAAATTGTCTTTACCCCTGTTTGACATGTTTTCTGTTTCTTTCAGGGATCTTGGCAGATGCACACACACTTGTAGCATTCTGATAGGCCTGCCAGAGCCCTGATGTTAGCCGGGTAGTCAAGTGCTGTTGCAGCGAAAGGCAGGTAGAGGTCACTGTGGAGCAGGAAAGGTCTTGTACAAGCAAACAGACTTGCTCTTGAGACATGGAGGAAGGCACAGGCTGGGAGTTCTGTCAGAACAGTGGAGGGGATAGCATTTAAGATAAGTGTTGGCTTTGATGAAGGGCTCAGCCTGGGATGGGCAGCATCACCCAGTTAGTCAACATTGGTGAATGCAGAAGAGGAACATGTGTTGCAAGAGATTAGATAGGAGCATTTATGCAAAGTCTAGAATCTGGGGGGAGTACTTTGGGGGAACCAATGGATACTATCAGCATCATTATCATCAACACATAACATGTATAGGATATTTTATCATTCTCCACATCACCCTTCTGATGCTTCAAGCAAAAACAAAACACATAATTGTATCTTCATTTAATCTCAAATATTCTTCTCTGTTCCTGAAGCCTTAGATGAAGGCTTAGATTTGAAGAAATATAAAAGGTGACACTAATTAATGTTTTCCTTTTTGTATATAATCTGTGGAAGAATTACTCTTGAGTGTAAAAGAGATTTTAGCTTTTCATTTTAATTTGTTTAAAGATTTATTTTTATCAGAAAGGCAGATTTTGCAGAAAGAGGGGAAGACCAAGAGAAGGATCTTCCATCTACTGGTTCATTCCCCAAATGGCTGCAGTGGCTAGAGCTGAGCTGATCTGAAGCCAGGAGTCAGGAGCCAGGAGTCTCTTCTGGGTCTCCCATGCAGGTGCAGGGACTGCAGGACTTAGGCCATCTTCTACTGCTTTCCCAGGCCATAAACAGGGAGATGAGTTGGAAGTGGGACAGCCAGAAATTACCACCCATGTGGGATGCTGGTGCTTGCATGCGGAGGATTAGTTGAGCCAATGCATCAGCCCCAGTTTTTTTCAATTGTAATAATAAAAGCTTAAGACATTTTAAAAATTGCGTTTAGAGAGTGAGGCAGGGAGAAAGAAGATTCTCCTTCCAAGGTATTAGAGAATGGCAGAACAAAAATAACATTTGAGTTCTGTCTATAGTTCTCAACCTTGGAAGTTCAAGTAATGAATTATTTACAAAAGCACTGACGTGGTCATTGCCCAGAGCCTCATGGACTGCTCCCTCTTCCTCCCCCCCAACACTGCTGGAGTCTGGACTCTTAGGATGATCCAATGAGGAAGTGTAGGCATTAGTAATTCTCACTAAACCAGCTTTTGGTTAAGTTAGGATGAAGGCATCAACTGGAAGGAGCTTCAGTTGCCAGCACTGCCGTGTGGTCCAGGACTTTGGAATTCAGTGATTGAGGTTTTGATGTGGATTAGCGTATTTAGTGTCAGTGACAACTTGTACCAGTTTCTTCACTGGTTTTGATCTTCTTTATTGGATAGCAGTGATTAAATTCTTGTCACACAGCACTCTTCAGGGAATTATAGAAAACGAATCGTGTAAAGCATCTGAAACAGCACCATGAATGTGAGTCCAGTGATTTCTGAGATGGCACATACTTCTGCATTGTGAGGGCATTGCATGGAATATTCTAGAGATGTGGCAGGGTTTCTAATGTACCTATGTGCACAGGCCAAAGACCTAACTTTGGTTTTTAGAGATTTATTTATTTGAGTAAGTTATGGAGAGAGAGAGTAGAAATCTTCCAACTTCTAATTCATCCCCCCTCCCCCCGCCAATTGCCACAACAGCCAGGGCAGGACAAGACTGAAGCCAGGAGACAGGCTCTCCAGACTGGTCCCCCAAGTGGGTGGCAGGGATGCAAGTGCTTGGGCCATCATCTGCTGCCTCCCAGGTGCATTAGCAGGAAGCTCGATCTGAAATGGAGCTGCCAAGACTCTAAGACATCACAACATTGGCTTAACCAGTTGCACCACAATGTTCACTTTCAACTTTTATTTTTTGTTACATTTTCATTCTAAGAGTTTTCCTGTTTCAAGCCAACTTGCCAGTGGTTTGCTGCTTTTGGCACTTGGTTTTAGAGGAGTGGCCTGTGGGAGAACATTTCTTGCTGTCTGAACTGGAGCTGTGCTAGGATTGGCAGGGCTTATTTCTAAAATACAACCGTAGTGGAACTTTCAACCTGAAAGCTCGAGGAACATAAATAGATGTAGTAAGTTTCTTTGGCCTCCTGGATACGGTTTTAAGTAGGTCTGTTTTCTTCATGGGAAAGAGGTTGTAGAATTCCATGTTTCTGTCCCCTGGTTGCATCCTCTAGAAGAAAAACAGCATTTGCTTCTGTTTGCATATCACAGAAATGGACAAGCTCATTAGTAATCCCATTCATTTAATTTCTTTTGTTTTCTTCCTCCGTTTCTTTTTCCCTATTCATATCAGTCTTTCTGTTCTTTCTGTTTCAGGTCATTCTTAGGTATATTTTTTGACTCTTCTTGGCTACATTCTTTCAGTAATGTAGATGTCACAGTGGGATATTCTTGAGTTGCCCACAGCTGATGGAATCAATGGGTCCTGCAAAATGTTCAGTGTTTCTAGTTTACATTTGTAAGAGTTACTTATTTTTATGTAACAGGTAGGTTTACAGAGAAGTGGAGAGGGAGTGGGAAAGGGAGAGAGAGAGAGAGATCATCCATCGCTGCTACACTCCTCAAATGTCCTCAATGATCAGAGCTAAGTGGAAGCCAGGAGCTTCCTCCAGTTCTCCCACACAGTTACAGGGGCCCTAGGACCCAAGCCATCCTCCACTGCTTTCCCAGACCAAAAGCAGAGAGCTGGATTTGAAGTGGAGCAGCCGGGACACAAACTAGCACACACATGGGATGCCAGCGCTTGCAGGTGGAGGATCAACTTGCTGAGTCCCAGGGCAGGCCCCTCCAGTTTATATTTGAATTGGGGAATTTTGTATTTGTTTCTCCTTATCAAATTTCTTAATCCTTTGTTCTTTATGTAAAAGTCAAATTTCTGAAAATGTTTTCATTTTAGCTATAGATTATAGGTGAAAGATAAGCATTAAACTGAAAGCAAAAACACCAAAGAGATAGTAAGTAATAAAGCACCCCAAAAGAAGGCATGCTGCGTTTCTGCTGGCCCTGGGAATGCCAGTCATCTGATCAGTGTTGCAGGTGCCCCACTAGCTGGTACCTGGAGTCAGACATTCCACACTAAGTTCAGAGAAGGGATCCCTATTTCCTGGGATAAAGTGGCAGAAGGTTGACTGAAGACTGGCAGAGTCGAGTCCAATCAAGATTGAATTCCTCTCTGCCACTTTCTCTGTGTTGATTTCCTTTTTAAACAAAAGGCAGTAATTGCCTCACTGTACAGTTGATTGCAGCACACATGAAGCAATTTCTTGAGCATGGTTACACAACAGCCACAATGATTAACTGTTAATAAATTTTCATGATTATTATAATCCCACTCTGCTTGAATATCTCAACTGAACTCATGATTTTTGAAAGTGACTGACTTGGAGGCCCCGTAAATGCCAAGGAAGGTTAGAAGTGACTATTAGTACCAAGCACCTGTGAGTGAAGTGTATCGTGACATCTACTCAGGTTCAATGAAATTCCATCAGTTTGTATCACAGCCCACCAACTGGAGGAAGCCACTCCAATTGTAGACATTGAACACCACTAAATAAATCAATAAAGGCCCACTTTCCATATATTGGTATTTATGTTGTTTTCCATTAATTTTTAGATGTTTTTTCTCTGTGGGAACAAGGTTAACTGACAACACAGACTGCCTCTGACACAGCATATCTGTCTTATTTAAATGCTGCATAGTACTTAAATCTGAGCATTTGTAGAGTGAAAAAAATTCTTGTCACTTTCAGACCTGTTGCAGGCGATTAGCCATCAGATTGCTAGACTTGACCTTAGGCGTCCGCTCAACACCGTGCCTGGATTGCCGTCTCCCAGTGCTTGGTTTCAAGAAGCAAGGTAAAACATGTTGATCATCCCTGAGGCCTACTCTGAATTCTCTCACAGATTAGGGGTCATGAACTAGGAAAACAAAAAAGCTGGAGGACTTTAGAAGGCAGGTAATAATTATTGACATGGGTTTTGCAGATTTTTTGTTGGTTTGTTTTGGTTTCGGTCAGGAGAAGCACATCATTGCTGACATTTGCTCAACAAATGTTTTTGAGCTGGGCCATGAACTTGTTGGGACTACAGAGGTTAAACAAAAACACAGCAGTGAAATCCTAGTCTTTACGGGGCATAGAGTTCCAAGTTCTTAGCCTGAGCAGCATATTAGGACCGCTGGGTACTTTAAGACGTGTGGAGAAGGCATTGTTTTGGCAAGAGATGACAATTCCTCTCCAGTTACTGTTGCTTGAATCCTTTCATTTATTGAACATGTTGAGGTAGAAGACAGTTGTACTAATTATCCTGACCCTGTGTAATCATATATATGTGATAGTGTTTAGAACCAAATAGTTTTAAAAATATGTGTGGAGTAATGATGTAAAGAAAGAAAAGTTGGGCCCGGCGGCGTGGCCTAGCGGCTAAAAGTCCTCGCCTTGAAAGCCCCGGGATCCCATATGGGTGCCGGTTCTAATCCTGGCAGCTCCACTTCCCATCTTGCTCCCTGCTTGTGGCCTGGGAAAGCAGGAGAGGATGACCCAATGCATTGGGACCCTGCACCCACGTGGGAGACCCGGAAGAGGTTCCTGGTTCCCGGCATCGGATCCGCGCGCACCGGCCCGTTGCGGCTCACTTGGGAAGTGAAACATCGGATGGAAGATCTTCCTCTCTGTCTCTCCTCCTCTCAGTATATCCGGCTTTCCAATAATAATAAATCTTAAAAAAAAAAAAAAGAAAGAAAAGTTTTGTATAGCTGCACAAAGCTTTTGTGTTTGAAAGGGCCAGGCACAGTAGATTCAACCTCTGCTTGGGATACCCACATCTCATATCAGAGTGCAGGTTCAAGTCCTGGCAACTCCACTTCCAATCCAACTCCCTGCTGATGTGTTTATGAAACAGTAGATATTGGCTCAGGTACCTGAATTCTTGCCATCTGTGTGGGAGATGTGGGTGGAGTTCCAGGTTCCTGGCTTCAGACTGGTCCAGCCCTGGTTATGGCAAGCAAGCATTTGGGGAGTGAGTTAGTGGTTAAGAATTCTCTCTCTCTCTCTCCACTTCTTCCTTTCCTGCCTCTCTGTTTCTCAAGTAAACACCTGAAATTTACGCAACTCTCATGTTAAGAATGTTTATTGAAGAAAGTGGTTTTCTTCCTCTCTCTCTCTCTCTCTCTCTCTCTATCTTTCTCTCTCTCTCTCTCTCTCACTGGTGAATGTTGTATATCCTGAGTGTACAGCATACAGTCTGTGGTCATGTGTACTAATGGCCTTCATTTTCCCTCTCCACTAACCTCACCCTGAACAACTGCAAGCTATGTTCATAACAGGTGACTCTGGGATAGCAGAGCAAACTCAGTGAAACTAGCTATAGCAATTAAGATAGGCACAAGAAGAAAGAGAGCCGACAAGAGTGTGTGGCTCAGTGACAATAGGAACAAGGCCATTTTAAGAACTGCATGTCGGGGTTGATAGAGCTGGCCGTATCAGAAGGTGGAGAAAGTTCTATGGTGTAGTCTGTTGTTTGAGACCTGTCTGGGAACAGATTTGTGAGAATGGCATCTTAGGATCTCTACCCCACTGTGGCAGCTACCTTGCTCTTAGGCACTAAGATAAATAGCCCTAGGTTGCTTGCCCAGGGGGCATGGGACCTACAGGCAGCAGAATGACCCCTGTTGTATTTACTGGAAATCCCAGGAGTCCCTTTTCAGGGCTTCTCAGGCCAGCCTGACTAATGCCTCCCTCTGCTTAGATTTCACTTTTCCGATAAGGGAGTGAGAAGTGCAGGGAGTGAGTCAGTACCTCCAAGCTGGCAAGGCTGGTACTGCTCTTAATCTGTGTTATTTTAGCTCCCACAGGGTGAGTAATCATGTCTAGCCAGAAGATCTTATGGGTGATGGAGGGGAACAGGTGCAAGTTTCCCAAAGAGGTTTTTGTGACTGAAATAGGTGGTTAGTTAGAGTCCAAACTATATTTACTCCTCATAAGTGAATAGTTTTTGGAAACGCCAGCCAAGTTCCCACCCTGGATGCAGGAACCAGCCCAGCTTCTGAAGCCTTGCACAGCACGTCTGATGCCACCGATTTCCGCCTCCTGACACTCCAGCAAGGCAATGCATGACACAGAACGATCCAGCCAGGCCCTGCCTGCTGGACTGCACACACAAACATGTTTCTAAAGTCCTTTATGCACTCAGAGGGAACACTCTGTTCTCCTTGAGAGGGTGCCAGAAACTTATGTTACAGTGTGACTGATGCCAGGAACAGACACTGAGGCCTCTCTTAGAAGGGGACACTGTGTATTGCTGAATGGTCACTGTTCCTCCTTGTTTATATAGATGGAAGCTTGTTCCTTGCACTATTCAGCCCCTGGAATAGTTATTACTGGAGGGTACTAAATAATCTCTTTGGTCAATTATAATATTGCTTTTCAAGACAATTGCAAATCCGTTCTTCTTACCTCCATTTGTTTCGTATCTCAGAGAACAAGTATGCACATTCCCTATTCACATAGGAATAGGAAAGGTTCAAGTTACTGCCTTCGCCATTAGCCTGTGTTCTAACTTCAGTCAAGAGGGCAAAGGTCACTTGGAATTCCATCAGGGAAGGCACAGATGAGAGAAAATAGACTCTTCTCTTTGAGGTCATAGACGTCTCCATCTCTTTCTCCAGTTTTCCTGAGAAGAACCTAAGTGTCTGTCATTTCCAAACGCGAAACAAAATATTGACCCGTGTTTTTCAAGTGAGTTTTTCAACTTGCATGTAAGCTTACAGTATGACCTTCTTTTTCAAAACTGAATAGTTTCAAGTTTCCAAGACTCACTTGGTCTATTAATTGATGAAGCCACCAATAAGACATATTTAGATAGTGCTGACTCCACCCAACCATCTGTCATCTCTCCATCAATCCATCAATTCATCCATCCATTTGTTTTTTGACATCTGTAAAAAGTGGCCAATCGGCTTTAAAGTGAGCGAAGATGAGACCTATGGCACTTAAGGGATAATACATATCATAAATATTCTTTTTGTTTATGAGAAAACTAAAAATAGAAAGTTTAGGGAAGAATGATCGCTGAATATTATGGACTTTGCCATGGAAAAATTTCACTAACTATATGCAACTTGCAAAATATAGATAACCAACTCTAAACAGGGTAATTGTATTCCGTGCTTGGAATGTGTTCATTGGTTTCGCATGTATATGGATGGCACCACTACAGGGATAGAGTCCAATGTGGGGAGGGAAGTTGGGTATTTCACTTAAAGTCTGAGTCAAATCGAAGAAGCGGACTATGGCAAAAATCAGTCTTATGTGGGGAAGACAGTTTGTTAGGAAGATGTTGATGGTGAAAAGGTAAATGGATTTTGATGCCAAATCACTGTTTCAATTCACTATCTTGCAAAGTTTTGTATAATAGGATTCCAATTGAGATTATTTCAAAGCTGGTTGTTTAGCTCCAACGTTAGAGACAATAGCCAATAATTAGGGGACAGAAAAAGAATTGGGAGCTATCAAAAGGCAAATTGATTTTGCTACCCCAATTACCACCCTCTACTCAATGATCTTAAGAGAACTGTTGTAAAATCTTCAACCCTAGAAAGTGCGCCGCCTTCCTTCCACATTTTGTGTTGTTTTGTCTTTCTCTGCTGCAAGCCAGTAAAGTATTCCAAAGGAAACATTTGTACAGATCAGCTTTGCTTGCAAGAAGTTGAGCCTGGAATCTCAATTGGATGCCTATTCATGCAGTGAACTCACTGAATGATTCTTTTTGCCTACATGAGCAATAGGAAAGAAATAGCCAGAGAGTGCTCAGGGTTCAGAAAATGAACATCAGGTCATGGGCAGACTCCACTGTCTGGCAGGAAAAAAAAAGATCTGTGAGTGTTCTGAAGGTCAAGTGGACACCACAGAAAGTACTGGGCTTGAGCCAGTATGAGAAGGCCCATCCTAAACTGTGATTCACTAAGACATCCCAGTAGCAAAAGTCTGTTTGGGTAGCTGATATAGGGAGTCAGGGCATCTTGGAAGGGGTCCACAGGAGTTGATTTCCTGTAGAAAGTGGCTGTGTTGTCAAGAGGTCAACAAAGAACTTTGCAAGAAGTCAACAGGTGTCTCCTGGGAGATGCAGTTTTGGATCCCTGCCTCCTGCAGGACGCAGCTCACATACGCCTGGTAAGTAGAACCTTCTCTGCTTCCCTTTGCAAATTTTCTCTTCTTGTCCTCGACATAGAGAGGAACCCAGGAGATGTGGGGTCAGGTGGTGAGTGAGGAACGATAAGAGAATCTCTGAGGTGGATGCATGAACTGGACGAGAACTTGAATAGGTGGTGCTGGAATATTATCTGTTCCACCTGAAGGGGTCAGGAAGTTGGCAGCTGCTGGAGATGCCCCAACTTCTTGGGAAGGGGAGATCAGATGGATGATGAGAAAGTTGAGATAGGAGGACAAACAAACAAACCTACCTCTCTGGCTTGAGCCTTGCTGAGTTCACAGCATTCAGCACATAGTTAACAAAAGTTAAGGTGCGTCACGGTGTTGCACAAAGGGTAGATTCAGTGTTCAGAAGCTGCTGCATGTGTTCTTTCATTCAAGAGCAAATCAGAGGCTCCATGCGCATTTTTGGTTTGTCGGGGAGAGCCTAAGATCCTTCAAGAGTCAGTTTCCTGCATCAAGAGTCGTTTTTCTGGGCTGTCTCATTGTGTTTCTTACTGCTTTGGGTATTGTTTTCATTGATGTTTTATGATTCCCCAACCCCTGAACGCCTCCACTTCCAGAGAGGTAGGAGTCACAGAAATCAGTTGTCTCACTTCCAGTCTGGTTAAGACAAACCAGTGTTTAACTTTCACACTTTGATGACTCTTGTAAGTCATTAAAGACGAAGTCACTTGTGCAAGTCTGCAAACAAAGCAGAAATTGCAGGCTTACAGCATAAAGAGAGCAGTAGAAGAAAAATTCTGGATGTGGGGAAGGGGACCCAGATTGACCCCTGGCCTTGGGATATTCAACCCTGCTTAGCTCCGTCAGCACAGCATTGAGATAAGGTTTTTGGAAAGTACTGCACTGAGATAGCATGAAGAATATGAGAGAGTGGAAAGTTCAAAGCCCAGTGCTGGACATACAGTCAAGGCTCATGAAACAGTGTTGCTCCCTTTCCTGAGTTTCAGGGTCAGAAGACAGACCTGAGAACAAGAAATGCAATGTCATTTGTCAGAAGGAAGACATTGGGAAAGGGGAGAGGGTCAGCAACATCAGAGAGCAAGCTGAATATCCATTTGGGAGTTCAATCAAGGCTGGCCGTGGTAGTTATCTATATGACACGATTGAGAAGACCATGCAAAATCTCACCAATAATATTAGGACAAAAAACCCAATATTGACATGTTCATATTTACTTCATAATGCATTTATATGTTGACAGTGGAATCTAAATTTTAGCTTTTTACAAGTATTCAGAGCAAAAACCTTTAAAATCGCTGATACTAAATAGTTTGCATATTTTGAAGTCGTGAATTATCAGGAGGAAAGAAGCAATGATAACACAGCACAAAGTGTTTGACTTCGCAGGTACTATGTCACCCGCAACATGTACATTCTATGTTGGAATGCCTGGGTTGGAGTCCTGGCGTTGCTGGTTCTGTTTCTGGCTTCTCGCTGTTGTGAACTATGGGAGGCAGCAGGTAATAGCATGAGTACTTGGGTACCCAGATGGAGTTCCAAGAACCTGGATCCAGTGTGGTTCAGCCCTGGCTGTCACAGGTGTTTGAGAAGTGAACCAACAGGCAGAAGCACTCTTTCTGTCTACTTCTTTAAAAGAAAATAAAACCTCCTTAAGAAAATTAAAAATAAACTAATCACCATAAATGAAGGCCATCAACCTTGGAAATAAATCAGTTAAATTATTTTGTTTTGGGGACAAATGATTTGAAGAATATGATTGGTGATATTATTTTTAATGGTGAACCTGGTTTTGGGGAAAATCCTTCCAGCATTAGAAAAACTTTTTTGTATTTTATATTTGTCAGAACAATGGTGAAGGGAAAACCTGAACTAAATCTAATCTTCTAAAAATGTTATTGACAAGTTACTACATCTCCTTGTGATCATATCATGATGATTTAGAAATCTTTTTGTTTAATCATGGCAACATTTTCATTGACAGCCACAATTTTGATACCCAAAGCCTAAGGGGCCCTTTTGCTAGATGCCAGGTTCTTACCTTCTGCTATGAAATGATCTTTGTTCAAACACACAGGACAAATGAATCAGACTGATTAGGAGTTCCCAGCACTATCAACCTGACCCCTTTTGCCAGGCCTCTTATCTGGAAGGGAAGGCAGAGTCTGTTCCCTTCTCGCAGAGGATCTGTTACTCATACATTCAGGGAAAACAGAACCTGAGTGAATGTGACCTGGGAAAATCTGGGTTAGCACTGCAGTCCTGTTGGCTTACCAGCCCAGCTCCTGGGGGGAGTCCTTAAAAGGTCTTACTATAAACATTGGGATTAACTCTCTGTGTAATTTTCAAAGCAATCATAATTCAATAAATAACTACTATATCAGTTTCTAAAAATACAGACACAATGACATCACAGTTATTGATTGTGGCTGTTGTGGCTGTCTGGAGAGTGAGCCGGTAGAAGGAAGGTCTGTCTGTCTCACCCTCTGTTTCTGTAATTCTGACTTCCAAATAAATCTAAAATCTAAAACAAAATAAAGACACAGAAGTTGTGTGTGGACTGACAAAGAGGAAATTGTGGCCCACATAGAGGGAATGCTCTGGGCAGAGGCGGGATCAGATTGCTTTCCTAAGCAAAGAGACTGAGATGAATCTTACGTGCACAGGCTTTGTTGTACAAGACCAGAGGAGAAAGAGTGAGGTGGAAAGGAAGGATAGTGGTACTGAGCTCTGGTTGTAGGACATATAAAGGGTTACTTAGTTATGTAGAACATCTCCAGGGAGACCCGTGTGCATAGAAAAGGGTGGACAGTCTACCTCCTGGCCTATCTCTGACTCCTGCTTTTCACATCAGGTTCAGCCAACAAAATGGAGGCAGATGGGATTGGACATAGTCCCTGGAGCTGCTGTGGCCATGCAGAGAGTGACAGAGGCCTGAACCTTGCTCTCCAGCACTTGCAAGGAAGGCCCAAATGATCAGGGGCCAGATGATGAGTCTGCAGGGTTGTTTGACCGTTGGAATGGCAGGAATTAGCCAACCATTGTTGGGTTCCTCCCATCAGGCATGGAGGTGAGCAGCAGCTTGGGAGGGAGGCGGGGACAGAAGACAGGTGAAGTCAGGTGAGTCTGAGGAGCTTTAGAGGATAGATATGGTACAGGGAGCCAAGCAGGGGGCAAATATCTTCGCTTGCGTAGAGGGAGTGAGGTTACATCATTGGACGATACCCTGGGCAGTGGTTAAACCTGGGGTTTTATTGGCCCATTTGGATGAGTTTAGAACTTGTACCTGTTTTCTTGGGTTTGACTCTGGCTGATCTCATGGGCTCTGCCTGCTCTATCTTCATCTCATCCTCCAGCCTGAATCGCAGAGGCTAGAATGCAAAATGCAGCGCTTTCCAGACTCCAGGGCAGCCAGCGTTCTAGATACGCCCCAGGTTCTGCCAAAGCGATTCGTTAGGAACCTGGAGTGAGAGATGAAGACAGTGGAGAAAGGCAAAAGCTGCAAAGGGGATAGTGGGGGATCTGTTCTCAGCAGCCACCATCACCATGGCCCAGCTCTGGACTGCGGCTTGGGAAATGTCTGGATGTTTCATCTACAGTAAGAACTAGAGGAAGAGTGAGACAGACCTCTTGTCCTTGAGTTTACTCCTCAAATGCCAGACCTGGCCTAGATTGAAGCCAGGATCCAGGAACTCCAAGTCTCCCATACGCATGATGAGGTCTAAGTCCATAGGCCGTCTTTTACGACCTCCCCAGGTGCGTGACTATGGAGTTGAACCAGAAGCTGAGTAGTCAAGGCTGGAACTGGCACTCTGATACTATGTGCTTTTGTCAGCAGCAGCTTAACCAGGTAAGGCACAACCCTGGCCCTGACCTAAAGAGTGTTTTTCTCTCATGTGATTTGCAAAACTTTTAATACTGTGTAAAAACATGCATATATATATATATATACACACACACACACATATGTATATACAGACACACTTGTATATATTGTTTAAAACATACATATATACACATATACATTGTTTAAACATACATGCACATAAATATGTGTATATTTGTGTATACATGTGTATATATTTGTATATAGATATATATTTTTTTCCTTAAAATGGCTGGAGTGTTTTGAGGAAATGACATTGCCATACTGCAAAATTTTTAGAAGATTTGCTTGAAAATTCTACAAAGGAAATAGAAGATATATACACAGAGAGATTAAAAAAAGTCAGTGTCAGTCCTCAGCGTTAAGAGAATCCTCAGCTAAATTTGCACCATGTCAAGGGCCTTAAGCACTCCAAAATGAGAGCAGATGGAGTGTTTACCTCGAGACACCTGTTGGTATCCACCCCCTGCACTCCCGGGAGGGGATAAACAATAGGTTGCTGCATTAGCCTGTGTGCTGTGCAGTACCTGTGACCTTCTGGTAGACCTTGAACCCTCGTTGTGTCCAGCGATTCCTCGCTCTCAACTCTGGGCTTATCAGCTGACTAAAAGGTTATTTTCAAGGAGCTGCAGATAGAAGAGTGAAAAACAACTTGTACCTAATTTCAGGCTTAATCTGGGAGGTGTACTGAGGATAATCAAGTTCCAAGATGAAATAATTGCTTTACATCTAGAGCTTTCTGATTAAGAGCATAAAGGCAGAGCGATCATTGTGTTCCACCAAACGATGATATTTTTAAATCCATTCAAAGGATTCTGTGCCCTTAGAAGGCATCCAGGTTTACCATAGAAATTGTTTTTCAATACCATTAAGAGATAAAATCAGTAAGGACTACTACTTGATTGAAACAAAAGTGTTTTTGAAAGAAGTAAAGGTGATGTTTGCCGGAACCTGTAGTTTCTTTTTCTTTTCTTTCTTTCTTTTTTTTTTTATTTCAGGGATGATTTGTCTTGGTTTTTCTCACTAAAACTGAACATGACCATTTGGAAAACTCAATCCAAAGAACCTTTATATTTAACTTTCATATTGAAATGCTGAAAAGGATTTGAATTGTTCTCTAGATCCTGGCATTTCAAATAGCAGCACTACCATCACCTACAAACTGAATTGGCAGCTACAGTTCTGTAATAATACTTTAGCCAAATTTCGAAGTGATGTTTCAGCATATTAGAGTTTTCAGAATCCTTGTCTCTTTACTTTAAAATTATCCATAAAGCTATATCACTTTTTAAATGATCCTACTCAGTATTTAAAAGTATTACGGCAAGAATCCTTTAAGAATCAACAAGAGCTTATTTGTGCCCTCCTATTATTATAGGAGTTTTCATCTGTGTTATGTGGGTTATTTTAGTCGGTGTGCCTTATTCTAACAAGGGGCTCTGATTTTATCAAATGACTTTTCTTGAGCTTTACAAAGTGGTAAACAGTTCGTTTCCTTTCTCATTTGCCCTCATAGGTGTTTCCATCATCTTCTCAATGTAGTGATGTGTGACCATTTAGATTCTCTTGAGTTGGAGCAGGCGTTTAGAGGGCTGTCTCCCACATCAGAATACTTGAATTTGGTATCATTCATCTGGAAAAGGGAATAAGCCTGAGGAAATTTAATAAGAGAGGGAGAGAGAGAGAGAGAGAGAGAGAGAATATCTTCTGTCTCCTGCTTATTCCCTAAATAGCCCAATGGCTGGGGCTAGGTTAGGCCAAAATCAGGAGCCTTAAGCTTCACACAGATCTTCCATGTGGGTGCAGGGGCTCAGCATTTTTTTGCCTACTTTTGCTGCTTTCCCAGGCATGTTATCAGCCAACTGGATGGGAAGTTGAGCAGCTGGGACATAGAATGGAGCCTATATGAGATGCCAGCTCCACAGGTCCCGGTTTTACCTGCCATAATACAATGCCAGCCCCAGTTCCATTTTCTTTAAAAAGCCACCCTGATGACTTTTATCAATATTGTTCATCCACCTTCTTCTTCTTGTGACCTATTTAGGATGACCCCATTCCACACATGGAGCAATATCATTTTATAGTGCTTTCTAATTTCTTATGAACAAAAAGACTGATACATATAGGCATCCTCTGCGTTTCCCAGTCTTCTCTGTAACTTAAGAGTATAGCAGAAGTAGTGGTGTCTCATGTTTTGTCTTGATTTTCTCCAATAGTTGATGATGATGAATGCATTTTTGCGAGAGTGCTGTGTGTTTATTTTTGTTGATGAATGAGCTGATGAAAGTTTTGAGCAACCTTTCCTAACCATGGATTGAGTGTTTTCTCATTACTGGGCTTTGACAGCTTTGAACATATTGTGTTTGTCTTCTCTCAGACACACAACATCACACATGTCTCTTCCAGCCTGTGGTTTACATTTTATTGTTGTAATACTGTTTGGGAAATAACAGAAGTTTAGGTCCAACTTATGGTTTCTTTAAATAGGAGATTATGTTGTTGTCGCACATGTAAGAAACCATTCTTAACCTGAGGACGCAAAAATTTTTCTCTTCAAAGTTTTAGGTCATTGATCAATTTGGAGCTAATAACTTTTTGTATGTTGTAATTGAAGTTTATTTTTTACAAATATGGGTATCTGATTATACCAGCTCATTTACTGGAAAGATCATCCTTCTTCTATTGAATTTTTACACCCTCTCAAAAATCAATCATCTGTATATGTGTGAATCTATTTTTAAACTCTCTATTCCCACCAATTGATTCTTTTTCTGTTTTAATGCCAAAACCACAAGCTTTTGATTACTGTAGTTTTATAATGTGTCAAAGTTAGGTGTTGTTAACTCTTCAACTTTGTCCTACTTTCAAATTTGTTTTTGTTGTCCTGGATCTCTTGCATTTCCTTAGGAGTTGTAGAATGATGTCATCCTAAGGGTTTATCTTGTGGCATGTTGCACTAAACCACAGCCTTTGATGCTGGTAGCCCTTATCTGAGCATGCCCTGGTTGTATGACTATGAATCCAGATCCCAGGTAATGGCCTGGGAAAGCAGCAGAGGATGGCCCAAATGGTTGGATCCCTATTGCCCGTGTGCGAAACATGGAAGAAACTGGGCCAGGCTAAAGTCAGGAACAAGGAGCTTCTTGGACTGTGCCAAGCAGAGACTCCTGGAATTTATGGCACCTTCATTCCACTCCCAGATCTGCCCTTTGATGGGTGGAACTCACTCAGCCTCTGAGTCTCAGGTTCTGATCTGTAGTGTGGGTAGGATAAGGTTTTTTAGTATCACAGTGTGACACTTTTTCCATTTTGTACTGACCTAAAACCGTACATATTTATGGGCACTAAATGACATTGCTATGCATATATTCACTGTGTAAAGTCAAAACAGGACAAGCTCCTAGCTCTTTGAATCCTAAATCTTTTTTTTGGTGAAGACACTGAAACATACAGTGGCAAAAATCAAATCACCTTTACTCACTTTGCTTAAGAAATTATCTCAGGTGCAACTTGGTGGCATAGTAAGTGCAGCCCCCATCCCATGTCAGAAGGCAGGATTAAATTCCAACTCTTCCTCTTGGAATGTTGTTTGCTGCTGATGCATCTTGGAGGCAGTGGATGACAGTTTAAGTGCTTGGGTCCCTGCTACCCACATGGGAGAAACAAAAGGAATTCTTCTATCATGGCTTTAACTTGGCCCAGCCCTGGATATTATGGGTGTTTGGGGTGTAAGCCAGTAGATGAAAGACCCTTCCTGTCACTCTACCTTTCAAGGAGATGAAAATAAATAATATTTTAAAATGCATGAATTATTTCAAGTCTAGCAGCAAATTTCATCTCTAAATTAAATTCTCCCAAATTAATGAACAGGCACTTGAAATCCTGCCCAGAGCTATCTGATTCTGAAAAATAAAGGGGATAATATCGGACTCTGCATAAACTGCAAGAAGATATATTTTC
The DNA here is from genome assembly GCF_030435755.1 of Ochotona princeps. Classification (NCBI taxonomy): domain Eukaryota; kingdom Metazoa; phylum Chordata; class Mammalia; order Lagomorpha; family Ochotonidae; genus Ochotona; species Ochotona princeps. The sequence continues at coordinate 11,542,245 of NC_080851.1, forward strand.
AGTTACAAAGAAGCATTGTCACAAATGCTAAGTAAAAAAAAATTCTCTGCTTTCCAATAAGCCAGAGTACTGTTTTCAAAGGCTTTTTAAAAACGCTGCTTTTGTTATCATTTGGAGGTCTGCTTTCACAAGATGAAATCTGCCCAGGGAGTAACTGAAGCCTAATTGTTATTTGAATGGTTTAAGCCTCTTTTCATCCTTTGACAAACAATGACTGAGATGAGCAAAGTGTTGCCTGAGGTTTTCTGGGTATTTGCTTAAAACATGCAGTGAACCAACCTCTTCTCCATGTCCAGGAAGGTGCAGCCCTGTGCAGCATGCAAGGGGACACAGTAATGTTAAAAGATTTCAATGGGCCACACATGGCACCACCACCCACCCAGATTTGATGGGACAGCATTTTTGCTGGCCCAAGTTTAGATGTGATGCTTGTCTGAATAGGTTTTGGCCTTGCCCCACAGCTGGAGCTGAGCCAGTCCAAAGCCAGGAGCTTCTTCCGGGTCTCCCAAGTGGCTGCAGGGTCCCAAAGCTTTGGGCCATCCTCTACTGCTTTCCCAGGCCACAAGCAGGGAGCTGGGTGGGAAGTGCAGCAGCCGATACATGAACTGGCATCCACATGGGATCCCCTGAAGTGAGGATTTAGCCACTGGGCCACTGAGCCAGGTCCAGTATCTATATAGCATTTATTACATGCCAAGCCTTAGTATAAATGCATTATATGTTTTAATTCACTTTGGGTTTCATATTTTCTCTATAAGGAAGCAATGCAAACCTGTCCCCATTTCATAAATCAGACAGCTGAGACTGAGAGAAGTCATGATATCCCATTGCTAGTAGGTGGCAGGGCTGGCATGGAAGCTTGAGTCCTCTGTCTGCAGACACTACCTACCTGAGGACTAGGACAACGTAGGTGGGAAGTCACTGCCAAGTTTCTCCCCTGATACCTTCTTTGATGGCCCTCCCTCCATTGTCTGCTCAGACCCAGCAGTCTGACACCACCTTTCCCTTTGGAAATCTTGAGTAAGAATTAATGTTAGTGCATCCACTTGTATAGGCACGGGAAAAATAGGTTTAAGTCTTCAAAAACACCTTCCCTAACATCATAGTCACAATGACTGAAATCCCAAAAGATCAAAATCCCTAAAGCCTAAATCCTGAACTATTAATTATGGAAAAAGCAATTTTTTTAATTACTTTTATTTTAAAAGGGGGAAATTCAGAAACATTAGCCTATGTTGGAACACTTTACAGGCCACTGCTCATGATAATGTAGACAATAACAGTATTCATATTTTTGTGAGGCTAAGCACTGAGTCATGCTGTTAAGTCTTGTGATCGAGGAAAGATGAACCATGTTTATAAAGGACAAGGTCACAGCACATCTAGTGCATATCATTGCAGGCGATAATTGTATGCATCCAGCTTTGCAACTGTGGGCACCTTAAATTCTGTCACAATCATCTTTTGATGAGATCAATCAAAATAACAGCGCATTTAGTTGTCCAGAGTAAAGGTTGCAAAAAAATACTATCTTTGACTAATATTGATATCCAAAAAACCACATCATTTACAGAAACTATTTCAGTGTTTTTACATACACACAATATGTACAAAGTCTTCACTGTAAAAATGTGAAAAAAAAAAAGCTTAAAAGGAATTAGAATTCCCAAGGAAATCTTTATACAACTTAAAACTCCAGTTTTGCAAATGAAGTAAAGGTAAAATGCAAAATCTACTAATTAAAAAAAAAACTGATGTTTCATAGTGGGAAAGAAACAAAAGTAGAAACAATAAAAACTAAAATGAAAACTTGGGACATGCGAAAGTGTGTCACTGGAACTGGTGTGATGGCTCAACTGGTTAATCCTCTCCCTGCAAGGGCTAGCAAGCCATATAGGTGCCCACTTGTGTCTTGGCTGCTCAGCTTCCTCTCCGGCTCCCTGCTTGTGGCCTGGCAAAGCAGTGGATTGCTCAAATCCTTGGGGCACTGCAACTTTGTGGGAGACCCAGAAGAAGCTCCTGGCTTTGGACTGGCTCAGTTCTGGCTCTTGCAGTCATTTGGGGAGTGAACCAGCAGATGGAAGATCTCTCTGTTTCTCCTACTCTCTGTAACTCTGCCTTTCCAATAAATAGGTCTTTAAGAAAACAAGATGTGTGTAGGGGTAGATTATGAGCAATTGGATGGAAGTATTCCTTTAGAGCTGACTTACTTTCTCAGTCATGGACTGTAGCTTGAACTAATGCATAATGATGAATAGGAGCTTTATTTTGATTTAGGGCTTTGCTTTATTGGAAGAATTTGTTCAAATTCTTTTTCCACTGGCCTTTTTCTGCAAGGCTGTGATTTTATATACATTGACATGAGCACTGCCTGTTTTCCCATTTAAATGTTCTCATCTTCTGTTACCACGTTTCTATGTGATTTTGAATACGTAGAAATTAATTCCACACACATATGCAGGTCACAGATTTGATGGGTATAATGTTGCAGATGGAACAACATAAGCACTATGTGTCTTCTGACTTACCATGAAATTTGGCACATATATACATGTTTATGCAGTGCCATGTAGTGTTTTAGTAAATGCATACATCATATAATATCCAAAGAAGAAAAAAAATTATGCATTTTGTAATTCAGGAGCCTGTCTTAAACCAAAAAGCATCCTTTTACTTTTAAGAACAACGGTGTGCTAATGAATAAGTCCCAGGTTTATTGCACTATTTGGAAACCAGTCCTGTGTTATTTCCACTGACATTAAGTGGTATTAATAAACATGAAAATGATGTCTCATAGATCATTGATGAACTTTATTGTTTTGTCGCTGGATTTATCACTAAGACAGCTCACATAATTTTCACATCATTTAATGGATTCAGCATATTTTCAAGGCTACTGGCATTTCAGTTGTTTCTGAGTGGCCTTTAAGGTTTCTTTACGCTTGGGCAGGAACCAAAAACTTGTCATGAAACTGTTGTCCATTTCCATTAAGGATCCATGATCTATGCATGGCTAACATGTTTTCACCAGAGCCCAAGATCAATACAAAGGAACCAAACTCAAAATTTGAAACACTGCCCCATTTGCTCAAGAAATTCCCTTAGTAGTGGCAAATTTATTTTTTCTTTGCAATATTATGTTAATAGTCAACACATCCTTTTGGGAGGAATGTTCTAAAGATACTTTTGATGAAAATTTGGCCCACTTCATGTAGCTTCCATGTAGACATATTAACTTAAACCAAAAAGATAGGGGAGAACAAGTGAGGAGAGTTGTGAACCTCAAAGTCCTGCAGGTATTATGGAAACGCAGGCCAAGTTTGTGAGCCTGGGGGGTACACTGCCTTTAGGAAGCTAAAGCAACTCAATGCCTAAAGTCTGTAATGGGGGAGGCTGGGCAATGGGTTTGCACGTACATGTGCATGTATGTGCTTCCTTTGGAGAACAAAGCAGTGTATTCACAACGAAAGCAGAGAAGGTCAACCACAGGAGACTGTTATTGCTGAGGGGAGGGGTCCTAGTATAGGTTCTTTACAATATTTACCTAGTTGATTCGGGTGGGAGGGGTTGAGGATTAAGAAAAATTGATGAGACCATTGTTTCCAGATTTTCTTGTTCTTCTACCTATATCTGGGGGAAGACGGGAGATAAGGGCAGAAGCTGCGCACAGCCCCCCCAATCACCTCAGTACCCAGGGATGGGGAACAGCCACTGGAAGTCATCCCAGGGTCCTCGATGTGGAGCATGCTCCGAAGGTTCTTCTCAAGTGGTTTCGATAGTTCTGAAATGCTATCCGTCTCACCAATCCAAGGATGAGGAAATCCTTCCAAGAGCCATTCGCTGACATAGTCCACCTTAGAGTCTCTATTTGCCCAGATATTTGCTGTCATTGCTTGGCTGGGGTAGTTGACCAATTTGTTCTGCCCTCCTTCCTCTGCTGTAGGACTGGATGTCCTCTGCAGGCTCCAATGGACTGGCATATCTTCCATATGCATCTGGATATGCCATCCACTGCTCCAACTAAGGCACTGAGTAGACCCCATTCTGACACACTCCATGTCAGACCACAGATCCTGCGATTCTCCCCATGCTTGGAGTTCTGACTCCAGTGGTTCAGTTGGGGTATCCCCAAAGAAACTTCTTCTGAAGTGATCCCAGAACTGACTCTTGTGTATTTGTCAGTATGGGGTCCAACTCAATCTGTCACCTACATCAGCTTATGCACACACTGGTAGCTGCAATCGTTATGTCAGTTTTGTCTCCAGCCTCATCTCTTATGTAAAGCAATAGATGCTGCAACCTAGCCTAGCTCTGCCCACCACACATTCAGCCCTGATGTACACCAGCAGGAACTGCATGCAGCCTAGTCAGTTACTCCCAATATCCTCCATTAGGCCCACCCCCAGCCCTGGTGCCTGTGCTTGCCAGTATGTGCAGCAGTCTGGTCCAGTCTCTCTCACATCCCACTCAGCTCTTCTACATGTCAATGGTCATTGAAGCCTAGCTCAACCCAATTGACCCCTTATCCAGCCCACATTTGTGCCAGCGGGTACCACCACCTGTCTAGCCAGGCCCTCCCCCAGCCCTGGTTCTCATGCTCACCAGTGGGAATTGCAACCCATCAGAGAGGTGCCCACAGTTTCCTTACTGGGCCCACTCCCAGTGCCAAATCTTGCGCTTTCCAGGTGGTTTTGTAGTCAGGCTTGACAAGATTTGCCCCCAGTTCCGGCACTTGCCAGCTGATGCTGTTGCAAAGCCCAACCAGCCTGCACTTACTCTGGCTCATGCGTGCCCCAGTGGGTCCAGTCCATCAGTTCTTTAGTCTTATGGTTTAGCCTAATGGCACTTGTGATTGAAATAGAATTACTTTGACCAGATTTTAGAATTAAATTGTGGCAAACTCAGTCCCTTTCTGTGATGTTCACTTTTTCTTTACTTTCTCTTTTCATGTGCAGAACATTGCCAGTAAGAATGTTATGGAGGTGGGCAATGAATGTTGCTTAAAGATGAAGTGAGATGAAGCTAGTCAAGGAGAGAACTAGAAAGCCAAAGTAATACATTGCCATAATTAGGCTTGATCATGACTATACTATTTCTTTTTTGATGCTACTATTCAGATAGTTCATCCAGATGTTGTTTGGCAACCTATATTATCTAGGTAGTTATTTTGGTACATCACTATGTTTTTCCACAGACCCTAAATAAATTTAGAAAAAAATAGTGTAGGAAACACATGATTTGCAAAAGTGATTACTAATACATTCATGTAGATAAACACATGGTTGCACTGTTAGTGAAATATCCACAGGTAAGCAAAGGATAATTGGAAATTTCTAAGCCACTACAAAGCACTTAGCTTTGCTTAAAGGATTAAGATTTTCAGTTGTTTTTAAGACATTTTAGAGGCTCTATCAAATGTTTAGATAAATTACAGTTGAATGTAAATTGATGGCAATCTTTTGACCCAAAATTTTCCTAGTATTTCAAAGTAATTTGAGAAAAGAACTTCAAAAGATCATATCTATGATTATAATACAAAATTTATTATAAAAATGATCATGTCTCTGTACATAGCCTAAAGGCAAAAACACAATTCCAACATTAATAATTTAAGTGGGCCTGAGCATTCATTATCCCTCTAAAGAAATGCTAAAGCTCTTACACAGTTTCACAGATGCCAACACAAGCTACTTTCCTGCAAACTCCATTTACACCGTTGATGTTATTGAGATATTGATATTTCTTTTGCTAGTATTTTAAGCATAGTTCACAGTGTTTGGCTAATTAAGTAATCAATCACTTTGAATCTTTGGTAAATGACAAGAATATACATGCAAAAAATATTTAATTCAACTTTCAGTAAAAACCCAAGCAACAAGTATTGTATTACAAACAGTTTTGTGTAGCCCGTTCCACTGTCAAGAAAGGCGCTGTCTAGGATTCCTAAGGATAAAATCTGAAAGCCACAACAAAGAGTTGAGGGTTTTATTGCCACTTCCATCAGCACCACATGGCTAGGCCATCACAAAGTTCAACTACGTTAAGTTTAACAAATAAACAGTACTGATTGTTTTACATATTTTCACAATGCCTAAAATCCTAATTTTTATGTGTCAGATGAAACATTAATTTGGCACATACAATTTTATCTAACAGAAGTTTTCTATCAGGGAGGATAATTAGACAAGTCACACTATTTTGAAAGACATCAGTTCATCCCCTCACAAATAACTGATCCACAAAAATACAGAAAATTCCTTGGAATAATCTGCAGGGAAACAGATGCCTGCCTTCTCCCTTCTCCCTGTCTTTATTTCCCATCTTCTTTTCTAAAGCTCAGTCTGCACGGATGGCATGCCAGCCTGCACATCACCCCTGAATTCTTTCAAAGTATCCTATACATGACAGCTTTCAAACATGAGCTCTTAATGTCAGTGATCTCAAATGAAAGAAGCCCAGCACTAGACTCTCTTAATTTCAGGCTATTTGGTTTTTAAAAAAGTCTCATAAAGTATTTAAATCTTGATCTTTCTGATCTGTTTGACAATTAGAAGCTACTTACAAAAATGTTAATGCTGGAGTGTAGAGAATGTATCAAACACATCAAAAATACATCTTTTTCCTTAAGCCTGGAAAACGGATGCCTCTGGAGAACTACAGCTTCCGGTTAGGGAATAGGCACTGCCCCCCTCCTGAGTTGAGTTCTGAATACTTCATTTCTTTTTCTAATACTGATTTTTCCAATCTATTGTTTCTGCTGTCACTTTGGAAATTCTTCTCTCTCCCAACACACAACCTCCTGAATTCAGTGCACATTGAACAATTTAACCAAGACGAGGCACCTGGCACGGTTCAGTGTTCACTTATTGTGTGACGTGTGCATAGGAAAAGCAGCATCCAAAAGGAGCTGTGTTGGTCAGAAGGAACTTTCTTCTGGGTTCTCACAGAAGCTCAAGGCCTTGCTGCAACTATGAACAAAATGGCTGCACTCATTTCTCCTCATCCAGAGGGCATTTTGTTTTTAGTGAACAGCTTTCCCTCCCTAGAGCACATAACAGGTAGAAACAAATTGTACACTTCTATACATTTCTAATCACATAGTGTAAACTAAACAGATCCTTTGTGAGGCAGAAAAACCATTGGTCTATGGATGCTTGCCAGTCAATAAGTACCAACGTCATTTAATGCAAATGCCTAAAGCATTGGTACATGGAAACCACTGTCTTTGTGTTTGCTCCCTTTCTCATTCTTGCTGACACGGGGATGGAAACATGTAAATTTCTTCAGGATTTAACACATGAGTTCTTCTATTCTCACAAAACCAGGAGCTGGCCGTCTATTAACTCCTGGAGTTCTGCCCGGTGCCCTCTTTGGGGTCACAAAAACAAGTTCTGCTTTTCAGTGGTTCAAGGTTCCCATCCGAATGTTTTTGTTGCTGTTGTTTGTCCTTGAAGACATGTGAGTTCACACACACACACATTCAGGAAGCAGCTCTGGCACAGACCCACATTGATCCCGTCAAGTGCCCTGACTCTGTTTCTCTTCACACAGCCACTTTTTCCTTGGCCAGGTTCTTTGGTTCCTTGCTTGGTATACACCAGTCATCAGCCTCTGAGCTCATCTGATAATGTTTGAAGGCTGATTTGTTAAAGACTGGGAGTTTTTCTACAGACTCGGAAGATAAAGCCTGAAAGAAAAGGGCAAAGCATTTACACCAAAGAAATTATACCAGGCACAATCTTCACTGAAAATTATTATTTAAATATAATCAGGGAAAAATATCCAATCATTCAATTAACTCGTGCCACTCTCTGATTAATGAGTAGAACAGAACTCACAGTGTGTTAGGGACTTCATGAAACATAATTCTACCTCAGAAGGACTGAAATAGAACCTATACAACTGTTACTCAGAGAATAGAGTTTGTGTTCCATATTTGTGCATGTCCTTTGTTTGGATATTGCTGATAAGAGATTTGAAAAACAAAGTTATTCTCTCTTGAAAAGCCTGGTTTTTTTTTTTTTTTGTTATAAAGTGAGAGCTCTAACATGATACTATTAACCTATTAAAAATCTATTTCCCAGTAGTTTAAAGACACTTGCCCATTTAAGAGATGAATACGCTTACTATTCCAGGTAGTCAGAGACTATTTTTGCAAATAACTCTAGCGCCTAAAATTGGAGCCTGACATTTTAATGTTTAGATTACTAACATCTGCAAATATTTCTTTCAGTTGAAATAGATTGCAAATGATTAACAGAAGCAGGGTGGTGATCTTAACAAGTAAATCAAAACTTTATCAGAAATAGAAAAAGCATGCAGACAAGTTTCAAAGTTCAAACACGAAGTGCCTGGCATCCTGTTGACAACTTGTGAGCGGTTAGCTTTCCTTTCCCTGGCTTTCTAATAAGGTCTTCTTAGGACCTCGAGTATTCTGATATTGTTTTCTAGGCTAGGGCATTGTTAGTATACATTTCTCACAAGTTCAAGTGAAACAAAGCCGCAGCAATTCTCATTGCCAAAAAAGGAGTTGCCTTATAAAGGTCACGCAAGAATGTTCTCACTCTGAAACTTTGGTAATTGGCTTCTTGGGAAATGACTTTGCTTCACCGAGGCAGGTAGCATAGCCCAGCTTTCTCTATGGTAAGCTACCATACCAAATAATGTAAACACACCCACACAGAAAATAGAATGACTTCTCATCATTTGCATTATTAGCTCAGTTGGAGGAGTTCACTTTGAACCATAGAACTTTGAGCTGTCGAGGGAGAAATTGTTCTAGAACTGGGATTTCTCTGTTGAATGGGAAGGGTACCTTTAAGTAGATGATAGCATCTGTTCCATATCCCGACAAAGAATAAAGGTTCAGATCTCCTTGAAAGTACTTGGCATAGAGACGCGAAATTGGCAGGCCGTAACCAAACCCAGCCTGGGAGAAGGGGGAAGGTCAAGTATTGGTAAAGAAGGAACGGACATGATCACTGAAATACAAAATCTAAGAAGGACTTATCCTTACTGATACAGACACCCCCCACCCTAGAAGTGTCTCTGCTTCCAATCAGTGAGTCCTTATAGAATTTCCTCACTTTGTTTAATGTGAGCAAATTATTCAGTGTTACTGAACAGTTCCATGTAATCCTTCCTCTACTTTAAGAAGTAGGAGGTAGGCATGCACTGAATCCTGGAGCTGTCTTACCAAAGGAGCGTTCCGGGAATTGTCCATCACAGGGGTTGGCGCGGTGGAGTAGGTGTAACTGAAGAGGCGGTCAGTGATCCTCAGGGGAACACCACCTCCCCTGTCTGAAATCTAAAACAAGCAGATAGGTCATCAGAGCCCACACTCTAAGCACTGTGTGTATTTGTCCATACAAAAATGTGTTTTCTTCTTGTAAGCTCCACGGCATCTGTAACTTTGATCTGTTGCCCAAAGCAAAAAGTTTTATTATTATGTACACTTTGAAATTCTCTCAAGAGAGAGTCAAAAACGAAACACAGAATGCTCACCTTAATGGTAAGGTCTTCCTTTCCCAAGACAACAATCACTTCAATAGGTGTAAGGGAAGGCCAGTTTTCCTGGTGCTCAACTGTTGCCCTCATTGCATTCTAAAGAAGACAAAATGTTAAGGAATTCAATAGCAGAAGGAGTGACAGTAAATAATTGGTTTTTATGTTTTAAATAAAAGCGCAGAAGGTATTTCAACATTCCTCTATTTTTAAAGTTTAGTAGTAAAGCAACCCTGTAAATAGCCATTTATGAATGTGTCACGTGGAATTTGTAATGAAAAATATTCATTTACTATGTAATACAGTTCATGGGAGTAATGGCTAATGGACAAACAATTCTGCTGGCTGTCAGCTTCTTATTTGTATGCTTAATTTAAATGTAGAAATTATTTTTTATAGTCCAATTCCTAGCTCTCTCTTTTCTGTCTTTCCATTCCATTTTATATTCAAGCACCCAAGACTATTACATAACAAGTGAGCAATAAATCATTGGACCAATTAATTGGCTTGTATAAAATTTTGTAGGATAAGTTTGTTACTATTTAAAAGAACAGTAAATAACTATAAGTTAAATTTCAATGTGTTTTATTATCATGTTAATCTTTGTCAGTAATGATAAAACAGTTCCATGAGTTGCATCATTTAATTTAAAAATAAATCAGCTAAAAATTGTTTTTTGTCCTTTAACACAGGACAAACTCAAGTTTCCAGCCTACTGGATAAATTTCATTCTGATAAAGGCTTGGTTTATTTAACCTGTTTCCTCTCTATTCACCTTCTGGATATTTTATCTTCCTTTTGATTTCTGTATGATACTAAGTTCTAGTCATTAACTGAATGAAATAAAACAGATCAGATTTTGCAGTATAATCATTATCTCATTACCTGCAATATTGGGATATATTATGAGGGATTTCTGTCAGAATTAGAGGCAGATTTCAGATTTCATAACGGCTTCTTCCTTTTCACTTACTGGGGCCATTGGGAAACATAAAGCTTCAGGAGCTTTGCTGATGTTTGGTTTATCTTCAGTTTTAGTTGGATCTTAAAACCATGAAAGGACTGGATTCTTAGTATCTGATCAGCCCAGACCAGAACCTTGTGCATAAGCTGAAAGCTTGGTTAGAAAAGCAAAGTTCTAGACACTGAGAACTGAAATAGGATTCAGTGTGTGATTGTTGAAGAACCAACCATCACTCACAATGGGGCCATGCCACCTACAGTCACCCTGGACTTGAACCTCTGAGTCTTCAGTTAGACCAGCTGTGGGGCTGGAGGTAGCACAGCCTCAGTTACTGAAGCATGCAACTTGTGGCCTTCCTTAAGGAATAGATAAATAGCTAGGGCTTCATTCGGCACCTGAAAAAATAATGGGAACGTCTTCTGGGCCCCTAAGTCATGAGACATCATGAATCACATTGTATATCCTCCAACATGTGCTGATGCCAAAATGAGCTGCATGGACTCTTTCCAATGCTGACTGTATAGCAGTCTTCTCTTAGCACATAGACATTCGTGGGAGAGGATACTGCAGTTAACCCTTTGGTGGGGCATGGCAAAGGAAATGAAAATATGACTTGTGAACTTTGTGGAAAGGCAGAAGTGCCATTCCTATGAATGGTCATACCTTGAATAGCTCAAAGAGCATGTGATGGAGATGAGAAGGCACATACACGATGTGGATTGGTTGGCCCGGAAATTTTCCTAGAAAAAATGAAGGTAATTCAGAATGAATAAACAGTTCACTAAGATACGCCTCTATTTCTATCTGGTAAAAACTGGAGATTTACATAGGATTGGGAAATTCCTCCTCTTCCCCATTGTAACAGTCTGACCTAGAAATTTCTCACTTAAGCATGAAGTACAACAGCAAAATGCTGCTTTTCAGTTTTTACCCCCGTACCTAGTGCGCTATGATTTTTATAATTCTCTAAAAAAATTGTAAAGTTGAAATACACACCACAATGGTCCTATAAATTACAGTGCAGGTGAGATCTGTGTCTATTTTCAATGTTTGTACTAGGCAATTGAAGAGTTACAATTATACATGTTTTTAGATAGAAACTATGCTTACAGCATACCACTAAAATGAATGCTAGCTGTAATTTTCATGTTTTAACACATGGTAAAATATGTCTGAATTTTCTTCGTCTTCGTATCACCCAAGCATTAAATCTTAGGTTCTAAAAATGCTTAGATTTCACTAAGAGGCTAAAGAAAACAAAGAGAAGAAACTCCTAACACTGTTTGGAAAGAAAAATGAAACTGTTATTCTTTGATGTCCCATGTCTTGGCAAAGTTTGAATCAAGAACCAGAAGGTCTGGCACAATCCCCTCTTTATTTTGTCAAACAGTTCAACCAGAGGCTCTTCAGTTATGCAACAGTGCTGTTTATCCTTAGAGATTTCTTTCTATCTTTGTTTGTAGTACTACTTTAATTTGACCTTCAATTTTATTAGCATACCCTCCATAAATAAGTTAGGCAATTCTTAACTTGAGCAACTTGATTTTAACTTTTACTGCTAACAGAAATTATTCCTGTATAAATATTTCTTGGGAAAGTTACTCACTTTGAATGGAAAGATGACAGTGAGACCAACTTAAGTATCTAGTCTTGCCTTGTGATGCAACTATCTTGCAGAAGTGGCTTAGGCAAAAAAAATAGTGCCTCATGTTTATTGTGTAATCAATATAAGAAGACACTGTGTTTTCAGAGGTCTTTGAGGTGAAGATTTTAAAGCATGTTCTGCTTCCAAAAAAGTGGCACCACTACAGTTCAATTGTAGGTGTGTGAATATTTCACATGATTTCAATTACTTAAAAATTATAAGTATACAGTACAATTTATTAACTATAGACATAATGTTGTACAACAGATCTCTAGAATTCATTCATCTGACACAAATGAAACTTCTTATTCACTGAACAGCACCTCCCCATTTCTCTTCCATTCAGCCAGTCCTTGGCAACCACCATTAGACTGCTGCAGTCTGACCATTTGAGAAACTTCATGTAACTGGAATCATATAGTATTTGCCCTTCTGTAGCTGAATGGTTTCTCACATTGTCATTTAAAGTATCATTGTTTCCAATTCTTATAACTAACTTCTTCAGGAGGATAGCTCCACTGCTCAAGTGATTTTTTTTATTCCTCATATTTTACAGTATACTTCTAGTCTCCTCACTGCTCAAATTCTACAATAAAAAATCTGTTATTGATAAGCAATATTGGAGGTTAGCTGCTACTTTAAATATTAAATGACTTATTTCAGCTAGTTTTTCAAATGAGTCATCATTAGTAAGTGAATTAGTACAACTGGGACTTGTCAGTCAAGATAGCTAGAGAATCTTGGCTTCAAAAAAAGGTTTAGGGCCTGGCGCGATAGCATAGTGGTTAAAGTCCTTGCCTTGCACGCCTGGGATCCCATATGGTCACCAGTTCTAATCCTGGCAGCCTGCTTTCCAGCCAGCTCTCTGCTTGAGGCCTGGGAAAGCAGTCAAGGATGGCCCAAAGCCTTGGGACCCTGCACCTGCGTGGGAGACTCAGAAGAGCTCCTGGCTCCTGGCTTCGGATTGACTCAGCTCCAGCCATTGTGCTCACTTGGGGAGTTAACCATCAGATGGAAGATCTTTCTGTCTCTCCTCTCTGTATATCTGCCTTTCAATAAAAATAAATAAATCTTACAAAAAAAGAAAAGGTTTACATTCTAGGTGAGTTGAGAAGAGAAAAAGAAATGGAACACAATGGTTACTGTATGTCCAAAAAATAACATACATAGAGAATAATGAATTTCTCAATAACTCAAAATGTATATCAGAATACTGAATCTTAGTAAGTTAGAATATACTTCATTTATAGCTTACCATTCACTTGTGTGAGCTTTAGTTCTGGTGATGTTAAGTAATACTGATCACAGAGCATCTTTGAAGACTCAAAGGCATCTGGAATGAAAGGTTTTGTTTTTCAAAACAATGAAATTAATTTATGTTTAGTTCCATGTGTTCTTCAAGGTGCCTACTACCCTTAGTCTAAAATATCCAGTAGCATACTGGCTTGTGAATATGAAAATATGTAAATATATAAATATATATATATATATATATATATATATCTTGATTATTTTATTGAAGAAAACTCAAGATAGCATCTATACTGTAGCAAAAAGAATACAGGTCCACAGTATGACACATTCATCACATGTGTTTGGATTTTATTATGAAGGAATTTTCATATTACAAATATTTATGCTTCTGACTTTCAAAAGCATAGTAGCCCAATGGCAGCATTTGTAAAATAATAGATGGGACAGTATAGATATACATTCATCCGTAGAGCTACCTCAAATAGATATGGCAATCATGTATTGGACATTTTCATCAAGGGAAATGCCAAAATCTAGAAATTACCTTGGACCACAGCTGCCACATCACACTTTGGATCAATGCTTCCAATGTGGCTTGGGTTTCCTGTTTGTGAGTCACTAAATATGAGAACTGTTGAAAAATAAAAGCAGAAGATCAGGCTGACAATTAGAGCTACTACTGAGAAAAAATGTGATCTGCTGGCAAGTGAAACATTTGGCTATACGACTGCTTATATTGCACATTCATGTCAATTTATTGTGACCATAACGAATACTTACTGTGCTGGTTCATCAGCATCCGAGTAGAAATACGGTTCATGTAAAATCGATCCAAAAAATACTGGAGATTTTGGTTGGTGACTGGGTCCACTGTGCAGGCATCTTTATACTCAATGATTCCTTGTGCCATTGTAGGAACTACATTATGGTGTCTATTTCGAACTTTGATGAGTGTATCTACAAAGCTAAGCCATAATATTTGTAGTTAGCGAAAGTTCAAATAAATTTCATTTACTTCTATTCCTTAGACTGCTTGGAAGAGGGCTAAAACCTCTTTTTGGCATCCATCCAAGCAAATCCAGCAATATGGGAAGTTGTACCAGGGCTCTCACTACAGATTTGTCCAACACAGTAAAGGAGGTAATTTCATAAACATATTTATTTTGTTTCTCGTTTACATGTAAAATTACTAACTCTGTGATTGGTACATTCATTATAGGTGTTTAATAAACCTCTTAATAATACTAATGATTATTAAATTAGACCCTAGAATACCGTTGTGAAAATGACTTTCAAAATACATTGTCAGCTATGGAAGAGATTATTTAGTTAGCCAAAAACTGTCAGTTACTCTGTAAGAAAATGTGTAATCTCGAGTGAGGGCTGAAGTTCATGAAAACCTCACGACACAAACATCCCTGTAAATCTAATCAGTAGATGGAATCGAAATTGATTTTATGTTAAAAATACTGGTCCCTAAGTTTCTTCACTTTAAGGTCATTTTCAAGGCTGTACTTCCTTCCCTTCTAAAACTGGCAAGCCAAAACTTGTCATCTTAGGTGGTACATTATTATTTACATCCACAGTTCCTTTAATGGAGTTTAAAATAATTTTGGGAATATGGCTAGAATAGACAAAAATCACAATATTCCAATGTGTAGAACTTACTCTGACAAAGCTTTCTGGTCATCTGGGCTTTTCTCATGAAATTCCACCAGATCCATTAGGCTTTGGATATACCTGTGAAAAGTTACAGGTGTGCATTTTCAGCTTCAAAACTAGTAGTCAATATACATGGCTGAAAAGAGTGTCTTTTTGAAGTTATTTTAAAAGATTAAGTATAATTTTAAAATGAGAACATTTCTTCAGAACATTTAGAAACTATTTTTTTTAAAAAACTTATGTTTCAACCCTCAACTTTTCTAACTTTAAATTTACTTTAAAAGTGTTTCAGTAACTATTCTAGGTCCTTTTCCATTTTCTAAAAATTTTGTTTGACAAAACCTCTCATTTATTTGGGCAAAGGCACTTAGAAATTCTCCTTTTGAGAAAGGTTTCTTAAAAGTCTTACATGTGCAGCAGTGAATACCACAGCCTGAACATGCGTGTCAGACTGTAATTGCCTTGGGGTACCCAGTACATGTCTTTGTTGACTCAGGAAGCCAAAAGCTGTAAGCAGTGAATTGGCCTGGGGCTTTGGCACATGCGCACCGCAGTGTGTGTTCTGACTCAGTTCTCCAAAAACCTGCTCTTTGGAGTTCCCTGCTTTCTCTGAGCATTGGTACCCAGGTTTGTAAGATGAGATCATCATAACCCGTGCTGAGTCCTGTTGGTGCTGGGTACTGCTCTATATAGTCCAGATAGATTATTTCACTTAATTATACTCAAGTATACCGTGCAGGCATACTGTTTATTGGCCTAAGTATCACATGTGGGGATTGAGGCAAAAACTTAGGACAGTTGGCAAAGATTCCAGAGTTAAGAAGTGGCAAAGGCAGGTTCTGACTCCAAAGCCCACTCTCTAATCGCTTGGCGAGAAACAAAGATTAGACCCTCCCAAAATAGTAATCACTTAAATCTGTTTCTAGGCATCAGATTTCTTTCTAGATATCAAACTCTCTTTTATTACATAACGTGTGAGATTAGAAGTGTGTGTATCAATTATTTTCAAATTTCTTCCAGAAGCCAAATGAATGTTGTAAGAGAATCTACTTTTTTATTTAAAGAAGTCTAGAAACAGCATAATTTTTCTATTGTTAACTTGCCATAAATTTTTAAGAGTCTTTGTATCTTTCAAAAATGTTTATCGTTCAGACCACCGGTTTTCCAATGAGGATGCGAATGTGGAGTTAGAAGTATTCAGGTCTTGGTTGCAATACTGGAGACTTCCTCACCAATCACCGACTTACCAGCTTTTCACAAGCTGCACTGAAGAAGTATTTAATAACCGCTCAGGGAGGATGTCAATTTCTTTTAGGATATTGGCCAGTCTCACGGGCAGTTCTTGCCGCAAAAATGCGAAAGATGTCCTCTCACATGCGTTTTCTGAACCTATAGGGAATGGAATGAGCTTAGTGTTTGAAAAAAAAAAAGTATAGCTAAAATTGTTTATTTCTGTAGGGTTAATTAGCCAATCATGGTGACACACAAACGAAACTGTATTCTCAGTTGTGTGATTGCTTTGGGGATTCAAGTAATAGTTCTCCAATATCTTCCTTCTTACTTACTTACTTTGTTTGTTTAAGAGAGAGGGAGGGAGGGAGGGAGAGAGAGAAAGAGAGAAATAGAGAGCTAGTGTCTCAAGGGACTCTCCCCAAAATGCTGGGAATGAAGCGAGAGTCTCAGACCACAACAGGTCTCCTGTTAGGGGGGCCATCAGCCCTGCTTCCCGGGGTCTGTATTGTCAAGACGCTGGGAGTCAGGGGTTGGAGCGAGAAGTCAGACTCAGATCCTGCAAAGTGGAGGTGGGGTTTTCAGGCCGAACATCTGAAGCACTAGATCCAATGCTAGCCTGATTTGTGAAGTTACCGCTGCAGAACTCTGCTTTTCTCTTTCCAAGGTGATCCCCTTTCAAAGGGTCAGAGTATCTCATAGCTCTTAGTACTCCTTATAGACCAGTACAGCGCTTGACTCACACCGTGGTTAATCTGTCCAGACATGAAACCCCAATGCGGGGTAAGTGGGTGGAGGGAGAGTCCTCCCGTTTCCAAACTGGAAACCTTACAATATTAGCAGCGGTGCCGGCAAACGGTCAAAACACAGATCTGTCACTGGGTGCTAGGGAACGAGGGGACCAATATCCATTCATCTGAGACTCGCCCTGGAGTTAGGAGTCTCCCAAGAGTGTTGTGCGCTGCATAGAAGGAACCAAAGTTCCCGGGCTGCAGTTAAGGGGTGCCTGGAAGCAAGAGACTGGAAGACCTGGGCGGAAAAGAAGGCGCAGGATGAGGTTGAAGGGGCCAGCGTCAACCAGACAGTGGCCAGAGTTAGGAAAAGGTGGGTTGTGTTAGCCTCAATGCCCTGGGCTTCACGACCATCTGCTCAGGCCTCCCTGGAAGTTCAGCCAACTGCCCAGCCTGGGGTCCTGGGGCCGCTCTTACCAAAGTCCAGCAGCTGCTTCATGGACAGCGGGGAAGGGCTGTAGCGCGAAAAGTGCTCCACCTCCCGGGGGACCAGCCCAGCACCGCTCAGCGAGCCGGCACTGCGCATCACAAAGCGGGCCGCCTTCATCTTGATGCCCACCAAACTCAGGAGAGGCCGGACTGCCTGGAGGGGCGAGATCGGTCCGTGGGAGAAAGTTGGTCTGACGCAGGAGACCGCGGGTTGGGGAGGAAAGCAGGTGCGTTGCGCCGGGTATGAGAGTTTGCGGGCAGCAGACAGCGAACGCGTAGCAGGTGCAGAGAATGTGGACTCGGGTTAGCGTCTTTCCCCAGCTGCCCGCTGCTGGTTTTATTCGTCTCCCCACGCTTGCTCCCCCTTAATCGCAAAAGGGAGGAGTCGCCAGGGATGGGGAGACACGTCCTGGAGTCAGGGCCACGCCCATCAGCTCAGAGAAAGAACTTTGGGCCCCGCCCCCTTGGCCATGGTCAGCGCCGAGTGAGCCAGTACACTGGTACCCAGAGTGCAGGGGGGCAAAGGGTGGGAACGAGGCCAGGGAAGAGGAAGCTGGGGCAGACATCTGGGCCACTGTGGGTACAACATCAGCCCCTTGGGGTCGCGTGGGCTGGCGATCCGCCTTTACTTGTCCTTGTTTACAATGTCTCAATGTCACGCCATAAACTGTTTCCCAGAACCAGGGCTGCAAGAATCTATTGGTCCTCGCTCAGAGCGGGTTTTTTACAGTAGCCAATCGATTGCGTGAAAAAGTATGGCCTTCTCTGCCATTGGGCAGTGAAAGAAATCAATCAACGGCCTAAAGCATTCTCCCAGCCCTGCTCCAGCCAGCACACCGCGGGAACTGAAAGTTCCTTTGGCTGGGTACATGACGTGGCCCAGGGCGGGAGAAAGGCCACAAATTCCTTCTCTCCCTTAACACCTTCTTTCCATTAAGGTTAATTACTTTTCTTAAAAATAAGATGAAAAGGGAGGGGAGGTCAGTTTGTCCGTTTGACTCCTTTTCTCCCATCCTGTTCACCCTTCCCCTTGCCATTACTGCAGATCTTTGAAATGTTTGGGTTTGCATCAGAATTCCTGCACAAACTCTAAGCCCAAAGAGGTCTCCCTGGATTTCTACCCCATTCCCTCCAAACAGGCCCTTTGTGTTCATGGAGCTGTAATAATGTCGTTCTTATCTTGTATCCTGCTTTGACTTTCCTCCCTGGAAGAAGTTGAGGGTGGAGAAGGAATCATGCATCTTTGTGATTCCTACCCTGCTTTGTCGTAATCACATTAAAATGTTTGTTAACAACAATGGTTGAATCATATCCTAGCATCAAAGTCTTATCCTATCCTCCTATTCTTGCTCTCTAAAGCAATAAGAAAATGAATGCTTTGGGAAAGCTGGATGGAGAGATTTGAATTGATAAGCAGAATGGAGAGCTCTCTGGGTGACTGCGTCAGTCTTTGCCAAGTTCTCTGGGACATCTCCGTCAGCCACAGGGCAGGTTTCTAAGTGACTCCAAATTCTACCTCTAATGCAAAGTGTTCTGTGGGAGCCAGATTTCTATGTGAGCTAGCTTTCTGTAATCTTCTGAGATGTTACATTTTTAAAATAACTTCACTTAGGTGAACAGATTCAATGCATTTTGCACATATATATTTAGGAGCATAAGGATATTTCCCATTCTACTCTCTGTCTTACCAGCACTTCCAACCTCCCTCTTTCTTTCTTTCTTTCTTTCTTTCTTTCTTTCTTTCTTTCTTTCTTTCTTTCTTTCTTTCTTTCTTTCTTTCTTTTCTTTCTTTCTTTCTTTCTTCTTTTTGTTTTTGTTTTTCAATTTTTACAATGACATATTTCAGTTCACTTTATAGTCACAGGCTCAAGTAAGTAGAAAAGCCCACTGACTTCTTTGCTTGGATGTCTTATAACCATTGGTCTTGTTCTCCGACTCATCACAATTCCCATTATCATCTAAGCCAGTGCCTGCAAAATCATCTCTTACTTGTATGGCTTGAATGAAAGGATTCTGCTTCCTTTACTGCTAGCTTCTCTTTGTACATTACCATTGGATCCTTCAGGATTTACACCTTCCCTTTGTGCCAACATATTTTGCACTAGACCTATGGGAAACAACCCCAAGAAGAAATTCAGCTTTCATAAGCTCTAGTGAAAGGGTGAAGCTTTCATTATTACAGACATTGAGGGTGGATTCTGGGGTGAATGAAAATATTCTAACACCTGCATTTGAATGAGACAGAAAAATAAAAACTCAACATACTCAAGTACTTAGCTTGTGTGGAAACTTATGGGCACATGGCAAGTTTCAAATTGCATCACTATTTGTAGAAAAGCATTGATATCTATCTAAATATGCTCTTGTGTTTAGAATCTTTTATTAAATATTAACACATCTCTATGAAGGAAATGTGTTTATAAAATCTAAAATAAGATACTCTGTGATGAAGTAGGTTAATCTAAAGCAAAAATTTCTTCTTCCTGGCTTATGCCCTAAGAACAAACGCAGAAGGACAGTGTGTATTTAATTGCCTACCATGTGTGGGATAAGAAATAGGCAAGAATATCAGTGACACAGAGTTATACTTAAATGTGCAAAATAAAGCCATTGGAAACTATATGTCACCAGCAGATTTAGCTTAGAAAAGACTCATTTCCTTAACTCCATTGAGTGCTTGACCTGATTTGCCCAGCACTACTATCCTATCCATTGTGGGATGATTAAAGATCAGGTGAAGTCATATGATGTTCACAGAAATGACTCAGGGCTAAATGTGATCTGAGGACATAGAATTCTGTCTCCATGTCATCTTATCCAATAATATTTACTGGGTTACTCTCACGGTGCATAGAATTCTTTTATGTCACCTCAGTGTGATGGGAACTCTTGTTATAATTGGCAGCGTATATTGTGGCTGGACTGGAATGGTCAGTCAAGTTGTTTACCCAGTTGGCTGAGATGCCATGTGGTACCATGAGTAGAGGGTGGCCTGGAAAGAGTGGCTTTTCTATTCTCAGGTTGGTCACAGATCTGAAAGTGAGCCAACTGGGACAAAAGTGAAGCACAGACTATTTGGGTAGAACTCATATGGACAAATTCCAGCATTTATTGGAATAAAGGCAAACCATATATAATTATTAAATGATGTAATGCTAAGAAGATGGCAGGGTAATTGAAGATATCCCCCATTTAGACAGTGCTAAACATCCTTGGTTGAAATGTCTGGTGACTGAAATTTTCACGGATAGTGAGTGTCAAATGAATTCTGTTCAGTTTCCTGGTAGAACAGTGAGGATGCAAATCCTACTTTGCCAGAAACGGAGGATCACCAGTTTCTGCATCAGAATCCTAAAAGAGAAGCCGATTCAAAGTTTCCACCTCTAGGAAGATATTCCAAGGAAGCAATTAAAATGCTTATTAACAGGAACTCCAAAACCAGGATGAAGAAAAAAAAGAGCAGTTTTGACAGAATGTATTTTAGAATATTTGTTTGAAAGGCAGGATGACAGAAAGAAAGAGGAAAGACTTATTTGCTAGTTTACTCCCCAGTGAAGGCTGGACCTGGCCATTGCCAGAATCTCGCTCATCCATTACACTGGTGACAGGGGCCCAAGTATCTGAACCATCATGTGCTGTCTTCCCAGGCACCTTAGCAGGAAGCTGGATGGGAAGTAGAGTAACTGGGACATGAACTGGTACTCAGATTTGAAAGTTGCACAGAACAGTTTAACCCACTGCCTCACAATGCAAGGCCCCAGAATATTTAAAGGTAAAAAATGGGCAACAGATTTGCAGAAGTATTTACAGAATGTGTAAAAGGCAAGTGATTTTCAAGAAGCGACCATGTCAGTAGCAAACAAAATAAACAAAAGGGTCACAATCTGTTCCCTTGTGGAGATTGTAGACTTAGGAAAGAAAAAAGCAGTAAGAAGCAGGTGGACCATAAGTCTTTTTGAAAAATTAGGGCTAGAGCAGCAGAGAAAACAAATGTGAAGAATAAAATGGGCTGGGATTACCTTGGATTTGGTGATCAAGAAGGGTCTTCCTAAAAGAATGATGATTCGATGGAGCCGACTTCTAGAGAGGATGAGAGGGGTTGGGTGCAAAAATACCTCCTTTCAAATTCCTCAGACTAACCATGGATTATAGGAAATGCTAGATTAATTTATGAGGCTTTCATTTAATCCTCAAGCCAAAAAAAGCCCTATGATTCAATGCTCCAGGAGGAAGTATTGTGCACAAGAGGAAGTAAGATACATCTGAAAGCTAAAGAGGAGAGGGAAGACTTGAGGAAGAGACTGTCATCTCCTTGTCTTCCCGTCTTAGCAATGCTGGGAGACGGGTCCAGTCAGAGAGCCATGCTGGTTGTGGTGAGACTGGTTTGTCTGCCTGTGGTAAGGCTGCTGGCTTCCAGGGATGTTTGGAGGAAGGGCTGTGTTGTGGATTGCTATTTCTGAGAACTGGAATTTGGGATGATGTTAGAAGGGTGAGCAAGGTTTTGATAAATGATTGGCAAATAACTTGGGACAATGTCCAAGCCTGGGCACAAGCACAGGTGGAATTTACGGATGAGCTAGAGAAAGAATGACTAGTTTGGTAGGGGGCTGCATAGAGTAACACAGGGGAGGAGGAACTGGGTCAATAGGGTTATCTCATGAGAGTCTGAAATGCTAGGATGGGGACCTTGGGATTCCTATAGTAGTAGACATGGGATGGCAAAATTCAATTTAGCTGGACTTTCTTGAAACATCCATTATATACCAGACATTATGAGAGTTGCTGGAAACACAAAGGTGAGAGGCATAGTCCATGTCTTCAAGAATGGAAGGAAATTATTTAATCTTAAAAATAACAGTGGTGTGATATGTATGAGGTATGCACGTGTGGGTAGGAACAGAGCGTCCCTCTAGGAAGAGTTGGTGTGGCATTTGAGTATAACTATGAAGTGAATTTCATAGGCAGACAGAGGAGAGATGTTGAGTGATTATGGAAAAAGAATGCAGAGGGCTGCTAAGTCAGTAGGGTCTCTTGACTTTGAGAATTAAAATTCTTTGGTGTTCTAACCTGGTCAAGGGAGAGTGGGTGATTTCATTAGTTTTCTTAGAAGCAGGAAATTCAACAATTAGGAGGAAAGACTAGGTTGACTAAGGAACGGTAACACAAATAATGAGTGTGTGGGAATGCTGAGTGTGGGCAAGAAAGGCCTGACTGTAATCGTAGGCAAACGTTAGAACTCAGAGCTATTGAGGCGCTGTTGAGAAATGAAGATAAGTGGGTGAGATTCTGCCCCAAGTTTCTTTGCACAAAACTCCCCTCTCCTATTCATCCTCCAGCTATACCTCCCCTTTTCCGGTACACAATAGTTCTTTCTGGAGAAGTTCTTTGTGTACCCTTCGGCCTGCTTCCATTAACAATGCCAACTCTTTCTCTTCACTACAGCAACTCCCAGCAGACTGGTTGATTGTTCTAATGTCTTCAGAAAAAAAAAAGCTAAGACCTCTTGAATTTTTGTAGCAAGAGAAGAATAATTCTGAGACCCCAAAACAACATCTCCAAGAAATTTCTCTAATATGTTTGCTTTTGCAAAATAAAAAAAAAGGAAAAGGGAAATGAAAAATAAACTAAAGAAGAAAAATGCATGATAAATGAAAACAGGGTCAAAATAGCAAGTGATTAGGGTAATAATAATGTACTATTACCATAGAATGGGAAATTAAGCAAGGAAACCTCATCAGATCTGTTGTTGGCAAGGCTTAGAGAAATGATCACGATTCTAGACTGTTTTTGTATGTATTGGCAATTAGCAGATCCTACAGAAATTCTTAAGAATTTAGCCATTCTATTTTCTACACACCCGTGCTACAGTTTAACCAATAAGAAAATATAAAGGGGCATGGTGCAATAGCCTAGTGGCTAAATCCTTTGCTTGCATCTGTAGGGATCCACTATGGATGCCACTTCATATCCCTCGCATCCCACTTCCCATTCAGCTTCCTGCTAATGGCCTGGGAAAGCAGTACAAGATGGCTCAAAGCCTTAGGACCCTGCACCCATGTGGAGACCTGGAGGAGGCTCCTGGCTTCAGATCAACTCACCTCCAACCACTGCAGCCACCTGGGGAGTGACCCAGTAGATGGAATATCTTTCTGTCTCTCCTTCTCTCTGTATATCTGCCTTCCCAATAATAACTAAGTAAATACATAAATCTTAAAGAAAGAGAGAGGGTCTAAAACCACTCTAGGCTCCCATCCATTCCTTCATTCCTCACAGTGTCTTCTCTTATCCTCTTCTCAATTCAACAGGACAGTTATACTTTGGTGAAAAGCCTGAACTTTTTCCCTTTGTTTCACTCACTTGACAACGACCCTTCCCCAAATACTCTAAATAGAGTGAGCACAAATTTCAGTTCATAAATGTCGAATGTAGTGTTGTTGTTGTTTCTTTATCATAAGTCAGTTGCATGTCTATTAGTGGTATTAAGATTTTAAGACACGTTGACCAATGTGAGATTTTTAGCCATTCTTTTCCTTCCAGGCACACTGACATTGACTTAGTGCCAGCTGAAATGGCTTCTGCTTCTCTGGCTTGTTCTTTTCCTCTGGTTGTTGATCACTGCCTACGTTTGCTGAGATTATTATTCAACAGGAGTCCCCTCTCCCCATAAACCAGTCAGCCTCACCACGCATAGGTGGACACATTCACAATGAATGTTTTAAATATTATCTGCACAAAACTTTTGCACAGATGTGTGCATAAAGAAAGACAAACACATTTCTAGGGTATCTTTGTGTGTTCCAGATATCAGGAAAGGTGGACTTCTAGCTGAGCTAGAATATATTGAGTTGTTCCAATTGTATTTTGTTCCAATGTATTGGCCCAGTTTCTATTCCAAGGACACATTTGGATTGGAGGCTTGCTCCCTCTCTCTCTCTCTCAGACACATGTACATCTGCATGCCTCTGATTTTTCTTGAACCTGTGAGATAGATTTCGTTCTTCTGCTCCTAGGACATACTCGATATGAGCTGTAGTCTCAGAATCCATCCTAAGTACCTGTCTGTTGTGACTATAACATATTGGACTGCAAGAAAAACTGTAACATTGTCTCAAGACTTTCTACCTAAATTCCCTCATGGAGCTGTTTTGATTCCTGCTATTCAGGCATCTTAGTGTAGCAAATGAATTTTAAAAACATAGACCTTGAAGGAATTTATAATATAGTGAATATACAATGAGTCATATCAAACTTAAACAGATCCTCTGGCTCTGGGGAGTGCAGAGGATGGGTTCTGCGAAGGTTGACGGGTATTCTATCAAAACCATAAACTGGCTTTTGTGGATCAGAGAAAAAATAAAACTTATATCTCAATTCCTCAGAAAATCTTTCAAACTTAGTATTTTTTTGGCTTTTTCTTTGAGCCATGGTCTAGCTTCCCAAATACAGGGGAAGATCATAGAATCATAGGTGGACACATTCACAATGAATGTTTTAAATATTATCTGCACAAAACTTTTGCACAGATGTGTGCATCAAGAAAATACACCAGGTTATCCATAGTGATTCTTTTGGAATGATGGAGTGACTAGTTTTTACATTTCCATTTTAAATATTTTTCCCAATGTGAAATGATGGAATAAGTGTTTCTTCGCAGTTGTAAGGAAAACAAATGCTCTTTCAAAACTTGAAATGAAAATAGATGCAGCAAGAGACGCAGCAGCAGAGTTCTTCCATTTCCACCCCCGTGACAGGCAGCACTTGGAAGCTTGAGGGCTGAGGAGCCCACGTTACATTCAGCTCCCTCTTATCCTTCCTGCCCTCTGTCTTTGCACACTGACATTGACTTAGTGCCAGCTGAAATGGCTTCTGCTTCTCTGGCTTGTTCTTTTCCTCTGGTTGTTGATCACTGCCTACGTTTGCTGAGATTATTATTCAACAGGAGTCCCCTCTCCCCATAAACCAGTCAGCCTCACCACGCATAGAATGCTGAAAACAGAATTTAGAAAATGCCAGATTTGGGGATAACTGACTGTAAAGCACTAGTTTGGTTGCTTCAGACAACCTTTTCTGACATTGCAAAGAATCAAAGGGCCACAATCAGGCAGGAAGACTTGTGGAAGAAGAATTTGCCCAAGAGAGAGTCTCTTGTGGTTTCTTTGCATGACCTAGTGTAGGGGTGGTGAAAAATACATCAGCTTCACCCAAACTAATCCTATAAAACTGGAAACTCAGTGTAAATGACCCAAACATTCCTTATAACCTAGTTAATTCAATCAATTCATGTGTCCTGGGTCATTAACACAACACTCTGAAACTGTTAGAAAATGCTAATTTAGGCAAGTGCATGATACACAAACCACCAGTCCCTCTGTCGCTAACTATGGCTGTCACAACTAATAATAGATCACAATGTCCTTTCCTCTTTGGTCTGGTTTGGCTTCAGTTCTCTTAATATTTTAGCTATCAGTGATATAGCAGATTAAGTTTGGGGGACATGACTACATTTTGTTCCTAGCCTCAGGCTGGGGCATTGGAGCATGTAGCTCTGCTGTCACTTCCACTATTCTTGTTCATTTGGAAGAACTTCCTTCTGGTGAGTCTGTCAATGGTAAACGTAACGTTCATGCATTTAATCCAACATTCTGACTTGTGAAGGGACATCACTCATAAAGGAACTAAGTTACCCAAGCCACGGGAGTAGTAAGAAATACAGATTTTCTAAATCCCACTTGCAGGAGGAGAATTCACCAACCCTGTCTGGGGTTTGAGGATGCAAAGACTTTTTGCATTTGCCTGACACTTGAGAATAAAGAATGCCTGTTCGCCCTTTGGACAAAAACCAGACACGCCTGGGAATCCAAGTGCCCCAGAAACCAGATACAGGAAACCAGACAGTTTATTTCTCAAGTGACAGAGTTTACCTGGTGTCCTCCCACGTACAGAACATCAGGTGGACTTTCAGGGAAATGTTGAGCTGCTCCATTTCAAGACTAACCTCCCCCAAACACACACACACACTTTCCTCCTTCCATTTGGAAAATACACTTCAAAACCCAGCAACACTGAGTTAGGACTACTTGTTTATACTCCTGACTGACAAAAAGTTCTGGGCTGTGTTTCAGCAGTCCAGGAAGTGAACCCAAGCAGGAAAGACAAATAAGGAACGTTTGGGACTCCTTGGTTTTTTTTTTTTTTTTCACCCATTTCATGCAAGTTTTCTGCCACCTCTTTCTAAAAATAGGCTCCTGAAAATGCCTGCTGTGGTAAAGAAAAGGAGGGATTGTTTTCTTAACTCTCACTTAAAATAATCAAATTACCCTCTGCTAGGCCATTTTGCCCAACATTGTGCTGGAAGAAACAGCCATGCTGCAGAAGCTAAGCCGATGCCCCGCCTCCCTCTAGCCAGGTTAAAGTGGGTAAAAGGGCAGTGCCATACCCACAGCCTGGACGGGACTGCTTGGTGGCCAAGTCAACAAGGGGAAGTTTAGTGGGTGAAAGGTCACTGTGGTGGCACAGCAATAACTTGCCACGTGTCTGCATTCCGGCATCCAGTTTCTTTTCATGGAAATGACGCTTACTAGGGAAAAGGTCACATAGCGCGGGGGCGGCTCTGCAATAACGCGGCCGGATCTGTAAGGTGTCCAAGGCCTGAGACTTAGCTGCTCAGGCGTCCTAGCTCTCAGGAATTCTGCTGCGCAAATGGAAAAAAAAAATTGTTAAGTGCTTTATAGGCCAGCATGTCCTGAATGTTTGCAAGCTGATAAACAGCCTATGTACTGGCACATTTCTGTTATATAAAAGCAAGAGAACTTCAGAAGGAGAGAGTCCTTTAAGAAATATTTTTTTTCTTACAGGAACTTGTAACTTTTTTCCTGGGTCGCTCTAGAGCAGAGCTGTTGTTTTTCCTCAACCTTCGGGGGGCCGGGGGGCGGGGGGGGCGCCCCATGCACCTTTTCTGCCCGAGTTTCTGAAATGATTGCCGAGGAGGAGAAAGTTCTCCATGTGCTAGAACTTACTTCCTAGATTGTCCCCTATGGTACAAGTTAGTGAATCATGATATCAGTTTGATCAATTTGATGATCACAAACATGAAATAGAACAGAATGGGGGGAGAAGTTTACGGGCAATAAAAAAAATACTTTAGGCATCTAATTTTTGTTTCAGATTTTTCTGGATCATAATTCCGAAGACCATTGTTATAGAGAATCTAGGAGCAAAAGCTTTGTTGATTTGAAACCATGACAGCCCCGCCTCCCCACCCCCATACGGAGAATTGTTCTCATTTAAACTGTTTCCAATTTTAAAAAAGTGTCTCCTGGTTCTACATTGTGGATTGGGAAACTGTGTGCTGTTAGTCTGAAATACAGCCTGACAACAGCCTTCCTGAATTGGTTCAGGATGAGCCCTTCCTCTTGGAAAACTGGGGATTTTGTCTAAAAAGACTGAAGGTCAATGTCCCAGGCTGAATAATTCAAATGAAAAAAAAGTTGGTGGCTCACAAGGCTAGGTGGCAATAAAACCCACCCAGAGAAACATGAGCTCAGAAGGAGCCGTGCTAGCTAGCTCTTCCCAGCTCTGAAATTACAGGGGAGTCAATGGACTGCCCCTGACAACATCTGGAACCAGCCCGCCAACCACAAAATTTGTACCCCAGGGGGTGGAGGGCTGTACAGTCACTGTTAGGAAAAGAATGAAAAAAAAAAACTGCCTAGGAAAAACAGAGAGAGCCGTGAGGGGCTCTCATGTTGAAATGATCTCCTTTTCCCAGTTCATTAATGTTCTTTCTTCTTTCTTAATTTTCTTTTGATCTCTTAAAAATGAGTGTTTCTGGGCCTAGCACAGTAGCCTAGTGACTAAAGTCCTCACCTTGCACACGTCAGGATCCCATATGGGTGCTAGTTCGTGTCCCAGGTGATCCACTTCCCATCCAGCTCCCTGCTTATGGCCTGAGAAAGCAGTGGAGGACAGCCCAAAGCCGTGGAACCTGCAGTTGTGTGGGAGAATCAAGAGACTCTGGGCTCCTGGCTTCGGATTGGTGCCGCTCCGGCTGTTGCCACCACTTGCAGACTGAATCAATGGACAGGAGATCTTCCTCTCTGTTTCTTCTCCTCTCTGTATATCTGATTTTCCAATAAAAATAAAATAAATCTTTTTTAAAAAATGAGTGTTTCCAGGTTATGCGCATCATTTCCACACTCCTTGGTGGCCAATGGACCCTCTATTTCTGGATACAGTTTGAGAATCTCTACTCCATGTCAATTTTAACAAAGATAAGGAGGCACAGAACTATTAGACGTATTTAGGATGCCTTCAGTAACCAAAGTTTCCTCATTTTATCTCACTATTTCGGTACAGCCTTAAGGAAACTCTTTTTTCTTCTGCCTCTACATTGAGGAGAAAAAAATTTAATCTAATGCACTTTGTTCTTCAGAGAGATGTCTAACAGTTTAATTTGTCCATTTAAATATTCTGATTTATGAAAGCACTGCTCAAAATGTTTTGCTCAAGAAAGGGAGATTCTTGGAGTTTAAACCTGCCAGCAGGCTCCGAGTTCACTGAGGGTGAGGCAATGGTGTTCTTTGGCCATAAGAAGCACCAGAGACAAGCTGGTGAGGAATAGCCCTTTTATTATGCACAGGTTACAGCTTGTAAAGGATAAGGAAGAAGAGGGCAGGAGGGTGTCTTCCAGCAGACCCCCGTTCCATCAAAGACACTGTAATTGGCATATCTATTTCCTTTGATCTTCCTGTTCTGTCAAAGGTCAGGTTCCACCTGTATTTCCCTGGACCTTCTAGCCATGTCAGAGGTCACACTCCGCTTGTAGGCCTGGATGCTGTGCCTCAGGCCATGGGGAGGGAAGCTCTAAGTCACGCCCACCAGGTGGCAGGCTGACTCAGGAGCAGTTGCCCACAGGAGATCTGCTATTTCTAGCAACCAAAGGAATAATCCAGTTAATTTCTCTGTGGACTTTGGAAAAAAAGTCAACAAATAATGAATACATTCTTTAAGAAACATTTCAAGCAAACAGCTTATCATGTGCAAATGCACTTAAGGCGGTTCTAGATCCATCATAGTGTTTCACTAGCATTTTTAAAAAAGATTTTATTTATTTTTATTGGAAAGTCAGATACACAGAGAGGAGGAGATACAGAGAGGAAGATCTTCCATCTGATGGTTCATTCCCCAAGCAGTCTCAATGGCCGGAACTGAGCCAATCCGAAGCCAGGAGCCAAGAGCTTCTTCCAGGTCTCACATGTGGGTGCAGGATCCCAAGGCCTTGGGCCATCCTCAACTGCTTTCCCAGGCTGCAAGCAGGGAGCTGGATGGGAAGTGGGGCAGCTGGGATTAAAACCAGTGACCATGTGGGATCCTGGCGCATGCAAGGCGAGAACTTTAACCACTATGCTCTCTCCCTCGGCCCTTCACTAGTGTTTAAACTGTTGTATTGGATTCCATGGGAGATTTACCAGATAAAAAACACCTGCTAGAAGAATTGGTGGAGCATTGATTTTTCATCATTTGAAGTTTGCTAAGGGATAATCAAGATGTTGGAATAGGGTGAGGGCATGCTTAAACGAAGAAACATTAGCCAGGGTGAAGCAGAGAGGGCACATTCCAGGAAACAGGAGAGGACAGACCAACAGCAGAGGGGTACCTGGAGACTGAAGGGCATAGGAAAGCAGCAGAAACAATGAGGTGGTGTTGCAGTGACCAGACAATCCAGCAGCATTCAGTCAGCACTGACAGCTGGAACTCCACCAGCAATCAGGTGGGAAGGGGAATTCACCAGGACCTCAGGAGGTGAACCTAGACAAAGAACTGCCCATCCTGCTGGTTTATTTGATTTGACCAGGAGCAGAGACAGAACAGCAAATCCCAAACAGGCAATGCGGGAACAGGGTGGATTTTACAGCTCAATTCCCCAGTAGAGCTGGATCAGGCTAAAAACAGTATTCAAGAATTAAGAGACACTATTAAAAGGCCAAATATAAGAGTTATGGGAGTTCTAGAAGATGCAGAAAGAGAAAGCTGGGTTTACAAATGTATTTAATAAAAAATAAAAAGAAAATTTCCCTAATCTTTAGAAAGAACTGTAGAACAACATCCAGGAGGGGCATAGAACTCCCAGCAGGGTTGACCAAAAGCAATCTTCACCATGACACATGGTCATCAAACTCTTTTCAATCGAACATAAGGAAAAGATCCTAAAATGTGCTCATGAAAAAAATCAGTTGACATATGGAGGAATGACAAATTCACAGCTGACCTCTCATAGGAAACTCTACAGGCCATTAAAGAATGGAATGACATATTCCAGATTCTAAAAGCAAAAAATTGTTGGCCCAGGATAATGTACCCAACAAAGCTTTCCTTTGCCTTTGGAAATGAAACAAAATTCTTCCATAGTAAAGAAAAATTAAAAGAATACATGTCTTCCAAACCTGTCCTACAAATGATATTTAAAGATGTTCTCTTGACAGAGAAGAGGACTAGCATCCATCAAAACCAAAAGCAAATGTGAAGAGCATCCCAGTAAGATAACAACAGAAGACTAAATCAATGAACAACCCATTGCTAAAATGACAGGACCAAATTACCAACTATTTATATTAACCCTGAATGTAAATGGCTTAAACTCATCAATCAAACATCAGATTAGTAGACTGGATTAAAAACACAAAACCCACCTATTTGTTGCATACAGGAGACATCTCACCAACAAATATCAGCGGAAACTGCATCTCGTGGATTTTGATCTTTTTGTTTTTATTTCAATTTCTTCAAAACACCTTTTTTTTCTCATTAAATTCTTCAGTGACTCCTAGATCATTCTGTAGCATCATTTTCTTCATGAAGGTTCTTGATTTTCTTGTTCATTTCTTCAGCGACACATGAGTCATTCAGTAGCATTGTGAATTTCTTTTTTTTCCTTCCTGTTGTTGATTTTGTTTTGTGGCTTTTTATTGAAGGAGCTGTATAGTAACTGTGTAATGGAGACTGTCATATCTCGTGTATGATATTTAACTTCATGGCATTGTAAGTTTCTGTTTTTCTTCCTGTTGGTGATTTTACTGTGGCTCTTCACTTGGGGAGATTTACAGTGACTGTGTAGTGGAGACTGTCATGTCCAGATGTGAGGATATAGTGCAGTGTACATTTCTACTTCTGGATCGAGAAAGGACTCCCAGTGAAACTGCTGGATGTGTCTTGGCAATGGGATGCTGGACTCTCTGCTATTGTCCATGTCTGCAATAATGGACTTATGACTCTTTATCAGGAACTATGCTGTTGTAATGATATGCGAGAACTCTGTCTCTGTGTGTGTGTGTGTGTGTGTGTGTGTGTAGGGGGAATTGGGGAAAGGGGTAGGGAAAATTCCAGAACCAAGGAAATCTAACATCTGTATCATAAAATGATGATGATGATAATAATAAATTTTAAAAGAAAATAAAAAGAATTTTAAAAATGAATAAGTAATGTGAAAAAATTTGCCAAAAAAATGAAAAAGAATTTGTCTTCTCAGTGACATTCTCTGAGGCCCTGCTAGTGGTCAGTGGCATTGCTTTTCCTTAAACATCTAAATTTGACTGCCCAAAATGCCAAGGACATAAGTGTAAACTATAGGCCATATCAGAAATATAACTTCATTAAGGTTTGGATAAAGTTTTTGTCTTCTCCACTAGTCTCTTCCTCTTCATATGTTCATCTTGACTCTATTAAAAAAAATGAAAAGATTTGCAGATTTCTCTCATTTTGTATTTCTATCACTATGTAACATTGTTCATTTGCAAAGGAAAACCATAGTTGTAACAGAGAAGCATGGCTTGACGGTATAGAAGCCCTGAGTTCTGCATTTCTTGGGAAACTAACTCACCTAGAGACCTTAAACAAATGCATTTTCTCCCTCTGGGTCTTGGCTCTATGTAGATAAAAATAAATGACCTCTGAGATCATCAACTCTCAGAGTCTCCTATTTTGGTCCATTGTTGATTTTAAAATGTTCACTGAGTGGATAGTTGTTGCCTGCCCCACATGGAGGAAGAATACTTGGGTAGAGCCATAAACTCTTTCTTGAAATGTGGATATCTAAGACCCTAAGCAGTGTCTCAGAGCAACAAGCCTTTCACCACTGCTAGGACATTTCAAGTGATGTCCTGAGTGAGGTCTGCACGGGGTGGGTATTGTGGCACAGTAAGTTAAGCCATTGTTTCAGATGCCCACATCTTGTATCAGAGTGCCTGTTTGGGTCCCACCACTTTGGGCTTGCAGTCCAGCTTCCCTCCAAGGCAACTGGAAGACTGCAGGTGATGGCACACAATCTGGGTCCTTAGCATCTGTGTAGGAGACCCCGATGGAATTCTTGACTCCTGGCTTTGTCCTAACCTAGCCGACTCTCCTAGTTGACTCCCAAAAGCATTTGAGGAGTAAACTAGTGGATGGAGAATCCCTTTGTCTATCTTTCTCTGTCACTTTGCCCTTCAAATTAAAAAAAAGTGATCTTCTAAAAAAAAATAAACAGCAGCAACTTCTATAAAACAATGGGAATAATCAGCAGAGGAAAGAACTAACAGAATGGGAGAAAATTTTGCATATTATTTATCCAGCTAAATGTCAGAATCCAGGTTATATAAGGAGTTCAAGAAACTCAACCATTAAGAAACAATCAATCAAGTTAAAAATAGTCCTTGAGGCATTGTAGTACAGCAGGTAAAGCTACCTCCTGCCATGCCAGCATCCTAAATGGGTGCCAGTTCCAGTCCTGGCTACTCCAAGTGCAGTCCAGCTCCCTACTAACAGTTCCTGGGATTGCAACTGCTGCCATGCACTCGGGACATATGGATGAGCTCCTGGATCCTGGATGTGACTGGCCCAACTCTGGCTGTTGCAGCCACTTGGGAAGTGAGCCAGTGGATAAACTCTCTCTCTCTCCTCTCTTTCTTTCCCTCCCTCTGTCTTTTTCTCCCATTCTCTGCTACTTTGCTTTTCAAATCAATCAGTCTTTAAAAAAAAACACTAGCCATTGTCTATACCCTTGAGCAATAGTTGTATTTCTACTTATTACTTTTTGGAGTCTTTATTTACTGGAGGGTTGAATTAATGATTGTAAAATAAGCGGAAAGCATGTCACAGAAATAAGAAATAAAGGAGGGGAGAGCAAGGAATGGAGGGAGGGTAGTGTGTAAGTATCACTAAGCTCTTAAAATTGTTTAAGTAACACATAAAATATATTCCCTTTATAAAAATGCAAAAAATAAAATTGCCACAGGTCTGATTAAATGTTTCTCAGAAGAATCAATATAAATGGTCAGCCAATATATGAAAAAATATTGACTGTCTCTTGCCAATAGGGAAAAGCAAATCAGAAATGCAGTAAGGTGTCACCTCATCCCAGTAGAATGGAACAAGGCAAAAATTAAGAAATGCTGCTGAAAATGCAGGAAAAATGAAATTCTTACACACTATTGGTGGGAATGTGAATAGCTTACACACTATGAAAAACATTTCTTTAAATGAAAGTTCTTTAAAACACTAAAACTTGAACTGCCAAATGATCCAGAACTCTTATTACTGGGTATATACCCAAAAGGAATAAAATCATTACATCAAGGACATACCTTTACCATTGTGTTCATTCACAATAACTAAGACATGGAATTAACCAGATTATCTACCAACAAATGAATGGATAAGGAAAATATAGTACATATGCAAACTGGAATATTATTTAATCATAAAAAAGAATGGAATCCTGACATTTGCAATAAAAAGAATGGGACTAAAGACAATTGTGCTAAGTGAAATAAGCAGGATTCCACATATTCCATGTTGTGTGTGGAAGCTGCCATGGTAAATGTACATTCCTGTGGGCAGCTATGGTGAGTAGTAGGAGAGTGGATGGTTTATACCAAAACAGCTGGAAGGAATTGTTCTAATGTTGCATAGCATAGTGGGGTGACTGTAGCTCCCATTAACCTATTACACATTTTCTGAGCACATAGAAATGTCAGTCACAAGGCACTAACAGAGTGAAGTGTTGGCTGCCCTTATTAAATCAGGAGACACTGAATGCATAGGCTGAAATGTCACTTTTTACTCCATGAATATATATAATTAGTATAAATAAAAGGTTTTACAAAGTAAATACTTCTTTAAAAGAAAAGAATAAACAAGATTACTTTCTGTAATTTCTTCACAAGCCTTTAGATAGTAATTAGCAACAGAGTATTGATTTTCCTGGGTTGTTGCCTGGTAGCACCAGCCTGGTTAAAGTAGCCCTGCTGGTGTTCTAGAAGGTTTCTGTTACTGGTGTTTATCATTCAGCTGCTGCAATTCACACTGGGTGAAAACTGGCGTGACAGCTCTCAGCTCTCAGTTGCAACTTAGAAGAAAACATTCTGCTTTGCTTAAATTGTTTTCGATTGACTGAGTAAGAATAAATTAAAGGTTCTTGTAGGTAATAGCTTCTGAATTCAATTAAAAATATCATCAGGCAGCTGCTTTCTTTTTCCCCTGAAAGGAGAGAAATGATTTTGAGCTACTTAATTGATTTTCTTATGAAGTTTTTTGACTGGCAGATTGAATCTAATTCATCCCCAGCATTTTTCACTCATGCCAATATAGGAAGGGAATGAGAATTGGAAGAGAAGTGTAATTACCTTGGCTATGGTAAGAATGTCAGTGTTATAAAATTTTAAAGGGCAGTCAATTCATCTCTTAAT
The DNA here is from genome assembly GCF_030435755.1 of Ochotona princeps. Taxonomy (NCBI): domain Eukaryota; kingdom Metazoa; phylum Chordata; class Mammalia; order Lagomorpha; family Ochotonidae; genus Ochotona; species Ochotona princeps. Next base: position 11,577,444 of record NC_080851.1, read on the forward strand.
TTGTTCGTTCAAACATTGATTCATTGATCAAACATTTATCTCTTAATTTGGGCCATGTTGCCGCACAAAGCAGTTAATACTTATCACATTTGAAATTTTGTGTTTACAAATGACCGTAGCTTGCTGGTCTGCAAGCTCCAAACAATCAGAGGCCATGCTTGTTTTGCTTTCTTCTGTATGTCAAGTACCCAGAAGAGAAGCTGTTGCCCAAGGAATTTCAATAAGCAGTTGGAAGCAAAGAAGAGAGTGGGGGAAGAATCTAGGAAAGAGAACCGTAAAGACACAGGTATCAGCATTTTCCATGCCTGGCAGACCCATGGAACCTCAAGCAAGGAGGACACGCCAATAGAAGCCAAGTTGTTCCTAACTTCTTCTTGTTCGTTAGAGGCCAGTGGTGGTGGGGGGGGTGTTTCCACCTGTTTCCTCCTTAGCAATGTGGGTAAATCACAATTCTAAACCAAAGGGGAATTGATTTGGTGTCCCACTGCATGCTAGAGGGTCCAGCTGTGCTTGCCACACTGCGAGCACAATTCCTTACATATGCTTTTCAACTGGTGATAAGGGGTCTAGACTGAAGTGGGAAACTCTGGAATTCTATTCTGCCTCCACTCACAACCTGTGGAACTTCAGGCTGCTTGCACAAGTACACTAGCTTCACAGCACTCAAGGGAGCAGGGGTTGTACTGTCATTATTCTGTCTTTTGAAGCACAAGGAACGGTGCCTGTGGTCTCGCCGCTGTTTTGAGTGGAGTTACAATGGCATTGCAGACTCCCCATTTTGAGTCTAGCACCTGTATCACTAGTATGAACAGTAAATTTTTATGATTGCCACTGTGGCATGCAGGTCAAGTCACTACTGCAACTCACAGTGTTCCACATGGGGCTGCTTCATGTCCCAGCTGCTCCATTTCCCATCTTCATCCTCCTAAAGGGCTAGAAAAGTGGTGGAATATGGCCTATGAACCTCAGTCCCTTTATCCTTGGAGACTCTCAGAGGTAGACTATTGATTCCTGGCTTTGGCCTGGTGAAACAACTGGCTATTGCAGCCATCTGGGGAGTGAACCAACAGATGGAAGATCTCTCTCTCTCTCTCTGCATGTCCCTTCTGTCACTCCAATTCAAAACACATAAACACATCTTTCTAAAAAGTAAATTTTTAAGTTATAATTTCTTCTGAAGTTTGTGAATAATAGCTCCAGTTCTTTAGTTGATGTGAATATGTCTTAACTCTGATGAGCAATGGGTTCAGACTCAACATCAGGGAGAAAGACTGCAAGTTTCCCCTGCCAAAGATGACCTGACCTCACTGTGTGATGATTTTGATAAGGAGTGCCAGCAGAGGCCGACATCTTCCCAGTTCTTCTCCTTAGACTTTGAATTCTGGATTCCTATACACAAACTTCAATAATAACTAAATGTAAGAACATGGAGATCAGTTACAGAAACAATCAGTTTTCTTATAATGTGAAATTGGAACTTTGCTTATTTTCATTCTCAAGACTGATTTCAAAAAAGGCAGTTTACGAACCTTTTCACATTTTGGTGACAAAGTATTTACTGAAAAACTCAGAAAGAAAAACCTATCAGAAAGAAAGACTTATGAAGACCTCAAGAGAAAGTATATATAAACATTTATTGGGAAAGTAGTCATTTGAAACTTTCTCAAGAAGTTGCATTTTTTGGCATTCAAAATTCTAGGTATAATATCAGAAGGCTGTATAAGATTTTAAGAATATAAACAACTAGACCTAACAGAATCTAGAGAACATGCACACAACAACTGCAGGGTACAGAGTTTTCCCAAGTGAAAGGATAGACCAGATGCTAGGCTACAAAATAAAATTCATTAAACTTCAAAGGATTGCAATAGTGCAAAGCCTGTTGTCCTGATTCACTGAATTTGCAAAATCAATAACAGGAAGAAATTCACAAAATCTATGTATATGTGATTATCTAAAATAATATTTATTTTATTTCTAAAAATTTCTAAAAATGTCAGTGGGTCAAAGATGAAATTATAAATAAAATTAGAAAAGACATACAGAATTTTAAAGAAAGATACAGCCTACCAATATGCATAGAACACAGCTAAAGTTTATATTAACAAGGCAGGAATATTATGAATCAATAAGTTTGTCTTGTGCTTTAAAATACCAAAAAAAAAAAAACAACCCAGAAATGATAAATTGAAGCTAAAGAACAAAGGATAAGCGTTAGAGGAAAAATTAGTGAAATATAAAATAAAAGAGAAAAATTAAGTTGGTTCTGAAAAATGAATAGAATTATTAGACCAAGAAAATTTTTTGAAAACAAAGACTAAAATAAATGAAAACACATCCCCTTGTGTTGGTCAGAATGACTAATGTGGGTCAGATGACCCTACTGCCAATTAAAGTTATGTTAGCCTAACAAAGTAAACGAGGAGTATTTCAACTTTTCTGGATTCTTAGATAATTTGTATGAGATTGTAATTATTTTCCTTGAATATTTGTGGCCTTACATCTTGATTATTTGATAGAAGTTGAAAGAAACACTGACTGCGCCTGTTTTTTTTCTGTGAGATTTTTAACTGCTGTTTCAATTCCTTTTATGGTTATACAACTTGCTTACATTTTCTGTTTCTTCCTAAGGAAGTTTTGGTAAGTCCTGTTTTTCCTACATCTGTTCATTTCATCTGAGTTTTCACATAAAATTGTTCATAATGCCTTATTATTATCTTTTTCATTTTTGAAGCATCGCTGGTGTTTTGTTGTTGTTGTTGTTGTCCCAAGAATTGTTTACTTGCTTACCATACGTTTTCAAAATCTGTCTTCTGAGATGTTTGTCAGTTTTATTAGCCCTGTCAAGGAGTCTTGATATGGTTTTTTGCCCTGATCTTTTTCCAGGAAATTTTTCTACTCTCATATAAAAATATTTCATCTGACAAGCAGTTGTGTTCAAGGTGTGATATTAGAAAAATACAGTGGACAGTAGAAAAATCACTTTTTTTCACAAGCAGTTTCAAAGTTGTTTCAAGAACTTTTGAAATATAGTTTTTTGTTGGACTCTATTAGGAAAAATAATTAGGCAACATGTTTAGCTGAGGAATTGGGACATTAAATGTTGTCTTGCACAGAGTTAAGTAGAAGAGAGATTGGATGCTCACACAGACCTTTGAGTGATTTACCTCTGTAAGCTTTTGCAGGCACGTCTTAACAGGTTGGTTTCCAAATCCTCTAAGCTACTTACCAGTACAAAATACAACAGCCTCAGGAAAGGACAAATAGAGCCTTGGCTGTTTCCTCCGGAGAGCACAGATGGAGGGTGGCATTAGGTCATGGCATCTTTGTTTCCATGTTTATTTTATTTCAAATTCCCTCACTGTCCTCCCTGTACCTGCATGAACACCTAGTCAGCACCCACACTTGCTTGCTTTCCTATAGTTATTTACACTGTCTGAAATAATTTTCTATGTTATTGAAAATATATTTATCATGAGCAGGGCTGACAGGTGCCTGTGTGAGTTCCGCCCTGCCTTTGCCCCGTCTCTGCTCACAGCACTGGCTTCTGCAGCTTTGCTGTGTCCTTCCCCTCCACCCTTCCCAGTGTGTGACCAAGGTGTAAAATTAGGTCCTTGGAAAAATTAATGAAAAAAAGTACAGAATGGGGGGTTAAAGGAGGGAAAAAAGGAAGGAACTGTAGTTATTTTAGAACTGTACCTGAGGAAAGTGCATTCCCTTTATATTAATGAAAATTAAAATAGTACATTTCAAATTTACATCTCTAACACTAAAGTATGGCTTCCTCCCCAACCCTGTCTTCCCTTGTCATGCTCTCAGACCTAGAGCAACTTTTGAGAAGAGTCCATAGTTTGGTTGGTTTGTTTTGTTGCCAGGGTTGGGGGACAACAGATTGAGGAAAATGGCTCAGAAATAACCAGAAGCCTCTAAGCTGGTGTCAGTGTCAGGAGCATTGATTCCCGGACACGAGATGCTGGAGGCTTGCTCGGTTCTGTGGACACAGCATCTGCATGGGCAGACAAGCATGCTGCGTAAACCTAACACCACCGTTCACTCATTCAATCATTTACACCCTGGTAACAAGTGTGGGGGAGGGGATTCAGAAGTGTTCAGGACAAGATGCACGTAGCCACTGAACCTGTTGGATGTTACATTTTAGTGGGTGAAAGAGAATGGCAGTAAGGAAATAATCAGAAAATAATGTGCATGTTTATAATTTGTGGTTATGAGTACAAAAGGCCTGTGGAGAGAAAAGGACAGGAGGCTGTGCTTTAGTTTGGAGAGTTGAGGAAATGTTCTTTAGACGGTCCGTTTTGGGGCCGACTTCAGTCTGTTGTGATGAGGCCGAGTCTGCCTGGTTGTCACCTGTAGCCTTGCATTTCTGTTTACGCTTTCCAGGAGCAAATGTCTCTTTCAGTCTTTACAGAGTAGGTTTGGCAAGTTCAAGTTTTCCAGTAGGTCTCCGGCTGACAGGATTTCTTCCAGGATCATAGCTGGATTGAGTTGGATCCTATTTCGTTCCCAGCCTATCTCCAGGAACTTGGAACAAAACCAAGATAAGGGGCTGAAGCAATCCCAGAACAGGCCTCTGGTTGACCAGGACAACCTCCTGCTGGTTGTTGGGTGGATCACTAGGCAGGATTTGTTTCAAGACTGAGAGGGGCTGGGATGCAAGTCGAGCAAGAAAGGTCTCTGGAGCAATGCCATTTAATGGAAGTTGTGCATGGAAGAGGTGAACTGCACTGGAGGGAAGAACAGGAGAAGTCCAGGAGGAAGGCTCTCATACTAGGTATTGGAGCAACTGTGAGTGAACAAGGGGATCTGGAATGTAAGACAGTCCAAGTGCCCAGGAGTCTGTATCCTACAGGAGTTTCATGTAAGAGCAATGGAAATTCATTCAAGGAGTTAGTGCAAAGGAATGTTCTTTCTCTTTGAGAAATAAGTACAAGTGAAAGCCATCTTTGTATTCAAAACAGTATCATGACAGGGTTGAAATACTAGGTTCTGTGTCTTTGGGGACATAACCCTACCTAGTCCTCAGGCTTAGAAATTTTTTTTTAAGATTTATTTATTTTTATTGGAAAGGCGGATATACAGAAAGAAGGAGAGACAGAGAGGAAGATCTTCCATCCGATGATTCACTCCCCAAGTGGCCGCAATGGCTGGAGCTGAGCCAATCTGAATCCAGGAGCCAGGAGCTCTTCCAGGTCTCCCACGTGGGTGCAGGGTCCCAAGGCTTTGGGCTATCCTGGACTGCTTTCCCAGGCCACAATCAGGGAGCTGGATGGGAAGCAGGGCTGCCAGGACTAGAACCAGCGCCCTTATGGGATCCCGAGCTTTCAAGGTGAGGACTTTAAGCACTACACTATTGTGGTGGGCCCAGGCTTAGAATTTGAATCCATGGAATCAAGCCCTGCCTGTTGCCCAGTGAAATTTTGAAATCCCACTGTCCTAAATCTGCTACTTTCTCCTACATTGATCCACAGGGAATAATAATTTGTTGTGAGTACTAAATGAATAATGCATATAAAAGGTGAACATGGTATCTAGTACATAGTAAGTGATCAAAGAAAATAGCTATTATTTCCTGACTCACCACCACTGGGAAAGAATAAAATCATCCCACAGCGGACCCTTGTGCTACTTATGTAAGCTAATGCGGCATGTGTTTTTGCTGAACTAAATTATATGCCGTGTTTCAGAGCAATGAGCCAAATACATTAACTGTTCTGGAAACAGATGAAGCCTGCCTATTTTGACTAAATATATAGATAATTAGAGTCTAGACTATCTGTTGATAGGCTTGGGGAAGCATAATAAGAACAATCATGCCATAATAGAATAATCCACAGGGCTAAAAGAATCAGAAGTTTCGCAACACAGATGAAAAACAACTAATTATATTGATGTCAGAAATCCATTATTAGCTGAAGCTTCTTCCAATGCTCCAATGTTTGTTCTATGTTGTAACAGCTCCCTGATAGCATAGACAATGACCCCCTTTGTGGTCTGCTGTTGAAGTCTTTTCTTTCCCTCACACATAGTTTGCTAATATTATCAAGTCAGATAAAACCCTATTCCGTAGTTTTACATTATACATTAACATCATTCATTCTTTGATGTACTTGCTCCCGCAGATGAAAGGTCCTTACAGATACTTTTATTCAAAGCCAGAGAGCTAATTTCTGTAGGAATGGTATTGATTTTTTTCCCCCTGGTAACAAAGCTTGAGTTAATACCAGTTGCATATTCCAATGTAAAACTCTAAAATCCTCAAAATCTGTGCTGAAAAAGTGCTGACATGTCACAATAAGAAATTTACAAATGATAAAACTTTCTTTCATGCACAAAATGATTTAAAATTGTATAAACTACATTCTCACTAGGTCTAAGAGGTACATATGAAATATTAATTAATTCTGTGCTTAGATCTGGTTCATCTCCCAAAGATATTATCTTGTCTATACATGTAAATATTGTGTGTGTGTTGTTCCAAATTTCTTTTAAAAATCCGAAAAAGTTCTGTTGTCAAGCATTTTGGATAACGAACACCCATCTGTGTTTGTGCATTGTTAAAGGAACAATTCCTGTTAACAAAAAGAACTCTTTTTAAATAAATGGTCAAAACCAAATGCTACATGGAGAGGGAAAAAAATGGTGTAAAATATATGGCTCTGGGTCAGCCTAAGGGTAGAGAACCAGATGTAAATATTAGAATTGCACGTCTCCAGGGCAAGCATTACAGAACAGGAATTAAATCTCTGCTAGGGATGACTGTACCCATAGAGATTACCTGGGATAAGGTTCCACATTCATTTCTGATTCAGCTTCCTGTTAAAATACATCTAGGAGGCCTCAGATGACAACCCAAGTACTTGGTGTCTGCCCACAGGGGAGACCAGGTAGAGTTCCTGGCTCTAGGGTTTGGCCTGGCCCAGTCTGCATTGCGGACATTGGAGGAGTAAACCAACAAAGAAGGACCCTCCTCTCCTTCTCTTTCTCCCTTCTTTCTGTCATTTCTCTTTCTATTTCTTTCTCTCTGCCTTTCAAATTAATTTTAGAAATCACAGAATTTCTGGATTCCTGTTCATTTGCAGTGATGTGAGGAAGGTGGCAGGACATAAGCAGGGCTATGCTTTTCTTCATTGTAAACTTCAGAGTCAGGGTGAAGGTCAGAGTCTGAAAAATCAAATCAAGCTGTGCATCAATGAGATGGTTGGGGGCTCTGGATCAATGCGACGCACTTCCTGGTTAGTGTGAGCAGCGCAGTGCTCACTGCGGCTCTGTGCTGAGTTTTTCAGTAACTGTTAGTAAGATGAGCAGGATAAAGACCATGGGAGGAAGTATTTTTTTGTTTGTTTTATTTTGTTTTAGAAATTTCTATATAAAATACTTGTTCCCCTGCTCACTACTGTGTGGCATAATAGTGAAAGAAGATGATTAAAAGAAAATGCTCATTACTTAGATCAGAAGCTGGTAAGGTCGTTATTTAAATATTAATGTGTTTGCTTGCTGAAACTGAGAGATCTAATGTTCTAGCATCCGCTGGGATAGAATACATGTGGCAATGATGGTCAGCAGGATTCGGGACCGCAACTGGTCTTTTACGTCAAAGCATCAAGTCACAAACAAAGCAAAGCAAAACAAAACAAAACAACCGCCTCAAAAAAAAAATGTTTCATTACTGACACATATTAGGAAGCTGGAACCTGCCTTGATTCACAACCAAAGGTCCAAACTACCACATCATGGAAGGAGTTAACCAATGGTCTCGTAGCATCATAAGGAAACAGATGCTGGCCAGGAGCTAATCTGGAGTAGAATTCTGGGGTAACTATGCCAGTAGTTAATCTTTGTTCTGGAGATATGTAGATTGTGGCAGGAGGTAAAGGGATGCTAAAAAGAAATTCAGTCCAGGGCATTGAGACACACACTAAGTTGCCAGGAACTTAAGATATTCAGAACAGCTGTTTTGACTTGTTTGTTTGTTTTTTAACCAACCAGTGGTTGATCTTTCCTTATTTTAGCAGCTATCCTGACCATATTTTTTCTAAATATGATTGCTAGGTATTTATAATGAGGCAACCCCCTTCAATATCCTTCAATGTCCTTCAATATCAGTAGGGAGAATGCCTGAACCTTGTGATAAGCCGGGCCTCACATTTGTATCATGTTTTTCTAGACTGAGTTTTCTGACTCAGTCTTTAAGGTTGAACTTTACATGTTGCTAAAGGGAGATTTGGCTCAGGTTTGAAATAACGCTTGTTCTGCTGGAGACCATGGCAGTCACTTGCACATCCTGCTACTTAGTCCTGGTCTGGAAGGACCAACTTGGCCATTGGTTAAAGTACGAGACAGGATCATCTCCTTGCAAAATATCCAGGAAGCCGGTTTAGGCTCCTCATCTACCCTGTCCAGGTAGTAACCACATCACTCTGGGTCTTGTGCTGAATAGTAATCACTCCTTCCTTATAAACTCAGTTTTTGTTTATTTCTGGGGGGGAAAGGCAGTGCTGGGAAAACAAGATCTGTATCAATGCCGCTGGAACATAGTAAGACAATAACGAGATTTGTGGACCCTCAGTTCTCAATGGTTTTTTTGCCATCCCCAATCAAGAATATTTGTATATTTAATTTCTTCTCACTTATCTAGGAACCATTCACTCCATTGGATATCTTTGAAATCAGCTCTTCTGATTGCTCACCACATGTTCTTAGAAAAATAACCTTCTTTACACCAATAGTACAGCAGTCCAGAAATTGTATTTATAATCTTTAAAAAGGAAGTCAATACTGCTTACTCTGCAATCAAATCCCAAATGGCCTTTTTTGTTCTGTGATTGTTGGCTTGGAAACACTCATGGTCTCTTCAAGGAATTATAACGTAGTTGCAAATTCCTTTAATATCTTCAGATAAAGGCTGTTATATTAATTCATTATGATTAAATGCATTATTAGAGAATCTCTATTTGCTTTTGCTATATTTAACATTTTAAACTTTCAATATATTGCTATCTCTAATTGCTATCCCTCAGAATTACTGTATGAGATGAATGAGAATTATACTTGTGCGCTTCATTCTTTTTTAATAGGATAAGAGTGGAAATGCAGAGGGCTTGTTTTGCTCACACAAATCAGGGGTGAAAATTTTATGTCAGCAACTTCTAATTCTGGCCATTCGGTAACATGAGGAAGACCTGAAACACCCCCGGACATGCTGGCTGGTTGGTTCAAAGAAAGCAAATGAAACCTGAAAGTCCATTAAGGACAGGGATGCTTCAGAAGTGTCGATAGTGAGAGCAAAGGAGTTAGTTGCTCTTGGTGAATTGCAGCCCGGCTTTAATTCTACATGAAAGTAGTAGGTAAGACACTAAACCTGAGCTGAACGTGTACATCTTCCCCAAATTTCTAGTTTAGAGCCCAAACACCCAAGGTAAACAGTATTTGGGGATGAGAAATGTGGAAGGTATTTAGGATTGCATGCCGTTATGAGGCTGAGATGACCATGATGTGCGTTCAGGAGCAAATGCAGCAATGAGATCTCCCTGTTCCTGTCGAGTGTGTGAAGACACACAAGAAGATGGCCATCCACAAAGGAGGAAATGGGCCCGTGCCAGAGCTATGCTATGCTATGCTGGCATGCTGCTCCTGGACTGCCAGCAGCCAGGCCTATAAGAAAACAAGTTTTTGTTGGTTTAGGTTATCCCATCTACTGAATTTTGCTATAACAGTCCAGGGAAAAAAATGAAAGGGAAATTTTTCTTAATGACTAAACCACAGTTCGGTGCCTCACGTCGCCTTCTGGCTTGAATTCAGCTCATCAAGTGGGTTAAACTTGCACCACCACCCCCCCGATTAAAAAAGTAATGTTATTCCCTCTTCCGATTAGTTCCTGCCAGAAAACAATGCTGCCTTAATGCAGATCAGAATGGGTTCTAGTAAGAAAAAGCAGGCTAAAAAGGATAGTGAGGAGCAACAGAACTCACAAATCATCTATGTAGACTTTCACCGTGAGTGGGAGTGAGTGAAAACAGCAGAATTAGAACTGCAAACTTGAGATAATAGACCGTCAATCTGAAGCAGAATATAATTAGTATGTTTACAGTAATTAGGTTGAGGAAGAATTGAACCCATAAGAAGGAATAAGAAAATGTGAAAAAAATACTAGACGTGTCAGTGAAAAGATAATCATAATGATAACAAAAGATAAATCAATCTTTTGAATGGATGCAATGGCACAGTGGTAAAATGAAGGGTTGGTGAGCTAGGAGGCTTTTAGATAGAGCTGTCACTGGCAGATGATGAGAAGTAACTAGGAAGCAGATTGATAGCTAAGAAACATGGAAGATGGAATTAGGAAATCCCAATTTTAGTATAAAAGTTTTGAGGAAATTTGCAAAGAATTCAGACTTACAAAAGAAACATTGTTTGTGGTTACATTGAAAACATAAACCTAAAGAAAGGAATATGGTATGAGACTTTCATGTACTTCTCTTGCCAGAAAGAAAAAAAACCCATTGAAATCATTCTTGTTCATGTTAAGAATTAGAAAAAGTTGCAATAATGTGTGTGTGTGTGTGTGTGTATGTGTGTGTATGTGTGTGTTGCTGATATAAGGAAAAATAAGTGCAGGCCATAATGTTAATCATTTTTAAAGATAAAATTCTAATCAAACCTTCTCTACTCCACCCACCAATCACCCAAACACAGTTTAGTATGCAACTGTGGCTGTTTTGAGATATCTTTCAAATGGTCTCTCCCAGAACCTATTATTCTTGGAAGGGAAGACTTCATGAATGCCGAGGCGCTGGGAGCCTTGTGTTACAATGTGTCTCACCCATGGTTGTCACTCAGTAAATACTAGTCCTTACCCAGCCCGCACTAAGCTAGGGATCTAAAGCATGGAAGGTCTCCATGCAAGTTTCTTAATGTAGCTTTCCAACACTGTTTCCTGACATTGTCTTTTAGAAACTCCGCATCTCATCCAAATTAAGCTCATTTCCAGCTTCCACATATCTCATTCAATTTCATGGAGTTTAATTAGCTCCAAAAACCGTCCTCTGGATTGTTTGTGCACAGATCCTTTAAAATTCATCTGAGGAGCAACTTCTAGCAGGAGTCCTAATCTAACATTCCAGTCAACAATAACCCCTCCTTCCTTAACAGTCTGTATTTTTATAGTAAAATGTGTACTCTGCGATGGTATTTATCATTCTCCTAAGTATGGGTTATCTTGATCTTCTGTCTTAGCAGATTGGAATCTTGAATGTCCCATGTTTCAAAATCAATTGACATATGCTTTTGGGAGTGTAGTGTGAAGTTTCAGTACACGTGTACAATGTGTAATGATCACATCAGGATAATTGGTACATCCATCACCTCAAACATGTATCATTGCTTGTGTTGGGTGCCCCACTTGCATTATGAATTGCAGACTAAAGTTATTTATCCATAGCATTCATTCACAGTCATTATGGAATACAAAAAAGGGGGGCTGGCGCATTAGCCTAGCAGCTAAAGTCCTTGCCTTGGTTGTGCCAGATCCCATATGGGTGCCTGTTCTAATCCTGGCAGTCCCACTTCCTGTCCAGCTCCCTGCCTGTGGCCTGGGAAAGCAGTCGAGGACAGCTCAAGGCCTTGGGAACCTGTACCCACGTAGCAGACCCTGAAGAGATTCTGGACTCCTGGTTTCAGATCGGCTTAGCTCCAGCAGTTGCGGCCACTTGGGGAGTGAATCATCAGACAGAGGATCTTCCTTTCTGTCTCTCCTCTCTTCCTCTCTGTCTCTCTGTAATCTAACTTTCCAATAAAAATAAAATAAATTTTAAAAAAAGAACAGCCAGTTGATTCTTCAGAATCATGTATTTCTTAAGTGAATTAATTAAAGATAGCGAAGTGACCATGGCAAGTTTTCTTTTAGCTTACCTAGCAAGGTCCCTTCCCAATCTTCTCTATACGGCGGGAACATCCAGAATGCTGGAAAAACGCCCTTGCCGGGATGTGCTTGCTTGGGGGTGGGGGGATGGCATGTGTTATTCATTACATCACATATAACCTTTTCCAGTTTGCAATCAATCTTTCTTGGAAGGCTGGTGTCATTTAAAAAAGTGTTGCAGTGTGCTGGAAGGGGAGACAATCTGAGCTGGCTACAGTCTGTGAATACAAATACCCTATTTAAAGGTCCAAACATGAAGGAGGAGGATGTACTAAACACATCATTTTCCTTCCGAGTGATTGAAAAGGGATGGAACGTTGAAGCCTTGTTGCGTTTCAATGCATTGATTTTTTTGCTACCTATTTTTCTCAGGTTTGTCAGGTACTTAAGAGTCTATTTCAAGTTGCCTGCAGACTTTTTTTCTCGTGTTTCTTAAAACTATTTGTGATTAAATTGCCTGCTTCGTCTTCCAGGCTCTAACGGTTCTCTTCCTGCTAAACCCTGGTTTTTTCCTATTCTTTAGTTCTGTTTATCATCTTTATTTTCCACTACACTGCTTGCTTTTGGTATCCCCACCAATTTTCCTGTTTCTTGATTCTCTGTACACTCTCATATTTGTTCACCTGTCTATGCATTCAGCAAATAGATTCCAGGCACCATCTAGGATCAAACATGGCCCTGGTCAGGGACAGAGACGGGGGCCTCACATTTCTGAGGGTGGCAGTCTGGAATAGTGATGGAAAATCTGAGAATGTAAATCATGTATGACAGAATGAGCAAGCCCAGGATCAAATCACACATTTAATCATGATGCCACCTCCGTGAAAATATTGAAGAGGAACATTGATTATGGGACCAAAAAAGAAAAAAAAAGACAGCTAAAGATTCTTGAAGGAAACCCGTATTAAATTGTAAGTAAAAAGTTGGCAAAGAAGCGGGAATTCCAGATGTACCAGAATAAAACAGCAAAGGCAATGGGATGTTTATTAATAGCGGGCTGATTGAGAGTAGCTCTCGAACTGCTGTCTTTGGCCCATTGTACTGGGCTCCTAGACTGTTTTCTAAATTGCACATGGTTATACATGGGCCCTAATTCTATTGTGCAAGAATCTCTGTCCATTAGCAAGTTTAACTTTGAGCACAGTAACTTGGAAAAGATTGGGTAAAGATTACGGAGAGAGTACGCTGGTAAGTATTAAACAAATTGACTTGGTTAATGTGAATGTGGATTTGGTGTGAATGAAAGGGTAGCTGGGGAGGCTCTTAGCTAATTACTATCGTCTCAAATCAGATGATTCCCATCGGAGAGTTGAATGGTAATATCTAGTGCCTATCGGGTGCCAGCTGTGGTACCAGGTATTCTCCAGATTCTTGGAATATTCTCTATTTCTTGCAATAAATAGTCCACCTGATCTTTTTCCACATCCGGGTCAACTAAGTCCTTTCAGAATCATAAGGCCACACATGTTGACTTCATTACCATGAGCATTCTTTACTTCTTTGTAAACATCCACCTTGCTGGGTCATGCTAAAGATCTATAGCTTTTTTTTAAGATTTATTTTTATTGGAAAGGCAAATATACAGAGAGAAGGAGAGACAGAGAAGAAGATCTTCCATCAGATGGTTCACTCCCCAAGTGAGCGCAACGATCAGAGCTGAGCTGATCTGAAGCCAGGAGCCAGGAACTTCCTCAGGGTCTCCCACGTGGGTGCAGGGTCCCAAGGCCTTGGGCCATCGTTGATTGCTTTCACAGCCACAAGCAGGGAGCTTAATGGGAGAAAGGGCCACGGGGATTAGAACCGGTGCCCATGTGGGATCTCGGTGCATTCAAGGTGAGTACTTTGGCTGCCGGGCCCAATTATCTATAGCTTTTTTTTTGTTTGTTTACCAGAGCCACTGCATTCTCCATTTTCTTCAAACTTTCTACAGGATCACTTATCTACTCTTTTGTAAAAATTCATTTGTTTGTTGGAAAGAGAGAACTCCCATCCTGCTGATTGACTCAAATAGAAGCCTCTGGTCCACTGAGACAACGGGTGCCATTTCAGACTGAACTGATTGTGCCCAGACTTATTCAACAAGAAATGTAACTTTCTTGTTTAAAGATGCTGTCAGAGGCCTTTGGTGTCAGAGCCCTGTCTGTGACCTGACCGCATCCCGGAGACCATCCTGCACCTGCACTGGTGTTCACGCTCTGCAGATCATTGGCGACAGCTTTGCCACCTCTCACGGGCACAACACCGCCCTCCTCTCCTTTCATTTGTTACAGGTTGTTTTTTAAAAGGTATCTGAAAGGCAGAGCAAGAAAAACAGGGCGAGGTCTGCGCTTTGCTGGTTCGTTCTCCCAATGCTTGCAGCAGCACTGACAGGCAAGCGAAGCCAGGGACCCAGACAGCCATGTGTCTTGCGCATGCCTGGCAGGACCTAAGCCATCACTTGCGGTTTTCCCAGGGTGCACACTGACAAGAAGCTGTTTAGGAAGCAGGAGAGACAGTACTTCAGTCCAGGAACTGCCCAACAAGAAGCAAGCATGTTAACAGTGGCTTCGCCTCCTGCTCCCAACACCTGCCCCAACTCCTCCTCTTTTACACATTCTCGTCTTTGGAATTACCTCGGATGGTCCCCCAACCTCTCAAGTCAGAGCTCTTAGCCACGCTCACCTGGGCAGTTTGGAAGAAGTCATAACTAGGACTCATTTTCTTGGTCTGTGGTGTGGTCCTGCCATGACTATGCTGTCCTCTGCACATTATTCACATCAGCTAATTGCATCTCCTAGTTACTGTTACCACCACTAGGTGGGTGATTTTACTTTATTTTTTTTTATTGATTGCATTGCATTATGTGACACAGTTTTATAGGCACTGGGATTCCCTCCACCCCTCCTCCAACCCCCCGCATGGTGGGTTCCTCCACCTTGTTGCATTACCACAGTTCAAATTCAGTTGAGATTCTTTCATTGCAAGCATCTACCAAGCATAAAGTCCAGTATCTTATTGTCCAGATAAGTTCAACGGTTTCTTGGGGAGACCATCTCTGGTCTGAGGGTAGAGCCGGCAGAGTATCATCCCGATCAATTAAAAGCACCGACATTACATCAGTAACAAGAGAGGAGCTTTCTCTGGTCCTTGCCTGGTTCCGACTTTGGGTCCCCACCCTCTCTCGTAATGATCATCAGGATCGCTCCAGGTGGGTGACTTTAAAACCAGTTACTCTCTTGGGCCCGGCACGATAGCATAGTGGTTACAGTCCTCGCCTTGCATGCCCAGGATCCCATATGGTTGCTGGTTCTAATCCCGGTGGCCCTGCTTCCCATCCAGCTCCCTGCTTGTGGCCTGGGAAAGCAGTCGAGGACAGCCCAAAGCTTTGGGACCCTGCACCCACGTGGGAGACCTGGAAGAGCTTCTGGCTTCTAATTTCGAATTGGCTGAGCTCCAGCCATTGCGCTCACTTGGGGAGTGAACCATCTGATGCAAGATCTTCCTCTCTGTATATCCGCCTTTCCAATATAAATAAATAAATAAATAAATCTTTTTTTAAAAAAAGTTGGTTACTCTCAGATCTCTCCCTTGAGCTTCAGACCAAATATGCAGTACCCAGTGGGACAGTTCCAATGGATATTTCATGCTTTGCCAATTTTTCATTATGTCTTTCCACTTGCCAAAAACATTCTTATTTCTTTTCTGTGTGAATAATATTGCATAGTGATCATT
Source organism: Ochotona princeps (assembly GCF_030435755.1). Taxonomy (NCBI): domain Eukaryota; kingdom Metazoa; phylum Chordata; class Mammalia; order Lagomorpha; family Ochotonidae; genus Ochotona; species Ochotona princeps. Next base: position 11,593,090 of record NC_080851.1, read on the forward strand.
ACAAGTATTACATAATATTCACCATGACTATCCACATAGTTGTAAGAGCTGGAAAATTCCCGTTGCCCAGCAACTCCCCTCATTGCTTCCGTCTCCCAGCCAATGAGACATTACGCGTAGTTTCTATGTTAGCATCTCTCGCGTACATTTGCTTCTCTTCATCTTCTGGATCGTCGCTCTCATTCTTGCCTGTACAGCGTGTCTGCTATAGTCTTCCAATCATTTCCCCACACAGCAGTGTGAGGGAACACTTTAAAAGGCATACCCAATGATGACATTTCATTGCCTAGAATCTTTCAAGGGTTTCCTTTTGCTTTGCGATGAAAATCAAATGCTTTTCCCTAGCCCAGAAGACACTGTATGAGATGGGCCTTTCCCTGCGCCTTCCAACAGAGCCATCCTCCTCCACCTGCCCAGGCCATAAACAGGGAGCCAGAAGGGAAGTGGAGCAGCTGGGACATGAACTGGCCTCTCGTCTGGAATGCGGACACTTACAGGTGGAGGTTCAGCCGACCGAGGCATCATGACAGCCCCTCCAGAATTAACTCTAAAGATGTATTTATTTGTAAACCTGAAATGAAATAACGTATCCATTATAACAGTGTAAGAAGAGAAGGCATTAGTCAAAATATCCATCAATAAAGTTCTGGATAAATGAAAAATTAAAGCATATTTCCACATAGGAAGTTGTACAGCCACGAAAAAGAACGAGGGATGTCTTTGTGTGCTACAGGGCATCCCTCAGGCATACATTGTTAGAACATTTTGAAAGCATAGATATTTGTGGGAAAAAAAGATGGATGAAATATCTTTTTATATTTGCTTGTACATGTATGAAATCTTAGAATAGATGGAAAAGAAAGTGAGAAGGTAGTTATCTATGGAACGAGGTATTTTAGGGAATTTGGGGGATTAGTGGGGAGGGGAAGTTTGTCAGTATACTTTTTAATATTTGAAAAGACAAACTTAATATTTTCAATGTATATTTAAAAACCAATAGCAATAGAGTGGAATTCTGAAATTCTAAGTTAGATATGAGGTGCTGGTGCTAAAATGCTACTGTCATAAGTTGGATGAGCAGGGCTTCTAAACTCAGAATGTCAGCTCTAAAGTGAGTGCTGGTAGCTTGTTGAGAGAAGCTATCTTGTGGCAACAGTGCCCCCTACAGGACATGTTGATGATCTTCTGTTTGTTTAATTCTCAGGTTGGAGGTACAATATGGATAAAGGAGGTTTTCCATTGAAACTGATAGGAAAAAAGAGCTTTGAATTATTGTGGTAGATTTACTGTTAGATACGCCAGGATACAAATGATTTCTCTCTCCTTGACTGTCTGCATTGCCTTAGGCAGTCATCTGCGCATTTTTAAAGCATCTACCTCACCACAATTGGTGCCTGCTAATATTTGAAATGAATTGTGTCATTGAAGGAATATCACCTGGTGACTAAAATGTGAGTGATGATTTTTTTCATACCAGAAAAAAAACACATAGTCCCCAAGATCTGCCTCAATAGGCAGTGAAAACCTCAATAAATGCCGCAACAGTAGTTAAGAAGCTATGAAGATTCAACCAAGTCCCTCCCCGTCCGGCAAGATTGCCCAGGTGGAAGAGAGCTGGAGAGAGAGAGACAGAATGAACGGAGGGAGAGGGAAGGGGAGAGGGCCAGGTGTGACGCCGCCATTTGAGTCTTGCGTCCAGACAGCCTGCAGGTAAGATTCGCCGCTGGTTTTGCAGTTGTAGCAGCAAAAGATCCCTTTTACTAAATTATGAAAGTCAGTTGAGGTGTTGGATTTTTTTTCCTGGTAATTGAAGGACTCTGGGCAGTTTCTAATGGTGCTGAACCTCACTCATAATAAATGAAATCAGAAATGAGATAGCGTTTCTATCTTTTATATGGGGAATAAAAGGAAAATGAAAATTGATCATGTATCATGTTGATCAAGTTGTGGGAAAGTAAGCATTCTCATATTTGACTGTCAACCCCAAAAGAAGTCAGATTATCTCTCTTTGTCAAGAATTGCAGGCATGTGTAATGTGGCCCACAAGGTACCCCGACAAGTGCAAAGTGAGGTGTCTCTAAGATATGTCCATGAGACATCGGTCCAAAAACAACAATAGGACTCAACTCAATTTTTCACTCTTGGAGCAATGGTTTGATGCATTGGAGGACTCCAAATACATTGAAAGGGATACCTAATTTCTTCACAAACGAATCATGCAACGTTCGCTAGTGTGTGGAAAGAAGAGGGAATATTGCTGTAATTAGTGGTTAAAAGTGGTGGGAGAGGAATTCATGTTCATATTTAGTTGCATTTGGATGCAAGTCCCCGGACAAATAAACAAGATTAGACTATAAATGTTTCAATTTTGATTCCTGCAACTTCCTAACCTATCCAAAAATAGTAAGAAAATATCAGGGCAGAGTCCTAACTTCAGTGTTGGAAACACAGAATTCTAACCCCTGGGGGGAAGGGGAGCGCTTTAGACTGAGTTACATAGGGACTGTGCTACACGTTCTAGAATTTCTGACACTTTCTAGCCCTGAGAGCAGCTGCAGAGCTGAAAGCAATAGCCTGAGGTTGCAGTGCCACCTGCAGGACAGCCCCACGTACTGCACCTTGTGTCTGTGCTTTGGAGGGGGAGGGGCGGCGTTGGACTTGAACAGGGCTTCTTTATTAAGGAGTAGTGATTTTTCCCATTAGAATTTCTAACCGTTGCAAATCTAATTTTTGTGAAGGAGTGTGGGAGAGTGAAGCTAAACACCTCTGATGACAAATATTGACTTTTCTAATTCACTTTGCTGTCGTCCCCTTGCACCTCTGTCCCCCGCCCCACCATGTGGTTTCAGGTAAAGAAGGAATGTAGTATTTCTGAGCCACAAGGTCTACATTTGCAAGATGCACAAGGTTCTGTCTCGATTGCAGGCTAGTATCTCACAGGGATAGTTTGCCAGGTGAGTTTTAATCTACCCGAGACCAGCTTGCGATTTCTCAGCCCGTAAGACACCCCCAAACACCGCGCACTCTCTCAACAAGACGGAACAAGTAAACACACACAAGAGAGAGACCTCCTTCCCCGAGGTCCAAAGAGCAAAGGGGCTCCCGGCGACAATGGCCACAGATGGGATAGTCTGGACACAGCTGGACGGGATAGTCAGCTGCCCTGAGTCCGTCCACTCAGAAACCAATGGGTCCTTTGCAGTTCTGAGTCTAAAGCGGCAACTGCTCCAGCCCAGAACTTTCTACTATTGCTCGCTCCTTTCCAAATGGGTTTCTCCAGTAACTGTCTTATTCTTTCTCTGTCCCCTTGTGTATCGCTTGTATGGTGGCCCTGACTGGGTGAGAAGGAGCCACATCAGAACCTGACCAAGAAGGATCCAGAAATCCTGGACGGAGAACAACAACTAGATGAACGTTTGCATAGTCCCTCTCCTAGGGGAAGCGATGTTTTCACAGCATCCAGTGATGACTTCCTAAGGTCGACATGGGTCTATTTGAAGGGACAAATGTTAATAGAAGGATGTGTGTCATGGATGTTGGTGGTCTGAGGCGTGGATCACACCAAACACCTGGAAGGTTAACCAGCCAGCATTTATTGGCCCTTCCTCATTTAACAGCAACTTGATATTTCACTGAGCAGCTGGAATCCCTGTTTTTCACTTGGTTCCTTGGTTAGGTGACTTGTGTGGCTCAGGCCTGGCCACCAGCGACTGCAGCAGAATATTGCATCGCCCCCGCCAGTCAGCTTGGAGAGAGTCCAAGCCAAGTCTCCGCTGACATTAGAGCTATGAGGATGAAGAGAAGAGGAGGCCGTGTGGGACTTGGACCTAAGGCAGAGACAAGCGCATGCCAAGAGGAGAGAGGGTAAAGTTACACAGCTGTGGGTGAGGTTTACCTTGTGAGTAAGCCCCACTGGAAATTCTGCCTCTTACAGACCGTTGACAACAGAGCCCTTCTTGCTTAAACCCAATGGAGAAGGCATCTGACATGCAAGAAATTTACATCATTCAAAGAGCTCTCGAACCAAACTGAAGGCTCAGCTTCATAGATAACAAGAAGAAATAAGAAATCAAGTGGGTACCATTTTTTTTTGTCTCAGATTGGTTAGCAAAAGTCCAAAACATACTGCAAACTACTTTGGGAGGAGCAATTTAGAAATGCTTAGAAAAGGACAAATTCCTAATTTGTCAGACATACTCAGATACTTTTTACAATGCTTAAACTATGCACACAGCTATGCATCTTAGTATTATAATTTACATACTCACAAGTAACTAGGTAAATGTAGATGCCTCTTTAAGGTGACAATACTCCGAAGCTAGCGACAGAAAGAGCAAGCAGGGGACATTTTTAATGTACTGACAAATAAGATTGTGTAATATTATATGGAATAATGAAAAGGGAGGGAAAATGTCATAGTATCTTTTAAAGATAGATAGAATGGTTAATTATGAGTGTGTGCATAAAATAGTCCTTGGAAATACAAAAGGAACTCAACTAATAATATTGCTAACCTGTGGAGTGGGGCAGATAAAGAGGGGATATTTTTTAGCATATCCTTTTTGTAAAGTGCATTGGTTTCTGAGCCTTATAACTAGGTTACCTATGCAAATTTAAAGAAGAAAAACATTTTTAAAATGCCCTTTCTGATACTTAGAGTTATAGTAGAACTTAGAGATCTTGACATTGATGAGTGAGTCAACTTCTTCCGAGTTCTAGAATATGGTCTGTTGTGACCCCGAGGGACTGCAAAGCTAGAAACAGCTGTGTGAGGATGAGGGTGGCACCTGCAGGAAGAAGTGAGTTTTTTTTTTTTCTGGCAGAGGAACTTAACGGGAAATGGAGAAGGCTGGGGGTGAGTGTCAGTCCCCACCCACACTTGCTGGATATGAAAGTTTGGCTAATAGTAAGACAGATAACGCAAGTCAAGCTATTTTTATACAATATCCTGAGGGAGACAGCGGGACATGGAGAAGCAAAAGGAAGCTACTTACAAGTGCTGGCTTTGTCCCCTGCCAGCTGTGTGCCACTAGGCAAAGCTGCTCCGCTAGGCAAAGCTACTCCACTAGGCAAAGCTGCTCCACTAGGCAAAGTTGGTCCACATTTCTGAAACATAAAAACCCCGTGAAGGGGACACAACTGACCTCACGGGTTTTTCTCCTCCTAACTTGCCAAGGAGTCTTACAGGCTGAGAAATCTATTTGCAACAAGTAGTAGTAGCTTGCCATTTCTGAGCCCCTGAGGCAACCCCAGGCCTTCAAACCCTTGTTCAGGAAGCGAGATGGCTAACCAGATGTTGCAGTCCACATTTGGAGGTGCATCGGAACCAGGGAGTCTCTCTCCAAACGGGCACATGGAAGATAATGGGAGAAGAGAGCCTTCTCCGGTGGCTAGAATCCTAGGGTCAGAGTCAGGGCTCCGGAAGTGCACAGGTAGCTTAGGTCCGAGATCACTGGGTGCCGTGTCCATCCCCTCGTTCCCCACTAGAAGGCGCTGTTTCTGTTCTTGCCATCTCTCCCTGTTAGAACAGAATGCGAGCACCTGTCCAAGAAGGATATTCGTCACCCAGAGATCTGGGTGTGCAGCAATAACCAGTCACTTTATTGAGTGTAAGGGTTGTTCACCTTGTCTCCCTTGGGACGTGGAGGAGGAATTTTATTACGAGTAGTGGACCCGCATACATCAGTAGGTGATACTATTGATAACAGTGCAGGGCCGCCGCCTGAGCAGAGGGCTGAGTTATCTGTGGTTCAAGCCTGGACAGCCGGAGCTGCACACTCCCCACTCACAGTGATGGCTCAGGGACAGGCACGGGACACCAGACTGGGATCAGTGAGACCTGTGCTGCTGCTGCTGCTGCTTGGAGGAGTCACACACAGGGAGAGACACACACAGCAGAGCCAGACCTGATGAGACTCTGCATTACCTTGGTCAAGATGTATCTCTAGATGTACTTCTGTTTATGGGAATCTTATCTCTGGTGGTTAAACCAATGAACTTGTGTGCTTTCTCCTACTTGGAACTGAGGTGAAATCAAAAGATGTTATTCTTCCTCATAAAAGAGAGAGAGAGAGAGAGAGAGAGAGAGAGAGAGAGCTGCAAACTGACACCACAGCAGAACAACCTTATCTCTGTTGTATTGATAGACTTCCAAATATTTGACCATACAGGGCTGGGAGAAGATAGCATTCAGGTACCAGACAGGAATAAGGCTATTAACTGTCACAACCCCTCTGTGGGGATGGAAAGGGGTGGGAATTTTGTGAAAGTTATAGCTGGCCTATCCTTTGACTTGGAAAGTCCGTGTTCTCCCTGAATCTCTGGTGCCCACTTACCCAGCAGAGGATGTGTAGTGTCCCCCAGCCCGCTTCCCCAGCCGGCCTCCATTCTCAGTCCCTTGCTGCCCGCTTTGCAGCCCAGGAGACTGGCCTCTGCTGGGTGTGGAGTACAGGACCCTGTACCTTCTGGCTTCATTTTGCTTAGTTTTTTTTCTCCCTCACTTTTATTTTTTCGGATTTCTTTATTGCTTTCTTGTTTTCATTTCTGTGTACTGTTAAGAGAACAGATGCAGTGCAGTTCATACATGCAGATCTGAGAACCTGATGATATTCCCTCCCTCCCTCCATCCATCCCTCCCCCCGTTCCTTCCTTCCTGGTTAGCTTAGTGCAGGTGCAGCGCTTCCGCAGGCTTGCGGAGTGAGGAAGCCACAGGCCAAGACATTTCTTCCATTGCCTGGTGCCTTGGCGAGTAATTCTGGAAGGAAATGTCTTTCTCTGTGTGGCCACAGGTCAAACCGTTGAACTTTTTCATGAGCTGTTAGCAGCCTCCGAAGACTCCAATTCTCTGTTGTCCCTGCAGACTAAATGCTGGTAACAGTTCTCTGTTGTGGCAGCCTCTGGATCTTCATCATCCCTTCCTGGTTCCGTTAGCTCCTAGTCCTCTGGGTGCACTGTGGACGTAGGGACTTCTATGTCTACTTATACATCAGCATATTCGTGTCACCTTAACATTTGTATAAGAACAGCGAAGTATATTCACTAGACACACCCAGTATACGTTCTATGCCAGTTTGGCAAAGCCATAGGATATGTTAATATTTTGGTGGGAATGATTCTGTGAGAGGGTTGGGGAATGAAATTCAGACCCAGTAAGGCACATTGTCTTTTACCAAGGAGATGGAGTCATACACTTCAAGGTCATACACTTGAAGACCTGAATAGAACAGGCGACTGACTTTCTCCAGGGTCCGAGGGAACATTGCGGCCTGACAAGCTTCATATGTGAGCATCACTCTTTCTGCTCTAGAGTGACCTGCCAGGCTTCCAATTTGACGGGGACATCGGTCCTGCAGACTCTAGTTCCGTCAACCTCCGTAATCATGGAAGCCAACACCTTGGAGTAAATGTGTTTCTTGGGAGAACCCCAAGGCACCATTCCTTTTAAGTCACAGTGAAACCTGCGTGAACGTGCTATTTGCTTGTTGCAGAGGCACTGACTGATGTAGCCAGCTGCATCAACAATGGCCTGAGGAAACGGCCCCTTCTCATAGGATTCTGCTGCCCGAGTGTTTGATGAGCACACAGATATTCTGTTCCAGAGGTTAGTGGGACATTGATAATCTACAGTGTGCACCAAGGCTACTGTTGCTCCTCAGTGGGGTGGGATGGTGAGACACGGTCAAGTGGCATGACTCCGAAGACAAGTAAAAAAGCCCATGGATTTGAACTTGTCACTCCAAGAGTGAGAGGAGAGTCAAAAAGCCTTAAAAATAGCCTGAAGTTCCTACCTAGAGAGCAGAGGGGTCTGAAAATCAGGACCAAGGGCTGCTTGAGATGTAAATACTGCATAAATGTTCAACGCTGGCAGTTGTTATATTGCAACTAAGGTACTGCTTAATGGGGAACGGGATTATGGCATTTTGAAGAGGAATATTTGGGACCCCATCCGTTAAGCTGAGAGTTTTAGAACCTAGGACCCCTTGAATCTTCAATGCTTGAAAAAGATCCCCATTCACCTTTTCCTCGTTCCCTAGGAAACTTGAGTTTCCTTCAGTAAATATACTTTGTTAACTTCCCCTAGGGAAGCCCCCACATTGGGGAAGTCAGTCTTCCTGCTACCCAATCTCTCCATCCCTTATTTATCTCCAGAATACAGTGAGAGTTGAATGCAAGCAGAGTCCAAAGAGAGACATGCAAGGCTCTTACTGGGAAGAAATACTCCAAATGTACTGAGGGATTTTGTCCATCTGTATTAGGTGTCTCAGGCACACGCATGGCACTGATTCTGAATGTATCTGATGACAAAGAAGGTTGTATTAGGCCAAATATGTTGTTGTGGAAGCACAGAGTCATTGAACTTTAGTGTTGGTTGAGAACTTGAGTGGGATTTATTGAAGAATGATGGTGGCCAACAGGTGAATCTATGATGCTAGATTTTTTTTTTTAGCAAGATACGAAGGGAAGATTCCAAAGACTGAATGAGATTAGAATATTGGAGTAGGTCTATTCATACGTAGGTGTCTTGGACTCCTGTCGCTCCTAATCGTAACTAGCAAGAAAGATCAGTAGACCAAGGCATTAAGAAAACCAGTAAACAGGAAATAATAAGCATCTTGAGTGCATTAGAGAGATACAGGCATGCTGCATTGGAGAAAATAAACTGTGGCAGTGCAGAGTCCTTCTCCAGTTATGATGATATTCCGGGCACTGAAGTGAGACAAACTCGTACACCTGCCAGCATCACTGGGAAGTAGTGACGGTGCATCATGAGCTTCTTTGGGAGTCAGAGCCAGGTGATTCCACATGTGTCTGCCCTGCTTTAACTTCTTTGCTAGGTAGCCAATAAAGGGAACAACTTTAACACCTTTTGGCAGGAGCTAATCAAGGCCTGTCGTATACTGGTAAATACAACCAGATCTCCAGACAAGCAAAACACAAACAAACCACAAAACCGCCAGAGTTGTAACACTTCAAAGTCTTTATGATGTATGGTAATGTCTCAAGTTCCTTGGGGACTAGTTTCAAGAGGATGCTTTAGTCCCTTATGTAAAATGGCCTTCTATTTGTACAGCACCAGTACAAATCCTCCTGCATCTATGATACAAAAACATAATGGAAATGCCGTGTAAATTGTTACACTGTATTGTGTGGGGGAATACAAACAGTGTTTTATAGATTTACCAGCCTAAGCTATCAGTTTCGTGAGCTGGCTGTATCATTCTAGAATTTCTGGTCTCTTGTAGCCTGAGAAATCAGAGCTGAAGAGATATTATAGGATTTGGTGGCACCTGTTGGACAAATTGGGATTTTGTGGATTTCTGTAACTTGAACATCTGTGTGTTAAAAGTGTATTTATTTTTATTAGAAAAGTAGATTTATTGAGGGAAGGAGAGACAGAGAAAGATCTTGCACTTGCTGGTTCACTCCCCAATGGCTGCAGAGGCTGGGGCGGAGCCAGTCTGAATCCAGGACAGCTTGGAAACAGAAGCTCCCAATCAGAGACCCATTGGACCTATAGTAGCCTGGCTTCAATCTTGTTACACCCTGAGCCAGGAACCCCGCTGTCCCCACCCAGGCTCCTAATGTACACAACTGTAGGAGAACTGCTGTTTGAGTCACTAAGTTTTTAGTCACTTGTTAACTCCTAATACATAATAAAATTTAAGTCAATTAAATGCCCTCCAATATGGAGCCAAATGAATGCTCATTTATGTAATGGAATACTCACCAGTTGTTTAAAATGTAAAGAAGCTATACATAATAATTGGCATAAACAACTTATATATATGTGTGTGTGTGTGTGTGTATTAAGGCACATAGCATCATGTAATATGCTGCTCTTTATGTCATGAAATATCTTTGTTTATATGAGAGTCCTTTAAAAGGTTCGTGAAAAGGTAGAATAAAAGATAAGTTTATGTTGGCGCAAAACTGAAATCCTTTCATATGCATGTATTTCAAAACCTGGGTGGGGTTTTTTGCACTAATATAAACTTACCTTTTAATTTCATTTTCCATAAGCTCTAGAAGTTTCCTCTGAATATAAACATTTTCTCCGGAATGACGCAGAGGAAAATAACTGTGGTTACCTGCTAACAGGGTCAGGGGGACAAGAGGTGGACAGATGGGAGGTCATAGAAAGGAGAGTGATTGCCAACTGCTGTTTCATACTCTGTGATATTTACATTATATAAATATTCTCTAATGAAAAATGAGAAATACCTTGTAAGACAGAAAAGAATTTTCATAATATGTGTATTTTAGCTGCAGAAACCTAAACACACAGTACATCAACATGAACTGTTAATCATATAAATTGACTACACTACACCAGTCTAGGATTCCTGCATTGTTTTTTAACTTTTTAATTTTTACTTTAGATTCTATTTACATAGTTGATCAGGATAGAAAGATCGAGGGTTAAGGAGAAGTGGGTGTAATCATTGTTTCTGATTTTTCTATCTCTTCTTCCTGTTTGGGGGACAAGGGGAAGAAGAGTGGAGAAGCTCTACCCAGCCTCCCAATCACCACAGTACCCATGGACGGGGAATGACCGCTTGATGTCAACCCAGGGTCCCAATGTGGCGTACATTTCAAGGGTGCTGCCCAGGTGGATGCAATAGTTCTGAAATGCTGTGGATCATGCTGGACTGTGAATGAGGAATCCCTTCCCATGTCCGTTGGCTGACATAGTTGACATGGTTGACCTTAGAGTCTTCATTCGCCCAGGTTTTTTCAATCGTCATATGGCTGGGGTAATTGTTCAATTTGTTCTGTTCTCCTGCCTCTGCTACGGTACCAGATGTCCTCTGTAGGCCCCAATGGGTGGCCATATCTTCCATGTGCAACAGGGCCTGCCTTCCACGTCTCCATCTTTTCCACTGAGGAGAATCAGTTCTTGCAGGAGGGCCCAAGGACCTGGGCCAGCTGACCTGGATCCCGCTTTGCCCCTGCCCCCAGGGCTCACGGACCCGGTACACATCGCGCTTTTCTGGCCTCTTACAGCCCCAATATATCAGAGCTGAAGCGATACTGTATGGTTGGGACAGCACCTGCAGGGCAAGCTGAGAATCTTTGTTGGTTTCAGCTTTCTCTAAGGCCTGCTTTCCACAAGAGTGAGTGCAGAGCCTGCTGTAGAAGAGCTAAGCAGCAAAAGCTGCAATTACTGATGAGATCATTTAACCAGACATATTTCCACAAATCACAATGGATAGCAAGTGCAGAGTGTGAGATAAAGCTGGGCTTCGGAGCTCACACACCTGCCCTCATATTTTCTCACAGCCATTTTAGGCGCATGAGTTTCTGAGCGCTGATTTCCTCAAGTGAAAAATATGCACAAAGCTGCCCAGTTTGTGAAGTGTGTGCGTGTTGGAGTGTGACGTGTGCCAGGCTTGAGGGTTGACATGCAGTTGTCCTCAGCAGGACTTAGTTAATATGTTTTAGTGTGTAGGTGGGTACTATTGCACTCCAAAGGTGAATGCATTCAAAGGTCACTGTGGATTCCATACTATGATGCCATTCTGCTTTTGCCAGCTTTCTACCTATGAGCTCATCTCGCCAGGCACAATGTAGCCTGTTTCCATCTCCTACTATATATTACTTGTACAACAAGCCCCCTTAGCCCTACCTAACGACTCCTCGCTGTACTTGTGCCTTGGAGCCATATTTTTAAACTGTTTATCTAATTTATTTTTCAGGAAAAAAAACCTGTAACTATTACTATCCTTTTTTTTTTAACCTAGCCAACCATGACATGAACTGATGATGTGATATTTTCTCCTCCAAGGATTGTTAGCAAGTTGAGCTTGATGTTCACTTTCAGAAAGGAACTATTCTGCTGATTTAATGAATATATGTATGTAGGGCATTGCTTTGTGAGTAACTGACTCCTGTATGTGTGTAAGACTAAAACAAAAATTCTATCAAGATAGAGAACACAATGAAATTCACCAATCATCTTAAACCACAGACACAGCTAGAAGATTTTGTAGCCTGGTGAAAGAAATATTTATTAGGGTAACAAACTAGACAGACGTGATATTTCAAAGAAATACAACTGATGTCAGAAAACAAATACAGAAGATGTGTTCACTTCTTTCTCTCATGATGTTCACCCCTAAAAGGGGAGAGAAAGACTCAACAATAAAGGATGAGATGATTACGGAGAATCCGGACAGAATTAGAAGAGGGAAGGAGAAGATGCAGGTGGCAGTGCATAGCATAAATATTAGGACAGAATGACCCGGGGGTCCCAGGCCTGTCGACTGACACTTGAATGAAGTACTTCAACAATTCAAAAATCAGGCCTTATGGACAGGGGCCAGTCATGATTATCTAAAGCATCTGTGTCGTCGTGGACAGAAGATTGACTCAGCTACAGGATAATTAATATATAATATGGCAAACACAGCAGCAATACTTCATATTGACAATTATACAACATTCCCAAACGGTTCTGTCAAGTAGAAGGGGTATACCAAATCCGATATCATGCTGTTTGACTATTAATGTGAAAATCAAAGGAATTGCTGGCATCCAGACAATGTAAATGCCATGTAGACAGTAATGATGGAAACGGATGTTTACAGGCTGGAAGGCTAGATAGTCCAAATGAAGGCAGTTTAAGAGCTAACCATGAAAAGTTTGTAGAAAGGTGAAACAAATGGTCTGGTTAAAGCTGGGAAAGAGGGCAGGGCTGTAATGCAAACGTAGATGGCAAGTTGTTGTCCAGCTGAGGACAGGGTTAGAACATTTCCAAGGTGGGAAATCCCTAAAAGAGAACAACGTAAAGTGTTGGGATGTGATCTCAGTTGAGACATGGATGATTAGCATTCTGCTTTTCAAATACTAAAAAAAAAAAAAAAAAAAAAAAAATTACAGAGATTATCAGTAGCAGGGTGGATCTGAGAGAAATAGACTAGAAGGCCAGAAAGGACATACCAACCACTTACCAGGACATAATGACTAGGTAGAATTTCCAATTATTATAGCCATGCAAAGAAATTGTATACCTCTTAGGAACAAGCAAGCTCCATGTAAGTGCACAATAGATCTCAAAATGACAGAAGACCTTCATGCTGAAAGATCCCCAAACACCTCCAAATATTAGTCTATTTCCATTACTTTTAAAAAATTGTTTTATGATAGTTTAATAGGCACTGAGATCTCCCCTCCCCTCCCCTCTCTAGATTCCCTCCCCTCCGTTCTCCCCTCCAGCCTTCCAATGGGGGTCTTTTGTGAATTTTCCCAAGTCCGTCATGCTGCCCCTGGGGAGTCTCCCATCGATGTAGGATACTGTCAGTCATTTCACTGTGAGCCCACCCTCGTGGTGCATGCCTGAGGGCTGACTCCTCTCTGTTTCCACCTGGAACATATTAATTTCTGCTACATTTCCATAATGTATCCCCTTGAGTACAGTCCACCATAGGGAGAAAATAAAAAAAATAAATAAAAATGAAAAAAAATAGTGAACCTTCATGCACATGAAGGTAACGAACATGTAGCAAAGGGATCGATGTGACACTAGGGTGGCAAAAAGGGATGTGCTGCATCTTCACGTGGGAACAAATGGCAGCGTGTGTCCCAAGGCACCAATGAACATACTACTCAGCTATTAAAAAAATGGAATACAATTTTTTGTGGCCAAATAGGCCAAACTAGAGACCATAATGCTAAGAAAAATGAGCCACTCCCAAAAGGTCAGATAGCATATGTTTGCTCTAATATAAGACAGTGTGATGTCAAATCTAAGGATTTTACCTATGAATTCTACCTTATTGCACTTCCTAATTATTTGTACCTTTTATAATAAAACCTTGTGATATAAACCATTCATCAATCATTCACAAGAAACTGACTGCTAGTAATCACCTGAGAGTGTCAATGTCCCCTTTATCACTGTTGTTGCTACTGCCCGTAAGTAACGAGGATCTAGTCACAGTGCTGGTACAGGCTCTTGCACGTCCCCTTTCCTGAGGGCATCACTTGGCAGCCAAGAGCCTCTTCCTGTCCCAGAGTAGCACACAGCATCACCTGGAAAGGGGCAATGAGCTTGTGTGTCTGCCCATAGGCCTGCTCTTTATCCCTCTTCCTACAAAGCTGCCAGAATTCACGTGTAGACCGGCCAACCTAATGACCCTGTCTACTCCTAATCACTTCCCGAGGGCCCCACTTCTCAGCATCTTGGTCAGGATTGGTGTTGTAGCACGGTGGATTAAGCCACCTGTGCAACTCTGCCATTCCACATTGGAGTGCAAGTCCCAGCTACTCCACCTCCATCCAGCATTCTGGCTAACGCACCTAGAAGGCAGCAGCAGGCTACCTAAGCAGCCACATTGGAGAACAGGCTGGAGCTCCTGGCACCTGGCTTCCCCGTGGCCCAGACCTGCCTTCTTGTGACCGTTTGGGGCAGTGAACAGTGGCTAGGAGGTCTCTCTTGCGTGTTCTCACTCTCACTATTCTATTTTGTCTGTTTGCTTTTTTGTCCTGCTGTTTAAATGAAAACACACATCTTTAAAGTATAAGCACCATAGTTCATATTGAGTTTCTGCTGCCTGAAATTTCAGCACTCTTCCACAAAGGGGAGAAAAGGAATGAACGGGCTGCTGCCATCCAAAACAGCACAGCAAGCCCAAAACCACCGACGCACACCAAACCGCAAGCGCCACACTACAACGTCGGCATTGTTTGTATTTTCCAGATCAGAATTTCACTGTGATCTCTATTAAAATATAATTTTTGAGCAAACAGTGTTTGAATTAGCAGATACAGGAACACAGATAGCAATAATTTCAGGAAAAAAATATCAGGGAATGCATGAGAGAAACGGGAAGGTGAGAGTTTAAATGCTAAGAGGGCCCACTCAACAGCAGTTCTGGTGGAAACGAGAGCTAAGGTTGGCAAGTTGCCTTACCAGAATTTATGAAATATTCTTAAGAATGAACTCTGAATGCATAATTGAAACAGGCATGATAGTGGAAAAGTTCAGGTAATGAGAAAGCAAAATCAACTTTACCATCTGTATTTCCTCTGGCCAGGCAGACTTGGGGTTGACAACTGTCACATCTTTTTTAATTTGAACAAAGTTTATTTTTAAAAGCTTTGTAGAATTCATTTAGGTTTTAAACATGTGGAGGGGCATAAACACATACACAGAGAGGAATGCATTTTTGTAGAATGCAAACAATCTTTTGTTTGTTTCTTTAAAGAGAAACACCATTTAGATTTCTAGCAAGAAAGATTTTTCTAGAAGTTGGTCTATTTTATCACGGTTTTTCACATCAAATGGCTCATGGGGTAACAGTGGCAGTTCAGAGTTCCCTTTGTGATAATAATTTTAAGATCATGATAGAATCACGCAATATTGTAAAAATAGCACAAAAATGTCCATGTACATTTCAGTGAGCTTCCTCCAATACTGACATTAGGACTAACACATTATCAAAACTAAGACACCACGATGAACACAGTCCTATTAGCATGAAAACAGGCTGTCCTTGCAGGCAGTGGATCAGGCAGTTAAGTCACTGCGCGGGCCCAAAGTTGCATATAAATTGAACAAGCCTTGTATTTCTGGAATGAGTCCCTCTTCATGGTGATATATAACTCTTGATGTGTGTATTGATGGATAGGATTTCATAATAATTTGTCGCGGACTTTCGTGTCATTGTTTCATTTTGTGCAGGTTTTGTCTGATTTTAGCATGAGAGTAAAATAACAAAATGAGTTGTAAAGTGTTCCCTTCTTGATTTTTGAAACAGATTGTATAGAACCCATGCTAATTTTTGTTTAAATGTTTAATTAAAAAAAAAAACTGGAATTTTGGAGACTTGTCCGTGAAAACCACCTCCTTTTTTCCCCCTGAGTATTCTTAATGTTACAGTTGATGAATTCCAGAGCCGTGAGGTTATTCAGATGGCTTCTTTCATCTTTGGTGAGTTTCGTCCAGTTGTGGCTTTGCTGGACTTGACCCACTTCGTCCAAGAGCTCAGCTGTGTGGCTGTTGACCCCAGGGCGCCTCTCCTCGCCCGGAGGCCTGCGTGCTGTGGCAACACGCTCTCTTTCATGCCCGGGATTAGTGATTTGTAGCTTTTTCTCTAACAATTTTTTTTTTGCAAAGATGTGTTTATTTTTCTTGGAAAGGCAGATATACAGAGAGGAGGAGAGACAGAGAAGAAGAACTTCCATCCGATGATTCACTCCCCAACTGACTTTAAGAGCCGAAGCTGTGCTGATCCAAAGACAGGAACCCAGAGCCTCTTCTAAGCCTCCCACGCCAAGTGCAGGTCCCAAGGCTAGGCCACACGCAGGGAGCTTGATGGGAAGTGGGGCCGCCGGGATTAGACCCAGAGCCCATAAGGGATCCTGGTGTGTGCAAGTCGAGTATTTTAGCCACTAGGCTACTGCACTGGGCCCATTTTCTAACAGTTTTATTAGAAAATTATAGATATAATTGATTTTCTTTCCCAGGTGACCAGGTTTTGATTTGATACTTTGATTTTCTCTTTGGGCATTCTGTTTTCATTTGCCTTGATTTCTAGCTTAATTATTTCCTCCCTTGTATTTGCTTTGTTTTTTGTCTTTACTAACTAGTTTCCTTAGAGGGAAGCTAAAATTATTAACCTGGGATTTTTCTTTTTTTCTAAGATTAGCATGTAGTTCTAAAATCTCCTCCCACGTGCTGCTCACTGGGGTCTCACACATGTTGATGTGTTGGGTTCCCCTTTTTATTCAGCTGCAATATTTATTTCAATGTAATATTTCAACCTATTTTGTTTACAGTGCTGCCTGCCCTATGAAATGTTTAAAGAATATAGTTAAATATTGAAGTGTTTGAAACTGTCTTCATGATCTTTCTGAAAATCCTCTAGTTTGTTTCCATTGTGGTCATTCAGAAACGAGGAAGAGTGACCATCCGCCCACTGTCGCTCTTCAAGCCCAAAGCCCCTAGCCAACAGACCTCTGCTTCCCTCCTTCTAATGTTCATTCAGGCTCTTGCTTGTTTGTGTGGGGTTGTTAGTTGCAATTAATAAAAGGAACACATTTTTTTTAACTTTTAAGAAGTTATTTGAGAGGCAGGGATTCAGCAACAGGCATAAAGAGCCCTCCCATCTGGTGATTCATATTCCAAATGCCTGCAGTAGCTGAACTGGGCTGGATGTGGAGCCAGGAGCCCAGGGCACAATGGGTCCCCCTTGAGGGTGCAGGCAGCGAACAACCTGAACCTTCCCTGCTGCCTCTCAGGGTCTACACTGGCAGAAAGCTGGAACCAAGAGCCAGACCCAAGAATTGAATCCAGACACTTTGCAGGGGAAGGTGAGCCCGTGGACCAGGCGGGGAGCACCTGCTCCAGGGAGAATGTGTTGAAATGCCTTTCCTTCATCCTGTTCCGAACAGGCAGCTCTGTGCCTTGTTCTTCTCTAACAGCTGCTCTGCCATGGGTAGCTGCTGACTCTCTTTCCTACACTCTCTCCAAAAAGTCTGACAAAAATTCCCTCATTGTAGAGAATCTCTTCTTGACTATGGGGTGCGTTTCTGCTTCTTTCATTAGCTCAGGAAATGTGACCGTCAGGAAATTTGTGACCAAGCACTGGATCACACAGTCTGGCGTCGGGAATTCCACTGGACTCTTTCCGTGAATTGCTTTGCCGGATAGCATGGCCTCTGGCCATCACAAAGAGATATTCTCTCCTCTGCTTGCATTTGACACTCCAAAGCATGCAAGACTCCGAGTGCCGTGTAGAATCAAATTCACATCCCAGCAGTTGCATGCAAAGGTGCAACAAAAGAGCACGCACAATTTCCATCTCAATCAATCTCGATTTCCTAGTCTCTGGGATTTTGCCCTTGAATCTCAGTCCATGTGGCCTCCCTGAATCCAACTTGTGTTTCCATGTAGGTTGTTGTTAACTACACACACTGTGTCCGTTGGCTGAGCGAATCTTTCCGGGGAAGAGCTGAAGGGAAGGAGGAGTTCACGTTGGTGGTTCAGCTTTCCTGCGCGGACTGAGTCCTCACACTGCAACTGCGCAGTATTATACTGTTTTCACTATTTTATATTCATGTTTATTTTTCAAGGCAGATTTACTATAAGCCATTCTATTATTGATGTAACTTAAATCACTGCTTGTCTGTTTTGTGTTTTACAATTTAACCTTTTAAAAAAGTAACTAAAATGTAAAAAAAAAAATTAATGATTTTTATCCTTCAGAGTTAGAACGTTTTAAACTTCATTTTCATGTGCTTAAAAGGCAGAGAGAGAGAGAGAAGAATGAGAGGGGGTGAATGGGAGACATAAAGGGTGTAAGGGAAAGAGAGAAGGGGAAAGAGAGAGGAGAGGGAGAAAGAGAGAGAATTGCAACTACTGATTCGTCTACCAAATGCCCACTACAGACCTGGCTGAACCTTACCAAAGCCAGGAGTTCAGAACTCCATCAGGGACTTCCAGGCAGGCACGGCACCCAAACACCTGGCTGTCCATCCAGTGCCTCCCCCGCCGCAGAAACTGGATTAGAACCAGAGCAACTGCTCCAAAATGTGGACGACCCAAAGGACAGCCTGCAGGGAAAGCAGAGTTGGTGCTGCAATTCTGACGTTGGCTCGCCAGAGGGCGGCATCACCGAAGTCCACCAGCAGCCGCCGTGCCAAGGATGCGGCCGCTCCCTCGGACGTGCTGGTCAGGATGTCCAGGCTCCGCGGTGCCTCCTATAGCAACGTCCGCTTCCTCTGCTCGTCTCCCTGGATCCTGAGGGACTCGGAGGAAGAGCCATGCAGGTGCCTGGGATCACACGTGCACGGAGCTGTGCAGACTTTTCTTCATAAGGAGATGTCTAAGTCACTTAAACTTTCACAATCTGAAGGTATTCACCTGCTACTTAAATGGCCAAAAAGCAAGCAGGGGAGGGAGGAGGGGTGGAGAGTGTTTTCTGCATTGCGGAGCACACTCGGAAAGGTGCAGAGAGCAGCTGAAACTGTTTTCCCCACGTCCAGCAGTAGAGGGAAGGATTGTGTTTCAGCTCAGTGTCCGGAAAAGAGGGCGAGCGTTGGAGACTACGGGGGAGTTCATGGTCGTGGGGCAGCGTGCGGGGCAGGGCGCCCGACCTTGGGTGTTTGCAGCTCAGGTGGGCCTGTGGGCACTGAATCAAGTAAATAGGATCCGCGCGTGGGTGCGGTTACTGATTCCATTTGCAAACCCAGAGCAGGCCTCACTGAGAGCAGCTGGCGTGTAGGTGTTTGTGTGAGCAGGTGCCTTGTGTTGCCTCCCTCACTCCCAGCCCCGTGAGCTCTGTCTGCGGGGACAGGCCAACAATGGCCTCGCTGACGGTGGTCCTCAGAGGTGCAGCCCATGGCCGCAGGTACCGTGGACGCCCCCTTGGCCTTGGCACCCAGCCCCGGTGTTGTGACCACCCTGCCTTACTTCGGCCCCTGCAATCAGCGTTTCCCCTTGTGAATCTGCACAGGTGACGTGGGTAATGAGGCAGGGAACCCGAGTGGACAGAAGCTTCCAGTGCAGTGCGGTGGGTGAGGCGGTATTTATGGTCTTCTAGGGGGTTGTAACTTGAAAAGTCACTCGGTGAACAGTTAGGAAAGTCAGACGTTTGCTCAAGGATGTGATGAAATCCAGGATGGTGTTAGGCGGACTGTTACCCTGACTCTGGGAAAGGGCTCCTAACCCCCAGGACCAAGCGTGTGGCGATGGCAGAACTTCCCATGATTGTAGGAAGTTCCCCTTATGGTCAGTACCTTTTCTGTTTTTATGTTTTTAAAAGAGATGTATAAAATTTTTATTTGAAAGGCAGATTTGTCCAGAGAGAAAGACAGACGGTGGTACAGCTCTTCCAGCTGGTTCATTCCCCAAATGACCGCAAGGGGTGCAGCTGAGCTGACCGGAAGCCGGAAGCCGGAAGCCAGGAGCTTCCTCCCTGTCTCCAGTGTGGGGCGGGCCCAAAGGTCTTGGGCTTTCTTCTGGGGCGCTCCCAGGTCATGGGCAGGAGGCTGGGTGGGAACTGCCTGGAGCTTGCCCTGGACCAGCAGGGCGAGCAGGTGCTGTGGCGGGCACTGAGGTGCACGGCCCCTCCTCTGGGGCTCCGCGGAAGCTCTTTCCACCTGGGCTCTTCAGTTGCGCCACCTGATCATCCTGCTCCGTTTCCTGGCGTCCTCCCTCCCGCCCCCCTCCGGTTCCAGCCCCGGCTACTCTTTCCTGCAGTGGAGACGGCTTTGCCGAGGTGCTCAGAGATCCAGGGGTAGCAACGCTTCCGCCGTCTGTAGTCAGGGACCCCGCTCCCTATTGCAAATTTGCTTCCCACCCTTCCTTTCCCCTACCTCCCATAAATTTTCTATTTACTTTGACCCAGAAGTGATTTTGCTTGACGGAAGTCTAAGGCAGGAAAAGGTGCTGCCCTGTCTGGGTGACAGGGAGAAGGTGGGAAGCGACTGGGTGAGAAGGCAGGAGAGCAAGCCCTGGGGAGACCAAGAGGTCAGGCACTGTGCTGGGCTGTCTCAAGGCACCCGCTGGTTGTGGCAATCCTGGGCTCCTCCCGGGAGGTGGTGACAGGCTTTATATACAGCGAGCTGGGCTTCTTGGCGATGTGAGCGCTGTAGGGGCTGGGCCAGCAGCAGCAGCAGCCCGCGCTGTGAGTCCCTGATGTGTAGGTGTGCCAGGAGCGCCAACCGCTGCAGCTCCATGTGGCCTGACAAATGGGCTTCGGAACCTCCGCAAGAGGACTTTCAGAAGCTGATAGAAAAGTGAAATTTTAAGTTTATGTGAATGTCTTTTTGAAATTCATGCACAATGTTTTCGTAACGTGTCTTTTCCAGTCTTCTGGAACGCCCCCTCGTGTTTCACGCTTGGAGGAATCACTTCTTAGGGTACGATAAACGGTTCCGCTCGAAGACGCCATTGGTGAGTAGGATATTTCCTTCCGGGATACCTTATATGAAGTACACCTCTGTAGCATTTCCAGAAGTCCCTGGTGGCTTCTTTGTCTAGCAACTCCCGTGAGACATCCTTGGCCACCCTCTTCAGCCCATGTCCCTTTTGCACTGGTCAGCTCGGGGAAGAACGAAATATAGGTTCTCAGTGTGACCGGCAGGTGTCAGCCTTGCATAAGCTAAGTTGTTGGGATGCTCAGCACTCAATAAGTGTAACCAACCCGGAATCAAGCCACTCACATCTGTATGGCCAGCTGTCAGCCTCCAATGAATTCGAGTTCTTTCTTGCTTTTATATTTCTGTTTTAATGCTACATAGCTCTTAAGTATTACAAATATACAATGAAAAGTGTCTTTTGTCATTGTCATTGTTCTTGGAATTTATTTTTCATGATACAGTTCCGTAGGCTCATGGACCTCCCCTTCAGCCCTCCCCCCGCCCCCTACTGTTTTCTCCTATTTTATTACAATAATACACTCCTTCAGCAACAGTCACAAGTCAGCATTGTTCACCTCTCGTATCTTTCTCAGGTAATTAATAATCTATATTTCTTTGCTATATTGTTTTTCAAAGTTGTTTTAATATGTGTCTCAGCAATTTTTAAACGTTTAAAATTTAGTTAAAGGAAACAAATTTCATGGACTTTCCTCATAGAGGTTTAAGAGCTTAATGACATGTCTCCCTGTAACCTCCATTTGCCAGCCTTTCCTATTTTTTTCGTTAAAAGATTTTTAAACGTTTGTTTGAAAGGCAGATGTACAAAGAGATAGAGAGACAGGTGAAGAGATTCACCATCCACTGGCTCACTCCAGTGGCTACAATGGCTGGAGCTGGGCTGATGCGAAGCAAGGGACCTGTAGCTTTTCCTGGGTCTCCCAGGCGGATGCAGGGGCCCAAGGGCTTAAGCCCTCTTTCACTGTTTCCCAGGCACACTAGCAGGGAGCTGGATCGGAGGTGGAGTAGCTGGGACAAAAACTAGTGCCAGTGTGGTATGCCAGCACTGCAGGTGGAAATCTAACCTCTTATTGCCACAATGCCAGCCCTTTTCTGCTTTTCATTTTTACAATGACTTATTCTCAAACAATTTTTTTTGTAATCACAAGCTTAGCCCTCCACCAAATGAAGAGCTCAGCAAATAATAAGGAAAACTACTCTCCCTCAAGAGTGTGCACAAAGGCCATATACGATAAAACAATCTCAGCATGTTAGCTTCACTCACATCCATTCTGTTTGGTACTCTGTAATAGTTACCGCAAATCAGGAAAAACATAATTTTTCTTTTTGGACTTGCTCATTATATGTATTTAGTTACGAATGATAAGATTTCGTTCTTTTATGGCTGAGTAGTATTCCATCATGTATAAATAAATCGCGATTCCTTAGCTATTGCAAATTGAGTGGCCATAAGCCTGGGGTGCCAGCGACGCTCTCATGAGCTGGTTCATAGGGGGACATTCCCAGTTGGTGAGTCTCTCCTCAGGTTTCTAGGGAATCTCCAGTGTGTCTTCCCTAAAGGCTGTGCTGGTTTGCAGTGCCACCAGCAGGGGTGAGGGCACTCGTTTCCAAGCAGTGTTACCATCATGGTTATTTTCTCAGTGTTTGGAGGACAGCCACTCTAAGCAGGATGAGGTGAAGTCGCACTGGGACTCCTGCTCGTGTTTTCCTGTTGACTAATGATCCTGGGCGTCTTCATGTGTCCCATGTGGATTTCATTCTCTGAGAAATGCTGGTTCATATTGTTAGCCCTTTTTTTTAACCAGATTACTTGTGTTTTGTTGTTGAGTTTCCTGAGTTCCTAATGTGTGCTGGCTCTAATGTCTTTATCAGACGTATAAGTTATAAGCTTTTGCTCCTATTCTGTTGGCTTGCTGAGTGTTTCCTTTGCTGTGCAGAAACTTCTTAGCTTGATGGAACTCCATCTGTCCTGTCTTTGCATGTGGGGTCTTACCCAGTCTTTTCCTATGCCGATGTCTTCCCATGCTTGCCCTGTGTTTTCCCCTAGTAACATGATGGTTTCAGATGGTTGATTTAGATCCCTGATGGTGAGCTGACTCCTGTAGGGAGTGTGACCTAGGGTCTTCATACTTCTGCTTGTAGAGATCCATTTCCCCTAACACTGCTTGTTGAAGAGACCGGGCTTTCTCCAGGGAGTGACTGTAGCTTCTCAAAGACGAGCTGATCGTAGATGCATGCATTAATTTTTGGAGTCTTTAATTTGTTGCTCTGACCAATAGGTCCTGTGTCAGTCTCAAGCTGTTTTGATAATAACTTCCGTGTCATTTGTCTTGAAATCGGGTATTGTGGGGTGCTGGCCTTATTTTGCTTGTATAAGATTGCTTTAGCTCTTTGGGTTATATTGTGATTCTATGTGAACTTTAGAAACTTTATTTCCCAGATTAGGAGAATGTCTGATATTCTGATCAGGATCACACCGAGTCTGTAAATTGCTTTGCATGATATTAGTTCTACCAATCCATGGACATGGAAGATTATTTCATTTATTGGTATCTTCTTTCCTGAATGTTTTTAATTCTCATTTTAGAGATCTTTCCCAACCTTGGTTAAATTTATCCCAAGATATTGAAGTAATTTTTGTAGCTTTTGTGAATGGAGCTGGTCTCACAAGTCCCTGTCATTGTTTGTATGCACAATGGCTATTAACTTTTCTGTGTGTTGATTTTATAACAGCAACTTTGCCAAACTCTCTTATGAGTTCCGACAATCTCTTCATGAAGTCTTTTGGTTCCCTTATGTTTAGGATCCTGGCTTGTGGAAGCACACACACATACATAATAACTAATTAACAGTAAAAAGAAAACTCATCCACAGATAAATGATTTTTAAAATGTAGACTTTAAAACTCTTCATGAAAGCCAACAATGTCTGGGATTAATTAGGTGCAGTTAATCATCCTCTCTCCCCTGAGCGGTGGTGAGATTGAAGCTTGTGGCTGTCAGAAGCTGAACCGAAGCTTCACCAGTAAGTTCTACTTCCAGTCCAGAATGGCGTCGGCTGCCACAGGAGGAGGAGTGCTCTCTGTGCTTGCTGTCATGTTCCTCTGAGCACAGAGCAAAGGTGAGAGTGAGATCTCCAGTGATCGTTTCCCAGTCAAGGGCATGAAGGGACATGAAGGGTTTGGAAATGCTGTAGTCAGCAGAAGGACTTAGGAGGGCTTGGGTTTGTGGCTGGCTGACGAGCCAGGTTGGAAGTGAGTTTGCAAGGGCTGGCCCTGATGCCCGTTTGTGACGTCTGAGAAACATATGGCAGCTCAACAGGGGATGAGCCCAGAGCCAGGAACCCTTTGTTACTGTAGAATCTGGAGATCCCCGAGTCCCGTGGAGGGATAGGAGGGAAGAGGACCAGTAGAGGACATGCTGAGAGAGAGAGAGAGAGAGACAGAGAGAGAGAGAGAGAGTGTGTGTGTGCATGACATAATGGACTTTCTTAGCTGTGAAGGAAACACGTGACAATCGTGCTTCCCCATGGAAGGATTAAAGTGTTACTGTAGTAGGAGGGTCTTCTCCTGCAAGGAAAGACCCCAAGAATTAGCTAGGTTGCTTCAATCTGGCCTTCACAGAAGCTACCTTACTCATAACTTATACTCTTCTGCTGCCAAGAGGGAGATCTGGTTAAATTGTCAGATTTAAGGGTCGGCATGCAGGTTAAGCTACTCCCTGTGGTGCCGGCATCCAATATGTTTAGTGGTTCAGCTGTGGCTGCTCCACTTTTGATTCAACTCCATGCTAAAGCTCCTGGGAAAGCAGTAGAAGATGGCCCAAGTGCTTGGGCTTCTGCACCCACGTGGCAGACCAGGGGGAAAAAGAAAGAAAACTCCTGTCTCCTGGTTCCTAGCTTCAGCCTGGCCCAGCCATTATAGTCATTTGGGGAATGACCCAGCAAATGCAAAACTTCTCTCTTTCTCTCTAACTCTGCCTTTCAAATTCATAACATGAATCTTTTAAAAATATTGAAGACTGTAGCCTAGTGGCTGAAACTCTAGCCTTGCATGCGCCAGGATCCTATATGGGCACCAGTTTGTGTCCTGGCTGCTCCACTTCCCATCCAGCTCCCTTGGTATGGTCTGGGAAAACAGTAGAGGATGGCCCAAAGCCTTAGGATCCTGCACCTGCATGGGAGAGCTAGAGGAAGCTCCTGGCTCCTTGTTTCAGATCATCTTAGCTCCAGCCCTTGCAGCCACTTAGGGAGTGAATCACTCCCAATGTAAGATCTTCTTCTCTGTCTCTTCTTCTCTCTGTAAATCTGACTTTCCAATTTAAAAATCTTAAAAAAATAAAAATTTTAAAATGCTGAAGATTTTTACAAATTATATTATCCTTTAGTATAAACTCATCTCAACCCCCTACTAATGTCTCACTTCAGCCTAATTGAGCTGGGATAGACAGCAAGGGACAGCAGTTTTTGCATTTATGATGGATCGTGGCAGAGAACCAGGAAAGTAGCTATTCCATTGCATTACCAGGCTCAAGTCGCCATTGAGGGTGCACCTGCCATTTAGGATAGAAAAGACTCACACCCACAGGGTTGTTTGGTTTAATATCAGCCATGAATTAAGTGAGTAACCCAGAACTGTCCCAGTCCTCCCAAATGAGAGTGGAGGTCTGACAAAGAGCCATGGGAAGACACAAGGTGCCAGGGGATAGTGAGAGCTCCAAGCGGGGCAAGGGTGTGTCTTCTCACAGCAGAAATGACGGTAGCTAATGTGGGTTTCTAGAAGGTACTATAATGCATGCGAAAGGAGCTAGTCCTTCCTCAACAACATCTTGAGATATGAAGGAAACACATGATAATCGTGCCTCTGAACTCTGGCTCAACCGACCAGAAAGAAAAATTTGTTGCATGCCATGATGGAGCTCGCCTACGTGGCCAGAAAAGTTAAAGACCTTGGCTCACATTCTGGGCAGGATTCCAGCGAGTGCTGGAAGCAGCCGACACGTCTGCAGCACAGGGTAGCCTGTGAGGATGCCGGCTGCCGGGGAGTCAGGTGCAGTGCCTCCATGGCGGATGGATGCCAGGGCCATGAGTTACCCACGTTTCGGGTCTGTGCATCTGCTCTAAAGCCGAGCTCCTGCATAAGGAAGAAAGTACCAGAAGTCCTTGGATTTTCATAGTGGAATAAAATAGCTGCCACTCGCAAACACCCAGGTGTTTGGTGCTTTGTTTTGTTTTCAACAGCATACATGGGATTTCTTTATTGGCAAGAGAACATAGAGTAAGTAGTCCCATGCCGGAGTCCAGCTCCAGCCTGGGTTTCGGAACTCGGGAAGGGTGCGTGGATGAGGCGCAGAAAGAAAGAGACGGATCACTAGGATTCCATGATGATAGTGGACACGGCAATAAAGCCTTCCACTTTATTTATACAGAATCAGTTAAACTCTGGCTCAGACTTTCCACGGTGTTTCTAAGAACAACCATGCCATCTGCTTTATCCAAAAGCAATAGAAATTCCTGCTACAATTCTTATCCTACAACCTAATCTTGTATCACAAAGGAGAACCTAAAGATTAAGGAAAGGATGAAACCCTAAACACAGGTCCCTTGATTAGCATAAGGTCAATGGGGACACCCAAAAACAGTAGGAATAATAGAAGGCCCTTTTGTAAGACATTATCATTGACATTAACCTCCAAGTTCACATTGTGTAAAAAGCCAGCCTCACAATAGCGAAAATGCCTGGACAGATTAGAATTCTTCCGCTGAGCCGGCATAGTAGGCACAGCGAATGTCCAAGCGAAAAGCACCGACACACAGAGACTATGGTGGTGGTAGAAGTGCTGGGAGCCATCTGCTCCAAAGCCTCTTTGTTACATATTATCTCCTCTTCCCCCCAAGCCCATTAACGGGACAGTAGGACGTCAATGAGTCTGCAAAGGCCAGGTACTACTGCCTTAGGCCTGATTCCTGAGTGCTCAGCTAAAGCAATGTAAATCAGCTCCACAGCCCACAACAGTCCCACTCCCTGCCCATCGCCCCATGTGCTTGCTTGCTCCTGTGGTTGCACGACACATGGAGAGCTTATGAAATACTGGAATTGCTTTTTATGTACTTTTTATTAAAAAAAAAATAGAACTTGTTCATGAATCCTTCAGAAGCTCCTTCAGTTTGAGTTATGGCCATCAAATCATCCTGCCTGCTTTGGAGTATCTGTTGGTGATCTGAGGATTTTCTGGTTGGTGGAAGAGCAAATTGCTTCCCTCTGTGTCCTCCTAGGCAGATGGTAACATGTAGTTCTTAAAGTTAAAATGGGGCTTTGTTTCCTATACATATTTTGGACCCTATAGGAATATTTTGTTACCTATTTTCTTCTTTGTGTATCTGATCTATAGGGTTGGGTTATTTAGTTGTTTGATGAATTATTCAATGGGTAGATTTCTGGATATTAAAAAGTAAGCCACTATTACCACCTTGCCATAATCCCCTCTGCTAGTTTTATACTATCATTAATAATAGCCTTTGGAAATATTTTATAATTCATTTTATACTTTAGAAATAATGTAGATTGTGAATTTTGACCTTACATTGGTAAATAGTCCTACTGAATTAACTGTATATTGTTTTGGCTATTAGTGTATAAAATCATGTCCTCCGAGAATTAGTTGTATTCTTATATCTTTAGTCATTTCTTTCTTTACTTACTGAAATATCTAGAGACTTTAAAATATCATTAAATAGAGAGTGATAGTGGCCATCTTTGTTTCATTCAAATTCATTTCCAAGTTCACATTAGTACTTTTAGCTTCACTACTGAATATTTATGTACATTTTAATAAATATTTTGTGTTAAGAATTCTCTCTTCTATTGATAGTTTGTTTCATATTTTACCATGAAAAATGAATCTTACCAAATACTTTCTCAGTGTTTAGGTGATTATATATAATTTTTACCTTTATTTGATTATTTACACTGACTAGCACTGGAACTTTCTAATGAGGTATTATATACATTAAAGCTAGCAGTTCTTCAGAGAGTAATTCAGTGAGCTGTGACAAGCGTGTATGCACATGTAAGCAACAGCCTGGTCTTTGAACAACTTTGTGTTGTAAGCATTTCACCTTTCTAGCTATCCATGCTCTCTCTGCTGTGAGGTTATTGTTATCTTCGGATTTCATATATATGCGACCAAACAGAACTTCTGCTGCGGATGATTTATTTATTCAACAAACTTTTTTTGAGAGTTTTCTATGTTGTTGCATGAGTCCGTAAATCAATAGTTCACTCTTTAATTGCAGTGGCTTTCTGTTCTTTAAATAAACCAAAATTTGTTTAGCTCCTCTTGATGGGCATTTGGGTTCCTTCCAATGTTTTTGCTAACATAGATAAAAATGAAATGAACACTCTTGCTCAAGTCTTTGTGTAATTATGTGGTTTCAGGCGGGAAACTAAAGGGCTGGAATAGAATTACTTAAACACATATTAGAAGAATGTTTAATTTTAAGAGATGTTCAGTCACATGTCATCTTCGTCAATACATTGCGTTTACGGTTCTAGTCCTGAATGAGTGGGAGTCTCATTGTAATTTCAATACATGTCTCAATGGCCAACAATGTCCTTTTTAATGTGTTTTTTTTTTTCAGACATTCCTGTTCCCTCTTTTGTGAAGTATCTAAAATATTTGCTCATTTTATTGTGTTATTGAGCTTTCATTATTGATATAAAGAATTTTTTCAACAAATCCTAAATAAAGCAGGTGCTTTGTGAAATAACAGAATCCAGTCTCCTCTGTCTGTAGGACAGCCCCACAGCAGGGCCCTGGCGCCCTGCGGGAGACACCTGCCAGCTTCAGAAATGTTCTTAGCTCTTCCTGTGAAGTGTTTTGTGGAAGAGCCAGGTTTGTGCTTCATGTTCAAGCCAGAGGATGGTGAGATTGAACATTCCCTTCTTACCTTCTGCAGCTGGCTTCCCTTGTGCCACAGAACACAAGGCTCCAGCAAAGCTGCAGGATGGCAAGGGAAGTAAGTGGTGGTGTGTGAGCGCCTGGAGCAGACCTCCCTGCCGCCCACCAGCCTGGGCTGCTCGCGTCAGAGACGGCAGGAGACTGACACACCTCAACTGTCTTTAAACCACAACATCCTAGAACCGTTTCATTACAGCTCCTTAGGTTTGGCTTAGCTTTTGAAGCAGATTTCAGTAAACAGCAGCTCTCCTTGGCAGGTGGGAATTTTCTCTTCTTATATTTTTCACACAGTAAATTAAATGATCAACTTTTCTTCCAACTTAACAAAGCCATCATAACTTTTATATAACAGGAAACTGCATCGGAGCACTTCTTAGGACCACTAGTCCTCATGAGAACAAAGCTATGGGCTTTGCATCTGCTGTCTTTATCATGCTAGGGTGCATTCCTTTTACATCTGACTTCTATTTTAATCATAAAAGGATGCCGAATCCTGTCAAAAGTGTTTTCATTCTGTTAATATTGTGTGTCACATTTACTGATATACAGATATTGAACAAAGCTTGCATCCCATGGATAAATCCTACTTGATCACGGTGAGTGACATTTTATATGTTGTATTTTGCTGAGAAGTTTTGCATCTATGTTCATCATGAATATTGACTTGTAATTGTTTTTACTTGTATCATCATCATCTGGCTTTGGTATCAGGATAATCCTGGCCTCACATATTCTTTCTCTTCATGTTTTTTAGGGGGTGAGGAAGAGTTTTAAACGCAATAACGTTACTTATTTAAATGCTTGATTGAATTCCACATTGAAGCTTCATGTCCTAAGCTTTGCTTTGATGGATACTTTGTCTTACAGATTTCATCTCCTTGCTGATTATGGGCCCATTTAGTTTTCTGTTTCCTCATAACTTAGATCAATTATGTGATTTGAAAACTGTATCCATTTCTTCTATGCTATCCAATTTGTTTTTATGTAATTGTTCATGGTAATCCCATGATCTTTTCTATTTCTTTAGTATCAATACAAATTCTTACTTTGCAATTTGTAGTTTTGACTTTTAATTCCAACTAAATGTTTGTCAATTTTATGTATCAATCTGACTTCTCTGATTTTTTTCTGTTGCTTTTCTAGTCTACATCGATCTCTATGACTGACTTTCTTCCACTACCAGCTCTGCACCTGCTTGATTCTTTAGCTCCTTAGGATGGGATGTTAGGTTACTTAAACTCCCTGTTCTTTGAAGTAGGCATTTATTACTTGAAAATGTCCCCCTGAGAACTGCTCTTGCTGCAGCCCCTAAGTTTGGTATATTTTGGTATATTTTGTTTCTATTTCGATTTATCTCAAGATGTATTTTAGTTTTCTCTTTTTCTTTGTCCCTGGCTACAGTCTGCAAAGGGAGGTGTAGTGGAGACCAGGGGAGCAGTGCTGTAGGGTGGTGTAAAAAGGGGGCTGGGAGACAGAGGAAGGCTGACTAAGGCAGCCACACTTGATCAGGGGATGCCAGGGACCAGCCTGCATAACCATAGCCCTGAACACAGGTGCATCCAGGACAGGGAGAAAGTGTCCGGGGACGTGTGTGAGAGTGATCTTTCAGCGTGTGGTTGCATGACTATGCTCTGTTCCTTTTACTGTGTCCCAGTACCTATCGTCTGGAGTTTTAGGTACTCATCTTAGCATCAGCTCTCCAGAGTCTAGTCTCTAAAGAGTGTGTGGGGGGGTTACTCCAGGGTCACTTGATATGACACAGAACTTCAGGATCATTAACAATGGAATTAAAACTCAGTTTGTTTTAGCGCAGAAAGTTGAAGTCCATGCATAGTTTTTTCATGAATGTTTACAAGCTGTGTTGTCTCTTCCTTCTTCTTTTCCTTTCAATGTCTCTTGATGTAACTGTTTTCCATTATTTTTGTGCAGAATTTGTCCCTTAGCAACCAAATAACCACCACTGCTTTGTCTTACTACCTTCCAAATAAAAGTTAAAAGAAAAAAACCCTGGAGAAGTGAAAAACCTATTAGAACACAACTCCGATTAATGAAGAATGCACAAGATTTAATAACAGAATTCACTGTGTATGTGACTTTCTTCCAAGAGTTGCTTGTGCACTAACAGCTTTAATGCTCAGAGCAACCCAGTGAGATAGGTACTGTTAACATCTCCATTTTACAAGGACACTTAGGGACAGAGATGTTAAGTAACTTGACTGAAGTCAAATAAGTACTTATGCTGCTCTAAGTACAATGTTGGAAGGCTGGCAACATCCAGTACCGTTTCCTGGCCAGCACAGACCTGATGAAATTTTAAAGCAAGTTGATTTACGTGGTTCAAGGACAGGTGAAGCTCTTGAGGTCTAGCATCTAGCAGCCCGAGTTAGGGTCCTGTCTATAGTCTTTACAATCTGAGAACTTTAACTTACTTGAACCTTCTGATCCTCAGCTTTTCCATGCATCAACCATGGTCTCTAGCAGGTTGAAAATGGTACCTAACAAACTAGACAGAACCTCCCCTAAAGTAAAAGAGCTTTTTTTTTTTTTTTTTTTTTTAAAAGATTTATTCATTTTATTACAGCCAGATATACAGAGAGGAGGAGAGACAGAGAGGAAGATCTTCCGTCCGATGATTCACTCCCCAAGTGAGCCACAACAGGCCGATGCGCGCCGATCTGATGCCAGGAACCTGGAACCTCTTCTGGGTCTCCCACGCAGGTGCAGGGTCCCAATGCATTGGGCCGTCCTCCACTGCTTTCCCAGGCCACAAGCAGGGAGCTAGATGGGAAGTGGAGCTGCCGGGATTAGAACCGGCGATCCCGGGGCTTTCAAGGCAAGGACTTTAGCCCCGCTAGGCCACGCCGCCGGGCCCAGTAAAAGAGCTTTATCTCTAGTTCCTGGCATGCAGCAGGCCCTTGATAAATATTTATCAGATGCCAATTATAATGGGAAAGTACACATTGATGAAACTAGCAAATTCTTCATTTGCTAGAAGTTAAGCCCAAATTCCTTGCTGTTCTTTCCTGAATTCCCCATTTTCTCCAATATTTGAGAACATAATATATAAAACATGTTTAGTGCTAATGTCTGTTTATTTTAAGCCCAGCAAGTAAGCATCAGTGCCATGTGGCTATGTTGCTCTGGCAAGTAAAGACAGTGTGAGGATCTTCCTGAAGTCTGTGCCCATTTTGAGGCGAGCCAGTGGTTGGATGACAATCAGCTTAGTGCACATCACTCATTACCTTGATGGTGATCATATGACCCATTGGAAATGCTTCTTGGCTTTCTTCTCCTGGCACTTGGAATAATTGCTTACAGTATTCCCCAAAATTTAAAGGATAGCAGGCAATGTATGAATTATGGCTAAAATGTTTTCCATCAGCTACCGTTGATGGAGTACTGACAGGAAAAACAAATCTATTTCTTTTTTTTAAAATGTTTTAAAAATTTTATTGTGAAGTCAGATATACAGAGAGGAGGAAAGACAGAGAGGAAGACCCTACATCCATCGATTCACTCCCCAAGAAGCTGCAACAGCCAGAGCTGCTCCGATCTGAAGCCAGGGGCCTGGAGCCTCTTCTGGGTATCCTACATGAGTGCAGGGTCCCAGGACTTTGGGCCATCCTTGTCTGCTTTCCCAGGCTACAAGCAGGGAGCTGGGTGGGAAGTGGGGCCGTTGGGGTTAGAACCGGCAGCCGTAAGGAATCCTGGTGTGTGCAAGGTGAGGACTGTAGTCACTAGGCTACTGTGCCAGGCCCCAGATCTATTTCTGATCTGGAGAAAGTAGGAAAAAAAGTTCTGCTTCTGGCTTCAGGCATGGCAGAAGAAAGTGGTCCTGATTTCGCCCACTTACTCAGAAAGGGCAAATGGAACCAGCAGTAAGTTTAAAGGACTCCCGAGGTGCTTCATGAACAGCACATTGTTGGAAGTTGAGCGAAAGTATCAATTTTGTTCTTCCTTCAGAAATGGATACAATCCCTAGAATTCCTTTGGAAAATCACCCTTTATTAGCAAAACTTAATTTTAAATAATTAACTGTGCTTTAATAATTTTGGAACCTTGTTACTTGAAAATAAAGCCAAGTTATGTTTCCCAACTAAGAGGTGAATTAAAAAGGAACTGTTAGTAAATCAGCTAGCATTGTTCCAAGATTCAAAAGTGATTAAAGTAACATGTTGCAGGGACACCGCATCATAGACTGGGCCGATTTCAGAACTTGTCCAGTTTGCCCCGCCGTCTGTTCACTCATTGCCTTTCATTTCACGCTGCTTTTGGACTTCTCCCCGGGACTTACCTCTCTCTTGTTCTCTCTCTCTCCTCTCTTCATCTCTGCTCCTCGCTCGCTCGCTCTCTCTGTTCTCTCAGAAAGGAAAACATGAGATATATATTTTACGGCATTGTTGAACAAAATGTCAGTATTTTTTTTAATTTATTGACTTGAAGAGTTTCAGAATCATGACCTTCATATGTAACAAGTTAGAATGTAAAGAAAGCTAGTTGAGCAGCTCAGCACTTTAGCGAGGGAACAAGTTTGACCTAAAAATGGTGAAGGAATTAATATAAGGGATGTCAAAATAGTGAAAGACATGTAGCTGTTTTAAACAGCTTATGATATATTTAATCCTCTTCTATTTTTAGTATATATGATAAGGAAACTTAAGTAAGAAAAAGGATATTCTTATATAAATCTGCTGACGGGGCCCGGCGCAATAGTGTAATGGTTAAAGTCCTCACCTTGAACCCTCTGGGATCCCATATGGGCACCGGTTCTAATCCCTGCAGGCCCTGCTTCCCATCCAGCTCTCTGCTTGTGGCCTGGGAACGCAGTTGAGGACGGCCCAATGCTTTGGGACCCTGCACCTGTGTGGAAGACCTGGAGGAGGCTCCTGGCTTCAGTTTGACTCAGCTCCAGCCATTGTGGCCGCTTGGGGAGTGAACCATCGGACGGAAGATCTCCCTCTCTGTCCTCCTCTCTGCATATCTGATTTTCCAATTTAAAAAAATGAATCTTTAAAAAAATAAATCTGCTGACAAAAGAAGATAAAGTAGAATTTTAAAACAAGCATCTTCACTGCTGTTATTAAATAGTTGCATGTATACTAGGAGAGAAAAGCAGAACCAGTAACAAATAGGCATTTAAAAGTTAACTTTAGGATTCATTCTCATCGGTTTTAGACATTATATTTGAGCACACCCGTATATAAGTGGTCTTCAAAAAGTTTTGTTGCAGCAAAATGAACTTCAATTGTTTTTTTTTTCATAAACTTTTCGAGATGCCCTCACATATCTGTATTTGCAAAAACGAAGGACCCAAGCTACAACGTTAAATTAAAAATCTTTCAAAATTTGGAAGATATATTTAAGAGGAAAAGTGACCATTGATTCCTTTCTTAAGTGGTTGCATTAGAACATTCCAAGTTTTCTCATGCGCAAATTGGTTTTCAAGCTAAAAACTCAAATGGGAAGGTGATCTGCTACAAGCTAATTAAGATTACATTTAACAGATAGGGTATACTTGTAGAAATCGTCTGGTCAGTGAGGTGAATTGTAGCATCCTTCAGAATGTCAGCTGAACATCTTGCAAATTCAGGAGTGCGCAGACCTAAAGCTAGCAAGGGCACCGCTGTCTGCTTGGGTCTCTCTTTTCTTCGCTGTCTGCTTCCTGGAGCACAGACAGGGACAGCCAGTCTTTCCAGCTCCAGGAAGACTGTAGCATCTCATTATGAGATCCCTGGGGAGGGAGTCCTTCATGGCTCATTGCCTCTCAGCATAACCAGCCCAGTGATATTGCAGGAAGCAGTGTGCAGGAAGAGAGAAACATGATCTTTGGTGTTTATCTAGGAAGCAATAGACACAATGATCATCTTTCACTCTGTCCCCAACCTCATCTTGACTCTCCTTGTAGCAAGGAGCACTTTCCTTGTTTGAAGCTTGCTGTTTCTAATGTCTGAAATGTACGTTATACATAACTTCTGCTAGCAGCTTAAACTCCGTGTGTGTTTAGGAAGTTTCCCTATGTTTTAAAGAATTCATTTATTTGAGAGAGAGAGGTAAATTGACAGAGAGATTTTCCATCTACTGGCTCATGAGCCAGATGATCAGAAGGGTGGGGCTGGGCTAACCAGAACCCAGTCTAGGTCTTCCACATAGAACCCAACCACGTGAGTCATCACCTGCGGCCTCAAGGAGCTGGAAATCAAGACTGGCACCAGCATTCAAACCCAGGCACTTCAATGTGGGATATTGGCGTCCCAGCCAGCGTTAATCACTTTTTCGAGTGGTATTTCACCCAACCCAGGGAGATCTCCACTTCCACCATTCGTTTCTTATCATTCCTGAGACACCTGCCATGATATGTTGGCGAAGGTCCCTGTGGCCTGGTCTTACCCTCCATGTTCAGGGCTGTTTTCCCCTGTCTGAGATAGAAATTCACCCTGCATCTTGAGATCGGCACTCCCAATCAACCAGATTCTGCAGAAATAACACACCTATTACGTATCCCAGAGGTCTGGAGGTCTGTGTTTTGACTAGTTTATTCTCATTGTTGTATTTTATTATCGATTACTAAAAGCATGCAATATGGACTAGCCAAATCCTTGGAAAAAAGTGGATGGAAGGAAATGTGAGGAGGAGAAACAAAACAAATTGAAAAAACATAGAGGTGAATGTGAAGGGGTGGACCTGGTGGGATTATCGGACAATGATTTCACAAATGTGAATGATTTTATAACAGTTGGAGCTACAATTGGACACTATCCAAAAGCACTTAGAGAAATCCAAAACAACACAGCAGACATCTCCTAATTTATTCTTCCTAAACTGAAGATAAATCATTCAGCATGTTTATTTATTCTTCCCACCTACCATGCAAAAATGCAGTCAATGCCTTCTTAATGAAAAGTGCCCAGAGGACAAAAAGCATGAGTGGCTTTAGACCCTGGAAGAATTGATTTTTCTCATAAATCACTCTTTGATTTCTAATATATTTTCTGTCTCTCTTCAATTTGAGTGCAAAGGAGGAGTGGGGCAGGGTAGAGATAAAAATCTTCCAACTGCTGTTCATTCCTAAAAAGCCTGTAGTAGCCAAGGCTGAGGCAGGAGCCAGGAATTCTATCTGGTACCCCACATGAGTGATAGGGTGTATTAGGAGGGAGATGGGTCAGAAGACGAGCAGGTGGGATTCCAACTGACCCTTCAATGTGAGATGCAGGTTGTGCCACCTCCCCCAAATTATCTTCAAGCACTTTTTATTCTGTGAGCATCTCACTGTTTTATAGATGCTTCTGAGGATTCACAATTGTTTTCTGTGATTTTAGACTTTGCACCACTGTGGCGAGTTTTCAGTTTCTTGTCTTTCAACCAAGATAAAATGAACTGAGGAATAATTCCAGAGGAGATCTTGGGCAGAGGCAAAAGAGCTGGGTATTGTTGGGACCTTAGGAAACCCATAAGGCAAGATAGCAACTGGGAGTCCACAGCTGTTCCCAGCACTAATGAATGACAGGTGCATGAGAGCGGAGGCATCTCTGCCTTGGGGACCAGTAGGGACCTGAGGTTCCAGCGGTCCGATGTCTGCTCATGTCACACATAGGGCACTGAGTGTAGAGGGTACAAGCTCTACTTTCAAACTTTACCTGCAGGTTGGGTTGAAAATGACAAACTACAGAAGCTAGCATTTTGGCACATCAGGTTAGCCTCTAATGCCAGCCATACTATGAGAGTGCTGGCTGGGGTCTCAGGTGTTGTTTCTTGGGTCTTTAGGAAATGGAGACCCCAATCAAGTACTGTTCATCCCAGTCCCACCACCAATGTCTGCACTGTACACAAATATATGATAAGGAAAAGCATTTAAACCTTTATTTTATTGTCATAAGCCACATGCAACACTAAATTTACCAAGTTACCCATTTTTAGGTATATAGTTCACTTGTAATAAACATTCATGTTGTGTATCTAGAATTGTTGTTAGGTCTTATAAAACTGAAACCATACTACTAATCACAAATTTCCCCTTCTCCCTGCCCCTGTCGTGTACAGCCATCTTTATTCATTGTTTCAGTTATTATCATTCCTTAGATCCTTCACATGACTGCAATCATGGAGAACTTTTTTTTTTCTTTTGAGCTGGTCTCATTTCAAGATCATCCTTTGAAAGCTGCGTAATAGTCCACTGCATAGCAACTTTTATTCATTCCGCTATGGATGCATATTTGTATTATTTTCACCCTTTGCTTGTTGTGAATAATGTTGCAGTGAACTTAAACATGTGTTTGAGATCCTACTTTGAATTATTTTGGAGAAATACTCGGAAGAGGGGTTGCTTAACATTCATGAAGAATGTGAAACCACTTATGAAAATTCTTTTATCAGTTACTTTTATTTTATTTAACAGAGGGGATGGATGTGAGAGAGATGTATTTACTGATTCACTTCCCAGATGCTTGCAGTGGAACTCTCTGAGTCTCTCACACAGGTGACAATGACCCATCCATTGCATCGTCACCTGCTGCCTCTGAGGGTGGCCTTTCGTAGGAAGCTAGGATTGGGAGTGCAGCCAGGACTCAAGTCCAGGGTATTCTACTAGGAGGGTGAGCAGGCATCCCAACTGGCACCTTAATTTCCTTAACTGAGTTGTGCTGGACATACATTACTGGTGATTTCTGATGAATAAAAGTCGACAGATTTAGACCTCTTAATCCTGATTCTTACATTTCAAACGGATCTCTTCAGCTTTGCTGATTCCCAATCCCCTTCTCAAAGATAACCACAGCTGTCCTTCCTAAGTGTCATCCGGCTCCTCAAACACTCTCACTTGTTCTGTTATCTGTCATCTTAGCCTCTGAACATCCAGATTGCTCCTTGGTGAGTCTGTCATGTCCACACAGCTCATCTATTTGTCATTGGCTGAACATGTTTCCAGCTGTTTCTTCTCTGGAGCTTCTTCATGCATGGAAATGTCCTCCCCTGTACATCTCTCCTGCTACAAACACTGGCTAAGCATTATTTATTGCATAGCCCTGGTCTCCTCTTAATTCCCATTTCCTGGGCAGAGGGGCTCTTATTTAAGTTCTGTTCACACGTCACACTTCATTGGCCGTTTCCTTTGTGTTTGCTGTGACTGTGCTGCCCTCCGCTCTTCTTACATCTTGCATTAGATCTTAACCTCCTTTGAGAGACTATATTCTCTATATTTAAAAAAATAGTAATTTGAAGCTCCTAGCATAATGTTTTGCAGGTAGTTGCCACTGGGCAGTCTCACGTTGGAAAGATATAAATACCGCTTGGGGAAGGGACAAGCTCCCCCAGGCAGGTGAATAGAGAGGGATTAAAATCTCAGTGGGAAGTACAGGCCGTGTGGTCCTTGGATAATTTACTCTGAGACTCAAATGTTTCACTGGGCGACCTGATATTGTATTTACTATGAGATATTATGGCAACTTTAAAGGAAAATGAAATTTGTGTGTATTGTGTATGTACTATATATCAGTATTTTGAATAATTTTCCTTTTGGAGTATCTTGAATACCTTCTGCTTATATCTGAAAACATTTCATCACAGGCATGGTCACAACAGACTAACTTTGGAAGCAAAATTGGAATAAGGAAGGTCTTGGTATGACACTGTACTCAGGATTGGATCATTTTGTTGTTGTTTTAGTCCACTGTAGTACTCGTCAACAAATGAATTTGGAAAGGTGATATAATACTTCAGCTTCACTTTGAGTATGCAGGATGCAGAAGGGACCAAGGGCAGGGCCCTCCACTGGTTTATATTCTAAGGGGTGCCAAGAACCCATGGTGGAGAAATGTACCCACAAAATGGTGCCAAAGCAGCCGCTGCCTAGCATCTCAAACTCCACGTGCCAACTCAGCTTTATCGCTGAGCTATTTGGAGGAATCCAGGCAAGGATACACTGTTTTTTAACAGGATTCCCAGGTGGAAGCTCTCCATCCGTCACCTGTCTTCTATCTACCCATCCTTCAGTTTTTCTTTCCCACCTCTCAATCCATGCACTCCACTATCAGCTTCTATGTCTATTTTCTAAATTTGCATCCACACATACATCTCCCACACCCAAAAGGGAGAGACAGAGCAATGAGACGCTAAAGTTCCAGTGGACCAACAGAGCAGGAGGATCTGAGCTCTGTCCATTTCTGTTTAAATGACCTTCATGCGGTACAGCTGGGTAGGAGGGAAAGTTGTTAACTGCGGGGAGTCTTCCTCTAACAGCACCAGTTCAGGGATGAGCGCTGCCCAGAGCAGAGTAGCAGAGAATTGATCCATGTGGGTACCCTCTTGGCCTGGCCCTCCCTGACTGAGGG
Organism: Ochotona princeps; assembly: GCF_030435755.1. Taxonomy (NCBI): domain Eukaryota; kingdom Metazoa; phylum Chordata; class Mammalia; order Lagomorpha; family Ochotonidae; genus Ochotona; species Ochotona princeps. The sequence continues at coordinate 11,632,253 of NC_080851.1, forward strand.
GTGCGGGAGGCGCTGCGCGCAGGGCCCTCCCGCAGGAGGGGCGTGGGGTGCGGAGGGCGTGGGCCAGGGGCGGGGCGAACCCCAGCTAGGGTGCGCAGGGAGCTGTCAGAGCCCGGCTCGGCTGAGGAGCAAGAGGAAGTGATCGCTCCCGCAGGAGCGCGAGCCGCGCGGCCTCGCAGCGTGAGACAGCACATCCTGCCCGCCCAGCCGCCCGCCAGCCTGCACGAGCCCGGAGCCCCGAGCCCTGAGTCTTGCCTCTGCTGCGCTGAGCGTCCAGGTAAACATCAGCGAGAGGTTGCGGGTCCTCGCCGCCCTGGGTCTTCTGCCCTGGGAGTCCTGCAGCGGCTGCCGCCGCGGCTGGACCTTGGCGAAGGCCGGAGTCCCCCAGGAGCAGCTCCCTACGGTGGCTGCCCCGGAGGTGCGGAGCGGCCAGGGCCGGGGGAAGGGTAGTGGTGGCAACTCCTTGTAGCCCACCCTGTGGATGCGGAGGTACTTCCCAGGGCGCCCAACCTCAGTCCTCTCCCTATCCACAGAAGGCAAGTGGCTTGGAAATCTGCACCTTTCTGGCCACCATCTCTTGTCCCTGGGGGAGGGGGGTCCGTAGGGGAAGGGGAGGATGCTGTTGGATGCGTTTGATAGCAGGCTGCCAGCTCCTGGCGCTGTCACTGTGCGCCAAGTCGTCCCCGAGTGAATGCACTTGTCTGGCTTTTGTAAGAGGCCAGTTTCTCTCTGCTGGAGGGGGAAAAAGTGTGCCTGGGGATGTATTTGGGTAAACACCGTCCTTCACTGCCACCCGGAACTGCTCTGCCCTTAGCCAACCGTGCGTCATCATCATCTAAAGGACAGGATCCCAGCAGTCCTGTCGGGTACGGAGAGGTGTGCGCAGGGATCACGACTCCTTCCTAGGTTGAGAGGGTTAAAGAGAAGCCCATTGCCAGGGCAGGAAGTGGGTAAGGAAATCAGACACTCCACAGAATGCCGTGGGTGGAACGTGCTTGTTGTCTTGGCCTTTACCACACCTAGGCAAGGGGCAGGGAAAAGTAACCAGCCATTTTCTTGCTTTGCAGTGGGCACAGCTGACTTCGCGTAGCTCTGAGTTGGGAAAATCTGCTCCCAGGGCTTGCGAGTTAGCAGCAGCCTTGGCGAGCAGTGAGGCGCAGGTGACGACAATGAACGGTCCTTGCTGACAGCACAGACCTGGGGGCAGGGATGGGGGTTTGCTTGTGAGTCTACTTTTATTGTGAAAATTCTGCGGAAAGCTGTTCATGGGTGCTAGTGAGTCTGAGATGGAAGCATAGGTGAAAATTACATCCTCAGGGAGTTGATGAGAAAAGGAGTTGTATTCATACTTTGTGTAAGTGCTAGCACTGCTTTAAAAGGCTGGAGGTAGAAACAGAACCCGACCCTGTTACCCCATAAACTAAAGTCGATCACTCCTACCACTAAGTTCCCAGATTCTCTTTGCAGAAACCAACCCTCCAAGCTTCTTTTTTCTTTTGTCATTCTTTTTGTTGTCATTATCAGACAGACAAGGCAAACTGTTGTCTGCTATCTGGTTTGCTCTCCCAGATGCCTGCAGGGGCTGGGTTGGGCCAGGGCAGGGGCTGGGGTTGGGCCAGGGCAGGGGCCCAGAGCCAGGAAGCACCTCCAGAGCTCCCATGTGGGGGTCAGGGTGGCGCAGGGACCCATTTTTTTTGTGGCATCATGATAGCCTCCAGGGTCTGCATTAGGCAGGAATCAGGGTTGAGAATGGAACCCAGGCCCTCTCGTGCTGGATGTGGACATCCTGCCTCTTGGCTAAATACCCATCTCCAACATTTCTTACAGTCTGAGGATTCAGTGCCCTTTGACAATCCTGCAGCACCATTGTGGAGCTGTTTTGAAAATATAGGCAGAGACTAGAGTAGACTTTTCTAAGTCCTGTTCTGAAGCTCATTTTTGGTCCAGAATATCCTTGTCTTTCTTTACTCCTGTCTCAAGCCCCAGACTGGACACACCTGACGCCTCCCTTCTTGCGCCATGGGAATGCTGTAGCCTCAAGTGCTCAGTCCTCCAGGAGGAGGAGAATGGATGATTCACAGATTTCCCTTCCCCTTTCCTACTGAAAGCATGACCATGAAATGTTTATGTCCATAGCTGTAAATCATCGTAAGGAATGTGGGCACAGAAAAGAAACTCAACCCATTGGAAAAAGGGGTAGATCTCACACCAGTGGGTGTGGTCTCACGTTTCTGATGTGATGGAAAAAAATAACTGGTCATTTCTGTTATGGCTGATAACTAAGAGGGGGCTCTCTGAACTTTCTTCCAAACCCTGCACCTACCGAGAACATCCCCTCGGAGTCTATATTTAATAAACCTTTCCATTGGGCTCCAGTGTAGAATCTTACAGTTCTTGGGGATTCAGCCAGGGTGTTACTTTGTCTATACTTAGACCAGGCGTGTAGATCAACCTTGTATAATACACCATGTCTTTTAACCCGGGCACCTCTACTAGCACAGCCCATGTGCACAGGTTTCACCTTGACTGTGCTATGCCTCCCTTAGGCTCTGCAGTCTGACATTGGGCCCGATACCCGACGAGAGTCAAACACGTCTGTCACAAACAAGAAAGTGCATCCCTGTTTCTTTATTTCCCCCACACTTTATCCTACCAAATAAAGGTGATAAAAATAGCTGAAGTGCATTGGACATTTTACCAGGCATTGTGTCTGAAAATACATTCATGTGGATTAACTGCAATCCTCACAACATTTCTATGAGGCAGAAATTGCTTGTAATCTTATTTTATGGATGGGGAAACTAAAACGTAAGAATGAGTAGTCAGATTCTGCTTCGAGGTTATAGAGCCAGGATTTGCATATGAGAGGTCTGATGTCAGCTTGGATTTGTAACCACTCTTCCATACAGTAAGACGTTTCCATACTGACCTGGCTGTTGTATCATCTCATTTTAACCCTTAAATGACTCCTATGGGATAGATAGTAACTGTATTTTAGAATGAAACTGAGTTAAGAAATGGCAGAGGTAAAATTCAAGCCAGGTCTGTATGAAAACTCTAAAGTCAGATCCCATTCATTTTGACTGCAGCCCTATATAGAAACATAAAAGGCGAAGTTTGTCTCTATTTGCTGCCCAGTTCTGATCCCAGTCACTGTTAATTTCTTGAAGCTACAGTGGTGGTTTCTACATGAAATCAGTTGATTCCCTTAATACTTTATTTGACTAAATTGCCATGTAACTATTTGCTACCTTATTCAGGATCCCTTTCACTAGAAACTTTTGTGGTTTCTACACTGCCTTGGAAAATACAGGGAAAAACATTCTTTTGAGAACGTGGCTGGACAATGAACTTCTAGGCATGACTTTGAGAATTATTCTCATATTTCTTTGCAATGAATAAACCCTTGCCCAAGTCCCTGTAAATATGATTACCCTTAATGGAAGACTTTATCAATGTCCTAGATTTATCATTTGACTTTCTCTCTGTCAGAGCTGTGGCACCACAACATCAGAGTACGGCTTCTATTGCAACATATATACCATTGGGCACATGTTAACTCTAAAGAGTCTACCTGCCCATTCAACATCCCTATTGTCTTTGTTGCGAATTCTTAAATAAAAGTTGACAGCCACTGTGGAGGGTAGGCACATGAACTGTTTTCTGGTAATCATTGAAGCCACTAATTGGATGCAATACTTGCTGCATTTGTGTATAAATGCAGTTTCAAGGGCAGAGGGGTGGGGTAATTGCAACTTAAAAGAGGTTTAGAATCATGGATCCATGTGTACTGCTTAGGATAGAGAGAGGAACAACAGGGGTCACTTTAACTGACCTGTGTTGAAAACAAGACAAAACTATCCCAGCAGAGTCAGGCAAGCAAACAGGTGTTCTTTACAATCAGATTTTTTTGTCTTTCACTTGGAGCCCAGGTGGCAGGTACAGCAGATGCTAACACACGCTGCCACGCTGGGAGGCCTCCAGGAGTGGCTGGCAGTGCCAGCACTGTCTACCCTTCATGGAATTCCAGCCTATGCATGGCCAGTGCTTCATCACTGCTGAGGTAGCCCATTGATGGCATCCTCTGGACATCCCAGTGAAAAGACATTTTTGTATTTCTTTGGTAAACAAGGAGATGCTTGGAGAGGTTCAATCAGCTGGCCAAGGCCACATGAGGCCAGTTCATGGAAGGCTGGACTTCAAATGCAAGTGGGCATGGTTCCAGGTTCTGTGTATTCCTTTCCCATGGTATGTTATTGTTTCTCTAGCTCTGTGGAGTGGCAAGAAATCTTTGTATAGTGTAGCTTTTTATTGCAGGAGAACTGAGCGTTCCTCAAGAACATGCTCACATGCTGATAGGCAAAGGCTGAGAGTGTTATCAAAAGGGTATGAGACAGTGTGATCCACACCTCAGCCTGGCACATGACAGGGCAGACCTGCTCTCAGTGGGGTGAGGGAAGCGCTGTACCTTTGGTTCTTAAGGATCTCACAGACAGCCTTTGACAACCAAGTGCTTAGCTCAGAGCGTTATCTTGTAAGGTGGTTACAAGTCAAAACTTTCTTTGTTGCCAACATGAATTTCCCACAAAGCTGCCCTATCTTCTGGGGATTTGCTGGTAGAGGGTTGTGGTCAGGAGCACTGATGTGGCAATAAATCCTTGAGGGTTCTTAGAGGAGGGGAGGACTCCACTTACCAGCTGCCCTATGTGCCCTTTGAGTTTCCAACTAGTACAAATCCTGAAATCCCCTCAAGCAGGTGCATTTGCTTCCAATGTGTTACCTAAGCCCTAACATTTGACACTTATCTTTTTGCTATGCTTTCACAGAACATCCTGTTGTTTCATTTTGGGAGGCAGAGTAGCTGATGCCATCAGGGGGTAAACACACAAAGCAGACAGTTTTGTTAGAATTGATCTTTAATGCCGTAAGTCTCAGGGCCTGTAGAATATGAGGCTGCTTGCTGAACAGATCTGCCTGGATTCAGCCACAGAGTTCTTTGTTTACTTTCACTCTATGTTCTCCCAACATTTTTTTCTCTCTATCCTTTAAAGGGTTTTGAAAAATTTTGCCACTCCTGCACCCACCCCAACATGTTTTTGTTGACATCTAATGCCTTTTGTCATAAATTTAAAGCATCACACTGAATGTGATTTTCAGAATGATGTAAAGTTTGACCTTTGAAAATAAAACCATGACATCATTCCTTGAAATTAGTTAAATTTTAAGTAATACACTAAATGCAGGTTGAGAAATGTGTGAAGAAGCTTTTTAGAAGCACGATTTTTTTTTTGAAACCTTATTGTCAAGCATCGCAGCGAGATTTGGAAAGTCCTTTTCCCGTTTTGTTTTGTTGCAGTGACCTGGAAGCATGGCTTTTGTGGTAGAAAGGGAGGTGCTGAGTGATTCTACGACCGCAGGCAAATCTTTAGTTGAGCCATTTTAGGAAGACATACAGCTGGAAGCTGCGGATTTGGAAAATAATGCCATTAGCACTTCCTGTGTCTGCATGCTCCTTTTCGGAGCAGTGCAGGGGCTAGCTTGAAGATCATGCCTTTGACTAACGCTTGGACTAGCACCAGTACTATGTTTTTGGGGGGTCAGTGGGGAGCAATAAGTGGTAGTCATTTGTGTGGTTCAAGGTAGGGTAGTTAAGACCATTTGGAACTGCACAGAGAAACAGGTCCCTTTCCCTATTCTCAGGTAGGGAGTGAGGGAGACCCTGTGGACAGACCCTGTGGCTAGCTGCCTTTAGGTAATAGTTTGTAGTGAGAGGCAGCCCTTTCCATTGTGTTGTATGGCTGAGCCAGGAGTTGGTTCCTTCTAGGGAACATCTTGCCTTGTCTGGAGACACCTTAGGGGAAGAAGGGTCACTGGCGTGTAGAATGGCTACTGGATACCCCGCAATTCCCAGGACAGCCCCTCCAACAAGGAACTATCTGGTCCTAAATGTCAGTGATGGTAAAGTGAAAAAAGCCTGCTTCAGATATCTGGCTTTCTTTTTTTTTTTTTTAATCCTTTTTTTTTTAAAAAATTATTTTTATTTGAAAGAGTTACAAAGAGAATGAGAGAGATGGGGAGAGAGAGGCCTTCCATGCATCTGCTGATTCATTCCCCAAATGGTTGCAACAGCAGAACTAAGCCAATCTGAAATCAGAAGTTTCTTCTGGAGTTCCCATATGAGTCATCTGATACTGGTCTCCCAGGCCATAAGTAGAGAGCTGAATCCAAAGTGGAGCAGCCAGGGCTCAAACTGGTGCTGGTATGGATGCTGGTGCCATAGGTAGGAGTTAAGCCTACTATACCATGGTGCCAACCCCATTAGGTTTATTCTGGTTTTTTGTCTGTCTTCTTCCTGGTAGAAGCTAAGCTCATTTCTTTTTGGTCTTTTAACAAAATAATAAGCTTAACATCTAGGAAGCTGTGTACAGTCTAGGGAAGAGGAGGTGAGATAACCACTTAATGCCTCTGTGAGCTTCAGTCTCCTCCCCTGAAGAGTGGAGATAATGTCATGAGGCCTGTGAAGTTGTCATAAGGATCTAGACAGTGTCCAGGGCCTATTAGGTGGCTGATACTCAAGGCATACAAGGTGTTTCTTTATGATCCAGTGGCAATTCCATCTTTCTCCTGCCTTATATTTCCTGGGACGGGTATGAGCCTGCCTGCCTTTGAACCAAAAATTATTTATTCTCCTTTTGCAGACTCTACGCTCCTTGAGGCAAATACCCTTTTATCTTCTGGCAGAGATCTACCGTGTACTTGATCCACAGGAAGCTTTAGTTGACCTGAAATATTAGCCCAAATAAATCCAACTTAATTTTTCTTTTCTGGTAAGATTGGAGTCTTTCCCCTTGGATCAGTTTAATGTGTTTGGTAGAAACATTCACTTCCTGAAGTGGAGCTCAACGGTGTGTCTATGTGGAGTGTGAGCACAGGCAGGCGGGAGGATGCTGAGGAATCCGAGTGCCTTGCCTGTCTGAATCAGGATCACATTGAGCCGGGGGGCAGGGGAGACCTGGGAGGAAGACTTTTCATTCTTGGAATGACAGGCAGTCTACTTTGAGTGTTTGGTTTTCCTGGAAGGACCTCTTCGGCTAAATCTTTTGATCTGGCTTTGATCTGACACTTTTTACTGAACAGTCCAGTACTTTGGTGGTGGAGTGAGTGTGGGTGTATATGTGTAATTTTGATTAATTATTAGCCTTGTATTTTATTCTATGTCCAGAGCAAAGCCAAAAGTAAGAAGTATGAAATAGCTTTACTATGTGGGGAGGGGGAGGGGGATTCCCAAAGCCTATGAAACTGTCACATAATGCTAAATATTAATTAAAAATAAATTTAAAAAAAAAAGAAATAGCTTTAATAAACATTGTAGCAAAAAAGACAGCATAACACTTATATATTGATGATAAAAATCTATGTTGCGTTTAGTCATTGCTCATTTGCACTGCACATTAAGACTATCTATTCTGATGTGAAGTAGTACCCAGTTTTTTTGTTTGACAAGAAACAGATTTTGCTAATTGAAGTGGAATGAAGTCTTTAGAATATATTTTTAGATCCTACAGCACACCATATGGAAGCCTTTAAATATTTATCACACCTCTGAGTGTTAAAATGAGGCTGAGTTCAGAGGGTGACCTGAGGTTTGGTCTCTGAAGTGACCTGTGGAATTTGAGTAGTAGGGTCTGGATGACTGAGAGGGTATGCCAGACCCTGTGGGGAAAGCCTATCTAGACACAGTGTCCCCTTTTAATATGGTGGCCCAGCTCTTGTTGCAACATCCGAAACGTTAGTACCAAAATAACAAGGAATTGGTGCATACTTTGTGCAAGAAAGAAAAACAAAAAAAGCTTCTTTACCTAGAGAGGTGTGACTTTGTTCACTTTCAGCAGTTGTAGGTTACAAGTGATTGGGAGAGCGGACCCTCACGCTGAATGCCTGCAGGCTCAGAGAAGGGGTGGAAATCTAGTGACAGAAGCTGAACTACCAAATGGAACCTCCCAGTGAAAATGTAGACTACCCAAGGATACCGTAAAGGCCAGGGTTTGGGATTTTAAATGATTATGGATTTTCTTATTTCCTTTTGTAGGCTTTCTAATATTTATCAAAGATCACTAAAAGGTAACTGGCTTATCAAGCAAGCAGGTGGAATCACCTATTTTATGCCATAGAATTTCGGGGGAAGAATCCTGCTTATTTTCTTTGAGAGTCCCTTGTTTTTGAGGCTAAATTTTTTAGGCTCAAATTTTAAGGCCAAAAATCTATAGATTTTAGTTGAATAGAAAGAAAAATTGTTATAAAACCCTTTGTTGAGGGGGAGGAAAATGCCTTCTTTGGCTGTCGACTTTCCCTAGAGCTTCCTAGCTTAGATAAAACTTTGTCCTTGAAGCTGGATTTGACTTTGGAGGAAAGGTGAATAGGAGGATGACAGTTGCTGGGCACCAGTTCTGCTGGCTGTGTGGTAATCATACTGTCTGTTGCTTTTCTGTTCTTTATGTCTTCCTTACAGATCATTCATAGATAGGGATGCTAAAGGTGGGGTCCTTCCAGGTAGTTGTCAACCCTGAATCAAGGAAAGTGAAAAGTTACCAGAATTCTGGCATTGGAGTGGATTTGGGTCACAGAGGTATACTGATCAGGCGAGATTGTGTCATGATGGAGTAGTAACTTCCAAATTTCTTGAAACACAAAGAAATCTCTCATGTGTATTCTGTATCTAGTCTTGACTGAGTAGATACTTGTATAAAAAACAATAAAAGGTTTATTTGGGGACAGATTGCAAATCACCTAGGCCCTGGAGACATAATCCCAGGGATTTTTTAAAGAGTCTTGGGAAATATTTCAAAATGATCAAATTCTGCTCCAAATTTATGTATTTTTGATGGGAAGTTTCCACTTACTGCACAGTGAGCATGCATTGACTCGTCTCATTGTGAGCAGAGGCAACTATCTCCCAGGTTGGAGAAGGCTGTGTTAAGAACAGGAATGGTTACCAAGGCCTTTTGGAGACAGGATAGGCTGAAGAGGAGCCTCCTGACTGATTTTTAGAAGGACACTTCTGAGGAGTACAACATATTAATAAGGAACCAAGGGCTGCACCTTTTTTTTCCTTTTCTCCAAAGGGCTGTTAAAATAGACCCTATGTGTGCATCACCCAAGTGAAAATGACCTGGTGGATTAGATGAACATCTCAGTTTGGACTTTACTCAGACAGGTCTCAGCAGGTGTTTCTCTTGAGTACTTTGCAAGCTCTTTAGAGATGGTTTGCTGTCACCAGTATGAGTCAACAAGAGGCTCTGTTTATCACCTTTGCCCAGAGACCTGTGCTGAGAGAGGTTTCTCTGAGGTAGGAAGGCTCAAAATGCAAGGAAAATGTGCTTTGGGGGAAAATCATGTAGGATTGAAAAAAAATATTTTTTACATCAACATAAAATCTTTTAATTCCATTTTTTACCATGAGTTTTTTGAGGTACTGTTGTATATCTTCCCACCTTCTGTGATCAATAATATTCTGGATTTTAAACTTCCCTAAGAACTCTACTCACATTTCATTGGTCAACACCAGTCATCTGGCCCAGCCTTAAACATTGGATTTTGTTTTGTTTTGTTTTGTTTAGTCCAATTGACTATGAAAGGAAGAAACTTCAATGAGGTCTGCCTATTCCTTCTGATTACTTCAGGCTTTAAGGGCCATTCTAGGGTAGCCACATGTGTCATCCAATCCCAGTGATCCTGCATTAATGGCCTGTTTAGGATCCAAATGCATTTGAACAGTTTTAGTGTCCTGGGATATAAAAAGTTCTTACAACATGGAATTTACAAATTAGATGTTTACTGAGAATAAATTAAAAAATGCATTTAAGGTAGGTGTAAAATTTGACTTCTTTTGGTATACTTTCTATTCTAGTCAAGATTATTCATTTAGTGCTTAAGGAGCATCAACCCTAGACAAGATTCAGTGCTTGATGGGTATGAAAATGGACAAAGTGCAGACCTTAGGAATCTGCGTCTAGTTAGGGAAAAAGATAAGTTAGGATCTATAACACATGATTGTATGTTATATATAACCTATCAGATGGTTAGCATACATGATAAAAATGTGGCCTATGCCTTTGAGATGTTTAACAAAGTACCAGAGGGATCCAAAGAAGAAAGTGATTGAGAGGTGATCAATCATGTCTTTAATTTGGAGAGAAGCTAGACATCAGTGCCACCTAGGCAAGTTCATTTACAATTGTTTCATCTTCATTTTACCTTTTGTGAGACCTAATTTGATCCCATTAAAAAATACAATAGTGAACGGCAGAAATAGAAGAGCTGGTGTTCGAATCCCAGGGTCCCTGCTTACCAGCAAAGAGAACTCGATGCGTTAGTTCACCTTCCTGTATCTCATGTCTTCATCTGTGAAACAGGACTGATAACACTGCATCCGCATCCCTTTCCTGCTGTGGTGTTGAGGTTCCAAAAAATAAATCCCCCCTTAATTTTCTATTTCTTTCAGGATTTACATTTTTCTCCTTGAATCCTTTTGGTATGTTTTGTATAAACATTGGCTTCCTGAAGTGAAGGAAATGACCTGTTGAGCCTCAAATGAATGTGGACTTGGCAATTCTTGGCGTTCTGGGAGCCCAGCCTTCCTGAGTCGGGATCAGGTGGAGCTTTTCTGTGTGTACCCAACAGGACAGTACCTGGCATGGGATCAGGGCATTGTCAGTGTAGGATGTAGGGCGACATTTCCCCTCAGTGAAGGAACCTTAGGTTAGAGATCTCTGGAGTATCAAATTGGATTATATCATCATCTTAGAATTTAGGTGTATTGAGGCCATGGTTTTGGGCCCTCTGTGCCTATCCCCAGCACTCACAATTGATGTTAAATTAAAATCCATTATGGTACAAATCCATGTAGTTGAATCACAAAAACATTCTGTTTATTGATTTTAGAGCGTTCCATGGACTAGGAGTCAGGGCCACAAAGCATTGGCAAGCTAGATCCTGGGTAGGATGGAGGGGAGCCTGTGTGGATGAGTGGTCTTGGCCAGGGCCCGTATTCTTCATCTCTTTTGATTTTTCCCCTTCTTCACTTGTTCCCATTTGTGCAAAGTGGAGTGAACGTGAGATGCTGCAGCTCCGAGTGTGTGGACTGTGAGCGTGAGGATTCCATCTCTGGCCAATAGGTGTGAGGATATCTCTCTGTTGTAGCACAAACTCCCTATGAGAAGTGGAGTTCATATTAATATTATGGAGGGCCTTTAATTGATTTTAGCTATTCAAGGAATGGACAGAGTTGCCTGTGAGTTTGTGTCACCTCTGGTGAGGATTGGCTGTGAAGAAATTCATCAATGAGATGGAAGATCAATACTGGTGATTTGTACATTCTTTATTTTCCAAATTTAAGAATATCTGATTCTGCATATTGGGCAGAACCTTTTATAACTCTTCTGTTGACCAGGCGCTGCCATTCGTTTGGGGTAAGTGAAAATAAGGGACAGGTGACCAGCTAGAGAAGTAAATGTAGAGTTCTGTGTCTATTTTCCTTATCATGCAAATATTCAAGTCACAGCATTAATTAATTCATCTCATTGAGCAAACATTCAGCAAATTCCTGCTAGCTCTTGGACATGCTATAGTACTGTCTAATAGTTTGAGTCAACCACTGGAAACACACAAGAAATACTGTGGCTTGCTTTATTCCATACTGGAAATATCGCCATGCAACTGTGGGTTCAGCAATCTTTTAACCATGTTTGAAGTTTTATCTACCTTTCCAAATTAAGAGGCTAGACAAACAGGCCATTTCAAAGGCATATGCTAGAATCCTCCAAATACCGTATTCTTCTTACAGTAGGAAAAGCAGAAAACTAAGCAGTTGCTTGGTGGGTAGAATTTCCATGCTGAATGCTTATCTTTTGCAGAGAATATATAACACATGCTAAAAAATCTATTTTTGTACACTTAATTTTTCATTTTTTCACTCAATACAGCAAAAGTGTGACATTTAATGGACGTGTTAATTCCAGTTGTTTGTGTTTATTAACACATTTGAATAGGTAGGATAGATTTAATATCTAAAGAAAACAAGTAATTTTCTTTTGAAGTGAGTCAAGACCACAATGTGAGAATTCCCCTGGGCCAATTTTGGCCCAAGCAGGTGGCATCAGATACCCCAGCTCCTTCCCCATGGCACCCCAGCTTCCTTCCATCATGCTCTTCTCCACCCACAGGCCTGAGTACCCTGCTTCTCTCCTGTCATACCTGCTCACTGTTCTTCTACAGGAAAGTCTTCCTACCCCCACGCCCATGCCTGACTCCTGTGGCTCCTCCTTCATGAAACCCACTCACACAGGCCAGCTCTGTTGCTCACTGAAGACCTTGGCCATGTGCTTCCACCAGGCTTCCTTGCAATGTTGCCATTATTTTCAAAAAGGAGTCCAGGAGATGTGATCAGAAAAGTAATGGGGCTAAGTTCTGAAGGACTATGTAGGTCGCTACGACTTCTAAATCCTTGGAGAGGTCTTTACTAACAGCCTCTCCCACTGGCCCTGGTATTGCCACTCACGTTGGAGAAGTAACTTTGATGCTTCTCTTTGCTATCTTGCAAAGTTGTCATTGAGTGAGAAAGATCTAATTGCATGATGTCCAGTCAAGGGATGGCCTGAAAGAGAGGCAGCCTATGAGAGTGGAAAGGCGAGAGTTGTACTCAGAGGATTTACTACTTGCTTTGAATTTTTGTTATTCCTTAACATAATCCTGAAAATTGTGATATGACTTCTCTTTCGCTTTAATTCTTCCTGCCAAAATTGGTTTTCTTTAAAAGCTAGCATATACAAGCTGGCATCCTATTTTCACTCAAAGAGACAGATGGTGAAACTGATTCCAGCTAAATTTAAAAAAAGTCTTGCATTTTGAAAAACACACACAGACACACATAGTATCAGAAGGAATCTGTTTTGAATGCTGCCACATACCAGGGAGATACTCATTCATGTGCAGAATGTTGTTTGTTGACAGCCAAGATTTTTGAGATGGGTATTTGCTTTCTAAAAGCATATCAGGGTTTTGCTGATGGGACAAATAACAAATCCCCAAATCCTAGAGTGGCATTCAGTGGCTTGTGCTGACATGGTCCCTAGGAAACGTGCTATAGTCCTACCTTTTTGGCAGTGTTAATTTCTGGAAATCTCAGGTTCTTTCTTAGGTAGTTGGAAAAGTGGGTTAAGTCTTATATCTACTGTGGTGTGTTTATGTCTTGTGAATTATTCCTGGACTTGTAACTCCTCTTTCCATTTACATTTTCTTATAGCTTCAGAGATGAGCTTCAGAGATGTGGTACAGATTTCCTACAAGATCTCCCAAGTGAGTGACAAGGACTCAACCATGGGAGCCATTACTGCCTCCCAGCCTGTACCAGCAGGAAGTTTGCAAAGGGAACCAGAGCTGGGGATCAAATCGAGACACTCTAACATGGGATGCATCTTAACTAATGTAACCACTAGGCCAAAAACTTGTTCCTACATATATTTTTAGAGCAGTAAGATAAACTGATTTTTGGTGAACATGTATGTTGCTGACTGCAGTTGGAAAAGTCCATTTTTACTTTATTGTCTAAGCCTTGAAATTTAACTCTCTTATTTTGATTTCTAGGTCTTTATTGAGTTTCCTTTGTCATGGTAATGGTTTAAATTTGTTCTCACTTGTGAGTTGTAACAATGGCTACATCCCTGAGGAGAAGCAGGGTTCACTCTAGGCAGGCTGGGTAATTGGAGCTTGTCTTGTCTTCAGGTAACATTTAGCACACATTTCTTCATTGCACAGCGAGAAAATCTGTCCCCTTTAAAAGGACAGCAGGCCAAGGACTTAGCAGCAAAGCTAAAGTTAGTTCTGTCTAACGATTTTCTTGCTGTCAATTATTTCTAAGATCAGTCTTCCATATTACTTGAGTCATTTATTTTTAGACATTCAGTCTCTTAGAAACTCAGAGAAAACAACTCCAAGTGCAATACATGGTTCGTCTCTAAAGCAAATATTATTTTTGTGTCATTTTAAAGAGAAAATTCAATTCTCTCTGTGACAATTTATCCTCAAGGCATTTTGGACAATGCATTCTAGCCTGCTGAATTTGCTAGTTGAGATAGACTATTATAAATGAAATGGATTTGACTAAATAATTCTTCTGGAATCAGAAAATTAAAAGGGGAAGTAAGGCAGGAAAAGTTATATCAAGGGATATACTGTGGCAGTGATTTAGCCAAAGACACTTGAATTAATTTTCTTATCATAGGAATAAAGCTTTGGTGCATAATAAAGAAGTTATCTGAGTTCAGTGCACTAACCCATGAGGAAAACTCCTGAATGTTAGTGAAAATAGGCACGATTTCACATTTCTCTCCAATGATTGTTTATCAGTTCAGGGGACATTTGTTGAGCATTCACTGCTAACCACCAGAGATGTGGAGTTAAGTGAAATGCAGTTCTTGCTTTAAGAGCCTTAGGTTTAACAGGAGGAGAAAATCACAGAATTGGAATATGCCAGGGATTGCAGAGCATGTTGCAGTGGAGCCATGTGCAGGGTACTTGTAGGAATACCAGCAAGGCATGTTGGCCCAGGCTCAGGACATTCATGCCAAAACATGGCACTTTGGCATATTGCATATTTTAAGCTGAAGGAACTTGAAAAATTGCATATGTAGGAAGGTGACTTCCTTTTATCCTTCCCCTGAAGCAGGTCAGGTGCCAAAAGGTGTGCTATGTTTTCCCAGAGAAAAGGAGCATCCTTGTCTCTGAAGGTCCAAAAAGAAATCTGGACAAACTGCTAAGTTTCTTCAAGCTTGTTCTCTTACCATATACTTTTTTTGCCCTATCTTGTTTTCTCATGATTCTTCGTTTTTCTCTGCTATAAAATTGTGTTAGCATATTTGTCTGTTTTTTCTCTTGTTAATCTATCTCTTCTGCAAGAATCACAGTCAATAAGCATTAATAGAAGGAAGATAATTTTTTCTTCCCCTATATTTCATGCCCCATGAAACTTTTGGGGGGAGTGTAATTGGACTAAGACAGAAAGATGGCTGGAATCACTGGATAAAGAATGGTAAGAAGAGTATTTCTGATAATTATACAAGTGTGAAGGCAGGAAAGCACTCAGAATGTGCTAATAAAAGGAGAATCAGGGAGTAGGGATATATGGATAGAGAATTGGGAAATGAGAGCAAGTTACACACCATGTTAAGGAGGTGGGACATACATTGTAACTAAAAGGAGCCATTGATGAGCTTTCAGCAGCAGGTATATACCATCTGATCTGAGTGACAGGAAGATCACCCTGACATGGAGTACGTACTGTGTCATCAGGGAGCAAGCTTGTGGACAGAGGAAGATCATTTGGAGAGGACTGTAGTGTCAGGTGGGCAATGAAGAAGACTGCTACCGAGCAATGCGAGTGGACATGAGTAGGAGACAACTAGTTAGGAACCGGAAGTATTAGGCGCTCAGATTGGAAGGATTGCTAATGGACTGTGAGTGTGGCAAGTGTGAGGATCTGGGAGCTAATCCAGGAGCTGGCAGTAGGGCCCTGTGGGCTCTGCTGGGCCATGCATGGGTAAAGTTGTGTCAGGAGGTCGGGAGGCAGCGTGGTGCCACCACCTGGAAAAAGGAGAGGCTGGGAAACGCAGGAGAAGGAAAGTGAAGGGGGAGCCTGTGGGTCTGAGCAATGGCCTTCAGCAAGGCGGGGAGAGCTCTGAACGGCAACAGCAGTTTAAGGTCTTTTGTTACCAAAGGGCACGTTTGTGCAAATCAAAATCAAGCAGGCTCTAGATGCTAAAAACGGTCACAATGGAGCCCTACTCAAAGCAATGGGATCTGTAAGAAGGTGTGATTGGGGCCAGTGAGTGGTGAGTGAACCAATACTCCTAGCCTGCCAGGCACAAATAAGCCACACAGGGGGTTGTCTTGAACTCCTCTTTATAATGGTGAGTGTTTAGTAAATGCCTACTCTGTGCCCACTGTGATGGAGAGGCACCACCTTGCAAGCATTAAGGGAAGTTTACGGGGTGGTCTGCAGAGGATCAATAGTTTCCACACGCTCCTGGAGTGCCCATTTAGCTTGACAAGCTCTCTTCTGCTCCCTCTGTGTGCTTTGACGCCTCTAAGAGTACAGTCATGATTGCCTGGTAGATAAAATGTGCTGGTAGCCATCTGACTACCCTGACAAGTGACCTTGCTGGGGCCATCTTGCCTGTCTGTTTCACCCAAGGGTTTTATGTTTCCCAGGGACTCTTTGGGAATGGCTCACTTCTCTCCTCACTGTGGTTTTCCGTTGTGACATGGCCCAGTGGGATCCTGCCTGCTTTCTTCTGGCTTTATTTTTCAGTTCTTCTGCCCTAATTCTTAGAGACCCAATTTCAAAATACTGCCCTCTAGTTGTCCAAACTGTCCCGCTTCAGTTTTATAACTCTTTTGAGGACCCCCGTTTGAAATTCTAATTTCCTAAGGACCCTTGATATCATCTGAGTGTTTCCTTAGGGAAGATACTCCAAGGAGTGAATGACTGATCTCTCTTAATTGGAGAACAATTCCTTTCCCAAAGAGAAGATTGTTGAAACTCTAAATTGGTGGAATGCACTGTAGGGGTCAGAAATAAGATGAAAATGTTCAGAACTTTTTGGCAACCATGACAGTGGCTTTTGAGTGCTCCGAGCTTTAAGAGCTCTCATCCCTACCCTGTTAACTTGATGAAGGACAGATACCCTAGGGTTTGATTTTTCTCTCTAATACAATGGGGCTCTGAACAGAGTGCCTGAGGACCTCTCCTGTTTAATGTGCTCCGATTGCCCATGCTAGAGTTGCAGCGTAAGCAGTGCAGTTGCAGCAGCTTGGAATCATGAATCTTGAAAGTAGGACTAGAGACAATATGCACACAAACGCATCTTCAATGTATTTCACAAATCCAGTAAGATGGACACGAAAGGCTCAATTTTAGAAATATTGTCTGATTTCCTGGCTAAGATCTGCTTTGACAAGAATTCAATTGAGAGGGTCTAGCCAAATCAATGTGGCTGTTTAAAACATGTTGTGCTCTGTACTAAAATAGTTTTGCTTCCAAGACTAGGTCTCTACTGATGGAAATAGATGCCTTCTAGGTAGGTGAACTGCAGCGCTTGGGACTACCCAGTACTGGTGTTGGTGATGTGGTCAGGTCGGTTCTCCCAGGCAATGTGCATGTCCTGCCAACAGGTGGTGGTAGGGAGCGGTAGCAAGTTTAGACTGGAAGTAGCTTAATGAGGATCCACCTTAAAGACCTTTTGTTTTTAACAGTTGTCTTTGAATCCATCTTTTATTCAAACGTGGAGATGCATACTGCAATGTAGTTCCACTTCATGATATACTTACCTCCATTACTCAGTTCCTCTAGATAGATAAATATATATATGAGAGATATGCACACACACACATACAAATATACACATGCATACCTATATATCTATTGATCTTATATTTTGCATGAAGTCTGCCTTATATCAGAGAGAATATATGATATTTGTCCTTTTGGGATTGGCTTATTTCACTTAACATAATGATCTCTATGTGGGACCATTTGTTGCAAATGGTAGAATCTCATTCTTTTTAATGGCAAAGTAATATTCCACAGGAGGACTCCCAATGAAACTCCTAAATATATATTGATAATAGAATGCTGGACTTTATACCATTATCTATACCCACAATGTCATGATACACTTCAATAGCATAATGATGGACTTGAGACTGTTTTTGAGATACTAAATTATTGTTACACTATAGGGGAAAACAGTGTGTTGGGGGAAAAAAATGCGGGAGGGTGGAAGAGGAAATCCCCGAGTCTAAGGAATTGTATCATGAAAAATAAAGAATTTATTTTTAAAAGAGATGTTTTTGAATTGAAATATAAAATCCTGAGTAAGTGAACATATAAAGGGAAGATTAATGAAAGTATTAAGGAAGAATATTTAATGTTTTTCCTTGAACCCTTCCGCTTAATGTGTATATGGAGAAATGCATCTAATTTTCCTTATTTACTGGTACTAGATTTTATAGTCTTTGATGTTCTTGTTCTGAAATAAACATGTGTTTTTGTAATTACTGGGGAAGTGCACAGCAAAGAATAGGACACTTTCACATGGGGAATTCTAGAAGTTTTTAACACTCGTCTTAGTTCACTCACTCTGTGTCCAAGCTAATGCTCATTCCTTGTGTCTGTGTTTGGGGTTGAGTGAGCAGGGGAGGCGGGAAGGCCTCTTGGTCTGTGTTCTCCACCTGCTGCCTGGTGTAGGCAGGAAAGACATCCTTCACACTATTCTATGGGACCTTGTTCTCAGGTCTCGCTCTGTTCCTAATTTTCATTTTCTGTATGTTACATGGATCTTCTTGATAGTTCTAGACCACCTTATTTTGTGTGGCTTTCGAAGATAACATTAATTTTCTGTTCTCAGTGAACTTACTGCCTTGTCTTTGTTTTTTTTGTTTTTTTTTTTTTTCTTTTCCTCGAGAGAAAGAACTTAAACTCTCTTTGTTTCAGTGGCTTACATCAATACCTGGCAAATTTTTGTCAAGTAAATGCTTCTGAATCAACTCTATGCTATCAGGCACAGGTTAAGTCCAAGTGCAATTTGGGGATCCCAGGGGTCCCATAATATGTTTAGGATCGGTAAAGTCAAAACTATTTTCATAATAACACCGAAATGAAAAAAAAACATTAACACAGAAGTGTTACCTGTTTCCCCTGTGCTGATGCTTGAAGTGATGATATAAACACCATCACAGGTGAGCCATGTGTGTTCATGCAAAATGCAGCAGAGCTGTCCAACTATACAGCAGTGGCACTGCACTTCATCGTTGCACCGTTTAACTGAATAACCCACTTCCACCAAAGGACATCCTTTATAACACAGACACAAGGATTAGTTATGTTAAAGCTCTGTCCTCAAGTATCATATGGCAAGCAGAATGTGTTGAAACACATAAGACACTTCTGTAAAGCTTGGTGGCTATCCACACAAAGCGCATTTGTGTTGCAGTTTGGATTGCAAGCTCAACTGGCTGAGCTACCCTCCCTCCCCCAATCTAAAAAAAAAAAAACATTTCTTCTTTTTGCTTGAAAGAACAACTGACAGATTACAGTATTTGGCAGACATTTTCTAAAAAAACCAGTGGTATGAGCTTGTCATTTCAGAAACCCAACTGACAATGTTTGTTAATAATGACAAAATTTGAACTTTTAAGCAAAAATTAGAATTTGGAGAAATGTATATTTTCCTCTATGAGCTTGACAGCATTATAATACCTACAGTTTTTTTTCAAGAAATTGATAGTGATATTACTGTTTGATTTTTAAATATGATACAGTAAGGTTTGTCAGCATTTAGAAGGGTACATAATTAAGTATTTTCCAATTTTTGATATTTTAAAAATAACCAACACAAAAGTTCATGGATAATAGAATCATAGTTTAAGATAGATTGATGAATTTTTAATGTTATAGAGTACAGAAGGCTTATTGATTGATGAGGTTTCATATTCATGGTGCAACTGACCTTTAAGAAACTACTATTCATTGACTTTTGGTATAAATTGAAGAATATCCACAATTATCTGAAGAGGCTATTAAAATACTCCTCTTTTTGAGATTACATGTCTGTGTGAGGCCAGATTTTCTTCACATACTCGAACTGAAATAGCATAACAGATTGAATGCTCAAGCAGCTAGGAGAATCCAATTGATTTTTGTTAAACTAGATATTAAAAAGATGTGAAAATTTAAAAAATAGACTTCATTTTATTAGAAGATATATTTTTCTGTAAAAATGTTACATTAAATAAAATTGTTTAAGTAAATAAAAATCTAAGTTCTGCCTCCATTTTGACATGATTAATGCTAATGGAAATAAGTTACATGAGCACAGGCTTCTGGAGGTCATTGTAGTTTTCAGAAACGTTAAGTGTATGTAAAAATGTTCAAGAATTGCTCTTGGAAGAGCAAGGAGGATCAATGTCCCCCTGTGAGTTTGTCAAAAATTTTGTTTTCTGTGTAAACTGATATCTGTCAAAATTTAGCCAACAATCCTCATGAGTCTTTACCAGCCAACTGGCTCTTGAGACTTTGATAATCCTCTTTGTATTGGCCATGGGAGAGTAAAAGTAGGCTACTATTTCTAGACCATCTCATCCATTGGCTACCCAACTGTGTGGAAGGCAACAACTGTATTTTGTGAGAAAACAGACAGGTGAAATCGAACTTTGAGAGATCCTATTTCTTATACATACTGCATGGTGGATGACAAGTTTGACAGCTGATGTGAAGAAGTGACAAGCACAATTGTTTTCAAGCAGGAACAGAACTTATGCCTGAGTATTTCTGTCAGAGTCTTGTAACAGCTGGGCAGTGATTTAAACCTCTCAGGATTCTGAGTTTAAGCTTAAAAATACATTTGCATATGCCAGCATTAGCAATGGAATCTCAACATTGTGCCAACTCAGCAACAACCCAAAGGAAATAGAAATCTACATTGTTCAAAAGCTAAGTCTGAGGACGTAGTGCTACACAGCAGCTGTGTCAACTCAGCGCAAACCTTCCTTCTCCTCTGTTAGATGCTTGATTCTCAACAAGAATCAACTATACTATCACTAGATATGCTGAAATGCAAGTGAAGGGAATAGGTCTCGTTGTCAAGTTCAGAAATATGGAAAATTCTTCTCTCTAGGTGTGTGTGAATATGAGAAATGTGAGGGTGTAAGATGCAAGCGAAACTGGAAAGGCACAAGGGACAGTGTGCGACTGACTCCTCTTGCAGCCCTCCTTGGTTCTCAGTTTCTCACATGTTGAGCTTCCTCCCTCATTTCCCATTTTTTTCTCTTGTGGAACTTAGATGCAGAGGCCATTTCTTTTATTTTTTAAAGATTTATTTATTTTTATTGGAAAGGCAGATATACAGAGAGGAGAAGAGACAGAGGGGAAGATACTCCCTCAGCTGGTTCACTCCCCAAATGGCCTCAATAGCTGGAACTGCTCTGATCTGATGCCAGGAGCCCAGAGCTTCTTCCAGGTCTCCCATGTGGGTACAGAGTCCCAAGGTTTTGGGCCGTCCTCCACTGCTTTCCCAGGCTGCAAACAGGGAGCTGGTTGGGAAGCAGGGTTGCAGGGATCAGAACTGGCATCCATATGGGATCCCAGTGTGTTCAAGGCAAGGATTTTAGCTGCTAGGCTACCATGCCAAGACCACAGGGGCCATTTCTAAAATGGAACAGTAAGAGCAGTGCTTCCTATAACTGACCTCTTCTCCAGGGAAGAACCCTGATTGCCAGCAACCACCCATCTTTTAGGGAAAGTGGATAAGGTAGGGCAGCTTGCCAGAGGGACAGTTTGATGTGTAATTCCTGTGTTCAGCAGACAAGTGAAGAATTTGAGTATTATTAACTTCAATGAATTTCTATTTCTTTTCCATGTGTTTGAATTTTTAAAGTACATTTTTTGAGTCATGACTCTTCCCATCTTTTTCATTTTGTATAACCCATGTGGATAGAGAAGCACCTTCCGTTCCCTCTGATGTGCCTTTAAGTCTCTGAGAGTTCCAGTTGAACTTTCTCACTGAGAAATCAGGGTTATGAAATCCAGAGCATTGTATAAATTTTGGGGAATTCTTGCAGTTATACTGTTTAAATGATGGTAGTGACAACCTGGTTTTTGAACTTAGGGTGAACTTTGAAGGTGTTAAAATAATAGTAATAGAAAAGGAAGAGAGCAAGAAGGAGGAAGAGGAGAAACAATTCTCCTTGGTTCCTTATTTGATGCCAAGCGCAATTCAAAGCCCTTTACTTATGTTGACAGTTTCCTGAGATCATGGATGAGCCAAGGCCAAAGCCAACAAAGTGGACATCTTTGAGCTGAGAAGGCCACATGTGGGGAAATCCAAAGCCTGGAATGAAGGCAAAGCCAAAACAAAGTGGAAATCACAGGAAGGGAGTTGAAACTGCCACGAAGCCCAGGCTGTAGGGAGAAGTGTATGGACCCCTAAGTAAATGGATTGGCTAATCTGAAAAAGAAAGACAGAGAGGGTAAAATGGCATCATGGTTCCTGGTGGCAAAGCTGGAGAGATTCCCTGTTTTCCTATAACAGAGGGAAATAATGAGCGTGGATTTGGCGGTGAAGATGGGTCAAAGATAGTGCGGACACAAAGATACCAATAGGCAATGTTCAGAATATGGGGCTCTGCTAGGAGGGATGGCTGGCAGGCAGTGCAAAAAAAGCGGAGACTGAAACCAGCATGGCAGGTGCAGGGGTAAGACTGAGCTGTTGCTGGAGTCAAGCCCTGTAGGGCTGGTGGGTGGGAGAACGTGTGATCAGGCAAGGAGAAGCTCTGTAACCAGAAGTGGGCTTGATTTATTTAGCTGACACCTAGTCATTTGTAAATGAAAGAGAGCAGATTTTAATGTATGTAAGTAAGTGAGCAGTAATTACGCAGTAGGGAGCTCTGCCTCTTTCTTAGACTGAGAGCGGCAGAAATGCATTTGCAGTGACCTACAAAAGCCACCAGGCTCTGGATAACTGCTGCAACCTCATACACCTCATGATTTGCTTCTCTCTTTGTTTTGCTCGTTGTGTTGGGGGATTTAGTGGGTCAAACTGGCAAGCCCCTGGGGAACGACTGTGGAGTACAGTGCTGACATTGCGTTTAATGCTCCTATTTAAGCCATTTCACTCTGTGTAAAGGATCACTCATTTGTGATAATGTGTACTTACCATCCCCTTTGTGAGGCATTCTCTTGAGATCTTTTTTCTTCTGGGGATTGATGCTTAGGGGCTGTTTGGGAATGGACATGGGAATCCATAAGTGGAAGGCGGTGTATTGCTGCATCTTTTAGTGTTGTACTTTCACTGCGTTTGCGGTGACTTGTTATTTAAAACAACTATGCAAAATATACCTTTTTTTTTTTTTTTACCAGTTCCCTCAGTGTTCTTGTTACTTATTTTAAAATATGGGCTCCAGGAGTGGAAAACACCAACTTACATGATCAACCTTGTCAGATACATTTACTGATTGTGAGAAAGCCTTTGCATTTTGCAGAAATGTACTATAGATGCACCTTGCCTCCCCTGTGATTGATAGCATCACAAATCGTTGAAGATGACCTTACATAAAGGTTTGCTCCCTTAATGACCGTAATACATAACTGGAAGTTGTGCAGAAACTTAATGAACTAGGGAAAGTGAAACAATTGCTGGGGCAAAATGTGAAAGGGAGGGGAAGTAGAATTTTTAACAAATGTCCCCCTCTCTGCTTTTAGCCTGTGATGACACTATTATCGATCTAGCCACGATTTTCATGACTGTACATTCCGTTTTGACAGCAGAAAAATCAGATTGGCCCTTAGTGGACAAGAGTGCATATAGCTTCTCAAATGCCTTCAAGAACACAGTTTTACATCTTTGCTGGTAGGAAATTTTTCTGTTGGTGTTGAGTATTACTGGCAGTCAGTATTTGAGTGACAAACTTGACTTTGTTAGTTCTGTGGCTTTCTCTTACAAGAAAGAAGAGGAGAGGGGCTAACCCCTTGAGTCCAAGTCACGTTTGTAAGAACCACCCGTTGGTGCTGGGTGGAACTGAGTTCTCAGACGATGCCCCCTGCCAGCCTGGCTCAGTCAGTGCTCTTCTTTCTCTGGCTGTATACCTCTTTGTAGGACTTTAAGTTTGTGACTCAAGCAAAAATAGCTCTTTATCCATAGAGACTTGAAACCCCATCCCACAGCTCCCCTCCCTCTCCTGTCCCCATGACCACATCTGTAGCATATGCATGCACTTTGCTGCATAGATCCATTGATGACCAAGTTGTCATGCACTGAAAGTTGCTTTAAAAAAATTCCCCTCTTTCCCTTCTGCTCTGAGTTTGTGCTCTCAACTTTGGATTATGACTGAGTTGTCTCTTCTTGCTTCCATATCTTAAGACTACAAAAGGTTGCATTGCCCTTCCTTGCTGTGCCACCTCCAGCCTGCATTCTCTACCTTCTATAGTCAACTCCCAGCCAGCGCAGGCACAAACAGCTCCAAAACATGTTGCCACCATTTCCCAGAATCTTGTTTTATCTTCTAGTGTCTGTTCTTATCTCTTATGCAAGCAGGAATACGAGTTTGCAAAACAAGTTCCATTTTCATTTTGTCACTTTTCCTCTTTCAAAAAGCTGTGGGTGTCTATTACCCGTTGTATCCAACGGAACTCTTCATTCCGCCTCTTCGAGACTTTCTCTGTGCACACGCACTCTGCTCATCAAGTTCAGGTTTCTTGACTCACCCTCACTAACTTCTCTTGTACTCAACCTGCTAATTCCCACTTTGCCGTCTTTGTCCATTCAGACCCTCTCTTCTTTTCCTAATTCGGACATTGTTCAGTATCCAGTTCAAACACTATCTATCCCTCAGTGTTTATTCTGGTCTACTTTGCAGCATTACCTCTCCACTTGCACTTTGGCAATCTAAAGTATCAGTAGATTAGATTAAAGCACAGGCAAGCTTGAATTTGGATTCTACCACGTATTGACTAAGCA
Source organism: Ochotona princeps (assembly GCF_030435755.1). Taxonomy (NCBI): domain Eukaryota; kingdom Metazoa; phylum Chordata; class Mammalia; order Lagomorpha; family Ochotonidae; genus Ochotona; species Ochotona princeps. Next base: position 11,656,819 of record NC_080851.1, read on the forward strand.
GTCCTAGGTCTTGCTGAGCCTCCTTCATCCTAATTATAGAAAAAGAATTCATACTAACAATGGTTCCCCCCTTGAATTATTGTGATTAAGTGTGGTAATGAATTTAAGGGGACTGCTACTGGATAATCAATAAGGTAATATCTCAGAGAACATTTTCAGTCATGCCACAAATCCACATGAATTATACTCTCCATGAAAGAAAATTTGATCTTACTTCCCTTCATTCGTATTCCTATATCTTATATATAGAATGTTCAGCACAGATTAAATATCCAGAAATATATTGAGAAATAAGACAGGTATGATCGTGAATGGTTGGGAAGCATCTCTGCCCCTACCATTATTATTTCGCAGGTTTCTGCCAGCTCATTGTAAGTAGGATATACACAGCAGGGACACAATATGCTTCATGACTTTGCATTTGTCTGAAGTGTGTGTTAGGGCAGCTGCAGGTTTGTGATTCACGTTCTAAGGATGGTGATAGAATTTTGAAGACTGTTCATTTTTGATTTATTCTTTTTACTTTTTGTAAATCTCATCTACTTAGACTACATTAGATATTTATCATAATTGTGCACAAATAGTGCACAAATGAATACTTATGACATTTGTGGTTGCAGCTTTTCCCCCTTTAATTTAGGGGTTTGGGTCAGAGGGTTTCTCATGTCTTAGAGTTTCCTGTCGGAGGACATGAAAGGGACACATATTAAATAATTTGTAAAAGTCTTCTGCTAGTTCTTTGTGTTTGAAAATGTTCCTGGCACCATTACCAATAGCATTGTCATCACATTTAACATTGGATTCAATTGCATTTGGATAAATTTTCCCAACAACTTGCCACTGTGCTATCTCCCATTTCTAGTGTTTTTAAACACCCTTTCCTTTGAAAATGGAAAGTGCCCAAGTAAATAATGCTGCTTTTGTTATGCAAATGTAAGTTGTATAGAAATTGAATTGTATGAGAGATGATATTACTTGTGATAGTTCAGGAGGAGTTTGGCAGAAAAAAAGATTAGCAGGTAAGTTTTCAGCAGCCGTCTTTACTGTAGCATGTGTTAGGCAAAATGAAGTTTCCCTGTACCTGGCTCAGTGGAGGAGGGTTTATTGAGTCCACAGATTTTTGAGCAGGCAGAGCCCCCCGGGGTTTCTGACAGCCTATTTTCTCAGTAAGGGTGTGTATTGCTGTTGCTCTATTGTCATCTAAACTGGAAGTTATAATGATGTTTCTTTTCTCCTGCCTTATTTATGTTTTTGCTTGTTCAATAAGGAATTTGTGGGCCCGGTGACGTGGCCTAGCGGCTAAAGTCCTCGCCTTGTAAGCCCCGGGATCCCATATGGGTGCCGGTTCTAATCCCGGCAGCTCCACTTCCCATCCAGCTCCCTGCTTGTGGCCTGGGAAAGCAGTTGAGGATGGCCCAAAGCTTTGGGACACTGCACCCGCGCGGGAGACCCGGAAGAGTTCCAGGTTCCCGGCATCGGATTGGCGCGCACCGGCCCGTTGTGGCTCACTTGGGGAGTGAAACATCGGATGGAAGTTCTTCCTCTCTGTCTCTCCTCCTCTCTGTATATCCGGCTTTACAATAATAATAATAAAATCTTTAAAAAAAAAATAAGGAATTTGTGTAGAAAATAAATTGGTTCTTCCAGATGAAATTGTTATTATTTGTTGGCTTAGGTGGTAACATTGTGCTGCTTCTGATTTTTAAAAATGTGTTGTTATTTTCACCCATTGGCAGTCAAGGCTGTGCTGGTTGAAAGTCAAAGGCTCAGAACACAGTCTAGCTCTCCTATGTGGATACCTTAACTACCACTCCAAATGCTAGCCTCCAGATAGTTATAAAGATAGTGAGGGATGACTTGACGTCTTCGATATTGGTCAAATAATACAGCCTGTTGTGTTATCAAAAAGTCATATTTCCAAGTTGCATTTCCTTTTGGAGGCTTTTAGAATGATAATCCAGAAAGGATATTTATATACACGTACCTTTATTCTGCCTCTTTTTCTCCAAGGAAACCAACATGTCTGACAAAAGTGACTTGAAAGCTGAATTGGAGCGCAAAAAACAGCGCTTGGCACAGATTAGAGAAGAGAAGAAACGTAAGGAAGAGGAAAGGAAAAAAAAAGAGGTGAGTCCTGGGGGTGAGGGGAAAAGAAAAAAAAAATCACTTGATCAATATGGGCTGGGGGGCATGAAACCTGAGCAGAGGAGTGGATGTCCACAACTTCGGAACAGTGAGGTGTTTGCAGGGCTGGAGCATTCAGTCACTCGTGCATGGTTCCAGCATTTGCTTTGAAGACCTCCCAATGCCAGACTCATCCCAGACTAGAATAGTTCTCTATAATCTCTTTACTGTTGGGGACTAGACATTCCATAACCTTTCTGTATCTCCATGTATTGTACCTCATTGTGGGAAGAATAGTTCTTTATTTGGGGGAGTTGTAAAAATAATGGTTAATCTTGCCTGGCACTCAACAGCAACTAGGATACAGTTAGTACTTAACAAATGTTAATTTAAGAAAAGCGTTTAAAAAAAAAACACACCAGCTATAACATATTAGGTGAGAAGTTGAAAATGGGCTAGTTTATTTTTGTATTCTGCAGGAGATAAGCATATGCATTTCAAATTATGCTGAATTGCTGTCTTGGTTATGTCATACTGAAGTCATTTGAGGAACTGTAATTCAGAAAAGGACCTTGACCTGTCTTTGCTACTTGTACCAAGCCACAGAGTCCTTCAGGAAGGTGTGTCCTCCACATTGCATGGCCAGAAGTCAGCCTTGATCATGAGGCAGGTGATTAGTGATCTTGAATTGGCAAACAGAAGTAGCACTTTCCTCCTACCGGCTTCCACTTGCCTCCTTCTCCCAACTTTGGCAACATCCCCAGAATTCACTGCTCTAGCAAAGGCGCTTGTCAATCCTGTCATTCCCTCCCAGATTGTTTGTTCTGTGTATGAAATGGATAAAAAAGTTTCATGCTCATTCGTTCCTGCAGACCTCATTCTTGTGAAGATTTCCATGCATCTGGAAGCAGAATAGAATGTTCACTCTTTTCCCTTGTGAATTGGAAATCTCCTTCTTTGGGTTTCTATAGCAACCGAGCATCCACTGAGATCCCTCACAGCTTCTTCAGTAGTGCGTGTTTTCCTTGGTCAATAAGAATCCTAAGTTTGGTAAAGGCATAGCTGTACTCCCACTACTCAAGTTAGTGATAGAATACTGAAAAACAGAATTGTCAGAAATTACAGCTGGAAGACAGGTTTTAAAAGTTTTACTTACTTATTTAAGTGATTTGAAGAGCAAATGGGAAGGAGGAGAGGGACAAGATACCTTCCATTCTGCCCAAATGCCCACAATCATGGGACTGAGTCAGACTCCAGTTGGGTCTCCCAGGCGGGTTTCAGGGGCGCATGTACTTGATCCATCACCTGTTGCCTCCCAGGTTGCACATTAGCAGGAAGCTGGATCATAAGCAGAGGTAAGACTTGACATGAGCACTCAGGTGTCGGATGTGTAAGCCCTAGGTTCTAGCTTAGCCAGCTGCGCTGTAACACAGGCTCTTGGAAGAGATTTGAGACACCTTACACTGAAGACCCTTTTATGCCAGCAAAACGTAGAGGCCCAGCAGTGGAGTGCAGGCTCTGAGCTTCCAGTTCTGCTTCTTGCTGTCCGCTAGCATCTTTTGCTGTCTGAATCTTACAACTACGACAGATCTTCAGAAGAATCACAAAAATGGATTTCAGTTTTTGCAATAGAATAGTTATCTTTTAATCCTATTTTTCATAAACGTTTTCAAGTACCCTTATAATTTAATTTGCCGGTGTCTTGCAACAGTATAGAAACAAGCCATGGGTTATTAAAAAAAAAAAGATGCCAAAGATATTTTCAAAGAAGAAAATTGTATATAGAGGGACATGTTTGCTGTCTAAAAACAAGAAATGCTTTCCTACATGCAGCTTTTTAAGTTTATTTGTTATGAAAGTAAGAGAGGAGAGAAATAGAGTTCATCCATCTGCTAGTTCACTCCACAGATGCCTGCAGTGGTCAGCACTAGATGAGACTGGAGGCAGGAGATTCACCTGGGCCTCCTACAGGGGTGGGAGGAGCCCAAACACTTGGCCATCTTCTGATGCTTTCCCAGGCCATCAGCAGGGAATTGGATCAGAAGTACAGTCAGTAACTGTGACACAAATTGGCGCCCAAACACGATGTTAATGTTGCAAATGGTGGCTTAATTTACTACATCTAAGCCCTGACCTTTGCATAGAGTTTTGCCTTAAAGAAAAAGACAATGTCTATTGATGCCTTACATTCTAAATGAATGTTGTTAGTACTGTAAGACCAGCAGACTAGGACAACAGATTTATAGCAATTATTATTTTCTGACAAAGCCTAATTGCAGTTGCATTTCAGCCTGCTGGCATATTGACTGTCTTTGTACCATTGCACTTTGATTGATACCATCATCTGTGTCCTTGACATCATGCATAATATTTTTCTCTTGGAGGTCTTTGCAGTTATGGATGTAGTTTTTGAGTGAAATAGAGGTGAGAAATGGCAAGGAATGGTGATTCATTTCACTTGCAAAGCCAAAAAAAGCATTAAGCTATTATGTTTCCTTTCCTTCAATGTCAACACTTCCTGCAGTTTTAAAGCACCTGCTATCCTTCACTAATAACTGGTTTCTTTTAAAACTGACATTCTGATATCTGACTTAAATTTCATAGAATTACCACAAAATGTGGTGTGATCTTCATCTGTCTGCTTCATTTTTTTCATCTTACACACTTTGGGGAAATTGCGGGCCAACATGAGTGATAGCAGCAGGCTATTCCTTTTTGCTTCTACAGCAAGCAGCTTTGCCTGATGATGGAGATTTCTCTTGTTACAGGGTAAGAAAAAAGTCTCGGGGAGGTTGTGGGTAGCAGGTGATGGGACACATGGAATGAAGTCTTTTTTCTTCATTCCTAAATGGACGGGATGCTTTAAGCTTTTGATAAGGACGCACTCTGTAGAGTCACGTGACAATGCACACTGCTAGTCTCTCATCCTGTGACACCAACCCAGCAATGCTGTGGATTGCATCGTCTTCAAGGCCTGTTTTAAATCTGCTCTTTGCAGCATGTCTCCCGGCACAAAGATCCTTTCTCGGTTCAGTGTTAGCATCTTTTGCTGATGGTGTGGTTTGCTTTGGGCTGTGCGAAAGATGACGAATGCTCAGCAATGACATACACGGGTTTTTAGTAGAATGTGGCTGGGAATCCAGCTTTGTCCGACACACTATGTCCTTGAGGGAGAATTGCTCTGACTTATTTACTGCAGATGAAAGAGAGAGTAGGGCTTTGGTCATAGACTTGGAAGACGACTCTGCGAGATCCATGGGGCTGGGAAATGCTGAGTAGCTGGCTGGGGGCGAAGCTTCCCTGGGCTCTGCGACAGCACTTGGGGAGCTGCACCTGTGCCACTGGCATGGCCCCGCCTTTTCTCAGGCTCTCTGCTGGGGAGCCCATGTCCCCAGAACACCCTGTTACTGCAGTAGCATTTTCCCAGGCCCTGGTTTCTTGTAATTATGACATTTTATAGCTCAAAGAAATTTGAAAGTAATCTACTCCGACCCCTCTTTTTTTTTTTTAAATAAGAGAATAGAAAATCTGGGTCCTTGAGGTCTAAACTTGAGAAGGAACCCCACAACCCCTTTATCTTCAATATCAGGGAAGATCTCTCAGCCAGCCAGGTGTCCAGTGTTGAAACCTAGGGTCTTTCTGTATCCCTGCACTCAGTTTACAGTGATGACCAGGTTCTGGGCTGGCGTCACTGGTGAGACTTTCTGTTTTAGTGCTTTTCCCTCTAACACCTAATTTCCAGCTCGATGGAGAAACTTACATATTGCCTTTATTTTTTTCCTTTAAAATGTATTTATTTTTATATTAGAAAGAGAGAGAGAGAGAGGGAGGAGCTTGGGAGGAAAGGTGGGATGGAGGAGAGAGTGTGAGACAGTGAGAGGTAACCCACGTTCCGCTTCATTCCTCTCAATAGATGGATCTGAATTGAGCCTGGTGCCAGCTTGGAACCAGCCTCACATCAGCTGGGTTGAGTCTCTGGAACTGGGGGGCCAATCCAGACATTCGGGAGTGTTGGTTGGTATCCTCACCACTCGGCTAACTGCTGCCCTTCCTATTGCTGGAGACCACACTGCAGACCGAGTTGACTTTCTCTTCCCTCGGCTCTGGTTGTTCTCTCTTGACTACCCTTCCCCTGGGTGTTTAATGCCTGCCTCTTGGTTCTCGCCTGAAACCTTACTGTTTCCAGAAAATCGTCCTCATCCTGCTCTCCGTCCACAGATAGACGAGTGCTGTGTCCCAGCCTTGTCCTGATCAAACCGCTTAACACTTTGTATTTGTCCTTTGCTGGGGCTTTCTCTCCGAAGAGACCACAAGTTTTTGAGAGAAAGTTTGAATTCTTCTCCTTGTTGAGTTCACTTCCAGTGCACGTGTGGCATTGGAGGAGCCTGTAGTGAAAGCACTGGATGGCAAATCACAGGGCAGTTCTGCGGATGCCTCTCCGAGCATCAGGCGTTCCGTTCTACAGTTTTCATTGTAAGTTTCTTCCCTGAGTCTATGGGAAGCACCGGTCCACTGGGCCACTGCATTGATCTCTGAGTTGTATTTTGATTTTTTTTCCTTGTTTTCATTTTGTTTGAGGAGTTAGAAATATTCTGGAGCTCATAGATCGATTTTTTTTAAAGATTTATTTATTTCAATTGGAAAGTCAGATATACAGCGAGGAAAAGAGACAGGAAGATCTTCCCTCCACTGATTCACTCCCCAAGTGGCTGCAACAGCCAGAGCTGAGCCAATCCAAAGCCAGGAGCTAGGAGCTTCTTCCAGATCACCCATATGGGTGCAGGGTCCCAAGGCTTTGGGAGGTTATCAACTACTTTCCCAGGCCACAAGCAGGGAGCTGAATGGGAAGCAGGGCCTCTGGGACATGAACCAGCACCCATATGGGATCCTACAGTGTCCAAGGCGAGAACACTTCAGCCATTAGGCTACTGTACTGGGCCCTATAATTGATTTTTATGAACTTTCTTTATGCTTGCACTTAGATAAAAGAAATCAAATTTAGAATGAGAAAAAAAAACTTGCTCTTGAAAGAGTATGAATACTAAGCGGGGTGACCTTTTTATGCCTAATTCTGAAAACTCTGAATTAAGACCACCTAGGTTGACTATCTCCACAGAATTCAGATAACTGTATATGTGCATAAAATTATCAGTGTATGCCTTTTTGGATGTCAACCGTTTTCTTGGCTGTAGTATTGCAGATGAAATCTGGTATTAAAGTAAAGATAGTGGCCTCCATTTAAGGCACAGCCCTGACTTCATGAAAACTTGGCTTCAGTGTGGTGAGGTAAGCTTATTAGGGGCCACCCCCAAGTTTCATCCTGTCCTTGGCCTTTCTCTGGCTTACTGCAAGTTACAATGGCCAGGGATGCCTGGCCCTCCCTCACTGGGTCTTCTGATAAAGTCGGAACAGCTTTGAAAAGAGATGACAGTTCTCAGATGACATTTTGTACTTTTGATGCATCTTTCAAACAGCAATGTCTCAAACTGGCATCTGTGTTAATTTTTATTCCTAGTACTAAAGAATTACTCCTTATTAAATCATTAAAACATAGAAGACTGCAGTATATATACAGAAAGAAATCAAAAGTTTCAGGAATAGTACATTGGGTATCATATTGTGGTGCTCATCAGTAACAGAAAGGAACTCTTATTTCTAATAAGCCCTGATCGCCGAATTTTGCATGTGTCATGGTCAACTCGGAGTGCTGATGGTTTTCTAACCTGCTCTATCTAGGTGGACATATATCCTTATTGACTTGCCATTTTTAAATATTGCACATTTCTTTAAAACTTGAAAAATGCAGAAGCAGAGCCCGAGAATTTTGGAGATCAAGTGCAGTTGTACTTTTTGCACCATGTATGATTACGCTTGTGGAGGTGTGCTTTGCTTTAATGTATTTCATGAAAGCTTATTGATGAAAGTTTAAAAAAAGTCACCAACATTATAAAACAAAAAAACAATGCAAAACAAAGCAAAACAAAAAACAGAAATAGACCTTGTGTCTTTCTGCAGAAGACATACATGGCATGAAGATTATAATAGGATGCCCTAGGTTGATTCTAATGAAAGAGATTAGGCAGACCTTTTTCTATATCTTTTAATGTAGGTTTCATTAAGGCTTCTCAGTCTTATTTCACTGACATTTAATTAACGTTCAGTAAATTTTTTGAGAGAATGCAAGAATGTTGAAGATTTTCTTGTTGTTGCTGGAATATAGAAGTGGTTTTGGTAAAAGGGCTGGGTCACCAGATATTTGGGTAACTCTAAATCCAACATTAACCTCTAAAAGGGTTTCCTGAATGAGGTACTGTTAGAGGAAATTAGCCTGAATAAGGAAGTTATTATATAGTCCTAAGTTTCATTGAGTACCTATTGTGTACCAGGAACTCATCTGTGTGAAATATATTGTGATGAATAAAATACTCAAGGACCTTTCCTTGGGAAGCTGATAGCTAAGCTCTTACTATGTCTTTGTTGTAATAACATACTCTTCCACTCTGGATTCCTTACATGGGCTTTTGATTTCATTTGTATTTCAGTAGGTCTTATGATAAATTCATTTTCTTTTAGTTCTCCTTTTTTGATTGAAATCCTCATTGTAACATTTCTTTTTTCTTGTTTTAATTCTATCTTTGCCTCTGTTGCGTGTGTGTAAACTTTGGAAGTTGCTTCAATAACATGTTAAAACTTTGGAGAAAACCCCATGGACTTTGCTATTTTTACTTATAGAACTGAAAGTGCCGTTTTAGAATTTTGTGTTGTTTTACAATGCCTAACGTAGAGCCCCAGGGGGCCCTCATGGGACAGATGGACTTCAAAAGTGTGAATGGACCCCACGATGAAAAGTCACAGAGGTGGGGTGTCCAAGGTTGTGTGCAAAGATATACATAGTTTATAATCAGCACACAAGTGACCATCTGGGAGTAGGTCAAAACCCTTTGTCCTTTACATGCTAGTATGTAAATTGTCTCAGTGCTTTGAAATGTGCCCAAATACTTGGGCCATCTTTTCTTACTTTCCCAGGCACATTGACGGGAAGCTAAATCAGAAACATATAAGAGAAACCACGTCACAGGTAACGATTAACCCTCAGTGCCACAACATTAGCCATTGTGATACATTCATGAAGACAGAATTTATGAGGGGAACCAATATGTAACTGTTTTATACCATATTTTTCTCCATGAAAATTTTCTCTTTTCCATTATAATGAAATCCAATGAAAATCACAATCAAGTAATAACTTTAAAAAAGTCATGAGATCCATAACAATATTGCTCATGTATCCTGATACAGATTTTGGCCTGGTTTCTTTTAAATCATCGTAAATTTATACTGCCAACAAAAATAGTATATTTTGCAGTTATAGATTTTCATGAATAATTTAATTTTCCAGTCAGAGCCCAACAATTTCTTATTTGTATAACCACAAACACAGAGCGTGACTATTACTTGCCCACACTGATTGGGAGCGGAGGCCCCAGAGGGGGCAAGAAGGCCCATAAAAGCACACAGATTTTTTTTTTTCAAGTTCTATCCTCAGTTAGCAATCCTTGGCTTTGATGGTTTCTTCCAAAACCAATTGAGAGAAAGTTCCAGAACCAAGTGCGAGAAAGCCTTTCATAGCGCTGTGAGAGAAAGCCTTTACCCCAAAGACAGAACACCTGCTCCTACAGTGGCACAGCCGCAGTGTTTGTCACCCTTTCTGTACATGCGGTTCAGTCTGTTTAAAGCTGATCTCCACCACCCTTCACCATTTGCCGTCACAGGCAAGGAGCAGCATGCGTGTGGTTGGGTTATTCACCTTTCTCACCGCCTGTCTGTGTTGTCTAGGCTGATCTGCAGCAGAAGAAAGAGCCGGTCCAGGATGACTCGGATCTGGACCGCAAGCGTCGGGAGACGGAGGCCCTGCTGCAGAGCATCGGGATCTCCCCCGAACCCCCACTAGGTACTTGACGGCTCTGTGTTACTGTCCTCACCTGGGGCTTGCATGGGATCTTCCGTGTCCAGCTTTCCTAGTCTGTTGACTGTTTCGTGCTATGTCATCTGTTAAAGTCTCTGACTCATGGTTCCAGTTGCTTGCAGTTTTGGGGTTGAGGGGGCTGGAAGGAGCTGGGTGGCTGTTTCCTGACTGATGATACAGCAGCCTGTTCCACTGTGACTAACGGGGGTTGCCACTCGCTAAATGCATGGAGTCTTGAGATTCTGAAATTAAGTTGCTCTTCATTTCCGTGGCTGACTCTCTTTTCACCAATCTAAATATTGTGAATCTGCTTATGAATTTCATAATCACTCCAGGAGTGGAATTATTCCATGATGAACATAGAAGGAAAACTTGAAAACGTGGCAGAGGGGCTGCTAATTAACAAATTGACTTTTATTTGATTCTGTTGAAGATCTTGATTTCATTGCTAATTGGCATTTATATTCAAAACCCCTCCTCCAACTCATTCATTTCTAAATGATTGTTTATGACCTCATTTTATCTCTAAGGTTTGGATATTGAATTTTTACTTGCATTGAAGGCAACTTCTGCATAATTTGTTCTGCTGTCACTTACCTATATATCGCTCATGTGTTAAATCATTTTTCTTTTTCTTTTATCCTTTTGTTTTCCATACATGAAAAAATAATCCAGGGGTATCTGTAAAACTGTATGATATTCCATACAGTGGGAAAAAACACCTTCTTAAATGTTACATCAAATTAAATATAATAGCAGATGTCATGTTCAAAATAGCTTTTCTGCTTTTTATTCCATACTGTCTTTTAAATTAAAATAAGATCTCATCTTATTTCCATAGTTACTTAAAATAAGAATCAAAATGATCTGTATGCAACAAACTGATAGGTGTCTACTTGTCAGATAAATAAGGAGATAACAAGGGTACTTCCAAAGTTTGTGGAAAATGGAATTAAAAGATAAGCTTCTTTTGGTGAAAGCAGTTTGAAATCCACATAATGTACATTTTCCATGAATGTTTTGAATAACTCTTGTAGTATAGGTAAGTCTATGAGGAATCACTAGATATAACTTGATAGGTACACACAAAAGCAAAATGCCACTGAAACATATTACAAACAATCCGATCTCTGGCAGGTGAACCCCTTAGTCCAACAATGATGTGACAAGTCCTCAGGAGGTCACCCATTGTATTTCTTTATGTTGTGGAAGGTATCACCTATGGGATATTGACCTATGGGCATCCGTTGAGAAGTTGATAAAACTTCCTGTACTTGGCTGTCATGGCATGTAAATTAAATACTTTGCAAAGAACTCTAGTTGTGCCTCTCAAATAGCCTTTGAAATGTTATTATGTGAATACTGATTAAAACACAACAGGAATTTTTCCAGGCCTACATGAACCCAGAATTTTAAAGATGAAACAGTTAAATATCCCTAGACCATGATCTCCTCCTGAACTGTTACCATATCCCTGCCAACAGGCCCCCTCAGGGTGGACCCCATCTCCACTTATTGTCCATCTCTCCACCCTCTGAGCATAAAGTGTGGATGAATGAATTAACTGTGGGACCATGTGAGAAAATTTCTAGCTGCTTGATAGATCTAATATTGTGTTATGGAATTTGGAAAAAAAATAATCAATCCCTATACCCTGGTAGATGAATAAAAGAAAATTGTGTGTGATTGATGCCAAATGGGAGTCATACTTGGGCACTGTGCCTGTGGCTGCTCCGGCACATGTGACACCAGGAGCCCATCGTGTTGCCTGGCTGAGGCCATCTTGGCTGAAGGACGGTCGCCTTGCCTGTGGCCTGCTCCCTTTCAGATTTTCAGCTTGTGGTGACCCTGCTCTTGGAACTCGTTTCTCCTGCCTTGGGAGAGGCAGTTCTGTGCATAAGATGGTGGCTTTTTAGAACTGCTGGAAGCAAAGACAACAACTCCCAATCAGAGTAAACAGCACAATGGGCTGAAACTAATAATTAAATGTAAAAATAAAGCAGCCTGTCATGGTCTTTGTTTTAAAAGAGATTTTTAAATTACAGGGTTTAACATTTTAACCTTTCTCCGTCTGTCACCCAGTCTATTATAGCAATGGCAATTTATCTGACATGGACAGTGAGTTCCCTTCAAATACAGACACACAGCAGGCTTTTCTGACTTTCCTTGACCATTTACTATCCTCCAGAATCACAATTTTTTATAAGATCTTAAGGTTTTATAGACACCCTGTTTTAATTTTGTAATAGGTCACATCTATACTAACAAAATAAAATGGAGAATTGGAATTAACCAGATAGTTCACACTTGGGGAATATTTGGCTTGAATTATCTCGAGAATGATTTTGATTCTCCATTTTACTTTGTTAGAGTGGACATGGCCTCATAATCCCTAAATGAACTGTCTCTAAATTCATTTTTCAAATTTTAATTTCCAAAATTTAAAAAAAAAATTCACTTGACTCTCTCCCTTTTCTTTCCTTTTTGTTTTCTGTTTGTTTTGTTTTTGCTTTGTTTTTCTTGTCCCATCTCGATCTCTCCTGGCCACACAACCACTTTACTTTGGGCCCATTTGTTTGGATGTGTCTGACACTGCTCTTCACCAGTGCAGCCTCTGCATTTTTTAACATGGGATACCTGTTATTTTCATTATTTAGTCCCAACCCCTATGTCTCCCTCCTCGAAATCAGTCAGCACTCCCAGTGAAGCTGGAAGCCAGGACTCGGGAGATCTGGGACCGTTAACAAGGTAAGAGTTGTGGTCTCTTTACTAGCTGTGGGATGTCTGGGATACTAACACACACACTGTGAAAACACTTCATCAGCCATTTTGTTTCAGTGTGTGATAGCTTGCTATGTTTAGTGGCGTACCAAGGAGTCTGAGAACCAGAAATAATTGCACATCATCCCTTCCTTGTGTGAGCTAACTTAACACCATGCGTCCTGCTTGTCAGACCTTCCTTCTCTTCCGTTTTGGTTTACTACCTTATTCATTTTTCATTTATAAACTTCTCTTTCGGAATAGAACACTGAAATGTTTGAACCCAACATTTAATTTTGTGAGTGTCCTGTTTCTTTAATAGAGTTGATGGATCTGAGAACCCATTGCCTGGGGTTTTCATTATTTTTATTATTATTACTGTTATTAGGACTAGTTGTGTGTTTTATTGAGTTAGTTGCCTAATTTTTATCCCATTAGAAATGAATGTAGACATCATCTCATTTGGCCCCAGAAGTGGTAACTGAAAGTTAAAGCTAGACAGGAAAAAAAGATTGATTTTCTCATTGTAGTCATGGCAACCCTTAATCTTAATTCCCTTTACCGGGACTCCCAGTATGCCTACACACAAGTGGGAGGAGGACCTGAGACAGCATGTCACCCTTCTCCCCAAAGGCCACATGGCTTCCTCGCCGCTCATGTTGATTGAACTCACGTGGGAACACAGACCCAGTTTTTCCGCATTTCCCAATTTGTCACGAGAAACAAGACATTTCAGTGTTTCTGGAATCATCTCCTAAATGTTAGTGATGTTTGTTAAAGGCTAGGTTGGTGGGGGGTAATTTGTGTCCTCCATCCTCTGGCTTTGGTTCTTCATTTCTTAGAAAAGTCATAAAATAATTAACCTGCATATGAAAAAAACAAAGAAACAACTCATTCATAGCACAGTTCCTCAAACAAGTCTGCCTTTTGGCTGGTTTATGTACCTTTCAGTCCTGATCTGAGAGCATTCCTGAGGGCATACCATATGCATTATTGGGAAGAAATGTAAAATTGTGCATTTTTCTGACTTAATGCATTGTCACAAGCAATCGGGGAAAAACACGCTGTGTTCTGTTTCTATACTGGCATAGGCAGTTTGGTAAATGCTAACATGGATTTGAGGGTCATCCGACATTGGCCTGAATTGTAGGCTTTGCCTGTCTTTAGAAGCCAACGTGTGCGATTGAAATCACTTCGCTCACGTCTGCTGGGTGGTATGCTTCAGGCTGGAGGGTTGTGTTTTGATCAGGCCTTTCAAAACCAAGAGGCCCTGCTTTCAGTTTGTGACAAATGAAAGCAGAGGCTTTTAGGGACACATGGCTGGTTTATTTTAGCAAATCACCTTTGTGATTTGGGGCAGCATAACATCTTCTGTCATCTTTTGCTTTGAACACTTCAAAAGGTCTTTGAGAAGAAAAAATAGTAATAACAGAGTTGTATAAGATCTAACAGGTATTCAAGAGCGGGTATGATATGATCACATTTCTCTGGCCCATCATTAAGTTAATATATTTGACTGTTACTATACAGTGGTGGTGTTGTGTCATTACTGCTTAGTTTCCAGAGGTGTAGTTGGCAGCTGCATTAAGTTGTATTCCCGATTTCACAGTTGATGAGCCCTTTGAAACTTTACCAGAGAAAGCTGACCTGAGCTGTTACTACTCTCGGGACAGGTGCAATTATCCCTGCTCAGAGAACATCACTCTTCATTTCTTTTTTCCTTCTACTGTGATTGATTTTTTTCCTTTTTTTGACTTAGGGAATCATTTTGAAAAGGGTGCAGTCTGTTCTCACCTCTGTACACTCCAGTTAACTTCAGTTCTTTGTAAGGAAGTACTGGCAAGAATGGGTAACTAAAAGTCAATGAACAGATCCCCTCCTAAGTGCAGGCTTCTTAGCAATCCAAGAATGTTGGCAACAAAAAAGTGACATTTTTCAAAGGGAATACAAAGCTTGATTAAGGAAAACGTGTTAGCAATATCTTACTCTGGCTTTGAACTTAGGAAAATTCCATTCAAATGTACATGTTTGCTTTACTATAATAGAGATGAAAGTCAAATTGCGAAAGAATGTTATGTTTTACTTTTCAAAATTCTGCTTAGAATATCTTTTGGTGTAAAATAAGTATCTTTGAAAACAATCGCTATTAACTTTAACAGTTCATAAAACATCAGCCTGGGAAAAGAGCTTAGTGATTTCTAGGAGTATAACTGCCATCATAAACTTGCCTGTTAGGTTGAGTATTTCAGATTAATTTTTTTCAGCAGAGAACTTCTGAATGAAATTAACACATCTAATCATACCTAAAATTGCAGCTAAGTTTTGTCATTTCTTCACGAAAATTTCAAAGCAAAACTAGAATTTTTATATTAGCCCAAATTGTTAAACATTTGTTATGATCATGTAACTGGCTAATCTGAAAACTGGTATACTCAAAATAATGCTTTAAAAGAAGAAAGTTCAACACAGATCTCTCGCAGATTTTAAGAGCAGCTGACTGAATATTTTAAAAAGGGTGCTTAGAGCAAAGAACTAGTTAATAAATTTTGAATTATTCTAGTGTAATCTAATTACATTTTTCAGAGTACCTACATTTGTTTTCAATTTCTGCTTCTATTAATATAGTCCACTTTTCCTTCACAAATTATGTTCATAGCATTTTTCTTCTTTTTCTTGGCCAGTTTTTGTATAATCAGTTAATCATTGATCAGTTAATCAAATGGGAACCTATGGGGCAATGAATGAAATCTTGCCTAAAAAATTTTATCAATGAAACATTTAAAAGACAAGTTTTACTTCGACCTTGGTGAAAATCTTTAGTATACCGTATGCGACTGAAATTCTGCACAATATGAAGAAGGTGTCATGCTATGATTAACAGATATTGACTCAAAAATTCAAGGATATTTTAATATAGAGGAATATGTTACCATACTTCTGCTTTTAAAATGGTCTGAGAGGATATTCATGTGTGTATCTATGCATATGTCCTTGTGCTTTATAGCCTTTAAGTAGAATAGCTTTTGCTTAGTTGAGAAAGTGTCACTTTTTCTCAAGAAGTGATAGAATCCTTAAGACTAGGGAAGAAGTGATATTTCAGGATCTATCCATAGACTTAGTGTCTGATAAACATTTGTTGAGTGAATGAACTGTCATCTCACATTCAATAGATGAGGACAATGGTGTACACAGAGAATTATTCATTTCCTATGGAATGTAGCTACAAGGTTAAGTTTAAATTTAGACATGTAGATGAGGTTACATAATTTATACTTCTGCTCTACATTATCTTTAATGATTGATGTAAATGATGCACAACCAACCCCATAAGATTATTGTGAGGATTAAAGAAACTGGGATCTGAAAGCAGTGAGGAGTCAGGCATTTAGGAAATATATATGCATTTCTTCTTTCATCAGTATTTTCTCTTTACTTTTTTTATGATTATTTTTAATTCAAAGGAAGATTTACAGAGAGAAGGAGAGACAGATCTTCCATCCTCTGGTTCTTTACCCAATGGCTGCAATGGCCACAGCTAAGATTACTGAGGACTGGAGTCTCTTTCATGTCTCCCATGTGGGAATAGGGTGCCAAGGTCTTGGGCTGTCCTCCGCGGATTTTCCCAGGTTATAAACTGGAAGCTGGATGACAAGTGTAGTAGCTGGGACACGAACTGATGTCCCTATGGAGAGAGAGAGAGAGAGAGAGAGAGAGAGAGAGACCGACCAAATACCCACAGTGACACTAGGGCTGAATCCAGAAGGAGGAAGCTCTACTGAAGCCTCCCAAGGAAGGGGCAGGAACCCCGATGCTGCAGCCAACACAAGGAAGCTGCAGACAGAAGCCTGAGCTTGGTTTTGAACTTGGTATTCACATGTGGGATATGTCAACAAGTATGTCTTTTGGTGAAAGCATTATCTTCAAAGGTGATCTGATGAATCAGAGGCAAAAGGGGAGGCATCATGGGCATGTAAGGTGAAAATACAATAAAATAATCCAAGATCATGTGGACGCTAATAGCACCATTAAACTTTTGTTTATATGAGAAACGAAATGATCGTTATTTAAAGAGGAATTGACAAGATACTCCCAGCTAATTAGACTTCAGGGAGTTTGGAGACACTGATTCAAGGCTGATTGAAAGCTAATCTCTGGAAATTAAAATAAAATTTACATTGTGGGGTTTTCTCTGTAGGTAGCACATTCACTGATTGGTTCAAAAATGCTGATATCTTAATCACTCTGCCCTCAGGCAGAGTGTGCTGTGTGTATCCATGTGGTTACAGTCACACAGTCTGAGCATCTGCTTCTGTAAGGCATTGTTGATCTTCCTTTTAGAGAGGTTGCTTGTTTGGCAGCAAATGTTTTGTGTAACATTTAGGGAAAGCATGTCTTTGCTCTAGGATGGTGGTCTTAAGTTCATGTGAAATCCAGCTTGGGTAGGCTTCCTATGTGAGTTAAAGTGGTCTGTATTGCACTCCTTGTTCAGGCATAGGTGTTAAACAACAGAGAGAGGATTCCCACATGGTAGGTTAAGACAAGGACTTTGAAAAGGAGAGCCTGACCTAAGTATCGTTTGCATTGTGCCCACATTATTTCAGACATCAGAAATCTTTGTTGACATCATTTGCCAGTCCTTGGGAGAGAAGGCTGGGAAGCAAAATATCAACTCATTATTTACATACCATCATTATTTGATTGACATCATTTTCATGCAAGTGGCAGATGCAGTAGTTTGCAAGGTTCTGACATGTCCTGATTATTCATGATCACTTTTGTAAATGGCTTTTTATGCATTAGGTATTTGGAGACGATGTTGGCTAAAGAGGTTCTGTTTGGCACTATGCTCTTTTGGGCCCGAATCGTTTCCACTTTATGGTTAGTAATGTATAATTGGTTTCTCTGAGAAGTCATGAAAGAAAGGATCAGAGGAACCATGGGACTCAGAAGAGCTTGCTTTTCAGCTGGGTCTCCATTGCAGAGGGAAGGGAGAACATAAGAGGTTGGGTTCCAAGGCAGGTGCTCAGGGACTGGCTGCAGATGCTATGGTAAGTGGTAGAGAAGATGGTAGGATCCCTTGTGATTTTCAGCATAAACCAGTGTCATGGGCAGAATCTCGAAGGCGGTCTTGCCTTCCTCAGTTACTCTAAAAGCTCTCCTGGGACCATGTGGTGATTTCATGCCACACAAGGATGAGTCCCTTGGAACTTCTCTGATGAGTATTAAGGGGGTTAAGCAAATATGCCTGCCTTATTCTTCTTAATAGAATGATTTTTAATATTTTAATAGAGAACATAAAAATAATTTCTTCTTGGTCAGCTTACCCTCACACTTCACATCCTACTGCAGAAATGGCAGGTGAAGTCTACCAAATTACTCGTTGATGCATCTGCTCATTCAGTACCTTGATGGGAGCTTACTGTCTACAAGACACTGCTACAGTTTCAGGGAATGCAAATTTATGGATTTCAGAATAAGTCTAAATACCCCTCTTCTGGTAAATTGCCAAATGGAGACCAGAGAAATGTTGCTATGGAGTTATTGCTCTCAAATAGAGATGAGCATTGATGTCACACTGTCAATGGTCTAAAATGAATGGGTGGTGCATTCTTGTGTGATAAGTGATTTGGATTCACTGCTATCCTCACTTGCTGAGAGCTTTGACATGGGTTAGGCATGAGCCACATGCTTATTGACTGAGAGCAGGTGTAGGGCAGGTGCTGTGGCACAGCAAGCTAAACCACTACTTGCAGCACCAGCATCCTGGTGGCAGTTTGAATCCCAGCTGCTCTTCTTCCAATCCTGCTGCCTGCCAAGATGCCTGGGAAAGCAGCATAGGATGGCCTAAGTGTGTGAGCCCTTTCACTCACCTGGGAGGACCTGAATGAAGCTCCTGGCTTTGGGGTGGACTAGCCTTGGCTGTTGCAGTCATTTATGGGTGAACCAGCAGATGGAAGAGCTTGCTAACTCTCTCTCTTGCTCTCTCTCTCTCTCACTCTTTGTTCTTCTGTCTCTGCAGTTCTGACTTTCAAAACAGAAAAATCTTTTAAAAATACATACATTTAAAGATTGATCTGCCAATTATAAACTGCCTGTTATGTGAAAATCTTTCTGGGATGCAATGGCAGAAGCCTGTGTGCGGCATGTGTACAATTAGATATGGAAGTGATAATTTCCCATTATATGGAAAGCTTCCTTCCTTGGTATTTTTTTAAAGATTTATTTGTATTACAAAGTCAGATATACAGAGAGGAGGAGAGACAGAGAGGAAGATCTTCCATCTGATGATTCACTCCCCAAGTGAGCCGCAATGGGCCAGTGCTGCGCCGATCCAAAGCCAGGAGTCAGGAACTTCCTCCAGGTCTCCCAG
This sequence comes from Ochotona princeps, assembly GCF_030435755.1. Classification (NCBI taxonomy): domain Eukaryota; kingdom Metazoa; phylum Chordata; class Mammalia; order Lagomorpha; family Ochotonidae; genus Ochotona; species Ochotona princeps. The sequence continues at coordinate 11,676,039 of NC_080851.1, forward strand.
GCGGGTGCAGGGTCTCAAGACTTTGGGCCGTCCTCGACTGCTTTCCCAGGCCACAAGCAGTGAGCTGGATGGGAAGTGGAGCAGCCAGGATTAGAACCGGCACCCATATGGGATCCCAGTGCGTTGAAAGTGAGGACTTTAGCCGCTAGGCCACGGCACCAGGCCCTTTCCTTAATATTTTGAAACAGTGTTGGAAAACGTGACATGAGTTGGCCTATCAAGAACTGGTGATCCCACTGTGTGACCAAAAACCAGAACAGCCCTCAGACCAGGCTGCAGACGCTTTTGCGGATTGATTCAGCCTCTGTGCAAATGGCAAATCCCCTCTTAAAGAGATTCAGTATATTCTCTTAGACCCTCAGAGAGTTAACCCAAGAAATCGATTATAACTGGGGCTGTGCTGTGGCTCAACACGTTAATCCTCTGCCTTCAAGCACCAGCATCCAATATAGGAGCTGGTTTGTGTCCTGGCTGCTCCACTTCCAATCCAGTTCTGTTTATTGCCTGGGAAAGCAGTCGAGGATGGCCCATAACTTTGGACTTCTGCACCCATGTAGGATACCTAGAAGAAGCTCCTGCCTTTAGATTGGCTCAGCTCCAGCCATTGTGGCCATTTGGACAGTGAACCAGTGGAAGGAAGATCTTTCTCTGTTTCTCCTCCATGTAACTCTTCCTTTCAAATAAAAATAAATGAATCTTTAAAAAAAAAAGAAATTAGCCATAACATTAGCGCAAATGTGACTCATTGAAAAGAAACAAACCAACAAAACCAGGGTAGTTTCAAACCCTGAAATACTAGACAGAAAAGTCAGAAAGGGTTGATGCCAGGAGTTAGAAAAGAGAAACTTGGGACAGCACTGAGAGCATTCGACTGGCCTTGCAGGAAGATAAGAACATGGGGGAAGAACCAGCAAAAGCTACACAAGTTCAACATTTATTTTCCCTGTCCATCCAAAGACATTGCTACTGCCTTCCCAGGGAGCTGCCCTTCCAGGAAAAGGGACCTTGTCAATCATCCATGGTTTGTCTGCCTTGTAAATTGCCTCTAAAACGTAACAATCTCACAAAACTTGGTAGACTAACTCAGTCAGCCAAGTCCAATAAAGGAGGCAGTGACGAAAGCAAGCTTACATCCAAACCCTAACCAGTCCTTCAAGAACCAGGGTGGATGGAATCACTGATCTCATCAGAGGAAATGTGGCTCCCTGCTCTGGATGCCAGGGGATGATGGAGGTGCGGTCGGATGCCTGGCTGGCTGCCCAGAGCAAACACTCAGTGTCAGGAAGTCATGCCCAACCTTGCCCTTGATCTTTTTGTGGCATTTATTTATTTTTTCAGCTAGTATTTATTGAAACTTTCTAATTGTGCCAGACCCTGGGCAAGTAATAAGACCTGCCTCTCTCCTTGTCTATGTTGCTAGTGTATCAGAGGGCTTAAATATTCCTGGCGCTCAGGTGCTTTACCAGCCTGTAGAATTCCCATGTGCAAGCCCTCAGCACGCTGGTGATGACATGTGTTCACTCTGCCTGGTTTTCTTAAATATCCCTGGCGCTCAGGTGCTTTACCAGCCTGTAGAATTCCCATGTGCAAGCCCTCAGCACATTGGTGATGACATGTGTGCACTCTGCCTGGTTTTCTTAAACTATTAATCTGTTTTATCTCCCCAGAATCCTAGGTTCCTTATGAATTCTTCATATCATCATAACAATTTATATATTAGGCTTCAATAGCTTTTTACAGAATAAGTAAATGAATTTCCTTGTTAAAAATAATGTTTCTCCTACATGTATTTATCAGGCCATTTCAAAAAGTAGAACTACTTTATAATGAAAAAAAACTGATTTCTGTATGAAGAGAATTGATGCATTAATTCCCCCATATATTTACTTATCATTTCATTATTTTTTCATTTTATAAATAAATAACCTGGCTAGATTTTAAATGCGCAATAAGTAGTGGGCTAATCCTCATTAAATTTTCCACAAGAGATTCTTGATGATAAAAAGAAATTGGTGAGTAAAAAGTCTGTCATTTGGTTTAAAAAACATTATTTCAACTAGAGAAGGAAAGCTAAAAGGCAATTTAATACAAAAAATAAAAAGCCGATCAGAAGAACCTTAAGGTTGTTTGCACTTGCTGCTGAGGGTGGAGTGTCTCTCAGTGGCACAATGGAACCACACTGAGAACTCAGCACAGCTCCTACCCCAGCCCTGTGGGCCCTAAGATGCTGTCATTACAGGGAAGGTGTCCTGCAAATGTAAGCATTTGCTCATTTAACATATTGGCTTCAAGACCCTTTTTTTTTTTTTTTTTTTTTTTTTTAAGATTTTATTCATTTTATTACAGCCAGATATACACAGAGGAGGAGAGACAGAGAGGAAGATCTTCCGTCCGATGATTCACTCCCCAAGTGAGCCGCAACGGGCCGGTGCGTGCCGATCCGATGCCGGGAACCAGGAACCTCCTCCGGGTCTCCCACGCGGGTGCAGTGTCCCAATGCATTGGGCCGTCCTCAACTGCCTTCCCAGGCCACAAGCAGGGAGCTGGATGGGAAGTGGAGCCGCCGGGATTAGAACCGGTGCCCATATGGGATCCCGGGGCTTTCAAGGCGAGGACTTTAGCCGCTAGGCCACACCGCCGGGCCCTTCAAGACCCTTTTTAAACACAGCTCCACATACGGTACATTCTGTGCAAGTCACCCCCCTACCCCCAATAATAAGTGAAAATGAAAATGAAGCCGAAGTAGCACACCTGATAGCATCCTTGGTTTTCCTTGTTACCCTGCAGCTTGTACAGCCATCACTGTGGTTGACGCTGTTGAACAAGGTCTATGTGGTGGCGAGCGGACTGCTGCAGGCTGAGCTCCCTTTGCTGCTTTGGTTGTACCAATGGAGTAAAGAAAATTCCAGACTATGCATCAGCCTGTGTCTGAAGGGGGTGATGCTGCTGGGGTCATTTTACTTTTTTGTTTTGAAGGTAGTGATCTGTATGGTAAATAACAGATTGGCTGGGTTGTCTGCAAAATGTTGCACCCCTCACCTTCCCGAGAGGAGGAAAAAGCCAGGAGCTAGGCCCATGAGAACGCCCATGGCAAATTAGGGACAAATGTTGCCCCTAATAGCTGAACCCTTCCTGCATCCCATGAGCTAACAGTAGACGTGTCCTTAAGTCTGGTCCCCAGAGATATGTGAGCGGCAAGCACGAACACTTAACACGTATTCCGTTGCTTCCAGCCTTCAAATAAGGGAAAGGAATCTATGTTCAGAAGCAAGTAGGGCATCAAAGAGGGGGACCAGAGCAGAGACTCTCATTCCTAGCTGCACATAAAAGTCACGTGGAAAGCTTTGGAAACTGAGCATGTCTGGGTGTCACTCCAGACAGCCTGATTTGATTGGTTGGGAGGTAGCCGAGGCCTTCCACAGACTTGAGCGAATCACGGTTCGGATGTCAATGTATTTGAGGATATGGTCCTTTCTGTGTGACAATGACCACTAAAAGTCATTGTCTAGTCCAGTCACTCTGGGAAACATCATCTGGGACCTATTTAGAAATATTAACTCCCAGGTCACCCTCCCAACCTTTGGAAGGATTTCTGGGATTGGAGCATTCAGCATTGCCTAGGTTCCTAAGTATCTTCTGAATGAATGAGCATTACATTTTGAGAACCACAGGTCCAAGTTGAGATCTTGTTACAAACCATAGTCCACAGCAGCAGCATCTGCAGCCCAGGAGCTTATTCCAGGTGTGGTCTTTGCCCACCCAAGACCTACAGCCCCAGCATCTGCATCCTCCTGTATTCCCAGGCATCTGTGACTTCAGTAAAGTTTGTACAACACTGGCATAAGAAAGAGTGGCCCAGGTGGTGCTCCCACTGGACCTCTGTAACCATGCTTTGGAAGATTCCGTAACAAAGACAAAAGCCCAGCTAGAGTTGATAAGGGAGACAGAGAGACGGCCACCTGAGCCCTCTGCGGAAAGAGCTGATGGGAGATTTGTCACACAGGTAGGGCATTGATTCACAGAAATGTGAGCACAGGAGGGAGGGTGGTCATGGCAGTAGTTAGCAGCCACTGGTTTTCCAGTGCTTACTGTGTGCCTGATAGAGATGATTGCATTTAAAATCCTTGTAGAAAAACAAGAGAACCATTCACACACTTATTTATTTAACAAATGCTAGGGTACTTTACAGGATTTATGGTGCAAAGACTTGAAATCTATGCTTAGGAAGGATCTTTGAAAGTATCATAAGAAATCTGTTTTAAGAAAAAAAATCTATGTATGTATTTCAAATATTTTTGCACCCCAAAAAGCCAAGCTTTAATTTTTTTGCCACAAGCTATTTGACATGTATTTATGTTATAATTGTATTGCCAGCATGGTTCTAGCCATATCTCTGCAAACTAAGCATGTAACTATCTTTGCCATTATGAAATTGAATTCTGTAGTCAAATAACAAGTGGTAATAAATGACCTGATAAATGTCATGAAGATGAGTGCTGTGAAGACAAACCAGGTGAGGGAGAAAACGGGCAGTGGTGGGAAATTGCCACTTGAGATCAAATGACTAAAGAAAGAAGGCTGCTGAGAGAAGGTGCGCTTGGCCCAAGATATGAAAGAAGCCAAGTCCTGACCCACAGCTCTCTAGTGGCAGGAAGTTCAAGGAAGCCATGAGTGGCATGAAATAAGGGAGAGAGGTGATTGGAAACCTGTTTGGCTGCAGGCCAGATCAGAAGCTTTCTTGTAAGTGACTAGGGAACTAAACAGGGCTTCTTAAACTTCAAGGTGCCCAAGAATCAAGTGGGGACCTTCTTCAATTAATAGGGATTCAGTCTATCTGGGGTAGGGCCCCAGTTCTGCATTTCTTGCAAGCTCAGTTCTGTGGTCTGTGGTCCCCTTTCCAAGCAGACACCTTGGGCTGAGAATCTGTACAGAACGCCCAGTGTCACAGAGCAAGTGAGGCCCAGAGGCAAGGTGGGAATTGCACCTGCCTGACTCGAGTGTCTACACTGGCCGTTGGTTGCCTACCAGATAGCTTCATGCTTGAGTCACCTGCAACTCTTTCATTCAAGAAACTGGAAAGCTGCTTGAGAAACTGCTTGTGTGCCTTGTTTCCATAAGATTTATTCAACATTTCTTATTTTAAAGGAGAAATTGAAGGAAAGCTGAGTGCCTTGGAAACTGTGACTTCGTTGTCCTAGCTCGTGAAATGTCTAAAATATGTAAGATATAATGAATCCCTGCCATCTTAGAGACAAATGATGCTGTGGGTGATCATTTGGTGTTATCTGTGCAAATAAAAAACATGACAAGGCACAGGAGTCAAAATCTCATGCACTTTTTTTTGCAGTAACTGACCAAGAAAGCCAGTTACTCCCCAACTCTGCAGTCATGCTCAATGTAGCTCAGCCTCCCCAGAAGCTCCTGTCTTGGCCTATTTGCATTTAGCTCTCTTCCGTTGCTTTGGAGATGCTTGGAGCCTCCACATGTGAACAGGCTCTGGGGTGGCAGAGATGTGTGCAGCAGTTTGCATACTACAGTCAATCAGGCTTCAGTGCAAAGAAGCAAAGCAAAACCCGAGGTGGTGATGTGTGTGGAGTTTGAAAACCAAGGTCTCAGCTTGCTTCCATGAAAACCACCATGCTCAGGGGAAAGGATGGCGCCTTACTTTGCCTGATCGTTGGATAATCCTGGGGAAGGGTGGCAGGGCTGCAGAAGTGGGGACATGTTCTATGTGTGTACCGTATATGCTATTACTGCCTTGATGACTGACTTGGTTGAATTTGTTCTGTTGCCTTCCCGTTTTGTTAATTCTCTGTGTTCTTTTTCCCTTGTGCTGCACGATTAGGACCCTGCAGTGGGACACAGACCCCTCAGTGCTCCAGCTGCAGTCAGACTCAGAACTTGGGTATATGTCTGCTCTTTTGTTACTCCTTTTATTATTTCTTTGCCAGAGTTGTGTTGAAATGCTGGAGCAGCTGTTGCTCTTGTTTCTTCTCCCCTTCTGTTGAACTTCTAGTTGGATAAGCTTGTTTCTTTCTGTTAGTTACCCTGCTAAAGCTCGGAAGAAAGTCTCTCTTTGTGGAAAATACCACAAAAAGATGGCTTTCAATCTCCCTTTACTAATTTTTATCATTGCAAAACAACACTACCCCCAAAACAAAGAAGCAAACATGTTCCACATCTGTACTTAGGGACTGGGCACACAAGTTACGTGATGGGAGATGTGCTTGACTCTTACCCTAACCACCCTCCCCTTTACTAATAAGTCACCTTACATTAATTTTTGCCTAAGATTATTAATAAGAAAATGTGCATCTTGTTTGTTTTCTTATCACTTTTGGGGAATATTCACAATAAGGAATTAATTTGAATTAGGTTTGAGAAGATAGATTTCTGTTAAAAGAAAAACAGCAAAATTACTAAGTATCTCAAATATTTGATGTGTTGGGCAATGATTCCTATATCCTAATGATCATGTTTTTTTCCCAGATGGAAATATATTGTCAAGGTTAAATGATAGCTTCAGAACTGAAATTAAGTGCATGAAGAATAAAACACACAAATATATCAGAAATATTAGCACTTTTGTAGATTAGGATTTGCTGCAGTCACACATGGGGTGTTTCCAGGGAGGCTGATTCTGTGCTTCACTTTCAGCCAGATCATCTTGAAATTAGCCACAGAGTAAGCATTTGTAGCACAAAAATTGGCAAATGGTGTAAACAAAGCTATCCCCCTTCCATGCCTAGCTGGTTATTAACTATGTTGACCAAAACACCACTAGATTCCTCAAAGTGTGAACAGCTAAATTTATTGCAGTCTTATATGAAACTATTATGCTTAGTGTGTCCAAAAGTGGGTTCTCATTTATTGTTTTTAATCCTGAAATTCTTGGGCATGCATTTCTGTGGGTTTCTATCATTTCCGATAAAGAGAGGTAGAATAACCTAGTCTGTGATGGGTTCAGTGCCATCTGCAAAAGTTCTTGGCTGACCTACAATGGTGCTAAACCAAGGACATGTCGTAACACTTTAGGTAACTTTATTTTAACATGACTAAGTCTTGATTACTTAGTTTATTGTTATATTTCAAATTGTTGTATGTTATATTCCCATTTGTATTACTTCAGTGATCAAGAAATAGTACTTAAGCAGAGAAACAAGACTATATAACAAAATACCAAGGGAACATCAGAGTTCAATTCTACAGCCTATCATTGTGATATTTAAAAATAGAAGGAGGGAACTGGCAGAGATTCCTGTGCACTTAAATTAACAGATTTCGAGACAGATTGTAGCTATGCTACATTACACTTGCTGATGTGGAACGGTTAGAAAATTTCCCATTTAGTTCTATTTTCTAAGCAACAGTTCATGGTTGACTATGCCAATTGAAGTTATGGCTTATTCAAGGGAGATGGCCTGTCTGTGGCTCTCTCATCTTGCATGCCACCTTTACTTCAGAGTGCGTACAGTGAGTCAGAGACAAGGGAGTAGGGTCAGCTCACTGAGAGCGGCTCAGCTGGAGAGAGTTCTTGAAGAGGGCTGCCACAGATTCAAATGTTGCCTTTATGAACATTTTCCTCTTGGCAGTCTTTAGCTGTGCAAGGCTCACGCGTCATTTCATGAAGTATATCCAGATAGCAATATTTTTCTGGAGACAGTTGTATTCCTTCTTTGCCAGCTGTGGCGTGGAATTGACCATAGTTCATACCTTGCTGTCACTTGATTTAGCAGCTTTGTTGAAGTACCATTGACATGGAGTCAGCTAGAGATGCTGAAACTATTGTAAAAGATCAGTTTTAACATGGATGTTCATCACCACAATCAACACAGTGGGTGTGTCCATCACCTTAAAAGTACTGTGATGCAAATTCTTGCCTCTCCCTACCCTTCTGGCCATTGAACAAACCGACCTAACTTGTACAATTATTCATTGGTTTGGGTTTCTTTGAATATCCTACAAAGGGAGTTATCTGGTAAATATTTTCTGACTGACTAGTACACTGAGAACAATCATTTTGACATTCACTTAGGTTTGGTGCGGTTAAGCGGTTCACACCTCTTTATTGTAGAGTGAGATTTCATTCCCGGGTATGCCAGGATTTACTTACCCATTCACTTTTTGGGTTATTTCCATCTTTTTCTTATTACAAATGAAAGTTATAAACATTTATGTACAAATCTTTTTTTATGGGCATCTACTATATTTGGGACAGATACCAATAAATAGAATAGCTGGCTCCTATGCTGCATGCACATTAACTTTGTTTGAAATAGTCACACTGTTTTTAAAGAAGTTTTACCACTATAAACTACCAGTAGTTTCTGAGAATCTCCGTTGTGCCTCATTCTTAACAGTACTTGGTTTAGCCTTTTAAAAAATTAATTTTAATCCTATTAAGAATGAAATGTACATATTTGTATTTTCCTAATGTCTAATGAGATCGAATAGCCTTTTATATGATTATTTTCCATCTGTTTTCCTCTTTGGGATTTTTTAATTGTTGTCATTTTCCATGATATAGTTTTGTGAGCATAGGGGTTTATCAAGTGGCTCCATGAGTCCTCTTCTTTCATATGCTGTTTTTACTGAACTGTTTGCTCATGATTGAATTTTGAGAGTTATGTGTGCATTCTGGATACAGTCCTTTATTTAATACATAACTTGTAGATATTTTCCTCCGGCTTACAATTTTTCTTTTTCATTCTCATAACAATGTGGTTTTTCTTGAAAAGCAACATGAAAATATGGACCTCTATAAAATAATAAAGACCTCAAAAATACTAATTGCAAGAGTAAATATGGAAGATTATTTTTCTATTTAAAAATTTTTCTTTTTTACAATTAAATATTTAGCTTTTATTTTTAAAAGCTAAATATTTGAAATTTATTTTTATTTATTTTTTTTAATTAATAATTAGCATTATATGACAGTTTCATAGGCTTTGGGAATCCCCCTCCCCCTCCCCCTCCCCCTCCCCCCTGGTGGATTCCTCCACCTTGATGCAGCATTACAGTTCAAATTCAATCAAGATTCTTTCCTTGCAAACATATATTAAGCATGGAGTCCAGCTACTTGTTGTCCAGATGGGTTGAACAGTTTCTTGGGGAGACCATTTCTGGTCCGAAGTCAGAGCTGGTATAATATCATCACAGTCAATTAAGAGTCCCAATATAACATCAACAGCAATTTGCAATATTATGGAATTGACATAGTTTTGAGTAACCAGTATGTTAAAGAAAAAAAAAAACAAAAAACAAAGAACAAAATAACAAACAAGTCCTAACCACAACCTATGATTAGCTCATTGACATCTCAATTTTAGTTTATATACAGGACCGGACCGGCTGCTATATACCCCGAAAAGGCCACTGGGTACCATTCAGCTGTCTCATGTCTATTTCATTTTAGTATTTAGCCATTTGTTGTGTTGAAGTATAATTTTGTTGATCTTGGCAGATTTTGGGATAATCCAGACTGGCTTTTAACTCTAACAAGATATTTGTCGACATTTAAGGTGCAGAACATTTTTTTTTTTGGGGGGGGTGTGCAGGGAAATCCTCAACACCATGGTGAGGAGTGACCAATCTTTGTGTCCCACCCAGCAAGGCATGAGCCAATCCACGCCAGCTCTTTCCTGTCAGATTTCAAGCTCTACTTTCTGTTGTTTGTCTATTTATTTTAGTTTTTTTTTTTTTTTTTTTTTTTTTTTTTAGTTTGTATGATTGTTTGTTTGCTGTGAGGGGTTTTCGAAGCGATCCCGATGGTCACTGCGAGGGAGGGCGGGGGTCCAGAGGTGGAGCCAGGCTCGGACCAGAGAAAGCTCTCCTCCCTGGTCCTGAAGGACATTAATTGTTCTTCTGTGTCTGCTGACCGCTCAGGGCTTCTGGCTGTCTTTCCGATGACGTTGGTTTCTGCGCGGTAGTGTTTGGACTTCTTCCATCCCCTGCGGAAGCTCCGGTTGGGGGTGGGTGACCTCAGAGTACTCAGCCTCCGAGGGCATCCAATTCCCTGTGGCCTCCTTGGCAGTTGGGGTATAGTCCTTGTTGCTCGTATTAGTAGTTTGTGTTGAAGATCTGGGAGTCTTCATGGTTGGGATCCAAGCTTCCTCCTTACCACCTGCTCCACTCTGGAGTGCCCCCCCTGCTCCACGCACATGACCTCCTGTTAAGAGGTTGTCAGGATCGCACCCGATTCCCCCCTCATGCATTGGTATAGTAGTTTTATTGTTTAGTGCCGCATTGAGTCTGCTGTCTATGAAATACCAGATTTGACCTTGATAAGCTATATTGTACTTTTTTTTTTTCTCTCACTCTTTTTATGGTCTTGAAAGATTTCCCTGCACTCCCTCCCCATTACCGGTTAACATAGCGTATTGAGGGTATAGTAGGTTTTACACTTTTTTGATGTAGATCTTAAGTATTCTGACATTAATTGTTTTATAGATTATATCGCATTATCTTATTGCATTGGATACAGGTTGTTAGAGATTGCACTAATATTACAATATACAGGTACTATCTTTCAAGTAGTTCCTTGCCAGACAACTAGAACTCCATCCCAGCCCCATAAAAATATCGTACCAGGAAGAAAATGGCACCATTATTGCCTACAGAACTTTGGAAGCGGCCCCAGGGAAACCTCTAGCAGAATCTTTCATGTGTCCCAGAAAAGAAATACCACGTGGAAGTGAACAAGAAAAAAGTCAGCAGAATGAGGGTGGACTGAATGCAGAGTTCTTTTGTTCCTTGGTTTTTGCCTATGGTGGCATTTGGCCGAATAATCCATTATGTCTGAGAGAATCTGACCTTGGTTTTATCTGCTTGACTTGAAGATTCTTCCCTGTTCCGAAAACTTCCCTTTACTACAATGAACCCTTCTGATTTCCTGGTCTCTTTACGTCCATTTATTCACTCACTCACCTCTTCTACTGTAAGATCTATTAGCATTATCGTTTTTAAGACTTGGATGCTCTCAAACTGTCATTCAAGATTGCTTTTCAGCATCTTTGTGATGCATAATTTATGAAATTTGAAGTTTCTTAGATGACCGGGTTGCATTTTATTTCTGGCTTTTCTGTTTCTTGCCACAGGTTCTTCATTAGAGCATTTATAGAATCCTACTAATGTCAAGTTAGATCTGTCTTGCAACTTTGTCTCAGTAATGAAATTAACTAAATGGCATCTGTGAAATTCTCATGGCAGCTGGTCTTACTAAGCTTTATTTGTCTGAAACGAGTTCTCATGAGTATGATAGAGATGTTTGTCTTCACTTTTATTAAATATGAAATGTGCAAGCATCAGGTTTGCTCTATGCAATTGATGGTTGTCTGTGGTCATAGTATCACAACATGAGCCATATAGTATCCAGCTCACCAGGGAAGAGCCTGATGAGCTCGTGTGATGAAGAAGGCTCCTGCTCACAGGCTCTGAGAGCTGCTGTGAGTTCCTGATCTCCAGATGATGCAACCCTTCCCTTCAGATCCATCCTTCCTCCAGTGTATTTGGCAACAGTGAAGGCCCGCATTAATGATAAAGCCTTTTTATGCTGTCATGTTCATCCCAGCCACTGAATATTTTTTTAAAAAGCATGAGAGCTACATATTCACAGGCTAAAGAATGAAGTTGAACTGTAATCAGTCAATGATTGTCTGAGGCAATGGACTATGTAGAGGTCGAAGATTTATTTAGGTCACGGTTTTAGAGGACGGAGCCCGAGATCAGGTAGGTGGTCCCATTTGCTTGCGCTCTGGTGAGGGCAGTGAATGGCATTGGCAGAAATGCAGAGCTTCTTACAAAACAGGTGTAAATCCCCATGAACTTGGAGATGGTTTTTAGATATACATTAAAAGCACAATTAGTCATTAAACTAAATTATGCATCATTAAAATTGAAATCTGTTTCACTCTGAAAGCACCATCAAGAAAATAAAAAGGCAACCTACAACATGAGAAAAAAATATTACAAGCCATATATGTCTGATAAGAGCCTAGTATTCAGTTGTTAATTTCCAATGATTCAGCAACCAAACAAATATCCCTATTTTTAAATGGGCAAAGAATTCTTACAAAGATTTTCTGAAGATATACAATGGCTTAAAAGTACATGAGGGGCCTGGTGCAATAGTGTAGTGGTTAAACTCCTTGCCTTGAATGCGCCAGGATCCCATATGGGTGCTGTTTCTAATCCCAGCGGCCCCACTTCCCATCCTACTCCCTGCTTGTGGCCTGGGAAAGCAATAGAGGATGGCCCAAAGCCTTGGGACCCTGCACCCACATAGGAGATTCTGGGAAGAAGCTTCTGGCTCCTGGCTTCTGGTTGGTTCAGCTCCAGCTGTTGCAGCTGCTTAGGGAGTGAACTGTCAGAAGATCTTCCTCTCTGTCTCTCCTCTCTGTATATCTGCCTTTCAATAATAAATAAATCTTTTTGTAAGTACATGAAAAAAGGTAATCAACTGAATTACCCATCAGATAAATAAAAATCAAAGCCACAGTGAGGTATGACTTCAAAGTCACTAGAATTACATGATCAAAAAGACAATAAGGATTTGGGAGGACAAAACTACATTCCATATGTACTGCTAACTGGGAATTTAAAATAGAACACTTTTGAAAATGTTTTGCAGTTTTCAAAAAGTTTAACACAGAACTACTATGTGACCCAACAATTGTACTTTTATGTATATATTCGAGAATTGAAACCATGTGTTCACACAAAATCTGTACACAAATGTTCATGGCCACATTACTCATAATAGCCAGAAACAGACATACCTTCAATGTCTACCAACCAAAGAACGCCCTATAAATAATATATGTCCACATGGACATATAATGCATCGTCAAACAAAAATGACATACTGATGCTAATTCAATGAACCTTGAAAAAATTTAGTGAAAAAGTACACAAAAGGTCCTGTGTGGCATTAGCCCTTGTAGGAGAAAGTGAACAGAAAAAGACAATGGGAAGTGACTTGCAGTGGGCCCAGGATATCTTTGGGGATGGATAAAATGCTGTGTAATTAGATAGTTGCATGTTTTTAAAGGGAAGACATTTATAGGATATAATTTTTTTGCAAGAAAGAAGGCAGCTTGGTCTTAAGGTTCTGACAAGAGGTCTGCTTTTTGTCATCTGTGTCCAATCCCACATTAACCCAAATCCTTGGGATGTGAAAATTATTTTCCCATTTAAAATTGGTAAAGGCAACTGGGTAGTAATCTTTTTTAGACTCTGGCGTGTTTTCTCTAGTGTTCCGCGTGTGGACACAGAGCAGAGCCTGCCTCCCTGTTGCGGGGTGTGAATGCGGTGGCACAGGACCTGCAGCTTCGCTGTCCACAGCTTTGCAGGAAGTGGAGATGATTTTTCAACTAGAGACAAACCAGTGTTTCCCACCTTAGCAAATGTCTGTGCTGTCTTGACGAGAGTTTATTCTTCATTAGATCACAGATAGCATTTAAAATATTACTAGCATTGAAAAATAGTAGTAAGCTTTTACCTTAAAAAAAGATGTTTTGTTAAAAAAAAAAAAAAAGGAAAAAGCTTGTTTTGTTTACTTACTTGTGAAGCAGACACAGAGCTCCACCTACTCATTCATTTGCCAAATGCCACAACCACAGAGGTGGAGCCAAGGCCATGGGAACTCAAGCCAGGTCTTGAGCATAGGTTACAGAGCCCTCCTTACATGGGCCACCTGCTGCTGCCTCCCAGGGTGGACATTAACAGAAACAACTAGGGGAAAGAGTGAGAGCTGGGTATTGAACTTGGGTATTCTAATATGAGAAGCAAATGTCGACAGCCAGGCTTCTGCATACTACACATATTGGTAAAATTTTCCTTAAATTTTGTTCATCTTTCAAATTGGAGAAGAACCACATAGTATATGTTTATTAGATTGCAATTGTAGTGTCTGTTTTTCATGCTGCTAATGGTAGGAGAGAATCCTTCCATTTGGCAGTAAATCTCTATCACTTTCTTAAATGTTCCTGGATATCCTAGTCCCTGTCTAAGCCACGACTGGAGCGTCATCTTCCTTGGAGAATGAGACTTTGTGAACAGCAGGGTGGTGGTCGTGATATTGTGGATGAATAGATCAAACCTTGAGAAGTCTGATGTCCAAGTGAAGGCACAAAATCTTAGTGGGTTACTTGTGCTACTGGGAAGCTGAATAACTTTGCTATCTGAGTGACAGTAAATAATACCCTCAAACTTCAGCTTGCTTTGCTTTTCATTCCTTTTGAAGATCCAATTTTCCTTTTCTGCTGAAACGTTTCAGCTTTGGTGCAGTATGGCTTTGCTCAGCCAGCTGCTTTGGCTGAGTTCTCAGGATCCAGTGGAGAGAAAGCTTCCAGGACTTCTGGTGGGGCCTTCTGGGGGCGATGTGGGTCCTGGATCCTTTCAGAGCAATGTCACATAGTTTGTGAGGGTCCAGGGTTCCTCTGCTCAGGGTTTGGAGTTCCCTGCCCCCCCCCCTTTTTTGGTTTTAGATGTAGAACAGATCTTGAGCCATTTCTTAGCATTTTGTGCACTGATTTCTACTTAATTCAACACTCATTTTGCCCTGTCACTCAGCTTTGCTCCTGGCCCACAGCATGGAACTTCATTAATGTTCCAGGAGTACCATGGTAGTAGCACAGTGCTGAGCCAGCTGCCTTCCAGAAGCGCACAGCCACGTCCTCTGGGATTCAGCTGCAGGGTGGGAGACCCAAGCAATTCTGTTTAGGCAGCGACAGCTGCATCTCTGCAGGCTCTCTGCTGTTTCCCAGCCAGGGATGCCCAGCCTGTTATGGCATCAGCATCACCTGGGTGGGGAGGGGGCGCAAGGGCAGACTGCTGGCACCAGCCAGTGTTTCTGACTCTGTGGGCTTGAAATGGGGAACTACATTTACGTTTTAACTTGTTCCCAAGAAGTCCTAATAATGGTGACCCTGGACTTCTCACTTGGGTTGTAAGTTTGCTGAGTGCAGACACAATTAATCCCAGTGGATGTGGCATTATTGTACTTCCTAGGCAATTTTCTTGTTTTCTTACACTACATGAGTTCAGTTCAAAATTTCAAAATTTGAGTGAAAACTCATTTTGAAAATTTTATGAAAGTAAAATTATGTGGTATGTAGTTATAATGCTATGTCAGTCAGAACACAGATCTTTTCAACTATTTTACAGTCTTCCTATACTCTTTCCTCTGTCTTACTCTTTCTCTTCCTTCTTCCCTCCTTTCCTTAGTTATGTAGCACCTTCTCTATATCTGACATATCTCTATATCTGACACTGAATGAAGCCTCAAGGTAGAGATAAAATTTAGGGATAGATGAGCAGGCTTGCAGTCCAGGCAAGGAAGACTGAGAAGATCTGAACATAGTGGCCTCTTCGGGTTCCACTGGACGGGGCATGCACTGAGCATCACAGCAGCATGAAGACAGCAAAAACACCCCAGAGGCAGACCTGGAGAGCCACTAGGGAATTTACAACCCAATAACAAGAAATGAGAACCCCAATGGTATTATTCTACCGTGTTTAACCCTCCTTCTTTTGCTAAAGAACATAACTTTCACTTTTGAATAAAAGAATCATGAGCCTTGGAACAAGAATGAAGAATATGATACTCAATGTTCAAACTGTTTTAGCTGAAATTTTTGTTTTAGTTTGTGTTCTCTTATGTTTCACTCCTGAGTCTTTAGGCAAACATTTGGCCTTGTGAAATTACAGAGAAGGAATGGATTCAATGTTTCCCTCCCCTCAAAACATCAGTGCTCAGACTTTTAAAGGAAACAGTGACTGTACATCGTTATGTAATAAGTTTGACAGCTGTTAAATTGTAGAAATGTTTTAGGGAAATTGAACAAGATCTGCATTGTAAGGTTGCCTACACGGATGGGTCATGCATCAGCTGGCACTTGGAGATATAAGGCTGGTGGTGCAGGGAAAGCAGGCAGTGAGGGCCCAGGTGAGGAAATGTCTGAGGAAAGTCATTGCTGTGAAAGGGCACCACCTGCTGGTCAGCCTTACCAGAATTTTATGTAATTCTGAAATTTTATGTAACTAGGGCTGGAAGCAATGGAGCAGTCCTTGCTTTCGAAATAATCATTCCATTGCGTCCTAATAATAATCTGTCTCAAAACTCCTTCCTCAGGCTTCTAGAATGAACACAGGTGCTGCACCTTGTGATTTGGGGAAATTTTTTCGTTATCAAACCACCTCAGTTTTTCTCATCTGTAAAATTGCCTGAGATAGAAAATTTTAGTGAGTTTAAGATAGGATGATATATGAGAAGTGGCATCAATACATGATTACTAAAATAGCCATGAATAATACCAACATTTAATATAAATGCAGTTTTTTCAATATTAAAAGACACAGTAATTTTGTAGTACCTTTATAATAGTTGTTATAATTTTTTTTAACTTACAAGCAATTTGAGATAGATTCACCAGTAGAACTACAAGTCTAATGTTCAACCACTTAGTATTTTGAAAGAATCACATGAGCACAACTCAATTGTTATTATTTGCAATGCCTCGGGTTAGGTTAAGACCCTGAGCTCACAAACACAACAGCAGTGAGAAACTGGTTGCTACCTGGCAGTAATTATTGAGAATAGAAGACAACCTTGTGTCAGTGGCTAAGCTCACCTATGGAGGCTGTTTTGAAATAGCACTTGACAGCAGTGATATTTTTAGTTAAAGCAAAAGTCAATGGGCTCCTGGAAACGGCCGCTACCTGTGTGATGTGCCCGTATGAAGAAACTCGGAGTGTGCTTCGTGTGTTTTATTGATAGAGATTATCCTCAGCCCCAAACCTTTACAGGTGGAAACATGAGAGCAATCAGTTATAAAGACAAATTAAAAATAGGGATATAGGATCCAGCATCTACTTACTGTGCCCAAGCACCAAAGTATGTGACTTGCAAGTATTGTCGTTAGCTAATCCTCAGACTCGGTGATAAAGATCCACTTTGCAATTCCAATCCGGTTCCTTGCCAATGGCTTGGAAAAAGCAGCAGAGGGTTGCCAAGTATGTGGGCTCCTGCTGCCTGCATGGAGACTGGGTGAAGCTCTTGGCTCCTGGGTTCGGCTTGGCCCAGCCCTGGCCTTTGCAGCCATCTGGGGAGTGAACCAGAATGTGGAAGAATCTCTATGTTCTCCCCTCTCTCTAACTCTTTCAGACAATTAAATAAATATTTAATTAAATAAGTGCATAGACCAGGAGTGGAGTGTACCTAATCCAAAAATCTGAAATCCATGGTATTTTGAGCACCACGTTTGGAGTTCAGGATGCAGATTGTTGAACTTGAAGTTCAAGTTTGTGTTCCTCCTGATTCTGTGCAGGGCAACTTCCTGGAAAGCCAGGCACGTTGCCCAATCCTTGTCTCCTCTCTGGGGTCCAGCATTGTGTGTTGGGCCCTGTGGCCCAGGCCCGAGGGGGCCTGCCCGAAGTCTGCTCACTGCTCCATGGGCTGCAGAGACAATCTTCCTGATTCATTTTCTGCCACGGCACCTGTCTGCTTCCTTGCTGGTGTCCACTCTGTGCATATTGGGTCTCATAAGATCTCAGAATCTTATTTTCATAGCTTTAATGACTCCTAAACAGGAAGAGATTTTATTTTTCTAATATACTTGGAAATTTGTCTATGGGAATTCCTGGTTGTGGTATGTGTTCTCACTAATTCTGTGTCGAATAATAATGATGTAAAGAAATTAGACTTTTCTGTTTAGGGGATATATTATTGATCCCAGAGAGCTGGGAAGCGTTCGATTTTGGATAAATGTTTATGACACCTTTCTCTGACAGAAGCTCACATATCCTTTATGCTTGAAAATTGTTTTACAATTTTACTTCATTTTATTTGAAAAGCAGAGTGAAATATGGAGAGACAGAGATCTTCCATCTGCCGATTCATTGCCCAGTTGTCTGTGGGTCTCCTTCGTTAGTTACAAGGACCCAAGTACTTGGGCCATCTTGTGCTGCCTTCCCACACTCACTAGCAGAAAACTGGATTGGAAGTGGAGGCACTAAGGCTTAAAACAGCCCTTAAATGGGATACCAGGCAGCAACTTAACCTACTGCACCACAATACCAATGTCTATGCTGGAAATCTTTAAGAAATATAGTAAGATGTGTCTAATACTAATAACACTAAATCTATATACTGAAACTGACTTGCAAACCATTTTGTGACAGGTATGTGAATTATCTGCATGTATATACACTATATATGTGGCATATTCATTATATGGGGACACTTCAGAGAGTTTATGGAGAAAATAACTTTAAAAATGAGCTTATTGGGCCCGACAGAGTAGCCTAGCAGCTAAAGTACGTGCCTTGCATGTGCTGGGATCCCATATGGGTGCCAGTTCGTATCCTGGCTGCTCTACTTCCCTTCCAGCTCCCTGCTTGTGGCCTGGGAAAGCAGTCGAGGATGGCCCAAAGCCATGGGACCCTGCACCCACATGGGAGACCTGGAAGAAGTTTCAGTTAACAGAGCAGCTGCTGAGCCCTGCAGCTACCAGCTGTGCGCTCAGCCACCTGACACTGCTGTCCCCCCGTGGCCGCTTCCTGGGTGACTCTGGAGATTTTTGCAGCAACTCAAAACTTAGCGTTAAAGACCCTGGGTAGGAGTTTAGCTTGCTGGACAAGGTGAGGGGTCAGGACTTTGGTCAGCAGTGTCTTCCCACTGGTCGCAGCATTTTGAGGTCGTCTGTAGTTGGATCTGTCTCTAAAACTAAATCTCACTTTCCCTACCTGTGAAATGGAGACAATGATAACACCTTCTGTAGGTAGCATGAAGAGGTGACATCATGGGTGTGTCAGCATTTGAAGCCCTACACAAGCACCCAGAAATGATTTTTTAACTCGGTGACAGGTCATTTTGAAGTGCCAGGCTCAGGCTTCCTCATTGTGAGCATGGGTTGTCTTCACGCATCTGGCTGGGCCAGCGTCCTTCTAACCAGTCCTGATACACTGCTCTGTTTGGGTTCCCTGTCTGGAGCGAAGAGCAGTGTGGCACTCCCACTTAAAATCCAGTCGGCTCCCTGCTGTCTGGGAGAACATCTCACTCCTCTCTCTTCAAGACTCAGAAGTGTCACTTTGCAACTAAGCAACTAGGATCCTATATTGTAAATGACAGTTCTCATTCTGTATTTTCACCAAGTAGACTCAGAGTTTCTCAGAATAGAGGAGTTCACATCTGAGCTGGACCAACACCTCGGTTTAGAGATAGCAAAACTGAGAGTTGGCATGAGGGATTTCACTGACATCACCCAATGAATGGAAACCCAAATGGGCCAAGCAGCCAAGTGTCTTCACCCAGACCAGCCCATGCCCTGATTCTGCTGCGTGTACCCAGAATGGTGGGTGTCTGGGTTGTTTTTGTGCTTTGCTGTGGTACTAACAGTTTTTCTGAATTGAGTGCCTTCCTTCTCTGAGTGTTTGTCCCTTGCCCCTTACAGAAGGCGACTGCATAAGCTGGGGGTGACGAAGGTGACCCAAGTGGATTTCCTGCCACGGGAAGTGGTGTCCTACTCCAAGGAGACCCAGACCCCGCTTGCCACACATCAATCTGAAGGTGGGCCGTCTTTTTGTTTACTTTCCTTGTCACTGCTGGATAAGTCACCAGGAAAAAGCACCCTTACTATTGATTTCTCGCCTTGCTGTAAGAAATCTTTGCAGATATAATGACTCTGAAAGCCAAAGGCTCCTGTGGCTTTCGTTGGGAATGTTCCAGAGAGGGGACCCAGAGATATTCCTCCCCAGGGACTGTAAGCTTGCAGGTGCATCACGTGTGGAATCACACTGTGTCGAAACCAAAGCGCAGAGGAAGAGGAGCATCTCTGGATGGTGTCAGTGAGTCACATTCATCATTTGCAGGCATCAGCCGACTGCAGCCCCTCCTGTTTTCTCGAAAATCAAGATACTCAATACAGTTACCCGCTAACCACATCTATGACCACTTTCTTGCTATCATGCTTAAAGGGCCTTCCCTTGTGCTTCATAATGCCCGACATCTTTCATCTAGCCCTTCGCTGGAAAGCTTCCCTGAGCCCTGATTTGCTCTTACAGTTTATAGGAGAACACACAATAGTTTCTGACTACAATGTACACATATTTTGCAATTAAGTTCTCTATCGTTGACTGGATATTGAACTCCACACCTCCTTTGTGTATCTCAGAGATATAAAATAGAAAAACTCCTTGAAAATCTTAGTGAATCATAGGAATAAACTAATACGAGAAGCTGTAGGTGATGCATAGAAACTGTCTAGAAGACGAGAATTCTATCAAAGCGAAGTGTGTGTGCTGGAAAGAGTAAATGTGTTATTGTTAAACGCTAATGTTGTTATGGCAAAGCAGATTCTCTCTTTAGCTTGCTCTTTTCTTGTTTGCTGTGGCGAAGAGGGTGTTAGAATTTGGTGCATCATTGTGTAGTAAAGACTGAACCAAGGGCAGGAGGATGAGAAGTGATTAGCACTTCCTACTTGATTTGCAGAAAATGCATTAATCAGTGGTTTGATTGGACAAGCTATGGAAGTTTTTCAAGTGTGGGTTTGTGACACATGCAGCAGAACAAAGTGAGATGTTGTTTCCTGTGTGGCCTACACACAGGATTACTGTGGTAGGGTCTTCTCTTTGATTGCAGGGCCTTTGAGTGAAAGTCACTTTAGGCGCAAGCTAGTAGCACCCTCTGGTGGTGAGTTTTGAAACCAGCCAACCCACCAAACTGGAGATCCATGTGTTTAGTATGGCAGAAAATACAGCTAGAAAAACCGTTGGGAGTTCAGTGAGTCTATCCATGGGCTCTCTGACGAGAACGGAAGATCATTAAAAAGCACCCTTGCTACCCAACTAAAACATTTGTTTGAGTTAATTTGCTGCCAGCGGTATGTGCAAAGCTATTGACGGAGGTATGTTTATTTAGCCCCAAATCTGACCCATAACATAGAGTTATACAACTGAAATAGAAGAAGGAGTGAATTATTTTTTTTTTAAAAAAGTGTGTACTTAAGCTATTGGAAATGGTACAGGAATATTTACAAGGGAAGATAAATTAAGGATGAAAAGGCATCAAGTCTAAACTGTTACGCTGGGACACATCAAAGGCAAAGTTCTGTGTATTTCATTTTATTGCTGCAGAGAGCACTGGGGAACCCTCATTAGGTTGTGGTCCAGGCAGCAGGAAAGGAGGGATTTATTTCTCAGCTGTTGGCAGAAGTTCATTCTGTTTTGTTAACAAGACCCTTAGAGCTTTTTCTGTGGTGATGGACATTGAGCTGGTTCAAATTCCACAATAGAGATTTTAACTCAAAGCCAGCTACCAGGGTTCTTGACATGAAAGCTATCCTGATGGGTTTGGACAGGAAAACCTTCACATCTGGGTTCAGCAAATTGCGCTCTCACCGCAGACAACATCTTGACCTTTGCTGCTGCAGTTGTCCAGCTGCCTGCCTGCCCAGGGTACCAGGTACCCACCCCTCACCTGCTGTGTGGAGGTGGTTGGCAGGAGCTAGTGAAGGAGAGAGCAGCTGGCTGCATGATTCTGCCACTCAGAGGGTTTAAGTTGGCTTCTGGATTGGGATTTGAGCCATGACCCATGTTTTCATGACAGCTGCAGCCTTTCAGAAGCAAAATACAATTCGCTGTTGTTTTACAATGCAATAAAACTCTTGATGAGGTATTTATTTATTATTATTATTTATTTTTATTGGAAAGACATTTACAGAGAGAAGGAAAGACAGAAATATCTTCCATCTGCTGGTTCATTCCCAATGGCCAGAGTTGAGCCAATCCGAAGCCTGGAGCCAGGAGCTTCTTTCAGGTCCCCTATGTAGGTGCAAGGTCCCAAGGCTTTGGGCCATCTTCCACTGCTTTCCCAGGCTACAAGTGGGGGGCTATACCACAAGTGGAGCAGCCACGACAAGAACTGGTGCCTATATGGGATCCCGGTGCTTTTGGGGGAAAATTAACCAACTGAGCCACTGTGCTGGGCCCTTTAGTGCGGTATATTTAGGGTGGCCTCCAAAAGAGCATCAAAAGAATTACAAGATAATTTTAGGACTAATGTTTGGTGCAGTGATAAAAAAAAAAACCCACATCTCATATCATAGTGCCTTAGTTTGTGAGACCTGGTTCTGTTTTGATTCCTGTGTCCTGCTAAAGGGCACCTTGGGGGGCACAAAGTAATTAATGGCTCAAGTACTTGGATCTCTGCAACCTACATGGCAGACCCACATTGGCTCTAGCCTTATCCTGGCCCAGATTTGGCTACTGTGGCCAATGGATAGAAGGTATCTTTTGTCTGCCTGTCTCTCTTTGTCTTTCAAATAAACAAAATGCATTTACTTGGGTGTCAAAAAGTTTGAAAACCCATACATGTTTTTCATACTATGCATTTCCATAAACTTTTTGAAAATTCTTAACTTGCATGTTTTCCAAAAAAGAAATTTTTGTACCAAAAGAAACTTACCTTCTCATTGCATTTCCAACAACTTTTTAGGCACTCCATTGGAGTTGCACACCAGCTTGTGATGGGTCAGACTCTCTGAAAGTGATGTTTTTTAAAGTTGCTGACTCTGGACAGTTCAGCGGGTCTTGAGCTGGTGATCTCAGGGCGTTGTGGTCCTTCAGTTGCTCACACAAGCCATCTTTTCCCCTTTTTCCTCCATTGCAAACTGTATTGAGGCTGCTGCTTGGAGTGCATATTGATTTGTGGCATAATGACCTGTCATAGGAAATACTTGAGAGAATGATTCAAGGGGGAAGGTTTAGGAATCCAGTCATCAAAAGTACTGTTCTCTTGGCAAAGCCTGCTCTGCCTTGTCTGTCTGGACCATTCGCTGCAGAGAAAGAGGCTGAGCTTGGGGAACAGGGATTTGGAGCAGGCGCTTTCTACCTCCTCAGTGTTGCAAAACACATGTTTTTTATTTCCAAGTAGTAAGAAAAGAGAAAAATTGTGGTTTCCTGCTGAACTGGCTCTGCTCTACCTATTATTAGCACCCCCTGGATCTGCCCGTGAACCCCTGAGGTTAGGGAGTCAGTCTTCTGCATGTTTGCCATAGTGAGAAAGTGACGGGCTCCCAACAGACACTGCACACATGCTGTCGGGTGACAACAAGGTTGCCAGCCATCCCTAGAAACTTCAAGTTCTGGAAGGGACCTGGGGGTGGCGGGAGATGAGAATTTCTCAGCCTGCAGGAAAGGTGTTTACAGGAACTGGGAGGAATCTCCTACAACCTATTGATAGTTTTAAATAATTCTCTATTTCTCCCCTTATGATAATGACATATAAATGGCAAATTTGTGGCCTTGTCTTGGCCACTCATTCCCCCTGCATCCCTCTCACACTTTAATTTTTTATGTATGAGAAATAATTAACTACTTAGATGTTTCAAGGTGCTGGCAGATACTTCTGCATGCTCGCTTTCCTACCTTGACTGCCAGTGAAAGTGTCTGTCTTCCCCAGGAAGATCATTTCTGGTAACTGTTTATCAACAACCCTCCTCAAGCTGCCGTGTAGTCATTTCCTCTGTGTCAGGCTGTGTGTGATTTGCAATCATGTACCTGTCCCTTAGAATGCCACCTACTGGTGGGCAGATGCCAGCTTTCAAGCCTAACTCTGTGCTTGGGCCCAAGAAAGGGCTCCTAGACATCAATGGAGGAAATTTAAGAATGAGATGCTGCTGAAGGAATCAGCAGAAGAGATGATGTGCATCCCAAGGAGGCAGTGTGGTCCAGGCTGAGACTTTCATGCAAGTGAGATCACAGGCAGGTGCTGCCACTGACTAACATAGAGTTGAAAGAGAAGATCACCCAGGGAGCCTGGGTTGGCCCCAACTCGAGCAGAACAGCCTTTGCAGTTCAGCCTTGTAGAGATGGTGTGTATAACACTTTGAGCTTGGAAGGGACAGGCAGAAAGGCGGAAGAACAGGGCTCTTGCTTCGCCTTGGCAGTACTTTCTAAAAATGTGTTTCGGGAGGTTAATCTCTGCTTTGGCTTCCCATTCTCACTAGGATATGAGGGTGTTTCAGAAAGTTCACAGGAAATGGAATTTAAGGATCAGGGTATTTGGGTGCATAAGGTTTTTAAATCCACACACAGTTTTCCTGTAACACACATTTCCTATGAACACTTAAGGATACCCCATCTACTCACTACAAATAGAAATCATGGAGACACAGCTATTGTAGAAGAGTTTGAATAGGCTAGTCTAACGCTTTGCAAGAGAAATATATCCCACTGCTGGTCTTATTAACATATCTTATGAACTCCCCATGTTAAAAATATTGTCTCACCATTTCATCATTTTGGGGGCTGTCACTGTGGTGTAGCGGGCTAAGCATGTTAAGTTGCCACCTACAGTGCCAGCATCTCCCATGGCAGCTAGCTTGAGACCTGGCAACCCCACCTCCTGCTAATGTCCAACTTCCCCTCAATATTCCTGGGAGAGCAATGGAAAATTGCCCCAGCGATTGGGCCCCTGCACCCAAGAGGGAGATGAAAAGAAGCTCCTGGCTCCTGGCTTAGGTTTGGCCCAACCTTGGTCATTGCCTCCGTATCAGTTGGAAGATATCTCTATCACTTATTTAAAATGTTGAGTCTCTTTCAGAACAAACTGTGGAGCTTCCAGTCTACTTGTATTGGAAAGGTTGAAGGATTCTCTGCTGGAATTTTAATTTTCTTTAAAAGCATAGACCCCCTATCATGGTGACAAGTATCTGGAAAGTCAAACCCCATTTTAGCCTACCTAAGTGCCACGAATATTTGAGACTTTGTTTTTCTTTAGGTGCTTACACTGACCAGACAAAGGTTTCTCTTTTTTTGGGGGGGGCGGGGAGTAACAATTTCCCTGTCACCGATCTACTTTTTCAGATATTATAAGGGGAATGTTGATGGTTAAATCTTCAATTTATATTTGAGATTACAGTATCTATTGGCAAAGATACGACTGGTCTTGATATCCCAAAGGACAAACTTCACACTAAAATTTACATATTAAGGCACCCAGTAATCATGACATGGCTGGTACAATAGAATTCTAATCAAATAAGCTTTTTAGCCAGAATATTCCTTCCAGTGAAGAGCAGAAAGTAGAAAAATGGCAGCTAAAGATGAAACCAAAGTGTACAAAGAAAGACAAAATACAGAACAAGATGTGCTGTTACTGGACATTCTAGAAGAGACCTTAGTGTCAAAGTTGTGTCTAGGTACTATACTTAGGAACACTGACAAATTAATGGTTGTATCTTAGGAACATGGTCTGGGATTTTTCTTTCTGTGAATTAACAGCTTAATTAATCAACACAGTATATTTTCTAAGCACCAAGTCATCAGTTTAATTTGTTTTGTGTATTCAAAGAATTTAGAAATAAATATTTTGGATGAAACAGAAGGCACTGTCCTTTTAAAGCTACCATAGATTCCTATCTTTAGGATTTCATATGAACTTAAGGGATCTCAGAAGATCTTTAAAAGCAATAAGTTGAGTCATGAAAGTCAGGGAAGCTAGGGACCTCCAAGTTCATGTCAAGCACACCAAAGCTGCTCTGAGAATTTTTTTTCTAACTCTTAAGGTTCAATGATTTAAGTACATTTCACTGTGAAAATAGCCAACCTGTGGATTTTCGCACTCACTGTTACCCCCAAGTTACTGTCTAATCATGCTGCTTTTCAAAGGACATTTACAAGTGTCGACCCTCATCCCTCCTACCAAGAGCATTAATACTTTGTATCACATGGCTAACATGAAGCTTGAGACTTGATGTGTTGATATATGGATACCTTGGCATAATTCATAGAGTAACATAACTGTCAGCCAGGTGAGAGAAGAAATAAAATGAGGTCAAAGTATAGAAGATGGGAGAAAGTGCCCCAGAGTTCATGGTTTCAAACATTAGAAACTATGGTTAATTTAAGCAGGAAGCAAATTTGAATGGAGTATATTCTGTAACACATTGACGATAGGCAGAAATCAAGAGAAGCTGCGAGGTAGAGCCAATAACTGCAACCAACTTGAAACTTTTTAGTAAGCCTGTGATTGGTAAACCTAGGACTATAACTGAGGAGGAAAACTGATTCCAGAGAAAACAAGGTTGTTTTCTCTTCCTGACAGCAAAGAACCAAAGTAATTGACTTGGCTCATTGTTCATTTCAAGATATAGTCTACTGTTGCTTGTTTAGGCTTATCTGTGGGAGGGCTGTAGCCAGAGCAATCACAGTCAAGACACCTGAGCCATTTGGATAACCTACATTCTTGCTGTTGTATGCATGGAATTCACATTTGTTCATCTGGACAGGAGGAAGATGGATGTTATGGAATAAATCGACTCTTCCATCTGATTACGAAGAGCTTTTTTTCACAATACATCATTTTAAAAATTGTTCACCCATTCATATTTGAAAGAGAGAGATCTTCCATCCATGGCTTTACTCAACAAATGCCTGTAACAGTAGATTGGGCCAGGACAATGCCAGGGACCTAGGACTCAGGTCACATTCCCAGGTAGGTGACAGAGACCCAAGTACTTGAGCCATCAGCTACTACTTCCAAGAGAACACATTAACAGCAAGTTGGAATTGGAAATGGAGCCAGTGCTTGAGCCTAGATATTCTAATATGCGATGCAAACATTCTTAGCTGTATCTTACTGCCAAATACCACCCCAATGTATGATTTCTGATTGTCTATAAATATTACATCATCCTAGCTTCATTTTGAAAAATCCCTCCTCATACATGTTTCCTAAGCCTTTTACTGTCTGTATCTTTTAGTCACTACTTTCAGTCAACACATCAGCCATTGCTCATGGATTGTTATAGATAAACCATTTTCTTCAAAGGACTCTCAGAAATTTTGAAAAACTTGCACATGAATGCCACCCTTTTCACTTCAAAATAAGCTTTATGTAAATTCCATATTCCAAGAGTCTACTGGAATATGCTAGTGAAATCTGTTCTTTACATCAGTGTAAGCTTTGGCAAATAGTCACCAAAGCTCCAGCAACCTACCTCTGCCTTATGCCAACATGTAATTAGAACTTTTTGGAATTTGGGCCTAAGTGTTTTCTTTTTGCGCAGCTAGTCACAGGACATTTCCCTTTAGGCCAAGGGAGGAGTGAAAATGCCATGGCAGTAAGAACACTGGTTCTCGTGTGTTATTAGCTTAAGCCCAGCATAGAACACTTGCCTGTACCAATGAGATTATGCAGGATTCACCTGGTTGAATGGTGAGGCGGCTCAGATAACTCTACAGTTTACAAAGCATATTTAGATTTTCATAGTACCTTGGTTTCGCATGGACAGGTTTTAATTTCTACTTGAGTCCAGTAGCAAACCAAGTCCTCTCTCTTGAAAGGAGACATAATGAGAGACTACTCTGTTGCTCTAAAGCCTGAAAACTTCGACTTCCATATCAGGGTCATGTGCTTGGTGTGTCACAGATCCTTGGGGTACTACCAGATCAGCGGAACCAGAGTTTCTAAATAGTAGAGCCACTTCAAAGTAGACTCTCTTACTCATAAATTAACTGGGTCTTTAGGTACCAGCTACAGCCAACACTCCAGGTCCTGCTGGCATCCTGTCATGCTGAGGATGAAATGGTCAAGGAGTATGGATGGAGCCATAGAGCTCAACCCTGATGTGGGATGATGAAACCACAAAGAAAAAGGAGGTTGGTGTTCTTGGCTGTAAGGCAAGGCCTATTTTATCAAGCGATTGAGAGGTGTTTGCAGATTCCTGTATTTCCCTCTACATCCAGGTTCTCATTATTTCCTGATCTTTACCATCACTGTCAGCTAAGCCCCCTAATGATCCTGGCAATTCAGCAGATTTCATCCAGGAACACACAATTTAAACTTCATAGCTGGTTTCCACAAACGTTTTTTGAACACATTGGTCCCAGTCAG
This sequence comes from Ochotona princeps, assembly GCF_030435755.1. NCBI lineage: Eukaryota > Metazoa > Chordata > Mammalia > Lagomorpha > Ochotonidae > Ochotona > Ochotona princeps. The sequence continues at coordinate 11,703,934 of NC_080851.1, forward strand.
ATAGAGTCACTGGGCCTATGCCTTGAGCTAAAATACAGAGATTTGAGCATTCCTTTTACTTATTTAAGCTGTTTTATCCCCTTGCAAGGAGCCACCTCATTCTAGTCTTTATTCATGCTATTTACATTATTCAATAATAGGGGCAACTTGATATTCTGATATTTTCAATTGCATCTCATTGAATATTGCCGTAAGAAAAATGTATTTAGCTATTTGTTTCACCTAACAGATTCCCATTCCTGAACTTGGAATTTTCAATTTCATTACCACCAGCAAGGGCAGAAAACTAATAGCCATTCCCCAAATGACTATCTTCTGCTTGCAGATCCTCTGCCAGTTGGGGCTTAGTGTTGCCAACAGCAGACCCGGACTCTGGCTAATTTAAAATAGAAAATAGGTTTGGTGGTCGGGGGGAGGTTTGAGGCACTTGATATAATTCATGAAAAATTCAGAGAATTAGATTGGAAACAGAAAGGAAATCACCCTGTTGCTATGGGTGAATTGTGCTTTCCTGGTCTTACATACCCACATTCCTATACATTGGAACCATGGCTCCCAAAGTGGCGATACTTGCAAATAGAGTTTGTGGGAGGTGATAAAAGTGAAATGAAGACACAGGAGTGTGACTCTAATCTGGCAGGATTGGCAATCTCACAAGAAGAGGAAGAAAGGGAGATCTCTCTCTCTCTCTCTCTCTCCATGTGTTCCCACCAAGGAAAGGGTGCCTGTGGGCACAGCAAGAAGGCAGCTGCACACAGGGAAAGTCCATGTCAACCACGGAGCTGCCCAGCCTTGGACTTCCCACTCTGCACAAGTGTGAGAAAATATATTATGATTGGTTAGGCCACCCAGTGTGGCATTCTGCTATGACAGAGTGGCTGACCGCAAGCAAGAACATACAGAACCCACCTGGACGTGAAGCTGCTGTCGTTAGACACTCCATGTGAAACTTGGGGCTTAAATGCTGGAACCACTGCCACCTGGAAAACTCCCAGTGATCCCTGCCCCTTGCCAATGCTCCCTGAAGATGTTAAGACCTATCTGGAAGTTTACTAGGTAGGCCCAGGTTGTCTGCTCCCATGTTAGCCAGGAGGGCAGGGTGGAAAAATAATTGCCCTAATTCAGCCACAGTAATATTTAGGGAGTGTGTGAGTTTGCTTTGATCTGTTTTAATGCACTGCCTCTGGAAAAGGGTGTTTGGATGCTGAATGGCCAGAAATACATATTGGAAAAAACATATACTTTGGTGTAAGCAGAAAAAAGAGAAAGCAAAAAGAAAAAAAATTATTATGTGCCAAGTATACGCATGCGTTCTTGGCTTTGTGGTGCTGCTCTAGGATTTACTCACCTTATAAATCAGAAGCGCAGAAAGAATATAGCCCCTTAGTTTGTCTGCAGCTGTCTATAGCACTACTGGTTGTCAGGGATAAAACATGTGAAATAAACAGTCTATGTCACTTCTCTTGTTTTAAACAATGTCTGGTAGTATACTCCATTAATCTTGGGTAAAAATACCTAAATTCTCATAGAACTCCATTTTCATGAGCTTCTCTCCCTAAGACCATGGCCAAGGACCGAGGGCAGAGCAGTGAAGCTACCATGATTACATGGCCTTTGGAGATAGGAGGACTAGAGGGACCCCTGCCTTTCCCCAGTCCTTGGCAGCAGGAGGACAAACCGCTGCTCACGGAGCTGATGTACTTTGCCCACTTAAACACTAGCATCAGTGTGACCTGTGTGTGACTGGTGAGTTTGTGATCTCTTCTTTTGGCTTGGCTTGGCGCTATTGCTTGGCGATGACTTGGTGTCTCAGCTTTCATTGTCTCCAGACCTCAAGTCCATGTCTGTTCTTGGCTTGGAAATCCATCTCTAGATGCCATGCACTGTTTTTGTCAGTTCGGTTCCCATATGTCAGAGTAGCAGAGGGAGGTACACCTGAATCCTCCCCACCCTATCATGACAGCCACCGCCCAACAGGCCTGCTGCTTTTGTGGTGAGTGAGACCTGCTGCGTGATGCTCTGCTCCCAGACTCCCCAGCAAGGAGTGTGATTTAAGAGCCCATTGCTCATTTCTCACGTTTTTCAACCTTGCACACACTCTGATCTACTTTACTCCAGAAAGTACCCCTTCTTACTCACTCAGTGTTCCCTGGTTTGGTTTTGTTGTTGTTGTTTTTGACATTTTCTGGAGATAACAGAGAATAAGAATCCTCTTTGAATTACAGGAACCCTTAAAAACGTATCTCAAAAACTATCTCTACGAACTAACTTGAATGTAATTGGATCAGTTTGTGGTGAATTTTGTGTTTAGACGTTTTGTTGAAAACAGGCAATCAACTGTCAATTAGTGGAGCATGACAATTGACATAGTGTGAAAAAGGGGCTGAGGAAGGGCCTGTAAAAGCCTGTTGACAACAAGATGACAAGCCCCATGCCCATGCCTGGCACCCTTCCAGACAGTATCAGAGGCGTCATGGTATGAGTGGGGAGGGAGGAACAGACTTCTCCCAAGTAACCGAGCCTGGCGCTAGACCAGCAGCTTAGCAACTAGCAGTGAGAGACCTGGAGAAAGTGGTAGCGGTACCCGGAGTTGCTGCAATGTACTTCAAAAAGCACACAGAAAATAGAATTAAAAATAAGCTTATTTTGGGTCCAGCACAGTAGCCTAGTGGCTTAGGTTTTCACCTTGCACATGCCACTGGAATTCCATATGGCCACCAGTTCTAATCCCAGCGGCCCTGCTTCCCATCCAGCTCCCTGCTTGTGGCCTGGGAAAGCAGTCGAGGACGGCCCAAAGCCTTGGGAACCTATACCCATGTGGGAGACCCTGAGGAGGTTCCTGGCGCCTGACTTCGGGTCGGCACAGCTCTGGCCATTACAGTCACTTGGGGAGTGAATCAACAGATGAAAGGTCTTCTCTCTGTCTCTCCTCTCTGAATATGTGGCTTTCCAATAAAAATAAATAAGTCTTTTTTTAAAAAATAAGTTTATTTTGATGCCAAAACCTTTGAAAGTAAATTTTTATATTATGCATTTTTCATAATTTTTTAAAGATTTGTTTTTTTATTGCAAAGTAAACTTAAATAAGACTACACAGTTCCACGGACAATTCAGTCTAAATGTTCAAGGTCAAAGACTAGGCGAATGTCCTGGAAAGAGCAATAGAAAATGACATTTTACTCCCAGAGGCTCCCCAGCGTGACGAATGGCTGACTGCTCATCATAACCAATGGTGACCAAAAAACAGAGGGATGACGTGTTCCAAGTGCTCCAAGGAAAAGACTGTGAGCCAAGGAGCATGGCCCAATAATGAAGGAGAAACAGGAAAAGGCAGTGGGCACTGTGGTTGCAGTTCTTGGGATGTGTGCATCCGTGGCAGAGGGCCTGGGTTTGGGTCCCAGCTCTGCATCTGATTCCAGCTGCCTCTTAATATCCCCTCTGGGAGGCAGCAGGTGATGGCTTAAGTGTTTGAGTTCCTGCCTCCCATGTGGAAGATAGACTGTGTTCCAGTCTCCTGATGTTTGGCCTGGCCCAGCTCCAGCTCTTGCAGGCATTTGTCAAGTGAACCACTTCCCGGATGTGTGCTCTGATAGACCCTAAAAGCTGAGCAAGTAAGCAACATGATGGTCTCCAAAAAGCACAAAGTAAGGCGTGCTTAGCTCTTGTGGCATCAAGAAAGAAAGAAAACTGTATTGAATGGAAAGTGAATGACAACAAATGGGGGCAGGACAGATCTCCATATCATTTAGGCAGTCATGGGTTTAAATATGGGGTGTCCCATTGAAGGCTTGGAAATTCAGCCATGTGAAATGCTCTTTAAGCCTGTGAAATGCTCTTTAACAAAGGAATCCATGCTCTCCCTTTTGCTGGTTTTCAGGAAGAAAGGGCTTCCCTCAAAGAGCCTTGACTCAAATAGAGATATGATTATGGGAGTTTGGTTGATAGCAACTATTGGTCAACGTTCCTTGACTGCATATAGTAGTTTATCAGTGGTGCAATGCATGGAGAACCCTATTTTTTATGTGAATATCATTCCTAAGTCCCTTTTAATGCATGAAATGTTAAGAATTCTGTCCGTTGTGAGCAGAATCAAGATCATGAATCTGGGGAAAAGACATTACAAGTCCAGTTTTTCTTTCACTGTAAATTTAAGTGGCTATCTTATCCCTTTTTATTAATACTGATTTAAACATTTATTCCTTTTATTTCTCCTGAGTTCTTAATTCAGAATTTAGCAAGGAGTGATATTATTAATCTGATTCTTAAAAATCTCCAATGCTTAGTATGTATTTAACTCAAGCCTCCCACAGAAAAAGAGAAAATTCCCCCAGTGGAACATACTTGCTATCTATTTCTGATGTTTCTTTTAATGTGAGGTTTGGCTGGTGGGGCACACTGACTTCTTAACATCCTTTTACCGACTGCATCCTACCCAGCAGCCTCCACTCCTAGCGCAGGTGCAACTATGTCTCTGGTCAGTTTGCGGAAACAAGCCGGGCAGTTTGAAGTCATCTTGGGCTTTTCCTGGGGGAGCCTGCATAGCCGGCATGCCTGCAGGGGCTACAAATTCCGCTGTTAAGCCAAGGATGGCAATTCAGTCATGTAAAAGGCGAGGGCTGACGTATCTGCCCTTACCTAGCTGTGGGGAATAGCGGAGGGAACCCATCCGCGTGCAGGAAACCATTGCGCAGATGTGTTCTCAGTGAGCCAGTTGCCTCCTCAGACTTTGTCATTACTGAACACGTGTTCTGGCCCTCTTGCATCTTTATCTCTGTCTTGTTTCTCATTTGGGTGCTATTTATTTGGTTTTCTTAAGAATTTCAACAAGGATTCCAAAAATCATGGCCAGATAGCCATTTCAAAGAAACAAAAGTTCTGGAAAGAATATCAACAGTCGTAAGTAATTGGACAAAGAAGGGTAACTGAGGTGAGGGGAGAGGTTTACTTTCTGGGAACAGGAAACAGCCATATAGAGCAATGATTCTGAAGGTCCTGGCGGAAGCTGACATAGAGGGACCTTGATGGTGGGCCCTGACCTCCTGAAATGCTCCATAAATGTGTGTGTGTGCTGACCAGTGTGTGCAGATGCCAACTGGAAAACCACACTCGCAGACAGCTTCCATAAAGAAAGAAGGGACATTGCTATTCTTTTTGTTTTCTGTGAAAATAAACAAAAATTTTAAAATTGATTACTACTTCCATAGGGTCAATGTGTGAAATGTAGAATAAGATATCCTATAAAATTTTCAGCTCATGGATTTCATTTTTGATAACAATTCGAATGAGTTTGTATGTCATGACTGAGAATTCCTAAACGTCAGGTAACTTTTAAACTACCAGAGAATGACCCAACAACCTACGTTTGTAGTGTGACATTTATTTCTCTGTGGTTACTAAAACAAGCAATGATTTTTGACTATGAATGTGGCCCTGCTGAACACTCAGGCTGATGTACTAGGTTTGTTTTGTGCATTGTTAATCCCATGATTGCCATTGGTTCTATTCATGCTGTAGCCAAGGACATTGTGTTATATGTAATGTTCCATCTTTGGGGTTAACCATTACAATTGTTTTTATTCCTATTTTCTCCCATGTTGGTCTCTTCCAAAAATTACCTTCCTACCCTGCAGAAACTACTTTGATTTCACATCATGATATCACAATATTCCTATCTCCCATTGCGCTTTGTGTTAAGAAAAATATTGCACAGAATAAATGGGAAAATGCCTTGAGCTGTTGTTTCCATGCGAGGTATCGTGTTACTGTGCGGGACTGAGGAAATGCATAGATCTATCAACTTTCCTTTTGTAAAATGGATCAGGGTTGTGTTCTAGCCAGAATCTAGAATTTCTTCGTAATGATGAGCTTTCAGATGTGTGCATCTGCCCCAGAAGCAGAGGACAGAGAGAGGGAGACACCATCTTTCTTTAAGTACCTGTATAGAGAGCTCGGGCAGCTGTTCCCTTTTCCATATGATTCGTGCCCAGTGGTAACCTCAGCAGAGTCATCCAGCTGAACGCAGGAGTGTCTCTGTCATCTCGAGGTGCTCTGAACAAGCACTGATTTGGCTGCCGTAGGGATCCTTGGGTGGGCTGGAGCTGATGCATCTTCCAGGAACTGTTATAAGAAGTGTCAGCCTCGGTAAATTCACATTCAGCTGGGACCATTTGCTCTTACTTTGTTTTAATTTAACCCAGATTTTGAGATCCAAGTGTTATGTTGAGCATTAGTTTAGGGAAGTATGGTGAAATTTGAAGAGGTGGGAAAGTTTTTCCTTTCCAGCCATACAGAGACAGCACACCAAGGAAATAACACTCCCCTGCCCCCTTGTAGGTAATCCTTGGCTTGGCATATTTGAGTAGGAAAATGAAAGGTTTGCCTACATAGTTGAAATCTCTCGTCACATTATATCATCTGAAGCCTATTTGTACTTTGGGATCATTTTATTTGGTTTTGGTTAGGCATAAAAGTCTTCTGTGGTCTCCTCTTTTTTTTTTTTCAAGACCTCTGGCTTTTGGAAAATTGAGTGATTTCATCCTTGTCCGGGTTTCCTAGTGAATCTTGTCATTTGACTCAAATTACTTGATCAATTAGTTATGTCAGCTGCCCAAAATGTGCCTTTTTATTAATAGTACCTTTTATCAACTCATACGAATTAGAAATTGTAGCCATGGTCTGAGGCTGGTAACATCTTGCAATAATTTATAAATATTACTTTTTTTAAAGGCTCTACAATTGTTCATTTGTGAACTTTTTTTGGATGTGTCCCTGGGTGAGAAATTGCATTTGTATTATGATTAGTTCTGACACAATGGATTAAATCTTGGCTATTGTTAAGTGGTTCTATTAGCCTTCAAATCTACTGAGTGACACAGCATTTTTAATGAATTTAATTAAAACTGCATGTGGTTTAGAGAGTTGCCTCCAGTCGGCGTGCCATGCCTCCTGACTACACGGAGTTTCTGCTGATGTGTAATGATGTTTTCTGTGGGAGATGATTGAAAACCCTTCATGGTAGACTCTAGGTTGTTTCCATGTAATGACATGGTGGTGAAATAGGAAAATTCACACAAACCTTCCTACTTAAGTGAGTCATGTTTACACTAACTAAAATATGCATACATGTGTTAAATATGTTTGCTGAAGCCGCGAGAGGCATGGATTGTATTTCAACACTCACAATATGTTGGCAGTGAAATATTTTTAAGAAATTCAAATCTGGCAGTAGTTTAGAAGATCTGGTATATGTATTATTCTTTGAAGTCTGAAAAATGGGACATTATGGAATTTCCTCTCGAAATTTTGTTCATTTGCTCTAATTTTTTTCAATGATTCTCTCCTAGTCAACAGGAATCATACATAAAGTTGGTTCTCAGCCACAATTTTAAATAATGTGCTAGAAAATATTAATGATCGGGCTTTGATTGTCTTAGAACAAACTGAAGACTTCTGTTGCACTTAGCAATTTTTTACGGGATAAATCTTTCAATATAACTTTATAGAGGGAGCCAATAAAAGTCTCCTAAAGCATAGACTCAAATTTTGATTCTGCACATTGCTCTTAGTTGGTAAGAATAGGAAAACAGCAGAGAAGGACCACTCATCTCGACTCATTTCCTTCCATAGTCTTTCTTTTTAGGCAGTGAAAACATGACTGGGAAGTATAGTCGTATAGTCTATGTTATCCTCTCTGTTAGGATTGGGACAGAATGCCTAACAAGTTATTTTTATTTTTATTTTTCATGTACATTTCCATAGGCTCAGGGATTTCCCCTCCCACAAATTCCTGCTGTATTATTTATACTAGTATAGTCTCTCTACAGCAGACACAAGTCCATCATTCTTCTGTTTAACTGTGTCACTGCACCGTAGTATAGACAATGGTAGAAAGTCCAGCATCCTATTGTCAAGATAGAGTTAAGAGCCCAGCAGGACAGGGTAGCTGTCAGAGGTTGTAGATAGGAAGTGGTCCAGTGGAAGGAGAAAGCTCCAGGTAACTGTGTAGGGCTAGGGGTAGGGGTGGGTAACACTTGCTCCCACATAAACGAACAGGTAAGAAAGATGAGCTCAGATTGGAGGTGGGATTTATGACAAAGAAAAAGATGGTAACATAGCTATTATGAGCTCAAGATATTATGAGCCACAAGACATTGGAAGAGTCTGTATCCCATTGTTACTATGACACATTTAGGAATCTATGTTCAGTGTGGATGAGAGGGCAGCTCTCATCATGTCACCCTGCTGATAATGTTTCAGGAACTTCTGTCAGTGTGTGCAGGGTGTCTCATGGACATTGGACATGTGTGACACCATCCACCAACCAGTCTCATCTCCTACACCCCTTGATTCAATCTCTTGCTCTGGTCCAGGGGTTTGCCCACTCCTGCTGTGTGTTAGCGTCACATGAAGAAGCCTTAAAATACAGATGTCTGGGCTTCACCCCAGGGATTCTGACTAATTGGTCTGGGGTAGGGTCTTAAAATCTCTCCAGATAATTAGAATGCACAGTTGGGAGAGAGGATCAATACCCTAATCAAAGGAGATTCTGAAACTTGCATCAGTTTTACTCTGTGCCTTATGCTAAGGCTCTTCCTGTCCCCTGCAATGTGTCTCTCTCCCTATCCATCTGCTCTGGCCAACTGCAGTCTTCTTCCCTGCTTGCCAGGCCCCTCTCCCATGCTTTGAACCTCCCCTACCTACTCCCCTTGGTTAAACATCCCATCTCTCTCATTTAAACACCTATAAAATGGTTATGCCCTGATTATAGCGTCTGCGTTTCCTATCACCACCTCTTTTTACGCTTCCCTGCAAGTAGGAACTAAGTTTTACTGATTTTCAAATACACTAAAAGCTCAATAAAAAATTAATCACATATACAAGCATTTTTTAAAAGGTGAACTAACTGTGCATGCCTTTTAAAGCGTTTCTTGCACCCAGATAAACTTCTACTTCAGTTCTACTCTTGCATGAACTTTCTGAAGGACCCCATGTTTCCAAAATGGCAAAATGATTTTACACAGATAGTTGGAGAAAAGTGCTATCATACTCCATTTCTAATGCCATCTGAATCAAGTCCAAAATTCAGACTCATCGCTAAGGCCCATTCTGTAACCAAGAAAATTCTTGATTTTAGAATGCTGTGAGCCAGCGTGCCTAGTTTTCTACAACTTTGGTGAGAGTCTCAGAGTTAACCTGTGTGTGATCCACTACCCTGCTAGGAGGTACTGACACACAGGCCCGTCTCTGCTCAGCATTCACCGATGCCAATGGCCTTGGCTTGACCCTGTTTACTGTTCAGCTCTCTGGACTTTCCATTTCTCCTCTTGCCATGCTGGCATAGCTTTGAAACACCACCCCCCAGTCCACTGAGATTGAATGCCCTCATGAAAATACCATTATTCTACAGACTAACCAAGAATAACATTTATCATTTGGATAGTTCGATATTCTTGAAGTGGAAAATAAAATTAGAGTTAAAAAGGCTTTTGTAATTGGCTCAGGAAAGGTGAGAATTCCCAGTTTGATTAGGTGATAAAAGTCGAGCAGACCTGCCATAATCCTCCCTTTACTCTCAAGTGAGTTCGTGTGTGTGTGTGTGTGTGTGTGTGTGTGTGTGTGTGTGTGTTTGGAGTGCTTTATCAATATGTAACTTTCTTAGACAAAATATTGCTGAAGACTCTGTTGTCTGCAAAAGGAATAAAAATTCATCTCAACAGGCCACCTCTGAGTTTCTTATATTTCATTATTTGCTGTTGAAATATTTGAGACTAAAACAACAGCAATTAAAACTTGACTTAGTAGCTGCTAGGAGTAATTTTTCTATTTCTGGATCTCAAGCAGGAAGAAAAGCGTCTGTCTGCTCTGTTGAACTGACTTGTAATTCTAGAATGCAAGAAAGAAATCCCCCACTTAATTCTGTAATTTTGGTAACTCTGAAATAAAATAATGTGACGTAAGGAATTTTCAACCATGCTCAGTTCAGCGTAGAGGAAATCTTTTCAAGGAAGGAGAAATGTTTGGGTGGGAACTGAAGCTGGGATTTGACCCAAGTATGTTGAAATACAAGATATACCTAGTAAACATAGTTTAATCAATAAGCTGTGAGCTAGAAAAGTATACACATACGTATTTTCATGTAAAAATATGTATCTGTGCACATCTGCTCATGTGAAGGACATCTTCAAAAAGTTCATGAAAATGTTCTATGATGAAAAAATTGCATCACTTTCAAAATTTTGCATCAAAATAAACTAATGCTTGAATTCCATTTTTGCATCCATATTTTACTTGCCAATAACACACAGTACACAGAACCCAATAAAATGCTGTTGTTTCTCCCCATGAGAAAAAGAGTAACATTAAAATGCAAAGTGTTCAAATTGCAGAAGTTAGGAAGTGATTATTTTTATTTTAAAGGACTCTGCTTTACTCTACCATAATGTATTCTAGTGTGTTAAAGTTGTCATTTGGTAGTACCAGTGGCTCTCACGCGTCTCTAGACATTAAAAAAAAAATCTGAAGAGTATGCTAAAGCATAAGTTATTTGGCCCTGCCCTCAGCATTTTTGATTCAGAATTGGACTATGTTCAAACATTTGCATTTCCAGTAGTTCTTACATTGAATGCTGCTGGCATGGACCCTACATTTGGAGAACCATTGGTTTATTAAATTCCCACCTGTTCGAGGCTTATAGAAGCAAATGTGTGATGTAACAGAAATGACACCTACAGATGATCCTGTTATTGAGGATTATGGGGGTAAATTGTATCCTCCCATCTCCAAATTCATATGTTAAGGTCCTAACCTTGGAATATAACTATATTTAAAGATTTGGGTCTTTAATGTCAATATTATCTTAAAATGGGATCATTTGGGTGGTCCCTAATCCAGAATGATCAGTGCCCTTATAAGGGAGAATTTGAACACAGGTATATACCAAGGGAGCCTCTTGAGATGCCATGGTGGGGAAAGGGATTCTACCCGCCGAGAGGCTTTAGCAGAAACCAACCCTGCCAGCACTTTGCTTGGGCTTCTGCCTTCAGAGCTGTGAGGAACTCTGTGTGTGATTTATAAGGCACCATCCTGTGGTGTTCCAGCCCTAAAAAGCCAATATAGATTGTGGGCTCCCAAAGGAAACAGGTATTTACAAAACTTACTTCACTGTTTTGTCTTGCATTTAAGCATAGAAGTCAAAACCAGTAGCAAATTAATAAAAACAGAGAAACATGCAGTCTTCATCTACACTTTGTGTCCACTTGTGTCTGTGTGGGTAGCTCTGGGCATCTGGGCTTGCAGTGTGATTCTGAGCTTAGGTCTTCATAACAAACACTAGCGATGGTCAGGCTGGCTCAGCCTGCAGGACAGCAAGGGACTGACTGACTCTACCAGATAAGCAAGGGCCACCAAAGTGGATGTAGAGAGTGCACTTTGCTAGTCTGCTCCCTGTCATCAAAACTTGCATCTGAGAGAAAGGGGGTGGGGAGAGAGATGGAGACAGTCTCAACCCTCATCAGCCACTTTACCACTTCCTCACATATTTACTTGCCCAGGCTGATTCTTAATCCCTTTTGGTACTTTAACCTCCCAAATTCTGGTACCTATAGTGGCCAGTGCTGCCTTAGGTAGTACACCTAAGTTGTAGGTTCTGGTAAGATTTGTTTCTGTGAATATTTTCATTATAGGAATGTTATGGCAAGAACATGAATGATACCACTACCATCTTTCAGATGAAGAAACACAATAGCATTTCCATAAGTTATCACTCATAAGCTCTTTGCTCAGGTTCTATAACCTCTTTTTGAATAATAAATAATAGAAAATTCAATATGGATTTTTTTCCTTATCACATTTCTTAAATTAGTTTTACCTTTTTTTTGTTTCTGAATTTGTTACATATTTTGTCATAGCAGGCATTGAAAAGGGGAATTTAGCCACTAAGCAAAACATATTTCAGTGCTCTCTTATAATAGGCTAAATCCCAAAGAAAAATATAGTCATTCATCCCAACTGGTTGTGACATTGAGGTATCTGAGAAGAAATTCAGTAATTATGTAATGATAATTTCAGAAATGCAAAAAGGGGATGCTTTGCTTAGCATTTGCAGTGTGGGCTTGTGACTCAAGAAAGCCTTATCATACGTTTCTTGGGCCTTTTTATAGTTAAAGAATGGAAGGATTGGGAGTGCATAATGCCTGTGTGAAAGAAACACTGCATGTCTATGAAAGCAGCCCTGTGGGGTCATGCAATTTGATTAGCAGATGTCCAGACTTTGGGTTTAAGGATCTAAAGATGACAAATATGAAACATCATTCCCAACAATTTCCTTAAAATTCAGCATAGTAACTGTTGCCTGGGCTTCATAGTGCCATCGATTGCTTGGCTCCGAATGTACTCCACCCATGTTTCCATAGAGTCCATCATGGTGCTGTCACTCTGTGAATGTCAGCTACCTCGTGTTCAACATGAGGTGTCAGACTGCTGATGGTGCAGAAGTCACAGATCCAGCGAAGGCTGGGGAACACCACCGCCAGACTCAAAGAGTTTGTTTCGTAGAGCTGCCAAAGTTAGTGATGCAAATGGAAAATGTAGTTAATATAGACAGATGTCAAACACAGCCAAGTGAAAAGAACAGGAAACAAGAATATTAAACGAAACAGAAATGTGCTGACTGCGTTGGGACTTAGAGAATTCGGTTTGGAATCTCTTATAAGAGGTCTGGCCTAGGAACAGTTGCAGTAAAGATGTTGAAGTGAAACAGAAATGTATTTGATTCCCCAGTGGATAGTCACTTCCCAAACAATATAGATTTCCTAATGTAGCCTTGTGTTTTTGTCCGCTGCTATTGCTGCTGATGAACTTTGCTAAGCATTTAATACATTGATATTTTTCTGCTAGTGATATTGTAAATACCTTTTCCCCCTCATCCTCCCAGTCTCTGTATCCTTGAAGATCTAAAATTATTAGGCATTTTATTCCATTTGTGCTGCTATGCCAAAATACTATAAACAGAGTAAATTATAAACAACAGAAATTAATTTCTATAGTGTTTTTTTCTTTGAGGCTGGAAGTCCAGGATGAAGGCATTGGTGATGTCAGTGCCTGGAGAGGCCCACTTCCTAGGGCCTCTGTGACACCTCTGGCTGTGTCCTTGCATATGCAACAGGCACTAATCTCATTTACAATGTCTCTTTCCTCCTGGCATAATTATCTCCCTCAAAGCTCCACATTCGAATCACTTTGGGGGTTAGGATTTCAACATACATATATTAGGGGCAGGACAATGAGTCAGTGCAGTGCATTGGCACCGCAAGAATGGGGTACAAGGAAATGTATATGTCTCCTTTCAAACTAGATAATGTCCATATCTTCATAGACTCATCTAGTTAGTAGCACTAGGAGAGTTCTACCTTGTAGAGCTGTTACACTAGGGCTTAATGAAAGCAGGGCTGTCTGGCCTTGAAGGATCCTCAGTTCAAGGGCAGCTTGAGAGAGAGGCAGGAGGAACCCATCTTCTCTGCTCTCCCTTTCCTAAGGAAGTTATTTAAGAGAAGAGCAAGCAGATGCTACTCACTCAGAACACCATGAAGGTCTGGTACTGGGTTAATTGTACAAGTTGATCTGCTGTAGAGAAACTAGAATTGACAATAACAGGCTCCCTGCAGGTGGCTGCCTCCTTGGTCAGTTCCAGATATTATGCAGCAACTTGACACAGACAAGAGTATCGCCACTTGGGATGCCTTTTTCTCACGTTAAAGTGCCTAGTGCATGTCCAAGATACTCTGCTTCTGTTCCAGCTTCCTGGTGGAAGATACTCTGCTTCTGTTCCAGCTTCCTGCACTTGGGAAGGCAGCAGATCATGGCCTCTGTCAGGCAGGAGGGAGACCTGGCATTGACCTGGGAAGGCAGCAGATCGTGGCCTCTGTCAGGCAGGAGGGAGACCTGGCATTGACCTGGGAAGGCAGCAGATCGTGGCCTCTTCTATGCAGGTGGGAGACCTGGCATTGACCTGGCCCAGTCTTCGTTATTGCAGCCATTTGGGAGAATGAATCACCAGTTAGATCTCTTTCTCCCCCTCCCTCCCTTCATTTCTGTTCGTTCTCTCTCGCTCTCTCTGCCTCTCGTCTTTCTCACCTCTCTCTCTACTTCTGTCACTTCAAGCAAATAGGAACATGTAAAAATAAACTAAAAAGATTGTTTCCTCTTAGCAACCGTATGAGGTAAACACTTGCATTGCTCCCTTGTTCAGATGAGATGGCTGACAAAGAGAAAGGAAGAAATTCACCTAAAATTACTCATCAACTAAATCTTTGGAACAGTTTTCACACACGTCTCAGTCTGACTCAGCTTCCCAAACTCTTTCCACTGAACTGCATTGCCTCTAAACGCAGGCAGGAAATGCTGGTGAGAAATCAGCACGCTGCTTATTACTTCATTGTGTTGCTGTGTGTTATGGGAATGACAAGAAGCCGTAAGCTATTACGACCACTCTCAAGGAGGGCAGAACATCCCACCACTAATCTTCTTAATTCTCTTTTACTCTATTCTCATACCAAAGCTATCCAGCTCTAAGGCTTGTTTTAAAATTTAAAACCCAGCGTATGTTACTTGTTGGCAAAATATTGCTCAGTTTCTTCCCTTTGTCTAATATATCTAAAATAGTGACCCTTAGTTTAAAAGTGGATGTTTAAATTTCTGTCCAAGGCCGTGGCTTCTACCTTGTCAGACTAACATGGAAGAACTGTCTCCAGATCATCAAAGAAAGTTGATAAACCAGAACTTTATCGGTTAAAATGGGAGTATGATGCCAGTGCCCATGGAATTTTAGCGAAAAGGGAAGCCTTTAATTGGGTGAGGAAAAGTAGAATTTGAGTTACAACTCCTTCCCTGGGCTGTTTATGAGTGCATGGTCATTAACATCTCTCCCCAGGTTCCTAAGCAGGAAGCAGAAAAGGCAAGAAGCCAGAGAAAGTTCTGAGCCCTCTTTGAACTGTGTAGGAAAACACTGTATAAATCCTTGGGAAATGAACTTGCATTATAATTTGTCTGGAGTGACTCTGAGTTCAAACTCTTTGGAAGGCAGGGCCCGTTGGACACAGTACACCTCTCCTGCTGCTCTCACAGAACAGGGGCGGCCCGTTCTGTGTTTGCTTGCTCTCTGTCACCCACAGTTTCTTTTGGCCATCCTTCTTGCAGACCTAGATAAAAAGTATGAAGAAATGCACCAACAGAGGCCAAGAGTCCCTGCAATACATAGCCTAGGGAGTAGGAAAGAAGACTTTAGCTCTTTTGTTAGGATGTGAAGAGAGAGAGCCATGCCTCTGTGTGGACTGAAAATGGTGCTCAATGGTCATGGGTGGCTGGGACCTCTTTGTCATGCAGCTCTGCTTTCTGTGATTGTGTGTGTGTGTGTGTGTGTGTGTGTGTAGTAAATGCATTCTAAATTCTCACCATTTTTTTGTAATAACGATATATTTTCAGTAGTGTGTCATTTTCCTTGCCCCTGTAGAGAGATAACATACAATTAGGGAGTGATGTCAGCCTATAACGTTTTGGTGTAAAACTTTGGTCACACCACACTACCAGGCTCTTTCACAAAGCTGGCAAACACATCTCTTGGCAGCAGCTGCTGGCCATGTGATTTAAAACTTCCTGTCACTATAATTGATGTGTTTTTATTCTTTCCATTTCCTGGAGCCTGATCAGAATTAAAATTGCTGCTGGAATTTCCTGTCAAAGCAACTCATTTATTCGCTGAGCTGCTGGCTTGGATTGGGCACTGCCTTCACAGCAGTCAAGTGGAGATTGGGGGTGGGAACCTCTCCTCGCAGGTTTGATGGCCACGTAAGCACATCTGCAAACATACACAGGTTGTCCATCATATGTGGTCAGCTAGTCCTAATGAAAACACCATATGCAAAATGTTAATGATTCAACTATCCAGCCTGGCCACCTGCTGGGGGCTCTGCATTTTGTGTTCACTTAGCAAATTCCCTTGAGTTTTCAACTGATTGTCTCACTATTGAATGCAGACCCTTGTCCCAAGATTTTCTAATAGACTAAAACAAGTCCTGGAACAAGACTCTCATGTGTCCTTGGTTTAGATAACACACCTGAATATCATCAGATTCCCCAAGCCCAATTCCCTATGCTTTCTGTGCCCAATATGCTGCTTATATATAAACATTTTGGGGTGATGTGATATAAGGATACATGAATCTGAAATATACCCAGGTAGGTATTTGCCCATAGACTGAAGTACTACACAAATTCAAATTGTGGGTAACATTATAGGCAGTGAACTGATCTGAATTCTGTTTTGCTGTTGTTTTATTTTCATATTTGAAGTTAAAATTACATCTCTGCAAAAGAATTACTGATTTTCTCCAACCTCTGGAATTGCGTAAAAATTATTTATTAATTTGTGATTTTATCTTTGTTTCTTTTTTATCACATAAAAGTAAGCAATTTTTATGAACATGAAGAAAAGTTTGATTAAATCCAATGCGCCGGACAGTAAGGGCTGTCTTTCTACTGACGAAACTCTAAGATTTCTTTATGACGTAATCAAATTGTCTTTAGAAAAAAACACAAACCCAAAAATCTTTCTAGAAAGATCCCTTATTAAAAATTTAATATGTCATTTAATATGCATTGTTGTTTTCACTTACTAAAAAGGATTTATTTGCTTTTATTTGGAAGAATTACAAAGACAGAGAAAGAGAGAAAGATGGATCTTCCCTCTACTGGTTCACTCCCCAAGTGACTGCAACAGCCAAAGCTGAGCCAGTCCCAAATCAGGAGCCAGGAGCTTCGTTCACTTCTCCCACATGGGTGCAAGAACCCAAGAGCTTAGGCCATTCTCTGCTGCTTTCTCAGGCAGTTGGCAGGAGCTAGATCAGAGGTGAAGCCACCAGTTCTCAAACCAAAGACTATATGGATGCTGGTGCTGCAGGCAGAGGCTTAACCTGATATGCCACTTCTCCCAGTGAAGGTATACTTTTTAGCTTGAGATTTTCCCAGAACTGGAAATATGTTGGTGTGTTTTTCAAAGATGGAAACTCCATGAATCTGGAACTTTATTTAGTTCATTGCTTAACTTCTGCTGCCTAAGACAGCTCCTCACAAGCAATATACATCACATTCATGTCTAGTAGATGAATGAAGGAGCCTCTAGGTGTCTGAAACATCAAACAACAGAGGAGCCTATGGTAGATACAGAAACAGAATACCAACCACAGCAAACTTGCTGGGAAGAAAGGGTCCTTCCCCTGCCTGTAGGCCAGAATCACCAGGGAAGCTTTGGAAACTGACAACGACAGCAAAAACCTGATGCTGGATCCCTCCCTGAGCCATTCACTCTGAATTATATGTTGGTCATGCATAGGCTAAAATCAAGGCCTGGCCAGAGGTCAGCCTTCCACCCAGACCACGAACCCTGGAGATTCGATTCCGGGCTCAGCCCATTCTACTCTACAAGATCTGGTCTGTTGTTGTCACCAAGTCACAATCACCCAGGACATCTTTGATGATCATGTTGAGATGTAGTCCTTTAAAAATAGATGGAGAGCAGTGGTTAGCAAAGAGAACAAAGTCTCTGCTACTTAGCTATTGAAAATCGCAGATCTGGATAACCCTCATGTGGAGTGTGTCCAAAACTACCAACTTGCATTTGGTGCTTCCTGCTCTTCTCAGAGCAGGGAGAAGAAATTGCATCACTAGATTTTTTTTCCTCTTTTTTGGGGGAAAGTTTTGGACATTCTATTGTTTCTTTGAGTATCACCCAGATGCTTCTAACTAGCCACCATCCTCTGACCTCTATCCCACCTCTCTGAATCTCTTTCATTTTCTTGTCACCCAGAGCTCCTCCTGTTAGGGCAGCTCACAGTAGGTAAATTACATGCTCATCAGTATGGTGAGAGCTTCTGTCTAAATCATGCACATGAAAGGGCGTCTGGCCATGGGGCCCTAGTGATGAGCTGTAGAACTGACACGCGTGAGCCCAGGAGGGGGGTGCATCTGCAGGGGTCTCCTGAAGCCCCGTGTTGGGAGGCCTGTCCTCCTTCATCTCCAGTAGGGCCTCGTGTCTCTGCTCTTCATGCCAGTGGAAAGGAACCCTAGTTTGTGTTTGTGCTCAAGTTTCCCTTCCCCTTTAATTTTTGTTTCCTTCTGATGACATTCTGCTGTTCTTTGCCACAAACCATTGCAAAACAACCCCTACAAGAATCTTGCCTACCCTTTGGCTAGGCTAGAAGGCTCTTTGGAAACCACAAAACTGCATCTCTAGGGAACAGTAGCTTTATTAATATAATAATTACCATCCGTGTGGCCTGCTGACAGTACACACATTGCTTTAGAAAGCAAAATCAGGAGAAGCAGGGGTTTGCTGGAGAAGTTGCTTGAGGTCAGATGCGTACAGTTGGATTTGGAGTCAAACTGAGGTCATCACTAAGAAAATTTGGAGTTGGAAATCCATTGCCCCATTGATGCCATCCACTCACCATCAAAGCCGGTTCTGAATAGTATCAGGTTAGGAAAATAGAATGAGTTAATCCTATAATAGGCTTGGGGTTCTCTTGACATCTTGGTTTGTTTGGGAAGGGCATTCTATGGTATTTAATCGTGGACACCCATCCCCCATATCAGGGTAGTACAAACAAAAATTGAATGAAAGTTACTTATCAAGTGTCCTCTGTGGGGTTTCCATTCTGAATAATGTTACAGGAAATGAGTTGTACCCTATCAAGTAGTGTGTGCTTTACCTCTTCCAAAGCAAATGAGTGCATTGGATGAAATATTTTCCCCATATGAAACTGGTGCAAAAGGAAAATAGTAAATGTTTAGAGTGTTTCATTTCCTCTTCGATTGTTTCTTGAATGTAGAGGAGAGAGAAAAAGAAATAAGGTATGACAAACAAACAAACTTGGCATCCTCTTTTTTAAGCACCCACGTCAACTTGGATGCAAATGGCTGATGACCAAGGAGCCAAACTAAATGTCCTGGCGCCTTGGCGAAGGACTGCTGACGTGGCAGCAGCCGCATTTCCAGCTGATTTCAGGCCTGGATAACTATCCCTTTCAGCTGAAATGATGCTCTGCAGTAACTGACTAGTGCCCAGTTGGGTTGGAGCAGAGTTCTTTTGGAACCCGTTCAGACCAACACTGCCTGCCTCTGTGTGCTGGGCCGAGATCCTGGAGTCTGAGGTCTAATACAGGCTCTAGTCTGAGAGACACAAGTCTACGAATGTTTAATACAGTGAAACATTGGACCTGTTTGCTACCTGATTAAAGACAAAGATCAAGTGAATGAGAACTAGATTATAATCTTCTGTTGGAAGCCTGGTGCTACACTACCGTCATTTTTAATCGTCTCAAGTCCAACAAGTTATTTTGTATTCCTTTTAAGAATAGCTTGTACTTATTCTTTTTCTTCTCCAATCACTTGCTCTCAAACTGCTTTCCAAATGCTCCTTTTAATTGTGAAGCTTGTTCTAATTAACGTAAGACGGCATCTTCGAGATGTTCAGTTCTAGGCAACAGCATTGCTTTATTGGCACTGCTCCCTGATGGAGGCTGTGCAAGCAGAAGGTCACAAAAAGAGGATGGAGAGTCACGTGGTCAGAAAAGGGTTCCCACCTGCTGCAGGGTTTGTCATACGCCTGAATAACTTAGGCAAAAAGACCAGTCGTTTCTTCATTCTGAATTTTGACCCAAAGTCCTCTTTGGTGTAAATGCAGCTTTGGTTCTCATTGAGCAAGAACTGATTTTCCTAGGGATATGGAATTCTTCAGTGAGGAAATAAGGTCCCTGGTGTAGCCTCCAGCCTGAATGGATCCAGTACAGAAATTGGTCCAGGTTGCCTGAATCCACGTGAACTGTAAGGGGATTTGCATGGAAAAAGCAGTGCAGTCCTTTGTCTCTTTAGCTGCTGCCTTCAGGCCGGCTGACATTTAAGTGACTCTAAAGTGCCCCAAGAACTGGATGAAATCTGGGTGGCTGTCTTTTCCTCTCCCCTAAGATAATTGTGTTTCCCATATGAGCCCTGAAGATAACTGTATGCTAATTCATTGTTCTTCAGTGGGATACCTTTTCTGTCACTGAGCAGAACTGAAGTAACTTGCATGTAGAAAAAGACATGAGATATTAAACTAAAATATGTCTGTCTAGGGATCCATTTAGTTCACCCCGAATAGCCCCTTTCTTTGTGAATGCCAGCATGTTTCTATATGTTTAAATGCCCCATTTGCTACACTGGTTTTAGCTTCTTGTTAGTATCACTTCTTGTTAGTGTGATGTTCTACAGCGCAAGGCAGCTGGAGACGTGGAACATGTGCTGAAGAATTTATGCAGTGTCCTTAGTTTCTTTCATTAAGAGAACCGAGAATAATAGTTACATATTATAAGTTTGCTGTGTTAAGCACTCCGTTAAAGCCGTGCTTGACAGACATCTTGTTTACATTCATGTTATATATTGGGGAAGCCATAGCATTTTAAGGAATGTGACATTTTTAAAAATAATATTTATACCTTGCCTCCATGCATGGAAAACATAGTCCCTTAAAACATGATGTATTTTAAATGTACATGTCTCCTCCTAATGAAATATTCTGAGTGCTTTCTCCCCAGTGTAGGGAGTTCAATATGCTCTTTATTCAAACCGTTATAAATACTGCCAAGAGAAAGCCCGGCCACATGTCCTTGTTGTTTGACTAAAACAATGGGCCATCTTACTGAAGTTTAGATTAATTCTGAGCTAAGCTCTTGGCCCCACCTTGCCTCCATGGAGGACCCCATGAAAGCTGCCATTCTGTAGCCTCCATGTTTTGCTTTTCCAGGGTAATGTGGGGGCCTTTCTTGATCTCACTAAGCACTGTGGAGCTGTCGGTGGGCGTGAACTACCCTGACTGTGGTGTACAGTACTACTAAAGATGCGGCATTACTGATTTCCCCATTAATCCTGCCTGTCTTCCTACCAAGTATCCTCTGCTATCTTTACCCATACTAAGGAGAAACAGAAAGTTTGGAGAACTGAATATGATTAGTCTTGTGATAATAAGTATGAGGGGGTCTTCCAAAAGTTCCTGGAAATGCGTAAGATGAAAGAAAATATATATAAATTTCATCTTTTGCATGAAAATAAAACTTGCTAAAAGAATTTATTTGAAAAGCAGAGAGATTTTCTATCCACTGATTTATTTCCCAAATGCTAATAACATCCAGGGCTGGACTAACGCAAAGTAATCTAGGTGTCCCACGCAGGTGTTCCGGAACCAAGTACTCAAGCTGTCACTTGCTGTCTCTAAGAGTCTCAGCAGGAAGCTAGACTTGTGAGCTGGGCTGAAAAGCCAGTGTGGGGTGCACGTATGCAGAGTAACATCTGCACCAAATGCTCACCTTAAATGTGTCTTTTTTATAAGATTTGTTTTTATTTTTGAGAGTCAGAGTTAGAAGAGAGAAATCTTGTGTCCACTGGCTCACTCCCCAGACGGCCACAATGGCCAGAGCTGAGCTGGTCCAAAGCCAGGAGCCAGGGGCTTCTAACAAGTCTCTCACATAGGTTCTGAGGCCCAGTCCTCTGCTGTTTTCCCAGGCCATAAGCAGGGAACTAGATGGGAAGTGGAACAGCCAGGACTTGAACCATAGCCCGTATGGGATGCTGGAGCCACGGAGGATTAGCCTGATATACCACCATGCGAGGTCTCTAAGCGAGTCTTTTTAATTTGACTTTTTCTCAACTTTTTCTCTCATTTTTCATTTTATGTGTTCTTAACATTCTTTGGCTGACGTTGTTGTATCGATAACACTCAGGACTTTGAACCCTATGCATAAACTCAAAATTCCTTATTGATACTTTTCATAACCCACTTTGAGCCTGCATTTTTGAATTCATGTCCACAGTTCTCCAGTGGATATTATCTAGTTTAAGCTAATGGGTCAATTTATTATTTATGCCTTATCTACTAGGATACCAATTGGAATGGTTAAATGATGGGCTAGAATCATAAACTATGGCAGACCACAGACAAGGTGTAGGCTGATTTAAGGAGTGAATTGAGATCATGGGTAATGGTGATTTCAGAGAGGTTAGGGTAAAGAGGCCCGTGTGTTACATGTGTGGATGTACCAAGGCAGGCCTCGGTCCACTGGTCAGAGACTGGGTTGGAATTAGTCAGTACCCTGGATAGCTCCTGGCAATCCTGACCCCAGTCTGGACTGGGTTATAGACTTGGAGCTGTAGACCTACTCAGCTGCAGCTCTATCCTCTTTGCACCTGTTTGGTTAAAGAGGCCATTTTCTTCTTCCATTTCCAGGTTCAGCAGCCATAGCTTCAGCCTTATCGTAATATGGACCTCTTTTCCACTCTGACTTGTGTGTCATTCACATGGGGGTCCCTGGTCATGCTGAGACATCTGTGTACCATTTTACCGTGTGGCCCATTCTATCAGGACCTTGTATCTCTTAGCGTCAGGCAGAGATTGGAATGATGACAGCATTGCCTGTGTCTGTGGTTTTTCCCTTTCAAAAATGACATTTCATTATCCTACCAAGAAATGAGTAGGGTAGAATTTTATCCATCCTTCAAGGTTAAACCCCAAACTTATCTTTGCTTTGACTTGTCCACTGACCAGCCCAACATAAAAGAACCTTGTGTTCTGAACTAGAACACTTGGTAGCTTTTGCAGTCACTCGTATCTGGACTAAGGAGGTGTGCTTGTATCTAAATGTTTTTCCACCAGTTTGCATTATTTGCGAAGTCTGGGGCAAGAAGAAGCAAGCAGCTGGAGATCAGCAGGCCTGTGTGTGACTGAGCTGCAGATTGCAAAGGGGAGACCGAACAGATCAGTCCCACTAAGGAAGCTGGGGAAGCATGACTGCTTAGAGAGCTTAAGTGATTTAACTTAATTCCTCCATAAACTGTATTTTAAATAACTATGAAACCACATTTTGGTGACTCGTATTGTTTAAAGGGACAGAAGCCCCACTAAAATGTCTTGGTTTTCTTTCATAAATATTCAGGTTTGCTCTACTCAGGCTTTTTTTTTCTTTGTCTTCTGAGGTCTTTGCAATCACACAGACAATAGCAATAAAGAAGGGGTAGCCACCATTTGTGGGGAGTGAACCAGCCACTGGAAGGTCTCTTTCACTCTTTCCCTGTCACTCTGCCTTTCAAATAAGTAAATCAGTAAATCTCCAAAAATAGAAAAAAATGACAATAAGAAAACTGTGGACAAAGGCAACTCCAAATAGATGAGAAGCCTGGTGGAACAAAAATTCATAAAAGTGGCACTTGGCAAGGAAAGAGCAAAATGTGTGGCTAACTAGAGAAACTTGGGGGAAAAACTGAAACTACAACTTGGGTGTTTGTAGATCTCCAGAAGGACATTTCCTAACTATGTCTTTGGCTGTAAAAAAAAAAAAAAAACAAAAAAAAAAACACTTGTGATAGATTACACGTGAAACAAAGATCGGTTCAGATTCTATTTTCGGCTCATCATTTTAAAGAGTGTGTATTATTTATTTCCATTCATTTCAAAGACAGAAAGGGAGAAAGATCTTTCATGTACTGGCTCACTCCCCCAAATCTCAGTAGAAGTGTGGAGGCTTGGACCAAGGTAAAATCAGGCCTAGAACCCAGTCCGAGTCTTTCGTGTGGTGCAGCGTCCACAGTTCTTGAGCCATCACCTGCTTCCTCTGAGACGCTGCCTCCACCCCTGCATTTGTCACCTGCTTAACCAGGTCTTCTCACCCTGACATTGCACCTGTCTCCTGCCCCTCCCTCCCACCCCTGAGGATTTCTAGCACATCACCCTGTTTGCTTTGTTTCTCTGGACTAGTTATTTCTTTGATTGTTCTCCAGTGATAACCTTGGGTACTCAGGAAATCTGTCTTGTAGCTCCCAGGAAAGAACTCACCTGATCATGGATGCTCAGTAAATACCAGGAGAGTGCAAAAAAAAAATGTTCATAAAATGATAGTTAAAAATAAATTTCATTTTGGTGCAAATTATTGAAATGTATGTAAAGCCCATGGACAAGCATAAGGAAAAAAAATTCTGTGGTTTCCCCAAGCAAGAGCCTGCTTGACTCTGTCACATTGTCCTGATGGTCCTAAAGAGAGAGAGAGAGAGAGAAAGGGTCTTTTGCTGAACGTTTGCATGACATGATGATGCCATGCCCTGCACAGGTAGGGACCAAGCCTCTTAAGCCAACATGGCAGCTGCCAGCTCAGAATCAAGCTCACTTGTATCTCTTCCTCAGGCACTGTGGCTGCTTCTGCACCTGCTGTGTCTCCCGTGTCTCTGGCCGCCTCCCTCCACTTCTCCTTAGCCTTCTTGTCACACTGTGTGTCCTGGCTCACCAAGGAAGCTCACTCTAGAATCAGTCCCCTGTGCACACCCAGCAGAATCGGAGTGAAGTCACCCTCCACCCCATGACAGTCGCTCCTCTGCAGCCCCGACACAGGCACACCTTGCAGTCTCCTCTGGCCACGGGAAGCGCAGGAGACGCCTTGGGGAGGCACTGCAGGGGCCATCTTGTGCTGCAGCTGCACTTCTTGACTCTAGACTGCTCTCTGTCAGGGACCCTGAGCCCTAGTCACTTTGATTTTTGCTCACCCACCTCCTCATTTCTGTTTAGCAACCACTGACTGTCAGTTAACGATTGTTCCTTCCCAAATTCCTTTGCTTTCTGACTCTTTTCCTGCCCCAATCTTTGGTCTTCCCTTGCTCACTACCCGACTGAACATCCTCACTCAGACAACACCTGTGCCCAGGTGTGGTGATGTCCAAGGGCCTCTCCCACAGCTCCTTGGGATATGCCTCAAGCCACATTTTTATTATGGCTTCTCAGTTTAGTGCCCCCATGCCTTCTGTAGATTGCTAATGCCTTAAGATGCTGCTGTATTGTTGTATGTCACTTAAAATCAAAGATCAAGGATGTCTTCTAGGAAACGTAGCATTAGGTGATTTCATTCTTATGTGAACATCTTGGGCTGCATTTATTTCATCCTGGATAGAATAAGCCTGTCACTCCACATGGCCTCCTGGTGTCATGTGACACTGTATACTGTTTGATAACAAACATTTTTTCCTATAGGTAGTTGTTAAGCTAGCCATGTGTTATTGTTAGCATGTTGGCGTGTGTGCTGTGCTGTTATTCAGCTGGCAGCACAGGTGGCCTGTTAACACCAGCATTCCTATGAGCATGTGACTACAGTGTGCCAGGGCATTGTGATGACTCCAGGAGACAGAAAGTTCTAGTTCATCTTATGGACCCATGAATGTTGCTCCTCACTGACAGACATCTTCTGCAGCCCGGCATTGCAGATTTTAACATGACTGTAACAAGTTGTCACTGTCCTTGTAGCTTCAAGCAGCACAAATGCATTTGTCTTGCTATTTGGAGGACACAACTTGAGATGGTCATCATTTAGCTGAGTTCAAGGTGTTGGCAGGACACAGGTCCTTTCTGTGTGGCTCTGTGAAATCTCCAAAGCCAGGGATAATCCACCAAGTCTTTCTCATCTCATTTCCTTCTGACTCTGCCTCTTCCATGTATCAGAGGTTACACTGGGGTCACCTGAGTAATCCCAGGCATGCTATCTTCCATCATCTGATTATCAGCATTAGTTTCATGATTTTATTTCTCCATGTGACATAGCAGAGTCACACTTTCTAGGGATTAGGACAGGAGTACCCTTTGGAACAATTATCCTGTCTGTTTTAAGGACCCTCTCAATTTTTCTCATTAATTTCTATCATTTATCCAATACATTACTTGGCACAGAGGAAATCATCAATGTGTTAATTAACTAAATAAGATGAGAGGGATATTAGTGTTATATGCAGCCATGACAAATTACTTCTTTGAAATAGGCCCATTCGAGTAAAATTGGTATCTGAATACACTAATTCTCTGACAGATGGTCATTTGAGACCGCACCTGTGGCAAGTGCAAGGCGAAGTGGAGCGTGGTAGTTACAGGGAAAACCATGTGCTATTGGGCTTAGAAGGCATTCCCTGGTCTTTCCGCCACATCCCTGCCCTGTTACCCCAGGGGGATACTAAATGATGTAGGCTCTGATCCTTGCTTCTTTGGCCCATCAAAAAGACAAGGCTTGGAATTATGTCCCCTCCTGTTTCCACAAACAGCCTATTGTAGGGCCTGTGTTTGCCTCCTTATCAGAGAACTCTGTTTCTGACTCCCTTCCTTCCTTATCACTCATGTCTAAACCCTAACTGCACTATTTCATCACAACTGAGTTCATACAGTTGATTCTCTCACTGTGCCATCTGTTCTCATCTTTCTCCCAGGTTAACTGGGATTAAGGACTTCCATGTTCAGTAGCCAGTGATTTCCTGTTATTTATTACACTACCTGACCATCTTAGCTTGTGATCTACACACGTAGGATTCATGTCAAATGCACATTGAACCCTGGAAGTGGATGCCTTGCTGGGCTCTGAAGGGTGAATTAAAGTGTCAGGAATCTCGAGGGCAGGACAGGGCCTCCCAGGTAGAGGATTCCGTGAGGCAAGGGTTTAGATGCAGATAAATGAAATCAGCAGGTACAGTGAGATGCCTGAAAATGAACAGTGGGAAGCCAGGTGGAATCAGTCTTTGGATGGCTTCTGGAAGAGTAAAGATTAGTGTTAAATTGATGGACATATGTAAGATATAGACCTAGATTTAGTTACCTGAGTGTAGAAAATCACCTAGACCTCCAGTCACCTTCTCATCGAGTTGTTTTGAAAACAACTTACTGTTGCACATAACTGGCGTGAAGTCCACGTTGGCAGCCATAACATGTGCCTCAGCCAGGATAGGCTCTCATCAGTCTTAATCACAGTCTTTGTTGTGACCTTGATTTCCTTGAATAGAGGTAAGTGGTAAACATTTGTAATCTTTTACCATGGAAGATGAGCAAGGCTGGCATGATGGAAGCTCTGTTTTTGAAGAAAGCAGCTTGGAAGACTTCAAAAAAAGTCATCTAAGTGTGGCTACAGCAGGACTTAGGGCTTCCCCAGCAGGTGCAGCAGCAGGGGCCAGGCGCTGTAGAAAAAGCAGGCAACCAGGACTCGGTAAAACTGCAGTTGTCTAAAATGAAAATGAAACAAAGGTCTGAAAGCCAGAGAAACTGCCCGGGTTTGGAGATCTCAGTTTGGTATGACTAGAACAGAGTGATCTGCAGTCAGGATGTTGGTTATCATGGCAGGAGTCCTGTCAAGGTAAGGAAGGCGTTCATCAGCTGAAAATGAATTGGAGAAGTAGAGAGGGGCCAGGGGAGAGACACGGCTGACCTCGGGATGCTGTGTGCCGGAGGTTTGGTCTTCAGTATAGTGTTACGGATGTGGTGGGACTTTAAGAACCGGAGTCTAGGGAGTGGTCATGAGGGGACACAGCTCTCAGGAGAAGCTGCAGTCCATTCTCATGAGAGCACTGTTAGGAAAGACAAACCCGACTCCACGCCAGCCGCTCCGGCTCCTTCTTATACACGCACCTGCCACAGTGGAGTGTCCTGCAAGAGACTTCCCAGAGCTGGTGCTGGCTCCATGCTCTTGAACCTCTGGAACCTGTAATTAAAAAAACCTCTTTTCCTTGTAAAGTGACTCAGCCTTAGGTATTTCATGGTAGTAACAGGAAGCGGACTAATACCAACCCAGAGGCATGATGCCAAGGCTTTGTTGTTCAACGTGCCGTAGGCAGCCCACCTGAACTGAGAGGGAAAGCAAGCTTGGGAGAGTAACACCAAGTCCCACCACCCAGAGCTGGCTCGTCGGAAAGGGGCTGGGGAGGAATACAGAAGCCCAAGCTTAGAGCTAGGAAATGGTTCAACCAGGAACTAATGTACTTGGCAGCAGTGGTTTTGATCAGGTTCACCTACAGGGTTTGTTGAAAGCAGACTGCAAGAGCCTTTGAATTTCTGGTTCACAGTGGCCTGGAGTACAGCCTAGACTTTGCATACGCTGCATGAAAACTGCTGCTTGAGCATGACTGCTCTACATTGAGCTATTTTAGCAAAGTAGGAACATGTCAAGCAGGGGCAGGCATTTTGTCTGACAGCTAAGCTACTGATTGCGCAGTCTCCAGTGCCTTGAGTTCATGCGTCAGCTCTGCTCGTCTTTGCAGATTCTTGAAAACGTATGTCCTGGAAGACAGCAGGTGTTGTCGGGGGGTAGCTGTGCCATGACACCTGTGTAGGAGACCTGGATGGAGTTCCTGAACCTGGCTGCGGCCTGGCCCATCCCTTGCAGTTGCTGGACATTTGGAGAGTGAACCAGAGAATGAAAGATCTGTGTATTTATGGTTCAGATATTACATGTACAGGTACATACACACATATACATACTTACACACACACAGAGCTAATGTTCCAAGGTCATTACAACTATTACATATCATCCGTAATAAAACCTCAGGGATTGTAAAGGTACTCCTCATCTCCAGGATGGCTTCCCATCATTGGAATCAAAACTGCCTTTAAATTTCCTCAGCAGTTCCCATCATTGGAAAATCTCGAAGTTACAGAAGTGGTGGGAAGGCAGTTCCAGAGTGAAGTAGGGGGTGCTTTGATCTGAACCCGCATCATGTGGCTCTTTCCATTGAAGACACTGAACCTCTTTTGTTGAGGGTGCTCAGTGCTTAGTGCTCCAGTTAGAGTCGGGATCCACAATGCCAGAAAGAACGCCTTGTTCACTATGAAGCCAATCCACTTCTGATCCTGAGAAGATCCTCCCAAGACAGGAAGCTCCATGGTGTGAGCCCCTCCCAGCTCAGGGAGCTCTGGTGTGAGCCCCTCCCAGTTCAGGAAGCTCCATGGTGTGAGTCCCTTCCAGCTCAGGGAGTTCTATGGTGTGAGCTCCCAGCACAGGAAGCTCCATGGTGTGAGCCCCTCCCAGCTCAGGGAGTTCTATGGTGCGAGCTTTCAGCACAGGAAGCTCCATGGTGTGAGCCCCTCCCAGCTCAGGGAGCTCTATGGTGTGAGCTCCCAGCACAGGAAGCTCCATGGTGTGAGTCCCTCCCAGCTCAGGGAGCTCTATGGTGTGAGCTCCCAGCAGAGGAAACTCCATGGTGTGAGTCCCTCCCAGCTCAGGGAGCTCTATGGTGTGAGCTCCCAGCACAGGAAGGACCTGTCCTAGGCCTGTTAGGAGACAAGGTTCCAGCCAGCTTCTCAGGCAGAGGGAGATGCTGCCTGGGTTGATGTCCAGTTCGCCTTTGCATCAGACCTGATCACAGGCCGTTGTCCTTCCTGGGTCTTGGTGCAGTCAGTGTGTGGCCAGTGAAGGACCATCCTGAGTTGAGAAACTCCATTGGCCACAGCTGATGCTGTGTGATTCCTGTGTGGTAGCATTGTGGCAAGGGCCAGCCCTCCTAAAGCTCTGAAAACAGCTGCACCCTCACATTCCATAAGGGAAGGCCAAAGTTTGTACTGGGTAGGAAAGAATTACATTGGTTTAATTAATGCTCTGTATCTCTGCTGACAAAGATGGTCCATTAAGGTGATAATGGAGGAATTAATTGATCAGCTACCCTAGCCAAATGTTGGCAGTGAATAACTGGGCAAATTGAGACTCTAAATTGGACTGTGTCAACCAGTGGATTCTGGAAAGAATTCATTATACTTAGAGTAGTGAGATTGGCAGTAATTTGGAACTGTTGAACTATTAAACCCTCATGAGCAGGACCCTCAGAGCATGTCCCACACTGGGGACTCTGGGGTGGTGTCGGGTGACTATCCTCCATCCCAGGGCGCAAAAGTGGGAGGCTGGTGTGACTTCCCACCCTATCTCTCCCCTTCCCCCAGATACAGGAAGGAAAAAAAAGAGACTGTGGAAATGGTGATCTCACCACACCTTCCTATAGCCCTTGACCCTAATCACCCTAATCAACTATGTAAAAATCATCAAAAATAAAAATAATTCATAATTAAAAAAATAAAGCCAGCCATTCATGTCATCCATGATGGCATCTCTGTTTAGGACTGTTCAGAGCCTGGTTCATGGTTCCATCCTAGGTGACAAATACAGCTGTTGACAGGCTCACAGCTGGCACCGTTTGTACATTCCCTTGAAATGACACTGAACATTGAACCTTATCCCACAAATGGTTCCTTGGTGCTAAGGGGATGGTTGTGATAGGCAAAGCTGAAAAGGGTTTAATCGCAGTAAGAAAGCGCATGCTCCCAGGAGATGTCAACTTAGGTGCTAGGGCTCAATTTGGGCAGCGCCCTGAGCCAGGGAAAATGCCATCCTTGCCAGGCCTTGAGGTTGAGTTTGACTTGTGGTCTGTTCCCCAGCAGAGCTCTGGGTTTATTAGTGTGGTTCTCCATGGTTTACTTTCTAATCTCTTGCATGATATGGAAGTATAAAAACACCTGCTAGGAACACTGGGATAAAGTGGAGGAGGGACTCTCATCCTCCTCCCAGGACCAAGGGAAGCAGTTGCTTGCAATGCACTTGTCGTCCACTAGTGGCGCACTAGTGGCGAAGCTCTGGTCTCAGGCAGCTGTACCTCCCGCAGGCTTTACTTATTTATTTTATGGTATTAATTTTTTTTAATTTTTTTAATTTTTAAAAAATTTTTTAATTGTTTTTGCTCAGACAGGCTTTAAAGTGAGCTTAGATCTCTTCCGTGGTCAGAAGTACACCAGGTTAGTGCAGGTTGTGCCTGGTTGGGGTGGCTTACTGGAAACACCAGGCAAGAAGGCCTGAACAAGGCACATACATGACTTGCATTCCTGCCAGGGTAACTCAAAGCCCATTTCATACTTTCCTTCCCTTTGCCCACCAGGAAGTTCAGGCTGCTTCTAGCAACCAAGGCTGATGGGCTACCCTCCTGGTGCCTGATTTTATTGATTCCTTTTATCAGAACTTCCTCAAATTATCTATTTTGTATTAAGCCTGTTTTTATAATCTGCTGGCAGTTTCTTTCCGTGGGTTATAGATGAAGGCAGAGAACAGATGGCTTAAAAAGAAAACTCAAATTGCACGCCTCACCTCTGTTGGGTCGGTCCTGTATCTTTTTTTTCTTCTTTTGTATGCAGACAAGATATTCTCACCCTTTAAGAGAGCTGGCTATGAACAGATTAGTCATAATATGAAATAATATTCCTTTTTCCATGTGAGGATCACCCTGCTTTATTTCCCCAACTGCAATATGAGAATGATAATTATCCCTTTGAAAGTATCACATGGTCGAATTAGTTAATGTTGGACCAGCATTTCAAAGTGAAGATGCCTAGGCATTTATTAGTGGTCCCACTGGTGTGCAACTGGAGAGCGAAAGCTCGTGTGAGGAGCAGGTGTGCACAGGAGTTCACACCTCCCTCACAGCCTGCAGGCTCCCCTCCGAGTGCCAGCGATTCTGTCTAAAAGGAAACGGAGCGGGCCGAGCCGCAGGTACGTGCCTGTTACCTAGACTCAAATCAGACAGGTGATTCAAGAGCGAAGCCTGGTGCCTTCTGCCACATCGCCCCATTCTAGACCCTCCTGGGTGTGATCTTCAACGAGCTCTGTTCGGGGAGCCGGGGCTCACTGGGGTGGGGGCAGAACCCCAACCTTGCTGCTTCATGGCACAGCCTGCGGGTCTGGAGGCTGGCAGAATGCTCCTGTGGGCTTCTCCGTGGCATTGTCTCCCAGCGTGGTGGCGAATTGCAATCTGGGAAAATGCTGACCTCCTCCCTGCCCATGCAATGAAATCAGGACAATTTGCTCTGCACGCCCAAGGGCTCTAAAAGCACACAGAGGCATTTATGGGACGTTCACAAGAAACTACATTCAGTGAGCAGTTTATTTTAGTGCCACCATTTTTTTTTTCTAAAGAAATCTGAATATAGTCAATATCTAGTCCCCATGAGCGGTTTGGAAATCCATCCTGGAATATAATTTCCCCCACTGGCAAAGGGAAGCAGCGTCATGCATGCGCTTCCTGGTCAGATGGGGCTGTGTCTTCTGGTCTTGGGTGCGGCCCTGGAGGGGCTACCCTACTGCCAGGTTCTGAAACAGAAACTAGAACGAAGCCTGAAGGCCTGTCCCCCAGCTACACACAGCAAGCCTGCCGGAGAGGAAGAGCTGGGTGCGCGAACAGTGAGCAGCAAGTTATCACCGCTCAGCAACTGTGCCACAGGGTCCACGCACCTCCCCAAGGACGCGGCAAGGCCATTGCTGGTCTCTGCCAGCCACAGGCCGAACATGGCTAGCTGGAAGTTACCTTCCTCCAAGACCAAAAGCGTTTCTCAAAATGTGGGGTGTCCTAGAGCAAGTCAGTTCTCCATGGGCTTTCTTAGTTTGCATTGCCTGCAACAGCCTTTTGATCGAAGAGTGGTTTTTTGTTTTTGTTTTTGTTTTTCCCCATTGATTTGAAACTGCAGTTTGTGAGCGGGGCTTAACCATGCGTGGGAAAAGGGGCTCCTAATATGGCAATTTCAGAAATCTCAGTGAGTGATTATTTTTCAGTTTTCTCTAAAGAGGAAAATTCTGTGTGAATTGGGATGTTGAAACTTCAGTAGATAGATGTTTGGACTCCATCGGACCTAAGTTGTTCTCCCATTTTCTTGGTGTGTATTCCATAGGAGCCTGTTTTGCATGTCTTAGGGCAGGATGCTTACCTGCCCAGTGAGAAACAGCGACAGTTTAACCCTTCACCTTCTCGCTGGAGCATCCAGCATTTCCTTTCCTGGCATATTCTCCTCTCCCAAACCCAGACTGGCCCTCATGCCATTTTAGATTCCGCGCAATACAAAACAGTGGCCAGTAGAGGGCACTCCTGGCTTATTTTTTCCAGAAAACTGCCAGCATCCCGCAGTTTCAAAACATGTGCATTATTTTTCATTTAGTCAAAGTAATCAGAATGAGAAAATGGTTTCAATTCATCAAGGTTGTTTCTGTTTTTTTTTTCTTTGCCATGCATTTCCCCAGTGGCCCATTTGCTTCTCCTTCCCGTATCTGCAAGGCCCTTAGCTGACTCCCCACTAGGGGATGAGCGTGGTGGGTTAGGGCAAGAGGGCCGTTTATCTACTTTTTCCATCAGCTTGAGGTTCTTCTGTGAAAGTTCTATTCATGGAGGGCCAACTGACAGGGAAAATAAAAACCTGTTTACACGTTCGCTTTCCAGCTGGCCTTGCCAGTGACCTGGTGCAAAGACGCAAAAATACCTGCGCCACCTTGGTCTCCTGGGTGGCTGCGGACGGGAGCGGGTGGCCGTGCAGTGAGTGGGAGTTGAACACAATTTTACAAGCTCCCACGCAGCCTCTGCTGGCTTGTGGGTGAGTCCCTACTTGGGGGAGGAGCACTGTGGCCAGCAATGCTCTGCCCCTTGTCCCCTGATGCAGGGAGATGCTGCCCTGTCCTGGCGCTCAGCATGAACCACTCCCATGTGAGTGCAGCCTGCCACAGTTCCAGGTCATTGCCCTGCTCTGCAGCCCCATGAAGGTTGCCACATGGTGCCAGGAAAGTGTCCTGGTGCCATCCCCAGGGGACTTGCAGATGGTCGTGCGTGGCCGGCCCTGAATACCTTTGCCGGCTTGCAGACCCCTTTGGGCCAGCTGGTACTTGACTGTAGCCATCCGTCCGTCCATCCTTCCTTCCTTCCTTCCTTCCTCAACATGAAAATTGTCTTCCATTAGCTAATGGCTGGGCACTGGTGCAGGGCACTGCCTCCTGGCCTGGGTTGGCAGCAGCGCTTCCGTCAAACCTCCCGCTGGAGGCCTTGGAGGACCCAGGGAAACTGTAATTCCGAACTGTAAACATGGCGACCAGTGGTTGAGGTTTGGGATTGGAGCAGCAGTAAGAAATGTCTGTTTGAGTATCTAAAACAAACCTTTAAAAAGAAGGCAGAGGCCCAAGGGCCTGTCTGGGTGGCCTGTGGGAGGTCAGCTCGCCCTGCCGCCCCATGGCCCTCTACTCCAACGGGTGGGCCGGTGGCCGGAAGAGGCTGAGAGCGGTCACCCCGGCTTCAGCTGCTGCCAGCCTGGTGTTGTCGTGGGCCTCCAGCCCCTTTGGACGGCGCCTGCCTCCCCCGCGCAGCACGGCCTGATGCTGCTGGCTTTGGACGGCGCCTGCCTCCCCCGCGCATTGGACGGCCCTGCATCCCCCGCGCAGCACGGCCTGATGCTGCTGGCTTTAGGGCTTGGTCCAGCTTTGTTTTCACCCTGTGATTTGTTTCTGCTGTGGTTTTGCGGCGCCCCTTTCGAGCACTTCCCTGCTGTTCTTCCATTGCCTCGTCTAGGATGTAAGGAAACAGGGTGGAGGTGCTGCCTGGGGGTCACGGCAGACACGGATGTCTGAAGGAGGTCCTGGCACAAGTGTGTGCGTGTGTGTATGTGTGTGTGTGTGCACGGCTCGGTGTGTCTGTTTATGCCTGTGTGTGTGTGTGTGTGTGTGTGTGTGAGTGGCTCTGTGTATCTGCATGTGTGCAAATATGTATGTCTGTGTGTATGTGTATTTGTGTGTGTGTGTGTATTTTGTGTCTCGGTGTGTCTGTGTGTGTGTATGCACGCACCTGCCTGACTTCTCGTGTACAGGTACATGCCCATTAGCAGCTGGTTGTGTGTGTGTGTGTGTGTGTGTGTGTGTGTATTTTGTGTTTCGGTATGTCTGTGTGTGTGCACACATCTGCCTAACTTCTGGGGTGGATTACACGCCCATCAGCAGCTGGTTTTGTGTGTGTGTACCTGTGTATTTTGTGTTTCGGTGTGTCTGTATGTGTGTGTGCACATCTGCCTAACTTCTGGGGTGCATTACATGCCCATTAGCAGCGGTTTTGTGTGTGTGTGTTTCAGTTTGTTGCCATTGGCATCTCTCAAAATGGTTGAGCTGGAGAAATTCTTTAGGAAAACAAATGAATCCTATTCCCAGAGGTGACGGGAAGCTGTTGAGACCAAGGAGGGAAGTGACACACAACTGGCTTTCTCGCACGTGATCATGGGACACATGGCTGTGTGCCATCTCCCTACTCTGTGATTGGTTCCCTCTCTAGCATAAGGGATAGGCATTCAGAGGCTGCTTGGGACCCTGGATTCCACATCAAAGTGCCTGGTTCAAGTCCTGGCCCCAATTCCAATTCTAGCTTCCTGCCAATTCACTCCCAAGCAAGCAGTGGCTCCTGAACTTGGACTCACATCACCCACTGGGAGACAGGATGCAGGTCCTGACCCCAGGCCTTGGCCCTGTCATAAGCAATTAAGAGTTTGAACCAGTGTGGAAGCTCTAGCTTCACCCTCTGCCTTTCCAATAACCACATTAATGAATTAGAGTATTTAATGAAGAGCGCTAACCATGGTCCTCCTGGAAGCAAACTCAGTGTCTCTGGGATCGCGATTGCCAGTTTAATGTTCAGGGCTTGAGAGCTTGACGGTCGTGGGGTCATGTGGAAAACACTGCTCAACAACTGTAGCGTTTAGTTTCTTCCTGTGGCCTTTGAAGCCAGAATGGGTGATGGAGGGGACCCTGAGAAAATGGTCGCCTCGGCACAGAGCAGGACACCCCAAGATGATCAGGGGTGGGGGTTTCATGACACTTGGCTGCTCTCCTCCCCATCGGCAACTCACAGCCCTGGTGTGTGTTCTTTCCTGTGAGTGTAAGGGCATTTACCCTGGAACGTTGATAATTCAGCTACTCCCTCAAGGCTGATTCTGCAGGTGTTACTATTCTGCAACATCAGGACAGAGAACATCCTGAATGGCCCAGCACAGTAGCACGGGTTTCCCCCGGGGAGACCAAAACCAGTCAGTGCTGGCCATGGCCAGCCAGCAGGCTGTCATGCCGACATCAGCTCTGCCTCGTGGTGGTCTCCCTGCTGTCTACCCCCATGTCTGCTTGTTGTACCAGCATAGACTGAATGAGGTTTGATGGCTGGTTTCATGTTGACAGAAATTTTAAGATCAGCTTCTTCTAACAGCCAGCACTTCGTGGGACAAGTTGTTGAAATATGTGAAAGGCAAAAAGTTGTCACCTCGTGTGGGAAATGCTGCAACGGCCAGTCGTTTTCCCTAAAAGAAAAAGCACGTAGGACCTGGCCTAGCATGAGACCGTCCACTGCAGAAGAGCACGTCCAGTGTCCCCAGTGGAAGTTGTCACATGCCACATTGAAGCATCTGGCTGTGCCATGCAAAACAGTAATGAGTCAACGCGCAGGTTGGCAAGCATCTCTTGGGGAGAACTACGAAACGAGGACATGGAAGATGTATTAAACATTCAGAAAGCCATCTTGTTAAGAACGGAGGTCTCCCCATGGTCGAAGCTGGAACAATTTGAGCAATGGCATAAACAGTGGGTTATTGGATGATAACCACAGTATAAAATACACATGCACAAGTCCACATTGATGTGAGGAAGTGGGGGATGAGGTAAAGAGAAGTACAAGCCAGTCTTCCATCCAGCTGCACCCCAAGTAGTCGAAGTGCACATTGTGTCTTCAAGGAGATGGAAGGTTACCCCACACCCTCGATCAGTTGTGCCCAGAAGCTAACGGAGTATAGCGTGGCAGGGCAGGGTGGGGGAACCACACGGTGATGGGAGCAGACAGACCCTCAGGCAGGAGATCAAGGGTAACAGTGACAAATGATGTAGAAAGGATGCCCCCCGAGTGTGATCTGATGACAATGGCGCTGGAATTCTGTGCCCCAGTGTCGTCATGGGAAATTGCACCACACAAGTTCTGCTTGAAGGATGTCAGACCGTGCACGGAGGATGCTCTGGGGAACTCAGAGGCCCTGCTAGGCTCTTCCCACGCATCCTAGAATTTCTTGGAGCTGATTTAGAGATAACCACCGAGTGACTTTTCTGCCACTCTGTTCACCATCCCTGCTAATACACCTGCTACCTTCGAAACAGTCAAATTTAATGGAGTCTGTTAAATTGCTATTGTGTTGTCTTACATCAATAAATG
This sequence comes from Ochotona princeps, assembly GCF_030435755.1. Classification (NCBI taxonomy): domain Eukaryota; kingdom Metazoa; phylum Chordata; class Mammalia; order Lagomorpha; family Ochotonidae; genus Ochotona; species Ochotona princeps. Next base: position 11,740,813 of record NC_080851.1, read on the forward strand.
CAGCACTTTTATAAGAAAGGTAAAGATGCATTGAGATGGGGAAATGACCTTTTACCAACCAATTCACACTGTTCAGCAAGGGTGTGCAGTCTGTAGGGGCTGTTGAGATTGGGCCTGTGGAGACTGGCTCAAGACCTCCTTTGCCATGGTTATACGTTGTGGATTATCCTGTGAATGCTGGGAAATCGGATGACTCCTACATGCCCTGTGTTTCAGGGCAAGGAGATGCTTCTGGGCAATTCGTTGTGGGTAGTTGAAGGCTTCCCTCTCGGGCCCAGTCTCTCCCTTGGGTTCACTGCACGGCCGGCTCTCTCCTTTCTTCTCAGTTGGATGTGCAACTACAGGCTGGGTCAGAGCTCTCTGCTTACAGTAAGAAGCACATGGTATGGGCTTCCTCACGACGATCTTCTGTGCTTTCCAGTCTCCTGGGACCCGGTGGGTTCTTTGTGTGTTCTCTCATCCGTGAACACTTTGGTTGTCTTCCAAAATGAAACACTGGCCATGGAATGTGCACCATATTTCTGGGGGTGTTGACTGAGCAGTGATGAACAGGACCATTGCACACAACCCATGATGAATATGTGTGTGTCACTCTGCTTTCTGAAGTGACGCCTGTCACCCGCCCATGAGCAGTGCGATTCAAGCTTTCGCTTTAACCCAGTAAATACTTGCTGTTTGATCCTTTGAAGGAGTGCTTTAGTTGTTTTGGAAGAACTCAGAAGGAGCGAGTACCTTGTGCAATTAGGGAATATTGTATCCAGCCTCAAGATAAAATATGTTCCAGAAGATATTACTGCCTTTTCAAACATGCATAATAATTTAAAATCTTAACTGGAATACACTTGAATTTTTCCCTGCTTAATCATTAAAAGGCCAAAACTTAATTTCATCAAGTGCAACCAAATAGTTTTTTTCCTAGTAGCAATTAAAAATATAAAACTGCAATTTCAATGACAAACAGCTACTATGTTATATATTTTCAATCTTCATTCAAATCCAATGACAAATCAAGTTTTCCTTTGGGGATTTGTTTTTCTCGTTTTAGTGTCAGTGGGTTGAATAGTGGTTGGGGAGTGGCTCGCACATCAACTTAAACCTGACTTGGCATAGTTTGAAGTGTGTTTCAGTTGCTGTCCCAAAGTGAGTAGCCTTTGTGTTTCTCTAGGACACAAAAGGCGAGATGGGGGTGGGGTGTGGCTGCTGGCTGAGCTCGCTTTGGCAGAGGGGGCTTCCCAGTCTCATCAAGCCTCTTCTGCTCCATTGGCCGTCCTTACTGTACCCATGTGAGGCATGGGTCCCATTTTCAATCTTCCCATTTCCAGGCTAGGGGAGAAGGACTATTTGTGGTACCTAGTCTTGTCTGTGCTTTTATATGTAATATGGTGAGCTGGCACATATGTGGCAGATATGTAGTTAGCCACAGGGTACATTTTTCACTCCTGCACAAACATATTCTCTTTGCCTTTCCTTCTTGTTGGCTTAAGATGCTAAAGAAAAGCAGCCTGCATGGGACACACGATCCTAGAGGTTGAGCAGAGCCTAAATACTTGAAATGCTAATTCATTAATTTTTTTTTAAGATGTGCTTCATTTACTTGAAAGGCAGAATTACAGAGAGTGATGGAGAGAGAGAGAGAAAGAGACAGAGAGACAGAGAATCCACCAGCTTTTTCCCCAAAGCTACAATGATGGAGGATGGGCCAGGCAAAAGCCAGGAGCCTGGAACTCCATTCAGGTCTCCCTCCTGGATGACAAGATGACCCAAGGAGGGGTCAGCTTAGACCACTTTCCCAAGTTGCCCAGCCAGAAGCTGGGTCAGAGTGGAGCAGCCCCGGACTCACACCAGCACTCCTGTGCACTGCTCATGTAGGTGCTGCGGTCCGTGGCTCCACCCACTGCACCACAGTGCCTGCTCCAAAATACTTTTTTTTTTTTTTAATAATTTTGAAATTCTTGATTTCTCTATTTTTTTTTCCTTTCTGGATGTGAGTTTCTGGTCGTGAGCAATCCTTTCTCATTCAACCTCCCTCTTTACCTTTTCCTCACAACACATTTTTTTCCTAAAATCAGAAGTTGGTCTTTAAGGTAGGGTTTAACTGCTTCCAGGTCTGGTGTTTCCAGAGCTTTCTTGGAGTAATGATAATGTTTAGGAGAGGGAGTTGTCCAGGGGTTTAACTGTTTTCACAGGAGGCAGGCCTCTCTATAAAGGGGCTTCCATGGCTAAGGCCTTCAGCTCACCATTTAAATGTAACTGAATCATAAAGCAAATATTTGGCTATTAGAATTTATTTGACCAGGATTCGGTAGGACAAGGACTTTGTAAAAAAAAAATGCCCAGAGTTAATTGAGCAATCCTGAAGAGTTATGGACAGCAATATTTTAAAAACCTAGATATCCCCTATGTTGACCTTGTAAATAATATATGTGATTGAAGTAGGCAAAAAGTTGGAGGAAAGCCAGCGACCAAGGGTTTGAACTTCACTGCTTTTACCATCAGTCTCAGCAGGTTTCTTGTGATGCTTAATTAGACAGTGTAAACCATGCTTTGTAAACAGCAAAGTACTGCTACTACTACTATTATTATTATTATTACTATTACTATTATTATTATTATTATTGTAGCTAGTGTTATGTGAAGAAAGATTGTACTCGAAGAATCATTTTGATGGGCCAGCAACATTTTATTACAGCTTATTTGCAGAAGTTCTCTACATGGTTAAAACAATAGCATGTTATTATGGCAGAGTAAGTTAAACTCTCCCATAATAGCTGTTCAGCATTCTTTCTGTTGCTTTCAACACGGATACACACATTCGGAAATTATACAGTTTCGGTATACCAAGGCGTTTGAATGAAGAGGAGTATTATAAATATTAATTCAGACCCTGCATGACAGTTACTTACAGAAACTCGATGCTGGCACCAGGGGCATCGGGAATTGGCACCAAGTCATGGGAACATTTTTGTTTATGCTTCCTGCATACAATAAATTATATTGGGATGTTACTATTACATAGATAATACTAAAATTAATTTTTTTCTTGCTTTTAAAAGGCAGTTAAAAGAACACTTAAGGTTACATGTGTGGCTTACCTTACATTTCCATCGAACAGCACTTTTGTAAGAATAGAGGAGGAGGAAGTATGTTAGGTCACACATTAGGAAACATCTTGATTAATCATTAGCTTTCAGCCCATTTGGATGGCAGGCCAAGATTCTGATCGGGTTCTGTTTACCCAAAAACAAACCTGTGGAAAGCTTGTGTTGGCAGAGGGCTTCAGCTTGTGGCTGTTGAAGCCACAAAAGCCCATTCTGACTTGTGACAGAAGTAGCCCAGGCTGCAGGGCTGGGTGTGGACTTCTGTCTTTGCTGTATTGGAAAATAGGGGCCCCCGTGGAGTCACCCAGTAGACTGGAAAGCAGCCGAAACCAAACCCCTACAATCGCTGCTGAATTTTCTGCCCCATCTAAGAGCGACCCTCCAAGCTTGCAACCAGAGCAAAGCACAGCATAGGGTTTGGGAGCCGAACCTCTCAGCCTAATCTTTGGTGACTTAAGATTTCTGTTGGTATTCATAAAAATGTCTTTTACTTGTCAAAATATGGATTGCAATATTGGCTTGAGTATATGTTCTCCATCCCAGCCCTGCTCTCTAAGCTTGTCTGTTACCATTAGGGTATCTGGGTGGCTGGAGCAGTTCACATTAGTGGGGACAGTACTTGCCAATATGTTATCAATGTCTTGAGCTAAAAACTACATGTTTGAATGTTCACCAGTGAGAATTTGTGTCTAATCACCCCCTTTCCACCTCCCTTTTGATGAAAATCATCAAGATGTGAGATGAAAGGATCTAATGGGTTGTCTGAATGTTTTTCCCAGCCCTGTTAGAAATGATTGAGGCATTGGCTCTTCAACATTTCCTCTGAGAAAGCAATTCCAAAGGTTGGTGTCAACTTACAGCTTAGTAATGGACTAATACACATTATCCTGTATGCAACTCTAAATTACAGCCTGCCAGCTGTGATCCTGCAAGTTTGGAATAGGTTCCTTCCCAAGATTCTAAACAGAAATGGCTTTGAGGGTTGCAGGGCCTCAGTCTGTCTGACCCTTCGAAAGGTGGCATGAATGCGGTCGTGTTTCTATTGATTTTTAACATTCAGCTCTCTAGAAAATAGAAAATCGCCAAAATTTGACAAGCACTTTACAAAATGATCTAATCTTTCACAGATGCAGAGTAAGAGCTTCGTTCACAAGTGACATTTGTGCTGAAAGTTGGAACAAACCTTCGCTGTGTCTCTCTTAAGTCTATTTTGTGATGGCGAGTAGCATTACACTTCACCGGATCTCACTATTCTATTCCAAATGCTGTTTTATCTTCTTCAGTTTTTCTTTTGATCACTTAGATATCTGTAGTCAAAAATTCACTTAAAAGGACTACTACCAGCTTCCAATAAAGCACGTTAGTATTTCAATCCAAGAAATCCAAATTTAAACAAGGAGTCATGTTTCACATATTTAATTGCTTAAAGTAAAGCAAGTGTTAGCCAGGGTGTAAGGTGTGCCCTCTGTCATTGCTGCACAAGCTCAAATTGTCACCCTGTTGCTGAAAGGCGGGTTGTTAATACTTGCCATTGTAAGCTTTCAAATAGTGCACACACTGAGATATTACATTTCTGAGAATTATCCCCATGGGAAGTAATTAAGGATAAGAGAAAAGACTTAACTAGACTGCAAGAATGCTCACTGCACCATTGTTTATAGCATCACAAAATGAAAAACCTATAAATACCCTTACTTAGTGACTACCCGTACAAATTAAGATGCAAGTATACAATGAGATGCCATTTAGTCATTTAAGTGACAGATTAAGGCATGCATTTAAGAAAAGAAAAATAAAGCAGGTAACAATATAAATAACTTTTTAAAAATGTGTGAATATGATTTGATTCTGATAAAATAATCGTTTAAAATAAAATATTTATTTATTTGCTGTTTGTTTACTTGAAATGCAGAGAGAGAGAGAAACAGAGAGTGGGATCTACTTCACTCCACAAAAGCCTACCCTTATCTTTCATTCACTCCTCAGATGCCTATAATAGCCAGTGTTGGGCCAGAACAAAGTTGTTGTATTCCCAGGCTCATTAGCAGGAAGCTAGATCAGAAGTGGAGCAGACCAGCACTCTGACATGGGAGGACTTTGCCTGCTATACCACAACAGTAGCCCACGTGCTTTGTGTATATATAGAAAAGATGAAATATGGACAAAACGGCACTGCGACAAAGCAGGTAAAGCCGCCACCTTTTGTCACCAACATCCCATATGGGTGCAGGCTCAGGATGCTGTTGCTTCACTTTCCAATCCAGCTCCCAGCTAACATGCCTGGGGAGGCAGCAAAAGATAACCAAGTGTTTGGGCCCCCACCCTGCTGTGAGAATCTGGACAAAGGTCCAGACTCCTGACTTCAGTGTGACCCAGCCCTGGCCTTGCACATTGGGGGTGTTAACCAGCGGGGAGAAGATGGAGCCATGATTTTCTCTCTCTAATTGTGACTTTCAAATAAATGAATATGTTTTAAAATAAAAATAATTGCACAAAATTATTAATGTTTATCTGGATGTTAAAACTAACATTTTTATTTTGTAGCTTTTTTTTTACATTTTTAAGCCTATTTTTTATTTTGTTTGAGAAAGTATAAATATTTTAGCTTCATGGGCAGTTTTCTCAAGGATTTGAGTATACTCAAGTTTTTCATGTCCTTTCATAAAAATGGATAAATCAACAAAAGCTACACAAACTTGTGCTGTTGAGAACATAAGTGATATGTGTGATTCAAACTAATTTTCTATGTGCAGTGCTGTCTTTATAGCGGAGCTTCTTGTTTATAATTGTAATGGTCATCACTGCCCCCCCCCACACACCTGATTCCTTTTACTGTGAAGGCTGCCTGTCATTCTCAAATCATACATGGTCAGCCCATGGGGAGATGTGGATATGGGACATGGCCTTTGTTGCTTTTCTTGCCTTTGCTAAGGTCCTTTAAAGGGAATCCAAATTCTAGCAAACCATCTACTCAAACTACATGGCAAGATTATGACTTTATAGTACAACTATTTCAACAAACTGAGCCCTTGAGCCAAGAATGTGGTAGTTTAATAGTTTGAAGATTATTCCATTATAGTATGTGGATCTTTCCAAGCTAAATGGGAAGAGGGAGGTGGGAGTATTCCTTTTTTTAAAATGGCATCATGAAAGTCCTTAATACATCTGATAGACTTACTTTAATGAACTCTGTGGTCATTTATACGGGTGCAGCCAACAATTGTTTCAGCCTTGGAAAAGTCTTCAGAAAGTGTATCATCTACAAGGGAGTTGCATGGCCATCCAGTGAGAGCAAGACATCTACTATGTGTCACACAGAAGGCATGTGCATAAGGAGAGGGAGAGAGAGGCTAGGGGTGTGTCGATGGCACAGCTGGCATCTGTGTTGGACCTGAAGGGCATTATGTGGTCAGTTAGCAAAACTGAACATGACTGGCAGATTAATCAAAAGTAGATATTAATGTCAAGTTGACTGGAGTCACCTGTTCTATGGTCATGTACCCTTGAGTTGAGAAAATGCATAGGAAAGTTTGAGGCTGATGGAGGAAGGATTATAGGATAACAGTTAAAGTTGGCTTCATGACACAGTGGGTTGAGCTGTTTTTTTTGACAGCATCATCCAATATCAGATCACCTGTTCGAGTCCCTCCCTCACTCCCCCTGCTCCACTTCCAATTCTGCTCCGTGTTAATGTGCCTGGGAAAACAGCAGGGGTTGATAGAGTTTCTGGCTCTTGGCTTCAGCTTGGCCCAACCCAGGCCATTGTAACCATTTGGGGAATGAACCAGCTGGTGGAAGAGCACTCTCTCTCTTATCCTGCCTTTCAGATAAGTTAGCTTCTTAAAAATGATAAAGCAAGAGGCAGAAAATATAGATGGATGAAGCTGGTAAGGGCATGGGAGTGTTTTGGGCAATAGTTTCACTTTGCAGCCTAACAGGGCATGGAAATGTTGGTGCTGGTTTTACGTGGTAACCTAAGTGGGACTTTGAAGTTAGTTTCCAATGAAAAGTGTCTTAAAGAGCCAGCCCTCCGATAAGAGGCGTCAGAGGATAGCTGTCCTTATTTACTTCCTAGGGGGACCCGTACTGATGCCAGCTGCTGTTTGATTTCCCCCAAATGTGCTTCATTCTTGTTATTTGTTGACTTCACCAAACCATTGCAAAATTTCACACAAGCCAGACTGGAGGGCTCCGGCGTCTGTTGTGTGGAGCCCACGGCCTGAAATAGCATGAGAGCTGTGTTGTGGTATCGGGTGGAAGCCCGAGCCCTGCCCAGCCACACTTGGCCCGATTTCAGCAGTTTGCTATCAGACCTTACGTGGCGGCAATAAGCAAGGCAGAGGAAATGCAGAGTCCCGTTCAGTAGCCAGCGCCCCCTGCCGGTGCTCTGAAATGGCCCAGCTTCCCTGGTCAGGAGAGCACACAGTGTTTTGCTTCCCTGTTGGCAATGCAGTTCCATCCCTGTTATGACTGTCCGAGTGTGTCTCCAGCAAAAGGACTGTGTGTCCTAATTTCTCATGGCCAGGTCTTATGCCTCTGGTTTGGATTGGGGCAGTAACTTAAGGCTCCCAGCTGGAGTTCTTTAGCCTGTTTCAAGCTGACTGGTGGCTGACTTGGTAGAAATCAGATGGAGAAACTTAGGGCACATTGAAGTTTTAAGATTTTGTTTTGCTGTTAAACATTGGCATGCCAATATATAGCTACGTGGTGTTTTACTCATAATCGTGATGGCATTAATTGTAATTGCTTGTCAGTCTAGCTTGCTGTTGGTGGGTGCCCTAATTTCTAAAGTGTCTGAAAAGGTTTTTAAAGAATTTAACTGGCAGCCTTGTAAGTCATTCGTCAATAAATGATGAAAAGGATTGGCTGTTTATATTTCAGTGTTATCATTTTAATGGGCAGCTGTGTAACTGCTGCCCGCCGCTGAAATGCTTTTTCCTCTCCCACCTCCCACCCTCCCTTTTTTGAAGAAGAAGGTGTCGAAGGTGGCGGGAGGTCTGGTTACCATGGATATCTGAAATTTCATGTTTACATTTTAAGAGGTAAGCTGAAACCTCACTATTTGGTCCCCACCTGAGTGGTGTTCACATTTTAAAAATTACAAGATGTTATTGGCTATCTGGAGCGCTAGGATGTGGCTGGGTCCTGGCAAATCATTAAAACGACTGACTTTCAATATCAAAATTATGCAGCCTGTTTGTGCAGGATGTCCCTGAAGTCTTCCCCAGCCTGCAATGTGTTTTTGATGTTAAAAAAATATTTTAAAAGGAAGCATACCACAGGGCGGCTTGTCCTCCCCTACTGCAGAGGCTGGTGGCGCTGGGAGCATTTCGGAGTGAGATTCTACCCCAGCAGGCTTCAAGCTGCAGTTTTCTAATGGACCCAGGAGGGCTAACAGAAGAACAAAACCCTGGCATTTTCCTGGCAGGGGGATCGCTTCATCTTTTGGGACGATTGTGAGAGTCTGTCAAATCCTGGTTTCATTTCTTTAAATGGCAGGTGAAATGGGTTTTAATTATTCCTGTAATTACGTTATTTTTGTGACTCCAATATATTTTTCATTTTAAAAGTAATCGGTGAAGATGCTTTCAGTGCAAAGATATCTGACAATACACATACAATTGCTTGACTATTTCATCCTCCTGATAACCCTTGTTATCTGCCTAGTGTGTGGTGTTCCAGACCCGTGGTCAACAAACCATGGCCCGAGGGCCTGTTCAGTGTCTGTCTGTCCTTGTCAAGAAAGTTTTATTCAGACACAGCCATGCCCACATGCCTGCCTGGTTCTCTGGCTGCTTCCACGACAACAGCAGAGTGCTATAGCTGCAGCATGAGCCACGTTAAAATACCCACGGACTGGCCTCCTTGAGGACTTTCTGATGCTGTTGTAGCTATTTCTTCGTTTGAACATGATGGATTTAGGTTACAAGGACTGTGTGTATGTTTCCTTCATGTTTACTTTGATGTAAATGGCATTACACTGTTGCATGCTTGGGTGGTAGTGGTTGCTTCATTTAGTAGTGTACCTTGATCTTCATCATGGTCAAGTGTTGCAATTTCTTGTTGTGCTTAACTGTCTCCTGTATCGGCACGAGGACAGGGTTAACTTGATTGTCCTCTCCTGGTGAAGATGTAGCTTGTTTGCAACTTTACTGTTAAAAAGAATGCACAGTAAAGACTGGCTATAATCTCTAATTTTTTCCCTTCCAATATTGGAAAATCACATATACAGTATAGTAGCACACTTGTACCACAGAGAAATTAACTTACTAATCATGGCTAAGATGAATAGAAGAACAGTTAATTTGATCTGTGATTTTTAAAATATGAATGTAAACATTATTAAGGACAGAAATCCCATATCTCTACTTATTAGTTATTATCCACTCCAGGAAAAGGCCAGAATGGAATTGAAAATCTCTGTGGAAGGGTCAAGTGAAGGAATTGGAAGTTACTTTGAAAAAGGTACTTGTAAGCTTGCCCAGTTGAACTACATCTACAGAATATGTTCTAGAAACATGAAATCATGGGATTGGAAGCTTCTAGAAACTTCCTACTTGTTTGATTTTTTAGATGAGGACCATGAGCTGCATTCACATTAAGTTCTTTAAGAACATGGCGGTGGGTTTTGGTCGAGTCAGCCTGGGAATTTACCTCAGCTCCGGTGGCCTGGAGTTAGAGTGCTTGAATTCTGCAATTCACCAGACTTTCAGAGTAGCACATCATTAAAAAGTGTAATAATTTTTCAAAGATCTGTATTTGTAAACTCTTGTTAAAATGTAATTTGGATGTGAAATGGTGAAATGTCATATTCGTTTCATTTCTGATAAAATACCCAAAGTCCTGTCTCAACGACACAAAGAATCTAGATTGGTTAATAACCTGGGCAGTTGGGGAATTCTTATACCTGATAGTATAGAATGAAAGGGTCATTGGGAACAACAAAAATAACCTCAGTGAAAGTCCTCCTGGCACACTGATGTGACTCAAAAACTTTCTCCAGTACAGAAGCTCAACAGTTTCTAGAATGGTCAGAACATAGTCTTGCTTCTAGTAAAGAAAAAAACCTGCTAATCCTTATTCATGTGAAGTAACATTTTTGGTAGCTTAGAAATGGTACTAACCATTTGCAAAAACCTGTATTTTTACAAATAAATAATTCTTAAATCTATCCAAAATTTTGTTCATAGTAGGCACATTGCTAGAATTAGGATTCATTATGAGGCAACAACAGAGCTGCCTAAAGGTAGGGGCAGTGTTGCTGTTTTTTAAAACTCACATGAAACTGTGCAAACATTTCATGTTAATGATATTCCCACCTTCAACTTGCTCGTGCTCTGCCTCCTTCAGGTTTTTCTCCTCTGCTATTTTTAGGTAGATTTATTTTGAGCCTGGTGGTGGTACAGGGAGTAACATAAAATGAAACTCAATACTTAGACATACCTATTCTCAATTCATAAATTCAGTCTGGGGTCACCCATTGGTGCCAACGTAAGATTTGCCTAGAAAACAATCACAGTCCATATCCTTTACAGTAGGGTAGAAAATCTTTTTGCCACTCATGATTATCTTTATTTAAGTGCCAAGAATAATTGACTGGTTGACTTGGGACAGAAAAAGAGGAAAATGACTACAGCAAACTCTGTTATTCCATTTCATGACCTAGACACCACATAGAGACAGAAGAAAACAGCCTAAAAACAGTCAGCTGCAGCCAACTGAAAAATAGAAAATACTGTTCAACAGTTTATTGGAGTGGTAGAAGTTCTCAAAGTGTTCTGGAGTCCCAGTGAGGCACACAGGTGTATCACCAGGTGTGGAAGGGCATGCTTCACATTAGTGACAAGAGCTTTGTTTTCCAAATTATAGGCTGCACTGGGGAGAGCGCTTACAAATGTTAAGCAACCCCCATGTAGGAATTTCTTCTTAGTAATTCTAGGACCGATACCCTTGAGTTCGACCTCACTTATAACTGGCTGAATACCTCTAAAACACAGAAACAGCTCTCTGAAAAACAGTTACGAATCTTCAAATAAAAATTAAAGACTCAGTCTTTCTTTTGCAAGCAGTGATGGTTCTTGCTTTCATGCGGACAGATACTATGTGACAAAACACCAAGTTCACGGAGTAAAAAAACAAAACAAAACCTGGAAATACTGCAGATTCTATCAAATGCTAGTATAATTACATGTATTTATCTACCTGATAGATTTCACTCATGATTTTTTTAAGGACTCATTTTGGGTTCTCCTTACCTCTCTTGAATGTTAAAGTTACCACTTTTTATGGTCATTTGAGAGTGCAGACCCTTTTTAACATTAGCATAAGAAAAAAAGTAGAATAATAGGTACACATGAAACTACTGTTTTGAAAGAATAATTTATAGCACCTTAAAATTGAAAAACAACAGAGGCTTCTAATATTTCTATTTTTTATTCTGTGATGTTAAGAACATTTAACGTTTTCAAGTCTGTAATCAGTATTAACTACCAGTGTGATGTCAGATATCAAATCTCTAGAGCTAATTCAACTTGCTTGACTAAAACTTTCAGTGCCAGTTGACTGTAAGTCCTTCTTTCCTGCTCCCCTAGCCTGTGGCAGCCACCATTATACTCTTGGAGTCTATGAATTTAACTATTTTAGATAACTTGTATCAGGAGAATTACCCGATGTTTGTTTTTCTGTGATGCGGTTTTTTTCTGTGACTGGCTTATTTCATGTAACATGATATTCCTAAGGTGCATTCATGTTGTTACGTATTGGAGAATTTTTTTCTTTTTTTTTCAAACGTAGTTAAATTCCACCGAATGTAGGAGCATATTTCAAAATGTTTATTGAAAGCAGAATTAAGCATATTTCATGCAAACATGTTTTGAATCCATACATAGATTTTTCATAATAACCTTTTTGGAGATCCCGGGAATGAATTGGTGGATCACATGGTAGTTGTTTCTAGTTTTTTTTTTTTTTTTTAATTTTATTTTAAATTCATTAATTACATTGTATTATGTGACACAGTTTCATGTTTCATAGGTACTGGTGTTTCTAGTTTTTTGAGGAGCCATCACATTACTTTCCTGGGTGGCTGCCATATTTTTAGATTCCCATCAATTGTGTCTATTAAAAATCTCTGCACAGCAAAGAAAACATTCAACAGAATGAACAGACAATGTTAGTGAGAGCAGGAAACATTTATAAACTATACATCCAGAGTAGGTAAGGAACTCCAAAAATTCAATACTGAAACAAAACAAAATACCTAATAACCTAATTTAGCATGAACTGAAGACTTGAATAGATATTTCTCAACAAAAGACATACAGGTATGTACATACTACAGGTATATACATACTACACAGCAGCAGTCAGCCACCTCTCGTTGGCCCTTGTTTGGGAATGAGCAGGGGTGGGCAGGAGTGGTTGTGGTGCAGCTGACGCCCTGGCAAGGCTTGCCTGGGTATTTTTCTGCTAAAGCTCTAGCTAACTTCTTAAAAATCCATCCAAAGAGGTACACTCCATTTTTTGTCATTTCCAAAAGGTTAACAAGCAAAATTCCACAAACATCCAGTGAAAACAGTTGTCCCAACCTTTGCTTCTAATGGGTCTGCTTTGGTTTTGCCTAGACCGCTTAGACTGCTTTGATTGTACCCTGTCTTCTGCATTCTACTTGCAGAGCCCTATTTTATCTCCTGTTAACTCTGAAAGAAATACTTTAGGAACTTTATCCCACCTGTTGAAAATTTGTATTAAACTCTCCTTTTCTCTACAGTTGTTCTGAGTGCAACAGTTTTGGGACATATTGAACAGAACATTTGTTCTGCTTTAACTGTAAAGTTAGGATTGTGTAAAGCTAAGCCAGTTGAGATGCTGATGGTGTTGGTCACTGTGTCTGCTGTTAATTGCTGGTTGTCTTCAATGGATGTGGATAAGGTTAATGTTTTCCTAACAAATTGATGCAAATGGCCTGCGCCACAGGCTTCACTGTCAACATCTTCTTGTCCGTTCTAGAAGGAAATTGATGAATGCCTTGGGAAATTGACTCCACAGAATTTTCATAAGGCATTGGTGGTTTCTCTCTCCTAACCAACCGTCATCATACATCTGATGTTCTTTCTACAACTTTTTGATAGTTTATATTGATCTTAGAGGAACTTTTTTCAGATTGAAGTTTTATATACTTAGTGCCTCCAGTGGGTGCTGTTTAGATACACAGAAATAAATTAGTACAACTTTATTTTGGTGCAAAACATTTTAAAATTTATGCATGAGGTTTTTTTTCAAAAAATTTCATTCTTTTTAACAAAATTTTTACAAGGGCCTAATTTTAATTCACAAAATAATCACAGGCTTAATTCATCACTAACCATAATATTCAACAAGTAAACTGCAGGAAGACCACAGTTCCACAGGAGTATAAACAAGGGCCAAAAACAACAACAGGATCACAAAATCTCCATCCCGCTTTTTGTACTCTACATTAGCTACATTTTCATGATATAAACTTTTCATGAACCTTTTTGCGTATCTGTCAGATGTGACTGATATGCTGTGAAGGACAGAGAAATGACTGGAATACCTAATGCTAAACTAATTGTTTTGAATGAATTATTCCTAAGAAACTTGCGTCAGTGATAGTCAGAATTGAATAACTATGCTAGAAACAGTTCTTCATAGAATGATCTCCTGTGACATTCACAGAATCTGGGAAGATGCCATTAGGATAGTGCCCAGATTTACTGATATACCCACATCATATTTTTTTCAATCTCTTGCTGGTTTTTTCAGTAAAATAAGGAGTGTTGTAAAAATATATCACCAAAGAAGAGACTAAAAATATATATTCCAAACACAAATAAATCATAAAAATGATGCAGAGGGGAAAAACAATGCAAAGGAGGAAAGTGAGGGAAAAAAGTTAAGCTTTGAATATAAGAAAGATTCTTTCATCTGAAAAACAAGCTGCTTTGAAAGAAGTACAGAAGATAAAGGAAAAATTTGAAAATTAAAAATATAATAGCTCCAGAAGGAAATAATCAGATAGCCAGAGTAGGGACAATTCTATAAGAATGTGAATCTTTATGAAAAGTGTATGAGGGAAGATTGGACTAGTGTATTATAAATAGACATAACAATTAATCACAGCAATATTCGTAATAGATATAAAGTAATCTGCATGTTCATCAGTAGATGCATAGATTAAGAAAATGCAGTATGTTTATTCAAACCTACAATGGGGTACTATTCAGCCTTCAGAAAGGAGGAAATCCTGCCATTTGCAGCAACATGAATGGTCCTTGAGGACATGATGCTAAGTGAAGTAAGCCAGCCAAATACAACTTTTCTTACTTATATGTAGATTCATAAATGTCAAATTCACAGAATCAGACAGTAAAATGGCGGTTGTAAGACCACCATTTTCTGTGTGTGGAGATTTTGTTAAAAATGTGACGTTTCAGTAGAATGTGTAAGTGCTAGACGTCTAATCTAGAGATCACATCATAGTGACTACAGCTAACAGTACATACTGACATGTTATTACATAGTAAATCTGAAGTGTTGTACTACACATGTACACACACACACACACACACACACACCCCAGTAGAAAAAGGGATAACTTTGAGAACGGTGAGGTGACACTTTGCTTGGCTGTAGCAATCACTTCACAGTGTACATGCTTTGTAAGGGGAGGATTAGCCAATTAAGCCATTGCCCTTGGCCCAAGAATAATTTTGTTTTAATCAGATGTACTTTTGATAGTGTATTTTTAGGTAGTATACAACTAATTATAAAATAAATATTTGAAAGTAAAGGAGAAGAAAGAGGTTTTACGTGGTCTTAATGAAAATTGATGTTTATTCTAGATTTTCTAGAATATTTTATTTCATTGTAAGTTAGGATAGTAGTATAATAATAAATTTTTTCTAAATAAAGTATTTCTACTAAATCTATGGCAGCATCTGTAATCTGTGCTCAATAGTCCTCATTTTGCACAGTTATTCTCTCAATTTGAATTCATACTTGCTGTCACTCTTGAGCCTTGATTATAAAGGAGAGAAAGTGCTCCTTTAAAAGGAAGTGACCTGAAATAGTCATATGTAAGGCTGATTTTCTCCTCTGACAAAGTCACTTCAGAGTACCATTTTTGTCTTTTCCTTTATTTTAATAACTACTTAGGAAATAGGCAAATCTCGGAGCCTTTTCTCACTACCACTGCTTTTCCCAGCGTTGAACATCAGATAGCTTGTCATCCAAAAAGGGGTTAGTGGCAGTAGATATTTGTAAAGCATCCACATACCAAAATACAGAATGACTTTTAATGTGAAGAAAGATACTCTCTCTGCTCTTTTGGATTGTTTCATCTTAAATTAGAGTGCTGAGAAGAGCAGCTAAGCAAGCCTGCTGATAGAGGATACTGAAATAAACACAAAAGCAATTATAACCTAAATCCTTAATATAACCTAAATTCTTAAATCCTACTTGCCCCTCTAGAATCTTCGTCAGCACCTAGAAGGTGTGATTCTTTGTCACTTGCAACCCACTATAAATTTGAACCAGCATACGCCCGCCCATTCATACACATGCTCATCCACCCTGTTTGTGAAATTTGAGGATATTGATTGAAAATCAGCCAAGGTAGAGTGGAAAGAGGCATGGTCCACAACGCGTACAATTCATTCAACGATGCATGCATTCATTCAACAGATATCACTTCAGTTTCTACCCTGAGACAGGTGTCTGCTAAGAGCATTACATGGAACATGTCAGCCCCTGCCTTCAGGGGCTCACGACTTTGTTGAAGGAGGAGGAAGAAATGCAACAAACCAGTTGAACAAGTAGATACAGATGGTGGTGAGTGCTGTGGAGGAGAAAGCAGAAAGAAGGGGCCACTTGGGAGGATAAGACTTCTCTGACCCATTCTGTGAGGAGAGAGGTGTGAGGACAGCAAAGAGGACAGCTCTGACACACACAGTGAGGCTAGTGATGCTGCGTGCAGTGCTGCCAAAGCCTGCGGCAGCCCGCATTCCCTACTGCTCTTGTTCCAACAGTGGAGAGTAACAGTCATGCTGAAGGATAATTTGGGGGATCTAATCAAGCAGCGTGTGTACAGTGCCTAGCTCATGTATGCTCTGGCCATCTTCGATGCATCTCTTTGTGTATTTCCACTCATGCTAGTATCTGTGCCTTTATGCTATCTGTTCCTTTGCATTGTCATGCGTTTTGAATGCAGAGGCTAGAGTAACTTCAAGCAAGTGATGTCCTGTGTTAAGCAATTTTAAAGATTACTGTAAACTACTTCTTGAGGAATGTACTCACCGTCACATGTCTTTTTTCATGTCTTACCATCCTTGATCCCCCCCCCCCAGAATCTTCTACTACAGAGGGTTTCACCTACAGGTGGCAGGTGCTTCGGCGGAATATGCCCTGTTTAGTGTAGGACCTGCTCCGTGTGTGTGCTTACACTGTCTACCTCTGGGAATTCGTGCACATGTAGTGACAATGGGGACAACCGCCTCTCATTCGCCTCTGACCCCTGACCTCACTCTCCAGCTCCCTTGTTTCCAGTTGAATTGGGTACCAGAGTTAAGACAGCTGAAAACTCTGCCTGAACAAATGATAGAAATTTAGTGTCAGAATGGGTGATTGCCCCCAGAGAAAGAGAAAAGGAGGAAACTGCTTCTCCAAGCACATGGCAGTATGCCCGAGAAACTTCAAAACAGAAAAGAAAAAAAACCAGTAAGTAAATCTAAAGGGTTTTCTGGGCCTCACTGTGAATTCTCTCCAACTCCTTCAAATTCAGTGAAGTCTTCTGTAAAAATAGAGCTTGGGGCAGGCATTGTAGCAAAGCAGATAAAGCCACCACTTGGGACACTCACCAGCCATGTAGGCATTAAGTTTCACTGCCTCTGTTTCCCATCCAGTTTCCTGCTAGTGTACCATAAGAGGCAGCTGATTTTTGATGGATCGAATACTTGGGACCCTGACATGTGGAAAATTCAAATGGAGTTCAGTGTTGCTGACTTCAACAGGCATTTGCAGGAGTGAACCAGTGAATGGATGATCTTTCTCTCTCTGTTCTCTTCTTCTTTCCTTCTCATAGCAAGCAACTATGTCAATAAATAGATGATCACTCTGCCCCTGAGTCTTGATGCATGGCTTATTTTTGGAACAACTAAAGAAAGGGGGTGAATTTCATTTTGTGGTAAACACCAGGGGAGAAGTAAATGGGTTTCTCTGTGACCTTATTCTCACAGATCCCTTCTGAAATGCCATGTAAATTCAGGCATCCTGGGAAAACTAAGCTGCTGTTACTGCTGTGGGTGGGGCCAGTCAGGCATGGGAAGGAAAACTCATCTTTGCCGAAAGCTAATTTATAGCACATTTGGATGTTTGGCTTTCAGTGGCCATTAACCTGAGCCTACTTCACTGGAGTAGCAGGCTGCTAATGAGGAATTGCGTTCCTGCAAGAAAAATTCTTGAGATTGTTGGAAAAGGAAAAAGGAAATCCTAGGCAATTGTTAGAACTGGCTGATGGGCCCTGTTCACCAGCCTGGCTGGATTTCCTTTAAATGTTGAGATGAAAGCCATTCTGCGTGGAGCTCTCAGCAGCGAGGATTTGGGAGGGTTTTGTTCTTGTTCTGTACCACTGCCAGGAACTATAATTAGCAAGTAGATGTGAAATGGAGATGTGGCTTTTGATTTTTTTAAAAATACTGCTCCTCCTCCAAAGCTCACTATCTGCCTTAGCTGAAGTGGACTTGAGTGGAGTGTGTGGACAGAGCGCTTCCACCAACCCTCAGGATAGTGCACCTGTTAATTTTTCATTTGACTGGAGTTTTAATAAAGGCCTTGGGCAGTTTGCCATTAGGTTCTCATTTTAATTTCTTTCACTCCTAGGAATCTTATGTGGAAAAAGTTCTAATTGATACATACTCACTTTGAATTCTTTCTCTTTTCCCACCCTTGGTAAATGTGTAGCACACTCCTAGGCAACTTGACATTTATTTTATAGAAAGGAATATTCTGTTAAGGAGATGGAGGAAATGATTGCTTAGAAAACCTAAGAGCCCTGTGACTTTCATGTATCCAAAAGGCCTTGTATTAAGAGAGCACTAGGGGCCCAGCATGATAGCCTAGCGGTTAAAGTCCTCACCTTGAATGCACCCATAGGGGCACTGGTTCTAATCCCAGTGGCCCTGCTTCCCATCCAGCTCCCCGCTTGTGGCCTGGGAAAGCAGTCAAGGACGGCCCAAAGCCTTGGGACCCTGAACCCATGTGGGAGACCTGAAAGAGGCTCCTGACTTCAAATTGGCTCAGCTCCAACCGTTGTGGCCACCTAGGGAGTAAATCAGTGGATGGAAGATCTTCCTCTCTGTCTCTCCTCCTCTCTGTATATCTGACTTTGCAATAAAAATAAATAAATCTTAAGAAAAAAGAGCACTAGTGACATGTGTGAGCACTTGCCTGGTGTAACACCACTGAGGCATGCTTTGCAAGCTTTGCTCTGCTTTGAGCCTTTCTCTAAATTGTCTTACAGGTTTTTTATTCAAGGGGCAGATGGACTGAGAAACTTAAACAGCTCTCCTCTCATCTATTGGTTCATTTCCCAAACGTTTGTGATCCTGGAACTCATTCCAGGTCTCGTGTGGGTTACATGGCCCTGACTACGTAAGCCATCCCTGCTGTTTCCCCGGGTACGTGATAGCTAGACTCTGGAGCCAGAGCTGGGAAGTGGACCCGAAATTCACTAGTGGGACACCAGCATCATCACTGACCACTTAACCACCAGACCAAATGTTGACACCCTGTCCCTCCTTCTTGATGAAGAACTGGTTTCTTTGCATGCTTGTTTTTCCCTTGATATAAATATGGATTTACATGGATTCCTCTGTATCTGCTGCTTCTCCTGAGCAAAGATGTGCTTTAGTATGGGCTAATCAATGGCAAAGCTAATGTGTCTATTCAATGTGTGTCAGCCAATCTTACACATACAACATTAGCTTAAATTGATGCGAGCATGAGGGATATTGGGTTTCACTTACCATTGTCTTATTGACATCTATAACTCTCAGGGCAGAATTTGGCAAAACTGAATTATAAACCATGGTCAGAGAGCAAGTTAGATTCAATCTAAAGGGTTGGAGAGGATTGAGAAGCCACGGACAATAGGGAAATGCACAACCATGGCCATCCTCAGAGAAATGAAAGTCAGGACCAAGATGAGCTTAGAAACCCAGTGACAGTGTGTGGACATGGCAGCAAGAAGGAAGCTGGTAAAGGCAGCCAGTGTTGGATTAGCATGATGCAGAACAGTTGGCGTGCCCTCTAGTGCAGGTGTGTGGAGGTCAGTACCTGCTGAGGGGCAGCCCTCTGCTTGCTTTGATCTTTGTGCCCCTGATCCCAGGTTTCATTATCCAATGTATGCAAAATTCCTTGTATTAAGAAAGCACTTAATAAACCAAGAATGAACAGGCTTGAAAAGAAAAAAAAAGACCAGTGTGTTTTGATGAGAATAAGTATGTTTTAAAATTTCTCATAAACCACTCTTTAATATTTTTTTCTACTCAATAAACCATGTTAGTTCTAGGAGGTTTTCTGGTTCGTTTTTGTTTTGTCTTTCAGGTTTGTATATTTATTTGAAAGAGTTACAGAGAGAGTGTGAGAGAGAGAGCTCTTTCATCTGGTTCATTTTCCAAAAGGCCGCAACAACCAGGGCTGGGTCAGGCTGAAGTCAGCAGCCAGGAACTCCAAGTGGGTCTCCCATAAGGGGCCCAAGCATTTGGCCCATCTTCCCTTACTGAATTGCATGTGAAACAGTCAGAAGTCATACGGGATGCCAGCATCCCAGGTGGTGGCTACACCTGTTAACACCAGCCCTGCAAAGCTTTATGATGTAATGACAAGTGACAGTTGTTTCCAAGTGCCACGTGTGACATTTCTTTGCCTAGGCTTCAGCTGTCCTCCGTACCCCCACTGTCAACCCCAGATCCGTGGTGAGAGACCTACTGATGTCCCTCGTTTTTGCTTTCTCCTTCTCAGACCTTCCTCAACAGTGCAGGTCCTAGGCAGTGTTTACAGAGGGTGATGGGGGTTAAGCCGAAATCCTCAAGGTGATTGTGTTTACACAGCAATGAAAAAAACACGGTGGTCCCATTCAGGGCCAGGTGGGACCGCCCACTCTGCATTTGGCTTTCCAGAATTTGCTTGGGATCTAAGAAGGCCTTTTGGCCCTTGTTGCCCTCTCCCCATTATCAACAGTTGTCCATGACAGCTTTTGAACCCCACAATCCATGCAACCTTTAATTGCAGATTGAGAGAGTCAAATAGCTTTTCATATGGCAGATTCCCCAAGTCGGTCTGGACCTGCTTTTTCATTGCCTCCAGGTCACAAAACCAGGAAGCAAATACTTACCACGGTAGGATGGCACTGCCTTATTATTTTGAGTGGGAGAACCCTGTGGATCTTTTCTGTGTTGTGGTCTTCATGCAGCAACAAGCTGCCTTCCCTGGGCAAGCGCATTCTTGCTTCCCACCATGGGGACCTCCCACAGCCCCCTTGCCACTGTTCTGACGCTCGGGTCCTGTTTCTATTTCTCTGTGGTTCCCCACAGCCTCATGGAACGGAGTCCTTTCCATCTCACTGTGAACATTTATACTTCATTATTTGCAGATGGGAAAAATACCCAAAGCGACAAACAGGGAAGGATTTTTTTACTTAATAAGGCTTTGGTTGCCTGCCTGGTTCTGAAATACATGCCCTGAGCTGCGACTGAATGAGGATGATGACAGAGTTTGAGGCTCTCCCTGGGACCTCCCTCTCATTGTGACATGTTTCCCTGCCTCCCTTTCCTGCACTCTCTTTGTCTTTCTGCTTCAGTCTGATTGAAGCCACTCTCCCCAGGCTGCCCGCTTGTCCTCCCGAGGGTCCTTGTGACTCTCACTTCAGTGCCAACTTACTCTTAATGCATTTACCACCTCTGACATAAGGTGTAGATTTTTGTGTGTGTGTGTGCCTTATGCTTCCCTCCCCCTATGCAACTCTCTTCACTAATGGCCAAGAGTGACAACTAGTGATTACAGAAATCTTGAAAATGTCACTGGGAACCCAGCAACCAGAGATACTTCATCAACACTAACATGTACATTCCAGATCAGGTGCCCAGATCTCCCCTCCCCCATTCCTTTTATCCTCACTTTGCTGGCCAAACCTGCATAACCTCTTGCTCTACTTCCTGACCTGGAGGTAAAGCTAAAATCCTCAACAAGCCAAGAGGAGCATGTGGGCTTGCTCAGTACTTTTGTGCTTCCCTCCTGAACATCAACTGTGTGATTTCTGCATCAGCCACAAAACCTTTTTCTGTGAACAAAGCTACAAAACACATAGGTGCTTCATAATGTGCTCAAAGAAAACATGTTCATTGGGCTTCCGTCACTTCCTGTTTCTCACATTCATTCTCTTTCTTCATGCATTCCATGGCTTTTGGCTTCTCACTTCGTTCACTTTTAAACTTGCTGCAGTGTGCAGCCAAGTTCAGTGTGGAGCTCAGGAAACAACGGATTCCATCAGACCTTCCGAGTCTGCTTGTTCTGCCAATCTTGAGACTCCAGCATCCTCCAGGGAGCAGGATTATGGTGATCAGAATAACTAGAGCCTACATTACACAAAGTTAACATATCCCAGTACAAGTCCAGTGTCTTAAAAGGTATGTGTGTCCGTTAGTGCAAGAACATTTCAAGAAGTTCAAAGAGGAGTAGGGCTGGTGTTGTGGTACCTCTGCCTGCAGCATCAGAACCCTATCTCTCATGGGCAGAGGTTTGCCTCCTGGCTGCTCCACTTCCAATCTAGCTAATGTGTTTGGGACAGCAATGGGAGATGGCTCAGGTACTTGCACCTCCCACCTCTACACCCACATAGGAGACCTGGAAGAAGCTCCTGGCACCTGGCTTTGGGCCTGGCTCAGTCCCAGTTGTGGTCATTTGGGGAGTGAATCAATAATGAAGTATGTGAGTGTCTGTGTGGGTGTGCGCGTGTATGTTTCTTTCTCTGTGACTGTGTCTTTCAAATAAATATGTATTTTTAAAAAGTGTTCATGGAAAATAAAATTTAAAATGTTTATATGGATAAAAAATTTTAAGTTCCTGCATTTTTTTCACAAGCATATTCTCTAAACTTTCTGAAGATTCCCGTGGGCAAAGTTTTGTTCTGTTCACATCTAGCATTTTAGAAAACGGAATAGATATATACCCCTCAGTGACATCTTCACATCTTACTACACACATTCATATTTCTTATGGAATTATATTTTTGCAAAAAGCTTTAGCGTCTTTTAGAAATAATATCTCAAAACCTCAGACGACTTTAAGTATCTCGTTTTACTTCCCAACTTTTTCTTTTAAGCAGCAGATGCTGTAGAACCTAAAGGGTGTTCCTTTTTGTGTGAATGGATCAGCCTGGGTGGGATATTTCTCTTCCTCTGTTTCCTTTCACCTATCAAGACAGACAGAAAGGAAGAAAGAAAGAGAAAACTAGAGGGAAAAAATAAACATGTTTGAATTTCGCCACCTGGTTATGGTTAGTTCTTTATTTTAAAAATCTCTTTCAAAATAGATCAAACATTACACTGTTAAAAACAATTTTCACTGTAGGTATTGAATATCATACTGTGCTTGTAGTAATAACTGATAGATATCTAGAATAATCTTCAATGTGGCCTGAGACTAAAGACCTGTCAATCACTGAGTTTAACTTTAAACACAGATGATTTGAATTCATGTTAGCAGCATGAGGAAGCCAAGAAGATGGACTAGTGCTGGCTGGAGTAAAGATGATAGGATTACCTCTGCTGTTTGTCTTCCTTGCTGGCTGTTTGAGTCACTAAATCAAGGCAAAGTTTATGAAAAGCCTGTGGCTGGGGTCTCCAACTCTTCATTCCTGCTGAGTTTTCCTATTATAAATCTGCTGTCAGAAATAAGTGCTTTACTTGTGACTTAATTCTATGCAGACGCAAACACCTTGGTTCAACACATTGGCCAGACACCCTTAACTGTCATGAGAGCCACAGAGATCTCATTAACTGAAGTTGTTAGCAAAGGAAGGGGGTTCCCAAGCTCTCTGGTTATCATTCATTCACTGCTCCAGCAATAGCTCTTTGGATGCTGAAAGAAAACATGAGCTCTGAGGTAGTGGCAGGGCTGGGACGTGCGAGCTGGAAGGGTACAAGGTGTTAGAGGTAAGGGCATGTAGGATTTGTAGATTCAAAAGTGTGATCCTTCTAGAATCAGACAATTCTATTTTAAGATATTTTCCATGATCTCTTTTCAAATCTCTGCTACTGTCACAATTAATTGGACTCATGCTGTCTAGTGTGAAAATGAAATACAAATGTAAATTCTGTTCCTTAGTTTCCAGAGGCCTCACCTCAAGAGCTCAATTGTTACATGGCTTCATGGCCACCAGATTGGACAGACGACCAGTCTTGTAGTCACTGAATGTTCTATGGGATGGTGCTAGGGTAGGCAGTGTTTGCAGAGCATGGTTTGAGTTTGGCCACTTGACACCTTTACACTAAAGAACTATTAAAAGAGTATAGGCCATGTGAGCTGAATGTTGAACTATAATCAAGTTTTTGTTGGTAATTTTCCAGGGATTTTTTTGCTGCCTTTAAAGTGTATTTAACTATCTAATTTGTCATGACTATGTGTCATGTGCTATGGTTCAAAATATCACGAGTAATGAAAGGAATAAAGAGTGACCACTCAGAAGTTGTTTGAGGGTTCATCATTATTTCAGCTCAAGGCATTTGTGCTGATTGTGATGAGCATCTGCGGTGATGGACATGTTGACCTGCTTGTTATCATCATTGCCTAGCTCATGTGGCATACCATAGCATCACATGTGGGATCTGTATTGTGGTATAGTATATGAAAGCTGCTTGCATCACCGACATCCCATTATCAGAGCCCTAGTTCCAGTCCTGAATATTCTGCTTCTTATCTAGCTCCCTGTTGATGCACCTGGAAGAGCTTTGACAGCCAAAGTGGTTTGGACCCGTACTATCCACATTGGAGAGTCAAAGTTCACGACTCCTAGTTTTGGCCTGGCCCAGCTTGGCCTATGATTGATTTATTTGAAAGGCAGTAGGACAGAGAGAGAGTCGGTGAGAAAGAGAGGTTGTCCATGTTCAAGTTCATTCCCCAAGTGAGCAGCTAGATCTGAGCCAGGCAGAAACCAGGAGCCAAGAACTCCATCCTGGTCTCCAACATGCCTGGTAAGGCATGGGCCATCCTCCACTGTGTCAGCGGGGCTATTGGATTAGAAATGGAGCAGCCAGGACATGAACTGCTATGCACATGGGCTGCCAGTGTTGCAGGCAACAGCCTTAACTACTACACCAGAACATGACGTGTAAAGAGTTTTCCTAAAATCAAACTGAATTCAAAGTATGGTGTTGCAGAAATCGATAGATGAGAAAGGAAGAGTGGGAAAGTATCATTACATTCTTAAAACTCTATATATGAGAAAAATCTGTATATATGAAATACATGGATTCCGTTATATAATCCATAAGTGCATTTTTAAAAATCAAACAATATGCCATATAATAAGACTTGACATTTTTTTCTCTTTTAAAAGCAATTTAAAAACTCAGTTGATAGGCCTGGCGTGATGGTTTAATAGCTAAATCCTCAACTTGGAAGTGCCAAGATTCCATATGGGTGCTGCTATTTCACGTCCCAGCTGCGTCACTTCCCATCTGACTTCCATCCTATGGCCTGGTAAAGCAGCATGGGATGGCTCAAAGCATTACAGCCTTGCACCTTGTGGGAGATCTGGAAAAAGCTCCTGTCTCCTGGCTTCGGATCAGCTCAGCTCCAGCCATTGCAGCTACTTGGGGAGTGAACCAGTGGATGGAAGATGTCTCTGTCTCTCCTTCTGTCCTTTCAATAAAAAATAAACAAATACTGAAAAACAGTTCAGTTGATGACAGAAATTTTTTAAAGTGAAGCAAACTTGCTCTTTATCACTGATAGTAAAAAAACAAAGATGTATTAAAAATTTTGCCTTTGGAAACACATGAAATAGCTCACCTTAAAAACTCAGACAGGACCAGCTTATATGAAGTAACAAAAGCTCAGTTCAGTAAAAATTTGCATTGAATTTATAATTATTTGATGTGGCTGTGAACACAGCCTACACTAGTTTCCTCATTCACTCTAAATGTGTGTTTGGATGTCAGTGCCAAGTGTTCTTTTCTATAAATCTAATTCTACTTTAGTGACAGCTTCTCTGCCTTGGGGACCTTGAACTGGAGCAGGAAGAATGGATGTGTGTTGTAGAGAGAAACATGGTGCTCAAGTATTACTCTGGACCAGATTTGGAAGACTTGAACTTGAGCCAAAAGAGTAGCTAGCATTTTGAGGGTATTTTAATGGAAGAATAAATGATTTCTCTGGGCTTGGGGGAGAGGTGTCACACCACAGTGTGACTGCCGATCTACAAGAAAATCCATCCTTAGCCTTGCTCCAGTTCCAAGTTTGTGCTCCTGGTCATGTGCTACATGTGCACATGAGACTCACAGGGATCACTGTCTGCAAGGCAACATGTATTGAATACTATGCAACATGAAGCACTCCTTTGCTAGCTTCCCTTAATAAACTTTGAGTACTCTGGGGAAGGAACTGGGTTTATCCCCCTTTCTTGTCTTGCTCAGCATTCATGGTAGATGTTTGTTAAGACACTTAACTGGCTAGTGGAACTCTAAGATGCAATTAAATATTTAAATTTAATATTCAGTTACATTAGATTAAATAATCAAAGTAAGAATTTAGTTCATTCAACGCAGTACCAAATCCCTGCTGTGACACGGCTGTCCTTTCTCTGTCTACAGAGAATCTTTATTCTGCATGATTGCTATTCCTTGACTCTAGAATGATGATATTACTTTGCATTAAAGACAATGCAATTAGCAAGCGACGATGAGATACTTTATAAAATCATCTAACATCTTCATTCCATGAAATACTATTACCAAAGATTAGAAGATGTTCATTGCAACTTTCTGTCAAACTTCTATGTGCCAAAGGAGGTTGTGGATTGCTGCTTAGAATTTCAAAATCAGGGGCATGTTGTAAAGCCTGGGCCTTTGGAATGTGAGTTTTAGGGCAAGTCTGTTTCCCACCTGACCAGCGCCTCCTTCCATTGTTGCCATAATATAACTGCCCCTACAGCCAATCTTTACCCCAAGTACGCACATTCTTCAGGGTCTTTCGCTTCAACTACTGCTGCCACAGCGTAGTGACTCAACATTTCCAAGTTGCTTATCCTCCAGAAGTTCCCAAGCCCAGATCTTGCTTAAGGATTCTTAATTTTTTTTGTAGGATTTTTTAATGTATTTGAAAATGAGAAAGAAAGAAAGAGAAAGAAAGAAAGAAGGAAGGAAGGAAGGAAGGAAGGAAGGAAGGAAGAAAAGAAAAGAAAAGAAAAGAAAAGAAAAGAAAAGAAAAGAAAAGAAAAGAAAAGAAAGAAACAGAGAGATTTTCCATCCACTGGTTCACTCCCCAAATGTCCACAATGGAAGGAACTGAGCTGAGCTGAAGTCTTCCTCTGGATCTCCCAGAGGATACATGGATACATGGACCCAGGCACTTGGGTCATCCTGCATTGTTTTACTGATACATTAGCAGGAAGTGGATCTGAAGTGGAGCTGTCCAGACTCGAACCAGCGCTCATATGGGATTCAAGTAACACAGGTGGTGGCTCTACCCACTATGTCACAACACCGGCCTCTCTCCTGAGGATTCTTGACTGAGGACCCACCTGTCTGAGGAAAGAGGAAAGTAGAGATTGTGGGATTAGGAAAAGGACTCCTGCAGCTGGCTTCCTATGTTAGGAGACAGAATTCAGGAGTTCACCTGAAGCAATCAAATGCCTTGCTGATCGTGGTGTTTGCATGAAAGGACACAGGCAGAGGAGAATCTGAAAGAGCTCAAGTTCTCCATCCTCAGGACCACAGAGCTCATCCTTCTGGCCTTGCTCTCTAAGCCGCATTTCAATCCATAGAAGTAGCATCCTTTACAAGAGCCTTTGCAGGGAGGAAGAAGTCTAGGCTGAGTGTTACTTGGTTT
Source organism: Ochotona princeps (assembly GCF_030435755.1). Taxonomy (NCBI): domain Eukaryota; kingdom Metazoa; phylum Chordata; class Mammalia; order Lagomorpha; family Ochotonidae; genus Ochotona; species Ochotona princeps. Next base: position 11,768,037 of record NC_080851.1, read on the forward strand.
ATCACAAGTATATCTTCTGAGACCAAGTGGATCTGCTCTACAACAGGCTGGGGGTTCTCAGCGTTTTCCTGACTAGGTCTTTACTCTCTGCAGCAGTTCTGTGTTTTACAGGATGGTCTGCAGCATCCCCGGTAGACACCTGCTCCATTGATCACTAGTACCACGGGGGAAATCTACAGATTTTTATGTAACACCATTTTCAGAAAGATCAAGTGACATTCTCCTAGGGATTTCTAGGACATTTTAATGAAGGAATGCAGACGATCTGCAGAGATAAAGGTGAAACCTACAGGGTTCTTTCATGTGGAGATCAACATAGTGAGGACATTTCTTGTGGATCCAAAGTGTCTAGTTTAGGTGACTCAGTGAAGAGTTTTCAGGCTTAAAGATAAGAGTAAACAGGAAGAAGATCATTTTGTGGAGCTGACTAATCAGGCTGCATGGTAGGGATATTAACACTTTTCATTTAACCTAAATTAAATGTGAATTTACATCCTGGTTTGATTATTCACCAGCTCTATGAACCTGCTTGACATCACACTTAACATTTTTATTTTATTTAATTCGAAGACAGAATGGCAGAGAGACAGGGAGAAAGAAATCTTGCAACCACTGGTTCACTCCCCAAATGACCACCGCAGTTAGGGCTAAACTGTTCTGAAGCAAGGAAATCAGATTTTATCCAGGTCTGCCATGTAGGTGACAAATTTAAATGCTTCTGCCATCTTCCACCATTTTTCTAGGGGCATTAGTAGGGGGCTGACCCAAAAGTGGCAGTATTTGAACTTCAATTCAAACATATGGGATGGCAGTATCACAGGTGGTAGATAACTTGGGTTACAGATTCAATCACTTAATTTTTAAGACCTATTCCTTTCTATTGGAAAGGCAAATTTACAGAGAGAATGAGAGACAGAGATAAAAATTTTCCATATGCTGGTTCACTCCCCAAGTGGCCTCAATGGCCAGAGCTGTGCCAATCCAAATAGAGGAGCCACATGAATGCAAGGTCCCAAGGCTTTGGGCCATCCTTGACTGTTTCCCGGCCACAAGCAGGGAGCTGGATGGGAAATGGAGCAGCTGAGACACAAAATGGCACGAAATGGGATCCTGGCACTTGCAAGGTGAGAACTTGGTTGCTAGGCTACCATGCCAGGCTCACTTTTTTTTTTTAAGACTTGACCACCTCACTTGTTAAATGGTGCTAATAATTGTACTTGGTTGATAGATTTTATAATAATTAAACAAAATAATCATTGAGAAGAAGTATGCCTAGCACTTATTAAGTGCTAAGTAAGCATTAGCCCTACTAGGAACAATGTCCCTCTGGCATTGTGCAGTACAGCATTCTGGAGCCAAGGAAGCAAGCTGCAGCGCTGGACATGCTAACCACGTCAGAGTTCTGCCTATTTGGAGCAGTTAAATGTATATTCAATAGTTGGAGTGTGAAGTATACTAAAAGGAGTGGTCAAAGACAAGGCTAAGAAAGTAGGCAAAAAAATAGCTCATAGGAGATCTCAAGTAGCAAGCCTTTATGCTGAATGAAGAATGAGGAAATGCTGGGGTTTTAAACAAGGAGATGGAGTGGCCCCATTTTCACTTTAGAATTAGCACTGTAATACAAAGGGATGAACAAAAGCCAAAAGAAGTGGGTACAGAGGAGGATTCTTTCTTTTTCTTTTCCTCCTAAATGTATAGAAAAGTTAACTTGCCACCTTAATTTCCTTGCTTCTAAATAAAGAAGTAAATCTGTGATAGAAACGTGAGGGTTTTGCAAGAATACTTCCATGCAAAATTGGCATACACCCTCTCCTAGTTGCTTCCTACAGTTGCAGATAATGTGGATCCAGACTTCTTACAAGGTCAATAGTTGACATTGTGCGAAGAAGGGAAGGAAGTGCCTCTGCAGATGGATCCAAGCAGCAGAGCCCAAGGGAGTGCAGTAGGCTCCCATCCAAACATTAAACCCTCTTCAGCATCGTCTAGACCTGCTGGAGTGTTTGGTCTAATTAGCCTGTCCGAAAATGAATCTCGGGATTTTTAATGGAGCAGAGTTGTGCTTGCAAACATTTCTTTGCCAGCCATGGGCTCTGGAAGTGAGGGTTAGATGGCCTGCAGTGGCTTGGCTGGATGCCATGTGGGTGCTTAAATAACTCTGTAATCTAATGACTTCATTCCAATGGTTAAAAAAAGAAAGAAAGAAAAGAAAAGAAAGAAATGGATGCACAACTGAGGTAGCAGTAATCTTGACAGACGAGGTTTACTGAGAGCATGTCAGGTAATCCTCTGCCGAGACGCATTTCTGCCTCAAGAATGATTAGAACGGGGCTTTGCACCGTCAGTGGACAGTCTCGCTGCTACAGCTTTGAGAGTAGATGGAGAGCAGAGAGTCAGCAGGTCTCAGTTCCAGAATACCTCTGCCTTCAACCAATGCTGTGTGCTCAGGAGGCCTTGAGCTCCGTGGCTGGCAACTACTGATCCAGGATGAAGCACAAAGATGAGGAGGAGGGGAAAAAAGAAAATAATAATAATTTTCACTTACCTGGTTCTTAGTGTAATTTTCTGAGAGTCATGCTGTGTGGTTTAAGCACTTTCTCCTTACATCTCACAATACTTCTGGAGCTGTCTCCATGGATTTTTTTCAGCTGTGTGTTTTCATTGTTGTGCATTTATGTGAAAACACTCAGAATAATATGGAATGACGGAAAATGAAAATGAAACCTCCTTATACAGTGGTAGGTAATTTTTATATATATTTGTCTTTATTTGAATGAGAGAGACAGCAGACTGACTTCTATCCCTTGCTTCACTCCCCACAAATTAACAACAGCCTGGCCTGGGTCAGGGTGAACCCAGTAGCCTGGAACTCAATCCAGGTCTCCCGTGTGGATGACAACAAACCAAGTACCTAGGGTATCACCTGCTACCTCCCAGAGTGCACATGAGCCCAGCAGCTGAAATAGGCAGGCAGAACGGGGATTGAACTCAGGCATTCTAGCATGGAATGTGGCACCCTAAGAGACATCTTAAATGGCTGTGCCCCTGAAGGAAACATTTTGAAACCTTAAGTTTGTTCCAAAGTAGCCAAAGGTAGTGATGGAGGTTGGTGTATCCAATAAGAAAAAAATTATTTTGGTCAAGTGCCCTTAGAACAAATCCTTGGCAGTGGTGGTTCTGTTGTTTGTTGGCCCATTGGCTCCACTCTGACTGAGACTGAAGCTGCTGCATGTCCAGTACAGTCATGTCTGGGATCCACAGAAAATTAATTCTAAGATTCAGTTAAATGCATGAATGGTCTGACACTTTACATATGTCTAAGTTATAACTTAAAGATAGAGTCCCATAAACTTAAAATTATCTCAGTTACTTGCAACACCTAATATAAATGCTATATAAACAGTAGTTATATTGTTTAGTGAAAAACGACAAGGCAAAAAAAACTGCTCGTGTTCCGTGGAGATATATGATTTTTCCCCCAACTGTTTTAGTCTGTGGTTGAATCCAGAGAATGTAGAGATTCAAGTATATTTGGCTCTCAGATACTTACTTTAAATGTGCTTGCTGACTTACTTTAACTACTCCATCAAAACTCAAGGCTTCAAACTGATTTCCAAGCTGTAACTTCTTGGTGCTACCATTTTCCTCCCTGGCTACCTTTCCACATGGTTTTCCTTTCCCATGTCTTTGAGTGTGTGCTCATACTCTTCTGGTTGAACATGTAGGAGAGGCCTTTTGAGACATTGGACTGAGTGCTCCCCACTTGTAATACAGAAACAAGTCCTGATGAACTCGTCATAATTGCAAACTATTATATGTTAAAGAATGTATTTAGCATACCTCACTTACATCCTAGACTTCTTAGCAACACAGTGCACTGCACCATATTGATATTTCCCCTCGTGATTACATGGTTGATGGGGAGCTGCAGTTCACCGCTGATGCTGCCCATAGAAAGGATTGTAATATGTATCACTCCCCCAAGAAAAGATCATGATTCAACATTTGAATTGTGCTTAACATTGAATAGGTATCACTTTCTCACAGTTTTAGAGTAAAGCAAAAATCATGTAAGTTAGAACCTAGACTGTACTTAACTTAATGATCTATGTTTGTGGTGTGATGGGAGGGAGCCCAGAGCATCTTCCTTTGGTGCTGCAGCTGGTAACACCCCCATCCACTGCTCTTCTTGCTCTTTTGTGTCCTTTAAAAAGTCAGTCCTATCACAGACTGTGCCAAGCTTTCTATCCGAATGTCTGTCCAAATGACCCATACCTTATGAGCATCTCCAGTCTCCACGAGCCATAGCTGTCTCACACAATGTGAGCCCTATTTCATATTCTGTACTCATCTTCAAATCCTACAACAACCCAGTAGATATTCCATGGGTCTTTCTAGCCTTTTGTTTCTATGACAAATAGAAGTAGAATATTTTTTTGCTTTTGCATTGTGTCACATTCTTCCTACCATGCACATTTTTGTGTCTGTGTGGGCTATTGGACAGAAAGAAGCTATAATTATTATTACAATTATCTCACTTAATAACTAACACCTTATAGCCCTTTGCTACTGACAAAGCAGCTCTATATCCATGATCCCATTGTTTCATACAACTCTATTATGCAAGAGGCTCAGGCATTAGCTTTCTTGATTTGCCAATGGAATTTAAGTTTTAAAGAGACTAGGGAATCTTTTAAATCTTGTATAACAAAGGCAATCCATAAAATCATGTTTTCCCTGTTCTATCTCAAGGGAGGCAGGGTGGAAGTAGAGGAGAATATGTAGATATTTTATTACTGGAAAGTTTCTGATGAAAAAAACTGCCCTCATGGGTCATGGCACTACTAATTACCTAGAGATCCTTGCAAGAGTCTCTTGAAATTAGCTGAAGCAAGGTTGATTTCCAATGCTGCTTCTGAACGGTGCTGAAGTGGCTCAGCAGGAAATATGTATGACCTTACTTACTGTGGTGTCTGTCCTGAAATTAATGACCTCTACTGATATTTGCCATTCACTCTTCTCACTTTTTCTTTTCTACATTTTCATCCATGCTCTTTGTCTTCTTAGAATGATGCTCTGCATTCTCATCTCTACCACCTTGCATGGACTTCGTCATCTCAAAATCCAGCTCAAATTCAATGGCATAAAAACTCCACATGCTTCTTCCCTTTTCTCCTTTCCACAAGCTGTCCCAGCCTTACTGAATTTCCATCACACATCTCCAGGCTTTGTTTGTTCTGGTGTAGGTATTTACATGTAGTTATCACGCTTCTGCCCAAATACCAACTCTTCAAGTTTGAGCATCTTTCTTGATTCACTTCTGTGGTCTCAGTAAAGCTTAACCTCTGCCTTGAACTCTCTAAGGAATAGAAGTCCAATTACAATTAATAGAAGATTTATTAAAGAGGACTGTTTAGGTTGGGTAAGGATACCCAGAATGAAGCTTAAATAGAATAGAAAAAAATCCTAACTGCATGCTCTAACCGCTGAACTATTATTTCCCTTCCAAATAGGACAATACTGGTCATGATCTTTGTTGCTGTGCTTTGATTGTCATGCTCACATGGAGTATTTGAAGTGAAATCTCTTCCAGTGCCACTGAACTGTTCATCTCTTAGGAGGGATATTCTGTAGAAGGCTAGGAAGGCTCTGGTTAAGTACTGCTCCAATTTTCCTATAAAGATTTAGATTCTTTTTACCAACCTGGTGTTTCGACAGCTTGAAAAATGAAAGAAAGAACCATGTCTGTCTAGACTGACCAGAAAGTAAAAACAAGGGGGCACTTTGAAATCTGTGAATCTGACCACAACTGAGAGTTGTACTTAGTCCAAGTAACTGGAAAATCAGTTTCTTGGATTAAATAAATGCTTCCCTTAAGACTCTCAAACTGCCAGCTTTCTTCTTTTATAATTAATAGAAAATTATTACATTGACAGACAAGGGACTTCATATTTGAGCCAATGGGAAAACTTGACATTAAAACCAAGGGAAATAATTCAGCCCTAAATAAAGTTGTTAATGCCAGGATAAAAGCAAACAAATCTGTTAATGATCTTCCTTGAGAATCAGACTGTAATGAATTTTCATGCATTCCCAGATGGAAAGCATGTCAGTGTCTCTGAGCTGTTTATTTCATGCTAGAAAAAGAAAATATGAAATGGAAAACACTCTGAATTCTACCTTCTCAAAAATTAGAATGCTAAAGAGGCAGATACATCTCACTTATAGAAAATAGATCTACAAGACTGGACACCAATAAAGTGGGAGGTCCTGCCTCCCGTCACAGGGACTGCCATTGCTCTGTTGGCTTATTAGGTGGTTTGACTGAAGCAGAGAAGAGACATGCTCTCTGTTGAAGCAGAATCAACCTGTGCATCCTCAGAGATGGTTGAATTTACCCATGACTGGAGACGACAAGAAACTGGAAGAAGACCTACAGCAGGTCTCCACATGTATAGTGAAGTAGCCCACCTACCAAGCTGGAATTCTGACCAAATGTAAGGTAGACAAAGAGAAATGGGGTGTCCATTGTATGGAATATGGCTGGTAGCCTTGTTTTCAATGATGCCACAAGGCAACCTTGTTTTTCAAAGGAGACAGCAGTCTGCAGGACCTTTTCTTCCCATGAAATAGGCATCTTCTCAACTCCAAGCCCATAAGCATCTCAATCCTCCACAGCCTCTCTTGAGCAGCATGGTGCCAGTGGAATTTGTAGTCTCAAGAACTTAAATTCCAAAGCCTGCCTTTGTGGTTTAGCAGCTGTATGACGTACTGAACCTTCTTGAGCCTTACTTTTGTCATCAGTAATAGTAAAATATGCCTTGCATGTATAGTGTTTAACATATCTCCCTTATGCAAGGAGGATGTGTTTTCAATAGCAGAAGAAACTGGGGCACTAGTGTTACTTCAGTAATCCAAGAAGGTTCCTTCTGAATTGTAGGAGGAGGATTTGGACCCAAGCAGTATGGAAATGGACTTACCCATTCAACACTGTACCTTTTAAGATGGTGTACATATTGAAACAGATTATATAGAGGAAATATGAAGTAGGTGCTCAATACTTATTTGATCTTGACCATGTATAGATTTTGGTGAAATACCAAAATAGCCAAAAATCCGAGAAGCAAGTGAAATACCAATACAGAGATCACTTGTCACAGAAAAAGTTTGTTGACTTTTATACGTAAAGTCTAGGTCTTAGATACTACAGGAAATGCCAATTAGCTTCAGCTGTTTCTCAATTTTGGTTCCTATCTCTTGGTCATGACTTCGCTATATCTTTTTTCCTATACTTCCTGTGATGGATCACGCAGCCTCCATTTTACCTTAATGTACTAACCAGTCCAATAAAGGGCAGGGATTCACTTTCCTAATGGCCTGTCCCAGTTTAGACAGAACAGTCATCCAATCCAAAAGAAAAGAAAAGTCCACTTCGGCAAGGGTTGCCCATCTTGAATTTCCAAGGAAAAAATCTTACTCTAAAGGAGCAGAAGTGACCAGTTTCCTGCTGGGCACATTGACTTTAGGTCGTAGTGTACCCAGATGGTCTTCATTCACACCTACCATCTGAGCGAGAGAGAGATAGTGAGTGAACCTTATCTGCTAGTTCACCTTCCCAAATTCCTACAGCAGCAAAAGCTGAGTTTGGCACCCAATCCAGGAACCAGGAATAACATCCAGGTCTTCCATGTGGATGTTGGGAGTCCAATTACTTGAGCTGTTACTGCTGCCTCCCGGGGCATGCACTGACAGAAAGCTGGAGCCAAGACTCAGAGCAGGGAACAGCACCCAGGTCCTCTGAAGAGGGGTGAGTGCCTTCCTTCACTGGCAGGCTAAATGCCTATCCCATAGCTTACTTAGGAGTTGTACCTCCATACTTAGACACATCTCATGTTGTAGTTAATTACACAGTGTAGTAGCAGAACAGCAACAACAAAAATACTGAGATTTAGTTCTCCTGAACCATCGCCTCAGACACAAGTCTTTCCCTAAGATGTAAGAAATATTTTTCTCAGTGCACACAGTGAGAAGGGGTATGTCCACCAAAGAATAGAGGGACTGTTAATTCAAGATGTGGGGTGGTAGATTCTGGGTGGCCGAACCCACAAATGTCAATTACAGTTCCCCTTTCCTCTTTAAGCTGTGTGGTACGATTTCACAGTAAACCAGAAGAGTTTGGGAGGTGGAAAAACACAGGTTTGGTTCTTGGCTTCATTGCTTCCTCTAGTTCCTTGACCTTAGTAAGATTGCCTTCACTTTCTAAGTCCCAGTTTCCTTGGGTATAGAAAAAGCTGATCACATCTACCTCAGTGAGTTATTACGAGGATTCAATGAACTGATGGACATAAAATACCACAAAACTGGGCAGCCAGGATTCAGTAAGTAAATGCTATTGTTTCCTTGTGGCATTGATAGTAGATCTGAACCGAGTATAAGTGGTCAGTTAATACCTACCAGCCAGTGGCCAAGACAGGAAACACAGCCACGGAAAGCAGCATGACCCTCACAGTGAGTGTAGCGAGGTTTTGGTGATTTCAGGCAAGAGTTGTTCTCCATGATCATTAGACCCGGTGAAGTTCAGAAAAAGAAACATTAATATTTGAAAGTTTAGTGAAGAGACAATCCAGCTGAAATAGAGGAGAAACCACCAAGAAAAATGCCCTTCTTAGAACTGGGAAAATCAGAGATCACTGAAATGCAGAAGTCAAAAACATTTGATCAACATCCATTTAGGGGCATAGAGATATAAATAGTTAATGGATCCTACTCCAAGAATTTCGGCAACTGGTAAAGAGAACAGTTCATATATATAGAGAGAGAGGCATGTCCTACTTATAATTAATGTGAGTTCAATAGATGGAAAATGATAAACATCACAATATTTAAAAATAACTTTGACGGGATAAAGAAATTGTATGAGGTGCTCAGCTGAAGTGCGCTTAAGGGTGGGAGACAGGAGAAATCCCTTCCCGTAGGCACAGGAGGGAAGATTTGGGTCTCTGCAGGCTATCAGAATTAACTCTGAAGTTGTAGCTAGATTTCTAATATATATCTTCATTTTATTGGAAAGAGGGAGAGAAGGAGGAAAGAGAGAGGAGGAAAGGGCAGCAGGGCGGAAGAGAGGAAGAGAAAGGGAAAGAGAACGAATGGTTTCAGTCCTCTCAGTCCCGCCCAAGTCCACAACAGGCAGAGCGGTACCATGCTGAACCAGGAGCCTGGGACTCCATCCCGATCTTGCACGTGGGTGGCATGGACCCAAGCGCTTGAGCTCTCTATCACTGCTTCCAGGGTGTGCAGTAGCAGGAAGCAGAATTCAAAGTGGAGGCACAGACATTTGAATCGGCACTCTCTGAGTTGCAGGCACCCAGGGCAGCGTCCAAACAGCTGCCCCAGTGTAGTTGGAGAAGACAAACTATTTGAGGCCTTGAAAACCCCAAGTTCAATACTACTTTTGTGCTCCCTACCCCACTATTTTAGATACACCCCCGTTGGTGTCCTCAGACCTCACTTCCTTGAGTCTTTTCAAACACCCCTCTCAGTTAGGACCTCTCTTGCTCCCTGTGTACAGTCAGGGCACATCATTTCTCACTTTTTTGTTTTTGTCTTTAGCCTCTGTGAGTCTCTAACTTCCTGCATACTTGGTAAATTTTGCATAGTATCTATCTCCATTACATCGCCGAGTCCATGATGACAGGACATTTTACCTGTTTTGTTTTCAACATCTAAAACTGCCTTGCTTATAGCAGGTGCTCACATTTTTAAAAGAGGACTTCTGATGGGTGAGGTGTGTGAACTTGAGCAACAAACATATTGGTGCAGTAACTGAAGGGGTGTGTGAGTGAGTGAGAGAGAGAGAGAGAGAGAGAGAGAGGTAGAACAAGAGCATAGAAGAAATTTAGATAGGAAGAATGTATTGAAATCAGACATTAGATAACTTGAAGACTAGGCCAAGATACTCAATTTTTATTCTACATATCATGGAAGCTATTAAAGATTTCCATGGTGAAACTGACGTGAAAAGAGTTCTATCTCAAGAAGACTGGTCTGATGGTGTTGTTTGTGCCAAGGGTGAGCAGAAAGAGGCGAAAGGTAGGAGCACCAGCTAGGCAGGCATGACAGTGAAACACATTAAAGGCTTGTAGCCTCAACCAAAGAGCAGGAGGTGGGAACTGAGAGGAGAGAGGGGAGCTTGCAAAGAGAAGGAATCAGTAAGACTTGAGCCTGTTGGGGAAGAGTGCTGGCGAGGTAATGGAGCAGTCTGTACATACAGTGATGGGTGGGAAACTGACGGTTCTTAGAGATGACATTTGCTTTCTCCTTAGGAACACTTTATGAGGAAAAAGTCATGTTTCTAAACAGTTTGTGTTTGTTTTCTACTTTACTAACCTAACCTGGTAACCACCCGGGTATTGGAGAACTTAAGGACTGCCTTTTTGTGAGACCTGCCTGCCAGTTACTGCTGCAAGTGAGGTCTTAAGATTCCTGTTTTCCTTCTCATCTGCAAGGTTTCCATTATGAGAAACTACAGAACTGATCAAAGATTGGCCAGCAAGATTGGCAAAAAGAAGGTGTAGATAACCAGCAAAATTTCAGTCTGGAAAAGAAAGCTCAAAGTCCCTTATGCTCTTCAGTCTGAGCAATCAAGACTTGTGTTTTTTAAGTGTTGGGAGTTTACTTCTGTGTGTGTGTGTGTGTGTGTGTGTGTGTGTGTGTAACGGGACTGCCAAGGATGACCACACAGACTGTGTCTATAGGAATTAGGAAGACCTCATTCACAGAGTATAGTAGCCACACTGCTTTCTGAAGTTGGCCAGTGGTATTGTTGGCTCGTGGAAATGCTGAACTGAGGCCTGGCTTGAATCATGAATCTATTCATTGAGCGTATCTCATCTTCCATCTCCCATAAAAACTACAGTTGCCACTTAAGATGAACCGTATAAATATCTGTGATCTATGTGGGTGAATTAGTTCATCCAGCTAGCCCCTGTAGGGTCCACGACTGGCTGAAACACGTGGAATCTGTGTGTCTGAAACATATGAAAGACTAAAGGTTGGGCAGCGTGGAGTGGGGTGGGTTATGACGGCATGCTTGGCCTGTTCTAGGCACCGTCGAGTCAGGAGTTGCTCTGCCATGAGAATGAAGGTGAAGTAAGAGGGTGATGGCTCAGAGATGCTGAGCTAATCTGGGAATCAGGGAGCTACTGGAAGCTTTCGCGGAGCAAGCAAGCCTTCCTATCCCCACACATTTGATGTTATCCAGGCTCGCACCTAAGTATCCCTGAGAAGTCGTCTCTCTGCACTCTCCTTCCAGCCCAGCTGAGCAGTCCACGCTGGTGCAAATCAGCACACACTTAGACACAAGTATTGTATATTAGCACACTTGCAAGTTTCAGAAAGAACTGCTAAAAGAAAAAAAAGTGCTGCTCTCAGGCTGCCCCTCTCGTTTTGAATATTTTCTTTCATTTCCTCCCATTTGCAGTGCCTTGGGTGACATTCCATGAGGAAGTCAAGTTTCCAAGTACTGTCATGTTAGAGCCTTAAAGAGAGAACTGATGTGGCCTGGAGTGTTAACAGGAGTGCTCTGTATGATGAGAAATGTATGTTTTCTTTACTCCAGCCAGACTTTTCTAGATCAGAAAGGGAAGGTTTTTAAAATATTAGCATGTAGTATATTTAACAAAGTGCTTACTGAAAATCCCACAAAATCTGTCTCCCCTGCATGTTTTTCAAGCACGGAGGCATCCACCTTGGTTTGTGCAAGCACTCACCGGTGCCTCTTATACTTTATTTTGGCTCCTGTGACATAGATTGGGAAGGTGACTGCTTTGGGCTCCCAGTAAAGTTGGCAAGCCTCACACAGTAGCTGGTCCAAGGATAAGGTGACTTGAGTGAGTCCTGTGCGAGAGCCTCCACATGTCTAAAGCTGCAGTCCGATTCATCACAGCCACTGGTGACTGGGTCAGGCAAGGCCAGATTCTCATGTGGGTTGCTCGCTGCAGCTGTCTTCTAGGTGGCGGCTGATTTCAGCCTTACTCTCTCCCCTGGCAGCCACATTACAGCCTCTACTGTTTTCATCATTCAACATCAGGCCTCCCTGGGAGTGATTCTCAGAATCTGCACAAAGGACTGGCTAGGAAAGAAACCAATGTGGCTTTAAAAAGCCCTATTTAGCATTCCCCTTGCCTTGGATTTATGTTGATTAAAAGTGGGATAACGGGCCCAGTGCTGTAGCCTAGTGGCTAAAGTCCTCGCCTTGCAATTGCTGGAATCCCATATGGGCACCGGTTCATGTCCCAGCTGCTCCACTTTCCAGCCAGCTTCCTGCTTGTGGCCTGGGAAAGCAGTAGAGAATGGCTCAAAGCCTTGGAACCCTGCACCCATATGGGAGACCCGGAAGAAGCTCCTGGCCCCTAGCTTTAGATTGGCTCAACTCCAGCTGCTGCAACCACTTAGGGAGTGAACCACCACACAGAATACCTTCCTATCTCTCCTTCCATCTAAATCCACCTTACCAGTTAAAAAAAAAAAGTTAAAGTGGCATAATCATTTCTAAGAGAAAGTCCAAACCCATTATGTTATCTAAGATCTTGCATAGGGGCCAGAGTTGTGGCATAGCTGGTCACACTGCTGTTTGCAGTGTGGAACTTCCATATCCAAACGCTGGGTTCAAGCCCCAGCTGCTCCACCTCCAATTCAGCTTTCTGCTAATGTTCTTGGGAAGGGAATAAAGATGACTCGAGTGCTTGGACCCCTGCACCTGCATGGGAAACTTGGATGGAATTCCCAGCTCTTGGCATTTAAGGAGTAGACCAGTAGATGGAAGATGTTCGTTCTCCCTCCCTCCCTCCCTCCCTCCCTCCCTCCCTCCCTCCCTCCCTCCCTCTCTCCCTCCCTCCCTCCCTCTCTCCTTCCTTCCTCTGTCTGATGCGCATGATGCAACATTAAATTAGAGAATGTAGTCCATGGGGCGAATGCAGCCGAAGGTCAGAGTTGTGCTTTGACCCTGTTCAGCATGAGGCACCTGTGGGACCCTCGGGGTGATGGTCCAGCCCAGAGTCTGCAGCCTGGAGGACTGTCTGGGCTGGAGACATCAGAAAGCCCCACCTCCAAAAAGACCAACATGAAAACTCCCAAAGTTCATGAAAATTGAATTAATAGTATTTTTGAAAGATTTATTTTTATTTTTATTGGAAAGGCAGAGTTATAGGGAGAGAAAGAACTTGTTCACTCCCCAAATAGCCACAATGGCCATAGCTGAGCCAATCCAAACCCACGAGCCAGGAGCTTTCTCTGGGTCTCCTACATGGTTGCAGGAGCTCACGGGTTTGGGCTAGCCTCTGCTGCTTTCCCGAGTCATAAACGAACAGCTGGATGAGAAGTGGAGCAGTTGGGGCTAGAAACAGCTCCTATATGGGATGCCAGCATCACAGGCCAAGGTTTCAGTGTGCTACACCACTGTGCCAAACCTGAATTAACAGTAACTTAACAAACCATTGGGATGTGGCTTGAAACACCTGCATCCCTTATTTGAGTCCCTAGATTCAAGTCCCAGCTTTGTTCCCAATCCATTATCTTTCTGATAACGCATGCCCTAGCGGAGCCGGTGGTAAAGGCTGGGGTATGTGGGTTCCTGCTGTCCACATGGGAGACCCTCATTTTGTCCCCAGCTCCTGATTTCAGCGCGGTCTAGTCCCAGCTGTTGTATGCATTTGGGGGATGAACCAATAGACTGAAAATGTGTCCCTTCCTTCTTCCCTCCCTTTCTCTTCCCCCTCCCTCTCCCAAATTAATTAAAAAAATTATTTTTGAACAAGACATTTGTACATCCTACTGTCATTGCCATGGGCAGTTCAAGGTCACAAGAGAATTGCTTTGTGTCTCCCCCTTGGGGAGCAACAAAATAGCTTTGAGATCCTGAAGACAGGAAGCAGATTGAGTCCCTGGCTCCCTGCCTCCATTCTCCATTGACCCTGCCATTTTCCAGAAGTGGCAGGTGTGGGAGTCACAGGACCGTGCTGCAAAGTCAGCACACAGCAGCACGGACTTTGAGGTGGAACTGAGACCCTCATAGACCCGAAAAGGACTCAGGAGAGCGAGAACCCAGTGACCTTATGTAACACAAGCCTCTCTCTTCACAGAGGGCCCGCCCTGTGCTGCTCTGAGCCCTGGTTGCAAGCAGCAGGCACCACCTCCCTTGGGTCTTACTGGAAGGAAGTCTGGTGCTGACACAAGCTCGAGTGGGATTTACTGGAAGGAAATCTGTTGCTTTCAGAATCAGTAGGAGCAGAGGAACAGGCTTGGGAAAGGCAGGAACCCAGGGGAGCTCAGGCCCTGGACCTCAGGAGTAATCCGGTCTAGATATTGGTCACCACTGCTTCTACTGCATATTGCTAAAAGGAGCCCCTTTGCCCGGCATGCTCCAAAGACACAGCCTCCATTTAGAGCATCCAGTGTGACTGCCTAGATCCTGCCTGCATCCTTGTCACCAAGAGCTGACAGGAAAATGAGGATGTAGCAAGTAGTTATAAATATATATTTGCTAGAAAGGACACTATCCCCACATAAAAAAGCAGTTTGCTGTTATGTGGCCCATCAATGACGAGTGTATCGGCAACGAGAGAACTTGGGCACATCTCATTGGCCCCCATGTCTGCCTTCTGAACCGTGGGCCCAAAGAGGAACCTAACCCTTGGGGAGCTCCTGCACAGGGGCCAGGCTGGTGCAAAGTGTGTTTTGTGTGATGGCTGCATAGCATGCGATTATTCACTCTCAGACCTTGAGGAAGTGTTGGGGAAAGAGGACAGTGGTTGCACGAGACTTTTTTTCCAACCAGGGGAAATTAATGCAGTAACTGGAGACGGCAGAATACGGGTGCTAAATAAAATAATGTCTAAAAGATGCCATTGTTTGAAATTAGCCCCTTGGACTGACAGGTAATTAACTTCTTCCACTGGTTTAATTTCTTGTGTGGACTGGTATACAGGAAATCATACATGGGTGGTAAGTTTTTTTCCTCCCCTCCAATCTCAGAGGAAATGTAACCGGGTATGAACTGGTGGCACAACTCATATAGCAGTGGTCTGTAGAGGGCCTACATAAATCCTTTTCTTTAAAGTTATTTAACTGTTTTGAAAATGGTTTCACCAGAAGCAATTCCAGTGGCACAGAAAGGAAACCAGGGTCTAAAAGAAAAATATGCTGTCTTTGCTGAGCAAGGCAAACATATCAGTATGCAGAGAAGTAGACCAGTCTCTTGTGCTTTGCCCTCAACAAATCCCCTGGAACACTTCCTTCATGTCTTTCAAAGGCTGATAGACGAAGAATTCTGTGGCCACTCAAAATTAATTCCTACAGCTGGCTTGTAACCACTTACACAAAGGCCAGGTTCCTTTAAAAAAAAAAAATCTCTCCATAAGCCACCATCTCCTTGTGAGAGTCTGCACATACTGTAAACACAGTAAGAATCTGTTGTTGTTTAGAAAAAAAGGTATATCAAAAATGTACTCTCTAGCTAAGAATTTTCTATTGAAAGAATTGGTTAACCTGCTATTTTGTCCACCTACTTTTATACATAAACTAACACGTTCTATCACAATTTTTTTAATAACCAAGTCCTTCATAGAATAATATTTTTCTAGTAAGGTGTTAGTGAATTTCTGTCATGATATTTTGATTACTCTCCCAAGCATTAATGTTTAAAGACTTAATATTTGGAAAAGATGAGAACTTGATGTTATTTAAAACTTACAAGGTCAAAATCATTTGCCAAAACTCAGTGTAGTTTTGAGAACAGCAAGATGCAAATATCCAAACAAGATGGCCTTGGGGGAAGCAGTTTTCATCCACTATTTGTTGTTTATAACTGATAACACATGAACTTAGATCTTGACCCGTTACACCTTCTGGGTTCAAAGTTTGGGAAGAAGGAATCTGTTTGTGATTAGTCTTAGTTTCCGAAGATTTGCACACAACCAGCTCCTTTAATTCAAGGTTTTGCCCTGATGTCACTTCAGGGTGGCCTTTCATGGCTCCTGTTTTAGGTGCAGCTTTACCTGGGCTTGACCTAATATCCATTTCCTACCTTGATTTCCTCCCACAGAATGTGTCAGACACAATACACCTTTGGCTGTGTCTTTGTTTGTAGTGATTGTTTTCGTGTGTCTTATTCCTTGTGGTTCATCCACAATGTACAACCCACGTAACTAAGTAAATGTTCTGTGTTTGTTGACATACAAGTGCGAGCAAGGTTTTCCTAAAGATTTCTGAATATAGATATCCCTAACTGTCTTGGTGGTTTAAAATGCAATTTCACATCAATTCTCTTATTTAGTTATTCTCACGCCAACACTCTGTTTTGAGAAAGTACTGTTTTTCTAATTCAGCCAATAAGCAACTAGCAAGCTGTGTACTCCAGCCCCACACCAAGGTCGTTCACTGTCCTGGAGGCGCTGCTCCCACTCCAGCTGTCCCTCTGGTTGCAGGAAACATTTGCAGCCAGATCTCAGAGCACTGGGTTCCAACACAAATAGAAGAATGGAATGTGAATACAACAAATACATGACAAAACGAAACAACACAATCAGCCATGATTTTCTCACTAAGATAAGCCCTTATATGCAAACAGAAATCAAGGCTATCAATCCTAAATTTCTAGAAGCTGACACTGACATCTGCTTACCTCCTGAAAATGGAAGAACAATACATGCTGAGGCCCTGTGACATCACCTCCAAGAGCCCCCACAAAGCTCCACCTTACACTGAGAATCAGCACGGCACCTGCTAGTACTTCAGTCCTGCGTGGCAATTCTGCTTCACATCATGTTGTGGTTACAGATTAAAAAATCCCAGACCAAAAACAGCAGAACCAGACAAAACTTGAAGTTCAATGCAGTTGGGAAATCTGAGAGGAAGAAGGGAACTATTCCTGTGTCTACTCATGCACACTGGGGCTTCCCAAAGTTCACGGAGAGTTTGTGTTAATTTTAAATTCTTTTTTTTTTTTTTCATGAACTTGATGTGGTTTCTTTCTACCAAACTGAGCTAAAGGAACAAAGTTCTGTTGGATGAATTAATAATAAAAGGACTTATTGCTGGCTCAGATGTTCCTGAAAACCCTTCTACTAGATTATAAGACCATAGCAGGTGATGCACTTTGTCAGTTTTGCTGATTTCCTAATAATAGCTGCTATAACCAAGTTCCCTGGCAGCAGTTAAAACTACACAACTGTAATGGCTCACAGTTCTGGAAGCTACAAATCTGAGATGTTCTCAGGCTTCATTCATCCTGAGAGTTGTGGGGAAGAATCCGTGCTCTGCTCTCCCTCCAGGGGTTTGGTGGCAACCTTTGCTGCTGCTTGCCTTGTAGAAACATTACAGCATCTTTGCCTTCATCATCGTGTGGTGTTCTCCCTGCAGTGTCTGCTATTTTTCAGACAGCAGTCATAGAATTTAAAAATTCATTTCCTTTTACTGGAAAGTCAGATTTACCGAGAGAAGGAGACAGAGAGATCTTCCATCCGCTAGTTCACTCCTCAAGCGGCTGCAATGGCAGGAACCAAGCCAACCTGAAGCCAGGAACCAGGAGCTTCTTCATTGTTTCCATGTGGGTGCAGGGTCCCAAGTCTTGGGGCCATCCTCGACTCCTTTCCCAGGCCACAGTGGAGCAGCTGATACAAGAACCAGCATGCATGCAAGGCAAGAACTTTAGCCAGTAGGCTATTGCACTGGGCCCACCGTATCAATTTTGAGAGACAGGCTAGAACCCATAATACTGGCCTGAAGATCTTAATACTTGTTGCATTTTTCCCTTCTCATTAAACTCACATTAATGCATGAACTGCTGTTAGGTGTCCAGGCATGGCTGCTGAATCCATTCCAAGTAGTACTTGAAGAAGTTTTTGGAAAATTAAAAGCTGAGTTATGTGGTTGTCAAGGAATTTTGAATTCCACTCAGAGTCATAAGAAGTCTTCAAAATACTCATGAGAAACATATTATGGAAAAGCTGTGCATGAATGGAACCACTTTGCAGTGTACGCATGACTTCTTGAAAATTGTCTTTACATGCCCGTCTCACCAAGGGAGGGCACTGCCTCTAGCCAGGTCCTCACTGTGTTACATCATGACATCAGAAAGGTACCTTATATCATCATTGCTGCTGTGTTTAGGACTTTCCAAGAAGATCTTTTTAATATGTTCACATCTAATATGTGTATGGTGTGGTTAAAGTAAGCAGGTTTACCTTCCATAATCTACATGCATACATAGAGAATATTCTATTTCAATAATATTTAAATTACAGTGCTGTAGTTTGTATGTCCCAATTTTTAGATTTATATTTCTCCTGCAAATCTTATCATCAGAACTTTTGGGAAAGCTTTTGAGGGCATGTATATGTATTTGGACTTTAACAAGGAATTTGTGATATATTTTCTAAGAGGTTGGTACTGAAATGAGGAGTTTACCACTGTCAGGATTTACATTGATGAGAACAAAATAAACCATTGAGTTTCAGATCTTAGAAAAGTCTGTAAATACTTGTTGATAACTCTATGTAGTGAAATGGACGTGAATTCATGTGCTTAAACTCCGTTTGAACCACATAAATCAATTACTAGATTCAAAAACTGCAGCAAATTTTGATTTTTAATATCATTTGATTTCCCATAAGTTGGGTTTTCTTGTGACATCTGAGTCTTTGCTAAACCTTTTCCACTGTGGCTGGTTTTCGCAAGTGTTCTGGAGTGAAAGGAGCCTCTCCGAAACACAGGATGAGAGGGAATGTGCTTGCATTTGCATAGGGCAAGAGGGCACAGTCACATCTGGCAGAGGTAGCTGACGGCGTCCGTGTGTTGGTGCTCCTTAAACTCACAGTAATGCATGAACTGCTCGAAATGTGTAAATGCTATTTCAGGTTGGTTGCTTTCTCCCAGGCAATGGCATTGACTTTGCAGGGTGGGTGGTGGTGGACCGGTGGCTACCCGCTTGTTGTTTACTTGCCAATGGCATTTGACCTGGGGTCAGACCTATATTTAACCCTTTCGTACAGGTCAAAAACAAATTAATTTGGCGCGAATTAAGTTGGAAATGAGTCATCTGTACAGCAGGTGTCCCTGTAGAGAATGTGGGCCAGGTGGAAACATTTTGAGTTCTGTGCTTGGGCCATCTCCGAAGAAGCTTCGGAGGTCAGGGAGGCAATTCCAGGACACTGCACGTGCGAGGGCCTGGGGACAGAGTAGCAGGTGTCCACCCGAGGCTCTTTTCTCAGCAGCAAGGAGAGCCCTTCAAAGAGGCCCCTTTGGGAGATAACGTATTCATAGATGCATGAACATCTATCTTGGGCATTCATTGTGGACTGATTTACCTAGAATTTGCCCTAAATTATTGGAACTGTTGCCTCCCACCCTCAAAGACTTTGATTTGAAGGTAGGAAAAAAATTCCGATTTTTTTTTCTCTCTCTTTTCTCTAGAGGATGAGGAAGATGAGGAAATGGTGGAACCTAAAATTGGCCAGGATTCAGAATTGGAAAATCAAGACAAAAAGCAGGATGTGAAGGAAGGTATGGTGTGAGAAAGACACTGAGCAATTATTTTATATTTACTGATACAGAGGGTGAGTAAAAATTAAGTTCATATTTTTTATATGCAACGTTTCCTATCATGATTCAGTGTTTTGCATTTAGCAGTATCATCTGTAACCTGCAAAGCAAGAGCCATTGATTTCTTGAGTGATAGAAGCAAAGAAGATGGAAACCACTTGCAATTGCCTAACAAGTCTTGCTGTCACACACACTGTGCAACTTATTCCGCCATAATCCTCAAAGATGGCATTAAAGGAAGGAGTACACATAATTGTTTTTTTCATTACTACTGAAGGGTTTTTTTTTTTTTAATGAAATCAACAGAGAAACATTGGCAGTGACTATCATTGTCAATCGTACTTTCCGAAGCTCTGCCCTTCAAAGGAGGAACAAGCTCTTGCATTTTCCATTGGCAATAACAACATGTGGTACAGGCTTGCCATCTATTTGATTATATCTTAAGCATTTTACACATAGTTTCTACTCTTCACAACATTCATTTGAAGCTTATGCTTTTGTCAATATCCTTCCCTGTTTTTGTCAAAGAAACTAGAAAGACAGAAGTCCAAGAACTTCCCCAAGTACATGCACCGAGACTTACAGTTAACTCCAGATCAGTGTGTCTGATCATAATGCCACCCTAATGGCAATTCCTTAAAAATCTGGTTTTGTGTTGATTTGGGCTTTACAGCCCATCGAGATGGAAGAGAATTTTGAAATTGTCATCCTTGCTGACAGAAGAAGGATCCCGAGAACTAAGTATAGATGAAAACATAACAAAACAATGTTATGGATGTTATGTCATATGTCGTATATAAACTAAAATTGAACTGTGAATGGGGGGTCACAGAAAGTGGTTAAGAACTCGCATTTATTTTTAACATGTTGACTGCTCAATACCATGTCAATTAATTCCATAACGATGTTAATTGTTGCAGATGGTATGTTAGTGCTTTTATTTGACCGGGATGATACTCTGCTGTCTCTGCCCTCAGACCAGAGAGGGTCTACCCAATAAGTAGTTGGACTTGACTGGACTATAAGATGTTGGACTCTATGCTTGGCATATACTTACAAAGAGGGAATTTCTCTTTTATTTCCATTAAGTATATCTTTATTATCAAAATATATTTAACAGTTTCAATGGGAGCACATCTTTGAATTGGAGTAAAGACGCATATTGCATTGTGTCTTCACATCTCATTATACAGTTGTTCTAGATAACTGTATATACATGCATGTTTACATACATATGCAGATATATGTACATATGCATATATAGTATTTCATATGAAATTTTACTTACATGAGAGAACATGTTATATTGTATACTTTAACAAGTCTGGGGCCCGGCGCTGTGGCCTAGTGGCTAAAGTCCTCACCTTGAACAATCTGGGATCCCAAAAGGGCGTCGGTTCTTTTTTTTATATATATAATCTCATTTATAACTTTATTGTGAGAATATAAAAAATCTTCGATTCCAAATTATTGAAGTGCACAATACAAAGAGGGAATTTCAACTGAACTTGAACTATGGTTATGCAACAAGGTGGAGGAACCCACCATGGGGGAAGAGTGGGGGAGAATCCCAGATTCTATGTAATTACAACACAATGTAATTAATGAATAAATTTAATGAAAAATTTGATAGTCATTAAAAAAAGAAAACATAACAAAACAAGCAAACAAAACTTGCATGTTTCCTATTGAGTTTCCAAATATAGATTAACTTAGCTCTAATTTGAAGTAAATGTCAACAGTAAGTTTTCACACTGAGTGGCCTGGCAGGGGGTGTGGTACACAGCTGGCACTGGGCACCACTGTGGGCGTGTGGCCGCGTGGAGCGCATGTCCGGAGTGCAAACCCTTGTCCCTCAGTGCAGAAATGAACTGTTACTCAGATATCAGTGGTTGTGGATGGCATCACTTCAAGTTCAGCTTCTACGTAGATGGGGATGAATGAGGCAATGCTGCTAATTGTCAGAAATTGTCTAATGCTGCAGGTCTTTTGAGCTCAGTGAGTACATGTAGTTTTCTTTGGATTTGTTTTATGCAATCTCACGTGTCTATCAGCCAGTGCAGTGTAGTGAGGGAAAAACATGGGCTCTAAAAACTAACAGGCTAGAATCAACTCTTGGGCCTGCGATTCATTAGTTGTGTAATCACTACTGACTGATGGAGTGAGTTTACCCTTTTGGGGGCCTTAATTTCCCCTTGTCGCACACTGAGGTATTTAGTTCATCAGGCTCTCTTTCTCATGCTCAAATGAGCTGATGTGGAACAGTATCTGGTACAAAGCAAGTGCTGTATAAATATTTGCTATATTTTCATACACAGTCTTACCTTTTATAGCATCTGAGTCTACAATGGGCCCTGACCTTGATGGGTACCTTTGGGTGGACTAGTTCTCCTTACTCAACTTCCCATTGCCCATGACTTTGAAGTGGTAACACAGTTGCTTGGGCTCTGAATGGCGTGTTGGAATTTGCAGAAATATTGGAAGTGATGCAGGCAAAGTCTTTGCGAGCCTTTCTTTGGAGAATGGTGATTAAGTATTCCTTTCCTCTCACTGTTCCTCGTCCAAGGCGTGGGGAAGATCACACACTGTCACCTTCTGGGGTGTGAATGAGCATGTTTAATATGAGCATCCACAACAATCTGAGGGTTACTTTTTCCTGAGATCCCGAAGAGGTTTAGTTGGAAGAGATTTCACCTTCAAACCACTACAAACATTTTTTTTTTGCAGAAGACTGGTGCATAGACTGCACCAAGGTGTAGCAAAGGACAAAATAAGTCAGGGCTGATTTTAAACTCTCTTTCTCTTTTGCAAAAACCTTCTTTAAATGTACAGGATGGGGGATACGGCGCCAGGGTGTTTCTTGTGTGTGACCATTGCTGGAGCTTCATGGAACTGATTAAAGTCATGTGAAGTCAGAAGGAAGTTTGCAAGAACATTTCCTGTCCCTGCCGCACTGTGTGCTTTATTCCCATTAATGGCTTTTCTGCAAATTAGCACATGATGGGTTAAAGCCATGTTTATGTTGGCATTAAACTCTCGGGGCTCTTTTTTTCTTTTTAAGCAAGACAGTATTTTGCAAACTTTTGAAAGAATCTCTAGCAGATAGAATCGTGGCGCCATTCACACGGCTGCATAGTAGTTAGGGCTGCGTCAGCACTTCCATTAGGAACCCTGCATTTTAGGGATTTATTACTCAGCTATAAAATCTCCTCTGGGCTGAAGCTTGACATACATGGTTTCAAACCAGGGAATGCATTTTTGAAAAATCGGTGCCCGCCCTGGTTTTTTTTTTTTTTTGTCTTTTGGAAGGAAGTTAAAAACTCCGTGAGGAAGAGATAGAACGCTCACTGTTTTTTTGGTTTTTTTTTTTGATGCTTTTGCCCATGTGACACTGAATTGCACTAAAAGGGAAAGAAATGTAGCTTTGACTTATTACTATTTTCACTCCCACTCCCTGCAATTGCATAGGAGAAATCGGCAGACACATTTTAGCTTTTAATCAAAATTTGGAGACTTTCTCTGTGTCAATGTTCGAGTGTCTTCATGTTTAGAAATTCAAAAACATCAGAATCAGAAACCTAACTCTTGTAAATACAAATTAACTCATAAACATCACACGAACTTCAGAGAAAGGTATTCTTTGTTGTGAGTTTGTTTTGGATTTTCTTGCTGATTTTTTATCAGCTGATTTCACTGTAAAATTCCTATGGCAGCCCCTGCCCATAGTTAATCTCAGGTTTTTCCTGGGTATTTGGTGTTTATTTATACTTTCGATCTTCTAGGAAAATATTTTTATATATCATTTTATATTGAAATTTCAAGCTACCTTATCTGAGACAAGGCAAGACATTTCTGTAGTCGATATTTTTACAACAACTTTAAAACTGAGAGCAAAATATTCAGTGTAAGTAGCAAGTCTCACTAGGCATTTTGGTGTTTCTTAAAGAAGGAAAAGAGGCTGTGGGATCCTAGATGCCAGAAGTTAAGGTGCATGGTAAATAAAAAGGTGATGCACATTCAATAAGAAAATAAGGGAAGCCAAGAAAATGCAGCAAACTGGATCAGCTCCTTTTTAAAGACAAGTGTGTTTTCACATGTTAATCTAATAGTTATAAACATTTCTGTACTAAGACCAGGAATTTGAGTAAAACATATATTGGATTTAAATACTGTGTCACAAATTGTAGATTTAATCAGTCTTATAAATATTAAATATCATTAATCCAGGCCATTATTCTGTTTTTTCAAGCCAAAAAAATGACTGTTTAAGCAAATTTTAGGAAAGTTGAAAGTTGTCATGAGCTACATTTTATGCCTTATTTACGTATTCTTCTTTTCATAATCTTTGTAACTTTAAAGCATATTTTGAAATACTCTGAATGTCTAAAGTATTATGATCTGTCAAATGTTTGTAGAAATGTTTCAATGTCTGTGTTGCAAAAAAAAAGCAAACAAAAAAATTGTCATAACAGTATTTTGCACTTCCCCTAGAAGAAAACAAAATGTCAGCACTGCTACACTTTGTCCTTATTTGTCTTGCTACGAAATTAATTTCTTTAACTTCTGTAATTACAGAAAAATTCCGCAGACAGTTTCTTTTTTAATTCAAAGCAACAGACCTATAAGGAAAGATACAGGTGAAATTAACCCCCATTTTATGAACTTGTTAAAAATGGCCCATTCGTTTCCAGAAGCACCGTTTTCAGGAAGAGTGTGAGACCTGTCCAGAAGTAAAACAACTTGACCGTGCCTGTGCTTTGTTCTTGTTGGCCCCATGAGTCAACTCTATTCTTGCATGAAATTTCTGCAGAAGTTTCAGCTCTGATTGCAGGGTTGATTGTAATTCCTGGATGCTCTGTTTGACACTTACCCGTTTAGAGATTTCTAAAACATGTGGGTTTTTTTTTTGCTAAATCAAAAGTAGCTAAGTCCTCAGTTGAATATTGTTTATGACTTTTAAAAAGTACTCATCCCATGCATGTGATTATTTTATGCCCACAAATAGCATCATTTGATCCCGGTTAGACATCAAAGCTTTTAATACAAAATATATCCTCTGCTTTGCTTCAGTAGCAATTTAATTTCAAACCAAATTTTTGTATTGTCAAACATGCTAGCTTGAGAGGCTGCTCCTTCACCTACCTGAGGTTGGCCTCTGGAAGCACACTTTGATCAGCCATTCATGTTTTCCTAAGAAGAGAAGTTGTGTGCCCTGAAAGCTGAGATCAAAGTGACAATAAGCCACAGGGAAGAAGAAATTACAGAAAATTACACAGATGCCATTTTTTTATTCAAGGTAATGGACCTGTAAGGAAAGATATAGGTGAAGCAGAAATGACTCAAAAAGATAAACAGACACTAGAAAGATATTTTTATATCATAAAAAAGAAGAAAAAAAGGGGAAGAGTTTCTACTTCTTTGCTTAACATCAAGTGTCTCAAGTCATCCATTAGCACTAACCAAGACTTGGTGAGTTTTTATTGAAAATAGGATGTTCTTCCTGTTCCATAGCACCCCTCCTTACAATTACTTTTGTACTTGTATTAACCCAAACAAAATGGACTTAATATTTTGTAGTTTGGGGTTTGTTTCTTTTTCAATTTAAAAAAAATATTTATTTATCTATTTGGAAGGCTGAATTATAGGGGAAAGGAGAGAGGGGAGAAGGGAAAGAGAAAGGAGAGAGATCTCTTATCCTTTGGTTCACTCCCTAAATAGTTGCATTTGGGAATTCTCCGTTGCTTTCCCAAGAATGTTACTAAGGAGCTGGATCAGAACTGGAGCCACCAGGACTTAAACTGGTGCCCATACGGGATGCTGGCACTCCAGGTGATGGATTTATTCACTATGTAACAGTGCTTGCCTCTCTTTATTCATTATTCCCATTTTGACATCATTACACCCATTTTATAGGTAAAGTTCTGCTGAAAAACATTCAACTGATTGATTAAAGAATCAAAGCCAGCGAATGGCAGGATGCACCTGGTTACAGGTTGGTTTTGTGGAGTTCTCACTCTCAAACCAAAGCCCGAGTCTACTCATTGACCATTTCACCATTTCTCAAGCTAATGTGTGGGCAGTGCGGTTCAGTAAAGGTAGGCAGGGATTCTTGGAGAGCCCCACTACACAGTGATACCTTCTGAGTACTGGCAACTCAGGCAGCAAACGTGTTTCTATCTGTAGCTAGGGCCGCTAGGAACTACAGCAAGGCTGTGTTTGGAGATGGTCTGTTGTGTGTTAGATCAATCTTATCTTGCCACAGTGTTACCTGGAAAGCAATTCTTAGGCTGTGAACCAGTGACCACAGTCATTCCAATTTTGTCTGCAAATACAAACTTGAGAATCTATTCATTAGTCTTCAGCAGGGAAAGGAGAGACATTATGGGCCACAAAATGCACAATCTACTGCAGATTGTGTAGAAAGACTCTTGAGAGCGTGCATTTCTTTCTTTTAATTTTTAAAAATTTTATTAGTATTATTATTAGTAATTACATTGCATTAATGAGAGTGTGCATTTCTTAGGACAGTGGTTTTCATGGTACTCAAATAATTCTATGCAACAGTATACTACAGGTGACTTAAAGTAGTCTTCTGATCATTTGGCCAGGTCAAAATTGGTCCTGGTTATGCTGACGGTCATCAAAGTGTTGTGGGAGCTTGTGCAACTATGGTTGAGTGATGCCCCCAAGATCTCCATCTGTGACCACAATGCATTGGTTCTTGCCCTGCAGTTTATGTTGCTATGCTGGTAAGAGAGTCAGCAGGCCAGTGTTTGTCTGATACTCTCTCTACCCGAGAACAAAACTGGAGTTTCCCAGCAGCCTCAAAGCTTCAGCGATAGTCTCTGCTCGCCAGGATTTCAATCTGAGGATGCTCCTGATCCCTACTAAAAAGAGTCTGTTTAGATGGGTTGCAACTCTGAAATACACAACATTTCAGGACCTATAACTCACAGCTCATTATTTCGTCTCCCTTTGTCTCAGTTTGCATCTTGAAACTTAGCTTGAAAGTATTAATCATGCTGAGGAAAGTAAGGCATAAAAATCATCGGGTGTTTTATAGCAGCATTTCTTTTGTTTTGTGTATGTGTTTAAAAGTAGAAGATATCTTGGGGGAAAATGGGTTGGGAATTACATTTCTTCATCTTTTGAGTGGAGGCTATGCAGTAATTAGCCAGTCTTGCCAACTAATCATCTAAAACAAAATAGAAAGAGAAAAGGCACTGAGTCATTTGTGTAGTTCCTGTTTATTTAATATATACAGCTTTATAATAGTGGATAATATGCATAAATTTACAGATTTATCTATTTTACCCTCTTGGGGCTGTTTTTCTAATTCAATTCTAAAGAAAGTACCATTTTGAACCAATTGATAAAAACATGTCAGTCTATTTTCAATTGTAATCTTTTCCAGCTCTTCAATAGAATAATCAGATCAGACATGAAACCTTTTGATGGAGACATCTCTAAAAATCTTTGCTGTGAATTGGTGGACAACTTTGAATCAATATACATAGTAGTTGTTTCAATGTGTCTTACCACACCTTTCATAAGCAGTCTTTCCTAGGAGTTGGGTTGCTCTTGCAACATTGGAATTGGCCCTTTTTTTCTTTCCCTTTGATCTGTTCCATGGGAAGCCCCTCCCAGAGAGCTGACAGAGGAAGAGAAGCAGCAGATCCTGCATTCCGAGGAGTTCCTCATCTTTTTTGATCGAACAATCCGAGTCATTGAGAGAGCTCTGGCAGAAGACGCGGACATCTTCTTCGACTACAGTGGTCGAGAATTAGAGGAGAAAGATGGGTGAGTTTCCAAGGTATACATTTTTGAAACTGATGCTGTAAGTTGTGCTGATTATTAATGCATTCATGTAATGGCCTAACAAATTCCAAAACTAACAAATCAGAGGAGGAGGAAACTACAGGACTGATTTTGCTCAACAGCTTTGATCATGGGCTTTGGCTGTAACTTCCAGTTTAGAGCTTCCTTGTGATTATCATCTTCTCCCATGAAAGATTTTTGTACCTGATATCCAGGGAAAGTCAAGGTGGCAGAGCCTGGAAGAGTTTCACAGATTGTCCTTGATGTTATTCTACAGGTCGATTTGTGGATTTGTATTATTATACTAACTAGATGTATCCTTGACTTCAACAGGAAGTTGAAAAACCTCAACATGAGATATGGGGGAAAGTAATTGATGTGTAAGACAACAGAGTCTGTGAAATTTTTCTTATTTGTAATTCTGTGAAATTGCGCACACACTCCAAAACGTTTGTGGAAAATGCAACTAAAAAATAAACTTATTTTTGTACAAAATGTTGAAATAAATGCATAGCTTTTTCAAAATGTGTATCTCCATGAGCTTTTTGAAAAGATTGCTTAAGTCTTTTAGCACATACAAGGATGCATTTACAGATAAACAGCAACAATAACAAAAAAAAAACTTAGAGCAAGTAGCCCTCAATGAGCTTCTCTGTCACTACCCCATGTACTGGAAAAGGCAGTCAACTATCATTATGGGGAGCATAGCAAACTCTTTATGAGCCATTTAGGAAATAGAACTAATTGGTAGCCATGTATTTCTTCTGGCCAAGAACAATATGTAAAGACAGAATTGCTTTTTTTTTCATCAGGCCTCGTGTATTACTATTTTTAAAAATTCACATACATTCTTAAAGGAGTACACCATATCATTTAGGATGTTCAAATGAATACAAAACTCCCTAAAAACAAGATTTAAATGAGTTCTAAAAAATAATCAGCTTAGGTGTTTATCCCACTTGCCTGAATTGGTGGTGATGGGGCTGAGGAAATGTCAGGAGGAACCAAATCCTGATAGGTCAGCTAATTAGAAGCCTAAGAAGCAGTCTGAGACCAGATCCTCCAGACTGAACAGCAGTGATACAGGCTGAGTGATGCAAAGTTCAAACAAAACAGACTGAAGCATGCGCAGGAAACCGAGTTGAGTGGCAAGGAGTTCCTGATAGGACCAAGCCATGCAGAGAGTCTTGGATGTATGGTTAGCAGCTACTGACACAGAACCAGCACTGCTTTCTGACCCTCTGCCCTGTGGGACAAATACAGTCAGGACAAAGTTCTTCAAATGCAGCATCATGGCCAGTTGAATGTTAATCAAGTAAACAAGCACCGAAATGCAACCCTTTAGAGCCACATGAAGTTTTGCCCCATTGTGGAAATGGTAAGAAGCTGGAAGGCATCTGGAAAAGCCCTCTGCTTCCCAAGTCCCTAGTATGGTAGAAATGACCACCAACCACTTAGCACGAAGGCAACCACAGCAGCCAATCAGAATTCATAGTGAGTAGGAGCACGCTTCTCCTGCTTGTCCTAAGGAAAGGGAAGATGGTTTCGATGTCGAAGCATCTGCGCCTATGTTGTATTTCTTTGCTAGCTGAGTGATTTTGAAGACACCCCACTTCTGGTTAGAATCTAACAGAGGGAGGAAAGTGCTTCAGGACCTGTCAAGAACTGAAAACAAACAACATTTTATGCCAGCCTTGGCATATGTGTTGGCTTAGAAGGAGATTTGCATAAAAGAAGATTACCTTTAGTTTATTCATTTATGACAAAAGTTTATTATCAAGATAGATGTTTTGGCTTTACTGGGTACAATGTCCCGCACTTGTTCTTTCGCTAGGCCAGGTGAGCAGTGTAAATGTCACGGTAGTCTGAAATATGTTTTTCTCTGTTCAACCTCTCCCAGGGATGTCCAGGCTGGAGCCAGCCTTTCTTTCAATCGCCAGTTCTATGACGAGCATTGGTCCAAGCACCGAGTGGTCACTTGCATGGATTGGTCTCTCCAGGTAAGAGCTACAGATGGCAAGGGACAAACTGTTTATGTTCTGATGCATCTGTATGAAAGAAACAATAGGAGAGATTCGTTCCTGTACTTTGTGTGTGTTCACTCACCTGCAATTCTCTTCTGCATGCCTATTGGTTTTCTTATTTTACTTATGGTCTTAGTTTAGATTTGCCACTTCGTTGCTTGTATTTAATGAGTACCAATTATGTGCTTGGTACCAAAGGAAGAGTCACACCATTCTGCACATTCTGCTCTCATTCGTATTTCCTGTCAACTGTGTGGACATTTTTAAATATTCACCTGCTCTTACCTCTCCTTGTGAACTAGTTTAATTGACTTCCCTTGTACTTATAGAATCAAGTTTTCTCCATTTAGTTTTCCTCTACTCTTCCTCCAAAAAGGCTATAGGTTCACCCACAGCACAGGCAGACTGTATCTACACCTGATCTTCCTCTTGAATTCCATTTTGTACATCATACAGATCTACTCTGTGGTCCCTCATAATTTCAAATCATCCATTAACTCAGAATTTAAGAAAAAAAATTAGACAACTGAGCTCCTACACTCACAGCCCTTTATTGGGGTTCAGAGGATCAAGTCATTGGCTGAAAAGACTTTCTAAGCAGATCTAGATGCATCCTAACTATATTAACAAAGGAAAAAAAGCGACAAAGGCACAGTCGTAGAGTATAATGACAGCATGGATTCCCATGGAGGCTTCCTGAGAGGAGAAAAAGAAATTCAAAGGTTTGCTATAACTTTGCTTTGATCTCCTGGGCTTCTTAAACAAGGACACTTTAACTTTGCAATATTTGCAAAATATCATCCAACTCTTCCCTGGAAGTTGTGTTGGGCTCTTTGGGAGTCCTGTCAGCTTTGTTATTCACCAATACTTCATTAGTAACGTGGGTCACTACTGCCCACATAACGCAACCAAATTTTCGAGTCTCTACAAAACCAGGCTCGTGATCCTACTCCCACCATGTGTACTCACTCACATGAAAATTATATCCTGCACCCTGCAGTCATCTATGAGGCAAAGCTGAGTCACCTTGACAGCTCATTGCTACATCCCATCCAAGGTATGGTGACAAGAAACCTCCCACTGACATCAATTGAAATCTACCAACGTGCAAATTGAATACCTGCGTTACGTCATGCCCTCTCTTACATAGGTGTTTATATCAGAAAATAGCTTTCTAATTGCTCTCCCTACTCCAAAAATCTACAGGGTTGATTCATCACGGGTACTTTTACAATGTTAGTCTTTGTAGAAATTGTTTATACATTCCCTGTATCACCTAAGGCCAGTTGCCTAACTTCTGTTGGGTTCAGTTTCTTCATCCGTAAGATAATGATAATGACTGTATCTAGCTCATATGCTTCTTACAAGTATTAAATTAGTTGATATACCTAAAAAATTCAGAATTTTAAAAGCATCTGGTACATAAGCACTAGTTGAGAAATGCAACGGTAGTGAAAGAACTGGCAGCAGTATTCTAGTAACATATGCAGAGCTTAACTCCTACTACCTGTTCCCTGGAGTGTAATCTAAAACCATTAACTTTGAGGCTTTGCCAATTTCTTTTCTGGCTCCTCACATAGCCTGCCCCGGAGCCCAAACTGACATCTCAAGAGCCTGTTCTTCTCCATTCTGCTGGTTAAGGAAGCGTTGCCCCTGGCAAGGTAAAGTAAAAGTAGATTTATTAGAGCATCACATAGCTGCCGAGGGGGATCCTTGGAAAAAATGAAGGAGCAGAATTCAGTGCCAGAAGAAACTCCAGGCCGCCTGAGGAATTCCATCAAAAGGAAGCTGTACTTACCCTAGCCCATATGCCAACCTACAGGTAGTGGATCCCCATTCAAACATTACGGTATCTAATATATACCCTGCAATTAATTATCCCTGAGAAATAAGTCTTCTGTATGTTGGCATAGTCTCAAGGAGAGTCCTATGAACCTCATTGGATACCCAAGAGACATCCCCTGCACCTGTCTACGTCTTGTCTGTGCTGCCCCCCACCTCCCACCTTCTCTCTTGAAAACCACCTCACTTGACAAGGTCCACACCAGAGGTTTTTATTCCGGTGGGGATGTAGCCTTGAGGCATGGAGAAAGCAGGAACAAATAGAGAAAAAGAGACATAGAGAATAACACCTTCTATGAGATTCATTCTCACTTTCCTTAATAACATTCAGGATAGAGGACATGTGGAGGGAGTTGGTATTTAGAACACCAAGCATAACTGTAGAATCCTCCTTTTTATGTTATTTGCTGTGTTTCTTGTACTTAAGCTTTAATTATAATTAAATTATTATTGACATTGTTTAGTAACAAAGGGTTAAATACAAGCCCTTTCTACTGAGCACAGTCACTAAAGTAAAAAAATATCAAAATGCTTTGGCATAAGTTTGTTATGTGCTCAGATTTACTGGACCTAGATTTAGAGATCAATAAAAACCAATTCATGAAAACAAAGAGTTTGTAATCTAGTAAAAGACGCAAGTGAGAAAAACATTCATACAGCTTTAATGGAGGGGGGTTACAAAGAATGCTAAGGGAGAGGATAAGGGGCAAGGATTGGGGCTAATAGGGCTGTCTGGAAGACTTTAATCTACATGAAGCCTTGAAGGATGAGCTAATGATATCAACAAATGAAGAAGCTTTCCATCTTTGGAATGTGAGTGCCTATCTCATAGAAATGGAGTTTGTACCTGTGTACACCAAACTAGCCCAATGCTGTAGGAGGTAGGGGGAAAGAGGGAGACTCAGAAGCAATTAAGCAGGAGACATGGGCAGTGACAAATCTTGGAAGATTCTGTCTGACTCAGCTTTTGCCTTGTAAGTAATACTGAGCCCCTACAGTATTTACACGGAAAAGTGACTTGGTTAAATACATAGTCATTCTAGAAAAGGTTGGAGGGTGAAGTCGCTGCGAATAGGCTTCTGGTAAGCCTTTTAGGAAGCTATTGGCTTCATCCAGATAAGGAATTAATTCAGGAGGCTCTGATCTTTTTTTTTTTTTTTTTAAGATTTTATTGTTATTGGAAAGCCGGATATACAGAGAGGAGGAGAGACAGAGAGGAAGATCTTCCATCCGATGTTTCACTCCCCAAGTGAGCCGCAACGGGCCGGTACGCGCCAATCCGATGCCGGGAACCAGGAACCTCTTCCGGGTCTCCCACGTGGGTGCAGGGTCCCAAGGCTTTGGGCCGTCCTCTCCTGCTTTCCCAGGCCACAAGCAGGGAGCTGGATGGGAAGTGGAGCTGCCGGGATTAGAACCGGCGCCCATATGGGATCCCGGGGCTTTCAAGGTGAGGACTTTAGCCGCTAGGCCATGCCACCGGGCCCAGGATGCTCTGATCTTCAGGATAGAGAGAACAGACTTCAGAAAGGTATTGAGAAAGTGATAGGACACAGTATGTGAGATTCAAGACAGTAATGTTTGTGTGCAAGACCCTCCCATAAGGAATGCTGAAAGAACAGTAGGTTTTGTGTGGAAGCAGTGAGCTCTTTTTTCTATTCCTTGCACTTGATGTGTTTATGCACACTCCTGGTCAGTCTCTAGTTATGTCCCCAGATACAAAAATCTGCAGAGCAGCAAGAAATCAAGACCAGAGAGGTAGACCAGGAAGGCAACAAACCACCTCTTGGAATTAAACCCAAAAGACCAAAAAGAGGAAAAGAGTTATCAGAGAAGAAAATCAGGAGAGAAAGATGAAAGAAAAGCCTCTGAAATGTAGGGAAGAGAAGCAAGTAGCACAAGGTGATACAGAAGGATGGAGCAGGATTTGCAGTTTGGTGCTGACTGGTGTCTCAGGACGTAAACACACACGGCGTGCTGCAGTGGGCACTAGATACAGGATGTAGAGGCAGTGTGCTGACATGAAGTATGCCACAGTTTATAAAGAAGGTGCCACTTATCGTATGTGACAGTGCACATGTGTCTAGGAACAAGCCAGTTTTCTTTGTATCATCATCTTAGCCCAATCCATCCTGTGATCTCTTCCATGTAGTACCCTGAGCTGATGGTCGCTTCTTACAACCACAATGAAGATGCTCCCCATGAACCAGATGGAGTGGCCTTGGTTTGGAACATGAAGTTTAAGAAAACCACCCCAGAGTATGTCTTCCATTGTCAGGTAGGAGTCGGCCTTGTAAACATAGCTTACATCTCCCACTAAACCAAATAGGGTTCGTGCTGTATTGCATCTATCTTACGTGGAGAGGAAGAACTGGATTTAAACGTGGACTGGTTGACAGTTTTGGAAAATTCCCCTGCAGTAACCTAATGTTTTAGGAAAGTGGCCACAGTTAGGAAGCCTGGCTGGGGACTGTGTGTCATTTTCTTTCTATTTAAAACAGCCCAAATGAGGATGAGTTTACAAAGACCTCGCACTTAGGAAGAAACTGTGGTGTACCACTTCCTCTGCTTAGCAGCAACATATGCTTGCCACCCACGTGGACATCCTCAGAAAGTTACCATGTCAAGTCCCTCCTCCTCTGAAAGCGCTTCAATGGATTTTGCCAATTTGAGGTTTAAGGGCGCCATATTGCTTTACAGATAATAATACTTCTGTAGATCACTTAGGGGAGGAATGATCCGCAGTGTTTCTTGAATTGTTGGGAAAGACAGATGCTATCTCTGGCTTGTAAGTGCAGAGATCATTTCAAACAGGGTGGATAGTCTGTGACACGTGTCTGCACTTCCACAGTCTCGCTGCAGGCTGAAATTATGCTATATGCACACACGTTCAGCTTGACTCTGTTGCCATGACCCTGCCTAAATCACAGGCCTCAACATTGACCAACACACCAAACCCTCTATTAATGCTCCTATCCTGTGATTAGGCACAGGGAAATGGAA
Source organism: Ochotona princeps (assembly GCF_030435755.1). Taxonomy (NCBI): domain Eukaryota; kingdom Metazoa; phylum Chordata; class Mammalia; order Lagomorpha; family Ochotonidae; genus Ochotona; species Ochotona princeps. Next base: position 11,802,314 of record NC_080851.1, read on the forward strand.
AGCCACCATTCCAGCTCAAAGTCTTAGTTCCCCAAATATTGCAATTCAGAGATGCTGAATGGCAATTACTCCAAAGAAAGACGCGTACTTCCAAGAGGGTGGGCAAACGTGTGGACTTCGGGGTCTCAGTGTCACTTTCTATCTAAGTGCACAGTATCTTTTTGAACTACAATCTGTTTAGACTTTAAGGCATTATCAGATACAGTTTGGAGAGCGGGAGCTGCTGGAGTCGAAGTCCCAGTCTCGACCTGATGGAGGAGCCTCTAACTCTGGCCATGTTTTTCCAATTTGCTATCTCAAAAACAACAAGAGATCTCATCTGCATAGTAAATAACCTTTATTTTCAGAACCTTTGAAATGAGAACAGTTCTCTCTTTTCCTTGTTTTTAAGATTATCAAGTTTGTCAGTCTGATATGCTCATGCTGTAAACATAGAAGCACAAAATTCTAATTTGGTTCAGTTTTAAGAGGTTTGCTGAATTGCCAGGAAAATGCTATAAGGATTATAGGATAAGGAAAAGCACATTTTGGGGGAAAAAACAGTTCCTTGAAAGTACTTTGATATTACAGAAAGCATATCTTTTAACAATCCAAGAAGTAACACATTGTTTTCATCAATGTGCATGATATTTATCATAATTCTTAGTTTTAAAAATGTTGACTGACCAGAGGAACACCATGGTAATCACCATTTGATAATGTCCTTAATATTCACAACATTATGCTGTAAAACACTTGGTATCGAGCATGACTCTGCAGATAGAAGTTGTGAATTCCAAGAGTCTTTGGTGTTCAGTAGAATTTTTAATTGAAGATATTAATTTAAGATTTCACTAGCTTTCCCCTTACTTTTGGTTTTCAGTTACTTTTTGCTTACTTTTACCTTAAGTGTTCCAATATATGTATTTTAGAAGAAAATATACTCCTAAAAAAGTTTTTAAAAAGCTAGAAGCACTCTGAATTTACTAAGTAACCACACTGGAATCGCCAGAAGAGCTAAGTGAAAAGCTCTGCGTCTGCCAGCTTCCTCTACTCTCTTCATTTCAACTGGTGCCCAGAAGCAGGTGTGAGATCTATAATCTGCCTTAGCTTCTCACCGGGGAAAGAAACTCAACACTAACGCTTTTAAATTTTAGAGTTGGTCAGTGACAATATACAAAGACCTTGAAGAATCTGGGATTCTAGGTATTAAATAAAAGACATACAACTTCATCATTTAAGGTGTTGAAAATTGCAATTATTGCTAATTAGGATACATGGTGAAGACTGCATAGAAAGAACCCTGACCACAAATGAATATCATAATTCAAATTGCTGAACACTGCTAGAAAACCTAGTTGCTGCTGTTAAATTCATTCATTTCAACTGACGAAACTAGGAGCAATGGAAGAAAGAACGTGGGACCAGATCTAGAAGCGTGAAAAGAAGAAACCTTTGATCCTTTGCAGAAAAGTAGGAAAGGAAAGAAATGAGTAGCAAAGAGCAAATGTAATTCTAGAACCCTTCTGCAGAGGCTCTCCAGGCAAGCAGTGCCTAGGAGATGGGAGACTATCAGTATTCACAACAATTTCTACACATATTTGTATCTTCTTGGGTGTGTACATGTGAGTGGGTGATTGCAGATCTACACGAGTAGATGTGATAGAGAAAGTTGGTTACAATTTGTTGGTTAAAAAAAAAGATTATTTGTATTAGAAAAGCAAATATTCAGACAGGACAGAAAGATCTTTCATCTGCTGGTTCATTCCCCTGGTGGCCTCATAGCTGGAGTTGAGTTGATCCGAAGCCAAGAGCCAGGAGCTTCTTCCAGGTCTCCCATGTAGGTGCAGGGTCTCAAGGACTTGGACCATCCTCCAGTGTTTTCCCAGACCACAAGGAGGGAGCTGGATGGGAGTGGAGCAGCTGGGACATGAGCCAGCACCCATATGGGATCGAAGCAGATAATGGCCCAAGTAATTGTGTTCTTGTCACACACATGTGAGAACTGGATAGAGGTCTAGGCTCCTTCCTTAGTCTGGCCTAGCCCTGGCGTCACAAGCATCCGTGCACAAACCAGCATTTGGAAGATTCTCCCTCACACACACACAAATACTTTTTAAATGTTAACATTTAACATTTCCTTCATGCTGATGTCTAGGTTAGTAATTGACCAAAGAATTAGTGCCACAACCTCACCAAGTTGTCATATAAAATCAACACCCTGGTCTACCCCAAAATAATCCAGGAAATTAGTGTTTTTCATAACTTAAAATCCTACTAGTTCCAAATCACTCGGGCTTTTAAGCAAATACACCTGAAATGATGAACGTTAGAAGGTAGATTACAGGCATTAAGGGAAGGAAAGCTTTCTTACAAGGCGAAAAGATGAATTTGGCATGTTAGTTCTCGGAGACTAACATGGACTGTGCTACTTTCATGGTCATAAACTCCCCTGACTCCACCTTGGCTGTAAGTCGTTAAGGGAGGGCAGTGCCTGTGACTATCCACGCCAGGATTCAGGTCAGCTGGGTTCTCACTCTGCCTCGTGCTACCTTAGTGGAGGTGCAGCCAGACAGCAGCATGCAGGTGTGAATCATGGAGGGAGGCGGGGCTCAGCAGAGCAGAGACGCAGAAGCACCTGGGTCTCCGGCCTCATTGGAGCGCTTCCCAGACAAGTGGCTACCTTGAAAAGGAGCTGCTGCTTGGGCTGTACCTGCAGAGATCGCATTCTCATTTGTCTGGGATACAGCCTGGGCATTTTTCAAGCTTCCAGGAGATGGGATTATGCAGTAGAAACTGGAAATCACCAAATGCCACGGGGAGATGAAGAAAGGCGCCAATCAGCTAAGGAAACTGGTAGGCTGCTTTTCTTCTCACTCCTAAATCCCCCTTTCCTCCTTGGCACTGTGTGAAGTGATGTTTCTTGCGTTGTTTTCCTGGTGCTGTGCCTGAGTGTGTCTGACCAGTGGCCTAACCAACCGGCCCTGCTGCTCACGGCTTTGTCCGTCCCCATCTCCCATCCCTACCCTGGCACATGCATTTCCATAATCTGGCAGGTGCCAGGGTGGGCTCTGGAGGTGGATGATTCAAAGACTCTGTGTTCATCCAGGAGTGTGAACTCAGAGCCCTTCGGAACAGGATGTGGTGACAGTGTGTGGCAGGGAGTGCTGCCGCTTTCTGGGTAGTGACACACCTTGACCTTGCTGGTATCCATAACATTGGTGTAAAAGCGAGGTAGTTATCAAGAGCTGCAGAAAGGAAGCCATAATTCTGTTAATACTGAAGTACTGAGGTGCTACCAAATCAGTTGATGAAAATGTAGATGAGTCATTAGGTAAAGACTAAAGAAGAGCGCAAAAATAATGAAGGTAGTCCGGGTACTATGCATGAAAGTCCACCACCGAGCGGGGTTGCTACGTTTCATCTGTAAATTTGCTCAACCCTCTTGCCTTCATGATCTCATTGAACTTTACAACAGCAACAGGGAAAAGATGTTGTTGTTCTCCAGGTGTGAGCTTTCAAAAGTTAAGGATTACCCAGTCAGTGAGTAGTAAATGTAGTCCTAGAGCACTCTGTTAAAAAAAAAAATTGTTTAGAAATTGGCAGGCTAACTCACTGCACATATTACCGTTTATAACAGTGCTGAGGTATGCTGAAGAAGTGTTACTGTGTTTGAGTATATTGGAGGATTCATTCTGAATTGAGCGAAAATCAGACAAAAGCAAATGGCAACTCTAAGTCTGCAACTTTTTTTTTCAAATTATCTAGTTATCTGAAATTTCTGCTTCTAACGTTTTAATGAATGCTACCTTTTATTCCAAATAGTATCATTACATTAAAATTTTCCTTGTATTTTATTTTCTCTCCATGCAAACTCATACTAAAAGCATTCAAAACTCAAGGGTCTGATTGGATTTAGTCATCAAAAACAACTGAAAGACAAAAATATTAACAGGAGTATTGACAGATACTGTTTGGATTAAATTCAACAGAAAGTTTTAAAGATCAGAAGGTTCTATTCTTTGTGCTGTCTCTAGGCGGCTGGGTTTTTTTTTAAGGCATTCAATTGGCATTTCATGTTAATGGTTACTGATTTTTTTTTACAGAAAAGAAAATGCTTATGTGAAAGGCAGAGTTAGGGAGAATGCCAATCAGTTGTTTGACCCCTCAAATGGTAGCAATGACCAGGACTGAAACAAGGAGAGCGAAACCCCACCTGGTCTCCAGCACAGACACATTCGGTGCATCTGGTGCTGCCTTCGCAGGCACACGAGCAGACAGCAGAAGTGGAAGTGAACTGAAAGTGTAAGGGCCTGGAGCCAAAATGGCCCTTTTATGGGATGTCCAGGCTGCCTTCTAAAGAAATGGGGAAGCTTGGGGTTTGATAGCCAAAGCTGTGCAGCTCCCACACAGTGTTTTTGGGCAACCTACCAGTGGCGGGACATTTGTCAGACAAGCCTTCTCCACATGGCTCTCTTTCCTACCTGCAGGTCTGAAGGGAAATTCAGACAGCTCTCACAGTTGAAATATATAGGAGGAAAACCAAAAAAATCCTTCGTCGGTAACCTGTAGCTTTTTTCTTGTGCTCTTTCTGGTCTTTGGGAAACCACTAAAACAGGTTTTTCTCCTACACTAGCTCATTGTAACTGGGTCATTAATGTATTGTGCTCCTGTGATATTCCAATAATTTCAAAACTGGACAGTTACTGAGTAGGAAAGAGGCCTGAAGAAGGGCGCAGCAGGAGACGGCGCATACCAACCGTATTCCCAGGATTTGGGAGTGATGGCATTCAGTGACCTGTTTCTGGTGGATCTCTGTCGGTTCTTCCCGTCCAAATGAATAAATGCAAGCAAGTCCTCTGGCTGACAAAGCCATGCCTCTGGGTGCTGGGAAAGCAATTGCACGGGACACAGATCCCGGCTCAGTATTCTTTCAAACTGAACAGGCTCTTAGCGTGATTATAAAGAGATGTCTGTGTGAAGGTTCATTTCTCTCTTGTGAAGAACAAGGCCAAATGTTTAGTCCTTTGATGGATGGTTTCATGTCTTGACGAGGTTGAATTTTCAGTGGGAGCCCTGGTCCAATGTTTTCTATTTTCATTGCAACAAAAGCTGTCTATACTTGGAAAAGATCGGTGGACTTTGCACGCAGTCTGGCCACACCCCTGCCGTTTTCTGTCATGTCTTCCACACGCTGTCATTACATTAAATGTCTGACCACCCCACATGGCTTACCCTCATGTGGTCTTCCTCTTTTAAATGGAATGAATAGAGTCAGAATCGCAATCAGAATTATCTGCGCTGAGGCGAGGTAGAAATGCTGTTTAGAGCTGAGGTTGTGCAGAGGTTTTTATTTTTACTCTTTCCTGCTTTGGCTTCTTTGTTCTTGGCATTCTCTTTTTCAAGATGCTCTGGCAATGACCTCAAACCCTCACTATTTTGACGGGGGGGAGGAACGGGGAATGAAAAGCAGCAAATAACCTGATTGTTCTAGCTTTGAAAACTCCGTTGGTTTTCTCTTTTTATTTCTGTGTGGCTTGGCTTGTCTGTAGGATTCCATCAAGGTGGAGGTTGTCGTGCAAGGCCTCAGCTGCCCAGTGCTTGGTTGTGCCTGAGGTTCCCCCAACCTCAGCGTTTTGCCTGCCAGGAATGCTGTGACCACGGTAGGGAGCGTGGGCTGGTGGTGGTCAGGAGGGGGACAGTGAGTCGACCACATGGCTAGGGGACCTGGGGAAGTTTGTTTTTGTGTTTCCTCAGCCTGTGGAACAGCAGACTTCTCCACCTCTGGCGGGACTTTGAGGTCAACTCAATAAACTTGACTTCCCTCATCAGCACTTGTCTCATCCCCAAACATGGTTGTGGCCCAGAATCCAAATCTGGAAAACCGTTGTGGGCACAAAGATACAAAAGTAATTTAAACTCATTTTCTGTCATTGTCATAAGTGTGTAGATTTATGTATAACACAACAGAGGATGACTTTCTTCTGGTACTGGCTGAGGGAATATGTCAAGCAGTGGTTATGAGAGGTCGAGATAGAAAGTTCTAGCTGACAGCTAGTCCCAGTTCCATATTCAGTGAGTTGCTGGGATTCAAAATGAAAGTGCATAGTAGATGTTTAGTAACTGAAAAATAAACTCCATGGTTAAGAACAAGCTAACTGGTGTAAGTGGGACCCAAACCGTTTTCAAATGTGATGTTCAGGGCCCCACCCCCCGGCAGAATCAGAAAGTACGGAAGAGGAAACCTCAACCAGTGTTGTATAGGTGGTGATACCATCCTGTAGTGTAGAGAGAGAAAATCAAAGATGATTTAAACTGAACTCTGATGTAAGTGCTAGAAATTGTGTGGGTCAGACAAGAGTAACAGCAACATCAAATTGTGATTTTTTTTTTTTTTTTCTGTGTGTAGCAAAAGACCTAAGGGATTTAAATGTATGCACTGGCAGGAACTGCAGACACTAGGAAGCACATCTTCTATGCCCATTGAGTAGGCTGCTCTGACAACCGAGGAGTGAGCTAGACACTGATGCCTCCTAAATTGAAGAGCAGAGACTGGGCCCGGTGTAATAGCCTAGTGGTTGAATACTTGCCTTGCATGCACTGGGATCCCATATGGGCACCGGTTCATGTCCCAGCTGCTCCACTTCCCATCCAGCTGCCTGCTTGTGGCCTGGAAAAGCAGTAGAGGATGGCCCAAAGCCTTGGGGCCTTGCACCCACATGGGAGACCCAAAAGAAGCTCCTGGATCCTGGCTTTGGATCAGCTCAGCTCCAGCTGTTGCAGCCACTTGGAGAGTGAACCAGTGGATGGAAGATCTTCCTCTCTGTCTCTCCTTCTCTTTGTAAATCTGACTTTCCAATTTTTTTTAAAGATTTATTTATTTTATTACAGTCAGATATACAGAGGAGGAGAGACAGAGAAGAAGATCTTCCGTCCGATGTTTCACTCCCCAAGTGAGCTGCAACGGGCCGGTGCGTGCCAATCCGATGCCGGGAACCAGGAACCTCTTCCGGGTCTCCAACGCGGGTGCAGGGTCCCAATGCATTGGGCCGTCCTCTCCTGCTTTCCCAGGCCACAAGCAGGGAGCTGGATGGGAAGTGGAGCTGCCGGGATTAGAACCGGCGCCCATATGGGATCCCGGGGCTTTCAAGGTGAGGACTTTAGCCGCTAGGCCACGCCACCGGGCCCCTGACTTTCCAATTTAAAAAAAAAAAAATCTTAAAGGGCTGAGACTTCACTGTGTGCTTTGAACCTGGAAGCTAGAAGCAGTTTTCATGGTTTATGTTCCCTGTACTGGAATCCTCACCAAAGAATAGCACGGGAGGAAATAGGAAGAGTCATTGGAATACAACTAAGGAAATGTGAACAATCAGGTGGATTTCAGCAGATTATGTCCTGAGCAGGCCCTCATCTTCACATAGCAGTGAGGCAGATGGTACTGAACCAGGTGTCCTAGGCAGTGGCTGGACGGTTTGATACAAGGGATACTATGCCCATATGAAGGGTCTTCAACAGACTCGTAGGAAATATGTATTATAGGAGCTATGTGTGGATTTCAGAATGTTTTGCATCAAAATAAGCTTTTTTCTTACACTGTCAACAGACTTTTTGAAGTACCCTCCTACACCTTCTAGCAAATTGTTTTATGAGTGATCAAGCTAAAACTGTTTGCAAAAAGTCCTTCATTGGCGGCTGCTGACTCATACACTGTAGGCAGAACATCCTAGCCTTGGACATTTTACTCAGCTTCTTTAATGGACTCCACCCTGTTCCAATATCCTGGACTATAATCTGACTTTCTCTACCTGTACTTTAGACCCAATGCAAGCCCTGCCTGCCCCCGACCCTGGCGTGGAGAAGCAAATGATAATCTGGCCCTTTCTTCTTGGTCCTCCCTATCAGCTGTTTCATTGAGAAAAATGGTTGCCCTGAGGAATCTGGTTGCCTGATGGTCTTGTACTCACCTCTTCTAAGAGAGGATGCAGGCATTAGTGTGGGATGCCATAACAGGGTTACTATAGATCCGGCAAGTTGTAAACAAGACTTTTTACCCCACATTTCTGGAGATAAGTCCAACATCTAGTTCCAGATGACACTATTTCTGGTTGGGATGCTCCTGCCTCGCCAATGATCTTCTTGCTGTGTCCTCATGTGGCAAAGGCAAAGAAAGAGCTGTCTGATTTCTCTGCCAGGAAGGACATATCCTTTCATCACTTTTAGCACCTTTCACCTCAAATATATCCTTCTAGGACCTGTTTCTAAGTCCAGTCACATTGGGAATTAGGGTTTCAACAAATGAACCCTATTAGAGTAGGTGACATGTGCATATGCATTCTTGTTGTAATAGGTGTATATACAAATTGGTTGTGATGAGTGAAACTGCTTTGAAAATATGCAGTATTCTTTCACATCTGCCTGTTTCACTACTGCACAATAATCACACAGGAGAACACTTAAATCTTGGCATTTTTAATTACATTGCTCAGAAACATTAACGAAGATTTACCTGACTTAGATTTCATTTATTCATTCTTTCACTTACTCATCCATTCAAGAGATACTTACAGGATACTTATGGGATACCCACGGTGGCCAAGTAATTATAGCAATGACTGACTGGAGTTAAAATGGCCCTCTTCCCTCTGCAAGCATCCTCTAGCTTACCTGCATGCCTGCCAGGGTAAATCTCCTATCACCCATCTATGTTAGTTGAACCCTGTTCCTATTGGCCAGATTTTTAGATGTGATTTTTCCCTACAGATGCTAAATGAGAGAGAACCTGAGTTGCCTTACACTGATCAGTTAACTGCATTTCCTAGTGATGGTGCTCAGTTGTTTGCTGAGTCCTTGGAGGTAGGTAGGTGTATACTGGCTACAAGTGAGATAGAGGGTCACCAAGCCAGGTATTGGAGTTGGTTGTACCAGTCTGAAACTGTAACTTGAGTAAACCAAAGAGTTGTTAAGCACTTCTGTATAAACACTTAATGCCAGGCACATGGTAAGCTGTGAATGTCATCTACTACAATTCCTATCTAATATGCAAGAGTGACATAGGTAGTCAACTCATGTGCTGCCAAGGTAGCATGAGTGGTAGTATGCTACTGACAGGGTCTGAGGGGGATAGCAATGTGGCCAGGTAACAGGAAGGGCAGGGGGCTCATCTAACGAACAGGTCCCAGATGAGCTCAATAGTAACTGGCATGCTTGTCTTGATGGTCTTGGGCACAGCCTTCACTTCTGTTTCACAGTAGACATGGCACATGAACACCTTACAAAGCAGCTGGGCATTGCAATGCTCAACCCGTTCTGTAGACCTTGGAGCAAGAATCAGGAAAACAGGGCTGGCAAATGTCTGTACCTGTCATCTAATTCCAATCTAGCATATTTGGGAAGAGCTGTCCTTTGCAGAAACCTGTGTAGCCAGGGTTCCCAGAAATGGAGGTGCTTCTGTTCTCTGCAACTGGTTTTTCCTGTGCCTCAACATTTCCATAAAGGAAAGAAAAGAGAAACCTAGGAAAGGCCATGTCCTCTGTCAGGGCAATGAATAAGGAATGAGTAGAAAGCATGGAGTGGGCTGTGTTGCAGTCCCATGTCCTGTCAGTGCCCCTCCAGATGAACCACCTCTGGGAAGGGTACCTTTGTGTGGCTTTGGCTTTTTGACATTTTAGATGTGGAGTAAGCTCTAGATTTCAGACCACATAGTTCTTTTTAAAAAGTAAACCTGTCTTTGTTTTTGTTTTGTTTGTTTGTTTTTTTTGCTTGTTCACAAATTTGACGAACTCGGGGATTTACATGTGTGTTTATGGCATGCCTTATGTGGTCAGGCACATGAGGCTGTTGGACCCTAGCATGGTTTTGAAAAACCCAGAGGTTCGTGTTTCCAAATAGTCACATTGTATTTGGAATCATTTCAGATGACTGCCCTCAGCGAAACTTAATTTTGAAATCCTTTGAAAGAACTTATTATCAAAGAGAATCTGCGGGAATAGAATCACCATCTTCCAGGGAAAGTGTTCAGGCCTTGGTTATCACAAATAGTTCATACTCAGCCTAGTCCATCTTACACTCAACACTGATGACCATTTTAAAAATGCCGTGCCCACTATTACCCAAAGAATTAAGCAAGATATAAATTTTTAGGTGAATAAATTTAGCACTTTTTTGGTTGTAATCTCATCAAAAATATTGTGTTTTATGCAACAAATTGCTGTTGTCATAATCACTGTGTAACTCTTGTCTAGTTCTTTAAAGCTCATGTGCATTTTTCCTTTTGACTGGCTTAAAGTATTTTCAGCACCTTTGTATAATAGTGTTATTTCCCACTGCTGCCTTGCCTCTCTGATAACTTTGCCTAGTATTACATTGTAGCTGAGATTAAAGTATGCCTTGTATACAGAAAAATCTTTCATTTCTTTGAAATATGTTTGTTATAATGGTCTTTTAAAAAACAGAAGCAAAAACATACAAATGCCTATACTCAGAAATGCACACACACACTCAAGACTAAAATCCTAGTCAAAAGCTATATTTCATAAAAGAGAATTATAGTCATGTTGATGGTTTGCCAAAACCTCAAGCAGTGACAAAATCCACAGAGTGTCCTGAAAGGGATGCCTTTGCAAAACCATTCCTCTCCAGATGGTTTAGATTAGAGATGTTTAAAAACACATGGCAGCATTAGTTTGGTTTAGAATTCATAGTTAATTCAGTAGATAAAATAATGCAAATTTGAAACCTTAGCCTGTGTATCAGAAAAATCATCAAATCTTATGATTGCTCTTAGGGGAGGCTGGTATGTGATGTGTTGATTTTTAAATGATCTAATTGAAATAACAAAATTAACCAAGAACAGCATAGAAGAATAGGATTAAAATATGAGTGTGTAAGCAAAAGCTTTTTTTTTCCTCTGCAGACTTTTTATTCCTTAAGCTGTCATATCCAATCAATTTGTTTGGGATTCGACAGCCAATTGTCGTTTCCTGAGATAGACTGTGCAAACAGAGTGGGCTTCAGAAGACGGGGAAGATGGGAAAAAAATGATTTCCGAGTGTGTTGCTGAGAGAAGCCAGGATGTCCTTAAAGATGACTCAGTGTTGCCTAGATGCCCTCACCTTGCGTGTGGAGCCGGACAAGCCTTCTAGATTCCGGATTTCTTGTAACATCTTCAAGGGTTTTTTTTTGTTTGTTTGTTTTTTTTACACTTTCTAAAAGAGTACACTTGGTATCTACTTTGATAGATTATTATGCTTCAGGTACATTTTTTAATCTTGAAGACAAAAGTGGGGGAGTTCTGTGTATACAGGGATGGCATGCGTTCTGGTTCCAGGAGCCCAGCAGTCTCCATATTTGAAAGCCCATCTCCCACTCACTGTTGACTTTGTTGTACTTAAAAGCAGCAGCAACCCCCGTCTTTGTCCATTCCACAGCTGGATGGCAAGCAAACAACTCCTAGAAAAGAATGTCTGCATGGGACCAAAGTTAGTTTAATGATGTGCCTGCCATAGCATACATACAGCGTGCAGTGCAAACTAAAGTGTGTGGCTGATGTGTTAAAACTACCATTAGGGGAGTGTTCTCTCAAGGACTCGAGGCCTTTCATAAATCAACACAAAGAAAGCATGGGACAAAGATTTAGAATCACGGGACAGCTATAGAATCAAAAATGTCCAAACAACTGTGGCTGGGCTCCGGAGGGCTCGGCTTTCCAAGTGGCCAAGTATTTAGTTTTGAGCACTTCTCCAGTGTGGAAAACTGGACTTATGGCTTTCAGTGGTGAAAGGGAGGGCCGCAAAGTAGATGTGCTTTTTTGAAAACAAACACACATGAATCCACACACACTCATGCACAGAGGAAAATACAGTAAAGAGACTCCTGTGCGCACAATTTGTGTGGATTCATAAGTGCTCCCATTAGAAATCTTATTTTAGCAACAGATAGCTTATTAGCCAGTACCGAGAAATTATTCTACCTATGCAGTCAGTATTTGTAACCAGATTATTTATTATTTCATCTTCTAATCATATAATAGTGACAGTAGCTAAAAATAGGAACAATGGAATGTCCATCAGCTGGTGAATGGATAAAGCAAGCATGGTGTTTACATACGTGATCAAATGCTATTCAGACAAGCCAATGGTGGAATCTGTCATTGGCTACAACATGATGCCACTAGGGAGTTAGTATGTTAAGTGAAATAAGCAAGGCACTTAAAGACAACTACTGTACATCTAGGAATGGAAAATCAAATGGTGGTTACCAGAAGCTAGGGAGAGGACAACAAGGGCATGATGGCAATAGGCTGTTGAACAAATACCTAATTACAGTTAGGAGAAAGAAGTTCCGCTGTTCTGTTGGACAATAGAGTGACCAGATAGTGTGCCTTGTATTTTAACTTGGGAAGAAAGGATTTTGAATAGCAGATACATTTGAGCCAAGTTCTGTATAATGTTAGTAATGCGGCCGTCATGGAGAAAGGCCAGGCCTTCCATCAGATACAGTTCACTAGGGAAAGTCATAGATAAGTGATCCTTTGAAAGATAATCACACCCCCAACCTGTCTTTCGTGTGAATAGGAGTTTTTATGGTCTCTGAGTCCTTGGTAGGAGATCGGCAGATTGTTACAGAGGTGAAGAATAACACCAATACTATATGGATAACTTTGACTTGTGATCAAACACTGGGGCCTGCCTATCTTTTTTTTTTTTTTAAGATTTATTATTATTGGAAAGCCGGATATACTGAGAGGAGGAGAGACAGAGAGGAAGATCTTCCATCCGATGTTTCACTCCCCAAGTGAGCTGCAACGGCCGGTGCTGCGCCGATCCGATCCCGGGAACCAGGAACCTCCTCCGGGTCTCCCACGCGGGCGCAGGGCCCCAAAGCTTTGGGCCGTCCTCAACTGCCTTCCCAGGCCACAAGCAGGGAGCTGGATGGGAAGTGGAGCTGCCGGGATTAGAACCGGCGCCCACATGGGATCCTGGGGCTTTCAAGGCGAGGACTTTAGCCGCTAGGCCACGCCGCCGGGCCCGGGGCCTGCCTATCTTAGAAGAACTAACAAAGTTTTGCTGTTTGTATAATAGATTATGTAACTGGTGCTTGGACAATGCTTGCAAGACTGAGGAGCATTGCAATGCCCCACACTTATCATCTAAATAGGAAGTGTAATTTCCTAGCTAGGAAGGTAGCACTTGTGTTCAGGAATAATGTGGGGAAAAAAGGAGAAAAAGGACCAGTGATCTTCTCAGGCCAGCATGATTCCAAAATTAAGTTTAAAATATTTTCTCACAATGCTTTATGGATTCCCTAATGTTCATAGCACTGATACTTATCCTGAGGAACCCAAAATGTTATTTTTTTAAGATTTTATTTGAAAAGGGGAGAGAGAGATTCCATCCTCAGATTATTTCACATTATGGCAGCTCAGCCTACGTATTGAATCTTGTGTATCAATAAAATGAATTCAGGCCATAGCTATGGTACATTACTGTTTTCTACCCCAAAACTCTTACAAAGTAAGGATGCTTGAAGGTGAATGGATATTACACTTGTTACTTTTCTCCATTATTTTCTATCATACATAATTCTCATGAGAACCCTGAATGAGCTGTAGGTGTAATTGAGTCATATTGATAATGACTGATTGTAAAATCCTGGAGACAGCAGAGGATACTCTGAGAACAAAGGTACAGAAATACTGAAGACTTTTCCTTGTTCCCTACAGAGCACAATTTGCCAAAAATGCGGTCAGGATATCCCAAGCCATCATTGCTGAGCTCTCAAGGGCTTGACTCTCAGGGACTGTCACTGTTCTTGGATCCCCCAGCTAACGTCTGGAGCATTTTCCAAACCTAAAGACTAGAATGGTGGCTTTGAATGGCTAAGAGAAATGCCATAATCCAAGCAAAAGTTTCTTTAATCACAAAGATTGACACATACACACACACACACACACACACACACACACACACGGGGGGAGTTCCGATGCCAGTCTTAGATTGATGGCATATCAACCCACAGAAAAAACACTCTAAGGCTCTGTATGTCATTTTTCTTAGACAGCTGAGGTTTTTCTGCCAAGGTCACTGGTATCATGGTAAGAAAGATGACACCTTGCAGAACAGGCAATATCAATTAAAACAAAGCAAGAGACAGATGCCAAGGCTCATATTAGAATCCACACTTGTACTTGCCCAAACCCCGACTCCTGGGAGCCCGAATTCTTTCTCTGAGCAGGAGCCTGTGGAGCTAAAATCCATAGACCAGTGCCACCTGCATGTCACAGCAGTGCCCTCAGAGCCAGGGGAAGGGAAGCTTGCTGAGCTGTTCACATCCATGCAGGCCCAAGCAGCTGAATTGATTATTCCACCAGGGAATGGTCTTGTTTTAAGGCTGATCTGACCAGGGTGGGATTGCAAGCAGCAGGTATGCCATGAACAACAAACCCATATTCTTAACATATGTTTAATTTGAGTAACTCTCCTCCCTTAAAATACCTCTTGATTCTAAATCCACATCCTGATTTGCCCGCTCTTGTTACCATTTTCTGGTGCCTGTTCTGAATTAATCCTTTGAGGTGGTCATTCTCCGGAAAGAGAGAAGGAAAATGAGAAGAGAAATGCAAGGTTGGGAATGCGAATGAAAGAGAATGGGAGAAAGAGAAGGGAAGGGAATCATTAGCCAGAGTTGGCTTTCATGAGCTAGATTTTCTTTGAGCTGCTGAAGAAAGGAGAGATAGAGGAAGGACAGAAATGCAAGCATAAGGCATTGGAAAGGGTATCCGTTAAAATCTCTCCTGAAGAATGACAACTGTTTTTGGCAGTAGAGCTCAACTTACAGAGTATTTTGATTCTCCGTCGTACTTCATCACAAAGAGTTGATATAATCTAAAAAAGTGGTTAAGATTATTAAAATAGTTTCCAGAGCAGAAAATTAAATGATTTTACTAACTGTCAAAGTTGGTGTTTAAACCGAGGTAATTTGAATTATATTTCATATAGCGATCGTGTCACCGGAATGTCTAAACATTCTTTGTGAAAGTGATGATCCCTGGTGCTGAGTTCTCATCAACAGAATCCCAACTAAAGGTTAGGAGTAGTAGCTGCCAATGGCTGCTGTGGGTAGAACCAAAAGAGAAGGTTGGTTTTTCTTGAGAAATTTGGACTTTCAATATGTTCACTACCTTGAAACCTTTTAGGAGACTTTCTGTGTTTTTCCTTTGGCATATTTTGAGTTCAGAGGAACATGAAACTTTCAAGTGCTTGTTTTCAGTAGTTTGAAAAGGGAAACAGCAATATCTTCTATTTGATAATGCTAAATAATAAATATCTTCAGATAGCAAAATATGTTGTTTTATCACATCTGTTCCCCTGCATCTATATCTACTAATAAAGTGAGGATAATTTCTAGATTATTTCCTCACTGACTCATAGAGCACACAGACATTGTTTGCTTTTGGAAAGTCTTTGATTTTCATTTTCATTTCTTCAGCGACATAATGGTCATTCAGTAACATGTAGCAAATTTTCTGTTTTTCTCTGTTGATTTTGTTGTATGCTTTTCATTTAAGGGAATGTATAGTAGTTGTATAATAGAAATTAATCACATATACTGTGCATCTCTACTTCCAAATCAAAGGTGGAGTCCTAATGAAACTGTTGAATAAATCCTGACAATAGGACGCTAGGCTCTCTGCCATTGTCCATGTCCGCAATGTCAGGATACGCTTAAATAGCACAATGATGGACTGATGACTGATTGTGAAAGACTCAGTACTATTGTAATGACATGGGGGAAATTAGTCGGGGGAGGAGATTTGGAGAGGGGAGAAGGGGAAACCCCAGAGCCTATGGAACTGTATCATGGAATAATAAATAAAATTCTAAAATAATAAATAAAATTAGGTCATCAACAATTTTTTTTAATCCCAGACCCCCACTGTGTGCAGTTCGACCCTTTGGGCTCTCCCAGATCTCACAGACAATGGTGCACTGGTGTGCTAGGGAATGAGGCCACAATGAACCTATTCCTTGACTTTGAGGAATCTGTGCCTCCCGCACAAGTTCAAAGAAAACAATGAGTGATGTGAGGTTGAATGCACAGCACAAAACCACTGGCCTCACCTGACTCAAGACTTACTGGGAAAGGTTTAACCATGGAATGGAGGTGGGCATGGTTAGTTTGTGGGGAAGGCTTTTGGAAGTCTGAGCTAGCTCGAGTTCAAGGCGGGGGATGGAAGTGGGAGGGCGACCTCACATGAAGAAGACCTACCTCCTGCCTCAAGATCCTGCACATGGTGTGGGGGTGGTTGGTGAACCACAGGTATGCCTAAGACTGCTTCCTATTAGGGAAAGCTAGAAGCCTCACTTTTCCTAGTCCTTGCTGTGGAATGAGACCAATGAAGTCAGTTACTATTTAGACAAAGGAGCCAGTACTGACCTGTAGAAAACATTGATGGGTTCTTGAGGGGGATGAGGGTGGCGGGAAGGGCAGGAGGAGGACAGAGCAAGAGGAAGATTCAAGTAATGCCAGAATGAAAGGCAACTCTGTGAACATCCTTTGGTCAAAACGACCCGATCAAAATCATAAAACCAGCATAGTCTTTGCATGTGTGCTCTTTACATTGTACAAATTAAAATGTAGCTCCCAAAAAGTGGCACATAACAGAATGTGCAGGACTAACATCTGACAAAGGAAGGCAGCAAAGAGTAGTTCATGTCACCAGATGCTTGGCATCGCATAGTCAAAACATTTGGGAATGTGTTTTTAAAATCCTCCAGATGTGTGACAACTCGACTAGCCATCACCCTTGTCTACATTTTTCGAAGGTTGGGGGTGGGGAGCATGGAAAACTGAGGTGGTTACTCAAATTATACAGGAAAACAGACCTCTTATTGCCTTCCCAGTCTGATTGCCTTGGGAAAAGGTAGTTTGATTTTTCTTGGCCTGTCTACCAGTTTCGTCAACATTGCACTTGACCTGACAAATACAGACACTGTAGAACTTTCCACACTACCTTGAATTGGCCATATGAAAGATACTGCCACCAAGTCTGACATTTTTTCATTTTGGAAATGTTCTAGTTGTTCAAACGCCAGGTTTACTTAGTATTTGTTTTCTTTACTTCTTGGGATTAAATATTACTATTTCCCTGTATAAGAATGTTCCCAGTTTCTCTTCAAGATTCTTGCTCAAGAATATGGAATTAAATGAGAAGAAAACAAATATAGTAGCCATTTATTTGTCCTTGAACTAAATTTATGCATGGCATTTCACTGACTGAGTGATATGTTGTGGTAAACCCATGTTAGAATATCTACATGTACACATGCTAGGTACTAAATATGCCATGGCTTGCTAGAAAAACTGCAGGGAGAATTTATATACTTCATGAGCTTTACAGTTGTTTTCTCCAGGTCACACTGATAGTTTGAGTTTCTCAATAAGAAAATCTGAACTTGATCAATGCTATGGGCTCATTGCCATTTAAAGGAGAATGCCCCAGATACCAAATTCTGAAGTGTGATTTTTGTGTTATCTAATTCTTGGTCCATAGGTTTCTGTGACATGCTTCCAGGCAGAGTTCAATTAGTTATTTTTAATTAGTCCTTACACAATTTGTACATGGTACCTAGGTAGAGCTGGCATGGGGCAGATATGGGATTGTGGTCATTTGCCAAATGCTGTATTTCTGTTAAAGACAAGGTGGGCTTCCTGTAATTATTTTGACAGAGTAATGGCCCAGGTTTGTTCAAATGACTCTGATTACCTACCACTCTAAAATGAGTTAAAATCCTAAAAATGAAAATATGCTCTTGTAG
This sequence comes from Ochotona princeps, assembly GCF_030435755.1. Classification (NCBI taxonomy): domain Eukaryota; kingdom Metazoa; phylum Chordata; class Mammalia; order Lagomorpha; family Ochotonidae; genus Ochotona; species Ochotona princeps. The sequence goes on from NC_080851.1 coordinate 11,820,109, forward strand.
GTTGACTTCCAAATCATCCTGAATTTCTCATTGGCAAAAGGAGGGTATGGTAGCTGTGGGAGTCAACTTACTGTATTTTTTTTTAATGCCGCAAGTCTAAACCTGAGAAACATTTTGACAGCAGAGCATGTCGGTTGGTAGGTGTTGGCTAATGTGATGGTTTGTTGCCCTCCAGTGAGAGAAGTTCAGGGAATGTGACCTGAATTTGAAGAGTTTGTTTTGGAAACAGACACGTGACTTGGAGGTTAAGAATGGTAGACTTGAGGTTTTTCTGGTAGGATTCCAATATGCTCTGTGCATCTTTATTCCTTCTTGAAGATTGGAAGATTATAGTCTTTCTGGTAGTTGATCCCTTTGAAATGATGATTGGAGGGAAGAGTTAAGTCTAAACTAGGATACAAGGGATGTGGAAAAGAGTTTTACATCTCTATTCTTGCCGAGCCTTAAACTGTCTCAATGTGAAAGTGAGCCATCTCTATAACCTGGTTAGGAAAATCTGTCACAACGAATTATATTGCACCAGGAAAAGAAAAGTAGAAAACCAGAGGAAACTTTTTTATGCCAAATCATAGGCTAAGGTGAATATCACTTGAATGAGTCTGAAGGTTGTATGTCTGGAAGGGCTACAAAGTGTACTTGACACGTTTGACTAACTTTGAGAAGCTGTGGAAGCTAGCTGATCTTAGACTTAATTGAACGTGTTTATTCTCTTAAAATGTTTAGTTTCGTCATATGTGTTGGGTGGTAATGGTAGGCAGAATAATGGCCACCCAAAGATGTCCAGATGCTCAGATCAGGAAATGGCAAATGTTACCCCATGCGGCAAAGGGACCTTGCAAATATGATTGCCTTTAGGACTTTGAAATTGGAAGATTACCCTGGGTTCTCTGAGTGGGCCCAATTTAATTGCAAAAGAACCCTACAGGTAAAAGAAGGGAGACAGGAGGGTCCAAGAAGGAGATGTGTCATAGAAGCAAAGCAGGAGATATAATATGAAAACAGACTTTATTGTCTGTGGCTGGCTTTGAAGATGGATAGCGACCAAGACCCAAGAAGTAAGAGTAGAAACAAGGAAAAAGATGAGCTCTCCCAGAGAACCTCCCTACAGAAAGATAGCCCTGTGTCTACCTTCTTAATCTTGCCTACTCTGGCCTCCTGGACCGGGAGACAATGAATTGAGTTGCGTTCAGTGTGCATGTGGTTGTTTGCTAATAAGTGGTGAGAAATCAATACCAAGGCCTACTAGTTCTCAGGAAATAGCTTGAGTGCCAAGAGAGGTGCAGAGAGAACAAAAGCTCACCTCCGGTCCAGCCTGCCCTTTCTGTTTGGCCCATAGAGAAACTGAGCCAGCCAGCGTGAATGTGATATCATAGTCAGTTTTCATGGCCCCCTTCATGGAGCTTCCTACTACATCTGTATCCTACAGGTGTGGAAGGGAAAATTCTGCCCTGACATTCCCTTATAATCTTAGTAAGTTCTTTGAAGGACTGTTGTTCTCTGACCAAAGCAGAAAGCAAGTAACTTAAGACAAATCTTATCAGTTATGCCGATGAAGGATCATCGAGAATGTGCAGGCTGCAGCTCTGGAACTGCCTACTATATAGCCATTAAGTGAAAGAAAAGGCAGTCTTCTCTCTGGGGAAGGCTCTTGACCTGACTGAGTAAGCTCCGTCCTGAACCACATGGCGTCACCGTCCTTAGAGCACCTCTGGTTTTCAAGTTTCTGTTCTGCCTTTCAGTCTCTGCCCTTTAACCTCAGGATTCCTTCACTCCAGCTGCTTTTTCAGAATTTAAGCAAGGAGTTGATGCCACTCACTTCCCAACTTCTCAGCAGACGTGTGGATTACAAAGGGAAAATGTACATGTGAAAAGGAAAAAAACTTTGGGAAACTTAAGGAGCCGTGTTGGTTCTCTGGCTATATTATTTGGCTGGTCTTGGTGTTGATTTCACTTTCAAGTGTGGGATTTGATACAGACAGCCAAAAACTGTGGATCTAATCAGATGGGGCTCGAAGCCTGTAACTTTCCGTGTGAAGAAGTTATCAGCAATATTTTCAAGCTTTGGCATGCTCTGAGAGGAATAATACAAGGAAGCTGCAACATCAGGCCTAGGGACCTTGTTTGGCAGGTCTGTGACAGTCACTTTGTGAAGTTTTGCAGACAATTAATTGTGATTTATCACAGTGATGCTCTTCAATTGGATGAAGCCCGAACACAGCTGAATTAAATGCATATTAAATTACCTCTTACTTGAAAGGAGGGTGGTCTCACCAGGCAGGATGGAGTTCATTAGCTGGGCTGAGAAGCTTTTCTTAACTCTTTCATCATCTGCTTTCATGGTCTTCCTGGTGCCTCAGCGCCACCGAACACCTTTCTTTTTCCAACTGTTAGAGAAGTGCTCCAAGCATTTTGTGAGTCCCAGAGGCCACCAGTTCCAACTTTATGACCACAAAGCCAGAAACAAAACAAATGGTTACTGAACTATTTCTTTTTCTTTTTTATTAAGGAAAATATTATCCTGTGTATTTTTTAATTTAGATTTGCATGATGCAAAATATTCTGTATCCACTACATACTGGATGTTGATGGACACAGATTTGGGGTGTAGTAGAACATATGTTTAGGAATTGTGATCACATTTATTCCAACTGGTCAGCACTAATCGCCTTTACTACTCAATAAGACATGGTTCAGGATAGGATTCTAGTGACACATGGCTTCTTTAATGCTATGAGAATATTTTTCTAGAGCTTGTGAACCCTTTAGAACCCTGTGGATTGAGAAAAGGCCCTGAAGTGCTATGAATTTAATTTTTAAACATATTTGCTTCAAGAGGAAGTTTTATTCACCCATGTTTATCTCTTGATTAACTTATTGTTTTCTTTCTTTTAGAAGCTAGCTCAGGGTGTACTATAAGGAGTTTGATCTCATTTATCTGTTGAACTTGCAAGGAAATAAACATGTGTTAACAGCATCTTTAACCTCAACATAGAGGTGAGCTCTCCAGGACAGCTTTCTTTCCCTCTGTGCCTCTAGCTCTCTGTCTTCATTCAGGTCTTTTGTGAACCATCAAACTCCCTGTGGTGGGAAAGGTGTTGGTGGGACTCAGGGTGGTTTGCCACTGCATGACAATCACAAAGATAACTTTACCCTTGCCTTTTGCAACAATCTAATAGCAAGCACTTAAAACCCAATTTGTGCTTGTCTTTCTCAGTACTTCAGAATAGCAGTTTAGCGCTAGAACCACCAAGCTGGACCCAATTCATAGTTATCACCTAGAAGATCTTTACGCCTTGGGCGTAGTTGTAATCTAAGTCGTTTCAGGCAGGTAGAAGAAATAAGGCCTCACTTGGAGCACTTCTGCCTTGAGGCCAATGTGGTGTATGTCTAATTCACTTGTCCCTTCAAGGTGTATCTTCACTACCTTGTTTGATATAAGGACCTATTCTTGCCACATTCTCCAATTTTCTTGCTAACATTAGAATGATCCAGTTGGCTTCATATATGTTCACAGCTGGCAAAACCACCACAGTTGGAAAAAAAAAAAGGGGGGGTGGGGGAATGGAGAAACTGTGCATAAAATACTTTAGTTTTTTTTTTTTAAATGATCCTCTATAAGTTCCATCCTAAATGTTTAGTGATGATACAATGTAGGAGATGCCATGACTGTTGAGGCAGATCCTGCAAACGTGGACTTACTTCCTGGAAGGAGGTTGTTGGGTGGGATATGGATACTACATTTTCCTCCTGCTCCAACTTGGTCAAGCACAAAACCTAAGTCCTACAAATTCAGAAGAAATTTCTCAAAGCAGGACACAAATCTAGTGGGCAATTACCTGTAGTCATTCTGGCTGATGCCACAGTTCTGAGTATGATGAACCTATGATTGTGCTTGTGAAAAAGAATATCTGAATGATGAATTTTTCTCTTGGATTCTGTAGCCAAAGACCAAAGAGCTTAAAGGCCTCATTTATGAGGCAAAAAAAGGCACATGGCTAAGAAACTACCTCTTCCTCCCACTCCACTCACCCCGTCAGGATCTAGGGCGAGGTTCCATGTTTCCGAGCGCTGTGTTTGCCCTGTTTTCAAAGGGCTGGTACTTTTTCAATAAAAATAAATTTAATTTGTGGCTACATTTCAAATCAGATGGATTGATGGCAGAAGTGGAACAGCCCCAGGCCTGGATTTAGCAAAGTCATGTGGTTAGATGAGCCACCCTCAGGAACCCTGAGTGCTTTGAAGATGCTAAACTAGGGACATTCACAATCCATCCTTCCCATTTTGTGATTAATTCTTCATGTTGGTACAACACTTAAGGGAATGCTGCCTACACTCTTTCCTATCAAATCAGAATCCTCTCTTCTCCCTTGAATGAAGTAATCTGTTCACTTGAGTCCATTCTCACACAAATCAAGAGGGTAGATGCCAACACCCCCATAGCCAGAAAACATCAACTTCATTTTGGTCCCTAAAGGATAAGTTTGCTTCGGCTTATAGCATACTCTATTTCGGCCTAGGCAGAGCAGCCAAGTTTCACGTTTCCTGAGAGAGGGATGGTCACATTTATGGAATGATTAGAAGCCTATACTAAAAATCCTCCTTTGACTTGAACAAGTTCCAGAGAGCATTTCTGTCAGATAGAGTGGCATTTTCCCACCTTGCTTTAGCCGTAGTAAAACTTTCGTGTAATGAATTTGTGCACAATGAATATACCATGAGCATATACCGTGGATACCTACATTTATACGTATACACTCAAAACACTAGAGTAATTCATAGAAGACCTATTAAAAGATCAATTTATTGTGCAAAAAATTGAAATGTTTGCATAGATTTATCACAATATATCTTTCTGGCTGTGCTTTTTTGTCTTTTACTTTTCTAATTAATATTTTAAAAATCAGATACAATTCTAGGAACACAATGACCTTCCACTCCTTCCATCTTTCATGAACCTTTTTAAAGCCCTCTCAGTGTATGGGCACACGCAGACACGCAATACCGTTCCTGGGTGATAATCTCCTTTTAGGAACCGAGCACAGTACCTTCAACTCTTAAGTCTTTTTCTTGTTTTGTTCTGATCCAGAATGTTTTGCAAGATCTAATTTATTCCCAGCCTATTCATAATAAGAAAATAAAATCCGACCCAAAAGCAAGGTTACAAAATACTCCTCCAGTTGATTGAGATGCTCAAAAGCAAAGGAATTCTGAGAAATTGGCGTGGCCTGGAGAAGCCTAGGGAAATACAGTTATACAGAATGCAGTCTCCTGAGTGGAATCTTGGAACAGGAAAAGAATGGGATAAAAAGCTAAGGACATTTGAATAAAGTTGGAAGTTCAGTCCTAAATAGTCAGCATTAGTTCTCTGCTTGAGGCACAGCTACTATACTGACAGGAAAGTTGTTACCAAGAGAGAACATATGATGTAGGATATGTGAGAATTATAATATTCTTACAACCTTCCTATAAATCTGAATCCATCACGAAGCATTTACTTAAAGTTCTAGAAAGAGGTCATGGGGCTTAGTGATGAAGGTGCTTCTAGGGATGCCTGCATGCCATGTTGGAGAGATGGGTTCAAGTTTTCCCCGCTACTGTGCAACTGAGTCCCTGTCCCTGTCACTATGGAGAGCTAAGTGAAGCTGAGTACCAGGGTTCAGCCTGATCCAAGCCTGACTCACCTGTGACGAGTGAACCTGCAAAAGGAAGATGTTTGTCTCCATTTCAGATAAATTAGTTTTCCTACATTTATTTAAAAGCAAATTGTGTGGATGTCTTGAAGCAGATCTGTTGCTAACTCTGAGAGCTGCTACAGAAAGAGTGAAGGCCAGCTTTCTTTGTTTACAAAGTTTCTAAGGGAAACAAACTGGGAGACAGTTTGGTGGCTGGGCTCTGCAGCATACTGGGGGTCATGTGAGAGTTGTATCAGATCTAGGTGTGATGATGGTCTGATGTCTGCCTTTCTAAGAATGACTTTGACTTTGCATTTTGAAGAACTTGTACCAAAATTTTCCACCTTGCTACCTGGGGGGACTGAGAGGGTATAGCTGAAATGTTCAAAACAGTCTTTGATTGTAAATGTAAAAGGCTGTTTCCTCTTCAGATGTTGGTGTGCTTCTTGCGTTTTAAACTTAGTTAAGGTTATCCAGGTCCAGGTGAAGACTGACTGCATTTCAACATTTTCATTGACATTTCATTATTTTTAAATAGTTCATTTTTCTGGGAAAGACAGTTACAAAGAGTAGGAGAGAAAAATATCTTCCATCCAGTGGTTCACTCCCTAAATGGTCACAATGGCTGGAGTTAGGCTGCTCTAAAGCTAGAAGCCAGGAGCTTCTTCAGGGTCCCCCACCTGGGTGCAGGGTCCTGAGGACTTGGGCCATCCTTCACTGCTTTCCCAGGCCGAAAGCAGGGAGCTGGATGGGAGTGGAACCCCTGAGACTTGAACTGGCACCCATATGGGATGCTGTTATTACAGGTGGAAGCTTAGCCTGCTACACCATGATGCTGGCCCCAACATTTCCTTTTGAGTCCTCTCTCAACAGGGGTCATTGTTTTCTTTAGTTTTCAATAATTCGGATTTTCCCAAGATGATTCCAGCTCCTGTTGAATCTATTGTGAAAAAAAAATGCTACATATTGTTTTGTGCTTTCTTGAGTTCAAGAGGATGCTCCTCAGGGCGTGTGTCTACACTTCTAAGTAGGAAGTCTCTTCAGTTCATTAAAGCACACTGGCGCACACTTTTTCACAATAGTTAATCAGTCATGTAATTATTGGGAGAGTAGACACATTCATTTTAAAACTTACTGGGTTTTAACAGTGTTGCTGGTTGGACTGCATAGTAGCAAGATGAAAACAAAGTATTATCACAGATTCCCCAATTGGTGACTTAGCCGCTAGCTGCTCGGTAGTTACTCATAAAATGATTAATTGGTCTCAATCAGTTCTCAATGGGAAGTACCCATCTCCCAGTAAACACCACCACAATTGCTACTAATTAGCTCTGTAGTCAACTGATAGCCTGGGAGGTGAGTGGTCTCTAAGGCACAACAGAAACCTCAGACTCACACCAGCAGACAGGGAGCCACCTGCTCCTCTGGCAAGTGGGGAGGCATGAGGGTCTGTGTGTAATGACCAGTCCCCTAGAGGTGAGGGAGTCAGAAGTGTGGATATCAAGGAGAAAATTCACCTGCGTTCAGCTGAGGACGTTCCATTGTATATGCATCCAGGCTGTCATTCAAGTCAGGGCTTTGTGGCTTTCTGTTCATTTGATCTGAAGAGAATGCCTACTTCTCTGAGCCTGTTTAATACTCTGAAAAAACATATATGTATATATTTATATACTACATGTAATATAGTATATATATTAAATATAATAATAGATATATCTATATAATACATGAGAAGTTACTCAACTATTGAAACTGTTCACTGGTGCTACATCGGTCAAATGCATGATAATCAGGTGTGAAAGTCACCTTGCTGATCATTGATTCCCTGCTCTGATGACAGATTACAATGGTTAAGAATGAGGACCTAACAGAGTTAAACTTCACAACACTAGAACCACCAGGAGGTAGTTTCCAAGAGTCACTTTCAGTAGTCGTTCCCCCTTGCTCCCCAGCCCTCGTCAACCACTCACCTGCTTCCTGCCTGTATGGGTCTGCCTTTTCTGGACATTTTACGTAACTGAGATCATAAAATACCAGAGTGTTTCAAAGTATTGTGGAAAATGGAATTAAGTAATTTTGGTACCAAAAATCTTGAAGCCCATGCATACATTTCCATAATACATTTCTTAATACAGTTCCGTAATACATTTCACAGGAACTTTTTGAAGACCCTTTGTGGGTGGGTGGCTTTTTAAAAAAGATTTTCTTCATTTGAAAAACAGAATTATACAGAGGGAGAGACAAAGTGGTCTTCCATTTGTTGGTCCCTTCCCCAGATGGCTGCAACGGCCAGGACTGAGCCAGTCCAAAGCTAGATCCTGGAGCTTCATCAGGATCTCCTATATGGGTCCAGGAACCCGAGCACCTAAGCCATTCTCTGCTGCTTTTCTAGGCAGACAAGCAGGGAACTGGATCAGAAATGGAGCAGCTGGGTCTTGAATTGATGCCCATTCAGCATGCCCCGAATCACAGCTTCATCCACTATACCACAGTGCCATCCCTTAAGTGTGGGCTTTGTGACTTGTCTACATCGCATACTGCATTCAGAGCTCATGAGCTCTGTCACAGCCCGTGCCAATACTGCTTGTTGTGATCATTTGCATTCTGTGGATTTAGCACCTTTTTTTGGGCATTGGAATTGTTTGTACTTTGGACTATTATGAATAATGTTACAATGGACATTCATGCACCTCTTTTTGTATAGACATCTGTTTTCAGTTATCCTGGATGTATACCTAGGCATAGAATAGCTGGGACATATAATAACTCCTTAACTTTTTGAGAAACTTCCAGACTGCTTCCCAGAATGGCTGCCCCATTTTACATTCCTACCAGCATCACAGTGAGCATTATCATTTCTCCACACTCATTATTTCCCTCTGCCCAGTGAGTGTAAAGTGATACCTCTCTGGTTTGCAACACTACCATTTGTATCTTTGGCCCCCAGCATCAAGTGAAGCACATAGTAAGTTCTTAGTCATAAGGCACTCCAAAGCAAAGGGATGGTAAGCAATATCAGCAGAGTGATAGCGTTCTCATCTTTTGCAAAGGATTATTTGAGCATTGGCTGCTTTTTGTTAAAATAAGCTGAGTCGAGAAGCAGCAGGGATGCTCACTCGGTGTTTGTGTCTAACCATTTGCACTGTAAGGGTGTCAAGTTTTAGCAGGTGGCCACTTCTGTGAGTCAGAAAGATGGGCATGTGTGTGATACGCAGACTTGGAGACAGGAAGCTTTTGGAGAGTTCTGGAGGGGAAAGGTCCTCTTTGTCCCTTTCCCTTCTTGTCATGCTAATTAATTGCCCAACTCATCACTCATCTTGACTTCACCTCTTTCACACCATCCTTATGAGCACCAGCGTGGTGCTACCCGATTGCCTCAAATAATGGTATCCACCAGAGTTCTCCAAGCACATGTGTTTCCATTAACAAAGGAGATATCTTTGTGGGTTTCTTAGGTACTAGCAGAAATGTACAGAAGTTCACTGGTAGCCAGACGCATTTGATGTGTCTGCCTCACCACCCACTGACACTCAAGCGTTTGCTTTTAGGCAAATAAAATGTCAGCCACCATTAAACAGCATATGGCAACAATATGCCATTCCCTCTCTGGGGACCAGCTTCTCCCCCCAAAGAGGTGGTACATGAAATTGGATGCTTTTCAGTACATGACCCTCGTTCCTGCTACCTAGGTGTGATGGCTGTGGGAGAGGGCAGAGTGCCACACAGAGAAGGACATGGGCAACCAGATCAAATGTGAGCCCAGGGGGCGAGCATCCCAGCCGGCAGTGACCAAAGGCTCTTCACTCTGGGCTCATAGGTCTGTGGTTAAGGGCAAGTCCAATCCCTTAAGCTGGCGTCGATTAGCTCCACAAAATAGAAAACAGCCCTACAGCAGCGAACACACAAGGGTTTGGGCTGACTTGACTTGAACGCCGTGGCGTGCAGTGAGTAAAGAGAGATGTCGGCAGTGGTCTCCATCCCCTTGTCTCTGTGGCATTCCTTCTGGAAACAGGATAAAAATAAGCTGAGTTCTCTGAAAATCACTAATGAGGACAAGTACCCCTGCTCAGTAGGCCAGCTCGTGTGCAAGGGGATGAGCGACACTGAGGGTAAGAAGGAAGGTGGCCCTGGCAGGGACAACCAGGGACACAGCGGTGTGCACAAAATCAAAAAGCAAACCAAGTTTTCCCAGGAACACCTGGCCTAAGGTATCCTCCCAAATACCCACAACTGTGATACAGTCTCAAAACTTGTCTGGATTATAGAAGAGTGCTTCACAAATTTATGGAAAAGTGAAATTGAAAGATGAATTTAGGAGCAGCACTTGGTACAGCATTGGCGATAACTGTGTGCCACACTGAGTGCTGGGGTGAAGTCACAGCTCCATATTCGATTCCAACTTCCTGTTAAAGTAACCCTGGGAGCCCACAGGTGATGGCCCAAGGAGTTGGGTCCCTGCCACTGACATGGGAGACCCCGGGGGAGTTATAGGACATTAGCTCAGGCCTAACCTAGCCCCAGCTCTCAGGAGCATTTGGTCTGTAACCCAATGGGCGGGAGATCTCTTCCTCTCCCTCTCTTCCTCCTTATGTGTCTTTTCCCCTTCCCCCCGCAACCCTTCAGGTAAATATGAAAAATAAATAAAAACATGCACATAAGCTATCTTGGTACAAAAAAATTGAAACTCATGCATAAATTCTCATGATCTGTATCTTTTCAACACATATGAAAGGCTCAACTATAGTTAGGTCTCCCCACTCATGTGAGAGATCCAAATGGAATTCTAGGATATTCGCTTTGCCTTGACCTAGCCGCAGATTTATGGGCCTTTGGCCTATGAGCCAATGGCTGGGAGATCCCTCTGTTACCCCTCACTCTCACTCTCTCCTTCTCTCCACCCCCCTCTCTCCACCTCTTTGTCTCTCTCTTCCCTTTCCTTCCCTCCATTTCAAGCAAATATGAAAAAAACATATTCAAGAAAAGCTTATTTCACTGCAAAAAAATGTGAAACTCATATGTGGCTTTTTCAAAATCTGTGCATTCCATAGCTTTTTGAAGTCCCTTCATTGTGCCAACAATCAAGTAGGAGTTCCGTCTTCTTGGAATCAGTGACTCTTCATTTAAGTGGTCTCTGTAAGTGTGTCTTAGACTAGCCAGTTGGACCTGCCACTTGTACATCAAGCTTTTAACATAGGAGCTTATCAGGTTTCAGGACCCAGGATTTAACTAACATCATAGCCACATCAGAAAAATGATCAGCCGTCTATAGTACCCACTTTAAATCATGTCAGTAAATCTTACTTTCACTTAGCTAATATCATCCAACTTCTTAGTTGCTTTTCCTTTCATAGAAACCAGTTGATACAAGTTCTTGAAGAGCATGCATTTTTAAAATAATTCTAAAGTTATAGTGTTTTAAAAAATTAAAAGATTAAATAAAACTATGAAAATATATACATGAACATCTATTAATGACAAGGAGAATTAGTTGATTTAAAAATTTAAGTTTCTTATTAAAATATTAAATAGCTTAGTAATGCTTTGTTATGCCAACTAGCTAGATATAAAATTTTAATGTCCAGGAAAGTAATGAAAATTTTAAAATAATATATCTTATTAATAATGCTTCCATTAAATTTACGTTGGAAGATGAGCTGTTAAAATTGCAGACTGTGGGGGTCCAGTGCAATAGCCTAGTGACTTAAGTCCTCACCTTGCACACACCGGGATCTTATATGGACATTGATTTGTATCCCGGCTGCTCCTCTTCCCTTCCAGCTCCCTGCTTATGGCCTGGGAAAGCAGTAGAGGATGGCCCAAAACCTTGGGACTCTGTACCTGCTTGGGAGAACCGGGAGAGGCTCCTGGCTCCTGGCTTTGGATTGGCCTGGCCTCGGCCTTTGTGGCCATTTGGGGAGTAAACCGATGGATGGAAGATCTTTTTCTCCTTCTCTTCTTCATTCTGTAAATCTGACTTTCCAATAGTGTCATATAGCCAAGTGGTTGGGATAGCTCTGTGAGTCACAGTTGCTGCTGACTCTGGCTTTGTCTGTACAGCCCCTGTGAAGCAGTAGGTGATGCCTAATGTCACTGGGTTGCTATCACCCGTTTAATGACCCTGCACTGCGCCCCAGACTCCCAGGTCCCGCTCCAACCCAGCCACTGCAGGCATTTGGGAGTGAGTTGGCAGATGGAGTGCTCTCAGCTTCTCACAGGAATCCAGACCTTTTCTTTAAAAATCTAGTTAGTTAGTTGAAAGGCAGAATTAGAGGAGGAGCGACAAAAAGGTTTTCCATTCTCTCACTCACCTTCCAAATGGCCGTAGGAGCCAGGGCTTGGCCGTGCCAGCCCAGGCCAAAGCCGGAGCCCTGAGCTTCTTCCGAGCCTTCCACCTCAGCTCCTGCCCCAGGTGCATTACCAAGGAACTGGATCAAAAGTGGAACAGCCGGGACTTGAGTCAGCACCCATATGGGATGCTGCATCACAGGCACTGGTTGCAAAATCTAAACCTTAAAAAAAAAAAAAAAACTCCAGAAGGCAAGGATGACACAACAACGTATTTTGCAGGAGTGAAAGCCAATTTTTCTGAAAAGTGCTTTTATGGCTTACCAGATAGTGTAACTGATAGGGTGATGTCATCGTAGACTGCACTGACGGTGAATTTTGTGACAGTCACAGCGACAGCAGTGAGTGGATCCACAAGCAGGTGAATGGCAGGAGGTGAGGGACTCTGGTCCCTGAGACGTGCTGGTGCAGACTCCCCACATTAGAGCAGGTGCTCACATTGTTAGCCACTGCGGGAGTGCTCTCACATGTACAGAGGAACCTAAACATGGGGCTGAAGACCACCAAAGTCAGGCCACTTGTCTGTTGGTCACCATTACAGCAAACACACAGGACTTAAAAAATCCTCAAAAATGACTTAATTCTCAACTTTGCTTAAAGCTGAGGTCCTACTGCCTGAATGACGGTGTCAAGTGTAGCATATCTCCCAGAAACCTTGGATGTAGGTATATGTACGTACAACATACCAGTACTGCATTTGGATTTATTATGTATTTAAATTTATCGTAAGTCTTGAAAAAGTTCACAGAAAATGCATCTGATGAAGACACTATGCATGGATTTCAAAACGTTTTGCATCAAAATTAATGCCATTTCCTCTGAGCTTTTTGAAGAACCTTCCAATAATGAGTGCGTAATGTTTCAAATATCAGTACAACGTGGGCAGGCATTGTGACACAGTGTGGTGAAGCTGCACCTTGCAGCACCACATCCACTATCAGAGTACCAAGTTGAGTCTCAGATGCTCAGCTTCTGATCCAGCTTCCTGCTTGTGCAATTGGAGAGGCAGCAGATTAGGGCTGGGGCTGGTGCAACCCACGTGGGCATCCTGGATGGAGCCCTAGGCGCCTGGCCTGAACCTGGCCCAGCCTTGGCTGTAATGGCATTTGAGTAGAGAGTGAATGGAAAGTCTTTCTCTCTTTGTCTCCCTCCCTGTGTGTGCATGTGTGTGTTTGATTGCCTCTCAGTTGGAAGAAGAAAATAAAGTGAGATTGAACATAATTACACCTCATCTTCTAAACATAAAATGAAAATCCAATCTTGTTCTTTCTCAACATACGATAAAGATGAGTTTGCCACAAAATATAGCAGACTCTGGTATCTACGATTGCTGTTACTGCTTTTCAGCATTAACGTATTTCTTAAATTGAAACAAAATGATGGATTTAAAACAAAGGGTTTACGTGACATTGAACGTTTTAGTTATTCAGAGGCAGAGAAAAGGCTCCCATTGATTCCTTCCCCAAATACCATAATGCCCAGCACTGGACCAGAGTTGGAGCCAAGAACTGGGAACACAATCCAGGTCGCCCGAGTGAATATCCAGGAATTCAGGATTGGCATCTTCATCACAGCTTACCAGAGTCTGCATTAGTGGGACGCTAAAGTCAGGAGCATGAACCAGGAACTGACCGTAGGCCTCTGATGGAGGCAAGCATCTTAACCCCTGGGCCAGATACACATCCTTGAAATGGTTCCAAATGGTTTCATGATCTTTAGTTGATGGTTGGAGTTTGATGAATGAATGCAAGAAGATGGAACAAATGAATGGATGAAAAAATGGGCAGTAGATAGAGCTCCGAGTCTGTGGGGTGGGCTTCTGGTTGACTGCCAGCCCTGTGAAATAGGTCCACCATTGGTTGGGCTCTGGTTTGGTCTCTGAGCAAACTGTGCAAGATTTCAAGAGGTATTTGCTGGGATTTCACTGAAACACGGAAGCAATCAAGTAGTTAGAATTCTGTATTTTTCAAATTGAATGACATTCCTTTATCCATATTGATTTGAGCTTTGGTAAATTCAATTGTTGATACCACCTGGATAATTTTAAGTCTTTCTGAAGCTTAAAAAAATGCTTCCAGCATAGCTCAGGCAACATAAGAATTTCATCAATTGAAAGCTAAGAATCATTTCTGTGGGATGTGTAAAACAAGAAGCTGACCAGCATTATTTTCTTCTTCTTTAATTCAGTATCATTATTGAGAGTTATTCTTGAACTTTATGAAAACCAGATTGGGGCATGAGCATGTTCTCCATCGCATCGTGTTCCTGGAATTGGATCTGAAAATCATTCAAACTAGGAAACCATGACATTGAAAAATAGTCTGCATTCTTAAGTCAGGGTATCTGAGACTGTCTAAGAATACTTGGGCTGAGAGGAGATTTGGAGGTTGGTTTATTTTTGTTTTTAGAAATGAACATTTAGCTTATAGTTGGGAAAAGATTATAGTTTTATTTTCTGCTAGGATTGTTTTGCTGGTGTGTCAGTTACAGTGTTGAATCTTAGTTTTCTCAGAAATCTGTGATTTCTCATTGCCACACCCTCTCCCCCCAAAAGTCCAAACAGTGTCAGTCAGAGGCATCTCTGGCTTAGCCCAAGTGCACAGGACTTTGCGGCATGGGGAGGAGAAGCAACCAGCATTTCTGAGACACTGCATAAGGAGAGCTGTTGCACCATAAGAACTTTTTTCAATTTTTATTTTTATTTTTAATTTTTGATTTTATGGTACAATTACATAAGGTCTATGATTTCCCTACCCCCTCCCAAATTCTTCACCCCATATTTTCCTCATATTATTACAATAGTATAGTCCTTCATAAGAATGACATGTCCATTAGTCTGTTATTTGCATCCCGACATTGCTGGCAGAGATAATGGCAGATAATCCAACATCCTATTGTCAAAATATATCCAACAGTTTCATTGGGAGTCCATTATTGATTTGGAAGTAGAGATGCATACTGCATTGTATCTTCACATCTGGATATAATAGTCTCCATTAGACCGTCAGTAATACTTTCCCCCAAAAGAGAAGCCATGAAACAATTTCAACAACAGAAATGAAGTTAAAAGAAAAAATTTATAGCACTATGGAGTTAAACAACATGCTACTGAATAACCATAGTATTGACGAAGAAATGAAAAAGAAAACACAAAAGCTTCTTGTGTAAAATGATGCTGCTGTTCACACAGTTCACTACAAATCAGTGAAGAATTGGATGAGAAGAGAAACTATTTGGAAGAAATCAAAATAAAAACATCAAAAGCATGGATTGCAGTGAAACAGTATGGAAAGGGTTATTGGTCTTAAAATTTGTATGAAGGCCGCCTTATATCAGAGAGAACATATGGTATTTGTCCTTTTGGGATTGACTTATTTTGCTGAGCGTAATGGTCTCTAGTTGGGACCAGCTTGTTACAAATGGTATAATTTCATTCTTTTTAATGGCTGAGTAGTATTCCTTGGAGTGGATGTACCACAGGTTCTTTAACCACTCTTTGGATGGGCATCTTGGTTGTTTCCGTGTCTTTGCTATTGTAGATTGTGCTGCTGTAAATATAGGATTATAGATCCCCTTCTCACATGCAGTTTTCACTTCCTTTGGATATATTTCTAGGACCAGGATAGCTGAATCATATGGCAGGTTCACTTGGAGTTCTCTAGCATATTCTATTCTGATTTCCATAGAGGTTGTACTAGCCTACACTCCCACCAGCAGTGAAGGAGTGTGCCTTTCTCCCCACATCAACACTAGCAGGTGTTTTAGTAGGGTTCTGAATGTAGGCCATCCTCACTGGAGTTAGGTGGAACCTTAGTGTGGTTTTCATTTTTATCTCCCTGATGGCTAGGGAACCTGAACATTTTTTCATATGTCTGTTAGCCATTTGCATTTGTTCTTTTGATAAATGTCTATTCATTTCCTTTCCCTGTATGTTCACAGGGTTGTTGTTTTGGAGTGTGTGTTTGTTTTGCTGTTTTCTGGGTTTCTGAAGCTCTTTGTAAATCCTGGTATTAGTTCCCTATCACTTGTGTAGTGTGCAAAGATTTTCTCCCATTCTGTTGATTGCTTATTCACTTTGTTTCCTTTGCTGTACAGAAGCTCTTTAGTTTGATGTAGTCCCATTTGTTTATTTTGGCTTTGTCTGCCTATGCTTTTGGAATCTTTTCCACAAAGTCTTTCCCTATTCTTATATCTTAGAGAGTGCTTCTTACGTTTTCCTCTTACAGTTTGATGGGTTTTGGGTGTAGATTTAGGTCCTTGATCCATTTAGAACTGGTTTTTGTATAATGTTACAGGTGCAGGTCTTGCTTCTTACCTCTTCAGGCTGCTATCCAGTTGTCCCAAAAACATTTGTTGAAAAGACCAGGAGAATTGTCATCCTTGGTGGACAAGTCTTTCCAACCTTCCCACCTTTTCCACCTTCCTCTACGTAAAACAGTTTTTCCCCATTTGTTTTCTCCAACTCCCACAGAGACCCACACATGCTCCCATGGCTGAGCCACCCCACACATCCATCAATGATGCTGTTCCCTGAGTGAAAATGTCAGGCTGGAAAGACAAGTGGGGTGACAAACTCAACTCGCTGCCTACCTGCTAAAGTGATTTCGTGCCTACAGGGCAATATCTCTACAAAGGGAGCATCTGTCTCCTGTTTCATGCAAAGACCCTGGATAGCCTGGCAGCAGCTCATTTCATCTGTGTTTTTTAGTTCCTTTTATCAAGGCACAAGTGCATTGCGGGCAAAGTCTACGTTTTGATTCCCATTGTTCCTGGCACAATGCTCTTCTGACACACAATAATTTCTCAAAGACTGGTCATTGAACACAGTTGCAGGATTGAAATGTATTTACTGAAACAATGACTATAGCTTATAAATACATGTATACAAACTACTGTGGGACTCATGAGCTTGGACAGTTCTGAATGGGTCATTTGTCTGATGCTGAGTACATCATGGTTATATCCCAAGTAAGTCATTTCCTATAAAATGTGGTGCCAAGAAACCACATTTGTTTAGCTATGACAGTCCCAGGCAAAGCTAGACCAAAGTCCACTGCCAGCTATCTGTTAAAATTGCCAAAAAAAAAAAAAAAAAAAACACGAATAACTGTGTGAAGTGGGCAGGATCAAGGGCAGGGAGAATGTCTGTGGGAGGTGCGGGAATTTGGGGAGAAGCCAGTTAGATCACTCAAGGTCAGCTTGCTTCCTAGAAGTCTGCAGTAAGCCAAGAACTGAAATATAAAAAACGCAACTCTTCTTAAAGACCCTGGGGTTTGAATTCCTCTGCCTTTCTCAACGCCATGCACAGTGTAACTTGATGTGACCATACCCTCAGAGTGGAGATTGCTTTGTGAGGCTGTGAGTGGGGCGTTAATATTAGTTCTCTTCCTGTTTCATTCAATTGATGGGAAATGTCCATCAAGCAAGCTTTACAGACCACAAAACAACGATGTACTTAAGATAGGTTTTATGCCTATTTGACAACAGGGCCAGAACTTCAAATTTCAGGTTCCAAGGAGGAACCACTGGCCAACCTTGGAATAGAAATTCCCTCCTAACGATGCACTCCCCATGCCAAGCTTTCAGCTGCTTTGTTGGCCAACATGTGATGAACTCTATTTCAGGCACAAGCAAGGGTCACTGTCCTTTCTACCACAGTTCACAGTGCTTCTCACTCCATTTTCCCACAGTCCTCTGTGATGTCAGTGTGTTTTGCCCGTTTCCATCCGAACCTGGTAGTTGGTGGGACGTACTCAGGCCAGATTGTCCTCTGGGACAATCGCAGTCATCGAAGGACACCAGTGCAACGGACGCCCTTGTCAGCAGCTGCACACACAGTAAGTCAAACGTTTGTCACATCTCTGCCAACCCTGCTCAAGACCCAGAAGACAAACACCACCATTCAAGAAGTATGGATAGTATCAGCAATTCTGGTTAAGAAGAATCTCATACATAGTCATTAGATCTTAAAAAGATCCAGGGCCTGGCACAATGGTTCAGTGGCCAAATCCTCACATTGCACCCACCAGTATCCTATATGGGCACTGGTTCATGTCCCAGCTGCTCCACTTCCCATCTAGCTCCCTGTTTGTGGCCTGGGAAAGCAGTGAAGGATGGTCCAAAGCCCTGAGACCCTGCACCCATGTGGGAGACCTGAAAGAAGCTCCTGGCTTCATTTGGGCTTACCTCCAGCCATTGCAGTCATTTGGAAAGAGACAGAAAGATGGAAAATCTTTCTGTCTCTCTCCATAAATCTGATTCTTTCCCAATAAAATTAAGTAAATTTCTTTTTAAAAAAAGCCTAGGAAAAAAGTAGATGAAGAAAACATTGGCTTCAGAGAAATCTGTTAATAATCTGTAGGCTCTAGTGAACAGAATATAATCTCTTTGGACATCCCAAAGGCCATGAGTCAAGAGGGTGAAAATTTACACAAAAAAGAAAACTTTGCAAGACAGTTACGGAATTTTTTCCTAAAGGAGCCTTACACATTTGAATTATAAGGGAGAAGCAAGTATTTTTCAACTAGACCATGGAAAACAAACAGTTCAGGTCTAGGGACAATGGCCACAGGCCTTTTCCATTGCTGATTTGAGGAGGCACTGTGGCTTTAAATTCTGGAATGCGTGGTATACGTCTCAATGTAAGGTCTGCAGTGACAATATAATCCCAAGGGTTAAAAGTCAACATCTCAAAACCATTACCCATAATTTAGCAGAAGAGCTTTAGTGTAGTGCTCCTAAGACAACTGCTCTGTCATTTCCTTTAAGAGAATGACAGGTGTGTATAGCAATTGTTGAGAGGAATGAGAAGACAGGCATGTCTCCATCAATTCTTGTTACCTTGACATTCAGGATAACTGACTGGAGTTTCTCAAATATCCAAATTATGCCCAATGATACAGCTCTGCTATTGTTTTCAATTTTTTTAATGTGGTTGCTTCATCTGTCTCATGTGCTGGCCTTCAAGCCATTCTGTCTTGAAGAAGGATTGCTAGCTGCACTAGGGAAGACCACAAGGAGGAAAATTCTTCTAGTCTGTTAAGACTGACAATGGGAAATGACAAACACCAAGTCAACATTGATTTCGATTCATTGGAGCCAAAGACACGTGCAGGTGAAAGTAGTTGTTGGGAATCTTAGGAAATGACTTGCCTACCCCATTTCTCAAAAGAAAAAACTGGTAACAAAAAATCGGGGTCCAGAAGAAGGCAGGCTTTACGCACGTGTCTGTTCTAGTAGTGTGACACCATTTCTTGGCTCACTGGAAAAATGCATCTTGCACAATTTCAAAAGTTGTCAGTCCAAATGTTAAAGGATTTAGCAAAAAGATCTTGCAGAGAATTGAAAACCAAGAGTTGTTCCAAAGAGTTGACTTGTGTGTGTGTTTACTTAGAATGTGATTGTCACACCTAAAACACTAGCATTATCAAACAGAATAACATTTCTGTAAGAAAGTAGAACAAAACACACTTTTCTAGTTGACTGTGTTTTGTCTCATCCAGAGCTGAAAGTGCCCTAATTCTGTGTTTGTCTTTCCACCTCCGTTATTGCCTGGCTGATTGGTACCAGGATCAAAAAGGAAAAATAGGCCCACCACAGATTACTGCTAATTTCCTTTCACACCCACCGCACATATGCATTTGGGACAACAGGAAATCATAATTAAAACAAAATCCTGCTGCCACACAGTAAGTTTTTTCCTAAAGTAAATAAAAACAATCTGGCATCTATGCCAGGAAAATGAGCTATACCATTGCCTTGCTTCTTTCTATTAAGTAGCCTTGTGTGTGTGCAGAGCAGACATGCCCCAGGGTCTGCCTCTGTGCAGTTTCTTTTCTTTCAAACTGATGCGTGAATACTAAAGGCATAATGTTATATATTTTCTCATGTTGTTCCACATGAGTCAACCCCAGACCTGCATCTCCTGGTGGTCAGAATTTAAGTGGAGCATTTTGCTTCATTCTCAGACCTTCTCTATTAGAAGAACTCAGGCAGCATAGCACGTAGTTTAAAAAAAAAAAGCTGACCAGGAGGGTTGTGGAAGGTTCTGGAAACCAAATAGGCCACGAAAAGTTGAAATAACTGGTATCAGTTTGTCTAAGTAGGGCAAAATTTAGGAGCACAGAGTATGGGATACATAAAAGAATCTATGAATATTCAAACCACTATAGCATTTTGATCTGTAAGATTGCACAGCCCTGGAAGGATGTCCTTGAACTTTGTCCCCATTTGTGGAAGGAAAACCTTGCCAGGAATTAGTGCTAAAACTGGCTTCTCTTTCAACAGCCGTCTAAGTGGAGTTGGGACCACCGCGTGGTTGAGTACCTCCTCTAGATAATTATCACCACTCGTCCTGACCAGGAGTTTATATGATAATCATAGCTGGGGAAGCATCCTTTCTATAATGCCAACTTTCCAATATTAAACATTGTTTCATTGTAGTTGTGGCTAGGTATTGTGGACAGTAACTCATCACCAGTAAGGCTTAGACCCTCCGCTATTTGCATGGAGCAAGTTGTGGTTTGGCTGGTGATGACCAAGCAGCCTGAAACCCAACCCAAATTGTTGCTAGGCACTGCATTTGCTAACCTTCCATTTACTGCTGAGGGCCCAGCTGCAAATGATTTTAGCCCACCATTGAGTTAGGGCTCTACAGAGGAGATTTAATCTTGTGCAGTTGTGACAGAAGATTAGAGAGTCTTCCATCATTCCCAAGATGCATAAATGGTCTTTCTCGAGGCCAGGGCCAAAGCTTAGCCTCCAAAATTAATTTATTTTGAAAACTAAATTAACACGGCATTATGCTAGATTTTACAGTAACATAAAGGAGGACAATTTTGAGTAGATTGTGCCAACAATACACCATTCGTGCCTCTGTCTCAAATGATTCACTGTTTATAAAGAGTTGTTTGACACATTATAGTCACAGGACCAAATTCCAGATTTGGACAACTACTGCTTTTGAAGTCAACAGTCTGAACTTTTTGAGGACTCTCCCCCGGCACTGAAACCCTGTGCTGGCAGGGACTTAGGTACTGCAGTTTGGCCTCCTGGGCTGCATCTTCCCCCTCCATCCTCCTGGGCTCTCCTTGGTGCAGTGTCTTTGCATTGCATCTGAATGAGCAAGGTGAAACTCTGGAAGTATTCCCACTACCCCGTGTTACTGCCGGAGCTTTCAGAAAGAAATCAGGTTCAAATCAAAAGTGGCAAATGACTGGAGGCTTGTGTTCTGGCGGAGTTTTGTCACTCTTCAATCCTTGCTGTGCAGTAATGTGTTTTACACTCGAATGTAAGCACTTCCTCCTGGCTCTGTGGCTGATCCTGTGTGTTTACGTTTTCACAGCATCCTGTGTACTGTGTAAATGTTGTTGGGACCCAGAATGCTCATAACCTCATCACTGTCTCCACTGATGGGAAAATGTGTTCTTGGAGCCTGGACATGCTCTCCACGCCACAGGTGGGTTTGTTTTCCCCTACACCAAAGAGCATCCTGGCTAAAAGAGACGCCGACTTAATGGAATATGGCTCCTGAAAACCAAACCCTCACATCCTATAGGAGCTCAGCCCAATGGATGCACTTGAAAGAGAGGAGCCTGGTTTCAGCAGACTCCGAGTGAAGCCAAAACCCATTTCCTTTACCACAAATCATGTAATTATCGTAATACATTAATCCTTAGGTCAGTTTCATGTGAAAATGAAATAATCCATTTTAAATCACAGTCATTATGCAAGTTGCCTGTGGCATGAATTGTGCTCACCAATTGTACAGCTAAACACAGGTGAATGAGGCTGGGACTCCTCAGGGCTGTCTCGCTGGGGGCTTGCCTGGGAACATAGGTGTCCCAACAAAACAGAAACCCAAGCCCTTGCTTATATCTGCAACCCAGGCAACTGCCTGTGTGTATGGCAAATGTGTCAAACCATCTGTTTTTCCCTCTGGAATGGTCGATAGTAGGGCTCCTGCCCTTCCTTCTTCAACAAATGAGAAGCCATAAATGAAGTAGTTCCAAAGTTTCCAAAGCACTGCTGTGTGTCATGATGCAGACTAGTTGAAGGAACAGAAGTGGGAAATCATTGGAAGCAGACATTTAGCCACATGCAACTTCCAGAATATGTGTATACATACAGATGTGTGTGTGCATACAGACACAAACACACATCATGAAGAGTTTCTCATAGAATGCATTTCACATTTCTTTGTGCATAACAATAGGTACCTCCAACTAAATACCATAAAAAAATGGGTGGCTTGCATCCTGTACCCAAGTGCCCGGGGTCGATGCAACTCCTGACTCTGCCTTCTGGCTAATGTGTGCCCAGGAGGCAGCAGATGTTGTGAGTGCCTGCCACCCACGTGGGAGACCCAGATAGATTTCTTGACTCCTGGCTTCAACCTGGCCCAGCTCTGGATGTTGTAGTCAGCTGGGGAGTAAACCAGCATGTGGGAATTCTGTTCTCTCTCTGCCTTTCAAACAAAAGATACTTTTTTTAAATACCAAGACAAGTTCATTGTTTTAAACTTTGTCAAAAACCTTCAAAGCTACTGAGGAAATTGCAAAAGAGATGTCTACAAGATAATTCTGAATTTTAATATTCCTGTTCTCTTCCCAAGAATAATAGACCTAGAATTTCTCACACAATTTCAGAAGGCACTAAAATTTTAAAATACGTATGCAAACATAGAAACTATATGTAGGTCTTCACAAAATATAGATGTACCAATTCTAAATGAAATCTGTTCTGGATAACTCAGGGGGAAGGGAGTGTGTCCTGAGCACCCACAGGGAGGTCCCTCTGTGCTTGCTGATGTTGGACTTTATATAGTTCAGGCCCTGTGCATGCTGCATGGCCTTTTCTTACAATTCTCACCAAAGTGTTGTTTTCCTTGAAAAGTGTGGAGAATGTAAACATGCAAGAACAAGGCCTTACATGATAATTTATTTCTAAGTGGGCATCTTCTGATGAAATGTGTTCGTTTAGATGTAAGCCAGTCGTACAGGGATACTGAGACCGTTTTCATTAGTTTTAACAGCACCCACTTCTGTGTAGAGAGGGAGAATTTCATGGTATGGCTATCGGGGAGGTGGAGCAACGAGCATCTGACAGTTACCCTGATTGCTATCCCCAGAGTGGGCAGCTGAGAAGCATCACTGCCTTGCAACTGACATTGGGGATACATGGCACCCTGGATGGGCACATTTGCTGTAGCAGTTACAATGTTCTCCCAGCTGAGATGCTGATGGGCTGCCACGTGAGACTCTTTGCATTGTGGAGCACGTCCCAGGACCTTGTGGTCTGCACTGCCCACACTATCCACATGAATTTTCTATTTAGGGCAGACAGTGCTAAAATGGTCTGGTTTGTTTATATAAGAAAACCTAGACTCCCAAGCTAGACTTCCAAGCAACTACAATGACATGATACCCCAAAAGGATTGTAAGAATGATTTCAGATGTAAATGGCCAGAAATACTCCTGTACCCTTCATTACTATTAAACAGAATTCAGTTGTAGGTTTTCCAAAATACTCTTGAATATCCCATCTTAAAATCCTTTTAGGGGCAAGTATCTGGTGCAGTGACTAACATGCTACTTTCAGTATCACCTCCCATATTGGAGTACCAGGTTAGAGTCCTGGCTGCTTCGGATTCCAGCTCCTGCTAATGTGGACCCTGGAAGGCAGCTAATGGTGGCATTTCTGCCACCCAAGTGGGAGACCTATATCGAGTACCCAGTTCCCAGCTCTAACCTGGCCAGGTGTGGGCAGTTGGAAAGTGAACACTGTATACATTTCTGTCTCTTTCTCTCTCTGCCTGTCTAATGAAAAGGGAAATAAATAGAATATATAAAGAAAACCAGATGAATAGAATAACTTATATGTAAAAATTGTATATAAAGACACTCGTGTATAATTTCCAAGACCTGTTGAGTCACCATGGCTTTGTGGCCTTATAGCCTAGCCACTTAGTGGCTGCCCTTCAGGGCATCTAGTCCCTATGAAATCCGGTCTTTATGACCTGTGTGACAGCTCTTGGCTTAGTCTGTGCAAGACAC
The DNA here is from genome assembly GCF_030435755.1 of Ochotona princeps. Classification (NCBI taxonomy): domain Eukaryota; kingdom Metazoa; phylum Chordata; class Mammalia; order Lagomorpha; family Ochotonidae; genus Ochotona; species Ochotona princeps. The sequence continues at coordinate 11,844,179 of NC_080851.1, forward strand.
ATAGTCCTGCTTTGACAAATGTGCTTCGTCCATCTGATACGAACACTTGTGCATTCTCAGGAACAATTGATTTTGAAAATGTTTGTAAATATAAGGGTATTGTGTGTTTTATTAAAGCCTAGGGCTGACAAGCGTAACCATTACAGTATTATCTTTAGTTTCTGCACCATTAATTTCAGAATTCTCACCTGTCATGTCTGCCCGACTTAAGAAGTGACAGCATACACTGATGAAATCCAGCCAACCTGAAACCAGAGATAGACAGCCACATGAATGTCAGGGGCAGGAAAGCATGGTCTCTGGCACAGCCGGGAAAAAGCAAACAGATGATTGAGCCAAATGATTTTTCCATGCTGTCTTTGGCATAGCAAGGAGTTGAGAGATGGAAATATAACCACACTGTGTTTTGGTAGGAGAGCATGGAGCTGGTGTACAATAAGTCGAAGCCTGTCGCTGTTACCGGAATGGCTTTCCCAATGGGAGATGTCAATAACTTTGTGGTTGGCAGTGAAGAGGGCACAGTCTACACAGCTTGTCGTCATGGAAGGTGAGTTTCTGGTGTCTTACCGTGTCAGGGTAGGTTCTCATAGCCTAGACTATATCCATCTTTCATGGTGAGAAACGTATATCTGAGGAGATGCCAGGCCCAACTTTTCTGTGTCTCATTAGCTCTTCTCCATTGTTCAAAAGCGGGCAGAGAGTTCATTCTAGAATAAAGCCTTTCCTGGTTCTCTTAGTCAAAGAATATGACTCCCTCCTCTAAGTGCTGTAGAATGATCTTTCACTCATTCATTCTTGAAATACTTGCAAAGAAACAACAGGCATCATAACAAAGAAACCATGAGGAATAACTGAAGTGTTGAGTTCTTATTCTACTTGGGGGGCAAACGACTTACAAATAAATAGATAGAAGATGCTAAATGTTATGGAGACTATTAAAGTAGAATACTCAGGATGGCACTATCAAGTGTTTGACATCAACTATCAACTGTTCGCTAGTTTGTATATTTTCAACATGCTCCTACAATAATTTAGGTCACATCCGGTTCATTCATCTTCCAGGTTTCTTACTAAACTCTTCCCATACGTAATGAGTGGCAAGCTAAATGTCTATGTGGAGGCTCAAGAAGCAGTGTCCAAATACTACAGAGAAGGTTCTCAGGACCCTTTAGTCAACACTCAGTGGAGCTGGGACAGTGTGAAAGACACAAACTACCCTCCAGTCCCCAAGTGATGAGAACTCTGTCTTGACTGAGGAACCAACAAATGGCCCAGGAGAAGAAGAAAAAGCAATCAGCATAAACTACAATCCACTAATTTGGACTAGATTGTATAGTGAGATGCAGGACTGAACAGGCAGCCTCCCTGTGTTTAGAAGGTTTGCTGTGCTCCCACTGGGGATGAATTCCTTCTGCACTTCAGTACTTTGTGCTCAGTTGATGGATCATTGCTTGCACTCATTGCTGCCTGTTTAGATTTAATGGGGAGCCAAATTCTGCAGTATTCCTGTGCATTGTAGAAGTGACAAGCCTCTGGGCTCACTTGCCTGATTGTTTCCATATACACATTACAAGCCTGTGAGGTCCCTGCTGCTGTGTACATGGCAACAAGCAGCATTTGCCCTGCTCGCATGCTCATGACCAGGAGGTGAAACAGGAAGACAGGCTTTGCAGCTCCATGCCTGGCCTTGCTGCTCCGGAAAATCTGGCTAAAACCACCCGCTCATGTACACACTAATGTCTTTACATATAAATTGATGTCATAAAGGTCTTCATTCATACAAACGTTTGTGCCACCCCTACTTGGCACAGAACACATTGTCAGATGATATGAGGCAGATAAAATTATTTCAGTCTGGTTCCTGTATTCAAAAAACTAATGACAAGGGCTCGGCAGTGTGGCCTGGTGGCTAAGGTCCTCGCCTTGATCCCATATAGCCGCTGGTTCTAATCCCGGCGGCTCCACTTCCTCTCTGTCTCTCCTCTTCTCAGTATGTCTGACTTTGTAATAAAAATGGAATAAATCTTTAAAAAAAAAAAACTAATGACAAGGAGACAGTTAGATGAACAAATATCTAACACAGGTAGAACACTGTTAGTAGCACAGAGGCATAGAGAATGCAGTAGCCCAAACATGGAGTCACACAACTTTACACATGGATTAGAATCAATAGGATAAGGCTGGTGGATATTGTGTTGTCACAGGGTAGGCTACCACTTGCAGTGCAGATTTGAGGCGTGGTCACATTTGCTATGATACAGCCTCTTACTGATTCATGTGGGAAAACAACCGAAGATGGCATTTATACTCAAGCCCCGTGCCACCCTGTGGGTGGAGTTCTCGGATTCAGCCTAGTGCAGTCCTGTTACAGTAATGTAGGGAGTGAACCAGGACATGTGTAATTCCCCCCACCGTCCCACCTGCTACTATTATGCTGCTTTTCAAAATAAATATTTTTTAAAAATATGTTTTCCTTTGAAAGGCAATTTTTTCACAGAGAAAAGGAGAGACATAGAGGTCTTTCATCTGCCAGTCACTCCCCCAAAAGGCTGCAAAGAGCTGATCCGATCCAAAGCTGGAGCCGTTGCGGCCACTTGAGGAGTGAACCAGCAGATGGGAGATCTTTCTCTCTGCCTTTCGTTCTCTCTGTAAATCTGCCTTTCCAGAAAAATAAGTAGACTCTTTAAATCAACACTAGGGCATGATTCTAATTGACTCACCCCGTGATATTACTTTAGTCCTCAGCTACCAGAGAAGGCTTTGAAACACACTCATAGATATTTTTTATATTTTTTTTGTTTTTAATAATGTCACTATTTTACATAATACCTATTTCGTTCCATGGCTCTTGTCTGTTTAAAGCACTAAAGTTCAAATGAAAGTTCCCTGTGACATACATTACAGCTCCCTTTACAATTAACATCATTTCACTTCCTATATTGGTCTACCCATCTGAAATGTAAAATACAGATCTTGGCAAAACCATAAAGTATCAGCCCTTGGCTCTGCTGACATTGTAAATGGGTCAGATAGGGCTACAGGGAGAGGTCGATGTTTCTGTCTTTCACCTAACATTGAGAAGGTGCAAATCCACTTCCATAAATTAAACAAGGTCCCCATTTTGCACCCTATAAACCACTTCAGGATGCTGTTAAAGAGCGAACAGAGTCTCACAAGGGGCCACTTCAAAGATCTGCTCCTAGTGTTCATTAGAACCTACTTAAATGATCACATGGAGGGCTGCTGTGAGCAGTTGCATTGGGCATAATTTTTGAGTGCCTGTTACATGGAATATAGGCTGTCGCACTTTGCTCATGATTCTAAATTTTACTCGGTACATTGACATTTATTGGTGCTCTACATGTTTTAATCATTTAAATAGTCTAAATGTTTTAACAACTGAATTCATTTTTAACTCTGTGACATAATACTGAATTTCTACGGTTCTTGTATCTCTGCTATATTTATAACTTCTTGCCCATGAATCTTTAAGACAGTATTTTGGGTATGCTCTCAGATTTTCCTAATTGTTGTGATTTTATGCAGACTGTTATGTGATAATAGAAGTCTGGAAATAATCCCAGCTTGGCTATGGATTGAATATATGTAGCACCTTTTAAAATGCTATGTCATTTCTGAAATAACACTTCTGTTTCTGACATGGAGAAGCAAAGTTTGTCCTTGTCAGGCCATTTCATTCAAGAAACTTTTCTTGAGCATATACTGGTTAGACACTTAGCAGCAAGAAAGACCCCTGCCCTTAAAATGTATCAATTGATTTGCAAATCTCTGCTCTGTTTCCGATGATAGGGATACATCATTTCCTCCATGTTCTACGAGTCATCAGATTATTGTCGTATTTTGTCATAACAAAAGTTTCCAGAGTGTTATCTTTTTGAGATATGCCAGCAAAAGAAATTTCCTTGAAAGAATAAGTTTTGACTCCCCCAAGCATATGTGTAATTTCATATTAAATAGGGTCCCCAAAAGCAATTAAAATGAAACATGGTGAAAATGCCAACTGAAAAATCAGATAACCTTCTTGGATAACAACCTTCCAGATTTAGGTGTATCCATGACCATAAAGATAGTTGCATCAACAATGATAAGATTTGAGGCACTCGTGGAAAATGATTAGATGATAAAAGTTGATATTAAATTCTGAAGGTTCAAAAGATGATGTTGCCCTCTGATATTTTTTTAATCACCAAAACTACTGTCTTGCTTACAAATAACTTGTCTCAAAATAACTGTGAAGGTAGTAGTTGTGGTTGTGGTGGCAGGTGGCTGCTATTCTCAATGATGGAGAAGTAATGATGCAGAGAAAAATTTCTGTTCCAAGACAACCAGGCCTACCCGAAGGTTGCTGAATTTCTCCCCTGTGCTCTTCATGCAGCAAGGCAGGCATTGGTGAGGTCTTCGAAGGTCACCAAGGACCAGTGACGGGAATTAACTGCCACATGGCAGTGGGCCCCATCGATTTCTCTCACCTGTTTGTCACTTCATCATTTGACTGGACTGTCAAACTGTGGACCACAAAGGTAAGAACATGTTTGAGTGTGAAGTGCCAAAGTAAAAATACTAGAGAAGAGGGTGGCGTTTCACGCCCTGGGTGAGTTGCAGGAGTCGGCTACTCCTGAAGCCTTGTTCTACATGACTTGATGCTAGGAATTCCTACAATCCGCTGGTGAGCCCAGTCTGCCCCAAAACTGGTCAAGACTTGTCTCAGTCAATTGTTGTTATTTATATGCATATGACTAATGTGTGGAAACATTGTTTGATTTTTTTTTTCTTTTTACGAAGTTGAAACTGAAGTCGTCCTTCACCACTAGGAACCCACCCACAACATCCCCTTCCCTACCCCCATCTCAGGACTTCCCATGGGACAAACCATTCCTCATCTTACTTCCTTCTAGAATTGTGTAGCGCTTTCTCATTAGCCTTGGGTACTTACAGAGACGTAAGATATGAGGCTGGAATTGTTTGGATTTTGTGTTCTATGGGGGAATTTTTTGGAGTGGGGGAAGGGGCAGGTTTCATTTGGTTTGTTTTGGCACCTTTGGAGTTTTCACATCTGGTGAGAGCCCCTGGATTATGTATGTTTTTAAAAGGTAATTCTTGCAGCATTTGAGAGCCAGAAGCAAAGCGGCTCTGCAGGGAAGGTGCTGTGATCTGGGGGAGAAATGACAGTGACACAGGCCAGTAGCTTGAGGTGGAGTGAAGTTGATGGATTTGGAACCATTTGGAGAGAAAAATCACAGAAACTGATGATTGATTGGATGAAAGGAATAAAGAAAGGTGAAAACGGGAGTAGACACAGAGAACCGAAGCTGGTGGCCTGGGCTGCGGAGCTTTCCGGTAATGTCACGGCTTCAGGGGGCAGCGGGTATGCTGGGAAAGAGCTGTGCTGGTGTTGCTTGAGGCAGCCAGGGGTGCCTTTCAGTCTCCCCCAGCTTGTTCTGGGGGATAGAAGAGAGGACCCTGGGCTGCAGGTATGTGCTTAGCAGCAGTCAGAATAGCAACAACATTCCTAAAGGAGTGGGCTTTAAATACTACAACTGAACTTGGAGGAAAAAGAATATTAAGGAAATAAATTAAGGAAATGAAGCTAGTGAAAAAGATTTGAAAGTAACACCACAAGTGAAATTAAACTCTAGAATTTTGTGTATGGCTTTATGGGTTATTAGTAGAGATAACCAAGGCATGAGATCAGAAAAAGCCTTTCTCTCTGAAAAGATGCGAATCCTCATAGGAGACATGCAAACTAAAATCAAGTCAGTAAGCTTATCTTCCACTATCAGATTGACAAAAACAAATTTCCTCAGCACACTCTGCAATGAACAGAAAGAAACCAGCCACGTGCACGTATTGCCATGGAGATGCCAAGTAACAGAACTCAGGAAAGGAGAATTTAGCAATATTAAAAAACAATTTTTTAACTGAGCAATTCCCACGTCTGTGAATCCATGCCAAAGCTTACAAGGGCACTTCAGGAAGCTCATGTAATTCAACATTTTGATTTATTTATTTATGTGAAAGAGCATGGGAGGGAGTAAGTTCTCCCTCTGCTGACTTACTCGCCAGTGTCCCCTGTGGTGGAAGCTTGGTCAGGCCAGAGCCAGGAGCCGAGAATTCTAGCCTAGTCTCCCATTTGGGTGGCAGGGCCTCAACCATTGAGACCATCTTCCATTGCTTTTCTAGGCACCTCAGCCAAGAGCTGGATGAGAGGTGCAGCAGCTGGGACAGAAACCAGCACCCATATAGGATACCAGCATCTCCATCAGCAGCTTAACTTTCTATACCACAACATGGGCCCTGGATTTCATTCTTTTTGCCCCAAACTAAATGTATATCTTTCATGTTTCCTTAATTTTTCAAAATATTCTTGTAGTAGCAAAAATGTAAACTATTCAGTAAAAAGTTATTTGAACAGTGAAAGATGAGAAAGGACCCAAAAATTTCCATGTATAGGGCACTCCTGGTGCCTAAGCATGTGCCCCTTAAATAAAAGCATCAAAAAGGAAGCTGGTAATCCTGAAAAAATATGACTGACTTTAGGCCTGGAGCCTAAAATGTTGTGTATAGTTTTGTACATTATAATTTGTAATAATAGAAAGAAAGAAAGCTACCAAACACTAGTAAAGTTCTTGTCAAAGCGTTTATATGCCAAATTGAAAAAGCTTCTGCTGGGCAAAGAATGCCCATTAGGGTATCAGGTTCCTCATGAATGATGAAAACGCAATGTCACTTCTGAATTTAGGGGCTGTGGAAGACACAAGTGCCAATATTGAATTCTGCCACAGAAAGCAATCCCAAGTCCCTACTGTGGGGAAACTTAGAGGGCAATTGATTCCTTTTCTGTACAAACATCAAGTTTTTCAAGGACAGAAAAAATAGAAATGAAAACTATGTATCAAACTATAAAAGAAAAAGCTAACATGTCTTCCAACCAGTTTCCAAATATGGATCTTGTGTGGATCTTGTTTCAAACCATTGAAATAAGTGAAAGTCTATATTAGAAACTTGTCAATGATGACCTATATTAGATGACATCCCTGGATTACCATTTTAGGTGTGATAATTATGACCACTTTAAATTATTCAGTTACTTATGGATGGATACTGAAATATTTACAGAAGAAATCATGTGTCAGTGATTTGCTCCAAAATAAATGGCTGGAAAGGGGGGTGCATATGGCTGCAGGGGAGTGATTGGCTGTGTGTTGGGTTATTGAAGATGGATGATTGATGTGATTCTATTTATGAACGTTTGAAATTTTCTATAATAAACTAGAAATAAGAGGATGGACTGGATACCGTGAGAAATACATCAGGAAGTAATAACAGTACTTAAAATATGTCCATTTTATTTACACACTTAGAAATCACTGGTGCCCATTGTTAATATTGTTTCTTTCAAATCTATAGAGGATTGGACAGGAACTCCAGTGGGATTAAGAGTAAATAGAAAGTGAGAAAGTATTGGAAAAAAATATGCATTTTTATTCCTTTTATTGTTGAAGTTATTCTCCTAACGAAGCAGGTTAGAATAATTTCACAATGTAAAATGTGTAGAGAAAGGGACCTGTAAATGTTGTGTGAAGAACAGGGTGGCTGGAGGAACAAATCTTATGTGTGTGAGCACTGATGTCTGTTGTAATAGGAAAACAGGAAGGGTTGGGGTTAGATAGGTGTAGGTCTAGTGAATGGAAGTCAACTCTTATGGCTTTATTCTTAGGAGATTAAATATGCTGTTGAGTGAGGGGAGTAGGGTCCTGAAGGAGAGACTGCACCCAGTACATGGGGAAACAGGAAGAGTTAGATCAAAAACCTAAAGAGGATTCATGGGTGTCAGTCTTCAGGGCTCATCTCCTCCCAGATAACTTGACAGTAGCAGTGTGGACATGGATGAGAAGCACAATCAGATGGATAGGGGGTGAAGCCCCTCAGCCCAGTGTGATGGAAAGAGTAGAACATGAAATTTGGAGCTATGAATAAGAATGTGTTTGATGCTACAGATGAAGGATCACAAGGGAGAAGAAAGGAAATAGAAACAGACAAGAGAAAGTAAAGGGAACAAGCCATTGGACGCTCCTGTAAGATCAAAGAAGGATGAAGGAAGTGATTGAATAAGAGCTAATAAGAGAAGAGATTGGAAAGTGGGATAGTGGGATTTAGTATTTCACACTTGGAGCAGTTCCAAATCATAAAAAAGTAGTAGTAGTAGTAGTAGTTGTTGTTGTTGTTGTGGCCACATGAGAAGCTGAAAACCTAGTGAAGATGAGAAGGGCATAGAATCCAAAGGTCCGAGGTCAACATGTTCTGGGCTTTGCAGTGAGCAGGACAGTCACCAAGCTAGGTTGGGAAAGGAGCCAGGGATCAGAGTGCTGATGTTCTCAGTGAATTAGAAGGCCAGCACAGAAGGAGTAAAGGATGACACAGCCAAACGGCCTGAACTTGAAAGTGGTAAGACTTTGTGCTGGAGGCTGAGAGGCCGGTGAAATTGCCTTGAGGTGCAAGTAGCAAGTGGGACCTTGGACTGGGGCTCAAAACAGAAGTCACCCTAACAAGCAGTTTCTACCTGGGGAGAGGGTATGGGAGGCAGTGAGCTTACAGTAAGAGCTGGGATGCCACTCGGGCCCCAGGCAGAGAGGGCTTCCAATGAGAAGGCTGAAGATGGAGGCAAAAGAGTTCACCATGGAATGAGAAACCCAGGGGTTTGGGGAGCACATGGTGAAAACATCTGGAATGGAAGGACTGTGGGGTTCAGTTCTGGTGAGACTAGTACTGACAGTTCTAGAAAATGCTAGGGAACCACTCCAAGGATGGGGAGAAATGATACAAGAAGAGAAGGGACTGAAATTCGTAAGATGCCAATCCACCAACTCTAGCACAAAGCAGGCAATGGGAAGAGAGGATTAAGGCCGTAGCACTGCCCTCTTTCCATCCTACACCACCACTACCACACCGTTCTTCATCATAAACCACACTCAGGGAAGACCTCACATTGAAGCAGGGGCTTTATTGGAATGGGTTTCTTTGTATTCCAGGCAGCTGAGCCAACACATACATAGCCATTTTGCTCCAAATAGCTGGAATATGGGGACCAAATTGGAGGGCCACACTGGAATGAGAAGTCTATTGTGACTGTGTGGATTTTTATTTTATGGATTATGAGAAAGCATCTTAGGAGGTAATTAAGGTTCAATTTTTTAAATGCTTGCTTTTCAATACTGTAGACAATGTGTTTGTAGGGGTAGCCAAAAGTAACATGTGTTGAGCTCATACTGTGTACAAGTTGTTTGCTAAATATTTTAAGCACATTGGTTATTAAGTATTCACAATAATCTGTGATTAGATGCTAGTATCTTGTGTGGTAGCAAAGATAATTACCACAAAAAGGGCTTTTATCTGGTGTATTCGGTGGCTAAGTGGGGAAATGGGTTCAAACTCAAGTTTCTGTGATCCAAAGTCTGTCTTGTTCATATCAACCTGCTAAATCCACAGGCAAATCCACTCAGAAGCCTGCATTGACCATCTGGATCAGAATTTAGGCTTTAATCTTATGTGAGTCAGAAGCCCAAGAGACAGTTCACCAGATAAGGTGACCAGCTGGCCAGATGGGGGAATGGAGTCAAGGAACAACTGACAGTTCTGCCTTAGGCACCTGAATGTAAGGACAATGATGCCACAATTGAGCCAGGACAGACAGGGAGAGGAGCAGATGTGGGTTGGAGTTGAACATGCTCAGGCTGAGGATCCTGGAAATTTCTGGAAGGTAGCTTAAGATACCCATGTTAGTTCATTTAGGCTACCAGACACGGGGTAATTTAGAAACAGCACAATTGATTGCTCATGGTTCTAGAGGCTGGGAAGGCCACAGTCAAGGCAGCAGCAGGTGCAGCATGTCCAGGGCGTCTCAGCTCCATAGACGATGCTATGTCCTCCTGAGGCAGAAGGCCAGACACTTGGACTCACAGCCCACTAGCCCCACCCACACATGCAGAGCCATGGCAACCTCATCACTTCCTCCTGCCTTTTCCTACTGATACAGTGCAAATTAAGGTTCAACAGTAGAAGTGGAAACATGCAGACCACAGCAATATCGAAGCTAAGAGCAAGGGTTTTTGCTTTGAAATACAGACAGAACAGGGATCATCGTGTGTGAATACTTTCAGCAAGTCATAGTGCATTCAGTGTATTTTGGTGAAAAAAATCTGGGACAGGTATTTGACAGAGTAATGTGGGTGCTTCTTGGGGTGCCTGCCTTCTATGTTGTATTGTCTGGGCTCTGACTCCTGCTTCCTGCTTCCTGCTGATGTACATACATCCTGGGAGACAACAGGTAATAGTGTAGGTGGCTGGGTCCCTACCACCCAGTGGGAGACTTGGGCTACACCACTGTGGAGTTCTGGTCCAACTCTCCATTCTATAGAGCCTGTGGATTGCTTCAGTGACTTTCAGGGACCCCTCTCCATCTTCCCAGGAATGTGTTGGAGAACCTGGGGAGCTAGTTTGGTGTTCAAGTGAAGGAATGAAAAGCAGTGTTCCACACAAATGCATTTACAGATAAAGCTAATATCCCAATTCTATCCAGCAAGGGTTTATGTGGGCAATGTATTTGAAACCCCAAATTAGTTATCACCTTCATGCAAGACAGCATATGAGAAGAATACAGGAAATAGACCATATGACCTTTACCCTAGTAGATGAAGAGTGAAAATGAAGCCATGTATAAGAAAAAGTTACTCTGGTGGTGAACACATACACAGAGCATGGAAGAGTCCAAGGAATAGGAGCATAGCCCATCAAATGTGTGTTGAGTGGGTCTTTGGTGGAGGGACCCGGACGATATTGAGGAGTCTGACTCCCAGTGGAGGCTGTCTTGAGAAGTTGTCCCTTTGGTTTCTCCTATTTGGCCCCAATCCTTTTACTGTGTGCCTGAGTTCCCTGTCCCTCCAGAGGCTAAAAACCAAGCTCCTACCCCCGACCTCGCTGCCTCTCTCCCTACCTGTTTGTCTTCTGCCTTTTCCCCCAAAACTGTGATTTTTGCCCTTGGCCATCCCCAAGATTGGTGTTGGACTTGCTCCTGCAAAAGGAACTTGGACTTCTTCCTGGCCTGTTCCAAGGGTCCTTGGATCATCTTCATTTCTTTTGATGGATGTACTGCATTCATAGTGTTAATGACTCCTCTGGAACATCTTGCTTTAAACATATCAGTGCAGCTGCTTTCAGAGTACAGTTAAAGCTGCCTACCTTAGTCAATCCTTGATGATCTTTTTAAACCAGAGAAGAAAATGTGTTGCCTGAGGAATGCCTGCTGAGTACCAACTCTTACCTTTTACTATATCTCAGCACATTAAACTTCCCATCCATCAAAAAAAATGCTGGAGTTGGTGCTTAGAAATAAAATATGTACTCTTGGCTGGATTAAAACATTCATTATTCCCTCAGCTTCGCTGCTGAGGTTTTGGATGAACTTTTTTCCTGTGCTGCAGTTTAGCTTAGTGGCTAGACAAGTTACAAGCCTTTGGACTTTTTATCATTGCATCCAGTTTGGAAAGTTTCAGTGGATTCCAGTTAAACACTGGGTTAATATTTCTTTTGGTCTCAGTACAACTGTGTGTGGACTTGGGATCCTGATGCTGCCCTGTGCTTGCCAGGGCAGCCTTTGTGTAAACTTCAAAAAGCTGACATTTCTGCTGCTGGCAGTGGTGCTATCTTCTAAATCCTTTCTGCACTAGATGCTTGGGCCTTCCCATCAGATTCCTGTATGTTGAACTGGTCAGTTATACAGTGTGGCCTGACTTTACCCATGTGTTGGTATTTGATGTGGTTCTTGGACACTCCTGTGGGGTGCTGTCATCCAAGAATCTTTCACAGCACACACTTGATTGATGGAAATCCCCAACTTCTTCCAAACATATCATGACATTATATGAGCTGTCCTAGCAATTAACATATGCCTTGGTCCTCCAGACTTCTAGCAAAATGACTGAGGATGATAATGTGCAAGTTAGAAACATCACCTTCACAGCAGGCATTTGGCACAGCAAGTAGCTGCTGGTTGGGTAATCATGTTCCTTGTTAGAGTGACTGGACCTGAATGCTGACTCTGCTCCCCACCTTCTTGCTAATATGCACCTTGGGAACAGTAGGTGACAGCTCGGGTAGTCAGGTCCCTCCTACACATGGGAGACTCACATGGAGTTTCTGGCTTCTGGCTTTGGCTTGGCCCAGTTTGGGGAGTGAACCAGCAGGTAGACGATCTCAGTGTCCGCCCCACCCTCCCCGACTCTTAATCCCTCTCTCCCTTTCTCTCTTTTTTGGGGGGTGGGGAGCAAATATTTTTTAACGGGTGTTCTCTCTCTCTCTCTCTCTCTTTTTTTTTTTTTTTTTTTTTTACAAAAACACTGTATAATCATGCAGTGTTGCCTGTGTTGGATGCAATCCTGGGCCACAAGTCTGCACACTCCTTTGCAACAGGCTCAGTGATGGTGGAACCTTTCCTCTCACCTTTATTGTTTACTATGACCCCAGCAATATCTTCAAAATAAAGAAACACCACTTTTTATTCAACATGACTTCCATGTTTGGAGTACCACTGTTGGATGTACGTTCTTCCGGAGCTCTGGCTGGTCCTTCTTGAATGTGGCCATTACAGTGTCACCAACACTGGTGGCAGGAAGTCTATTCAGCTTCCCTTGATCCTCTTCACAGAGATGCTGTGTTGTCAGCACAGTTGATCACGATACCCATGAGGAGACCCAGGGAAGTGCAAAATTTTGCACCGGAGGACCTACCATGTCCTCCCTTTGACATCTTGGGTGCTGGTGCTCTCTCTCAAATACATAAAAAAAATTTTAAAGATAATCTTCAAGTTTCCACTGACTTCTGTGAAATCAGCAAATATGTATTACCTGACTAAATGTAATTGTTATTTCCTCTTACCTACTAGAAAATAATTTTAATTTCTTGTGAATAAAGATGGGAAACACTTTTTCCCTAAGGAATGACATTAAATTACCCTTGACATATACTCACTAAAACTGATTATGCAGCATAACTAATGTTAAAGATGGCAATATTACAAATAGCGTGATAGTAAAAATATGTTTACTGACATGACAATGAATATGCACCTGAGATAGGGTTGCCACCCTTTGTAAGGCTGAGAGCTCTTTAACCATATCCTTGGCACCTGTCCTACTGTTTGGCACCTGGAAGGTACTTCATGAATTATGTTATATGCCAGCTAATAAATCTTGGACATTTAAAAATGTGCATTGAAGCTACTATAACAGATAGTATGGTGTTACAATCCATAGCCATAGTTTAGAAATATGACCATTAGAGGCAGATATTATGCAACAACAGGTTAAGCTACTTTATGAAATATCCACATTCCATATCTGAGAGCCTATTGGAGTCCTGGCCACCCCACTTTCCATCCAGCTTCCTCCTACTGCATTCTGGGAAACAGCAGTACTTGGGTCCCTGCCATCCACGTGGGAGCCGTAAACAGAGCTCCAGGCTCCTGGCTTTGGCCTGGCCCAGCCCTGAATGATGGAGTTCTTTGTTTCTCTCATTCTGCCTTTCCAGAAGATAATAAAAATAATTAGCATTTTAATCAGCATCTTTTTATTCCATTTTTCCATGTTCTTTTAGTCTTGCTTTTTAAAAAAATTTTAATGTGAAATGCAAAATTACAGACAGAAGGAAAGAGATCTAAAAACTGGATCACTTTCTAAATGGCCACAATAGCCATTTCTATTGGCTGAGCCAATAGGAAGCCAGAAGCTTTTTCCGGGTCTTCCACATAGGTGCAGGGATCCAAGTGCTTAAGCCTTCTTCCTCTGATTTCCCAGTTATTAGTAGGGAGCTGGATCAGAAGTGGATCAGCCAGGACTCAAACTGGCACCCATAGGGGAGGCTGACACTGCAGGTACAGGCTCAGCCTACTACCCTACTACAGCGTAGTTCTGGCCCCATACCCCATAATTATCTTTTTTTTTTCCAATAAGTGCACTAGCTAGGAAACTTAGGCTTTCTATATCCTATTAAGAAGTATTTAAGAAACTAAGGTATTGAGGGAGGGGAAAAATGCAAGGCAACATCCAAGTGTAGAATGCCCTCCAAAATTGATTGTTTCCAACCAGAGAAGTTGCGGGGGGATGGTGTGATGGTTCAGTTGAGTAATTCTCCCCCTTCAAATGCCAAAATCCCAAAATCCCATATAGGCACTGGTTTGTGACACAGCTGTCCACTTCCCATCCGAGCCTCTCCCTGAGTCTAAGTTTCTCCCTGCTGAGCTAGTTTCCTAGTAGTGCTAAGGATAGAGAAGACCCAACAAGGAAGACTTAGTCATCTTTTTTTTTTTTTTTTTTTTTGACTTAGTCATCTTATTAGAAAAAAACCACTGCTACTGTGATGGTGGCTATTCTTTGGTTGGTAGAGTGGCTTCGTGGGGCTGGGACAGTGACCGGGGGAATGCAGAAAGGTTGGCTCTGAGGGCAAATGGAGCAAGTGATGAGAGGCAGGCCATGATGTCTAGAGCAGGAGTGGGGACTTGCCTCTGACCATGACGAGGGGGACAGTTCAAGCTCAAAGGAGACTCATCTCCGGCTTCCTGAGGTCACGCAAGGGAAGTGTGGGCACTTGGAACATCGCACCTTCGCTAGGCAGTGAAAATAGAGTCCGAGCAATGGCTCCCCTCTGAGGACGGCTCCATCAGATCTCCTGTGGTGTGCGTGTTCCACATTCATTCATCTCCGTTGATGGTCAGTGAGCTCTGTCACATTCAGTAGTAGAAAATGGATAGCTTCTCCCTCCTAATTCACTGCTTCGCTTAGCTGTGTGGTATAGCCTGATCCTGGTGGCAGCCATCACCAAAACCCTGGATACTGCGTTTCACCGAATATTTATATGGGTGACCTCATCTAGAATGGATCATTGCAGAACTGACTCCTTTGATCTTTCTCCATACTTGACCTTTAACTTTGTTCTGCCCTGTGTCTTCAGTTGCTCTTTTTAGTTTTTTCAGAAAAAAAAAATTGGAGCCAAAAAATTCCTTTCTGCATACTACTTAGTGCCAACAAGCTTCTATGACGAGCTCTTTGATCCCTCATCTAATGTCTTGTGAGTCTTTTCACATCTGCTTTTGTAAGTACTCACTGAAAACGGAAGGTGTAGGTAGTTCCATGTGTCATATATCCAAGGCAGGTATCTGCGGGGTGGAATTCTTAGCAAATTCTCATATCAACCACTTATTATATCCTTACAGATACATTTTTTCAACTTGTTTGGCCATTTAATACATAATTAGGCATTCTTTTTTCAGAATAGGATATTGCATTGTTCATTTCTACTCTGTCTTTGCATGTTACTTTGCCAACATTACATACTATGGAAAGAGTAGAATTTTCCCATTAAGACACATTGCTGCTTAATGAAACTTGGGGTAGTCAATATGGGAAACTTCTTCGGTTGATTTCTAAAGGGTTTTATAGTGGAAAATAAATATAATTAATCTTTGAAAACTCCTCTTTTTCCTTCTAAATTGAAGTAACTGGTCTTCCCATAAATTCTGGGGAACTAGACCTCACTGTTTACTACTGGAGGCTCCCAGGCTCTGTGGAAGTTTCTGGAAAGGAATGTTGTGGAATTGGCAATACAGTGAAATAGCTTTCTCTCCTGTCCCCTAATTCATTGGCTTGAACTAAGACCAACTGAAAAGTAAGAAAAGGTCCCTTACAATTCATCAGCTTCTTCCTCACTTAGGATCTTCCTTAATAATTTAAAATTCCTTCACTTCTTTTAAGATTTATTTATTTTTATTGCAAAGTCAGGTATATAGAGAGGAGGAGAGACAGAGAGGAAAATCTTCCATCCGTTGATTCACTCCCCAAGCGGCTGCAATGGCTGGAGCTGAGCTGATCCAAAGTCAGGAACTGGAGCCTCTTTTGAGTGTCCCACATGGGTGCAGGGTCCCAAGGCTTTGGGCCATTCTCAAGTGCTTTCCCAGGCCACAAGCAGAGAGCTGGTTGGGAAGCAGGGCCACTGGGATTAGAACTGGAGCCTTTATGGGATTCCAGCACATGCAAGGCAAGGACTTTAGCCGCTAGGCTACCACGCTGGGCCCACTCCTTCACTTTTTTTAAAAGATTTGTTTGTATTGGAAAGGCAGATTTTATAGAGGGAAGGAGAAACCGAGAGAAAGGATCTTCCATCTGCTGTTTCATTCCCCAGATGGCCACAATGCCTGAAACTGAGCCTATCCAAAGCCAAGAGCCATTCTGCCTGTATCTTGCAGAATGTTCCTGATGTCATCTTCTAGTAATTTGATGGTGTCAGGTCACACAGTTAGATCCTTGGTCCATTTAGAATGGAGTTTTATATAAGGTGAAAGGTGGGGACTTTATGCCTTCTGTCACGCCTTGATCAAGATGGTGCTGGGCAAGAGGGGAGGTTAGCAGGAAAGAAAGACTAGTGCTTTCTCCCAAGGTAGAACCAGCATGAATAAAGTCTGGGCCACTACATAGGACTGTGTGTGCAGAGGGGACTGTAAGTGGCCACGTGGCTGCAGCAAGGAGCTGGCCCCACTGGTTCACAGGGTGGTCTTGCCCTAGTTGCCTTGCTCCAGGGCTGGCCGTGGGATCTGTGTCCTGCAGGCATTTACTTCGGGGAGCTGTTTGAGCTGAGCCTGTCACCAGCTCAGCAGGAGGTAAAAATTACATGACAACCTCTCCTGGCTCTCACCCATCCCAAACTGGAGAGAGAGGGACAGGAGGTGCAGAGCAGATGGGCACTGGGTAAGGGAAGGCCTTAAGAAGTAGAGCTCCCGGTGGAGGAGACTGAAGGACTTTGGGGGCTTGCCCATGATTGTGGACCCCCTGCCAAGCAAGCAGACGCTGACAGTAGAGTCCTTGTAAACCCACCCTCCCACACACACACACGCACATACTCTAGAGTTAACTCAATCTGGGTGCTAGGTTCCATTTAGCAAGGGAATCTCTCTTCTCTTGGCACACGCATAGCACACACCCCAAACTACCAAGCATGACTTTAGTGCTTGAAAATCTTGGCTACCCACCCCTCTGAGAATCACAGAGACTTTCTGGTACAGTTCTACTGGTGCCCCCATTAAACAGCAGGCAAGGGCTCGCCACCCCTCACAGGGGACACAAGCATCAATTCATGTGACTTCTGAAGTCAGGCTGATAGCATCTCGGATTTCATTTGTGTGTATTCTAGAAGAGTCTTGACTTTTGGCCAAAAAGCCCAGGGCCGGAATGAATGTGCTTTCGACCTCACTTTCTGTCCCTGAGCCAAGTGGACTTGGGAGAGAGGGTGTAGCCGTCTGTGAGACATGATTTTTTAGCTTTGTCCTTCGCCTGTGGAGCCAGGCTCCTGGCCGACTTCCAGCCTCACGGAGAGAAGATTATGGTATTTTCTAGGTAATTTTAGGGAGCACAAACCCAGCGTCAAGTCAGGTGGTTTCAAGTCTGCACCGAGTTTTTCAAGTGAAGGATTTGTCATGATTTGGGTTTTCAGCAGAGCTGTAATTGTGCTGGAGACAGGCATGTTTTGGTTGGTTGTTAATGACCTCTGGTTTTCCTTATGGCGAGTTTTGTTAACAAATGAAAATGTAGCAAAATAAAACACTCCCTTTCTTTGATACTTTCTTGTTTTGTTTTTTTTTTTTTTTTTTTTTAAACAGTACAGCCCTAGCGGCAAACTGTCAAAATCAAGCGATAGATAGGGGTTGTTGCAGCATCATTAATCCTCTATAAAAATAAATGAGTCAAAACTATTCTTCCGATGGTCCATCACTGCTTTAGGCAGAGCCTGCTGCCTGCTTGTTGATAGATCCCATTGTTAACTGTACAAGTGTGTGCAAAAATGCTTTGGAAGTTTCCCAGCCTGGAAGTCTGTTCTGCACTAATTCATCCATAGGCAGCTGCGAGAAGGGACGGAAGAAAGACTGACCCGGTTGCTGGGGAGAAGGCCCCTCCCCACAGGCGTGCCAGGCCTTCTGCCCGCACCCTCTAACTGGGGAGTCGAGGCTGAGTCTGCAGAGGGTGGCAAAATCAAACTAAAAAACTCCGGTTTATATGAAAAATAGATGTCTGCCTTCAGGAAAAAGTGACTGAGTCAAACAGAATTTTCATTTCTAGTTCAAGTAAAGCTGGAGACCTGACTTAGTGATGACCTAGGAAGGACTTTAAAAGTTCCTGGTTGGGCCCGGTGCCATGACCTAGTGGCTAAATCCTCACCTTGCAGATGCTGGGATCCCATATGGGTACCAGTTAGTGTCCCAGCTGCTCCACTTCCCATCCAGCTCCCTGCTTGTGGTCTAGCAAAGCAGTCGAGGACAGTCCAAAGCCTTGGGACCCTGCACCCACATGGGAGATTGGGAAGAAACTGCTGGCTCCTGGCTTCAGATCTAGGTCAGATCAGCTCCAGCCATTGTGACCACATGGGGAGTGAACCAGAGGATAGAAGATCTTTCTCCCTGCCTCTCCTTCTCCCTATAAATCTACCTTTTCCAATAAAAATAAATTTTTTAAAATTTCATGGGAAAATGTACATTATGAAATACATTATACAAAGGCTTCCAAAGTTTTCTATGCATTAAAATAAAATTTTTTAATAATTTTTAAATAGGCAGAGGTAAACACATGAATAGAGAGTGCTGATATCCACTGATTCACTCTCTAATTGGCCACAACTGCCAGGGTTGGGCCAGGCCAAAGCCAGGAGCTGGGAACTGAACCCTCTGGATGGGTCCCCCTGTGAGTAGCAGATTGGGGCATCGCTGCTGCTTTCTGGGTAATGTAAAGGCAGGAACTGGAGTGGGGAATGAAACTAGAAATCAGACCCCATGTGTTTCCATGTAGAACACGTAACTAGCATCTTTGTGGCTACATGCCCACCCCTCAGATAATCCCACAGTAGCCTGAGCTTTTGAAGTGCCCTGCTATGTATTCTGAGACAGCACTCACAGCCCAACGCATGCCCTTCTCC
The DNA here is from genome assembly GCF_030435755.1 of Ochotona princeps. Taxonomy (NCBI): domain Eukaryota; kingdom Metazoa; phylum Chordata; class Mammalia; order Lagomorpha; family Ochotonidae; genus Ochotona; species Ochotona princeps. The sequence continues at coordinate 11,863,205 of NC_080851.1, forward strand.
ATTCTTTCCCCGGTTGTCTTGAGAACATCACAGAATCATGGGTCTGATTAAAGTCAGAGAACACTTTCCAAGTCCTCAACTGTGCCCACAAAATAGCGTGTGTATGCACCTGCATCGAAGGCCACCTGCCCCTCAGTCGAGAGTAGATAGAGCCAGTAGCCAGATCACCATCTCAGAGTGAGGAGGGATGGGCTCCGGAGGGAGAGAAATGGCCATTCAAGAGCAGCGACCTGCCTCCTGTGCTCAGAAGCAAGTCCGCAAGTGCCCAGTTGGAAAATGGACCCACGTGGGTCAATACTAGTGACCAAGGGAGGGAGAAAGAAGGAAATGTTTATCCTTGAAGAGTCATTTTACTCTGCTTAGCTCCTATACACAGGACCCAGGGGCTGTAAGCAGCAAACATGGATTTCTGCCAAGGTGAGGAGGCAGGAAGTCCAAGATGACATCGTCAGGGTTGGTTTCTCCCAGCACCTCTATCCTCGGCTTGGCAATGGTTGTTTTCTCCCTGTGTCTTCTCCATGTGGTTTTACACCAATCACGTTGGGTCACAGCCCACCATTATGGCACCTCACTTCAACTTAATCCGTCTCTATCAGCTTTACCTGCAGATAGTGACCCAAGGGACTGGAGATTAGGTTTATAGCATAGATGTTTGAGTGAGGGTACCTTCTGTACAAGATAAGAGCCAAGGGTATTTCATGATCATAGCAGACCCTCGGCCATGGAGAACACATACTAATAGTAATGAGCTTCTCATGAGGTCTTTTCCCACTGTCTTCTAACCTGGCAACTGAATCGCTCCAGTCCCTCCTAAGTCAGGCCCTTGTATAGGAGTGGATGTTGAATGAAAGTGGCAGAAAGTATGTATGCTGCACGGTTAGCAGGAGAGGTGACCTTGCTGATGCTGAAGGCAAAGGCCTTTCTGTCATGTCAGTCCTCCTTGGGGTACTTTACTGACAGTGCAAGGTGCGCGGTACTGTGTGGATGGGGTCTGGGCTCCTGTAGTCAGGCTGTCACAGGCTGTCAGAATCTCCGCATGGAAAAGTAGATTAATCGCCCTTCCCCAGATGATATTTATGTCTTTCAAATGACTCATGGATATTTTATGTCCAAAGATAATTTCACTTGCACTCAACGAGATACAAATTCACGTAAGCCATCTTCTGATGCTTCTCTCTCCGAGACCATCAAGGCGCAGGTGCCCCTTGGTCCCCCACTCCCCCCACCTGTCTCCAGACAGCCTGCTGTTTACCTGCTTCACTCTGAGACTCACTCGCTTGTTTCCCCATCACCCTCTTGTCCCACCTTTGCTAGATTTTCGGAATTCTCACCACCGTAATCGTTACTTTTTCCCTTTCTCCCACCTCGCCCCTCTCCCTCGACACCTGCTGTGAATGACCATTAAGCATGGGCTCCAAAGCCTGCTCCCAGTCTGCGTTCTAGACCTATGTTGCCACAGTCAACTGAGCCCTTCCCTGCATTGTTACCTGAACTGTTCTGCCAGAAACACTGATGCACTATGTGTGATATACACATCTGTTTTGTCCTACACTACTACACCTCTGCTATTTACTACTGTATAAGAAGGATTTGTCTTGCAGGCACGCACCTTAGCAAACCAGAAACACTCAGTAGCTTCATTGCACGAAAAGCCTTAACCGTGCGTACTCTTCCGCTGTCCCCAATGTCCAGCGAGACTGTCCCCACCTCCCACCCTTGCACTCATCTGGGAACACCATCCCAGCTGGCGGAGCCAAGCTTCTGCATGTTCTACTTTCTCTCCTCAACTGTCCTCTTCCCTGTGTCTCAGAGTCTATCTGTCCTGAAAGGCAGATTCCCTCACCTGTCCTAGGTAATGACTCCCTTGGCCACATCAGAACCTGGAAACCCCCACCCCAGCAGCACTCCCAGTCTTTGAATTCCTCTGGCTCCTAACATCTGTGCCACAGACTTTAGCACCTGGCTGCATACCTGCTCTTTCTTTGGTGTAAACAAGGCAGACAGCCCGTCTATTTTCCAGGGATTTGCAGACATGGTAAATTCCTCCCTGAGTTTTCCCCAGGAATGTGGCTTGGAGGAGGAGGAATTGCTATTCTTCCTTTCTTCAAGACAGTGGAATCTGTGGACCTCCTGGTGATCTGCTCTGTTTTCCCTTTTGTCTTAGCTATCAAGAACATGAGAGCCATGTCGGTACCAGAGTGTAATACTCAGCTTATCGCAGGATCCTGGTAATAGCTATCTAGTCTACCTGTCTTCTTCAGAACTCTCTGTGGTGCATTTGTTCTATGATTGACTGCATACTTAACTTGTTCAATGCCACAAAGCCTTCTGGAATAGAGGGGGAAAGATCACCAAGTCAGAAAACAGTCTCCTCTTACATCCTAATTCTTATTTTCCTGCAAGTGATTGTGAATGGAGGTCAGGCCTTGTATTTCCAAGAAAGCATCAAAATCAGAAAGTCTGTGTTCCATCCCTAATAAATCATCATTGATGGGGTAACATGCTCAGATTTCGTGGTAATATGTGTTTCACTGAGGCAGGTTAGACCAACTTCAATTGAAGGAGACATTTCCCAAATTTTCCGCAACGATTTTTTATCCTTATTACTTCTGTTAACATCCTATTGAATGTTCAAAATCAGAGGAAAAACACCCAAAACATCAACAGTTAAGATTATAGCTATTATAATATCTAAACATAATATCTAAACATGCAACATGATTAACAAGTCATCTTAAGAAGTAATTTACCACCAGTAGCCCTTAAAAGACAACAGAGGGCATTTTAAACTTTTTGCTTACATTTTTTTTATTTTTAATATTGTTTACATAATTGAGAGGAATGCATACCCACATGGGCCTCTGATTAGGATGGGGAAGGTCAGGTATGGAGGAGGATGTGACAAATGTTTGAGGGTTTTTTTTTTCTCTCCTATGTCCACAGAGGAGGAAGGGAAAAGGGCTGATCCTTGCTGTCAAACTACATCAGCATCCAGGGATGGGGACGGTCCTTTGATACCTTAGAGCCCCCAGTACAGGGAAGAGTGTTCCAAGGGTGTTACCTGAGTAGTTTTAATGATTGTTAGAAGTTGTTGGCTTCATTGGTCCGGAGTTGAGAGATTTTCCAAGGTCTGTTGGTTGATAACGTTCACCTTAGTGCATCTACAGACCTAGGAACATGCTGTAAAGCTTGGCCAGGAGAATTGTCCAACCTGTTCTACTTTCTATCCTCTGACAAGTCATTCAGCATCTCCTGCCCTAGATGAGCTGGCTGTCATGTCCCCTGTGTGCATCTGGGTGTGCTGTTCACTACACAGGCATCAGTAAACAAGGAGTTCCAGTCCCAACACATGTACTCCAAGGTGGGACCACACCTCCTGCGACTTGTCCCTGTGGTCAGGAACAGAGTCCAGCAGTTCTGCTGGGGAGTCCCCCAAGAAACTTACCTGGCTTGACCTCAGACTTTACTCTTGGGGGCACCAGCTAGGGCAGCATCTGGTTCTATGTATCACTTGCACCAGCCAACAAACATGTTGATGCATGGAGTCAGCTGCCTGGTCAGTTATGCCCCAACCCCATACCTAATGTAAACTAATGAGCACTGTGGCTAAGCCTAGCCCAGCCAGCCTGCCACAGACCTGGTCCTTATGCATTCCAGCTGGTGCTGCTGCCTAATTGGGCCAACCCTCAATAATCCCCACCAGAACCTCCCCCAGCCCCAGCTTTTGCATGTGCCAGCCTCCATTACAGCCTAGCCTAGCCCACATTCCATTTGACTCTCATGTACACCCATGGATGCTGCAGCTTAGCTCAGCCTGCCCAGCCCCCAAACCCAGTCATCATGTATGCTGACAGGTGCCACCACCTTGACCAGCCTAACCTGCCCCCAAGCCTAATTCTCATGCTCATCAGCAGTAGGTACAGCCTAGCAGGAGAGTGCCCACAATTCCCCTGCCGGGCATGCTCCCAGCCCTGGATCTTGCACCTGCCAGGGGATACTACAGTGCAATTTGACATGACTTGTAGCCAGTCCTGGAACTTTTCAACTGGTGCTGTGGGCTAGCTTGGCTAGCCCACACCCATTATGGCTCTTGTGCACATCAGGATGCAGCAACGCAGCCCAACTTGGCCTGCCCCAGTTCCAGCTCCCATGCTCAACCATAGAAGCCGTGACCCAACAGGGGAGTTCAAGAGATTCTCCTTTTAAGCCTGGTCCCAGCCCTGGGTCTTGCTCATGCCAGTAGGTACTGTGGCCCAGACTGAGATGGCCCACCCCCCAACTCAACATTCGGCAGCAGGTGCTGCATCCTGGCTCAGCCCCCAGTCTGCTCTCACCAACAGAAGCAGCAGCCTGGCCCACTCCTAGCACCAGCAAAGGGCATTTTTAAAACTATCATTTGAGAGGCTGACACAGAGAAAGAGGGCTGCCATCCCCTAGTCCATGACTCCAAATGCCACTGGAGCTGGACCAAGGCCAACACCCCTAACTAAGGATGCAATCCAGGCCTCCTATGTGAATGGCAGACTCCCAGAGCTTGCACTAGCAGGAAGCTGGAGCCAGGGGCAACAGCCAGGAATTGAACCCAGGTCCTATGAGGTGGGCCACAGGTGTCTTAACCACAAGACTGAATGCATTGGCTGCCCTTTTTCCACCAGCCCCGTTTTCCCTACCCACCTTCCTTTCCCACATAAGCTAGCAGATGTTAAAACTGGCTTTCTATAAAGCTACCTGTCCCAATCATCAAATTCTTTTCTTTCTTTTGAACGTTGTTGTGAGCTCACCCAGAGAGAATACTCTGAATTTGACAGAAACCACAAGAATGTAATGGCAAAGTCACCTCCCGACTTGGCTTGCATTCACACTTCCTGTCTTAGTACCTCCGCTTTTGTTCCCTGCTCCTTCCTGAACTTCCAGCCACCCACACCTGCCTTTTGCTGTGACTACTCTAACAGACGTGTGTGAATAATTCATCCGAGCACAAACACTAGAGACTTGCACTTCATCCAGCTGACTGGGCTTTCCCATTACAAAGTGTGAAGGATCAGGGGAACCCTTTCTTTGGCTCCTTTAGCCCACATGGAAAGGTGTATCTTCATAATTGTATGATACCCTACATGGGTTGCCTTCCTCAACATTCACTTCTAAAGAAACGACGAGGTAAGGAGAGGGGCATATACAGAATGGCCCTATTCGAGTCTGATGTGGTCCTCCCCCATCTCCCTGCGGTATCCTGAGTTTTATGTCTAATGGAAAACCCACTCAAATCTGTCTTCATCCCCGAATGTGCCCAAATTAATGTGGGAACACTTCGACCCGTCTTCTGTGATCTCCTAATTTTTTGTGTTGATAACAGGCCATTTTCTTAAGGCTACTTGCAATGTCAAGCACCCCTCACCTCTCATTCAGCATATGTGTGCTTCTAGAATATAGAGATTCCTTCCAGTCTGCCTCAGCTGAAGCAGAAAGTGGTGAACGAATGTTTTACAGAGCAAAAGCATCTAAGAGATATTCTACATCTGACCAAAAGGTTTCCAGTATCTGCTTCTTGGTAATTGTCTATGCTGGTTCTCTCCATCATTAAAATAAATAGAAATATCAGCTGTACTAACATGTGATATAATATAAAAGATGGATTTCATTTTATCCCAGAAGACAGGAATATAGAGCTATGAAAACCTTATCATGACTCTAAAAACATACCTTTGATATGTGTAAGGATACTTCAAAAAGTTCTCGGAAAAGTGGAATTGAAAATGTGTTTTCCATAAACTGTATGTGTATTACCCTTATTTATAGTTTGTTTAAATGTTAATTGTTATATTGAATTGTGCTAAGTCATTAAGTGTCACAATAACTTTTGCACTGGCAAAAGTTAGCTTGTGCATTTTAGAAATTAGTATGGGTGAGGAATCCAGGTGTAATCCTTGAGTTTGGGTTTATAATTGCATAGTTTTTAAATATTTAAGAACCGTGTGTGTGTTTCTCAATATAAAAATCAATTTACAACAGACATGATTTTTAAGTCAGATGCTAGAGTAGAGATTGACAGTTTAAATACTTAAGGATTTAACAGTTTAAATAGCTTACGATATTTGGAAATATTTTGCCATTCAACTTACCCACTAATAAAATGTGGTTGTACAATTTGACATTAAGTAAATAGTAAATGGGGCAGGCATTTGACAGAGCAGTTAGCATACTGCTCTAGTTGCTCTGGGCCCAATTCCTGCCTGGGTTCAATTCCTGCCTGTATGCCCAATTCCAGCTTCCTACTACTGCCCATTTAGTAAGGCAGCAAGTGATGGCTGAGGTACCTGAGTTCCTGTTACCCAAGTGGGAGCCCTGGATGAAGTTTAGGCTTCCCAGCCCCTGACTGTTATGTACATTTTGAAGGTAAACCAGCAGGTGAACCAGCCCTATACGATGGTGTCACATCATCAACCTGACCGTTACACACATTCACTTGCTCCTTTGTCTAACACCGTGTTGGGTAGGAAAGCAGTCCCCTTCAGTAGAAAGAGTGGAAACAGGTGCAACCTAAGAGAGGTTCTTTGGAGCCTGCTTCCACCCTTCTGATGCCCCCACAAGCTTTCCCAAAAGCACCGTCAGCCCAGGAGAAGGCTCTCAGTAGGAGAACGGTCCCTCAGGTTAGCCTACTCTGCTAAATCTGTTTCTGGATACATAATGTTCGCCATGTTGAGCCTCAGCTCAAGCAAGCAAGCAGGCAGAACAGGCCAGAAGAGCCGCAGCAGTGCAGGTGAGCAGTGCAAGACGATTCAGAAGCAAAACCCAGCTGCCCCCACCCCTTGCTTGGAGGTCTCACCATAGCTCACAATAGATATGTGCTACTCAGATACTAGCTTTTTCGGAGAACCTTTAGGCAGAGCTGATATTTGTAAAAAATCATGCCGGTGCAGGGGGTGCTGCTTTTATGAATTAAGCAAAGCTTGCAGCTTTCTCCATGGCTTTCCTCAGTCGGGTACTAGTCAAAACCTGTGACTAGGCACACATTCCTTCATGTGGATAATTAGCCTCTTTATTGGTGGCGCCTCCCGGATTAAAAGGATTCGTCCATGCAAATAAGCAATAGAGGAAGGCCGGGCCACAAGAAGCATCTTTTATGTGGCTTCAACTCCTACTTAGCACAACTTTTGCATTTTTAGCAAGACAAATGCTAAATTCCTGGGCTTCCATAACCTTCTTTCAAATGAATTCCAATGAAAACTCTTGGATATTTTTTGCCTAATATGCTCAAGTAATGAAGAATCCCCCTAACTCTATGCTGTTGAACACAACTCGTTCGAAGCGTTCATGTCTAATCTTGAATTTAGAGCCATGGTTTTTTAAAAAGCTGATGGAATTAATTAGGCATCATTCTAATGTTTAAATATTAGCCCCCCAAATTAGGATAAACATAAGGGATGCTTTGCATGTGACAGCTCTCCTAATAAACAGTAAATACCATTTTCCAGTGATAGGACCACATGTGCCACCTCTCTGGGATCTAGAAGGTTGGTGTGATGGTGTGGTTTGTGAGTTTCGGTTTATTTGCGTAACCACTGTGTTTTTATGGTGGAGGTATCCATTTTTGTGTCAGCCTGAAGTTTTGGGGTCCTTTGGTGGTTTTTTAAAGGAAAGAGTGTGGTCTCCCATTTTCATGTTTCCTGGAAGAACTAGCTGGCTATTTATTTTAATTACTTCACAGGAAGCCACAGGACAATTTTTGAAGGATATTTTCCTATTACTCATTGTTTATTATTTTGGCCATAGTTTTTCCGAATAGGAGATCATTTCATTTTCAAGGTAAATTTCCATTTTGTTTTTTTTTTCTTTTATTTCAGAATAAGACTGAGAAATGTTGCTACATGTCGCTCCCCCCACCCCACCACATAGGACCACCAACCACACTACCCTCACCTCCAAAAGCAGTTTCCATGTTTGGGGGGATACATTTCCACTAAGTCCACTCAAGAAAGCTGATCATTTAGAGATGAACGCAACCTCAACAGCCACACTGTTTGGCCATGTGAGGAGAGATCTGAATGCAAAGCTTGCTATTCAACTTTCAAAACACTAAATCCTATTAGGATGCCACAAGATGCCTGATAAGAGGAAAGTTGTCTCCGCACATATGCATAGAAGCATCATATTCCCTAAGTGCAACTTTGGCACAAATCTAACTTCAGACACAGGAAGTCAGTGGGGGAAATCATAGTTAACTGGGAAGACAGGAAGGTGTATTTGCGTTCAGAAGTGTGCTTCTAAAACCAGAAATTCTAGACATCAAATCTTGATTGGAAAATGTTAATGTATATTGTGAAGTTTCATTTTTTTGAAGTCTTCACTATTTGTCTCTCCTACATGAACTTAATAGTCCTTAGTCCTTCTCCAGTTCATCCACCTAAAGGACTATTAATGCTTCATAAGCCCACATTTCTCATAAAAAAACACACTGATATAGTTTTTATACACACACATTTTAAAGAAACGCAAAGTAAGAGTAAAGATCACTGTGACAGGAATTGCACAGAGCATCAAGGAAGATGGCTTTAGTTCTAATATTTGCTATTGAATAGCATATGGGAAAAGCATTCTCCTACTTCCTTGCACTCTGCCTGACCACGGGAAAGGACATAGAACCCCAGACCAGCCTGCGTCCTAGGAGACGCAGCCCACAGACACTGAATGACCGAGCCAGCTGGAGTCAGTGGCTCCAGCTTCCCATTTCACAGATGGGAAAACTGAAGCCAAGGATGTCCAGTGTTTGTAGCTTTTCTGCTTTCTCCCACCTTCTTTCTGCTCCTCTCGTGACTGCAGCTTTGTGATCATATAAGCGGAGTCCCTCACCCAACATTACCCAGACGTTTGGGAAACTGGACTACAGCTCTGCCTTCCAGCTCATTGGATGGAGTTCCCAGCACATAGTCAGCAACAGATCTCATTGGGTGTCCTGAGAGCTGTTCCTGTTGTTTCCTGGTTCTCAGAGGACTAAGAGTCCTGTTCCTGGCTAATGAGTCTGGTCAATGTATGAGTGACATCCTCAGGTTTATTAAGAGCAGACTCCGGGAAGGGGAGTAGACGAATTAAGGCTGCTGTGGTTTTTAACTGTTGCTGCAAATTACCTGGTGCATGCTTGGTCAACAATTGAAAGAAATGGAGGGCGTATTGAGAAGAGGGGATGGGTCTCTTGCTGCTTATCTAAGGATCTGCGGACCCGGACTCTTTTTGTAGGACTGTGCTGTTCCCATGGTGAGAGGACGTGGTTAGAAACTGGGAAAACCTGACAATCTACCTCCTCCACTAACAACCTCCATGACCTTGGGAAGCTGACTGACTTTCTTGAGCTATAATTTTCTTTTCTGTAAACGCCGTCTATCTTACAGCGACTTTATGCAGATTAGATTAGACAACGTGAGACAAGAATGAGATGCAGGACAGATTGTCAACAAGTTGCCCTTTCCTGGCCTTTACATCTGTCTGGGAGGTAGCTGCCAGCCGCTTCCCCCTTCTCCTGTCCTGAGCCTCCGGAGTGGGTCTGGGCATCTTTGTCCTATTGGCACAGCACTGGAAACTTCCCTTAAATGCAAGGCATCAAGGCTGTTTTTCACTGACATGCGCCACACACGTGCAGCTGGCCATGTTAACAATGTAGCCTGTCTCCAACACTTCACTGATGCTAAACATGGCTTTGGGAACAGAAACACCCAGGTGAGCAGGTTTCTGTCTGCTCAGACACAATTGTTTGAAAAGACACTTTCAACATTGACATGCTGGTAGGGCAATATTTATTTTACTAAATGGACTTGAGTATTTTGCAGAGTAAATATTTAAAGTCATGAAGCTTCTGTGGCTTTTACATACATAAATGATACGGGAGGGCTCCTCCCTGAAATCAGTGTTTGAATTGCCTTCCACAGTCTCTGTTTCAGAACTTGTGGCTTTCCAAACCCGGTGGCTGTGCAGGTTACAGCGAGTTTGAGCATCTACAAATGTACATTTTGCGAATTCAAAACCACAATCTTTGGAATCCAATGCTTTTTTGATTCTTTCATGAAAATGTTGGCCATAAAATTTTCTTTTAGGTTAAGCATTTGAAACATTGTCAGTCAGCTTTTCAGATTACCCCTGTGAGCCCGAAGAGAATAAAATGATTAAAAAAAAAACCCTCTTCATCAAAAAGTATAATTAATATTCACAAAAATTCTTTGGTTAAAAAAAATAACAACTTTACCTATGCTTAGGGTTTAGACTCCTGCTATACACACGGAATAACAGTTTGTAGACATCATCCCACTTGTTATACTGATGAGTTCAATCAGTCCCAATCAAGACTTGCCCCAAGTGTGTATTTATCAAGTTTAAATGAAACCATTGAAAATGGCAGTCTCCCAGACTCCCGCCTAACGCAGCCTAGGAGTCCTTCCAAGGTGACTTGCCATCGAAGGTCTGATCCTACGGGCGAGGGCTGATGAAGAAGTTTGGAGGAGGGCTGGTGAACACGAGCGTTTGGCTCCACACTCTTAAACCTGAGGATGTTGGTCTTTGGTAGCGTGAGTAATATCCATCGTTTCCAGATGTTTAAGAGGTGGTCTCCAAAATATACTGCAATTTTAACCGAATTTCTCGGGCAAGAAACTACTGAAGGGCGAGGAAAGAGGGGAAGAAGAAAAAGCCGAGAGAGCGAACGAGAACACTGGAGTGTCCCGGTGTTAAGGGAATAGTGATCAAGTTAAGGCCAGCGTCTGGAGGAGTGTTGGAAGTTGATGGTGCTTTCACTGCTCCTGGAAACAAAGGCTGTGATGTGTTGGGTTCTGCCTGCCTGTCTGCACGTACATCTTCAGACCTCCGAGTCCTCGGAGTCAGAGCTAGGGCACTGAAAGACGCTGAGACACGACCTCTAGGAGGACCATGTGTTACTCCCGTAACTTCAGCCCTGCCAAGCAGCAGAGATGGGCAGTGGGCAGTGTCTTCTCAGAGCTGGAATTCTGTTCCCAGTGGCCAGGGAAGCACCAGCTACTCCAAGTGCCTTTAAATAATTTCATTTAGGAAAAATGATACCATCCATCATGCAGAGTTCTGGGGTCATTGAGTATTCCAATTTTCTGGGGAAAGTAGTTTGAATCACTTAGGTGCAATCAGTGAGGAAGAACAAGACCTAAGTAGCCAATAAACCAAGAACTGGCTTCAAGCCACGCTGCAAAAAATGGTGCATAATAAACTTACACTGGCACAAAAAAAATACAGAAATATAAATTACCAAATCCAAGACAAACGTTCAGGGACATTTTTGATTGTTTAGTGTTTCAATGTTACATATACTTCCCTAAATGATGTCCTTGGTCAGCTATTTTTAAATTCAAAATAAGGTCTCTCTCACACACACACACAATCACACATCTTAATGTTCTATTGTTTTAGTGTATTTAAATGTTTGCCTACTTGTAAGCTGCAGATTTTAAATACCAAAGCAGTGTAATCCATGGCCAAAGAAGCCACTCAGAGTTACCTCCTTAGCAGATCTTAGCGTTCGGTGGAAGTGGCCGAAGTTTTCTCATTCTGGCTGCGCGTTACTTGGGCCCTGGCAGAGACTCACGCCCGAGGGCCAGCCTGGGCAGACGCACTCCCGGCAGAACCGCCACTCCCTGCCAGGTCCCGCGGCCTGGGTCCTGCACAGGCTTTCGGACCGGCCCGTGGCCAGGACAGACAAGTGGACTGGGGCACTGAGGCCACTGGGGAGGTACCTCCCATTGTTTAGATTTCCATCAGAGGATGTAGGAATACTTAATTTCTTTTCTCTCTAGAGCTTTCATTATCATTTAAATTTCATTTTACATTAATTGATCAGGGATTAGTAAAGCCATTATGCAGAAATTAAAATAAGACAAGCCAGATGGGATGAATAATTCATGAAGTCCAATTACATCTCATTTCTGGTGTACTTTCAAACTTGCCTCTGACTTCGATGCTGTTTTGACGTGACAATATTCACTGGAAATCAAGGATGCCATTCTCTTATTATAGGGCTCTGGAGTAGAATCGTTTTAATGCAGGGAGGGTCCTGGATCACATCCCCTCATCCCTCCATACCCCCGCCCCAGAACCCCACATTGGGGTTCAAAGAAAATCTCAGTAAGCCACAAAGTCGGGTTGTCTCTGCATAGGTTCGGGAGTCCCTACATGGAGCCGTAGTGGCTTCCTCCTCTGAGAGAACTGCTCCTGTAGAGAGATGGGTCGTTTGTGCGTGTTGCCGGCCCTTGTCCACGGCTCAGCACCGAAGGCCAGCAGCACAGCTGTCGCAGCGCTGCACCGGCACCACCAGGTGGCAGGCGTCACCTTCCATGCGCGGGGCACCGGACGCCGCCAAGCAAGCGCACCCGCGGGCCTGGGCCACGCACACCGCGGCTGGCTGGGGTCGGGCTCCCAGTGACCCTGCGGAGCTCGGGGGGTCTGGCTGAGCGAGGGGGGCGGGCCTGTCCACCTGCCTGGAATGTCCCCCTGCCACGGCCGCCAGCCGGGTGGGAACCTCTGCCTCCCCCCGCTCTGACCCCGGCCCGCCCTTCTCCCTTCCACCCCGCACGGTGTATTTACGCCAGCGGACAGTGGCAGTCACATGAAAGCTCCGCGTCCCCTTCCCGGGGACTTTCATCTGGGCAGTTTTATGACACTCGGTGAAATGTGCCAAGTTTTTAATTAGGCTCCCCAGACAGCCCCGGGGCGGCGGCAGCGCCACGGAGTCTTCACGGTGTCTCCCCTCTGCAGCACAACAAGCCACTCTACTCCTTTGAAGACAACGCGGACTACGTGTACGATGTCATGTGGTCCCCCGTGCACCCCGCACTCTTCGCCTGCGTCGACGGGATGGGGCGCCTGGACCTCTGGAACCTCAACAACGACACGGAGGTGAGCGGCGCGGGTGGCAGCGCGGGGCGGGAGCCCACGCAGACCCTGCTGGGCACCTTAGCGCCCTGGAGCCAGCTGGGGTACCCGCTCTCGCGCCTCGGCCCAATTCCCTGGGCGGTTGCACTGGGGGTTCTGGTTTGGTTTGGTTTCTCCAGAAGCACGAGGGTGATGACTGCGAGCGCCTCTCCCTGAGTGGCATGGAGACGCCTCCATTGGCTGTGGCACGCGCTGCTTCTGAATGGGGCCGTTTTTCAGTGTGTGCCATTTGTTCACTCCCCAAAGAGTAGATCCTGTGGACTGTTGACAAACTGTACCTGTCCAAAGTACATGTCTCAGATGACGACCTCAAGAACAGATATTTCTATTTGAAACTTGTCTTTAAACTCAGGGTTTATTTAAAGTGCTCCAGTTGGAGTGCTTCTCAAGGGAAAAGCAAATCACTTGATGATAAAGAAATATCCTTGTTGGCTAGGTATGCCCTGTGATGCCAGGTGCACAGTAGCCCTAAACTGTGGAGGTAATTCAGCTCTTGGGACAGTTTCTCACATGGCCAGTGAATGGCTTCTAATTTGATACACTGAAGTCGGCTGTGAGGCTGGCCCTGATTTCTGACGGGGGAAGGATCTGCACATATGAGAATGGACAGGTAAGGGAGGCAAGTGCTGCGGGCTGCAAGCCAGTCAGTGGAGGAGGAGAGCCAGGTCTTTTGAAGTGTTGGGAGCAGGAAGCAGCACAGCCTTTTTAATTAGGAAGCCTGAAGCTGGAGGGGTGAGGAGGGGCAGGCTCCCAGGGCTGGGGGTAGGGAGTGGGGGACGCAGACCTCCTCAGGTGTGAGTGTGGAAACATTGTAGTTCAGGGTCCCTAGAGCCATCAGTGCTGTCCTTGTCCTCTTGCCATTTAAGTCTTTGCCCAACGAGAAATGCAGTGAGGAGGCTAGGAGTTCTGTGATGCAGAGAACCAACAGGCCCCGGTGAATCATCGTCCCTCTTTGGATTGCTGAAATGTTTACATTGTGATTGTTTTTAATAGAAAGATATTACTGCATTGCCCTGTAATGGCTTTCCAGTCTTTCATCACTGTTGATTAGAATCATATTGTTCCTCTGTGCTAGAACAGAGCCCCTCACAGCAAGCCAGTAACAAGCCTCTTCTTGGACGTGGCAGGCGCTCGCCCGAGATTCAGTTCTGTTGAGCTGATGTGTGCGTAATGACCAGCGCCCAGCCAGGAGCTGAGTGCAGGACAAACTCCTCAGTAATTCCTGGGGTTTGTTTAAATCTTGTTTTTTTTTTTCTTTTAAATAAAACAAAGCTGATACCTCAACAGTGCCAAGCATAATTTTTCTAGATAGCAGTAAAGAAATATCTAAGCGTGTGTAGCTGAATGCTTTCATGCTTTATTCATGCCAAAGCAGGCAGGGTTGTCGAAGTCCGTTCGGCGGAGGGCCGTGAACTCTGATCGCAGTCCAGGAACGGGCTGCAGGCTTTTTCATACCCTCAAATCGTTTTTGTCTCCCAGCAAGTTTAACAAGGTTTTTCAAATATTCATCAGATTAGGAATTAGTTTTTTTAAAGCCTGAGGTCCCAGTGAGGTAGCAGGTTTTGTTAGGGTTGTAATTGCTGTTCAAGTTACTATGTGTTGAGACCAAATTGTCCCATTTGCTCTTGTGGAAGCCTGGTTCCTCTCTGGCCACCTCAGCTCAGAGTAGCTGCCTTGTGTTCACATAAACACATGCATCCCCCCTTTGCTGGTACTGTGCTTGAGCCAGGAAATGTGAAAGCGTTTGTAAAACCATAGCTCAAGCGTCAGACGCAGTACATGGATTATTTTTTATTATGGATTCAGCAGCTTTTGACAAGTCATTACCAATGAAATACACATTATATAAGTATATTTTAGTCATTTCCTTCATGCATTTTTCTAGCATATACTATAGGCTCTGATAGTATATTTTAAGCCATAAAAAGAAGGTATTACAAAATGCTTATCATATTTTTTCAGTTTACTGTTTTAAATTGCAAATGCAATTTTTAAAAATATATTAGGCATAATTTTTAAGCATATGAAGAGATTAGGGAATTAGTAATTTTTATTGAGATATGAAATATTTTTTATTTTTGAAATGCTAGCTAGATAAAATTTGATACTCATAGAATTAAGAGATAGGGTCTCATGCGATCCTTGTAAATGATGATGTGAAAAATTGACTCTTAAGACCGTGTGGCTGAATAGTGGATGTGTTTCCCATGCAGCTCACTAATAATGACGAGCATGGTCAGAATTACGGTCCACCGAAATTCATCCCCACCTTTAAAGGCTTTGAGTAAAAATTCAAGCTCCAACCACGTACCTTTACTGCAGAAATGGTGCATTTTCACAAAACCAAATGTGTGAGGGTTTGTTTTTTTTGTTTTTTTTTTTTTTTTTGCTGTTGTATCATTTTGCTCACAACTGACATGTCATGATTTAAGCAGGTGAAGAATTTCAAGATTAAGTTTAAGCACAGATTCTTACATATGACAGTTTTTATTTTAGAAGTAGGTGTTGGGTCAGTCATTTCATGTAAACAGGTGGTTTCAATTCCCTGAGCGGCAGAAGGCCAGGAGTGCTGAGGCACAGAGCTGGCCGTCTGGCCATCCCGCACAGTGCGTTCACTAGCTACAGGTTGAAACAGTGGCGTGTAGGGCCTCGGTGGTTCTCCTTGCGCCACATTTGTCTCAGCATGTACCCTTTCCTGTCTTGGTGGCATGCTATTTCCTGCTTAGTATTCTTGTAGAGGACTCAGCAGATCTGAACTTTGTGGACATTCAAAAACTTCTAACCTGAATGACCCAAGTTCATGCAACCAACGAAGGCAGCTGCAGGATAAAAAGGACTCGTTCTTCATAAATCCTATGTTCCCCGAATTGTGAAAAGAGCTCCTTTCACAACACAAGGGCATGGCAGTGGCAGTGAGTGCCACTACCTTCTCTGCCTGGTACCAGTTACACGGACACAGAACCACAGCAGCTCAAGCCACACCGTCGGCTCACAACGGGGAGATTCCAGGGTCTACCAAGGTTTAGGAGATTGTGAAAGGTGCGAGTGAAAGTCATTAACCTGAGTCTTCTGGAAAAGAAATCTGTGCAGCTGACACCTCATGGAGATGGGGGTGAGGTGGGGGTTGTGTTTGAGGGGGTGGCCAGATGTTGGCAACCAAGCATGCAGGCAAACCCTTTCAAACCTCAACCTCTCCCTTCCTTTCTTCCTTTTACTGTCTGTGCCCCTCTCCCCACCCCCGCCTCTAGGACGTGGGAAGTGGTCCCCTAGGGTGTTGTCCTGACAGAAGGCATTTTCTACAAGTGGGTGGCTACATTCTATATCCTTTAATACAAACACCCCAAATCTGAAAGCGTGACTAATTATAATAATGATTATTATAGGGTGAACTGGAGGCGCCCACTTGCAGCCCACGGTGTTTCCTCCAGGAATGTCCCTCTTGTCCTGCACAAGGGTTATGGATATGCATGTACACATATACCTATATTGCATATATTATATATACGTCTATGTATATACATAGGAAGATATGTGTTTAAAAATGTAGGTATTCCTTCATGCCCACAAAGGCAGCAGTGACTCATCCAGCTCAACATGTCACTGTTAATTCGTGTGATTACCATTCATAGTTAGAGATCATTTTCTCCTGTCGCAACTCTTTTGGCAGGTTCCAACAGCGAGTGTCGCCATTGAGGGGGCATCTGCCCTGAACCGCGTCCGTTGGGCCCAGGCTGGCAAGGAGGTCGCAGTGGGGGACTCTGAAGGCCGCATTTGGGTCTACGACGTCGGAGAGGTAGCTGTGGCTTGGCTCCTTTGGGTTCTTATTGTGCTTATATATGCAGCTTACAGTCCTAAGGAACCCCTGATGCGACTCCATGGGCTTCTCCAGTGTGCTGGCAAGTTTCCGCTGATTTCAGTGGGAATTTGGAGAGATTTCCCAGAGCCTCATTTGCTGTCCGGCCTCCAGGCACAGGACACTTTAGTTGGTACTCAGACTTCCCAGCAGCCCTGTGAGCAAACACGGCACTTACCAGCAGTTGGAGAATGACAAGTTTGCCAGATTCGTCGTACTGTGAACTTGAAATTGGTTGTTTGCTTTGAAAAGTCAAGTTTTAGTTGGGATGCTAAATTACAATGAATACGGTTTTCTGTTTAATTAAAGTGCAGCCAGTGAAAACATCTGAGGGTAATCAGAATCTTGTATCAGTTTTATAAAAGATTGCCAAACTTACTATGTGGGACAGATACCTTTCTGATATCTTATTACAAGATACCTAAAGCAGGCCTGAGTACCATGGCATATATTAAAGGAAAATCTGCTTACTTTATTTCCAAAAAAACTCCTTAGATGTTTGCACTGTATTTAATATTGCACAACCAATCAATCATGCTTACGCTTAGTTGCTTATTTTTACTATATGAGAAAACATCAACAAAAACCTTGATTTGGGGTGAGGCTAAAGAATGTCTTCCGGAAAGACAAACTATTACACTTTCAAGCAAAACAAAACATGAGCGTTGGGTAAATATTCTTGGCATAATTGGAATCTGACGTGCTGGGGTTGGGGTGGAAGGCGTTTCCACATCTGTGTGCATCCCGCCTTATTTACCCTCGAAGTCCTCTCAGTACCTGGAAGATGGGTTTAGCTGATTGCATGGAGTAGGGTTTTCATGGCTTCCTTGGTCATCATGCTATAAACTTGGCAATCGTAGATGGTTAGCTCTGTGGTGGAACTTTTGATGATGTACTTGATGCTGTTATGGTACAGTTGATAAAGTTGGAACCAGCTGCCTGAGATTATTTTAAAATACAGTGGGGAGCTGAAGCGGAAGGACTTCAGAGGTGGGAGTTTTGCATTCTCCAATGGTGGGCTCTGAGGAAAGCAGCAGGATCTCTTGAGTTTGTCGCTTGCTGTTTGGTGGGACACCCCTTGACTGCTGGTGCCAGGAGCTGAGTCGTTGCAACAGTGACAATGGCTGTGTGAATTAATATCGGCCCCCAGTGGAGAAAATGCAAATGGTTTGGTGCCTGTTGATGCAATTTAGAGTCTCTGGGAAAAAGAATACTGCCGGGCCCGGCGGCGTGGCCTAGCGGCTAAAGTCCTCGCCTTGAATGCGCCAGGATCCTATATGGGCGCCGGTTCTAATCCCAGCAGCTCCACTTCCCATCCAGCTCCCTGCTTGTGGCCTGGGAAGGCAGTAGAGGGCGGCCCAAAGCTTTGGGACCCTGCACCCATGTGGGAGACCCAGAAAGAGGTTCCTGGTCCCTGGCTTCGGATCGGCACAGAACTGGCCGTTGCGCTCACTTGGGAGTAAGTCATTGGACGGAAGATCTTCCTCTCTGTCTCTCCTCCTCTCTGTATATCTGCCTTTACAACAAAAATAAATAAATCTTAAAAAAAAAAGTAAAGAAAAAGAATACTACGTGGGTTGGAAATACCACCAAGAGTTTTATGGCAGTATTTTCTTCAATGAGTGTGCTTAATATTTGATCCGTGTTTTGCATGGTCTTCACTGATATAAAACTAAACAACAAAAAGATAAGTACTCTTGAGGAAATCATTTCCAAAAAAAATGAAAAAGGGCAAAGGAGATTAGAAAGAAACAAGGGTCTCATGTTCACTCCATTTCTTCCCTCCGTTTCTTGGTTTTCTTTCTGATAAGTGGAGTTCCAGGACAGAAGTAGATCTGGAGGCAAGCTCAGCTGAAATAGGAGGATGTGGATAAAACTTAAAAATTATTTTGTGCGACTAGAATTACTCCATTTCCCTCTGATGTATTCCAAGAGGGTTACAGTTTGATCATCTGGTGTATTGTTAAAGGGCGTTTTGAAAAAAAAAATCTTTATTGACTTAAATAATATGGAACACATCACTGCACAGTAAGAAAGCAGTATAACATATGTAGAATGGTCTGAAATGCAGTGGTTTTATAGCTATGGATAGTTTCTTGAAAATGACTCATTTTGGGGTATATATGATTTTTACAAAGTTGCTTTGGCTGATATGTGGCTGCTAAAACTTCTTTCTAAGATGCTATCATCATTTCTAAATTGGAAAGTGTTGTTACACTTGGATTTCTGCTATGGTCCTGGCAGGTCAGGCTGGTTTTCATTTTTGTGTTATTGCCCTTACTTTTCTAAGTGATATTACAGACTAAAGAAATGTCTGCAGCCATAGGCTAGTCTCGCCTATTGTCTGCAGTCTAGACAGGCTATAGAAAACTCCCTGTGACATATAATAGGCCAAACAATTTGTAGCCTTGTTTATCCCTACAAATTCACTACTGGGGGAAAAAGGATATAGTATTTTATTGAGAGTAGGTAATATTACAATCTTTTAGCCTTTCTCGGAATGACCGGAAATCAGGATAGGCTTATACACTTGAACAATTCTTCCTGTATTATTTGGTCCTGGACAAAACCAACCATAGCTCACAGAAACTGACTTAACCAAATAATTTCATCCTAACTGCAGAGTTTTGTTCTGAGTGTTTCTGGTAAGGTATCTCATCTTTGTTTCGGGGTTGGGAGAGGCTTTTCTCTTCCTCTTTGCTCGCCTCCATGGCTTCCTGTGAGTCTCTGAAGAGCACACTGGGAGAGGTGCCAGGTCCTCAGGGCAGGATGACTTCCCTATGGCTGGCACGTGGCTGAAGCTTGCTGTGACATTCTGCCATTGCTGTAGTGACTGCTGTGTCGTCCTCCAGCCCAGCACTGATGGGTCATCATTGTGCTTAGGACAAAAGGGCACCCACTGCCTGAGACAATGCGCAGCTACAGAAAGCCAGATGGGCACCCATAGGGTGAGCCAGCCCACTGAGAATCAGAGTTCAAATCTAAGACTGGTGCTTGGCTGGGGAGAGAGACTGGGTTTGGGCAGGAAACAATTTAAAAGCAAAAAACAGTACTGAGCGGGTTGTGTCACCAGGATAAGGATGTCATGCTATCTGTATCAGAAAGTAAAGGGTGCTTGCACGCTGTTGACCCATTTCCCTTTGGAGCCCAGTGCACTGAGTAGATGCCTGTCTGTGGGAGAGATCTCCGTTCTTTCTCCTGGTGTTGATATGGCTGAGACTCCTGCTAGGTGGGAGAGGAAAGCTATCTTGTGCCAAGGTCTGACTTCCTGAGGGAGGCTGGCATTATGGGTGTGGGACCTGGGCAACACATTGGGCCCTGTCTTAAGAGAGCCATGTTGTTGGTTTAGCATTGCGCCGGTATTGTCCTGTATGAAAAATTTTTCAATAAGCCCAGCACCAGCTTTGTCCGCGAGAGTAGTGTTCTTAATACCACTCACGAGGTAGCCCAGAATGAGCAGTTGAGGCCTTTGCCTACATCACTAGGGAGAAGTAGTTCGAGAAATGGAGTATGTGCTGTTGAATGCATCTTCTTATTTTAAGAAAAAGTCTTTAAAATGTTGAATGAGAAGGGCGATGATGTGACGCCATAACCATTCTGGACACATATATAGCTGATACTGGGGATTGTAATTCGCCTACAACACACCATCATGATCACATGAAAACTACTGAAAGTGTAGCAGGACCAGGGAATCAGCGCTCCGTGATGGGTGCACCTGGCCTTCGCTGCCCATGTGGCTCCTGAGGGTTCCCCATCAAGACTTCTAGCGGTGATGAGCCCATTTGAGTCCAGGGACTTCCCTCCCCGTGAGCTTTGGCACCTGAGGAGAGGGACCCGGGTACCACCCATCACTAATATTGGCTCCTGTCTCAGCTGGCGCTGCAGCTGCTGCAGGGAGTCCCAGCCCCATGCCCGGGCCCCCGTCTATTATATACAATTATCTGGAGGATCACGGAGGGCCGTGGCTTGGGTCCAGATTCTCTGATGCCATTTATTATGAACTTCCGAGGGGGAAAGCAGAGGATTGGACGTGAAATTGAAATCATCAGAGCGAGTTTTCTCCATCCTCCTCATTTTATTCTTTTTGTTGCATTCCAATGGCAGAGCTAGAAGCAGTATCTTAGGACCTCTGACGGAAGTGGGAAATGCAGAGCATCCGAGTTTTCGGGCGGGACACATGATTCTGTGTTTATGTAGCACACATTCCTGCTTGTTGGATTTCAGCAATGTATCTGGAAAATACACTATACATGTTTATTTTCACAGATAGGGGTCTGTTTTCTTTACAGAGCAGGTGCTTTATTCCCATTAGCATAAATAGAAGTTATTGCCAAGCCAAGGAAAGAGGAGACTGCTTTTCATTATTTGCCTGTAGTTTCTGTTCTATTTGTGCATTCAGAAGTTACTTAGTGGGTGCAGGCACTATTTAAATTTTCTGAGATCTGAAAAAAAAAAGTCTAGCTCTTGAATGAGTTTGTGAGAACTCCCAAACTAAGGGATGAAATCTGTTTGGGTGGTATATGATCCCATTCAATTAATTGAGGCCCGGGCAAGATAACAAGTCATAAATTAACTCTAAATATAACCTGAAAATATCAAGTGTATTTTCCTTTAGAATACACTTGGAGGGAGCTGTTAGTCATTGTTGGATTTGTTTTTCAATGATGTGTGAACACACATATTTTAAAGAATTAGAAATGAAAATTAGCACTGTGGCTTTTCCCACTGAATAGCAAGCTTTTCTCCATCTAGGAAGCTGATTTTAAGAGCCCATGGGCCAGTGAGGATAGAATTATTCCCGTGTCCTGGTGATTGACAGTCAGCCTGTGTACCTGTCTTTCTTGCAGATGTGTGTTCTAGAAAGCCCACTGCCTTTGTTAATGCTTCCGCGCTGTCACACACATGCGGCTGCCGTAAATACCCCCTAACAACTATGTTTGCTGCTTATCTGAATTAGTTAGAATGCTGTTTGCAGCACCAGTTTAGAAAGAAGCAGTTTATCTTCCACCTCGTATTATTTCTTTTTCCATTAACCTCTTCCAGGGGAGATTCTGTTTTCAGTTGTGATAAATACATGTAGGTTTTAAATCCTTGATTACATTTTTTGCGGCAGTCCCATGACCAAATTCCCAAATCATTTTCAGCTTAAAGCAGGGTTTGAAAAATAAAATGGGAGCTTAAAAACTGTGATTTGGGAAATTTTAATTTTTCTTGCCTTAGTTTTGTTTGTTATCCCTTTCAGTAATTGCCTTAGGAGACAGCCACAAATCTTTAAATTTTAATTCTTAACTTTGGTGGCATTTCAAATAGCTTGTTTGATATGACTATTAGGAAATCAAAAGAATAGCATTCAGTTGATAATAAACATCAACAAATATAGCACATAATATATTTTAAAAGCCTGGAAAAAATCTTAGAAAATGTGAGTATAGGAGATCAAAGTAACTTTTTAAAAAGTTATGGTTTTCAGTGTCTACTTGCATACTTTTTAAACTTTTGAAATAAAAGTTTATAGTCTATTTGAATGGAATTGCAAGATGGAAAAGGACTTGTGTGATGCACTTTAGAATAATGGTCAAAATGTTTGAGAATGTAAGATGTCTTCGTAGGAAGACACCTTCAGGGGTCTGCACAGGCAGGCAGAATAATAGCAGGAGAGTTATTGAGCCATTTCTCTGTCTCTTACAGGACAGGTCAGTGTGGTCACAGCTAATATGTTGGAGGCGCTGAGAGTCCAAATGGCTTTGGGAGACAGAAAGACAGCGTGGTTGTGGTTTTCGAGTGTGGATTACACTTAGGCCCTGACTGTTTACTTTATGGATCTCCTTCGGGTTTTCCAGTAGGACAGGATTACGTTGATTTGCCACAAGAAGCCTATGTGTGTAAACGTGAAGAAGGGGCATTACAGTTCCGAAAATACAGAGTTAACTGGAATCGGAGCTGTTAAACCCGAGTCCTTTTCTGCGAAAGAACTGCATTTGAAATCGGTTGCTCCCATTACTACGCTTTAGGGAGACAGTTGCCCTGCCCAAGGTACACCTGGCTGCTTTGACACCTCCCGAATTACACAGCAGTACCGGCCTCGGCTTAGCAAAGTCCAGGTAGGAGTGCTCAAGGCACCTGCCAGACTCTTGAAGATATTTGCAAGTAATGGTTTATTCTTAAGTGGATAAACAATAGCCACCGTAACAGTAAGCATTCTTACTCGCCAGTACCGAACACTGCATCTGGGTTGCCCACCGCAGAAAGAGAAAGGCTTGGACATAATTTCTGCTTTGATGCCAGCCATTCGGACAGAAACGCAAAGTGCAGACACCTGCTTTTGTTGATGATGTTTAGGTCTTTCATGACACAGAAACTGCACTGGACTTGGTGACTTTTCCGTGAATTGCGCGTGTTGTAGTCACAGCCCTGGAAATACAGTAAACTCGGATTCAGATGCACATTTGTGAAGGCAGATTTGGAGTCTGCTAATAACATAATTATATAAAATAAGCCACTTTGAAACAATATATAAATTCAGTTTTTGTGCTAAATTGTAGCATTTGAAATGAAATAATTTGGATAAAGTATGATTATAATTTTAGTATTAACCCGGTTTCTTCTGGGGGAAAAAGTGCCTAATTTTAAAAATAAAAGGCACTATTAATTCCAAATAAAGTTACAATTACTCATAGTGAATTAAATAGTGGTAGCTTTCATCTAGGTAATTATATATGTAAAAGACCATGATTAAACTAATTATTATATAAATAATGTGCTTACACAGGTAGCATCAGCTTATGAAAATGGACTTACAGGATTAATGTCTTCAAGGAATTTTTCCTGAATTGATAAGAAAATGTTTGATTTATATGAACTATGGGGTAGCTGATTAAAAGAAAACCCTAATATCTAATTTTATAAAAGCCAAATTAACGTGTATACAGTAATTTGCAACACTCAATGAAATACTCTGAAGCAAGAACCAGTTTGTATAATTAATCATTTTATGATTCTTCTGTGGTTTCAAACTGTCATCTTCAATAGCAGTTTGGGGTCTGAAGCAGCCATTAATTATAGTGTTAATTTTTTTTATGGCTGACAAAATTGTATTTAGTTTTAGAATTTCGGAACTGCTGAATTCTATCTTGAAGAATTGCCACCTAGAACAGTAGCCTCAAATCACAGCTTAGAAAGCCGAGCGTGCAGCTGGAGCGTGCGGAGCTACCTGTCGGCGTGGAAAGTGAGAGTGCACTGTTGATTTCCTCTGTGTGTATGTGTGCTACCCTGGGCATAGCTACATTCATGTGAAATCAGGTCTGGTTCTGCATGTTTATGCCGTGAGAGTTGGGAAATGGAGTGAATTATATTCTACTTGGAGCGTTTCCCTGAGTTTTACAGAATGTCAGCTATCGGAACAGCTCTTAAATATTAAAATATTAGTATTGAAGGAATATCCAGGCCTCTGAGGCTAAAGAAGACATTTTACCATTTTCCTCTTAAGCTGGTAGACACAGAAAAGTGATCAGTGGGCCGGCCAGTCCTCGGCTCCTTCTAATGGCCACTGGCGGTTTCCCTTGGGTGGACTCATCACTTTTTATTGGTCGCAGCATTACATTCTTTTAGATGGAAAAGCAGCACTTTGTACTATAATGAAGACTAGCTTCCCTTTAGGGTCCAAGTTCAGGTAGCTGACCCTGAACCCAGATCAACATTCAGTAACTTGTTGAGCGACGAGCCAAGGGTCCCCAGGTAGAAATTCCCCGGGGAAAGCCTACTTATTGGCCACAGTCAGAACAGAGCCTCCACGTTGGCTGCAGACGGGCACACAGGAGGGAACTCCTCCTAGTCGCACAGACCAGGCTATGGTGAAAACAGATTGAGGGGGAGAGTGCGTCCTCCTCGGTCTCCACTCATTTCCTCCATCCTGTGCTTTTAAAAGTGAGCAGCTGGCCACTAGTGTAATGAAAGAGTAACCACTGAGTCCAACAGTTGTCAAACCACTGGAAAAATGCTTCCTTTTCATTGTGCTTTTTTTGGACACTATAGATACAGTAAATCATGAACAGCATTATAAAACTACTCTTTTATGCCCAAACATTTGGTGGGAGAGAATGACATGTCTTTTATTACCTTGGTGAATGTTTTTAAAATGTTTAGCAATAAGCCTTCTTTTTGTCAAAACTACTGCGAGGCAGCGGTTGCTAAGAATTTACTAGAAAAGCCTATAGTTCATGTTGGAAAGAGCAGGGATGTTTCTGGGCTGCAGGACGGACTGGTTCGAGTGCACAAGCTTTCACTCCTTCCTGCTCTTTTCTGTGCTACAGAAAAAGTGAAGTTTAGGAACTTTATTTTCTGCGATTGCCCAGCAGCCGTTGTTTTTAGTGTTTTCTCCTTTGGATAGAACTGCTTGTTTCAAACAGAAGGAAAAAAATCTATGTAGAATCCTTGAAAGACTTTGGAAGAAAGGGTGCGATTTTAACATAACCGTGAAGCATCCCTGTGCATTCACCTTTCTGCTGCCGCTGTTGATCTTCAATCTCAGTGACTTAAAGACTTCAGAATTTTGCTATGCTGCTTACAATGCTAAATTTTGATGTGGAAGATATTTCTATGTGCTAACTTCTCAAGGCACTAGTCCATAAATATTTCCTTTGATTTTGTTGGCTGATGGAGAAAGACGCCTATTTGTAACTATTTGATACTTTTTAGGCCCTACTTTCATTTCTTTCCTTAATTAGGTAGTAATGAGTGTTTTCAAAGTGTCAGTCTGAGAAACATGCAGTAAAAAGAAAGGAGTCACTTGGAAGATCCAGCGAAAGGGACCAAAAGTAGCAGAAAAGGTTCAGAGTTAGTGGGCAGTTTTCTTAGGCAGGATTTTTTGGAGGAAAACAAATTCACAAGTAGTCAGCTATCATCCACACCCAGTAGGTTTGAGTACTGTGAAGTATTACAGCACTATTCGCCTCCCTGCTAACAGTAGCACACTCCACAGAGCAAAGGCTAATACAGCATTCTCTTTCTCTTTCTTTCTCTCTCTCTCTCTCTCTGTCTCTCTCTCTCTCTCTCTCTCGGCATCTCTCAGCGTCTCTGAAACTCTGGCCACCCATGGTAGAACATGGCAGCACCTCGATGCCCCTGCATCCTGCTTTCTGGCCGACATTCTGGTCCGTGGTCTCATTCATTGTTTGCTGTGATGCCGGGCTATCCCAGGCTGCCCTGCAGCATGGATGCCCGGGACCTCCCCATGGCTGTTGGGGTGCTTACGGCCTCCCACTTCGCTGCCATCTGTGTGCGTGTGGCAAAGAGAATTGTCCTGGAAAGAAAAAAAGGCTTGTCCCGAGTACAGACATGTACTTGTGCCCTAGGAAGTTATTCACCTCCTGAATTTAGGGACATCAAGAATGGTCCTTTAAATGGCTGTGAGAGATTTAGGAAGGGGTTAGCAGTCGTTCTGTGAAAACCAATGTATGCACCGTTTGTTTGTTGCAAGTGCGTTCGAAAATATCTGGCATTAGCGTGAAGGGGTCAACGCAAAGAAGTCTGTAACAGCAAAATCTTAATTTTTGGGTGAATTCAGATGAATTGTTTTGTATCTGTTTGGAATCAGCGGTTAAGTTAATAGTCTCAGACTTTTTTGTAATGACTCCATTTAATTGAGAGATTACAAAGATGCCTATGAACCACACAGCCATGGAATATTTATCTGGAAACCCAGCGTCCTCCCCACTTAATGTGTTTGCCGTGCCTAATGTAACTGAGAAACCAAACCGAAATGAATGAGTACTCTTCTAATGTCTTAACTATCCAAGATGGGTTTTTTTTTTTTAATCAACCTACTTTTAAACTAAGTAATGTTTGAGACAGATTTTTGTTTTCCAACAAGAAATGCGGCATTGGGCTAGTAGGAATCCTGTTGACAACACAGCTATTTAAAATCAGCTGCTGGGCATTATAAACCCTGAAAAATTACTTTAGAAAAGGAGGGAGGCTTGACTGAGGACTGTTCAAAATGGTTAGCCATGTGCTTATAAAAAGAAACACATGAATGATATTTGTATGTTTAACCCTGGTTATAAAAACCCCCTTGATTTTTACAACGGCATGTTCAGCAGTTACAAACTCTTACGGTGTTGGGTGAAACCGTAGAATCCCATTGCAGGAAGTCCTGGAACCGGGACCTTGCTGAATGAGGATGCACTGAATATGTGAAGGAAGAACACCGTGTGTGTGTGTCTGCACTCACAGAATAATTATATCTTGCTTTTTACCTGAGCAATGAAAAGTAACCAACAGAATTTTTGTTAAGATCTAAAAGGAGTTTGCACACCCAGCTCATGCATGACAGCTGTGATTCAAGGAGGACTGCTTAGCAAAGCATTTGTGTTTTTAAAGATATGAGCTTTTAAAAAATTAAATGTACTCTAGAGAGGTGAAGAAAAAAGAAAATAGGGGGGAAAGAGGGCAAAAAATTGCAAGGAGAAAGCAGCATTGTGTCCCAAGTTTAGAATGTACGAACGTGCTAAACTTGATCTAGTTTTTGGTCTTCTTTAATATTTCTAACATCCAAGCTGCCTGCTCTGACACATCGAAAAGGGAAGCTCTGTGTTGGTCACACCGTGCCCTGGCTGTGCAGCAAATAGGCTGTGGAAAACCGGGAACAAAACCATGGCCTGGGGGCTCTCTGGGGTCCCTGGCTCTGGCCTCCTAGTCGGTGGGACTTCCCACGTCCGCTCCAGGCCCCCAGTGGTTGGGCTGCGGAGCTCGTGGCAGCCTCAGCCCTCTCTCGGACGATCCCCGACGGCAAGTCCCCCAAAGCCATCTCCCCCGGAACCTTCCCACCACCCTGCTGCTCTGCTTTCACTTTTGACCCTTCTCCCAGCACCCTCAGAAGACAAACAACAACCTTTAGAATCTTCTAACAGGTGATTCACACTTTCCCTGCCCACTGCTCTGCCCTGGAATGCAGGCCATTCTGCCCCGGGTGAGGCCCTGGGTTGCCTCACACCTTGAGTGAGTTATGTGGTCTTTAGCAATGCAGCTCGGAGTATTTGCCTTCCCTGCCCCTACGAGGAAGGTCTCCACAGGGCTCCTCCACAGCGGCTCCCAGCCCACAGAGTTAACTATTAACAGCAACTTTTTTTTTAAAAGGTAACATTTTAAAAAAACAGGGAGATTTCGGGGTAGAACCGCTGAGTGTGCCCCAATGCATCTCATTTCCAGGTGGTTTCGTTTGAGTGACAATTTCAGGACCACGGATGAGTGTCTGTTCCCTGATGAACTCGCCGGACTTTGTTCACTTCCGGGTCAGACTGCCTCATCCCCACTGACAACTGAGGCAATGAGAGGTTACGCACTTGCTCATTGCCAGCAGCCGCGAGGAGAGCAGGACTTAAGTCTCCTGTCCAAATCCCAGCTTCATTTCACCTCCTCCTCAGTAATTTCCTCCAGCCCTGATTCCCTCGGGATCACTCCGTGTGGGTGCTTGCTGGCAGAGCTGGGATTTATTGCTGGGCATTGCAGTGCCTTATTCAGTTAGCGAAATGAGGACGTTAGAGAGACTGGGTAGCCTGGCTACAGGGGCGGTGGTTGCAGGGATCTGGAGGAGCGTGTGTGTCCTCCTTGAGCTGTGCTGTGGCTTGGGATTCAGAGCAGCACAACATCATTCCAGGAGTCCTCAAAGCGTGCTCCTTTGGTTTAGCAGTGTCCCATTTTCCTCTTGCTTCTCATATTTTTAATTGAAATTGTTCATCAGAAATGGGTACTTGCAGATTTTTTTTTCCTATCACAAATGCAAATGGGTTAGAGTGATTCCACACAATAACGTGTTCAGGGTTGTGAATCCACAGTGAGGCCCTAGACCTACCCCCTCAGTGACTTGATAGAAACTTGAAGAGCTGCTGAAACAATGTTATTAACTTGCCATTCGCTTCCCTGCTACTTGCTTGACACACAACAGATAGCAGGCAACGCTGTACTTGTCACGGTAAGAAGATAAATTTTAGACTATGCATTTTGGGAACGTCAGGGAGAATTTTTAAAAACTGTGTGCCAGTGTTCATACATTTTTTTGACCTATAAAAACATGTTAATTAATTTCATCTGTATTTCATAGTTGTCATTTTCCCCAAGGATGTACTGCTATAGCTTTAGTTCTAACTCAGAGCCTGGCAGGTAATTGGTATTCAATTAATGCTAACTGAATGAGTTTTGCATAAATGTGTGTGCTAGTTGGGACAGGAAAGCAGCCTTATTTTTTTTTAACAAAAGGAGTTTCCCCCCCTATTGAATAGGTAAGGTCACTGGGTTAAGGGCTCCCAGAAAGGAGTGGATTTGTGCTGTTGAGTCCCCAGGGCTAGCAGCAGCTGATTAGCGAGGAGGACGGCTACTGCAGGAGCTGCCAGGGTACAGAGGACAGTTCTGTCCAGACTGTGCTTCCAGCCATGGAGATTGAGATGAGCAAAGTGGCTGACTTGGTGTTCCGGACACCTGTTTGAATGACTGGGCATTTAGTTTCACCTGCAAAGGTTACTATTTTAGCTGTAGAAACAGCTTGTAAATATACACTCATGTGTTCAAGCTGAGATGCTGCTTAGAGTGCTTCCGGAGGGTGATAAACCTAAAAATAGGAACCTCTGTATCTCACCTTCTAAATCTAACACTGCACTCATTGAGCTGTTATTGTAGACGAGTACATGAGAAAGGTCTGATGGGATAAAGGATGTAAGTTCATTCACGTTTCTAGAAGCAACCGGAATACTCTAGAATTGTTTCTGACCCATGAAATTTTGCTATGAATCATTCAATCTTTGACAGGAAATACTTAGCAGAACAATTGGATTACGTTTTGCCCACCTGTGTGAAACTTTAGCAGATCAAAGGGGACAAATTCAGACTGCTGTGGAAACCTTTGTCACTAGCGATCTGTGCTTTTGCAAAGTGTACTACTCAGTTACATCCCTGTAGAGGTCAGGTGTGCTGCTTCCACCCGGTTACTTCTGCTTAACAGTGATGTGTAAAGCTGACAGATTGACCTTTGAGAAGTCACATGTGCAATCTGATGCAGCATAATTGATAATTCTGTTCCAAACTGCCTGGGCCTGTAGTCACACCATAATATTCTATCATCTTACCCAAGTTGCTACTTACAGTCTTACTGCTGCTGCACCCAACACATGAACCTGTTTCACTATTTCCTTTCCGGAAACTATTCTGTGTGGTAACATATTAACTTAAACTTGAGCCATTTTAACAACTATAGCTTTGTCTAGGAGCCATACTGATTAAGTTCTTTGCTATTTGTCTCTGTTGTGTTCCTCATTGGGTACATACCCTTAGCTTGCTTCTCGCCTCCTAAGCGAGAAAGCGGGAACTATTTCCCTGAGCTTTTACTCTCTCTTCCTGGGCTTTTTTGTGGTTCTTTTTGGAAGTGTTGGGAAAAAATAATAGTAGACCTGTCCCTGCGTCTGTTTGCTGCTCTTTCACGTACCTGTTTGTGAACTTTTTTGCGTAATTTATTTTGAGGGAGGGGTCTCACTTCCCCAAGTGCATCCTCTTCCACACTGGAAGAGGAAAGGAAGTGATGCTGGGATACAGAGGAGCCCAAAGTAAGGAAAACGGCAGAGGGGTTAGCAGATTCACCCCTTGGGATTGAGAACTTGTGTGGATGCTTAAAAAGAAACTCAGAACTAAACAAGCTGCCTTATTGAAACTACAAACTTTTAATCTCAGGGCTATACCCTTAAGGATATATACTTTGTGAAACGATGTTGCTACTCTGCAGTAAGTTTTTTGGCTTCACAGCCTCTGACAGTTTAAAAGCAAAGGTTCTCTTTGTTTGGTTCTGTGCAGTGGGTCGTTCTGCAGAATGGTCCCAGTGTCTGCAGTTATTTGCCTTGTCCTTGTTCATTTTTGAAAGTGCCTATTGATTTGGATGAATGTGTGTTCCTACCGTTTGAGTATGTAACAAGTGTGGCGCTGATACATAGAAAAGGATTACACTGTGTTATAGGGTAATATCCCAAAGAAAATGGTTCTAAAGCCTAAATCAATTTTACCCTATATGGAGTCATTGAGATTTCTACTCAGTCCTGCTTTTCATCTTCAAATCATTTTCTAGTCCAACCACTTGCCTGATACCGTTAAGCACTATAGTTTTGGAAGATATGTAGAGAAATGGTCTTTTAAAACAACCAACAAAAATTCATACATAGAATTTGCAGGGAGTTGGGGTTTCATTCTTCCTCACTGAGTTGTCCACAGAAGATGAAGTCATTAGATGTGTGCACGCCCCGCCCCCATTTTTTGGGTAAGTCCATTTAGCATACTGCATACTAGAGATGCAGACATTGGCAGCAGAGTACATTAGCACTGAAGCTTGCTAGCTTTTACCCTTGGTCAAATTACTTAATCTGTGTATGCCCCCGGTTCCCCCTTCTTTCAAATGGAAATAGTTTCTAGTGTAGAGTCCTATCACATACCTTATGAAATGGGAGTTAGTATATTTAAGGTGCTGAGAACTCCCGGTAATAAGTGGTGGCTGCCCTGCCCGTTGTTTTTAATTGTCCCACAGGTTTTGTTGGAAAAGATCAAGCACTGTGTCATGGTGGGAGGGCCTCATTGCACATGTAAGCTCCTCTTCTGCCGTGTCTATTGACAACATTAGCAACACTTCAGGAAAAGGATCAATGGCATCCAGAGGGAGGCACCAGCACATTTATTTGAAACCTTGCTCAGTAATGCCATTTAGCACTGTGAGTCTGGGCGGCTTGGGAAGAATGTGCATTACTGAAACAAGGAGTTTCACGTGTCTGCTATAACTGCATGGCTCGGGGTAAGCTTTCAAAGTTCGGTCACGAAAAGCTCTCAATCCATGAGAATGACGTTGTTCTCTGAAGTTAGACTATTTGGTTCCGCTTTCAAGGGTACTGTCGACCTCTGGCGGCAGGGTCCCACGCACCCAAGCCCCCGGATGTAAAAGATGCCTCATTCCTCAAGTCTCCATGCATTTCTTTGCTCTACAGCTTGCAGTGCCACACAATGACGAGTGGACCCGGTTCGCCAGGACGCTCGTGGAGGTCCGCGCCAACAGAGCCGACAGCGAGGAGGAGAGTGCAGTGGAGCTGGCTGCCTAGGGGCCATGAGCGCCCCCACCGCAGCCCCCCCCTCAGCTTCCAGGGCTCGGCATCTCCAGTTGAGTCGACCGCCTTCCATGTCCATCCAGTATCAGTGTTGCTGTGGCGTTTGGGGCGTAGTCGTCGTGCCTGCCTTGCGCCAAGTATCCCGGGTGTGTCCTGCCGTGCCAACCACAGACCCGAAATCACCAGAGTATTTGTGTCTCACAACGAGGGAGAGGGGGGTGGGAGGGAACCTTTACCGGCCTAGCTGTTGCCTTTTAACTACTTAGTAGCTGTATTTAATAGCTGGAAACCTCTGGTTCAATTTGTGCTTACATGCACTTCTGGCGCAGTTCTATTAAATCCATATGAAGCCAGATATGATTGGGTACAGATGCGGCGTGCCTCATGCTATGGTAGCGGGCCAAAGCCTTGCGATGTGGTCTTTTGCGCGGTGACGCACGCTATGAATGGATTTACTAGGAGAACATTGCTGCTCCTTATTTATTGTAGTGTGCTGCATGGAACATATTTATTTGAAAGTATTAAAATAAACGATCCCGGAGCATGTGCATAATGAGAGGACTGTATTCTCCCTGCTGCTCTGGAGGTTACGTTAAGTTCCAAATCAGAATTACTGTATGCCAGTTCCGCCCAGGACCCAGAGTCCTCAGAGGTTGGTTGTAGTGAATAGAATGAATTTTTAATGCCTATTATTGCTAGGTACTTGAGCGATATTTCAAATAGAGTTCACCATTGATACTTGTCGTTCACACAGTCTTGACAAGAGTCTGTAGTTCCTAAATAGGACCAGAATTGCTAATAAAACATTCCAATCCCAGTCCTGCAGCAGTGTGGGTA
Organism: Ochotona princeps; assembly: GCF_030435755.1. Taxonomy (NCBI): domain Eukaryota; kingdom Metazoa; phylum Chordata; class Mammalia; order Lagomorpha; family Ochotonidae; genus Ochotona; species Ochotona princeps. The sequence continues at coordinate 11,895,956 of NC_080851.1, forward strand.
AATCCTTTCCTTGGGGGAAGCTTGGCTAAGATGTTGCTTTGACCAGGACTGGAAAGACATTAGGGCATGTTTGGTAGGCAGTTTAAGGCCAGCCCACCCGGCTAAGACCCCCCAGTTCTTATGAGACAACATGTGGTTGTCTGGGGGGTGGGGCAGAGGAGAGGAGGAAATTGGCCCTGTCTCCTTTATCAGAGTTACAAATGGTGAAATGAAGTGGGTCAAACGCACAGGTATTTAAAAAATACTTTGTATCAGAAAATAGTACCCAACAAGGAAATATGCCTGTAAAATTCAGTCATTTTCAGAACGTTTTTGCATGCCTAGAAATAATGAAAATAAACAGTGGCTGAGTCAGAAGAAACAAAGGCAAGCTTCTGACTTTTCAGGAAGGAGCTGCGCCTGGGTGCCCTGTGGACACACGCCCCCTGAGCTAGGGTTTACACGGAGTGTCAAAATCAATTTTAATGCACTGTAAAAGATGGGGGTAAGAGCTTCCCAAACACAAAAAAGTATTTCAAAACATCCATGGAAAGTGAACTAAAACGATACGTTTATTTTGATGCAAAATTGTTTTGAAATCCACACATGTGAGGTCTTCAAAGGTTATTATGGAAAACGCCTATTATGAAAAAGCTATGAATGGATCTCATTTTTTTTGGCACCAAAATAAACGTCTTTTTTTTCCAACCAACTCAAGTAACCTTTACCGTGAAGTTCCTAACGGTAAACCAGAAACCCTCAAGTTACAGTCGGCGGCTTGTGAGGTGTGCGAAGCACCACGCCTCACAGGCTCCTGCGGGGTTACGGCAGCTCACGGCGTCTACACCCCACCACAGAGCCCAATGCCGAGACCACCCCTTGGTTCTTGAGTGACGCCATCTGGTCCCCAGGATGTCTTAGTGCACACTGCTCTAACAGTATCTATAGAATGAGTGTTGCAAGCAACAAATATTTTTTCTCACAGTTCTGCAGGCATCCAGGTCAAGGCCGCAGCAGATGCATTGTCAGGGCCTTCTTCCTAGGTTGCAGAGGTCACCCTTGTCGTATCCTGAAATGATAGAAAAAGAAATCAGGTCTTACATCTTAGTCCTAGTCATGGGCTTCCTCACGAACTAATTACTTCCTGAAAGATCCCATGCTGGGCCCCGCACAATGGCTTGGTCTGCTCATCCCAAGCACCAGGATCCCATACAGGCACCGGTTCAAGTCCTAGCTGCTCCACTTCCCATCCAGCTCCTTGCTTGTGGCCTGGGAAGGCAGTAGAGAACGGCCCAAAGCCTTGGGACCCTGAACCCACTTGGGAGACCCAGAAGCAGCTTACAGCTCCTGGCTTTGGATCGGCTCAGCTCCGGCCACTGAGGGCATTTGCAGAGTAAGCCAGCAGATGGAGTATCTTTCTCCCTGTATCTCCTTCTCTCTGTATGTCTGCCTTTCCAATGAAAATAAATCCTAAACTAAAAGATCCTATCTCCAACAGTCTTCTCATTGGGGTTTTAGGCGTCACTAAGTTTTGGGGTGGGGCTCCCTTGAAAGACGACGGGTGAGGCCGCCACCAAAAGGCAACCATCCTGTATCAGAGAGTAGCTTCAAGACCTGGCTCCTACCCTTCCAGTCCAGCTCCCTGCTAACGTGCCTTGAAAGGCAGGAGAGGACCCAAGTGCTTGGAGACCAGCATGGAGTTCTAGGCCCTTGGTTTTGGCCCGGTCTGCCTCAACGTTTTGCTGTTTGGGGAGGACACAGACATTCAGGCTATAGCCCAAAATGAGGTTAGGGAAACTTGCAATTTTCTCCTTGGTCTTCTGACATACTCATTCTGGTCCCTTAGCCACCTGGTAGGTAGTACAACGAGCCTGAGACCTCGGGGTGAGCACAGACCGGAGTGGCTGCCCAGGGAGAGCACTGCATAGCCAGCCCGCAGCCGTTTTCCCAGCCGTTTTCCCAGCTGAAATGGGGTTGCCATGAAAACTTGTCTCTATTGTTCTCTCTTAGTGTAGCTAACAGGTCAGCAGCCTTGCTTTAAAATCCTTCACCAGGTTTTCCTAAGGCTAATCCCAGTCAGGATGGAATATGGCAGGGAAGGTAAAGCAAGCCTGTACCAGGGAGGCCTAGGGCAGTCCTCAGGAAAACTCAGACCCCTGCATTGCCTCATGCACTTTCACAGCTGAGCTTCAGTCTAAAACCAACCTTCCTTCCTGACTTCTCTTGCAATTCTCCCTCCCTAATCCCGTTCCTCCCTCTCTCCTTCCAAGAGGTCTGGACTACCTGCACCTTCAGAGAACCACAACCATGGATTACATCACTGGTGTTACTCTTGCGAGACAGGAAAAGCAAGAAGTCAACAAATGCCCCACAGCTCCAAAACATGGTACAGAAATTCAGGGCCAAGTTGGGGATATGCAACTTCAACAGTTAAAAAATATGCTGAGCTGTGCCTCTTTAATTTTTTGAAGTTTTTTTAATTGGAAAGGCAGATCAGACAGGAACAATGATCTTCCATCTGCTGGCTCACTTCCTACATGGCTCCAATGGCTAAGAACTGAGCTGATCTGAAGCCAGGAGCTTCTTCTACATCTCCCACATGGGTGCAGGGTCCCAAGGCTTTGGGCCACCCAATCCCACTTTCCCAGGCCATAAGCAGGGAGCTGGATTGGAGGTAGAACAGCCAGGACACAAACTGGTACCCGTATTGGTTCCCTGGTACTTGCAAAGCAAAGTTAGCCAACTGAGACAGACCTACCTTCTAAAGTTGGAGACAAGCTGCTGAACCATATACATGTACACACACAAACATACCTGGTGGGTCTCTTTGGGTCCTGAAGTAAAGTCAATCTGTATTTAAGAATAGTGTCTAGGCAATGTACAGGTGGCATGCCAGCCTTTAGGTGGGACCCAGAATGAAAAAGCAGGTTCCAGCAGATTCCAATTGTGCAGGGAGCTCCAGCTAGTCAGTGTGATTAGCAGGTGCCATGAAACTGGAAGTGTAACTGCTGCAGAACTTACCTGGAAAGAACACTATGCATTTGCTGTTTGGCCTCAGGGCTGGGCTGATCTCTGCTTCCCGTGCTGCAGTGCAGTGTGGTCCACTGGCTGCTGAAAGAATCCCTGTCACTAGGTTTAGTTGTCACTAGGTGCTGGAGAAGTGCAGCTCTGCACAATGGCCCATAAACATACCACACATCTAGACAGCTCACTGCCAGCCATCAGTTCCGGGACCTACAAGGAGATCCTTGTGACGTGGGAGTTACCCATCAGGCAATTGTCCACATTAATTACCCATAAGTGTGCTGCGCCAGCAAGTACCCCAGAAGGCTAACATCACCCAACAGGATTTGAGCAACACCCCTTCTCCATGCAGGCAGGCAGCAGCATATATTGGTAGAACAAATTCTTCAAGATCTGCTCAAAAGAAAAAAAAAAAAGTCAGAGCCTTGTTCACATATAAAATGGGTTGGCTTATGAGTGAAAGCTGGAAATGGATGACAGCAGTGTTAGAGCTGCAGCCAGGGCTGACTGAGCAAGACGACAGCGGACACAGCCTTGAGTTACACACAGTCATCCATTTGATGCAAAGTGACCAGAGGCATAGCCTACCATCAGCCAGCTGAGACCATCATCATCGCCATCATTCTTGGCAACAGCCTCCTTGACATCCACCTTAGCTCCCACTTTAACCCCATTCAGTCTGACCTCAATACAGTCACCTGGGTGAGGTTAGAATTTCAAACTCCGGGTCCGGCGCAATAGCGTAGTGGTTTAAGTCCTTGCCTTGCACACCTGGGATCCCATATGAGCGCCGGTTCTAATCCCAGCGACCCCACTTCCCATCCAGCTCCCTGCTGGTGGCCTGGGAAAGCAGTCGAGGATGGCCCAGGGCTTTGGCACCCTGCAGCCATGTGGGGGAGACCCAGAAGAGGCTCCTGGCTTCAGATCAGCTCGGCTCTGACCAATGCAGCTGCTTGGGGAGTGAATCGGTGGACGGAAGATCTTCCTCTCTCTCCTCCTCTCTGTATATGTGCCTTTCCAATAAAAATAAATCCTAAAAAGAAAGAAAGAAAATTTGGGGTCATAATTAGGTCTATACATATATGGTAAATCAGCATTTATGAAGAATGCTAAGTTAATGGACATAAATAGTATCTTCAGCTAATATCGCCAAAAAGGTTGAATATCCATAACCACTGACTTTATGTACCATATGAATCTAACACCTATCATACATCTAATGATAAAACCCAAACCAGTAAGATGTATACAAGAAAACCTAAGATCACATTTGTGACCTGTGACAAGCACAGACACGCTATAAAGCATCCTATACATTACTGGGGGAATTTTAAAATTTGAAATACCACTGCTTTGCAGAACATTTCTAAGTTACACAGACTTAACTCAGAAGTTACACTAGTAGTATTTACATGTACAAACATAGGCCCATACAAAGATTCACACAGGAGTATCTATTTCATTGTCAGACAAGGGTGTGGGAGAAGCCTAAAACTGGAAACACCAATGTTTATCAAGAATTGAGTTAATAAATAAGTAGTAGCATAATTACAAAATGGGATTTTGGCCAGCTATTTAAAAAATTGCATTTGGAACATCCAGAACAGGAATGAATGTCAAAGGGCTATTTTGAGAGGCCAGCTTGGTGGCTCAACAGACTAATCTTCTACCAGTTGCTCTACTTCCAATCCAACTCCCTGCTTAACACGTACTGGAAAGGCAGTAGGGGATCACTCAAGTCCACAGGCCCCTGCATTCAAGTGGGACACCTGGAGTAACTTCCATGTTCCTGGCTCCCAGTCAGCTCAGTTCTAGCTGTTGCAACCATTTAGAGAGTAAACCACCAGATGGAAGGGCTCTCTCCTTCTCTATAAATTTGCCTTTCAAATGGAAAAAAAAATCTTAAAAAGCTATATTGACTGGCAGCATTGTGACACAGTGGTCTGAACTACTACCTATGGCACAAGCATTCTATAACAAAGCATGAGTTCAAATCCTAGCTACTCCACTTCCACTCCAGCTCCCTGCTAACATGCCTGGAAAAGCAGAGGAGGATGGCCCTCATGCGTAGGTCATTGCTATCCTCCTGGCAGACCCAAGTACCTGGCTTCAGCCTGGCGTAGGCTGTTGGGACCATCTAGGGAGTAAACCAACACATGGGACTTCTGTCTCCCTGTGTCTCTGCTTCTGTGTGCCACTCTGCCTTTTAAATAGCAAATATTTAATAAACATGTACATTGTTTGGGACATCATTGATTATATTCATCCACATATTTGTAGTCCATTTTGGACACATGAAGTAAAAATGTACATCAGAGAAGCGAAAACTGGGTGTTCACAGCAAAAGAAATAGTATCACTGTGTCACAGTGTCACAAAACTGACCTCAAAGACTTGAAAGACTTAAGACTTTTAACCCTCTAGATGAATATGCATGAAGTTTGGATAGAACCCCAAAAGCTCAATGACCACGGCCAAACATTGATCATCGGGATTACATCACACTAACACTCTGTCCAAAGGAAATATGAAGAAGAGACAATGAAAAGATGAGAAAATAGTTGCAGACTATTCATCCGATGGAACAAATTTAACAGTACAACAGCAAAAAACAAAACAAAACAGACACAAAAATTGCATAGAGGTATTAAAACTAAATGACCCAAATGAATTTTTTTTTTCAAAAGAGTATACAGGTGGCCAATGATTCTATTATTTAGATGCTCAGTATCACCACCCAAAGGAATTCAAACAGGCCACCAGGAGATGCCATCTCTCACCAGCTGGAATAGGGATCAGCACAACAAATAATGGTAAGGAAAATGGAGAATGGGGATGGAAATTAACATAGTAATTATGTAGAACTGTGCAAAATTTCCTCAAGACTCTAGGAATAGAATACAGGATCCAGCAATTCCATACTGGGTAAATATCTAAAAAAATGGAAACTTATCCATCCAAGAAATAAGTATCCTAGTTTGTTTATTCTAGCAATTTCACAACAGCCAAAATGCAGAATCAAACTGTGTGTCCAATCTTGGATAAATTGATTTTTTAATATGTGTTCTGTGCCTTTTAATGTTCTGTAAGTACTGGCTAGACCAGTTATTGGATAAGCTTGTGTTAGTGAAATACAATAGAAAACCTCCCTAATGTGGAGAAACAAAGGCACACCAAAAATAGGAAGCCCACAGAACACCTGTTAGACACCATCAGAAATGATCTTTACCAGCACATGTTATAACTTTCAACAGTAAAACAAAGGTTCTAAAGAGTGCTAGGTTATCTTCAGAGACCTCCGGTCAGCCTTACAGCTCACTTCTCATCAGAAACCAACTGGTTAGGAGAGAGTGGAGACTCATGGACCGAAAACTGCTAACCCAGAATATTGTGTAAAGACAAATTTTGGAGACAAAGCAAAGACCCTCCAAAACAAATTACAAGGATTTGTTACCACCCATCCAGTCTTACGAATGATGCTGAAGGATGTGCTACACAAAGAGGATAGTCACCATAATAAAAGCACGAGAAGGTAGGAAATCTTCCCGTGGTGCGTACAAAAAAACAAAAAATCCAAAGCAAGCAATAATATACAAAAACGGTAGGACCAGACATTAGCTTCCAATAACCCTGAATGCAAATGGCCTCAACTTTCCACTTAAGTTGTCTCTGATCAGAAAACTAATATACACAAAGCACCAAAGATGTAATCTTCCTAAGTGAAGTTAGCACACTATGAATGAACTGCTGCTCAGTCTGTCTCTACACTCTTGAATAACAGTGTATGTATTTCTCTTTTTTCTCTACTTGTCATGATAGCATTGTACATTGGAATGTTAAGCCTGTTACTGGAAAGAGAATGCCATTGAAATAACTTGGAGTCAGGCCCGGCGTGATAGCCTAACGGATCCCACATGGGCATCGGTTTTAATCCCAGCGGCCCTGCTTCCTATCCAGCTCCTTGCTTGCAGCCTAGGGAGCCAGAGGCTTGGGACCCTGCAAGCACTTGGGAGACCCAGAAGGAGCTCTGGCTCCTGGGTTCAGATTGGCTCAGCTCTGGCCATTGTGGCCGCTTGGGGAGTGAATCAAACGGAAGATCTTCCTCTCTGTCCCTCCTCCTCTCTGTATGTCTGGCTTTCCAATCAAAATAAAAATAAAAATAAAATATTTTTTAAAAAGAAATAATTTTCATTAAGAAAATAAAATGGGGAATATAGGCTAGGAGAAGGGGAGAGGGAAGGGAGGAGCTCCAAGGCTTCTAAATCCACATTGTGAAAAAAATGAAACCTACTCGTTTCATATAAGTAACAAAAGAATATATAGACTGAATGGGTTAAAAAAAAGACCCAACTATTTGCTGCCTACAAGAAATATACCTAAGAAAAAGACACAGACTGAAATTGAAAAGATGGCCAAAGATATTCCATACCAATGGAAAGGAAAATACAAGCAGGCATAGCCATTTCAATTTCTTGGAATAAATAAAATAGATTTAACACAAAACGTATTACAGAGATGAAGACTGCATTACATAATGATCAAGGGCTCAATTCAACAGGAAGAAGTGACTGCAGTAACTGTCTGCACCGACGCCAAGGCACCTGATACTTACACAACTGTTAATGAACCTAAAGGGAGTCAAACTAGTAAAATATCATCAGGAAACTTTAACACTCCACTTTCATTAACAGATCAACTGCAGAAAAGCCAAAGAAACAGAGCTAATCAGTACTATAGAGCAAATGAACCTAATTGTTCTCTGCAAAACACCTCATCCAACAGATGCAGAATACACACTCCTTTCATCGGCTCACAAAATTACTCCAGGCTAGACCACATGCTAGACCATAAAGCAAGCTCAGCAACTACAAAAGAACTGAAATCCCTTTTCTCACCACCAAGGAATGAAGCTGAAAATCAACACGAAATTCCAAAAATATTAAACACATGGAAACTGAAAAAAGATGCTGTTGAATAAACAGTAGGTCATAGAACAAACCACAAGGGAAATAAGTACAAACTTCTGGGAAAAAAATGCAGAGGACAGCATGAGACATCCAAATGCATGGGCTGCAACAGAAACAGAGCGAAGAAGGAAGTATAAAGCAATTAATGCCGATACCAAGCAATCAGAAATGTGTCAAAAAATGATCTCAGTGTACCTCAAAGATCTAGAAAAACCAAACATTAGTAAACAAAATTAGAGTTAACAAATTTAATTCAAAAAAGATATGTAAGATCAGTGAATTGACAAGCTGATTACTTAAAAAAAAAAACCATAAAATTGATACACCATGAGCCTAATTAACCAAAATAAAGAAAAAGAGGTAGAAAACCCAAATCAATAAAATGGGGATAAAACAGGAAATGAGACAGCACAGGGGTACAACGTCACCAAGAATTGCTACCAACAGTTATATACCTTTAACTCAAAAATCTAGAAGAAATTGATAGACTTCTAGAGACATACAATCTATCGAAACTGAGCAACAGGGACACAGAAAACCTGTAGATCAATAACTAAGATAAAGATTGAATCAGTAACAAAAACTATCCCGGGGCTCGGCAGCGTGGCCTAGTGGCTAAGGTCCTCGCCTTGATCCCATATGGCCGCTGGTTCTAATCCCGGCGGCTCCACTTCCTCTCTCTGTCTCTCCTCCTCTCAGTATATCTGACTTTGTAATGGAAATAAAATAAAATCTTTAAAAAAAAAAAACAAAAAAAAAACTATCCCAATTAAAAAACAAAAACTCCACAGCAGGACCAGTTGACTTCACTGTTACATAAACTGAGACGCAGACTGAATCAGCATGGCATTCCTCCCACATGACAAGGCCAGGACTGGATGTTTTCATGGCTTAATTCTACCAAACTTTTCAGGAACAACTAACTCCAACTCCTCTCAACCTGCTCAAAAACAATAGAAAGAGAGGCAATCCTTCCCAACTTTTTCTATGAAGTCAATATAATCTAATACCAAAACCAGATAGACAACAGAGAAAGAGAACTATAGACCAATATCCCTGATTAACACAGATGCTAAAATTCTCAACAACATCCTAGCCAGAGTCCAACAGTACAGCAGACAGGTTATTCACCCTGACCAGGTGCTGGCGTCCAGCTCCAGCCGAGTCCGGAGCTCGGGAAGGGTGCGTGGAGTCGGCGGCAAGGAAAGACGCGGACACTGTCCCTTGGTACCCTCTCACCACAGCTCAGGAAGAAGCTGTCCTTTTTTTATTTACTCAGACGCCTCACAAGCTTCTACACAAACAACTAATTGTTCTATTTTTGCTTCAAGACTAAGGGGGCTTAGTCTTGGTCATTCCGTCTGCACTTCAGGGCTAAGCAGGTTGCCCTAAAGATAATTCTACAAAATACTGTATTCATATTCTTCAAAGCAAGCCATTATTCATTCTTCAACAGTAGCCATGGAGCGATAGCCAGGACTCCAAGGCCAGGGCACATGCGATTACCTGCTAATCAGTAATACATTCCTACCACATTTCTATTTCTACAATTTACCCATTATTTAATGGGAAAATAGGTTACAAGAGAAAAAACTTAAAAATCCAAGACAAAAGTTTCAAATGGTAAATCCCCCCGTACACTATAGGCTCTACAACCCCATAAACAATGAAACAACAATTAAAAGCATATTTCTTCTGAGATCAGAGGCGATCAGGTGCATTCAGGGTGATATGGCCGTAGGCTAAAAGCATATTTCTTTAATAAAAGCATCCTTAATTCCTCTAGCTGAAAATTATAAAAGCGGCTAAAACAGTTACATTTCTATGCTCCAAAGAAATTGCAAGACGGGCTAGCCTTTGAGATCACAATAACTATATTTATTGCCATAGCAGTTTCAGCTCTATTCCCCTCACTTGCAATTAATATTTAGGATATTTATCAAGCCCTTTCCCAGAAGGTGTGCTGCATGTCTGGGTCAGATTCTGAGGCAATGACTAAGTACCCAATAAGGTGTCCAGATATGGCATGGGCTTAATTATACTCCTATGTGTAAATTGTCAAAGGCCCACTCACCAAGACATTATTATCAGCGACATTAACTCCCAAGCTCACATCAGTTACAGAAGCCACCTCACAGGAGCAAATAACAATGCCTCAACAGATTACAGGATTCTTAGTGGGGTGGTTGAGTGTCCATGCAAAAAGGGGGTGAGACTGTGTCAAGGTGGTCAGAGAGAAATCCGTTGGGCCCTGCCAAACAGCTGGAAGCTCCCCTGGGCCCTGCCAAGCAAGGGAGCTGCTGTCTTCACACCTTCATGTCATCCACACCTACTGCACAGACCCCAGCAACCAGGTAGTGTAAAATCCAGTCACAAAATGGAGTCACTTTGGTTCAGGCCTGCATAAGTTTGCTAACCTGCTCTTCGTGCTTCTGTACAAAATGCTTGGCCAGTTTCCTGCTTTGAGGACCAGGTTGCTAGGCTAACATGCCCTGTTAGCAACCCTCAGTTCCAGGAGTCAATATTGCATGATTTTTTCACTCACTGTTCCAATGATTGCCTCCCGTGGCTGCCTGAGCCCACCCATTGTCCCCATGGCAGCCTCCTGCGGTTGCCATAGCCTACCCATTGTCCACCCATTGTACCCACGGCAGCCTACTGGGACTGTCCAACTCAACCTGGTTCCCATGGCTGTATGATTCACTTTTTATAAAAACCCATCTAACTCTTACTCCAAGGTCACTCTCTGAAGGAAAGGAGAGCTGACCCCAGTCCGTTGATCTGTTTACCTGCCTGCTCAATAAACTTTGCCATTTTGTAGAGTTGTCTGGGCTGCACTTCTTGGGGAGGGGCTCGGATTGGATGCAATAGTAAGATTTCTCTCTCAATGCAAGGATGGTTTAACACATACACATGAATAAATGTGATACACTGCATCAAGAAAATGAAGTATAAAAACCACAGGATCATAAATAGATGCAGAGAAGGCATTACATATAATTCAGCACACTAAATGTTAAAAACCTTAAGCATAATAGGCATAAAAGGAACATTTCACAATGCAATATGCAAAAACCCCAATGCCAGCATCATATTGAATGGGGAAAGGCTGGAAGCTTTCCCACCAAGTTCTGAAACTAGGTAAGGGTGTCCAATTTCACCGTTATTCAATATAGTATTGGACGTCCTAGATAGAGCTATTAGGCGAGAAAAAGAAATTTAAAAGTCAAATTGAGAACAAAGTCAAATTATCTCTGTTCACAGATGACAGGATTCTATGCTTAAGAGAACCAAAAGACTCAAAGAGACTGTTGGAGCCCATAAGAGTTGGGAATAGTTGCAGTACAAAATTAATGGCCTTAGTACACAAAAACAACTCCATGACTGAGGAAAAAAACTTGTGAATGCATTCCCCTTTAAAAATAGTGGAGAAGGGCCCGGTGCAATAGCGTAGTGGTCAAAGTCCTCACCTTGAATGCGTCGGGATTCCCATATGGGTGCCAGTTCTAATCACGGCAGCCCTGCTTCCCATCCAACTCCCTGCTTGTAGCCTAGAAAAGCAGTCGAGGACAGCCCAAAGCTTTGGGATCCTGCACCCATGTGGGAGACCTGGAAAGAGCTCCTGGCTCCTGGCTTCAGATTGGCTCAGCTCCAGTCATTGCGGCCACTTGGGGACTGAATCATCAGACAGAAAATCTTCTTCTCTGTCTCTCCTCCTCACTGTATATCTGCCTTTCCAATAAAAATAAATACATCTTTAAAAAAATAATGGAAAAGAACCTTAAATATCTCGGAATAAACCTAACCAAAGATGTGAAAGTCCTCTATAAGGAAAATTACAGAAGAAAGAAGTATAAGCCATTAAGAGATGGAAAGATTTATAATGTTCCTAGATCTGTAGACTCAATACCATCAAAATGTCCCTCTTACCAAAAGCAATCTAAAGATTCAATAAAAATCCCAACTTTCTCAGAGCTGGAAAAGTGATACAAAAATTCTTTTAAAAATACAGAGTGACCACGAATAGCCAAAGCAATCTTACAGAATAAAAGCAAAGTTGGAACAATCACAATTTCAGACCAGAAGACATACTACAGGGCAGTGATAATCAAAACAGACTGGTACTGGAAGAAATGTAGGGAAGATCAATGGAGCAGAATAGAAACCCCAGAAGGGAGCCCACACATGTATAGTCAACGAATCTTTGACAAAAGTAAAAATAGCCCAAGAAAAAGTTTGGTCTTTTCAACATGTGCTATTGGGATAATTGAATATCCATTTGCATAAGAAACAAGATACTTGCATCTCTCTTACACAAGAATTATCTCTATATGGATCAAGGACTTACATCTGCACTCAGAAACCATCAAACTAGGAGACGAAAACAGAAACACTGTAAGATACAAGCATGGGCAAAGATCTCTTTGAAAAGTCACCAAAAGTACAGGCAGGCAAAGCCAAACTAAACAAATGGGACTATATTAGACTAAGAAGTTTCTATATAGCAACGGAAATCATCAGCAAAGAGGAAATCAACAGATTGGGAGAAAATTTCGTGCATACTTAGAGAACTAGTATCTAGATTCTGTAAAGAGCTTCAGGAACTCAACAACAGGAAAGCAAGCAACCCTGTTAAGAAATTGGTGAAGAAGATGAGCAGGCATTTTTCAAAAGAACAAATTCCAATGGATAATAGACAGATGGAAGCAATGCTTAGGCTCCCTATCAGAGAAATAGAACATGGAGGTTCTACCTAATCTCAGTGAGAATGGTCTACATATAGAAATGAACCAGCTGGCAAAAATGTGGGGAAAAAATGTATCCTAATCCACTGTTGGTGGGAGTGTAGACTAGTGCAACCACTACAGAATTCAGTATGGAGAGAGTACAGACAACTGAAAACTGACTGACCATATGAATCAGCGTATCCTACTCTGGGAATATATGCAAATGAAGTGAAGTCTGCATATGAGAAATTGACCTGCAATCCAATGTTCACAGCAGGATAATCCACAACAGCAAAGACAAGGAAACAACTCAGACACTCACTGAAAGAAAAAATGAAGAAACTGGTGTATCTACTCTCTGGACTACTACACAGCCATGAAAAGATTGAAATCTTACCATTTGTAACAAAATAGCCCCAGTTAGAGACCATTATGCTCAGTGAAATTAGCTAGTCCCCCAAAAACAAATACCATATATTCTCACTGATATAATACAACCTTCTTGCAAAATACAAAGTAAATAGATATATAGGGAACCAAGTTTATACATATGTGCTCATCAATGAACTGTACAATGGAGAGTGGCATTCTGGGAAGGGATGATACACTGAAGTAGCATCTCTACTCCCAAATAAAAAAGGAGACTCTCAATGACACTGCTAAATGTATCTTGACAGTATTTACTAGATTTTCTATGTTCAACTACACTGCTATGATACAGTGTGAAATATTAAACTTGCAACTGTTACTAAAGGATTACATTACTGTGATAACCCTGGGGAAAATGACGGGAGAGAAAAAGCCGGACGCGAGAAAAGGGAAGGGGCGAGATTAGAAATGCTTATATCTACAAACTGTATCATAGAAACTACTACTACAGGTCTGTTCAGTGGAGCAAGAGCAGAAAACTTGACTAACACGCAGAAAGGGACATCAAAGTGCAGGAACACACCAAAGTCGTACCAGGCATGATCAGAAATGGTTTTCACAACACATCATGGTCAACTTTCCAAAAGACTCTAAAAGATTCTAAAAATTTCCATAGGAGCAACACCAGGTTGACGTCAAAGGACCTCTACTTAGACTTATAGCTGATTTATCATTTAAAAATGCTGCAGGCTAGCCAGGTCCTAACAGAAATAAACTGCCAATAGAATATTACATCCAGCAAAGCTCTCATTTACAAAAGAGGAAAAAAGACTTTCTATAACAGAGTGCCACAACCCAACCAGCCCCACAGACAACACTTAAGGATTTGTTACACTCAGGAATAGAGAGAGCTAATCACAACGGAAAGAAATGAGAAGGTACGAATCTTCCAATAGAAGTACAAGGGAGGTCACAACACAATGGCGCCATTGGCTAAATTCTCACTTTGCAAGTGCTGGGATCCCATATGGGCACCAATTCGTGTCCTGGCTGTTTCACTTTCCATCCAGCTCCCTGCCTAGGGCTTGGGAAAGCAGTAGAAGATAGCCCAAAGCCTTGCACCTACATGGGGGATGTGGAAAAAGCTGCTGGCTCCTGGTTTTGGATCGGCTCAGCTCTGGTCATTGCAGCCATTTGGGGAGTGAACGAGCAGATGGAAGATCTTTCTCTGTTTTTCCTTCTCTCCATAAATCTGATCTGTCTTTCCAATAAAAAATAAATCAATCTTTTAAAAAGAAGTACAAAAAATCCAAAGCAAGCAAAGAAAATATTTATGGAAAAAAAATGGTTATGACTGAGTCATTACCTTTCAATAATAATACCCTGAACACAATAAACCCTGAATACAAGTGGCTTAAACTCTCCAACCAACAGATACAGACATCGAATAAACGGACAAAAAAAAAAATCTGTTTGCGGGCCCGGCGGCATGGCCTAGCGGCTTAAGTCCTTGCCTTGGGTGCCCCAGGATCCCATATGGGCGCCGGTTCTGATCCCAGAAGCTCCATTTCCCATCCTGCTCCCTGCTTGTGGCCTGGGAAGGCAGTCGAGGACGGCCCAAGGCTTAGGGACCCTGCACCCGTGTGGGAGACCTGGAAGAGGTTCCTAGTTCCCGGCTTCAGATTGGCACAGCACCGGCTGTTGCGGCTCACTTGGGGAGTGAATCATCGGACGGAGGATGTTCCTCTCTGTCTCTCCTCCTCTCTGTATATCTGATTTTGTAACAATAAAATAAAAATAAATCTTTAAAAAAAAATAAAAAATCTGTTTGCTGCCTATGAGAAACAAACCTCACGAAGGAAAAAAAAAAAACACATAAAGTAAAAGGATGGAAAAAGATATTCCAATGCCAACAGAAAGGAAAAATGAGTGTAGCCATTCTAAAATCAGACAAAAGACTTCAACAGAGACTGTTGAAGAGTCAAAGAGGATATTACATAATGGTCAAGGTACTAACTCAACAAGAAGTGACTATCCTGAATGTGCACCCAACACCAAGCCAGCTGAGAATTTAAAATAAACATTACTGCATTTAAAGGGAGAGACTCCAGTACAATAACAATGGGGGATTTGAAGACCCCCTCTCCTCATCTGACTGGTTGACTAAACAGAAATACTATTATGAACCAAACGGATCTAGCTGATATCCACAGAACATTTTATCCTACAGATGCAGAATCCGTTCTTGTCATTAGCTCATGGAACCTATTCCAGGACAGACCACATGCTAGGCCATACAGCAAGCCTCCAAATCAAAGGAATTGAAATTATACATGTATCTTTTCTGACCACCAGGGAATGGAGCTGGAAAGCAACCAGAAATTCCAGAGAATGTGCTTACAGATGAAAACTGAATGTGGCACTCAATGAACAGGGTCACAGAAAAAGACAAAGAGACATTTAAAAACTTCTGAAAGTGAATTTAGACAATAGTCCAATTAGAGAAAACACCAGCCAACACCCCCCAAAAAAATCAGCTTAAAAAAATCAGTGCACCATTGAGCTAAGTAACAAAAAAAAAAAAAAAAAAAAAAAAATGGGGGAAGGGGGAAAAAATGGGGGAAGGGGGAGAAGATCCAAATCAATAAAATCAGACCTGAAAAGCAAAATGTGAGAATAGAAACCTCAAATATACAAAAAATCATTAGGAATTACCACAAATATACATACATCAATGACTTTACAACTGAATTCTACCTAATTTTTTAAGAAGAAATACTTCTTTAAAACCTATTTAAAATGTTTCAAATGGAGGGAATTCTCCAACTCCTTCTACGAGGCCAGCATCATATTAATTCCTAAGCCAGAAAACGATACAGAGAAAGAATCATAGACCAATATTCTGGATAAATATAGATGCAAAAATCCTCAATAAAATACCAACTAATCAAATTGAGCAACAAATCAGAAAGATCATTTACCCCGATCAAATGGTATTTATCCCTGGTTTGCACGTATGGTGCAGCACATGCAAATGACAAAAAAGTTACATATTACATTAATAAGCTGAATATTAAAAACATGATTATCTCAGTAGATTTAGAGAAAATTGATAAGATGCAATTTCTTTTCATAATGCAAAGTAATTTGACTTATCTTGGAATAAATTTAACCATGGATTAACAGTGAGAATTAGAAACATTAAAGAAGAGACAGATAAACATGGGAAAAATGCCATTTGCTCATGGATTAGAACTGACAACCAAAATGTCAATATTACTAAAAACAGTATACAGATTTAATGTCATCCCAGTCAACATACCAAAGATATTCTTCTCAGATCTAGGAAAAAACTATGTTAAAGTTTATATAGTAACATTACAGACCTAAATGCTAAGGCAATCTTAACAAAAACAAAGCTGGAGGCATCACAATATCAGACTTCAAGACGTACTACAGGGCAATTGCAGCCAAAGCAGCCGGATGCTGGCACATACGCAGACCTGAACATCAATCGAACAGAACCAAACTCTCAGAAATGAAACTGCACACCCGTAGCCAACGAATTATTGACAAGTGCATCAAAGTCCATCCAGAGACAAAGGACAGACTTTTCAACACATAGGGCTGGAAATTGTCTCTGTGCAGAAGAAACAAGACTCCTAACTTAGACCACACACCCACACACACACACACACAATTTTAAATGCATCAGGGATCTAAATCTGTGATCTGACGCCATCAACTTTACATCAAAAACACTCTGCAAGACAGACGGGTAGGCAAACACCTCTTGCAAAGGACTCCAAAGCATAGGCAACAGACACAAAAATAAACGAATGCAATTGCACCAAGCAACGCAGCTTCTGCACCAAAGGAAAACATCAACAAATCAAGTAAGCAGGCAACACATGGATATCAAACTTGCAAACTATTCAACTAATCAAGGGTTAATAATGCAGGATCTATGAAGACTTCTAGAAACTCAAGAATAGTAAAACATGCAATCCAGTTAAGAGTGGACACAGAATATGAACACGTATTTCTCAAAGGATGAAATTCAAATGCCAAAGGACATGTAAGGAAAATGCTCAGGTTCATTAGCTACCAGGGAAATGCAAATAGAATCCACAATGAGGTTTTACCTCACCCCCGTTTGAATGACTACCATTCAAAAAGTCAAGAATAAATAAATACTGGGGAGACTGTGGGGAAATTTTACCCCAATCCTCTGTTGGTGGGCATGTAAACTAGTGCAACCATTCTCGAAGACAGCAGGGGTATTCTTCAGATATCTGAAAACAGATCTACGCTACAACCCATCCAGCTTCTGCGAATATATCCAAATGAAAACACTCTGAACAGAATTATCCGCATTCTGTGTGCACAGCAGCATAATTCACAACAGCTAAGTTATGAAACCAACATAGATGTTCATCAACTGATCGCTGAGCAGAGAAAATGCACACACATGCACTATGGAATACTACACAGCCATGAAAATGAATGAAACCTTGTCATCTGCAACTAAGTGAATCTGAATGGAATCCATCATGCTGAGTAAATTAACTCCCAAGGAGAAATCTTACGTTCTCTCTGATCTGTGACAATTAATACACAGAGTGTAAAAATGCAATCTTATGGCCTCAGCTCTGGCCATTATGGCCGTTTTCGGGGACTGCACCAGTGCATGGAAGATTCTTTTTCCCACTTATTCTCTCACTGTCTCCCCTTCTCTCTGTAGTTTAAATGAAGCCAGCCTTAAGAAATTAGTTCTTTACTAAAAACGATGTCGAAAATAAACATCTGTCTTGCATTTTAAAATGTATGCTTTCAGTGTCTGTGGAGGTGAAAGCATTTAATATTTACATTAGGGTTCTGATAATATGCCAGGTTTTTTTTAATAAAATATGTTTTTGAACAGGTTTTAATTTTTATTATTATTCTTAAAGATTTATTTATTTTTATTGTAAAGTCAGATATACAGAGAGGAGGAGAGACAGAGAGGAAGATCTTCCATTCGCTGTTTCATTCCCCAAGTGACTGCAACGGCCAGAGCTGAGCCGATCTGGAGCCAGGAACTTTTTCTGGATTTCCCATGTGAGCGCAGGGTCCCAAGACATTGGGCCGTCCTCAGCTGCCTTTCCAGGCACAAGTAGGGAGTTGGATGGGAAGTGGGGCTGCCAGGATTAAAAGCAGCGCCCATATGGGAATCCTGGCACGTTCAAGGCGAGGACTTAAGCTGCTGGGTCACCTTGGTGGGCCCTTGGACAGTTTTTAAAATAAGCAGTTTGTTTAATTTACATCAAATGCCATTAGTACAGAATTTAATATCTTCTTTAGGTATGTGCAGTGCTGGGCAGCTTACATACTAACCATATCAAGGCAATTTCTAAACTGAAAAGAAAGAAAACAATCTTATGTTCCGACTTCAAAAAGATTGGGTGGTTTCTCTACCTTTACTCTCATACAGGCAAACTTGATGGAGGAAGGAAAGAAAGGAAGTACGAAAGGAAAGTATGAAAGAAGGAAAGGAGGAAACCACACGATTTCTAAGTAGTGGTCCAAGGAACTTGAAGTTTCAGGTTAGTTGGGTGTGACCTGCCTTTTCAATTAGGAACGAGGGATGAATACCACACAGCGAGGCAGGAAAAAGCAGAGAACGAAACAGTGGAGAAATCTCTACTTTCTGAAGCAGTAAAAATCAATGAACACTGGCATTCCTTCTAAAGATGAAAACAGAATGCCTGTTTTAGTTTTATTCATCCCCAGTTTCTCATCTTTCTGGCTTCACTGTAACACAGTGGAAGCCTTTGATTAGCTTAGAGCTAGCCCAGGTGAAGAGTTCACGCTGAAAAGCCGCCTCGTACAGGGGCAGTTAACTGCCAGGAGACACACACCCTCAAGCTGATGGAGCTCACCTGTCCGCCTAGAACCGCTTCAAGGGAATCTCTCCAGACCATCTCAAGACGGATCTTTCAAAATCTGCCCCCAAACAAAACGTTGTACATTTCTGTATGAATCTAAACTGCTTTCCTTTGTCTAAGAATGAGGGAGACACACACAGTTGTACCGCAGTCTCTCTCTTAACTTTAGGGGGGCAGGACACTTGGGGACACACAGACTTTTCCACCACCGGTGGTGACGCACATTTCCTGTCCAAAAATAACTTCAGCATAGCCCACGTTCTATAAACTGTCTCCACTCCCTCCAGACACACTTGGAGGCTGAGGATCGTCGTTATTTACTACATCCTGCTTTTCCATTATTTCCAACTTTGGTAGAAGAATGGCACTTCCTAATTACAGCAATTTTTTTTTTTTTTAGGATGGTCCAGTGCAGCTGGCATCCCATCGCATTGCACTGTAAACCGTTTGTTGATTTCTCTGCTTTTTCCACATTACCTTCCAGGACTCTCTGAGGCCAAGGCTTCCCGGACCATCTGCATGCTCTCTTTACTGACTTGAACAGGTTGTAAAAAAAAAACAGTTTAAGGGGATACTTGAAAGCTTCTTCAGGAGTCACCTGGTGCTCGGGCTCCAGTACCCTTAGAGGAACCAAACACGCTTCCTAGGACAAGAGTCACAGCCCTCTGCTTCCTTCTGCTCTAAGCCAGGACAGATACAGCTCCATGGAAAAGCCGGCGCAGGCAGGAAGGCTGGGCAAAGGCCGTGCTTGCAGCACCTGGCTTCCCTGGCTTCCAGTCCAAGGTCTGCCACTCGCCAACTCAGAGAATCCAAGTCCTGGCCTCACTTGTTAAACAAGAGAAAGGGGCGCACCTACCTCAAGGGGGCTGGCATGGTGAAAGGAAGGGCAGTCGGGCACAGAACTGCTGGGTCCTCACTGGTGGCCGGAGACTCGGAGCTGCAACAAAACCACTGGCTTCCTTCTCATCTGCAAGCAACTGAACAGACCACAGCTACAGCTGGGATCAACCAGTGAAGGCTGGGGCAGGGGCGGAGGCAATGAAGAATGTTCCAGTTGTTTGTTTACCAAGTTGTATTTCTTAGCCCACTTTATGGGACAGAAGATAGTATGTTTGCACAGTCTATTCTAAGAGTGAAAGTTCATTTTACTTATTTTTTAATTCAAAATTTTAAAACGGTTTGAAAGGCAGAGTTACACAGAAATCTTCTATCTTGGCTCACTCCACAAATTGCTCTAAGGTCCACAGCTGGGCCAGTTGAGACCAGAAGCCTTAGAACTCCACCTGGGCCTCCCATGTGGGTGCTGAGGGCTCAGAAACCAGGACCATCTTCCACTGCTTTCTCAGGTGCACCAGCAGGGAGCTGGCTTGGAAGTGGAGCAGCTGGGACTCCAACTGGTGCTCACAAAGGATGGCAGCATTGTGGGTAGTAGCTTAAACTACTGCGCCACACTGCCTTCCCCTGTAAATCATTTCAAAACCCATCCAACAATGACTCCACAGCAAAGTGAAGCACCTTCCGGAGCCTTGTCAGGAGCCCTGGGAGGTGAGGAGGGCTTGGTGCCTGTGCGCCAGGGCGGGTTTACAACCTCAGAGAGCCAAGACAATTACTGTGCTTTCTTAATTCTTCTAAAGTTATTCGAGGGGGGCTGTGGTTTCGCCTTGAGCAAAATTCCCTTAACAGGCACGAATATAAAAGCAAGCAACATTATTTTATTGGGCTACCCCAGCAGATGAAAGCAATGTCCCACGTGCATTTTGTAGAGCCAATTAATGCATTAGCTAAAAACAAAATCAACCATTCTGGAAGAAGAGATCCTATTGTCTTTAGCGTTGAGGTTGAACTTGAGGAACAGAAAGAACTGGAAAAAGGCAAGACTTCAATTGCTAAGGAAAATGATTTGAGACCCACCTCCCTCCGAAGACGGCAGTCATCTCAAAGAATGTGACTTTTTAAAAAAGTTTTTATTTTGAGCAAAGATTAAGACATTTAAAATTTTCTCCAATTCATGTGACACACCCGATGCAAAGTAACCAATGTCAAATGGCAGCAGTTGCTTAAATGAAACATTCACTTTATTATAAAGGAAGTACAATACATTAGACTGTGTTTTCATTTGTTTTCAATCCTAGAAACAGAAAAGGTCTGAATGGTGCTTTCACTGGGGAAACACTGACAACATTCCTCATTCATCCATCCTTCCAAACAGCAACCAAGAGCCGGTGAAGAGAGGCTAAGACACAGAGAAGGTGTCTGGAGATGCAGCTTCAGACGCGACTTGGACCTGCATCCCATAGCCAAGCGCCCGGCTGTGGGTTCCAGTGCTGCTGCTGAGCTCAGTTACTTGCAACGCACACCCCGCGAAGCAGCAGCTCCAGATCCGAGGTCTCGGCCACCAAGATGAGGCCTGGATTGTGTTCTGACTTAACTCAGCTGCTTTGGGGAATTTAGAGTGAACCAGCAGATGGAAGGTAAGTCTCCCGGGTTTTGAAAGAAAAGGAAGGGGAAGGGAAAGGGGAATAAATGCCCCTAACGCCCTGGAGCTCAGTCCGCCCTGTTTTCTTAGACGTAGGTGGCAATGCCCTCGTGTGTGCCAGTCTGGCGAAACCAGCACTTCTTAACACCTGTGACGTTTCCCTAAAACCTTAGGCTGCCCTTTCTGGTGAGGGACATTCCCCATAAGTCAAAACCATTCCCAACCAGGTCCCTTGCAGGGCAGGGCAGCACCTCACTGCCCTGAGCAGGGAGTATGTCTTTTTAAAGATTCTTGGAAAAATCCACATTCCAAAAGCATCTTGATTACCAAGAACTTCAAGTTAGAGGGGTTTTTTTTGTTCTGTGCCAAGAATTCAAATTCATCCCGGGAAAAGACACAATGATGGCTTCTAGGGAGGGCCGCTCTAAAAGCTGCATTAGTGGAGAGACACTAAGAATCAATGTCCCATGCAGGAGGGTGGCAGATCTTCCTCCTTCCCCTGATCGCTACCTTGACTTCCCTATTCGGAGGAGGTGACCAACCATTTCAAGCACAATTTGCTCCCGTTCTGATTCTTTGCCCACTGAGCTGTATACTTTAAACATTTCCAGAATTCTGTCCAAATGTAAGCGTCTGAGGTTTCTATAGGCCATACCATTCAATACCATGTAAGCACAGAATTCTAACACTGTTTCCCAACGATGGTGAACATTTTGGTAAATCAAAACTGAAGCTTCAAACACAGTGGGCATTTCAATCACCCTATTTGTGTGCCAGGATTTGTGGATTTACCCTGTGTGACCTTGGCTGCTGGCACTAAGGCAACCCCAAGTGGTTGTGGTTTAGGTAAGGTGGTGGACTTACCAACCTCCAGAAATCCAGCCTCGGTGTTCATCTGTAGCCAGTTCCACCTGTTTTCCTCTCTTTAGAGGATGGGGAGGAGAGAAGCTGCTGTGAAAGTCAGGCCTCTCTCCTACCACCTCCAAGTCATTATGAGGTAGACCCAGAACAAAGCCAGGGGCCTTCAGCACTGGGGTAGGGGTGGGACATTGGGAGGGTGCTGGCCCCTTTGGATAGGCAGGCAAGTAGGCCTGCCTCAGTTTCCCAGCCTTCTAGAGGGAAGCAATGGAGGCACTTGAAACAGCAACATACTGTCACCTCTGGACAAAGGGACACCCAGGGCAGCTGCTACATGCTGTGCTCCACACAGCAATCACAGGGCCAGTCGTGCCAATCATGCCTCCCACCCTGAAGGACTGGAAGAAAACAAGTCCTCCTCCGAGGTCCCTCCTGTCATCTGAGCACGAGTGCCCCAGGGTTCGAAGCAAACACATGTGTGGTCCCTCACTGCCCTGGTTTGGTGGGGCCCCAAGATTTCTGACTTACTATGAGTTCTGGTCAAGTCCAAAGGCAGCCAAGTTGGCCCAGCTCATGCAGCTCTGAGCAGCAGCAGGCAGGGCAGGGCACCACTGGTGGCAGTACAGCTGAGACCCATTTGGAATCTTGCTGACTGGTCTTGGAGAGGAACATATGGGTATTTATCATGTGTTATGCTGAGGCAGGGGAGGGTTACCACCTTGGCTTTGTCAGACAGACACGGAGCAGCCATATAGGAGCGGTTTAAGAAGTTGTTGGAGAAGTGGAATTAAATGGTTAAGTTTCTTTTTCAGCAACAAACTTCTTAAATCCCTGCATTACTTTTCTGTGAGGTTTTGGAAGATCTCAAGTGTGTAGTTGTCCTAATTCTGGTGATGATAACAGAGCCCTTAATTAGACTTGGGGACAAAGCTGTCTTTCTAATTCCAGTGTCAACCTGTTGCTGCCTACTGCAGAGACTAGCCCAGGGCTGTCTCCTAGGGAGACATACAATGTTCATATAAAATAGTAAGGGATGAATCAGTTTCTTTGGAAGCATAACTGGGCCTAAAGTCTGTTCACAACTCATTTCTTTTCCTAATTTACTTGAATGCCAACCAAGAGTTAAGTAATGTTAGACACAATGTACATGGTTTTTGTGTGAGCAAGAGTCAGAATATAAAATAAAATTAGGGCTCAGCACGATGGCTCTATTAGCTAATTCTCCCCTCTGCAAGCATTGGGATCTCATATGGGTGCCAGTTCATGTCTACCTGCTCCACTTACCAGGCAGCTCCCTGTCTGTGGCCTGGGATAGTACAGGATGGCCCAAAGCCTTGGGACTCTGCACCCATACAGAAGACGTAGAAGAAGCAAAGCTCCTGGCTCCTGGCTTTGGATCAGTTCAGCTCCAGCTGTTATGGACATTTGGAGAGTGAATCAGCAGATGGAAGATTTTTCTGTGTCTCTCCTTCTCTTTGTAAATCTGCCTTTCCAATAAGATTTAGTAAATCTTAAAAAAAAAAAACACAACAGTCATTGCATACCAGTTGTATATCCAATTTCTATTGAACCCTTGTGTGGCTCTTAGCATCACAGGAAACTGCCCAAGGTGCTGGGGATAACTGAACCAAATGTCAGTTTCCTAGCTTCCTGGCATACCTGGTACCACATGTAGTTTTTTATTCTGACCCATGAAAACAAGTACATTGAAAGGCCATGAGCCTTTTCCCATGCCAAGATGAATACCACCATCCTTCCTCCCTACCCCTCAAAAAAAACACAAAAACAGAGAAATGCATTGTGATCACCAACTCAGGGTGCTCACATCATACACTGGTTTGTGTCCCGGCTACTCCACTTCCAACCCAGCCTCCTGCCAACGCACCTGGGGGGCAGCAGATGCTTGGTTCAAGCAGGGACCGTCTCTGATGGGAGACGCTGATGGGATTCCTGGCCCCTGGCTTTGGCCTGGCATTTGAGGGTTGAATCAGGGAACAGAAGATCTCTCTCTTGCTCCTTCTCTCTTGCTGTCTTTCTGTTACTTTCGAATAAGGATGGAAATTTTCAGAAAAATACAACAGATTCCAACAATGATAATTACTAACATCACTAGTCATATGACACACACAAGTAAACACCTCAATACTTTTAAAAATAGTTTATTTCCACCTCTATAGATACACGAGCCTCTGACCACTATAAAAGGCACCACAAATTAAATAAAACTAATATTAGTATATATGTGTCTTACATAATTCAACATCAAGTAGATTTTTAAAAGAAATTGAGTGCCAATTATGAGGCGTGGGGGTGAGGTGATCAGGGCAGGGACACACTTGTATCGTCAGTGTCTATTGAAATCGGCAGTGATGGACACACACACGACTCATGTGAGAAGTTAGCCCACATCCGCACACCCAGCAGGGGATGCGCCTGGGCAACCCAGTGCCAGAAGCACTTCCTTAATGTGCGAGGACTTTCCCCTAGTAGTCTTAGTACCAGTAACACAATATGATTACTAAACATCTCCAATGTGGTTTTCATTACAAAAAACATGGTTCACATAAAAGCTTCATAATGTAATCCAGAGACGGAATTTGTGCGTGTTTAAAAATGTGCAGCCTGGCTGGCTGGTTCTGATGTATACATTTTTCATTTCTTCCAGTGTTCTTGTTTTTTTATAAATGTGCACCCCAGTTTCCAACCAGTTTCTGCTCTGAGAGTCACAAGTGCTTTCTGAGACCCCTTTGGGGTCGAGGACCTGCCTGGGCAGCCCTAAGCTCTGTGCAGACTTCACTGCTCTTCCTATCACGTCAGTACTGATCGAATCCCAGCAAACATGAGACATACATGCAAAGATCTGTGGGGAGCAGGGACCCAAGGAACAATCAGCAGCAATTCCACAATGATCTTGTTAGCGAACATACAGAAAACGAAGGACTTTACTCTATAAAAAGCACAGAAGTGAATTTAAGCAAAAGGTGGATGGGAAGGACATGAGGCCCTGTTTGGACCCGCGATGGCAGGTGGATCTGCGGCGACATCTGGGCTGGGACCCCTAGGGGCTTCCACTGGCGACCTCTGAGGTAGATGCGGACGGCTTGAAGAGAGGCAGGTAAAGTCCGAACCTGCTCTCAATCCCCGCGAAGGTGGCCACTGCCAGCTTGTAGCCCCCGACGTGATCGGGGCTCGGGGCGGGCAGTGAGATCTTGGATTTGGGGAGGGGCTCAGATCCCATGGGTTTCCTACAAGAACAGCAAATGCAGTGAGAACTGGTGTTTGTGGCTTACTGTTCCTCACTCGCCACAACTTAGTGAAACTGACATTCGAAAACTGTCAACATCCACAACCGAGAGGAGCTGCTGAATTCCAGCTGCCTGTGTGTTCCCCTTTGAACCAGCCTGGCCAGGAGGATGTTGGGATTTCCCTGGGTGCCCCCCGTGTCATCACAGGGTCCTCACCCACTGGGCGGGGGCAGCAGCCGGGATGACACAGCAGAGCAAACAGGGTACTTACACGCCTCCAAAGTCGATGTAGAACCACCGTTGCAGCAACTCGTATGTCAGCAATGTGACACCAAACTGGGGTGACGACCGGAACACACGAGCTTTGAAGAAAAAAACGGGCATATAACCAGATGTCATTGAATTTTGGAAAAACAAAAAATCTGCTGGGTCCCAAAAGGGGTCAGTTAAGAAGGTCTCCATACCGCCTGCTCCTTTCCACAGAGCTTTGGGGCCTTCCTCCTGCAGGATCTTCCGAAAGCAGTCTATCACTCCGCTGTAGGTGGTCTGGCCAGCCCGGGCAGCCACCTGCAACCTTGTCTTGATGACGTCAGCAGGGGTCACTAAGGAGGCTGCTGGCATACCTGCAGGAGACAAGCTAACTGGTCACATTCTTCTTGCATAAAAATAACCATCTTGGCCATCCACCCGTGAAAGCAGAGTGGAGAAACCGGTGTGGGAGACCGCCAGTTTTCCAGTGCTGCCCTGGCTGAGCCTGGGGTCCCAGGCTGGCCGTGCTGGCCGCTCCTGTGTGCCTTCCCTCCTCTCCCCATCAACCAACTGCAACCTGGGTGGCTTGGAATCTCAACACTCAAGGGAATGGAGGCTCTGCCGACTGTGGTACTCCTTCCGGTGAAGGAGAAGCGAGGGAGGGTGGGTTCCTGTTGAAATCAGAGACTGTTCCAGCTAGGGGGTTGTATGTGTCCAAAGTGAAGCTTGGTTTGTGCTTCCTCTTTGTGGTATTCTGTAGCTGCCAACAGCTGTGGCAGGCAACTTCTCTCACACCTTTGGGTAGATCTGGCAGATACCCTGGCAAGCACTGTGAGTATGCATGGGGTGCAGAGGCGGGAGAAGGAAAGGGGAGACCCCCACGGAAGACCCTCATCTCCAGGAAGCTGCCTGATGACGCGGCTCAGGACTCGTACTGGCCGATAAGCAATGCAACAGGAACCATGACACCGACAACCCTCCCTCAGTCAGGGAAATTTTTTCTTCTGTCATTTTATCCGAAATGGGGCAGCCCATGTTTAAATTTTTTAAAAGTGAGACTGCTCAGAAAGCACCGTCTCTTATGGTTTTATTACTTTTCCATCATGAACCTAGTCCAAACCAAACTGGTCAGATACAGATGCATAAATCTCGTCTGCTTTTTTTAAGGCTTAATAATTCTGTAAGAATTTCAGTCCAAACCGACATGGTCTGGCTCGCGGCGACATCTCATCCTTCTAGCAGAGAGCCTTGGACTTCTAACGTGTGTGCGTGTGTGCATGTGTGTGCATCTGCATACTACATGCTTACAGTTATGTTACCAGAGCGGCGGCCCCTCTGCTGTTTTCACTCGGGTCCTCAGGAGCACTCACTCACCAGTTTTTACAAACTGCCTCGCCTAAGAACCGCTCATTTTATTTCCAATGCTGCACTGGGTCACTCGGACCGATGTTGCTTCTGCTGTGCTGGAATTACTTTAGCTTTGAGACAGGAATTTATCCTCCAACATAATGGAAGGAAACATGAAGAATGCTCAGAAACCCGCCGTGTTCACACCACAGATTCTGCTTTACCTCCTGATTGGGAAACAGTTCAGACTATAGCGAGCCAGTCGACTTCAGACACAATAAAACCCTCCTTTGCAGCAGCTGGCAGGCATGTCAGAGTGGGGCTGGGCAAGACACACCGGCAACAAAATGGGGACAAGTTCTGTTCTGGTAGCTTTCACAAGCAGGTCACTGCTATGAAAAGCGAGTGGAGTGTTATTTGGGGAAAGTGGGGAGAGCAGGAAGGATGCTGCTCCCCAACCATATCAGCTGCTTCACAGGCTGGACAACTGCACTGCCTGGGGGCTTCAGTCATGGCAAGCAAGCTGAGGCGCTCGTGTTCCCCGTTCTCAGCCCCCCTTCTTCCTGTGCAGACACTGCGAGAGCCCAGCAGGGACCAGGGAGCCCGAGTGGACAGGGATTTTGGGCGTGAAGATGTGCTAAGTGAAACTGGGGAATGGCATTGGGCTACTCCAACAGCAGGCTGGAAAAGCAGCTGGCACTGTAGAAAACAATGCCACGAGAAACTTGATTGGTGTTTAAGGCTGGGTTGGCCCTGTTTCCCTGTGAATCCGCTGCTCGCTCTTGGCTTCCATGAGGCCACAGCAGTACCATCGAGGCATGTGATGGGACAGGGACAGGAGGAGACCAGGGCAAAGGGAAGGCTTCTGCTCCAGGTTCTTGACAAGGGGATGACCAGAAACCTGGCCAATGTCTCAAGTCAGAGACCTGACGGCAATCAGCCATACTGGGTAACAGAAGCCATGAGGGTATTCCTCAGCCAATACAGAGAGATCACAAGCCCTTAAGGGGGCCTGGCCAATGCAGAGCAGAAGACTGTCCAAAGTGAAGAGAAGATCCGAGCAGCAAATAGAGCTTTGGGGTCTGCATCAGTCTTAATTTTCACTAGTATCTCATCTGTTTTCAAGAAGA
This sequence comes from Ochotona princeps, assembly GCF_030435755.1. Classification (NCBI taxonomy): domain Eukaryota; kingdom Metazoa; phylum Chordata; class Mammalia; order Lagomorpha; family Ochotonidae; genus Ochotona; species Ochotona princeps. Next base: position 11,924,253 of record NC_080851.1, read on the forward strand.
GTGTGTTTCTTGGTTTAGTGGCCACAAAAGTTCCTGTTTGAGGCTGGCACGGAGCAGCAGCATCCCACATGGGTGGCGGTTTGTGTCCCACCTGCTCCACTTCCCATCTAGCTCCCTGCTTGTGGCCTGGGGAAGCAGTAGAGGACAGCTCAAAGCCTCGGGTCCCTACACCCGTGTGGGAGACAGCTCAGCTCTGGCCATTGTAGCCATTTGAGGAATGAACCAGTGGATGTTAAGACCGGGCTACCTCTACTTTTCTCTCTCTAAAATCTGCCTTCCAAATAAAAATAAATCTTAAAATCTCATATTTATTGTGAATCAAGGTTAGCAGTTTTCCCAGGGTAACCTGTTGCCTACGAAGCCGTCATCCATGTGGGTGTTGGTTTGTGCCCACCTGCTCCTCTTCCAGTCTGGCTTCCTGCTAAAGGCCTGGAAAAATCAGTGGAAAATGGGCCAAGTGTTTGGGCCCTGCACCCGTGTACAAGGCCCATTTGAAGCTCTTGGTTCCTGGTTTTGGCCTGGCCAGAGTTCACCTTCGTGGCCATGTGGGGAGTGAACCAGTGAATGGAAGATGCCTCTCTCTCTCTCTCACCCTTTTCTTCTCTCTCCTTGTAACCTTTTTAGAATGAATGAATAAATCTTACAAAACAAAAGTTTCCTCGATCCTTGAGTATGTACATTGCCAAGCCACTGTCTCAGCTGGCCTCTTCTAAAATGCTGGTATGGTGACAGCACACGGGCTGGTGACACTGTCTTCATGGCCAGTGAACACGCACCTCTCGGCCTCTAGGAGTTGGTGGTCCCTGACCGTCCCAGGATCAGAACTGAACCACACCACCCACACCTGCCCATGGTCGCATTTGCCTGCAGTGCACTGTTCAACCTGTTCTGCTTCCAGCACTGTCACTGCTTCCCCAGCACTGTGGATACGTAGATTTTCTTCCAAAACTCATCCAGGGGCTGGTACAATGGCTCAGCGGGCTAATCTTTCACCTCCAAGTGCAGGCAGTCCGTATGAGTGCCAGTTTATGTCCTGACTGCTCCACTTCCCACCCAGCTCCCTGACTGTGGCCTGGGAAAGTAGCAGAGGACGGCTCAAAGCCTCAGCTCATCTCTGGCCATTGTGGCCACTTGCGGAGTGAACCAGTGTATGGAAGATCTTTGTCTCTCCCTCTCTCTGTAAATCTGCCTTTCCACTAAAAACAAATAATATCTTAGAAGCAAAAACAAAACCAACCTCATCTAACAAGCGTCTGTTCTCCTGCGGCACACTGAGGCCGCGCTTGCCTGTCGGACTGTCGCTATACTGCATCACACTTTCACTTTCTCTGCTTCTAGTTACTTTCCTTTGGAGCTCACTTTTTCTTACTTTTTTTTTTTTAAGTTTTTAAGGAACAGGTACATTTATTTATTTACATGAGAAGCAGAGTAACTGAGTGTAGGGGAAAGGCTAGTGGAGAAATATAGTCAAAGGCAGAGAGAGGGCTGAGTGGACACAGCGCATTACCTTGACTGTATTTCTCCACTAGCCTTTCGTGTTTCCAGGACTTTCACTTATCTGAAGGCTTCTGTCCACATGACTCAGATTTGTGTCAGCAGCACTTGTCTTTAGTCTGTTTCTGGAGGCCCAGTGATGCATCGCACACGTTTAATGCCTCTGCATCGATACACGAGCCAGCTTTTGAAGATACTCCTGAATTACAGTTCCCAGGTCCCAGGCAAAGTCCTCCTCTTGGCCATGCTCATCTATGCCTCTGCCGCAGGAAGCTGGCCAGGGTCAAACACCAGCACTTGGCTCCAGTGACTTCAGCGCCTTCATGCTCCACACTAAGCCCTACCTTAACTCAGTCATTGGAAATAAAACATATTCCAACATTTTGGTTCGCAAACTTCTCTCATTTCAACTTGCGTGTGTGATTTATACAGGGCACAGTGACTCAGTGACCAAGCTGGAACCACAACCAGGAATTCTGTATCTGGTCTTGAAATTAGGATCCCAGTGTTACACATGCAACGTCCCTACCCAGCCAGGAAAGAGCCACCCTGCCTCATGGACCAGTATCACGGCCACAGAGAGAGAGGAATCCATTGGGCATTCAGGGGGGCTGCAGGAGTCACTGCCTCCAAGGGTTCTTGGGTCACAGGCTGGGGACACTGGGCACAAAACAGCCACCAGCTCCTCCCTGGAAGCTGACCTCAGGCACTCTTTGCAAACAGCTCAGAGCCTCTGGCCACCTAGGAGACGAGAACACCACCTGCCTCAAAAGCGTGTGGAAGCAGCAAGCCCAAGGGGGCCCTAGGCTGTCTGCCACCAAAATACACACGGGGGCCCAGTGTTTTCAGGGGAGATTTTCACCAAGGTCATGAGAAAAGAACACAGTGAGCGCTGTGGTTCATGCCGCCTACCACTTTGTGTGTCTAGCTGTGCGCAGCAGCTGTCGGGAGACAAGCATCTCCAGCTGGTCCCTGCTTCACTCCTCAGCACGCTTGCAGGCACTATTTTGTTTAGACAGCCTGTCATTCTTAGGCCATGAAGTGAAAATTATGCAACAATATAGCTTTGACTAGAGAGCCAACAATACCTGAAGGAAGCAATATATAAAGAGATAATCTAGGGTCAAGAAATCAAACCTATCTAATAATCTAATCAGCTAGAATTAAGTTTAGTTTCTCTTTCTTTTCTGGAAAGACCCAGAGCAATCTTCAGTCAAGAATCAGTAGCAGAACATTCCAGGGGGTGGAGGAGAGGTGGGGATCCGGGTGGAGGCGATGTGGGGCCAGGATGACACCCCCTGGGGGACACTTACCAGCTATGGCTCCAGCTAACAGCAGGCTGCCTGGGCCGACCTGCCCATCTTCATTTGCAAAGGAAGCCTTCACATGCGCATAGCAGGGGAAGTAGATGGCCGAGAAAGGAATGTCCCGCAGAAAGCAGGCCTTGGCACCCTGGATGTGTGCGGAGGAAGAAAAACCACATGAAACACACACCCCATGGAGGAGAGGGAGCTGCTTTGGAACTCACCTCAGAACAAAATATTCCCGGAGCAGACCCAATTTGTACTCACAAGCTGGAAGGCAGACAGTGAAAAATAAACCCACATTCTGCAAGAGACAAACAGCGAATTTTGCTTTGGGAAATAAAACTAGTCTTGTTGCGTGGTGGGAGGGATTGCGCGTAGGGCTGTGTGCGTATGGGGCAGGGGGTGAGGAGGGTGGTTCTCATGGATTTGGATGCTGAAGTTTCAATGGAAACATGTTTGGAACTCTGCCTGTGACAGCTTTTCAAATCCCCAGTTGTGACCAAGATCTGTGTGCTGCTCTCCATGCAAGCCAGGCCGTGGCCTTTAGGATGGTCCCTGCTCATACAAGTGACACAGACATGTACAAAGAGGGAAGGGTCTGGGTTCTCTGTTGGAGAATCCCATACAAGCGCTAGAGTCTGTCCCAGAAAAACAAAAGTCACACATACCTAAAATCTTACTTGTCTTTTTAAGGGGTTCACAGATCCCTCCAGTTTTAGTCACATCCCCAGGGTTTATGAAATATTGATAGAACGCCTGGCTCCACAGCTTTGAGACAGTCAACCAGAATTCCAGCACACAGAAGAGCCACGTGTGGAACAATCCCCTCCTAGAGTACAATCTTCACCAAAAGCTTTCTGGTGCCAAAATAACGCCATGTGGCGGTTTGCAGAATTGATGAGTGCCCAGAAATACTATAAAATACCATCACGAAAGCCACAGCTCGTATACCGTGCTCTGGGTGAGCCGAGTGGAAAGGAAATCACCCCTTTTCAACACTTAATGATTTAATGCCATTCCCTTCATGTATTTGTGAAACCTAAACGTTTCCATCAAATGCACAGATTCCCAAAAGAAAATAGTGGGCCCATCCAGATTCAACAGCGCCCGCGACGCCCAGGGACACTTCCTGAGGATCAGCAAGGCCAGAAAACAAGCCTGGGCTGTTTTGTGTCTAGTGCACAGCTCCTGGGTGTCAGGGCTCAACACCCACCGCACGTCTGGTCTGGTGGTCTCTTTGTCTGCCATCCGCATGTCATCCGCATGTCACTGCTGACTCAGAGACCGTGGGTAGCAAAGCCCCGCATCTTTCTCATGGCTCTGCCACAACTTGGCTGTCTCCCACGCTGAAGCTGAGAACGGGGGAGCTTGACTGGCAGTTCTGCTCAACCCCAGCCCAGCGTGGCCTACCACCCCGGCCAGAAGACAGGCTTGGACTCCAAGCCCTCCCGTGCCAGTTACTCCTCGGGCAATACCCACGCATGTGCTAAGGCTGCCCTGGTCACTCTGTGTACCAGCATTCAAGGCAGCTCGGGGTTGCCTCGCGGCCCTGGCTGCTCCACCTTGTCCATCCCAATACTGCTGAAGCCGACAGTCACCACAGCTGCCATGCCCATGCTCCTCACCTGATCTGTGCACAAACCTACACCCAGGACAGTGGACCTATCTACCTGACACTTGCTGGGGGTCACACCCACGGCTTTGTCATAGGACATTTTAGAGGGGACACAAAACTAACAGTCTTTTCCAACTCCGCCAGCTTTGTTAAGGGATGAAGGGACAGGACAGTTTCAGTATCTGCTCATGGCGGCTGATTCTTTCCCTACAATTAGTTTCTTATGAAGGAGTAACTCAGGTATCGGCTGCGTATGGGCAAACACACTGCCTGCAAGCTTCCCTTGTAAGGCCTGCTAGCTTTGCTCCTCATGTGGACTCTGCAGAAGATGCTCAAATTAGACACCAACTCACCAACTTGAATGAAGACCACGGAAACAGTCACACCCGACTCCCGCAATACCGCAAAAACCACTGTCAGCTCACTTTCTCAAGACGTCACTTCGGACTAAGCTTGTGGGCTGCTGTAGTTCCTCCCACAAACTTTGCTTCCTTCACAGTTAAACTAACTGCATCCTTTAATTTCATGATCTGTGTATGCAGCTGAATCTCAATCTGTGCTCATCCTGCTTTTGGACAGTGAGATTTTTTTCCTGATTATAAAACATGATTAAGTGTTTATCAAAGAAAATGCAGAGAAGTCTTAAAAACTTAAATTGTGCATACTTTTCGGTGGTCAGAGATCTGAGCCAGCACACGTCTTGGAGCGCTTCTGGGAGTGAGAACTCCTCCCTGGCTGACAGCATGTCACGAATGCTGCGGGAACGCCTGCTGTCCTCCTTAAACTCACAGTGGATGTGTGGCTTCTGCTCTTCACCTGTCTACCCGCATGTCTCCAAGGACACTGTTGCCACCTTCGTTCTTGTGGCGCTGTAGAGCAGGCCCAACATTCTCACCTGTGTCGGAGCTTGCTTCCTAAGGAGACACCTACTCCGTTTCTTCTTCCTGTAAGATGGATACCTCCCAGGGAAAGCCTGTTCCTCGCATCAATCCACACCCGCCATTACTCCACATCTTCTCTGACAACTGCTAGCTAAGCTAGGATCAGCAACCTCTTGAATATCACCTCTTCCATCACTCCAACCCCAGATGCCACCTTCCCACTGAGGACAGATGGGCAGAGGATTCCCAGGCTCCTGTCTCCTGATCCACTCATTTTCGGTTCTCTTACGCATTTCTTAAAGGCAACTATGTTTGCCTATTCAGTGCTGTGATTTCACTTATCAACTACTCAGCAAAATTTCTGGCTGTCAGTTAGAACCTAAGGCATGTTCCCAGTTGATTTTGTCTGGCCAGTTCCCATGGGGTGGGGGTAAGGATGGGGATGCTGGGGCCTGCCACGATTAAACCAGGTCAAGAGAGGCTCTCGGGCATGCTGCCAGGTTTCTGCAAGGGTATCAGCCCATTTCTTGGAGTCGCCCCAACTAGGCTGCAGCTCCAACCGGTTTGAGTGAGGACCGAGAATGAAGTGGGCAGGATCGAACTGGACTACAACACCCGTTGGCTCACGAGGAAGACAGCGCTGGAAACAGAACGAACCCAGCAATCCCAGCGACCAGCATGTGCATAAGCTGATTGGTGTGACGGACGGTGCTGGACTCTGTACTAGCAAACTCGCGCAAGAATCAGGCCTGGGATCATCTCAGATGAAGTTTCTTTGGAGATCCCTCCAACTGAACTGCTGATCTTAGAACCCCAACCATGAAGAGACTGTCAGCCAGTGGACTCTGAATAGGGTTCATTGCGATTGGAACTGAGAGATTGGCAGCAATCCAGAACTGATGAACTAACAAAACTGTATGAGCAGGACCCTCAGAGCGCGCCTCCCATTGGGGCTCTGGGATGGGTGGGAGGTTGGGTGGGGCTTTTCCCTTTGTTTTTTCCCCTGACCCCAGATACAGGGAAAAATGATATTGATGTGGAAACAATGGTATCACCCACTTTCACCCTGTAGCCCTTGACACTTTGTTCCCTAATCAACTAAGTAAGATTATTAAAAAATAATTAAAAAAAATAAAAATCAATAACATGAAAAAAAAAAACCCGAACCGAGCCTTCAGATTTTCAAACAAAGCTGTTATCTCTGAGTGCATAACAAAATCTAGGAACGATAAACAACTGCACTAGCCAGAGATTATGTGTGGGTGTACAGGTGAGAAAGAAAAACAGCCTGTCTCTTCTTTCCTCCCGAGAGTGAGGGAAGGTGAGAGATCCGCCCTCTGCTGGCTCCATCTGGCCGTAACTCCAGGGTGTCCAGAGCCCACATGGGATCCTGGCATTGCTGAAAATGGTTTAACCCACTGCAGCTCAAACCTGTGCCCAGAAAAGCCAGTTTTCAGCTGAGTAACTTCAATATGGTAAGTGCCCTGGGAAGAGAAAACCTGAATTCAGGAGCATCCCCAATCAGAGAAGACTGTGAGCAGCGGGGTTTGCCCAAGACGGAACGGCCGAGTACTGCACTGCCCCAGCCTCTCCCTCCGGCCCTACAAGGACAGGAAAGCATGCACCCTGCGAGAAGAGGGGCGAGGCTGAAGCTGGGATGCATTTGGAGAGACACCGGAAATAATCCTGGCTGACAGAGGCTGGGTCAGACCACAAAGACACACAGCAAACACAAGAACACATCCGAGGACAAGGGGGAAGTGCGGCGTGCATTGTGAATGTGGAGGCATGCTCACATGATCTCTGTGAGCTGGAGTCAATGTCAGGATATGCGGAAGGTCCTAGGCTTCCCAGGAAGCAGGGCAGCAGCCAGCATCCCTGCTGCCAGGTGGCAGGCGGCCCTGCCAGCAAGCTCAACACCAGTACAAAACCAACTCTATCTCCAGACGTGCAAGGATTGCTGGGTGTGGCTGTCCCTTTGGTCACTGCATTGGAGAAAGTCGTTTGTCAACCTTCTCATCTGCGAAACACACACACTTGTGCCAAGGCACATTTTTTCAGGGGAAGGGGTGGTGAGGAAGAACAGACAGAGCCGGAGCTTCAGGGACAAACCAAGTGATGCCTTTCTTTAGTCCTGCATCAAAACACTCACTTGTTAGGCTAGCTTCTACTTGCCTGGGTGTAATTTTTATGAAGTGATAACCGTGGGTACCCTAGACACAGGATCTACTAAAGTACAAACAGGAGGGCCAAACATGTGACTGTCTAGAGCATGCTGGTCTCTGGCCTCTCCCCGCAGGTGGCCGCATTGTTCCCCACCCTATCACCTGCTCAGGTGTCTCCTGGCAGCAAGCAACTCTGAAGAGAATTAGGAGGTGGCCCTGCCCTCTCCTACACTCCAGGCATCAAAGCCCAGTCCCCAAGGAGAGCTCCTTTTGCAAAAGGTGTTGCTGGAAAAACCGCCACAGACTTATTCAATGGCCCTGGCTGCCTTCTCCCCAGCACTTCCTTCAGGTTTTAGGCACAAAGGCAGGTGCCAATTTGTACGGCTGCCTTAGGCAATCCCTGACCTGTCGCTCCCACACAATGAAAGACAAGCAGGATGAGAGAAAGGCTTTCAAAGTTCCCAGGCTGAAAATGTTTCTGCCTCAGATTCCTTGATAAACCCTTCACTCAGGAGGAACGCCCCTACATCAAAACATGGACCTGCTCAGCTCAGTTCTCCTTGCCCTGGGTCTAGGTTTGACCAAGTGATCAGCCACTCTCAGCAGCACCTTTAGGATAAAGGGAAGCATGGCCAAGTGTCTGCATCAGCAACAGAAAAATGATTGCTGTGGTCATTAAAAGCTGATAAATGACACAATGTATGCCATTAAAACCAATCTCTGACGTTCCTGCCCTACAGGAAAATCCCTGCACCTCCCTGCCTTGTTCCTGCAGCCCCACCCTCAGACGTTCACAGGCTGGCCCTCAATAAAACTGCTTGGGGGGAAAAGGCATAAATATAAACTACAAGCCTCTAGTTGCTTACGCTTCCCTAAAATCCCCTCTCTCCAAAGAAGGAAAATCACTTTTTCTTCTCTTTTTTAAAATCAAAGGTCCAGCAACACACCAACAGGAGCAATAAAAAGCATCACAAGGCCGACTTAACATGTAAATAAACTTGAATCAAAACTCAGATCTGGCTTAATGACCAATCCTGGCCCCCCTGCAATTTGGTGGCAGTTTAAAGTCTCCATTATCATTCCAGTTAAGGGTGAGTCAAGCTTCTTGAGGGTCAGGCCTCACTGCACTTGAAGCTAACAGTGCACAACTGACGTGGGCCAATTAGTCAGGCTTAGAGACACTGGCCACAGCATCATCACCACAAAAGGATAATTTATCTTGCTTCTCTGCCTCTTTGATGCGGACACTGTGCCGATTGCCAGAGGGAGCTTTAATCAATCTTTAAGTTGCTGGGATCATCCACTCAGGTTCCCTCTGGCAGCTCTGCATGGCATAAAATTATCCTTGTGATGTGACACAACAGGTCTCTCTCTCTCTCTTTCTCACACACACACACACACACATACACATCCCTACCCCCAGTGACTTCCTTTGAAAGCTCTTCATCTGGGATGCTATCACACCTGCCAAATCAATCCCAAGAGGAAAAGAGGCCCGTCTTGAGGGATGGCTCTGATAAGGAAGTCAGGGCCAGGGCAGGCCTTTTCGCAGGCTAATTCCTGCTTATTCTAGCTGTACCTGCAAACATGGCTCTAAACAGACTATTTCTAATACCAGGAGAGGTAATTACACTCACAAAGGCACCTCTGTATTTGGGCTGGGCACCAGGAGCCAGCAGGTCTGGGAGACGGAGGCTTAACAGAGACTCCAGCAGTGAATGCACATTGTCTAGCTCTGGGGTTGGCGGGAGGGGGATGCCAGACCTGCAGCATTCATGACAACACTGGTGCACCTTGTCTGGGAGGTTATTTAATGCTTCTGGCACCTGTCTTCCCAGCCACCCTTCTTTCCTACCTTACAGGGTTAGAATTTATTTGGCATGTATAATTGTATATTTTGGTCCTGGAACCAAACAATGGGCCGCACGTCATGTCTTGATCCCTTCACATTCCTTTCCGTTTCCCCCATGTGAGTTAACTCTTAAAATGCACAGCCTAGCAGCATCTCTTCTTGCTGGGGTGAGCTGGATCCCAGGCATCTGGGATTTGGGGTTCAGCATCTCTAGGAAGACCTACGATGTGACTGTCACCAAGTAAATTGACCAGGGACCTACTGTTAGTGATTTTCGGAGCCCCTTCAATGCCTGTTATTTGCTTTCTGCAGTATGGGGGATTTTAGGGCTTCCATGGCACCTCCAGGTATTTTGTACAAAATGCCTCTCGTGCCAGCTCTAGTTCTCTGTGGGGCTGCCACTGTCCACTGCTTTGCCATCAGTGATGCCCACCGCTTGGATGGACTGGACACCCTGCCAATGGCACAGAGATCGTGGAACCATGGTCCCCGAGCTGCCCTTCACAAGTCCATCTGTGAAACATGTCCCACCTTTAGATTGCTTGCTTCCCTAAATTTGTTTAAAAGGCAGAATTACTGGCAGAAAGAGAGCGAGTGTGTGTGAGCTCATCCATCTACTGGTTTGCTTTTCAAATGGCCAGAAAGACCAGAGCTGGGCTGGCCCGCAGGCAGGAGCTATGACTTGTTCCGGTTCCCATGTGGGTGAAGGTACCCAACACATGGGCCATCTTCTGCTGCTTTCTCAGGTTATCAGGGGGGAGCTGGATTGGAAGTGGAGCAGCTGGGACTCGAACTAGCATCCATATGGGATCCTGGACTGCATGCAGCGGTTTTATCACGGTACTATAGCTCCAACCCCTCAAGTTTTCTTGTCTTCACCCTGTACCTCCCTGCTTTTACAATTACCTGCTAGGAAGCTGAACATCTATTCCTATTCTAAGAGTTGACTCCGGAAGCTTCCATATGCACCTCCTCCTCTACACAACATGTACTTTAAAAGTAAATCCCATTTTATGATGATGCATTTTGATTCTAGCTTAAGAAACATTAAGTACCTATAATTACTATTATAAATGTATTGGCATTTAAGTTAAGGTAATACTCTTTAGACTAAACATTTACCACTTTCTTTGATCTTCATCTCTGTATGTCTCCACCTGGAATCACTTTTCTTCTACCTGAAGTATATTCTGGAATCTCCTTTGTTAAGGTTCTACCTCTTTTTTAAAGACAAGTTTTGCTGAACTAAAAAGTTTTTGTTTTACCCTACTTCCTGAAAACCACTTTTATAGCATAAGAAATTCTAGGTTGGAAGGGTTTTTTTTTTCCCCGCACACTGATGACAACACTCAGCTTCCTCTGGCTTCCATAATCCCTATTCCTAACTGGCTTGCTGGCTGGACCCTACCCTTGCCTCTTAGGTGAGTGGACTAAACCTACTCTGGTTACAGAATTGCCTCTTTTTATTTTATTTTAATATTTATTTCCATCGACTTGAAAGGCAGACACATACACAGGGTTGAGGGGAAGAGAGAGAAAGAGAGAGAGAGAAAGAGGAAGAGAGAAAGAGAGAGAAATCTTCCATCTCGTGTTTCATTCCCTAACTGCCTGCAATAACCAGGGACAGTCCAGGTCAAAGAGCAGAGCCTGGAATTCCACCCACGTCTCCCGCATGGATGGAACAGACTCAAGGCCTTGAGCCACAATCTACCGCCTGCTGCCTCTCAGGACGCAGAGGCAGGAGGCTGGGCAGAGCTGGAGCAGCTGGGATGAGCAGTGGCACTCTGATATGGGGTGTGGGCGTCCTAAGTAACAGTTTACTGTACTGTGCCCCAATTCCCCATCCTGCTGCACCTCTCGAAGCTGTGGACTAACAGCTGTCATGGCTTCCGGAAAATGCTCAGCTGTCCTCTCTCCTGGTTTTCTTGTATACTTGTACCTATTAGGTCATCCAACATTTACTTTCTTGTTGTTGTTTTAAAAGATTTCTCTTTTTTTTCTAAAAACAGATTCACGGAGGGAAGGAGAAACAGAAAGATCTTCCATCTGCTGACTACCGTGCCTGGAGCTGAGCCAATCCAAGGCCGGGAGCTGGGAGCTTCTTCTGGGTTTCCCACGTGAATGCAGGGTTCCAAGGCTTTGGGTCTTCATCCGCTGCTTTCCTGGATCATAAGCAGGGGGGTGGATGGGAGGTGGAGCAGCTGGAGCATGAATATGTGCAGAGTATGTCACTGCTATGTGATTTATAATACTATTCAAACATCCACAACATTGTGGTCCTCTGAGGTGGCTGACACTTGTCCCTTCAATGCCTAAAAATCCTTGAGTGAGACAAATCATCAGAAATAGGTGTTTTACTGCAGATTGCTTTGATAAGAAGAACCAAAAAGCTTTCAGTAAGGCACACAGTTTTCTGTGTTTTAACTTCTGGCACCGGCATGCTGATGGTAAGACTCAGTGTTCAACTGTAATCCAGAAATGGGACACACGCTGGACGCCTCACATCAGCAGAAGCATGCAACGTGCGCCCTGCGGCAGACGCTTCACCTCACTGAGCCCAGTGTCCTCCAGCTTCACTCACATTATTAAAAACAGCGAGATCTCCTTCCTTGTTACATGGTCCAAATATGACTCCACCATATGAAATGCCACAGTCTCTCGATCTTTCCTCTCTGAGGTTCTTCTGACATGTGGACCCGGCAAGGAGATTTCTGGATCCCTGGCCGGCTCTGCTTTACCGTTTCTCAGGAGTCTCTACACAGTTTGCCACAAGGACTGAAACATTTCATATTGCCACGCACAAGGACTCCAGTGTATCCACATCTTCACCACATCCTTTCTTTCTGTGACGGGTCAGGACTGGGCCAAGTCCGACACCCAGCCTCACCATTTACCCACCCTTGGGGTTTATGACCTTGGATGCATTGCTGAAACTTGCCAAGTTTGCCTTTCCTAACTCTAACTTGGAACTTGGAAAGAAACAGTACCAGTCTCCTGGGTCAGAAGGAGCAGTCAGTGACTTAATGGGTTCAGGGCTGGACGCACGAGCTCAGCTGAGCGAGAGCTGGGTAAGAGCTCTAACGGGCTGAGGAACGCACATGCAGCCCTAGGCGGGGACTCCACTCCTCTTGCCTCCAGCTCCTGCCACCATATTTGTTACGGGCGTCTCTACATGTTTCAAACTCTTCCATCTTCAGGGACTCATTCTCTGTCCATCCGCAGGTATGATTCTCCCAGTAAAAATGCAACTACAATCTCTCAACCTCTCTTTCCATTTCCCTGCCAAAAGGGGCCAGTGGTTGGCACAGTGGGGCAGACCCTGCTTCGGACAAAACCCATCCTGTGATAGAGTGTTACGAGTTTGAGACCTGGCTCTGCTGTTGATTCCAGTTTCCTTCCAATACGCATTCTAGGTGGCAGCAAGTGAAGGCCCAGGAGTTGTATCCTTGCTGCCCATGGCAGAGACCCGACGTGATGTGTGAAAGATAACCGTTGACTTTCATCTTTAAAGACCATTTCTTAGCCTTCGTCCGTTGGTCTCTGCCACACCCAATCCTGCTCACCTGTTCTCTTTCCTTCACAGCTTCCATAATGCTGCCCGCTCCTGTCTCCGCTGACTGCTGTCTTCTCCGCCCACACTGCTCTGTGCCACCTATCGGTGGGAAATCTCTCCAGAGCCTTCACTGGCTTTCTTAGCAGCCTGGGGGGAGGAGGGCTTACTTACTCAAACGCCATCCACAGGATCATCTTCTGCAAGGTTTGAGAGTCTTCTGGTCAAAACCACCACCAAGTCAGAAAAATGCAGAACAGAGGTCATGAAACTTCGCCTCACTTTTTTTTTTTTTAATTGGAAAGGCAGATATACAGAGAGAAGGAGATACAGAGAAAAAGATCTTCCATCCGCTGGTTCACTCCCCAAGTGGCTGCAATGGCCGGAGCTGAACTAATCCAAAGCCAGGAGCCAGGAGCCTCTTCTGGGTCTCCCACATGGGTACAGCATCCCAAGGCTCTGGGTCATCCTCCATTCTTTCCCAAACTACAAGCAGGGAGCTGGATGAGAAGTGGAGCAGCAGGACATGAGCCGGTGTCCATGTGGGATCCATATGGGATCCTGGTGCAGGCAAGGTGAGGACTTTAGCCACTAGTGTATCACACCGAGCCTTTGCCTCATTCTTTGTTTGGCCCTTGCCCACCTGGGCCACCTGGCTGAATTTCCTAAGACTTCCAGGCCTCTACTCCTCAGTATACAGGACAGCGGACAGCTTTTGAAGGTGCCTCACAGGCTCTCAAATATTTTGAGTCCCAAAGCCTTGGTCATCACCCCCATCCTCGGTACTCAAGCCACACATCCTTCATCTACCTTTCCTTTCTACTTTTTACTACTTTCCCAAATTCCATGAAACCAACCCTAGGCACCCTTTAATTACATCCTCCTTGCCACTGCCACTGCCACTGCCCAGCCTAGGTCAACATCGCCACCACTTCCGCCTATGCCCTTGCGTTCACTCAATGAAAGCCAAGTCATCTTCTCTCCAACACAAAGCTGCAGATCACACCCACCTTCCTTACAGCTCCTGCCCCACAGCAGTAGAGTCCAAGGACCTGCCGCCGAGCTACCTGCCACACAACCAGGTCTGACTGGTTTATCTGTGCATCTTTAGCATCCAGGGCACAGCTCACCTGGGGAGAGCAAGCCTTGGAATCTAGTATGTGCTCTCCTCTCCTCCCCTTGGCCATGTCCTTTACATGGGACTGCTCCAAGTCCACGGTCCTTGCTGGCTGTTTCCTCACACTCACTTCCTCTGCTCTAATATTCCTGTTTATGGTGTGGACACCCTGGATTTCATTATGCACTTATCTGCTTGACACATATTTATCCACTGTCTACTCATGTGTTACCAACTACTATTGACAGTGGTGAGCAAGCCAGACCCTACCACCAACAGGAGCTCTATATAAAGGAGACAGAGCCACACGTATTCATGTACACACATTCATTGAGATAGTAGCTGGAGATGGAGAAAGAGCCCACTGCTTGCAGAGTTTCTCTGTGAGGAGGCAGGGGTTTAACTGAGTTTCCAGGGAAGAGCCTCAGGCAGATGGAGCAGCAGGTGGAACAGTGCACTGAGTCTGAGAAGGTGGCCTAGCCAGCAGGGAGCAGTGGCAGAGGGAGGGCAGCCAGGACAGGTTCAGCTGAGCAGCTGGGCTCTCCTCTGTTAGCCTACAGTACTTGGGGCAGGTGGAAAGTCCCTAAGAGGCGCCAATAGTTCCCACCAAGAATAGTCGCCCCAGACTCATTCAAGTGGAGCTGACCAATCAGAAGACAAGGCATCAAGCTCCGTTATCACCACTGCTTAAGGAGCGTGCAGCTCAGTGCAGGTGCGACTTCAACTTGCCGGGCAATGAACCTCGCCTGGAAGCAGATCTCAACAAACTTGGAGAGACACCATCATTCTGGTCTTGGTAGTCCCTCTGTTTCAGTTTAGTTTTGTATCTAACATCCTCTAGGTGGGGGAGGAGAGCAGCTGGATGGCTCCTTGCAGGGTCCCCTGGCTTCTCTAGGGCTCACCAGCTTTGTATTTTTCATGGTTTCTTCTCAGACAGGACGCACCCCTGGCCCTGGCATGGCCCCTCTTTATGCCCTAGCCTTGCCTCCTATGAGGCTCTCAGCAGCTTCTGACTCACATTTCTGTCTCCTGCAAGGCTGACATCCCCACAGCATCAAACAGTGGGCTGGAGCTTGGCTTTCCACAACCATCTCCTGAATGCTACAGCAGTGCTAGGCACATGATCAAGTCTTAAAAAAAATGTGCAGAGAATTAGCCTGATTTACAATTCAATGTGTTACTATGGTGGGTGTCATATAGCAAGTTTAGCTATGGTCTGTGATGACAACATCCCATATGGGCATCAATTCAAATCCCAGCTGGTCCACTTCTGATCCAGCTCATGTGCCTGGGAAAAGCAGTGATAAGACAGTCCATGTGCTTGGGCCCCACTATTCATGTGGAAGCTCTGCAGGAAGCTTCAGTATGGCTCAGTGTTGCAACCAACTAGGGGAGTGAATCAGCAGGTAGAAGATCTCTCACCCTCTCTCTCTCCGTAACTCTTGACTCTGGAATAAATAAACAAAGACTTAAAGAGGCTTTTGGGGAGGTGTGGGTGACCATGGAATGGAAAGAACAGCCACGAGGGCCGTTGTGTGACTGTGACCAGCTCCTCTGTGTTAGAAAGCTAGCAAGGCATTCCTCCACAGTAGAAACAGAAGCATGGCTTCCTCCCTTGAGCTGGGAGTTCACAGGCTTTCAGATCAAGGACTCCTTTTCCTGTGAGTGTTTGTATGTTACAGGGTGATCTGGCACACTGGCAGAATTTGGTGAAATCTCTTAACACAGAAAAGCACACATGGACAGGAAATGACGCTTCACATCCATTTACAAACACACGTCACACACACACGCTGGGACGTGCATCATGACGTGCCTCCAAAGGTGGCCAAGTGACAAATAATAAAAATGATGGCTGCCCAGGGCAGTGGAGATGAGGGGCTGGTCTGCTCCGCCCCGGCATGTCTCCAAGGCTTCAGCCTGGAACAGAGGAGCCACAGGAGCCAGTCACGACACCGACCTGGCGGGATTCCAGTTGACCAATGGCACACCTGAATGGACATTCCTTACACAGTTGGGGCACAGAGAGCCCCTTTGCCTGCCCACGTGTCTAGGGGGTTATAAAATTCCTCCACACGGATCTCAGGGGCCCTTCTCGCCGCCATCTTCCTTCCCCTCTGCGCGAAGGGGGCCCAGGAGCGGATTTTCCAATGTTTCCATTACAACTCTGAACAACTTGCCGATATTACTCCACCAGCAGGCGGGCGGGCGGGCGGTGGTCATCATCTAACAAAAAATACTTACAAATAAGGAAACAGTGAGAAAATCTCTTCTAAAAAGCTGTACTTAGCTATTAAATGAAGAAAGAGCTTCAAGATATATGTATTTAGAAACAATCTTTTTTATATACATATTATACTGATACTGATATGGCTGACATTAGTGATATATATGATATATAAACATACATACACACATATTTGTAAGAGAAAGAAGAGAGCAAGTGCACATGAGACAGAAAAGATAAATATGGACTGAGTGGGGGATCTACACTGTGGTACAGCGGGTTAAGCTACCTCTTGGCACGGAGGTTGGATTCTTGCCTGTGCCCAGGTGCTCCACTTCTCCTCCAGCTCCCTGTCAATGCACCTGACAAGGCAGAAGAGGATGGCCCAGGTGCTTGGGCTGCTGCACCCACGTGGGAGACCCAGAAGCTCCTGGCTTGCTCCTGACGATGGCGGTCAGGTTCAGTGTGAATCACAGGATGGAGTTTTCTTCTCTCTCTTTCTCTCCTTCCCCAACCCCCCAGCCTTCTGTCACTCAAATAAGTCAATCAATCAATCAGTGCTTAAAACATACTGAGTGGGAAGATTTCTTTTTATATAGATGTATTTTAAAAAAATAACTCAAGCTGTGGCTATTCTTTGACGAGCACAATGGTAGAGGAGAAAGACTTTCATTTTCTTTCATAGACCTTTTGGAACTATTTGTATCTTGTTTTGCAACATAAGCCTGTTTTTCTTTTAGAACTAAAAGAAAAAAAAATCTACCACCATTCCTCTGAGATAACTAGTAGACCCGATAAGCACGCACTGACGTATCATTACCCGCTTCCTGAATTCGTGGATAATAGCCCCCGGGACTCACTGACACACACAGCACAGATGAAGGTGAATACACAGTATTTACCAACACCAATGAGAGATCTATTTGAATACCCTGTCAAACACAGTGGGACAACAAAACAAAAACAAACAAACAAAAAAAAACCACCTTTGCCTGGAAGAGAGAAGGCAGAGCCCACATTCGTGGTCGGCACTTGCTTTGCCACTGCAGAGCTGCACACCTGTTCCCAGCAGCTTGGTGAGGCCTACCTGCCAGTGCTTCCCGTTTTGTCTTAGACGATCACACACTGTCCCGTGGCTCCCCGGCGAAGCATCCTTTGGCTAATGTTAGCTGCCCTGCCATTCAGAGCTAAATAGCAAGTGTTGTCCTTCCATTTCTAAAATAAGCCCCTTTGCTGAAGTTCTGAAGCTTCGCATGGAAAAGGACACATTCCTATGTAGAAGTACATGTTTTCCATAACAAAATTTATCTAACTTGTTTTATAATCCAAGAGTTTAAGCCAAAATGAAAGGGTTACCCAGAGGAAGGTGCTACAGCAAATATTCATGAGGACCACGACGCTGCACATCTATTTTCTTACCTACAATCAAAGCTCAAACAGGTCTTATTTAATCTACCTCAATACTATCATTGCAGTGGGGGGAGGCTCTGTTTATAGAGCTCACAGGTTTGCTCTAAACTCTCCCTAATTTCAGGAATGTGCTATGTTTATCTCATCTACTTTTTTCAGTTGCAAATGTACTTCTAAAGCAAGTATTCTAATTGCCATTTACCAAGTAGTCAGGGAATCCTTAGGTATTTTGCAAGTCAATTCAGAAGGAAGACGGCTAGCTTAGCTGAGTCTGATTTAGGTTAGGTGAGTCTGATTTAAGCTCTGCAGGCCTAAACATACAGACAGAGCCAACCAAGCACCCCTCCTGAGTCTGCTTTGTCATGTTAACCACAGCAAACAAAGGGCCAGGCCCGGAGAGGCAGGATGGCGGCACTATTTTTTTGGCATGTCAGAGGGACATCCCCTTCTATTAGCATAAAGGTGCTCTAAAAGTAAAAAAATCTTTTCATGCTGATGAACTGGTACTAGCTAAAGCAGATAAGAAAGTCATCAAATCAATGACCTTGGGGATAAAAAGCAAAGTTACCTTGTAGATGCCAAAGAAACCCAGGTCTCGCAGCACAGAGAGCGCGCTCACACGCGGACCGGTGGTGATTTCTCCAGCCACCTGCAGGCGGATCTTGACAATTTCCAAGGGATTTGTGAAGATCACCTGCGAGCCACCTGCCTAAAGAGAAGGAGAAAGGGTTTAGTATTGGGCCTGTCATGGTAGCCTAGTGACTAAAGTTCTCACCTTGCACACGTTGTGATTCCATTTGGGCGCCAGTTCTAATCCTGGCGGTCTCGCTTACCACCCACCCAGCTCCCTGCTTTTGGCCTGGGAAAGTGGTCAAGGACAGCCCAAAGCCTTGGGACCCTGTACTGGCATGGGAGCTCCAGAAGAAGCTCCTGGCTCCTGGCTTTGGCTCAGCTCCAGCCATTGTGTCCACTTGGGGAGTGAATCATCAGACAGATGATCTTCTTCTCTGTTTCTTCTCTTCTCTGTATATCTTACTTTCCAATAAAAATAAAATAATCTTAAAAAAAAAAAAAAGAAAAGGAACGGTTTACGATCAAGGCAGATGTAATGCCTCCCATTAAGCTCAGCCATCTCCGTGCAGGGACCATGGCGGTATCAGGCCTCGCCATGCCCAGCCAAATGAACGCAGCCTCTGAGCTGGCATCACAGGACCGTTGCTGCCTTGGAATTTCTGGGAAAAGAATTTCTACCTCCTTAGTGTGAGACACAGATGACCACTGGCCCCACCAGAGGCCACCTGCTACAGTGACACAGACAATGGTCATCCTGGGGCAGGGAGCCAAGGGCACCAAGGCAGTCAGGGTGCAGAGAGCAGGACACGGAGCAGACCTCAGACCACAAGGAGCACGAGGGTCCCTGGGTGTTGCAGCTCGAGCTGATCCAAAAGCTGCCGAGGAACAGGGGGACGAAGAGGAAAACATTTTTTTTCCTTAATAAAAGGTTAACTATCCAATATCACTCTGCAGAATTACATGTCCTTATAATATTCTTTAAAGATTGCCTGTGAATAGAACTGCTCTTATTTTAAAAGACAGATAGAAGGAGAAAAAATATATGCATTAGATCAATCAACGACCCAACTTGGAAAGTTATTTCATCAGTGTAATCTTTAAAGTGCACTCTGGTGGAAATTTCCAAGCCAGCTGTTTTGAAGCTAAGCCTGCATTTATTATAAGCAAGCATACTCATTCTTACTGTATTTCAACTTGTACACCTTGTCACAAATACACTGAAGTTTTGTATCATTCATTGAGAGTCAGGTTAGTAGGCGGCACAGTTGGCAATGTTTGTTCCACAGTGATGTCACCACAGGCGTGGGTGCTGACACCTTACAGTTTCACTGGGCCCCACCATGGCAACAGGCACGACATGAATCCACGTCACACCAGCGGACACATGGCACCTCCTCCACTCCCTGGCACCCTCAGGGAGCAGCCTGCACTGAATAAATGCAGCCTTCAGGAGAGCTCTCAACTGTGTGTGACAGCCGGAAGGAAGAATCAGAAACAACATCAACACCCCATGGTGAGTGATAGACTAAATGAATGGGGAGCGTGCCCCTGTGCTGAGATGCGGGGCAGCCGACATCAACACTGAAGAAACATGTTCTACACAGCCTGTGAAGTCCCAAGAGCCCACACTTCCAACAGCCCATGCAGCTGAAAATGTATAGGCCACAACTTTCTCTGTCCAGCCTCAACCTCTGCAGAGAAGACAGACACTAAAATGAGGTTTTGGAGGTGATAGGATCAGAAATGGCTACATTTTCCTCTTTTTTCCCCCCTATAGTTTATTTTCTTTCAATAGAAACTATGAGCTACTTCTATGAAGAAAAAGATACTACTTGTATAGAGCTTACGTGAGCTACATAAAAACGCTGACAAAAATAAAAAAGGGAAGTTACTTACTAAATGAAATAGGTTTCGTGTTTTTACCAACTTGATTCGTTCAATCTGGAAATGCTTATTCTTCACAGTCCTTTCCTTTCTGCATGTTAGAACAGGTGGGGAGGGCCACACAGTCCTCCTGTCAACTGTCCCAGAGCAATGTCCTTGCACCTGCACTTTCCTCCCTTCAGGGTGACAACCCCAGCACAAGAAACCTGACAGGGCTTCCACGAGAGCCCCCAGGCACAAAGTAGAGCAGAGGACAGCACACGCAGATGCTAGGGTGGCCGGCATCACACACGGCCACTCTGCTGGCCAGGCTTTGCTCCACATCGTTGATGATCCCTTGGCAGGAACTTCTGAGCCTGTTCTGGCACTAGGTGTCTCGGTGGTAGAGTGGGTGAAAAATAACCCAACCGAGGGGCTGTGCTCGGGGTATTTAGGACCAGAGCTCCCCTGATAAGAATGAAAAACAAACCATCCTCCCTGCTCTGAAGAAAAAGGTGAAATGCAAAGAATTGCTGAGAAAGACACTGCTGGGTTGGAGTTGGTCAGTGAGCTGGTATCCGAAAGCTCAGAACAGGGTGAGGTCGCAGCTACCAAGGGAAAAGGAGAAAAGACATCAGCCACCACTGGTCCTTGTGACAAATGGACCACAAGCGCGACATGGCCTCCCTCCAAAGGTGCTGTCAGTGGGAGGGGACAGAGCAGACCCCAGCAACCGTCACGCTATTTCACTCGCTACAGTGGCCAAACCCATGGTGATGCGCAGTGGCCAGCACGCCAGCTTTGCTCCCATTCTCCCATCTGGCTGCAGTCGGGATGGCCCGTGGGGCTTGCCTGCTGCAGATGGGCAGCCCTGCAACTTCCCTGCTTCTGCACCTGCCCATGTGTCGCCACGGGCAGCAGCACACTGGGGATTTTCCAACACAACAGTCCTAGGGTGCCAGTCAGCTCCAGGTGCCCCAAAGCAGTGCCCTCTAAGCCCAGCTTTCCTCAGGTTTTCACAGGGCAGCTTCCCGTATTCCACAAGTGATCTCGAAACAGATAGCTGAAGAGCAGAGCAGAAGAGAGAGGGGAACGGAGACAGCTAGCAAGAGCGGTACCCCATCTGATGGTTTCACTCCCTACATGCCCACAACAGCAGCAGCTAAGCATTCCCTTGGGGTCTGCCACGTGGGGAGCTGGGGCCCCAGGACTTGAATCTCTCCCTGCTGCCTTGCAGTGTGTATGGCAGCAGGGAGCTGGATCGGAAGCAGGACTTCATCCCAGGCCCTCTGCCATGGGTCACGGGGGTCCTGAGTGGTGCCAAACTGGCTGTTGTCTTATGCATCTTTATTAACACTGGTAAAAACATTACATTGCACCCAGTAAGGAGTCATACACATTCTTTGTTTTTTAACTTGTTACTTTTTAGGAAACAGTGCCATGGGCGCAGGGATTCCCTGTTTCCATCCTCCTTCCCCCCACTGATTTCCCCTATATTATTACTACAGGACAGTCCTTCAAAAATCAGTCACAAGTCCATCATTCTGCTATTTAAGTGTACCCTGACACGGTAGACACAGACAATGGTAGAAAGTCCAGCATCCTATTGTCAAGATGTACTGAACAGTTTCATTGGGAGTCCATCTTTCATTTGGGAGTAGAGGTACATACTGCAATGTATCTTTCAGGAGAACAGAATAAGTTCACGGCAGTGAGGAAGAGGGCAATGATGAGGAAGAGTCAAATTTACGGCAGAGAGTTGAGGGAAGTAGAGGCATGCGGAGGGAGGAGGGCGGTGATGCCGGGAAACCTCACAGTGCAGCCTACAGCCCGATGTGCCAACAGGAGCTGAGGATCAAACTGCTCCTTGGGAGTCACGTGGGGAGGAAGTGAGACTGCAAGGCACCAGGACTAGATGCTTATCGCCCGGCACGGGTCTGGCCACGCCACTGCGTGCTCTGTGGGCAGCGTGCTGCCGGCGGCCCCTCAGGCTCCAGCCTATTATCCATTCACAGCGGCCGGGCTGTGCTCCCCCCTGCAGACATCAAAGACGGCAGAAGCTGCAGACAACAGACAGGGACACCTATTGTGCACCGTGTCTGTGTCCCTCATCACCCGCGAGGTCTGGCTGTGTGAAAATACTGGCTTTTTTGTTTGTGAGATTCTGTCACAAACCACTTCCCCAGGACTTTCTGGAGCCTGTGGCAAGCGAGAGGAAGGCTTTGCACGCTGGACTGGCTCAGTGTGGCTCCATTTCAGCGGCACTGCTGACTTCTCTGTGTTTCCTGGCATAGCCTTTGCTACAGAAATCTCACTTACTCTCTAGGATCTGGAGGCATCAGAAAGAGAAACACTTCATGCCCACTGCAGACGCAGTTGCTACCTGTCCAGTCAGGCAGGTTTTATTTGTTTATTGGAAAGGCCGATTTACAGAGAGAAAGAGAAACAGAAAGATCTTCCATCGACTGGTTCACTCCCCAGGTGGCTGCAATAGCTGAAGCTGAGACAACCCGAAGCCAGGAGCCAGAAGCTTCTGCTGGATTTCCCATGCGGGTGCAGGGTCCTTAGACTAGGCCATCCTCAACTGTTTTCCCAGGCGACAAACAGGGAGATGGATGGGAAGTGGAGCAGCCGGGACATGAACTAGTGCCCATAAGGAATCCTGGCGGATGCAAGGCAAGTATTTAGCCACTGGGCTACTGCACCAGGCCCCCCTCGAAGCAATTCCAAGCTGTTAGGCTTCTCCTTCCTGGTCAATCTGGCAGAGGCTGCCTTAGGCCTGCACTCCTGGGGACGCGGAAATGGAGGAAGGGACAGCCTGAATCCAGGCTGCTGGGGATTTCCAAGGACTTCTCAGAGCCACGAACATGGTCTTCCTGTTATCAAAGAGCCTTGACAGCAGCCTTGTTCAGCGGCAGATGGCCCCAGAGTCAGGGATCCTGCCACCCACGGGGAGGACTCACAAGGAGTCGGAGGCTCCTGGCTTTGCCTGGCCCAGCTTTACGGCCAGTGGATGGAAGGGATTTCTCTTTCTCTTTCCTTCTGTAACCCTGTCTAATAAAAAAAAAAGTCAGTAGACTAAAATAGAAGAATAAAAACAATCAACAAACACCCACTGCAAGCTTGTATGCAGGGAAACTGAGACCGTATCCATAAGATACTCGTATCGCTGGGTCCTCTGCTCCCAGGGGTAGAATGCCCTTGACTTTGAGAGCCTTCATCGAGCAGACAGCAGTAGATGGCTCAGACGCTCACGTATAGCACAAAACATGGAGAAGAGTAGCTTTTCCAGAAACAACATAATCAACTGATCTCCAGACATGTCAAATTTTTCCATCTCAGTACATCATGAGCAAAGCAGGCTAGTCAGTGATAAAGTGCCCCACCTGTGCCAAGTATGCCATCCTTGTGGGCTTCTTTGGAGTCAGAAGTGTGTAACCAGCGACAATTCCAATTTTATTCAAATGGACTCACACCATCAGTGTACGGGGGTGGGCTTTCCCCAGCACACCCGTAAGGGTTCAGGCAGCCATGTCTCGGCTCCATCCCCACACAAACCCAAGGGCCGAAAGCCCTGCACAGCAGCCATGGCTGTGGTGATTCTGCCCTGAAGCCCGTGATCTTCATCAATTCACCTTTGCACCCAGGAGAGCTAAGAGAAACCAGGAAGGAGATGGGACTAGAAGCTACAACTATGTCAGCATGAGGCCCAGGCGCCGAGCTTCTCAAATGAATGGGCCTCCGGCTGCACGCGGCATCATTATTTCCAAGTGCTCTAATTTTTCACATGATACAGTCCTCATGGCTCAAAGTGAAATTACAGGTTTTTTCTTTGAATTCCCCTGAAACGTGGTTTCTATCACAGCTTCCTCCATCTGGTGCCTAGATGATTCTGGAAGCTTCATTTCCTCTCTTCCTCACAGGCTGGTGCCCCCAATTCCTCCCTCTGTCTTGCATCATAATTTGCTTCATGGGTGACATTTCTGAGTCTGCATAGGGAAGCTGATGGCGGGAAGGGAGACTGCTACAGCTTATTTTTTTTTAATACAACTACAAAATCTCAATAAAACAATGAAATTTTGCCAGGCAATGTGATCCAGAATCCTTACACATGGCCCCCATCTTCCCTAAGCACTGCAGGCGCAACGACTGCCGTGGCTTGGGCTTTCGTCCCCTTGACCTCGGGTGTCAGCCCCCAGAGTCTTAAAAGAACAGTACTGAGAGGACGGCAACTGAATCGAGTAATGCCATTTGCAGGTGAGGCCTCTGGACGCGAGTGGCTGGGGTCACTAGGGCCGAACGTCCAGGGCTGGATCCGGGTGACTTCATAAGGGACCAGAGAGACGCACATGCCCCCTGTGCCATCAGCGGCATACTGCCTCCCTGATTTCAGACTTTCCAACTGCAGCTGAAGGAAACCTTTTGTCTTGACAGTGAGGCTTCTGCAAGCATTTGACGACTGTGACGAAAAGGCTGATGAACACCATGGCCTTCACTCAAACTTGTTTTCGGCCCAAGAGTTACAGACAAGTGAATTTTCCTAGCACATGTGCCTTTCAGAGGACTTGCCAAAGTGGTCTGCTCACCCCTGCCGTTGCTGGAAGCACAGGTGGGCCCGAGCCTAGTGGCTGAAGGAGCAGGTAGGGTGGCCTGGTTCCTATTTTTCCAGAATCCAATTCCCTCTCAGCTGCACGTACTGTGTCCTAACCTGAATGGTACAGCTGAACATTCTTTCTTGGAGCCCGGGACTCTAAACGCAAGGACTCCTAAGAAAAGTAAGCATGCTTTCTTAATAACATGCCTCCTGAAACAACCCAGCCAACAAGTCATCTTGGTATTGCTCAGAGAATGTTATGGTAAATAAATATTAAGGGGAAAAAAATCAGATCCATCATACTTGTTGTCCATAGACACCATGACAGTATATTTTTTTTAACATAATGTCATTCCTGCTGTATTTTAAAGTAAAAGCATTAAATCTAAATGTGATTTAATCACCTTCCTTTAATTTGAATTCACATGGTAGGTACGCTTAGCTACTTAAAAAATTAAGTGGCAAAATGTATATGAAGAATATGTATCTTGATATTTTAATTATGCTCAATTGAATGTACTTAGATCTAAAGTGCTTTTCACAAATGACATGTGCTAAGAATATCTAATTGCACACTGACATTCTAAAATGTATACTTACATGTATAAAAAATAGGCTAATACAAAGTTATGAAATATGTTTTTTTAAACTAAAGCCTAAATACATTATTTGATTATTTGAATACAAACAAAATTTTAACCATAAATAAAGGTCTGCAGTAGGAAGTGCCTAATGATTTATGTTACGTTATCAAGAATACGCAAGTGATGACAATATCTGATATATGAGTAAATTAAAAATAAAGGATTAAAAAAAGAAATCTAGTTTTCAACGTAGTTTCCATTTAGTCTCTTCCAAAACCAATACTTACCAAAAATTCTGAGAAAAACTTGTACGCAGCACATGGATTAGTCTGCATACGAAGCTCTCAGGCAGACAACGGGCAGGGCTCAGCAGACAGCAGTAGTGGACTGGTTCCACCAAAGCATGTGGCTCAACGGCAGCCAACGGGGCCCGGGGGAGCATTCAGCAACTGCACCGGGGAGCTGGCGAGCATGCTGACCCAGCGCATCCTGCTGCAGCCAGCAACACGCGTCCTCATTGTAAGACAGAAAAGACACGTTTTCTGAAATGCTGGTGTTACGGGGTTGACTTGTGTGCCTCCGAACTTCACACTGTTGAAAGGCACACTTGGACAGATGGCCTTTCTTCAATGATGGAAAATGTCCCAAGGGTGGCCCGAGGATGTGACAGCTGTGAGCAAAGAGGAGGGGCCTCAAATAACACCTGGATCTCAGCCTTCCAGTGTCTGGAACTGGGAGGAAGCAACTCTTCCGTTTCAGATGCCAGTCTGTGGGTTTCTGGTGGGGGGCTCCCAGGACACTGACAGAAGAGTTAGACTGCCTGACTAGATGGACATCTGTAAGCACTAAGCCATACAGGATTGTCTTTTGATATGGTATATAGATTGAGCTCTTGAGTTAAAAAAAAAATCAATAAATAGATTGGAAAGAAAATAGATCCTAACCACTAAAATGTTTCTACAACAGATTTCAAACTGAAATGCCCTAGTCTTAATTTCTCAACCACATGGTAACACACAAAATGCTTATTCTGTTTATACATTTTACAAACATTAAGTCTCACATTTTCAACCTTGTAGGGTTTTCAAAGACCTACCGAAGCCTGGCCAAGAAACCAAAGCGGAATCCAGCTGACTGACATTAAAAAGCAATTAAATCACAGACCTGTCAGATCTGTTAACATTAGGGGTCTGACTTTTATACATGTCTATTTTGACTACGACTACCAGAATCATTTGACTTACAGACTTGCAGTGTCCAAAGTAGCTTAACTGTATGCAAGCTGTGACCCAACCTTTCTTAAAAATTTTGTAGTGTTACAAAGACCTCCCCTACTCACTCAGAATACAGGAGGATGAATGGCCCAATATTCAAATTGTGTTGACTCCATTAGTCAGAGACATCCAAAAAATAGAAAGGGAGGAAAAGGAGGAAGGGAAAACTGGTTCATTGTCTGTCTCTCAAGTCGGACTTCGCCCTAGGATGAGGGCAATGCTGGGCCTTCCGGGGACCACCTCCAACAGCCTCCACCTGTTCAGACTGTTGCAGCAAAGCACTACAGATTGGGCACTGACAGGTACCAGCTCCGGGGGCTGGCTGCCCCAGAGCAGGTCCTGCCCCCAGGGAATAGTGGCTTCCTGACTCACAGATGATATCCTGTTGCTGGCCCCCTGGCATGGCAGAAAGAACCAGGAGGCTTGCTGGGGTCTCTGATAAAGGCATTAATTTCATTTGTTCGGGCTCCACCCTCATGACCGCATCACCTCCCAGTACCCTCACCTTGGGGAACTGTAGGGGAAATACACCTGCGAGCCCTGACACCCAGGAATCCTTTCCGTCCTTAGTCCAGGCAGCAGAGCTCTGCTCCAGGCACTGCCTCAACCCTAGCCCTGGAAGGCCTTCTGGGGACGCTGCTGCTGGGCCTCCTTGGATTCTCACAAATCTCTAAATTCGGGTGCTGCCATGGTTAACATTTCCTACTCTTCATCAGCTCTGATTTTAAGCTTCTCTCTCTCTCTCTCAAATTCCTTCATGCTTTTTGACAAGATAATTTCATATTAACCAGCCAGTAAAATCCTTTCTACTTAAAACATAAGCCATTATAAATATAACTAGACCTAACTCCACACTGCGTTTATTTCCATGTTGTTCTTAGGGTTATGGATATACTGGAGGTTGTCTATTTCACTTCATTCTTAGACATTCTATCACATAAAATAAATTCGAATAAAATAAACAGCTTTTTAAGGTTGGCTCTTTGAGTGGCCATGAAACTTTTAAAACACCCTGGAAATATACACACGTAGGCACAGTTACAGAGTTCCTCAGTTCCTGCTCCCCACCTCCCCAACCCCTGGGTCAATGCCTCTTCACCGGCTTTTGGTCTCCAAGTGAGCAGTAACATGGCACACCAAGGGACTCCCCTTCCTGTCCAAGCCCAACTCTGTCCTCCTCACCAACACCATCAGGTTAGAGCACTGACTCACTTCACAGATGGCTTCTAGAAGTATCCTAAACACAAGCCCCAGTGCTAAGCAGAGTTGAGACAGTGAGACCCTGATCCAACTCTCAGTATTCACAGGTGCTTTGTCAGTACCTACCCAAAGCCTGTACGCTGCAGGATGGGGAGCCCAGAGTCACGCAGGAAGGTCTTAAGTGGCAAAGCAGGGAATGAACAGGACAGAGAGGACAGTGAACAACCCTTTGAGGCAGCAGGTCTTGGGGTAAGGAGTACAAAGTCTGCAATGGGGTCTTAACTTCTCCAAATACTAATAACAATCATAATACAATTTGAAAATTGTGCAACTGGCATATTTTTATTAAAAAACAAATGGATTTTAAAGATGTAAGCAATAAAAATACAGTAACTTCTTTCCAGAGTCTCATGACAACATCTAATACCTACTGGCTGCCTGCCATGTCACTGAGGAGTGAGGCCTCAGTCCATCCTGCTAGACTTACAGGTAGAGCACTGCAGAGACTCGCACAGTGAAATGAAAATTCTGCCTTAGGAACACTACACTGTGTGGCCATGTCGCCACAGGAAGGCCTGGGAAGAGGAAGATCACGAAGTAGAACTGAAGTCCACTCGAGGCCTTCCCGGCCCTGACTGTGGGAGCCTCTGCTTCATGACACGAGGAAACGTGCTTCCTGTCTTGGCAACTGGGTCTCAAATCTCAAAGGATTTCCAGCTCAGGCCCGAAGGGTGTGGCTTTGGGTCTATTTCATGATAAGCAGCTACACTACTGTTCAAGGCTATCTAACAACACTTAGCTACCAGCAACACAGTAAATGAAAAAAAAGCCCTGCAGGCATGTGATGGATGCTTGACTCAAAAGCCATTGTCCAGCATGGCCATTAACATCCGGGCAGGGCTGTGACTCCCAAGGGCCAAACAAAGGTGAGGTTTGCCAAGCAAATTTCTGCTGGTCATTGAATCAGAAACCTAACTAACCTGGGCAACATGAGCTAATGGGATGATGCAGGTGCAGAGGATGACAAAGGGGGTTAGAAGGTCATGTGTCAGGAGAGGCCAGGTGGCCAGTGAGAACATGAAGGGCGTTCTTGAGGAAAGCAACCCAGTCAGGAATGAAATGGACAAGCAGGGCAGAAGGACACATGGAAAGTTGCAAGATCAAGGTACATGGAACCAAGAGGCCACGTGGAGAAAACAGAGAGGAGCCAGTTCCCTGAGCTGCCTCAGTTCTCAAGGGCCTCTGGTTTCATTGTCACGGGAATGCTTCCCAAGGCAGCCCTTCCTCTGCTTGTTATGCTGGTGAGCTTTGGTACCCCACAGTCTCTAGCAACCGGGGACAGGATTGGGTTCAAGAACGAGCAGCAGACACTCAGGGAAGACATGGGACTGACAAAGAAGGCTGGCCAGGCTAAGACCTTGAGGATGTTCCCATCCCACAACACACCCAACTTAGTGACTCCTTCCTGCCATGGAAGCCAATGCCGCCTTGCTATCATTTCTGTTAATGAGTTGTCTTTCCCCTGTTTTCAATTTAGGCTGGCCTAAATGGCTTCTCTGATTCCCAACAGTCAGGGTCAGACCATGAGAGGCTGTACAGCTGCTCAGGACTCTCTCAGAACCAAGTCAAGCCCAAAGAGGCCCCAGGTGGTGCTCTGGACAACAGTCCCAACTGCCCACAACTGTGACAGCAGCACAGTCAGGCATAGATGAGGACTTTAACCCTGGCCTTGCCCAGCCCTGGCACATGGCTGTGACTCCATGGAAAATCCCGAGGAAACTTCTCAGCTAGGTTTAGGCAGGTCAGAGAACTGTGAGGAGTGATAATCACTTGCCGTTGGAAGTCACTCAGTTTTGGGATGATCTGCCACACAGCAACAGATCACCATGACACCTCTCCCAATGATGGAGTCCACTAGTCCACTAATGTCATGCCTACCAGGAGACAGGTGCTGGGACTGATGCAGTACGAGCTGTATAGGGAAAAGGACCCTCTGCCACCTAGCAGGGGAAACCAGTTGGCAAAGAGATGGCAAACATGCAGACTTACCAAGCCCCCTTGAGTTAGCACAGCTCTGCAATAAGCCTTGAGCGCACTCCAGTCTATCTCCCTTCATGTGACGTCACTGATGGATATGAACTTCCTCTCCAGCTGAAAAAGCCTGAGATATTCATTTTCATAGTCTAAAATAACTAGCATCTGCTGGAAAGAGGATGCTGGGAGCAGAGGCAGACTAGTGCTTCAGCTGAGCTGTAATGATTCCATCGATCTGATCTCATAGAATAATTGCCACACATCCACACAAGCCAAACGTAGTAGATTAAAGATGGCTTAGAGTCTTGCTGACTGTACCCTGACTCAGCAAACATACCAGGGCTGCATGAGTATCCCATGGCTCCCAAGGCAGGCTGTGAAAGTCCCGCCTGGCCCATGGCTCTCAGAACTTACCCTCTGCGAGTGACACCAAGGTGTGAGTGAGCCCATGTGGAGAAGCTGGGCTTCCTGTTCACTGTCACATGTACAAGGACGATTGGGACCTTGCAGCTACCTCAGCATTCCAGTTGAGGGACAGGCAGAGGAAATGTGCAGGTGTCAGGGGGAAGAACACACTGTCTACTTAGGCCACGGCTTGGGCATGGTTTGTCACACAGCAATAGGAAACAAATTGGATTCTGTCTGCATCTTATTTTCTTATTTAAAATATTTAATTTAAAACATATACATGTATGTATACACAAAGAAGATGAGAGAGAAAGAGAGAGTGTTATTGATCTGCCATCCATTCATTCACTTCCCGAGTGACCCCAACAGACAGAGCTAGGCCAGGAAAGCCAAGAAGCAAGGATTCAATTAGAATTTTCAACGTGAGCAGCTGGGACCAAATAACTTACGCCATTATTTATGAAACCTGCTGTTTCAAAGAGTTTACTTCACCAGGAAGTTGGATCAGAGGTATAGATGGAAGGAGTCCAGAGCAATGGCCTAGTGGCTAAATCCTTCCCTTGTATCTGCTGGGATCTCACAGAGGTGCTAATTTGTGTCCCAGCTGCTCCACTGATCATCTGGCTCCCTGCTTGTGGCCTGGGAAAGTAGTAGAGGATGGCACAAAGCCTTGGGACCCTGTACCCACATGGGAAACCCGGAAGAAGCTCCTGGCTCCTGGCTTAGCTCCGGCCATGACAGCCACTTAGGGAGTGAACCAGTGGATGGAAGAATTTTCTCTCTGTATATCTGCATTTCCGATGAAAAAAATTAAAAAAATAAATCTTAAAAAAGAGAAGTGTTTCAGAAATTGGATTCCAGGCACCCAAGCAGCAGCTTACCCCTCTGTGGCACAACACCCATCCCACGTCTGCTCCCATAAGCTGCATACGAGTAGTCTGTGTCTGTACCCTTGTACTGCCCCAGGGTTATTCAGCAACAGAAACGAACTGCAATGGCATGTAAGCAAATGAGTAACAAAAGGTTCTTTTCAAAACAGGCAGCATTCAACACACGGCTGTATAAAGACATCTATGAACATCATGCATATATATGCAGACCATGTGCACAGCACACAGGCGGGGCACGGCATCAGGCTCCCACACACGTGCATGGGACAGCAAGGAAGCCTGCCCTCCCATCAGTGTTCCCCACAACGACATGCTCACAATCCCCTTCAGAGCCAGTGAGGCAATCATACCAATGACTTTTCCCCACCCACATATAGCCGCCCCTCCCCCATACCCCAGGTGTGTCACAAGCACGTGCTCGTGCTCACATCCCAAAGGAGGAAGAACGTGGGCTCAATATCAGCAGACTGAAGCTCAAGGCACACACACTCTTATACTGTACCATTATTGTGTATTGATGTGGATTTTACTAAAATAAAGGTTTACTAACATAAAGGTTCAGATCATGCCAGATAAATCCATCATCATGTCTGCACTTCTTCCTTGAAGGCAGCCACAGTACCACTTGCATTTCCTCACCCAGTGTCCTTCTTAAAATCCAAGGCTCAAAAGCCAAAGACCACAGACTGCACAGGGCCAGCCTTGCACTCCACCAGATGCACAGGAGACAGTTAATCCAGATCCTGCGCAACAATGGACGGGAACCTAACGGTAGCAGCCCCTCCCTCCTCCGCCTTCACTCTCCTCCCAACATTCCTTGTGCAGGGGCCGAGTGGCTATGTCCAGATGATGAAAAGCTGGAACAGGCACCAGGGGAGCTGAAGTTCCACACAGGAGACCCGAGGGTCTGGGGTTCTGGCAGAACCCCAACTACTACTCACTCAGGATGCAGCAAATCCCAGGATGGAGGCTATACAAAGCACAGAGCATTTTCTCAGGCCCCCAGCTGGCGAATCCCAGTCTGGGCATCAGTTCAGTCTTCACCTGTACTGGCCACATCACCTCCGACAACTGCGAATCCTCAAGCAAGGCTCAGAAAATCAAAGCCAAATGTGTAACGGGGCTCTGAACCAAAACTAATTTGAGTGTGAAAACAAATGAGTTTAAAAATAAGCTCCGGTTCACGCTCTTACATAAGTCAATGAGCTGCTTCACCTTTCCAGCTGCGGAGTGCAGACACTGGATTCCTTTGTAGTGTCGATGGATTCTTCCTCCACTGTCACTGATATTTTCATTTACACACACACACACACACACACACACACACACAATGTTTGGAAAAGCCCTATGGAGTTACAAGGTTATGGGACAGCCATCTGCCTATGTATTTTTGCAGTAGCAAAAGAGATTACAAAAACAGAAAAAGCTTTGTTGAAAGCAGCAAGCAGCTTCCGTGAACAGTCCAGGAATCAGCAGTGTGCACTAACTCTCAGCAATCATGAAGCCAGGAGTGTTCCCCAGCAACTTCCAGGCCCAGGATGACAGCCTAGTGGCTGAAGTCCTAGCCTTCCACGCACCAGGGAGCCATATGGGTGCTGGTTTGTGTCTCAGCTGCTCCATTTCCTTTCAGCTCCCTGCTTGTGGCCTGGGAAAGCAGTACAGGATGGCCCAAAGCCTTGGGACCCTGTACCATGTGGGAGACCCAGAAGAGGCTCCTGACTCCTGGACTGAGTGAATGGATGGAAGCTCTTTCTGTATCTCCTTCTCTCTGTAAATCTGATTTTCCAATAAAAGTAAATAAAGCCAA
Source organism: Ochotona princeps (assembly GCF_030435755.1). NCBI lineage: Eukaryota > Metazoa > Chordata > Mammalia > Lagomorpha > Ochotonidae > Ochotona > Ochotona princeps. The sequence continues at coordinate 11,957,098 of NC_080851.1, forward strand.
TGTCTGGAAATGCTGAGGGGGAACTAAGACAGGAATTGCTCAGCTTTGTGGGTAGATGCGGCCTCACGGGACCCTCTGTATTCCCGACTGGGCAGATGGGGCTGTGGGCCTGAAGACCACTTTCAAAGCTGCTACTGCTGCTCCAGTCACTCACACTCACTCTCACACACACACACACACACACACACACACACACATTCTCTCTCTCCCTCACTGGAGATGGAAAGAGTCACCCGCCTGGGGCTGCTCACGCCTCCTCCTGCATCTTGAAAGCAGCGCTGGGGGAAGGTGTGGGGCAGCACCTTCTGCCGCCTTTGAGATGAAGGGTGGCCAGCTCATCTCACGGAGATCTTAAGTTGCTGCAAAGCCTACGCGGCTCCAATTTTAAGCCTGTGTTTAGACCGGGCTTGAAAGGGGGCTCCGCTTCTTTAGCCTAACGAAGCACCACTTCTGATGCCAACCTGTGCAAGGCGCTTGAAATGGGCGGCCGCGGCCACAAAAACAAGACCACCTACCGAAGGCACCACCACGGTGCCTGCCGCAACCCATCTAGCCAGCCCCCAGGGGCATGTGCCGGCAGAATGCGTAATCAGCCCCTGGGCTCTGTGCCACCACGGATACCAGGCTCTCGAAGAGCACTGCAGAATGCACTCCACATTTTAAAATTCATCCAGAGATCCCTAATTACATCTTCTTAGCATGACTGAAACCAACTTAAAGCAACAACACAAACTCCACCGACCTAGTGCAATGCCCAGCTGCTGTCTTGAGCCCGAGCAGCCGCCAGGAGGACTGAGCGAGACACAGCCTGTGCATGCACCTATTTCAAGGTGAGAAAACCTGGCTTTCCCACAGGGAAACTGCAGGGTTCTTGTGATCAAAAAGCACTTCTGGAGAGAGCACGTTCGGCAATTCGGAATATTCTCTCTTGTTATTATCGACTGTCTTCCTTTTAAAGGTTCCGCAGGCTCTGTGCTGTAGGCTGCAGTTACAGAACAAGGGATCCTACCCGACCATTGCCGACAGGTCAGTGATCAAGTGGAAGACAGGGCAGCAGCCAAATTCTAGCCATCTCCTAAGAATTAGTGGCCCCTGCCACATTCCCAGAGGCCCCCTTCCATGTCACGGACACAAGCACAACTTGATAAAGTAACTTCATCTTCCTGACAAAACCAATCATATTTCTATGAAAAAATACGGCAGTATTAGAATGCATGAGTAATCAAAGGCTATTTGTTTACTCAACTTTACCTTTAAATAGCACCAGTCTTTGTTCAAGGAATTAACTTATTTAAGTCTTTGCATTCACACAAATACACTGGTACACGAGAGAAGACGAGACGTGGTGCTTTGCTGAACTGCCGAACAGCCACATGAAGGAGCTGCCAATCTGAGCCTTGCTGGCAAGGCACAGCACCCTCGGCCACTTCCTCCCCAGCACTCTTCTTTCAGAAGCAATGCGAACTTCCAGCACACTGCCACTTGCTACGTGCCATGTGCAAAGCAAAGCACTGTCAAGACTGCCTTTCAACCGCAGAAGGTAAAGCCTGGCCCTGCACAGGGCAGCCAGAAGACAGAACATACCAGAAAGGCAGGGCAGAAGAGGTTAGCACAGATTCTTCCAAGGCCGAGCATTCCTACCACACCCCAGTTCCTGCTGCAGAGCCCCACGCGTGGGCTAATGGTATGAACAGGCACAACTTCACAGGCAGCGAGACGGGAAACAGTTACCCCTGCATCTCAGGAGCGTGTGGCGTGGCCAGGAGAAGCCGAGGGGCCCCAGGAGACTGGGCTCTGGCACGGGATCTGTGGTTGAACAGCTGCCTTAGCCCCCAGCTGTGTGCCCCGGACAGGCAGGCACAGAGGAGCAAGGGCTGGATGGATTAAAGGTACTTACGCAGCCGCCGGCGAGAATTTCTGCTGCCAGTGGGACTGATCCATCTTTGCGCGTGAACTTATCCCTCACGAAATCGTTCACCTTGAAGAAAAACAGCCACAAAGTCACTGACCACATACAGACAGGCATCTGTCAGTATCTGCGATTTTGCTCCATTGATCTGTTGAAGCGATCATCAACCACACAAATTGATAGACTTTAAAATAATTTGACGGAGATCCTCAGTAACACACACTCCATTTTGAAAGGTACAAGCTATCTGTGCACCTCTGGTGTTTCTGAGAGAAAAACTAAGACATGCGGGGTCTTAAACATGTTCTGTAGTTACAGAAGCACACAGAGCAACTCATATGGACGAGAGAGAACACACGTTTTGTGACTCAAAAACTTTGTAGAACTTTGATTCACAAAAATATGCGTCACCGAGACAAATATGACTGAGCGCAATTTTCCATTCTGGCCCAGAAATTCAGCATCTAAAAATTCCACAGCGATTTTCAAGAAACATCAATGGCATTCATTCATTCATTCATTCATTAAATATATTCTCAGAATCGCATGTGCTGCAAACAACTTTAAGGAATAAACATTCTGATTCTGGCAGACTCAGGACAGAGATGAACTGTCTCAAGGTGCATGACACCTGCTGCAAGGGGGCTCCCTGGGCCAGCCAAGGCTCCAAGTGTCACTTCCGGTGGTGTTTCTGCCATTGCACAGATGGTTAAACTGAGCACCAACCATCTGTCAGATGAGAGCCAAGCACTGGAGAGACAACTGAGGAGCATCAACCAGAACCCAAGTTCCTCATCAGCTGGTTTAGGCAAGCACACCCCACACACAGCGTTCCACACATGGCAGGTGCAGCTGGAAGCATACCTGCTTGGAGCCAGAAAATCCTAGCGTGAGTCTCCTACGCACGAGCTCACTCCTCTTCTCTCTACAATCTGTGGGTCTTACTGTATACACGATTAAGACAACGCATGCTGATGACAACGCAGCCATGCCAGCCATGCTGCTGCTGTTGTGGCTCTGAGGATGATGATGGTGGCACTGACAAGGGCAGCCGTCATTGAACACCTCCAAATTCATCAACACACTTCAGGTGTGAAGTTGGCGGTGATCAAAAAGCTTAGTATGGTGAGTGACCCTGCCTTCAAATCAGTGAGATCGCTGAAAACACAGACCTGCTGGTTCACCTGGAAGGTTCCCGCGTATGTGCTAAACCCCTTCATCAGAGGCACCAACTCAAGAGACTTACTGTAAGTTTTATGGCCTTCTCTGGGGCGACTCCCAATAACTGTGGCAACAGACCTACAAATCAACAGAGAGCAGAAATATATGCAATACATTAGCATTAACTAAGCAAATCAACAGCTCTACAGAGGGGATCACCACTTAAAAACGGGCAATTTTTGCTGCAATTTTCTGTTATTACCTTTAATGAGAATACTTGCGATGGAATGTTTGAGTACTAAATTCTTGCGGCCACATCAGGCCCAAGTTGCCCTCTCACATTTGGCATCAACAGCACCTTGCGTAAAACTCCACGACCAGCAATAGAGGAGGCTGCAGGAGAAGCAGACCTGGCTCTGAACACTGCTGCCCAGGTTTTCACATGAACGAGTGGGCAGGGCCCAGGGGGCCGGTGGAAGGCATCAGGTCTGAGGAGAGGGGGGAAGAGCTCCATGTGGGACCCCCTGGGCTGAGGAGGGGCTAGGCAAGCTGCAGCACACTGGCTGCAGTGGGGCCTTTGCCAGGACGGGGCCATTTCAGGAGAGCAGTTAGAGCAGAACTCAGAAATGCTTTCATTCAGTTTTAATCTAAGACACAGAAGAGCAAGCAAAGGCAGATGCCTTTTCTGAGACACGCACCAGGCTAATCCTGCAGGTGGGAGCTGGTGTCCCCTATGCCATGCCGCTGCCAGGGTTTTAGTCCACTCCAGCGGTGGAAGTGCTGAGGGGCCAGAGATCAGCAGCTGGAGAGCCGTGTGTGCCCACCCACACGCGTTAGCTCCTGAGGTGCACAGGGCCTCTAACCTCACCTGGGCTCCCGGAACTCACAGACACACCAACATGTCCCCCTTCCAGCCCTGGCCTGGGTGTGCCCTCACAGTGACATGTGCCAGCCAAGACAGCCTCCACCCAGCCAGGGCCCAACCATACAATCCACCCGGGCCCCCTCCTGGCCCTGATGTGGACATGTCCAAATTGACCAATGTTATCGCTCTGCCCACATCCTCACAGTGGACTGGCTTCATGTTCTGGGAAAAATGGGGGAGAAGCTCAACTAAAGAGACAAGAAAAATACTGATGTAAATATAAATCTTCTTTTAAAAAGTAGCTACCTGCTGTTTATTGTGCACCAGGTACCATTTTAAGCATTGTGTTATTTACTACTCACATCCACACAAACCAAGAGGGCACGAAGCTGTATGGCAAGTTACCCAGCCACTAACAGGTGAGGATGGAGCCTGAACCCAAGTTCTCTCACTTGAAAGTCTTCCTCAGAGCCTGGCTGTGTATGCACTACAGCTGTAAACGTGTGTGTGCATCTCCGTGGCAGACTCCTTTCCTGCTCGGGTCCTGCCAGCTGCCGGGGTGCCAAGCCCCTCCCTCGGCAGCCATACTTCCTGGGAAGACACCCAAATCTATGCAGGAGTTTAGCAACCAGAGCCACACAGTCCAGGAGCAAAGTGAAGCTGGCCAATCAGAATCCTCCCCCAGAGCATGACTGATAGCAGCTGGAGCCCCGGGGGCCCAGAGGCACAGAATGAAAAGGTGCTGTGGGTGGAGAAGGGAAACCAGATAGCTAGAAGCCATGTGTACAGTAATGTCACGAGGATGCAAAAACCACATGAACGCCTGGGCTAGCGGAAGAAGAGAATGTGGAGAGTAGAAACCTAGGAGAGACAAGATCCACAGCACAGGACAGGCAGAGCCACCCTGACCACTGATCCCTGTGGCCACTCATGACCTAGGTCTCCGGTGGAGCTCCCGCCTTTGTTCTCTCTGGAGCTACTCTGAGCAGCAGCAGCAGTGGCCTGAGTGGGGCTGTGTTCCTCACAATCTCAGCGGGCTGAAGTTTGCTGGGACAAACCAGCACTGTCACCCAGAGCACGCTCTCACACCTCCTATACATGGCCTCCCAACCAGCTGGAAACCGGAGAGTTGTATGCCCAGAAAGAGCAACATCAAATTCCAGAGGTGACACACGGGCCTGAGGAGCAGGCACTTAGCCTAGCAGTTTGGATGCTCCTGCCACACATCAGAGGTCCCTGGTTTGAGTCTTGGAACTGATTCCTGCTTTCTGCCAGTGCAGGCCCTGGGAGGCAGCAGCGATGGCTCCAGTGCTAGCTCTCAGCCAGCCACACGCAGGCCTGGGCTGCGTGCCTGCCTTGGGCCTTTGGCCTGGCCCATGCCTGGCGGTGGCAGGTATCTGAGGAGTGAATCAGTAAATTGATTTTTTTTTTCTGTCTCTGCCTCTCAAATAAATTTATTTTTCAAAAACAAACAAACATGGGCACAGGTTGAAACTGTATCTTAACATTTGGCTCTCTGTTTCATTCACTGTATTCAGGTCAAGTACCGAAATGTTTAGCTTAATACTTACTCACTAGATGCATTTTTCTCATCATTAAATTGTAGACCAAAACGGCGGATGTGCTGAAAGCACTGTGATTTAAATGATGATCTCTTGTCTCCATAACCACCCCTCGACAGTCTTTGTAAATGACTAATAAAGAACAGCCCACAGAGCCAAATTACTGCAGAGCTAGACACAATCACTTCAGCCAGCCTTCCAAGAAATTGAGCTTTGGCTTTCCCTCCACAAATACAGAAATACGTGGTACACACACACACACACACACAGATGGAGAGAGAAAACTGCATTTAAGACTAAAAGGAGGACAATGTATATTTATCTGGTCAACAAGCATTGGCCAAACACCTTATGCTGGACTGGCAGGAAGTAGGCTGAATACAAGATGAATGACTTTCCCTCAAGGAATCCTCAGCCCGGGGGAGGGGGGAAGCCCAGCCCCTGATGAACAGTATGGTGTGAGCACCGAGGCAGAGTCAGGGAGCACTGGTCTGTCTGCCCGGAGGGAAACAAAGCAAGGACGAGAAGAGTGACACTCCCTGACTCAGCAGAGGCTCCCTGGAGAAGAGACCGAGTCCATTGGAGTGAGTGTGATGCAGGCATGGCGGACAGTGTGTGCCAAGGCTCATAACTTCAAGGTCAGGGCACAGTCAGAGTTGGGGCAAGGTCACTGGAGACGGATGGGACACAAGGACTGAATGAATGGGTGGATGATAACAGTGGCTGATCATTTGATACACAGTTGGCACTACTCTTGTGTTCTGTGTGAATGAACAGTTGATCCACACTACCACCTTACTCAGGCAATGTTACCTTCATCTCCATCAACTGATGAGGAAACTAAAGCTGGGGCTGGCAGTGTACAGAGCTTGTTAAGTATTGCAGTGCCAGCTTCTCGTCTGGGCAATGGCTGGAGTCCAGCTGCTCCACGTTCGACCTAGCTCCCCGCTAATGCAGCTGGGAAAGCAGCAGCAGGTGACTCAGATGGCTGGGCTGAGCATCTACATGAGACCTGGGCAGATTCAGGCTCCGGGTTTATGTCTGGCACAGTCTCAGCCTTCCTGGCCATTTGGGGAGTGAACCCATGGATCAAAGATCTCTCCCTTTGTCTCCCCTTTTCTAACTCTGCCTTTCAATAAATTTTAAAAAGTTAAACTAAATCTGACTTCAAAGAAGGTGCCTGAGCCAAAATCAACACAGGTGGTCTGGCCTAGGGCACTGTGCTGTGTCTCTTCCATATCACAGGCGGGAGATATGAAAGGAATGGATTTTAAAGGGAAGTGAAGCAGCAGATTCAAGATCTCTCTCTCTCCTTTCTCTAACTACCTTATAAGCAAATAAGCAAATCTTTAATAAACACACAAATAAAGTAGAACAAAATTGGGCCCAGTATTGTGGCGTAGCCAGTTAGGCGCCACTTACCACATCAGCAGCGCCTACTGAGTCCTGGCTACCCCATTTTTGATTCAGTTTCTTGCCACTGTGCCTGGGAAAGCAGCCAATAACAGGCCAAGAACCTGCGCCCAGGCCACTCACAGGGAGGCCTAGATGGAGTTTGCAGTTCCTGGCTTAAGTCTGGTCCAGGCCCAGCTGTTACAGGCATTTGGAGAATAAAACAATGGGTGAAAGATTTCTCTATCTGCCACTCTGCCTTTCAAACAAACAAGCAAACAAACCTGAAAGAAGGGGAAAAAAAAGGAGTTTTAGAGGCAGGTGAAGGACAGCTGGCTTGGATAGAGACCCGAGGCAGAAAGTAGTGTCACTGGAGGTCCCTAATTTCATTATAAGTGAGTAACTTCAATTCAAGAGAGAGCAAAACAAAATGCAAAGCAATTCCAAACAATTAGGCCAGATGTTGCCATTTGGGGATTAATGGGCGAGAACCATTCTTGTGGGGACCACTCTTGCTGGACTGCAAAACACGGGTATGTTATGACCTGGATCCCTACCAATATGGGTCTTAACACCAGTGGTCTTGGGCAAATGCTCTCTGGGCAGGGCCCTGAAGTGGAGCACCGTGACACCACATGAGGGGGAGTGCTGGAGGCCATCTTCTACCGGGCACTCTGAGGGCAGGGCAAAGGCTCAGAAATGCCTAGGAGGGCCGTCAGTCCTGGTAAGCAGATGTGCCTAGCACCTGTGAAATTCAGCAGGAAATACAGGCTTCCACCATATCAGAGTTTGCTTGAGTCCTGGAGATCTGTGTCCAACAGATTTGCCATATAGAAGGGACGTGTGTGCTGTTGCTAACCCATCAGAGCAGCAGTCTGTGTTTCGACTGCCTCAAAGGAAACTTCTCAGCGTGGTTAGCATCCTAGCCTTCCCGTTCGAGTTCAGCTCCATCAGCACATCTGGCAATGCTTCCCTGGCAAACTTGACTTGACCAGAGGGCTGCTAATGCGAGGAAAGATTTACAGGGTATGCTATTTATGTCACATTTGGTCTTCAACTTCCATGGGACAGGGGTATAAATCACACCACCCTTCTGATCCCAGTCACGCAGAGAATGTGACTGGAGGCGTGGGACCACACCCACACCAGGGGTTGCAGGTGCAAGTTGTCCACAGCATCCCCAAAGGACTGCCCATGAGCAGTGTGCCAGAAGTGAGGCTGACGCTGTTACCGTTGAAAACCCTGCGGGACTGTGACTCCGGAGTCCCAGAGGTGGGAGGGGACTATAAAAACAGCATCCCTGGTGCTGACTTTACACAAACTACCTCTATCCTAGCAAGTTCATGGGCAGAATGAACAGCTCAGGGCAGCAGCTACTGAGGGAGACAGACCTGGCATAGACTCTTGGTGATCTAGGGTACACCACTCTCAGTATTCTGGGGTTCACTGGTAAAGCAAGGAGGCTATGATGACAGGACACCCCAGAAAGTTTTTGGAAAACAAATGTTATAAAAAAGCTACACATGGATTTTTCATTTGGGAGTGAGTATCAGAATTAATTCATTTCAAAAACTTCAGGTTCCACACTTTTTCTGACAGCTGAAGCAAGCTTTAATCTCTGCACGGCAGCGACTTCCTCTGGCGTGGTTTCTTCCCATTGGCGGGAAAGCCGAGTGCCCCCAAGTCGGGCTCTGCGGCCAGGCTGCTGCAGCCGGCTCCTCACCCTGCCATGTGTGGGCTGTACGATGGCAGGCTAGTCGTACCCTCTGCATCCCTCAGTGTCTGCTGCTGCCAGAAGGGAGGTTCTGCAGCCCCATCTTCATGCGGGGGTGGTGAGAAGGCACATCTCATCCACACAAACCCCTCAGGGCAGTGCCAAGCACACAGCAGGTGCTACAGGAGCGGGTTTTGTTGTTGCTTAGTGTGAGCATCACCAACATCATCAATGTCACTACCATTTATTCTTCCTCTTCCTTCATGGAAATTGGGATGCAGAAAAGACAGGTGGGAGGCCTGTCATGGGTCACCCCTGCCCATGTGATGCCAGTTGGCAGCACCCAGAGTGGGACTCCGGTCTAACTCCTCTCAAACAGCCCTCCATGTCCCTGGCACTCAGCCTTCCCTGCCTCTCTCCTGGGGAATCAGGGTTCCCCCCGACTCTTCCGCCCCAGACAGCTATGCAGTGTTGCATGGGACCTTGCTCGTGCAAGCCCTGCACCCTGCGCAGCCTGGCTCTCTCATACAACACAAAGAGGGTCACAGTGTGGCAGACGTCCCCCTCCAGCCTGCCTGTCTCCAGGTCATGCATAGTGGGTTCTGGAGAGCAGCGAACATCAGGGCTGCATGCAAGGTGATGCCCTGGAGAGGCACTCAGGGTAATCCCAGGGGACACACGGTGGCTGGCAGACATGAGGAGAGAACTCTTGGGGCCTGATCTTGACAGGGGAGCTGTGACGATGAAATGAGCGCCAACAGGTCATCTGCAGCTAACACAGCCGCTGTTGCAAAAGGCCAGGTGCGATGAGACGGGCAGGGTTTGAGGCCGAGGGAACTCCGACAAGGGAGAGTTAGACAACCAAGGTGTCCTTCCTGCCGTGTGTCACACAAGCTCCAGCCTGGCCAGGCAGTCACACCTAGAATAGGAGTTCTGGGCTTTCAGGTCACGGCTAAGCATTAGAGTTGGCCCAGGGAAGTTAACTGACAGGACACCCTGTCTTTTGGGAGCCAATGGCATGGCAGCACACAGCGCCACATCGTGTCCAGGCCTGTAATGGGTACCGCTCACCTACTAAGCTCTCTGCTAGGCAACTGCATGTGCCCTGGTCTCACAGCCGTAAGCCTTGCCCCTGGCTCCATGTCCCCTCCCCACATTGGCTCAAGCTCTTTTTCAGGCCCAAGTCCCTTGGCTTCTGGCTCATAATACCCGCAGGCATGTGGAGTTTTCACCTGTCAGATCACATACTCCACCTCTCAAAGCCCAAGGCTGGGGGCCCAGCAGCGTGGCCTAGCGGCTAAAGTCCTCGCCTTGAACGCGCCGGGATCCCATGTGGGCGACAGTTCTAATCCCGGCAGCTCCACTTCCCATCCAGCTCCCTGCTTGTGGCCTGGGAAAGCAGTCGAGGACGGCCCAATTCATTGGGACCCTGCACCCGTGCGGGAGACCTGGAGGAGGTTCCAGGTTCCCGGCTTCGGATCGGCGCACACCGGCCCGTTGCGGCACACTTGGGGAGTGAATCATCGGATGGGAGATCTTCCTCTCTGTCTCTCCTCCTCTCTGTATATCTGACTTTGTAATAAAAATAAATAAATCTTAAAAAAAAAAAAAAAGCCCAAGGCTGGTCAGTGAGCTGGGAAAAGGTGGGGGACAAGGGAAGAGAAAGCAGAGGTCAGTTCATCCGGGCCAAACACGTCGCTATTCAAGCCCAGCTCCAGCTCAGGGCGTCCTTGGAAAGCTGCGGCTCTTGGCACACCAGGAATCCTCCAGACGGTGGTCTGGGATGAGCCCGGCTCCCTGCCTCTTCCACACGAGGCTCTGCAGAAGTGAAGGTAGCTTGGAAGCAGGATCCGAACTTCTCAGGGGCTTTCATTGGCATAGTAACAACCAGCAGGGTCCTGTCCATCTGTCCTCGTGTCTACACCTCTGATGCTGCCTTGCTGAGCTGTAACCGCTCTCCTCGCTCCTCCCTCTGTGATGGCAGTGGCTGGACATACAGCATCACCTTTGAGGGCCAGAACTAATCCACTCCATGTGCTCTTCTCCTCCGGGCCACGTGGGATTCCATCTTTTAGCCTTCTCTGCCAATTTTCTCCATTCACACTGCTCCAGCCTGGCACTCCCAGGCCTCTAGCAGCCTTCTGTCCTGTCATGGGTGCTGGCTGGCACCTTGGTCTCAGTCTGCACTGTGGGTTTCTGGGGATCTGGTAACCCAGCGCAGGTACCAGCTCACCCTTTAAAAAAAAAAACACAACACATTTATTTTCATTTTTATTTAAAAGGCAGGGATGCATAAACACACAGGTGGAGGTCTTCCATTGAGCCGTTCATTCTTCAAATGCCATCACGAGCGGGGGCTGGGAGCCCAGAACTCCATCAGGGTCTGCCACATGGGTGGTAAAGATCTCCAAGTGAGATTGGAAGTGGGGTTCCTGGGACAACACTCGGGCACTGTGACATGAGATGCGGGTTTCTAAGTGACGACTTAGCCGTTCTGCCATACAGCAGCCCCTGTCCAAGTCCGTGGCTCGTTCTTGCTTTGTTTCTTATAACCAATTATCTTGCCTTTTGATCTTCTCGCAGTTTAACACCCTAATTGGAAGCGTGCAGAAATTGGCCAAGAAAACTGAACTTAAACCAACCTGTTTTGCTCTCACTTGGTGGCCATGAATGGAACTTGATGCGGTCCAAGGATTAACTGTGGTTTGTCCTGAGATGTGTTGCCGGAAGTAGAAGTAAGGCAGAACAGACTCATGGAAACTCAGTCATCTCCCTTTCGTGCTAGGATTGTGAGAGTTTATTTTTAACCAAGGTTTGGGCACAAAGACAAACTCTCGCTGTGCATGCATACAACCTGGGCTGTGCCCCGGTCCCGCACTCATGGACACTGCTCTGACTGCCACGGGCTGCTGCCTGGCAAAGCTGCCTTCCAGTACAGGTAGCTACCTGTGACTTCCTGAGACGTCACCGCAACATCCTCTAGATGTCACCTTGAGAACGGTCCAGGCTAGAAGACGCCTGCTCTGCATCACACACACAGCCTGAGCCAGCCACAGCCGGAACTCTGCAAGCCTGCTGCCATAGGCCGATGACAAGAGTATTTCCTTTGCCAATTACCTCAAAGATTAAGTACAGCTCCAAATTAAGCTTAATTCATAAAGTGACATCATTTCTCTTTCGGGGATTTTTTTTCTTTTAGGGATTTTCCCACCAGTGGAAATAAAAGCCTTTCTCTTTAAGATGTACGTCTGGTGAACCCTAGCTTCTAAGGTCCTCCCAAAATACTTTCTCATCTCTCAGGATGCTCATCTCATTACCTGAAGCACCTGAGGGAGGCCAGGGTAGCAGAGCTCAAAGGCAAAAGCCAGCAATTCTTGGACAGTTAAGAGCATTTAATTATGGATGATTAACCAATCACAGGGTGGGTCTAGAGCTGGCCAATGGCTGACTCACTTGGTCATGTCCTGCCAGTCATTCACCCCAACAAGCTGCCAGGTCATTCGTTAGGAACTTCAACCATATGAGCTTCGTAGGAGGCTCTGGAGTGGTGCGGACGGGGATATGAAGCAAAGCTCCCTAACCGACTCCAAAGAGATCTCTCTCTTTCACACACACACACACACACACACACACACACACACACACCCCAGGCCTGGGACATGGAGAGAGACAGAGACTTACCTGCTATAAGCACAGACGCTGCAAAAGCACCTACCGACCTTACAAAGAGGTTCTCCGGCAGCACCCTCCCAGGGTCAGCTGCCAACCTGGTAAGAAGCCTGCACCAAGCTAATTGTAAGACAGGGGGAGACTTTACTTGTGCAACATTTCCAAATAGTCCTATTCAGGAAAATATAATGATCTATTTCTCTACATGGAGAAGTTACATGTTAAGATAAATTAATAAGGAAAAACCCTACTCAATACTTTGAAACATGGTCACAAATCAGAGGTGTACTCCAACGTTTTTTGAGATAATGTTAGATGAAACCATTAATGATAGCAATTCTACATTTTCAAAGCTCAAGTTTTAATGGTTTTCTTCTCAAACTAACAAAATCTTTAAAAATAAAATAGGAGCCAGGGCCTAACGTAATGGCCTCTTGGCTAAATCCTTGCCTTGCAAGTGCTGGTGTCCCATAGGGTACTCATTCGTATCCCGGCAGCCCCACTTCCCATCCAGCTCCCTGCTTGTAGCCTGGAAGAGCAGTTTAGGATGGCCCAAAGCCTTGGGACCCTGCCACCATGTGTGAGACCCGGAAGAAGCTCCTGCCTTTGCATCAGCTCAGCTCCAGCAATTGTGGCCGCTTGGGGAGTGAACCAGTGGATGGAAGATGTTTCTCTCTGTCTCTGCTCTTTGTAAATCTGACTTTCCAATAAAAATAAGTAACTCATTAAAAAAAAAAATTAGGAGCCAGCGTTGTAGCACAGACAAATTGCTGCCTGTGACATCTCACGGCACACAGACAACAGTTCAAGACTCAGTTGCTTCACTTTCCAATGAGCTCCCTATAAATGTACTTGGACGAGCAGCAGAGGTCAGCCCAAGTGCTTGGGTCCCTGTACCCATCCAGGAGACCCAGAGGACACTCCAGCCTCCCAGCTTTGGCAAGGTACAGCCCCAGACTGTTATAGCCACATAACAGATGGCCAAACAGCAGATGGCTCAATGGTTTTCTCTTTCCTCGACTCTCTAACTCTCAAATAAACCTTTTAAAAACAATCAACAACAAGGCTTGTCCATTAGAAAAGAGAAGAAACCCAGGAGAAATGGAGCCAACTGTGTTCTAGAACTAACTGTACGACTACAGTCTATTAGGTCCCCTTGAATCGACAGCATTGGCCCTTGCCTTTGGGCACCTGGATCCCATGAGGAAACAGACCCTTTGTGAGTCAGGGAAGGCCTGGAGAGCGGCCTCTCTCCTGCTGGGAGCGGTACCTCTGCCTGTTTAGTACACCAGCTTACTCCCGGGCCCTCCTCCCCAAGAGGCGAAAAGCTGCTCCCATTTACAGATGTAACGCCACAAGCCCAACATGAGGCAACCTCCTGTCGCGGCTCAGGCAGCTGTGCGTCAGAAGGCCGCCCGTCACAGAGCAGGGAATCCAGATGTAACTAAGAAGGGAGACCTGCCTGCTGTGCTTAGCCACCCGGAGTCTGCCCAAGAAACAACACACACCCAGCCAACACGAGCAAGCTGAATGCACTCAGCAGTGCCAGGGAGGCACCCTTGACAATCTAACATCAACACTGCCGCGGTTCCCACTTGTGCCCACTCCGAGCTCTCCCTTCAGAAACAGCTCACACCCCAGGGAACCGGGTGGCACCTGGTTGCCTGACTGATGGCGAAGCAGAAACTGTGACATTAACCTTGTATGACTTGGGAGCCATTTCATTTGCAAGGTGGCTGTCACCAGGTGGGGTGGGGGAGGGGCGAGCCGTATTTCAAATAGAAGGCAGTGACCCTGCAAGGGTCATCATCAATCACCTGGGGTCAAAGACCTTCCAAATTGTCTGAAGAGGCAGGGGGTAAGGGAAAGAAGAGAGAAAAGAGATCAAAAAGCCTTTGATGGGGTCATCTCCCTGTCTAATAGAATCTGCAAAGTGCAACTTCTCTGGAGTTTGAAACCACCTAGCTTCTAAAGCAAAAGGCTTCAAGAAGGGGTTTTTGTCTTTTGTTTAACTTGGAAGCTTAATTGGAAGACTCGTGTCGGCAGATGGCAGAAGAGGCCTAGAGGTACAGGTGTACGTGGCTGACAGCTCCTGGCTTGCCTCAGCAGATCACAAGCGCTGCGTTCCTCTCTGGAGCAGGCCCCCGCGGGACGAGTGGGGAAGACCCCCACCCAGCAGGGAGCGTGGCTCAGCATCACTGCCAGCGCTTCTCGGGGATGAACACGCACTGCTCCCCTCTGCAGCAGGTGAGCAGGAGAAGCGAGGCTGGGATATCAAGTCCTGTGTGTCCTCCCCGGGCCACGGGTGCGTGACAGTATTCCCTTCACTTGACCAACCTCACATGAGTGGAGGAGCAGGTGGGTGAGTCAGCTCTGCGAGTCAAGGGAAGGCAAGGGGAAGCCTCTGCTGAGCAAGAGGCCACGACCAAGCATTCTGCTGACCCCTGTGCTTGCGTGTGCGCACCAACTCCAGCAGAGGATGCCTGAGCCACAAACAAGACCAAACCCTGGATTCCTGGTTTGTTTTTCTACACATACATGCTCAAGGCAGAATTTAATTTATCAATTAACAAGTAATAACAGAACAAGTGCAACAGTATGATGTGGAAAAGTGGCTTCTCTCAATATCTGATTGTGCCAGGAACCCAAACATCTGAGGCTTCCAAAAACCCACTGAAGATGCCTAGAAAATTAATACTGTGCAAGCAGTGGGCTGTTCTGGCTCACCGGGCGGCAGCTGCCCCTGCCCAGTCTGCCCGCATGGACACTTCTGCTGGTGCTGTGTCGCCACCACTCCAGGGCTTGCTAGTTCACCTCGGGCCCCAAGGAAGGGAACTGAGCCTCCAACGGCTTGACCTCATGTGACCTGGGCACGTGGCACTGACCTCGGTAGAGTCCAAAGAAGCCTTCGTAGCGCAGCACTTTCTTGAAGCAGTCGAAGCTGTTCTTGTACATAAGCTCGCCCACAAAAGAGCCCGTGGACCGCTGATTCTGCATCCGGGTTTTGACGAGATCGATAGGATACACGGCAGTGGCTCCAACAGCTGGAAGGAAGCAATCAATGCCAGTACTTGAGGGGGAGTGCGGGTCAGTTGGAGGGGCCGGGGCCGGGGGCGGCGAGTGAAAGTCAAAGAAAAGATCGGAAACTGACAGATCTCATGTGCCCGTATTTTCAAAGTGGACTCCCCTTCGATACTCTAAGTGGAAGTTGCAGATTTTCATTCAAGAATTCCGTGGCCCAGCCCTACATTAGAGATACATCCTTCCAGCTTCACCTCATCAAGCTGCCTTCAGAAAACCTGTCCTGTGATAAAACACCACGTGGGAGTCCCTGGTCCTGTGCAGACATGGAAAATAAAAATAGCCCTGTCTTCTTTCTCACCTCATGGGCACAGCCTAGCCATAGGCTTGGGATATGTCCTAGAGCACTGCAAGAGGGAGAAGGAGCAGAGAAAGAAGAGGAATAATAAATGTGCATTGATGCGTGACTAACCTCCAGCAACAGAACCCAGACCAAACCTGTAGGCCGACTCAGCGACTTGCAGGAGCACCGGACGGGAGGTGTCCCCGGAGGCCTTCTGCCCGCAGGCACAGGTGTCAGCAGCCGGGGCACGGGAGGTGGGGAGCGGGACAGAAGAGAAACAAGCACACATCATTCAGGGCTGACTCACTGAGCTCTAAACTGACAGCAGAAGGAAAACGCCAAAGATGAGAGCCGGCTAGATGCCCTTAAATTTCTTCTTAGTGAAAAGATTTGTACTCCTGTAAATACTGAGACTCAGAGTCATTCATCACGAAAAAGAATGTGATGGACCTCTCTTCATGTGTAACTCACTAGTGATCAAAGACAAACACAAGACCAATGAGACGTCACGCTTCACTTGTCCTATTGGCAGGCTTGGGTCTGTAGGGTTTTGCTTCGTTTTGCTGAACACAACAGGGCCTGCTCAGCCTGCCACTAGACCAATAAGTGAAGGGATATTGTGGGAATCCTCACTGTATGCACAACCTCGGGCCCAGTGCGTCAACTAGTAAAAGTCAGGCTTGCAGCAGGCGCCTGGCCTCTTCCTGAAGAACCCGGCTCAGATGCCCATGTCCCACACAGGAATACTGGCAATGATGCTTCTGGCGCCAGCTTCCTGCTAACCACGCACCCTACAAGGCAGCAGGTGAGGGCTGAAGTGCTTACCACCCATGGGTGAGATCTACACCAGGTTCTGTGCTCTCAGCTTCAGCCTGGCCACATCCTGGCTATGGCAAACATTCGGGCAACAGAGCAACAGAGGGGAACTTGCCCGTTCTCTCTTTCTCTGCCAATAACTAAAACAATTATCTAACAATAAAAAATTCATAATTTTTTCAAAGAAAGTTATGCTAGAGGGGATGGTGCTGTGGCATAGAAGGTTAAGCCTCCATTCATGGTGCCAGCTTCCCATACAGATGCCAATTTGAGGCCCAGCTGTTCCCCTTCTGATCCTACTCCCTGTTAACGTGCCTGGGAAAGCAGTGGAAGACGGACCAAGTCCTTAGGACCCTGGATCCATGGGGAAGACCCAGAAAAATCTCTTGGCTTCTGGATTCTGAACAGCCCAGATCTGGTCACGTGGTCACTTGGGAGTAAACCAGCAGATGGAAAATCATTCTCTCTCTCTCTCTTTGTCTCTGTGAACTGCCTTTCAAATAAAAATAGATGGAGCTTTAAAAGGTTATATTAGCAAATAACCATACATATAAATAAGGATCAATTTGTTTTAAAGATTTATGTATTACTTTTTTGGAAAGGCAGATACACAGAGAGAAGGAGAGACAGAGAAAAAGGTCTTCTGTCCACAGGCTACTCCCCAAGTGGCTGCAATGACTTGAGCTGAACCAATCCGAAGTCAGGAGCCAGAAGCCTCTTCTGGGTCTCCCAAGTGGGTGCAGGGTTCCAAGGCTTTGGGCCATCCTCCACTGCTTTCCCAGGCCACAAGCAGGGCGCTGGATGGGAAGTAGAGCAGCCAGGGCACGAAATGGCACCCATATGAGATCCTGGGCATGTAAGGTGAGGATTTAGCCAGGAGGCCATTGCGCCAGGCCCTAAATAAGATCAAATTACAGGAATGTGCCAAACATTCTGGAGATGACCTCAAGGTCCAGTAATAGAGTACCAGTGAGAAAACAGGTTACAGCCTTAAGACAAAATGAAATATAACCTGAAGACCTAACTGGTTAAGAAAATGAGAGGTGGGCCCAAAGGAGCAAGCTGAGTGTTTAAATACTTCCCATAAGATTTGCTTTGCCTTCTTAAATTTCTGGAAGATTCCCTGACATTTTTTAAAGGCCTACAGACAGTGTGATTTCGTCTCCTATGAGGTTATTTGTGTGTGTTTATATGTGCATGTAGAATCAACACTAACACACTGGCACTCGTACTACTCGGAGATAATCCAAACGTGGTGACAGACCGCGGTTATACTGGGAGGTTTTCATCCTTCCTTTCTTGGCCATCTTCTGTCAATTGGAAATTGTGGTCAGTTGGCTGCTTCTGTGTTTTCTTTTGACCTACTGTCCCCAGGGTCTTTGATGTCAGCAGGTTTCAGAGCGTTACCCCTTTTCTGCTGCACAAATAAAACTATAATTCTGGATCATGCAGAGTTATCAAACCAGGGTGACAAAGAGTCACTGCTTAATAAATGCCTGTTGAATGGTTAAACACACTACGAAATCTGTTTTCCAAAAGCCATGATAATTAAAATCAGTGAGCAATGAACCCCAGCCCCGGCCCCCGCATCCAGCCTCCGGAGCTGCTAACCGCGTGGGTGACTCGGCTCTCACCCAAGGAGATCACTTGTGATCTCCAAAGTCACGCACCTGAAAGCAGGTTTACATAGGAATGGGTCTCTACTGAGATGCTACAAATTCCACAAGCTACTTTCAACCCTACCTCCTGTACAGGAGGACACCATTGGTCCACACATCTCAACAGGTGTGTCCCAAAGAGCAACATTATCTTATTTACCTAGATACCAACATGCAACACTGACAAGCCTCCTGGCATCAAAACAAAAAAGCCAAAAAACCAAAAACCAAAAAAACGAAAAACAAAAATGAGGGAATATACTCTGAAGCCTAAATGAAATCCGAGACTCCCAATGAGCCTCCTGGAGGCTTCTGAGGGGAGACAACAGACCTCGGCTCTTCCCCAGCGCTGCCCACCAGGCCAGTGAGCTTCTGTGTCGTGGTCCCCACAGGAAAAAGCTCGCCACACAACAAGCAGGGATGCTGCCAATCGCTCTGGGCCTGGTCCCCTGATGTCAGGCTCACGAAACTGAGCCTCCCCAGCCCTCTCACTGCCGTGATGCTGGGGAACCCATCACAAACTCGGACGCTGAGGCTA
This sequence comes from Ochotona princeps, assembly GCF_030435755.1. Lineage (NCBI taxonomy): Eukaryota > Metazoa > Chordata > Mammalia > Lagomorpha > Ochotonidae > Ochotona > Ochotona princeps. The sequence goes on from NC_080851.1 coordinate 11,975,746, forward strand.
ACATTACGGGGAGCACAGGCTGTCTGCAGAGCAGGAGGGCTCTGACCCGGCGCACACCCACCACGCCATGTTCATCCCAGTTCACACGCCCACACTGTCGCCTTCGGGTGGGTGGACAGGAGGGGGCCGAGGTTGGGGGGGGTCCTGGCTCCATGCCTGCCCAGTCCTAAAAACGCAGCCTGCCTCAACCCATTGTGGTCACACTGGCGTCTCCGAGCAGCCCTACAGCCTCAAGCCAAAGACTGTTAAGTCTCGCAGGATTCAGAGATGGCTTTGCCTTAAAAGAGGGCTTTCTGTGCAAACGCCACTCTGTCTGCGAGTGTGGGCACAGTGTGCAAGACCTGGGAGGCGCCAGGGGCGGAACCCCCAGCCCGCCCACGCGAGGGGGACAGCGCGCCCCACGCCCACGCTTCTCAGTCCCCCCACTCCAACAGTTCAGCTTCTGAGAACCGGCACATAAAACATGGCATTCCTAGAATTGTTTCCACAGGGCTGATGAACACTTTCACAGAGAAAATCCTTCTAGAGGCCTTCAGACGAGGCCTCCAGACTAAACAAAGTGATCCCGTGTAGCCGCTGGGCAGAGCGGGGCGCAGCGGGAGAGGCTGGGTGGGTGAAGCACCCCTGTGCCCTGGAACTCGACTGGCTGTGGGCCTTTGTGGTAACATTAAGGAACTGGCCACCCTGCCGCCCACAGAAAGCAACAGATGCTGCCGTGTACCGGGACTGAGTTGGGAGGGCATGATGCCACGTCCGAGAGCTGAGAAGCCAGCTGAGAGAGGGCAGTGCGCTGTGGAGGGGGCACACCTGCCCCTTGGGACTCACCTGCCTCTGGGCCTCCGCCAGGTTGAAAGGGAGCATACCCTCCTCCAGTGGGGCGATCCGTTCAATGTCTGCCAAGGTCACGCGTCTGCAGGGACAAACACACACAATCAACAGGGCAGGTGCCAGTTTACTCGGCTTTACCCATACAGTCTGAACTGCCCCTTCTCCCATGTTGCACTTCAGTGTGAGCCTTAATTTGACTTCTTCCTCTCCCAATGGCTCCCCTCCTCCTTCTCCCACCTCCTAACCTCCTTTTATTAAAACTAATTTAGAAAAAAAAAAAAAAAAAGGAAGCAAGAAGGCCAACTTACCCCCTTGGCTCGTATAAATCTGCTAACTGAAACAAGATGTCTACTTCCATGGGTGTAACCTGACCAAATTTCTGTGCGGCCAGAACAAACTCCTCTGTATGGAAGAAGACACAGAAGGAAAAAGATTCAAGAAGGAACTGCTACCAAATTCAGCATTAACGTAAGGCACTGAAATGACTGAGTAACACAGAACTTTATCACTATCAGCTGCAGATTTGAAGTTAATCCGAATGGGGCAAGAAACGTTGTGGTCGTCGGTTCCCGTGGAAGGGGTAGGCTGCACCCGCTTCCTGGGACTGTCTACCCGCTGGGTGCCACCTGAAGGCTCCAGGGATGTACATTCAGATGGCAGTCAGGTAACAGAGGGACCATCCTGGAGACTTCTCATGCAAAGGCTGTAGGCTTTTTACATGCCTAAGGAATGCTCATGTACTTCTCAAGGTGGTTTTAGACATAGCCAATTCAGTTCAAGTTCTTGCAAGATTTGAAAACACTTAAGCAGCTTTACAGGCTTTCCTCATTTAAAGGCTGTCTTCAGTTTATTTAAAACTTGGCGAAGACTGTTTTGTTAGCTTTTGTTTGTCTGATCAAAGAACTGAGAATACACATGGGCCATATGGTTAATGTGTGTCAGTGAGATAGAAAAATCTATAATGTAAACTCTCTGTGGCCTACACAACCCCCCTTTAATAATCCCCTAAGATATTCACAGGCAAGAGCCAGATCTACTTTCGCTCACCCTTAGTCACTTCCACATCTTTTCTATGGCCGGCCAGCGTGCTGTAGATCTTTCTAATGAGTTCCATGTTGTTAAGGAGCGAATTAAATCCATTAAAATACGAGAAACTAACTTGATGCGATGTGGTACCTCCTGCAGCCTTAAGTTGAAAATGAAAGAAGATGAAAAATGAAAGAAGATTTACAGATGGAGAGGATTCAGGAGCGCACATACAGTAAGTGTCTAACGTAAGTTTGGAAACAATCAAGACTGCGTGTCTCAGAAGTAATGGCTACAAGTATACAAGTATTTTCTTTCACATTAAAAACAAAACAAAACTATAAATGATTTTTGGAAGTAACTGCAACTAATCGTGAGCAGAACTTTCCATACACAGCTCCTAGAAAACTAAGTAAATACATGTGTAGGATTGTAACAGCACCAGTAGCAATTTACAGAGTTCAAATTTCAATTGGAAATGTTTTATAAGTTGGTTTATTTCATCTAATGAGCAAAGTCTTCAAGGCTTTTATGCACCCAACTGTATTATGCACACACACACACGTGTGTGCTTACACATGCAAAACTGTATTATTTCAACACAAACATAGTATGCAAAGTGGTCAATCTAACATTAATAGCAAGACATGCTGTGTTACTTTCAACCAGCCATAAATAATCATTTAGGTACAGACTTTGGGACGTGTCACAAACAAGTGTATTGTGATAAAATTATGAGACGTCATCTGCTTAGGTAGGGTGCAGGCTGGGTAGCATGCTGACAATCAGAAATCTTAAGAAGTCGTATTTCTTCACAGGGGGCAAGGCAGACAGAAAGAATGTCTATTAGGAGAGCTGCGGTTTCAAACTCTGCCCTTCCCTAACAAGGCAAAATGTTTCTAATAGGAAAGCACTTCTTCATAAGCTAACAACCACATAAATCTCATTTAGTAATCATTTAAAAGAGCTGCCAGGAGAGCTTCGTGTGGAGTAGAAAGGGGGTAACGTGGGGGTTGTGGGGGCAGGAGGCGGGGCCATGAGCAGCAGATACAGCCGCTTGGCTCCCCGACTTCCCGCCTGGGACGTGATGGGGAACGCACGCAAAGCCTTTTCCCTGGGATCCACAAAGCAGAGTAATCTTTGGACAATGGTTACCGGATCTCAGTGATCTCGAGGATCTTCTAGAAGGTTCACAACTTGGACGTCAAGGTCTCACCACGTATGGAGGGTGGAGGGCCCCTGAGAGCTGTATTTTTCGTGATGATACACGGCTGTTCTGAGGCTCCATGACAAACTCTGGGGGGCTCCCTACCACGGACTGCTGCAGGACCCCTGAGAGGCTCAGGAGGCAGGGGCAGCAGCTGGACACCTCAAGGGGGACAGGCCCCAAGACATGACCAGTGGACTCTGCTGTCCCTGGGCCACTGCAAGCTGCACCGTGCGCATGCGCACGCACACCGTGAGGGGCTCATGAATGAGTGTGTCTACGCTTTGGAATTTGTTCTACCAATCTGATTGAACAAGCAATACATGTTTTTTTTTTCCTTAGAGCCTAAACACAGAAATATATATATATATATATATATATATATATATATATATATATTTATATATTTATATTTATATATTTATATCTATATCTATCTATCTATCTATATATATATATAAGACTACCACTGGACATCCCTCAAAACACACAGCAAATGGATAACGCATCACAAACAAGATTTTTCTTCTTTCTTTAGCCAGGAAATACAATTAGCTGCCTCATCTGAGGGTGCTGTGGTTGGATTCAGCCAACCACATAAGAAAAATATTCACATCTGCACTAGACATGGGTGGGCATCCCTCCTCATCCTCACTGCCTGCCTGAAGCGGCTAGTATGACAATTATTGATATAACACGGACGTTGCACTGGGTGCTGTCAGAAACACGGAGAGGACTAAAAGTGAACCGGAGGACACGCCAAGTTGCATGCACACACTGGGACCTGGACAAGCACAGCTGGTGAGCCCATGGAGGTCCCCGACCCCCTCCCCCGAGGGCAGCGAGGAGACAGCAGTGGGGCATCTGGCTTCTGCCATGGGCCATGTAGATATTTACATTACCATGGATCACACAGAATGATCGACCTAAAAATTGGCCCACTGCGGATTTACTGGGTTTCGCAGTTGCCTTAGCAGGGCCAGAACAGATGATCTGGTGGGTCTTACGAGGCCCATGGCTGGCCATGCCATCGTATCCAGACAACAAATCGGCGTACCCAGTGAAACAAGTTAACACAAGCTCTTAGCAAACCTAGCAATGTGATCACATCAATAAAATGTTGGTGTCTTCGTAGGAAAAGAAACTATATACTATAAAATCTTTTTTCTTACAACCCCTTCTTTATGAAGCGTAAACCAGGTAGAACACACTAAGCTGCCAGGGCAAGTGACAACTTACAGCGACGAGACATTCTTCTACAAAAGGTGTCAAGACATGGGGGCGGATGGTGACCATGATGTCCCGGAAGTCAATGGCAGTGACTCTTCCAGTCTTGGCACTGTCCCGCAGCATGAAGGCCTGTTTGGCATGCTCCAGCTGGATTTCCTAAAGGCAAAGAAAGCAGAATGCTTCATGTTTCTCAGTTACTGCAAACAACTATTCACTTTCAAGTGGGGCTGAAGGAACATGGATCACAACCTTGCCTTAACAAGCCCAACTGTTTGTTTATGAGCGACTGTTTCTTTCTGAGACAGAACTTGGCTTACCCAAGGAAATGAGGCTTGAGGTGGTGCAGTCTCGTATCTCCTACCTAAAGAAGCCAGACTACTTCCATGCCCTGCCAGTAGCCAAGAATGCATGGACTATGGCAACTGGAATGAACAGTAGGTTCAAAGATGCAGCCCAAGTCAGCCTAAGTGATACACATGAACAAAGGAAGAAACACACGTGGGAACATTCCATCCCTCACTGAAGACAAGGGGAGTGGCCATGGCGCCCTGGGACAAACATGTGCCATGACAACAGACTGAGGAGCCGTTCTCCTCTGAAAACCCGGTTCCTTTCTTGGCCCTGGCACTCTGAGCACTGGGGATGGGCTCTCTCACCTATGGGAGGCTGTCCTGTGCATCCCCATCACCTCCTAAGAGGCAGCCGGCCTTTCCTCCCAAGGCTGTAATGAAAGGTATGCCCAGATACGGTCATGTAGTGCACTACCACTCCTCAGCAAGGGGCTGGATGGGAGGCTGGACAGGAGGCTGTCAGGAGAAAACGTGGCAGTCCCTTTGTTTTGATCCACTTGATCTAAAAGCAGCAGAAACAACCCTAGGGCTCTGTGGCCACCCTCAGAAGAAAAAATACAACACAGCCTGTGGGGTGAAGATGTAGCCTAGGCCAACAACGCCCCGTATCACAGGGCTGGTTCCAGTCCTGACAACTCCACCTCTGGCTCAGCTTCCTGCTAAGATGCACGCTCTGCGAAGCAACAAGCGATACCTCCAGTACTTGGGTCCCAGCTACCCATGTGGAAGACATGGACTGACTTCCACACTCCTGATTCAGCTGGGCCCAGTGCTGGCTGCTGAGGGCATCTGCAAACCCAAACATCAGATGGAAAACTGAGCGATCTCTCTCTCTGCCTTTCGGATAAAAAGGGGGTTTTGCAAAAACGATTCCCATCAGAACTCATCAGGTACCATTCTGAAGAATGCATTTGTTTTCTGTCTCACGACATACAACCTAAGGAGTGACAGCTCGTCTCTGCACTGCTGATGTGGCTCTCGAGGACTGCTGTTTAGGTACATTTATTTGGTGAGGCAGTGATGTATACCTGTGTAAAAATGCACTGTCCTCATGAATTAGTGCAAACCAGAAAATGCAAGGAGAATGAAGGACAGGTGGGCCTGACAGGTGGTAATAATCCGCAGAGCTGGGCCGTGTGCAGGTACCTAGCAATCACTTTACATTTAAGAATGTATAAATCAGAAAAATTTTAATTACCTAGTAACAGAGTTCTTATTCTATTTGAGTGTCTTCTCAGTTGCACCTTGCTGGTTTTGACCTGTCCTGTCCTTACTGAAACTCATTCTGAGGCTTCAACCCTTCCTCAGCTTCCTGCGACTTGTCCCTTCATGGAAATGTCTACCAGCTCCCAGCCCAGGCAGAGTGCTCCACACTGAGCCCTCCCGAAACAACTCCCACATCCGAATCTGCCATCAGCGGACCCAGAATTTCCACCTGCTCAGAGAATATATCCAAATGGGTATCTGTGAAGAATCACACACCACCAAACTCACCATTCTTCACTTCTCAACCCGTGTTCAAACCTGGCTGGCCCCTCTTCTATGTCCAAAGCTTAGCTTACTTTCTAATATGTCATTTTTTTTCTGGTCACATTACCTGCAAAGCTGGCATTTCTAATTCTTCAAGGTAAACTTCCTTCCAAGACTAAACCAATTAGCCAACCAGCTCCCCTGGGGCTTTCCAAGTTCCCCCAAATGCATCTCTCCCATCCCTCCCCATCCTCTGTGTTCACCTGGCCCGTGCCCAAAGCCACTTCTCAGAACCACAGAGCTGACCTCTGCCTCGCTCCGCAGAGCCTACACGAGCTGCTGCTGTCAGGCCACCCCTCACGCCAGGCCTGGCCCCGACATGCCTTCCACACAAGCACCAAACCAAGCTAAGCCTCCTCACTGAAACTCGGTGCCTGTTCCTCAGAGCTGAGCCTCAGCTTCTCCCAACGGAAAGTGCAGGTCACTGCACTCGGCAGGGAAGCATGCCCAGTCCGGATTATGCCAAGCCCCCTTCCACGGCTGGGAGGGACGCGTTAGATACAGTGGCACCCTTGCTACAGACATTGTCATCAGCGATAGGTATTCCACAAAACCAACCAAATGAGCAAATCATGATCCACCGAACAAAAAGGGGTTCTTCGTATGAGGGTCTCGCATTCAGGAGGAAGAAGCCAACTGTTAAAACACTCTGGAGTGAAAAATGACCACACTGTGTATTCAATTGAAAGTGAATGAACACAGTTGCCTTGGAATTGCCAGACCCACTGCTAAAGCTATCGGAAGCTAAGATTACTCTCAACAATAGTGGAAGGTGTCTTCAGTTATTTACTGTTTTCCCTAGTTTATAACTTTGAGTTTTAACAACCTTTAAACCACTCAACTAAAAGCAGCATTGTGTTCCCTGAGCCATCCACCTTCTCAGAGAGCAGAAAGCCAGAAAGGTAAAATCAGCCTGTAGGGTGATGGGGGTGTCCTGCAAGCCAGGGGCCCTACTGGGATTGGAGATGTGCGACAGAGGTCGCAGCTGCGGTAACAGCGTCACTCTAATTCCTGGGTCTACACTTTCACCAGTCAACACACACTAGTAGGGACCCCTCAATCATGCAGGAGGTTCTTTTAACCTTGACTAACAACTTGAGAATATGGCTCTCATAGCTCATAAGGATCAGGAATGTTAAAATCCCATGGAGAGAGGGGGGTGAACTTGGGGTCTGGGGATTAAAACTTCCAGCAGCCTGTTGGTTACTAGTGGGTGCCAGGCCAGGATCATCTCCACGCTTGGAGCCCCGATTCAAGTTCAGAAACTCTTCAGTATAGCAAAATCCACCTTAATCTCATCCTCACTATTAATTACCTCGATGCAAAGCACAAATAAGGCAAGCCCATTTCGATCAACTGTCTTACCACTCTATGAAATTTTATAACCCACCTACGCATGGCCACAACTGCTGCACCTCAGTAGGCGGGGATCTAGGACGGACCCAGCAGATGAGCACGTGAGCCAAGCAAGAGCCTCGGAGCCAGATGGCGCCCCACAACAGCTCACACATGAAGGGGGAAAAGAAACCGTGACTTGTGAAGAATGGCAGGCAAGCACACACAGGAACACAGGTACCCTGGGTAACGCCCAACTGACTGGCACCAACTTGAGCTCCTCTGCAGGCACCTTCAGAGGTGCAGGCAGTGTGGTTTCTACCTTGTGGTCAAGCTCAGCTGACGCAATGGTTGTCCTGCTGTCTCAACAGGCAGTAGGTGGCCACACACACATGCACATGGCAGAGCCTCCATGTCTCAAGCTGCCAAGCACCTGTGTTCAGAACCCAGAGGCAGGTGCGCACCTGAGAAAAGTCAAGAGCCACTCACACAGCAGGCTGAAGCCACTCCTACGTCTAAGAAACTACCTCCTGCATCCAGAAGAGAGGCCCAGAAAACAGGATCTGAAGATGAGATTTCACGCTCTACTGGCATTCAGAAGAGGACCAACAGAAGGAACTAAGACACTGGAAGTGACAGGAGATGACCCAACGGTCCAGCACCTGCACATATCAGTCTGAATGGGAAGTCTGGCACTCCCAACACACACACACACACACACACACACACACACACACATACACACCACGGATTCCTTCACATTTACTCTGCCACAGGCTCCCACCAAGATCTCCAGCTGCCAGGACTGTGGGCAACACTGAATGCTTCCATTCTGGCCACGACCTTGAGATCCTCTGCTGCAGGCCACCTAAGGATATTCCCATTCTCCGTGGTAGAACCGCGTCAGATTGACGTGAGAGCCCAATACGTCCCAGCTGGAAGCCCATCAGTCGCCCCCCGAGTCACCTCCTTCTTGGATCTGCTTTCCTGGTGTCTCCAGGAAGGCCAGGCGAAGCTGCCGCGAGTGGCTCACGACCAACTACATTCAGCATAATGGATAGTTGCTCCAAGAGGAAAATGTGATCAGCCGTACTACTGCTAACATCCCATTAAGACGAAAAGTTAATTAGGCTGTGTTCCATGAAGTCAATTTGAGGTATTTGTCTCAATAGCATTATTGTAATTATTCCTCATCAAAATGAATCCTGCCTCCTACAGCGTGCCCATGTCCTGTGTAAACAGCAGCACAAACCCAGGCGTGCATTCGGCTCTCCACCGGAGCCACCTGAGCAGCCTTATGTTTATACACAAGTAAAATCAAGGATTCTCAGGATCATTTTTTTTTTTTAAATACAAAGGCAGGTTAAAGCAATCTCGCTCTGCTTTTCCCAAAGGTCAAGAAAATAAAAGCAAACTAAAAATGCATGACAAATTGTATATATCACAACACCACTAAAGTCAAAACAAGCACCTGTTGAAGTGAAGGGTGCCAATGGAAAAACGCCATCAAGCGCTTCCTGAGTGAGCCCATGGTGCAGGGCATCCAGATGTGCCTAGCTATCCTCCACCTCCACCCTAGTAGGACTAAGCCTGAAGCCCTCCTCAGGAGGCGCTGGCATGATCTGGGCACACAGAAGACCTCAGGACACCCATGGACCCACTCAGGGCATTTCGAGGACCAAAGACCTGAAGGTGAATTCCAATTTCCTCCTCCAGATCCACAATTTAAATCAGTTAAACAAACCCCTTCCTCTTTAAATAAGACTTTTAAATTATCAGATTGAACAAAACAAAATTAAGAAACTGTAACCTTTAGAGAAACAAAACAAACTCACAAAACTCCAAAGCAAGTGGCTTATCACAGAGACCAAATGATCATGATGTTGACACGCCCATGACATGTCAAAATCAGATTTAGAACATTCTCCAGGAGGAAAGCTAAACTGCAGGCACTTTCTTTAAAATATTCCCCTGCGGGTGTCCTCAACGCATAAGATCACTCTGATGGAGGCAGTGGGTGGCGAATAGACAATGAGACAGAGCAGGGAACCCTGGGAGTTGCCACTCCACCTCAGGGACCAGGCAGAAGCCTCAGAAGCTTCACCCACCAGCCCTGGCTGTGTCCCCCACTCCTTACCACTTCCAATCTCTAAACACGGGCCGAGGCGACAAGTTCTGCCAGCTTGCCCCTGTCTGCAGCTGTACCCATGTCTGAGAACCCCGGCCTGTCTACAAAAGGCCTCAGATGACAACAGTCTACTGCTACCAGATGGGATGACGAGTGCCTGTTCCTGGCAGGAACGAAATATCCATAGACAGCCAAGAAGCCAGGTCAATAGTCATCAAGTTCAAGGTCAAATCCTCTGCCCACCACTACCCTGATCTAAATGACCTTGAGGCTTCAAAGTGGTCTCCTTTTGAACATGAAGGGGCTCTACATGATCTGTGATGAACCCGTTAATTCCATGGTTTCAACATAATCAATATTCGAAATGCAACAGCTTTCCCCGGATTAGAGCACCTGAGGTACCTCCAAGTTCAACTCGGTGATACCGTCTTTGCAAACACAACTGACCCCAGGCTTTACCTAATGAATCTTTGTGGCTTGTTAAGAGGTAGACCCACCAGTAAAAACTGAGTGAATTCCGCATAATTCAGGTGTCTTTTCCTTTCTTTTCCAAAATGCAGCTGTACAAATTCTGAATCCCAGTTAAACGGAATACGTTGATGAATTGTGGTCTGTCCAAAAACTTGCTTTATGTCCTCTAAAGAGAGAAAAGAAAGGTTGGTTAAAACATAGCCAGTCATTTCTCTAAAATCTATCAAATGCATATCGCTGTTTCTTCCAAGACAGTAACTCAATTTTAAACACATTCAGATTATAAAATCATGGCAGAATAAAAGAATTCTCAGGACATCTGTCAAGACCAAAAGCATCCCACCAAATAAACAAAGTAAGAGGAAGAAAGCATCAAGAACTTGCATAAATGTGCCCCCACCCCCTGCTTCTCTCTCTCTCTCTCTTTCTCTCTCTCTCTCTCTCAGCAGCTGGGAATCAACGTGATGAGCTACAGCTCTTCTTACCATCTCACTTGCTTTGTTTTCCAGGAACAGGCAGCTACATTCGCTCTTTAACAGCAGGACACTCATCCAGACACATGTCACACGACATTCTTCCATGTGGCTTTTACTATTTTATTAAAAGAAGCTTTGGGAAGCCTTAGAAATTAGATAAAAGACCCGAGGCACATTTTGAACATCCCCAGGCTCTAATTAAGCTCTGTGAAGCCCAGCAGTTTACCACCTGCACCCAGGGCCAAGGGCACCTAGAAGGAGAGCCTGCAGTCCGGTTCCTGCTTGTCCCGGCTGCACAGGTTTTGAACGTGCAGACATCCCATCTCAAGACACAACTGCCAAAGTACTGGGACGTGCGCATCACTCCCTCTCATCCTCCACTACGAGACAACAGGAAGGCTGATGAGGGAAAAATAGGATGGATATGCACTTTCCTAGAGTTCTGCGTTCTGATCTGATCTCCGTCCTCCCCTTAACGGCGTGTATTTAGAGGGTGGCGAAACACAAATTGCTACGAATCAATTTTATCCTGGCTTTCACACCACTGCACATATCCAGCATTTTCTCTGAGCAAACTGTGCTATCTTGATAGTTTTTCTATTTTTGACATTCTTTGTAAAGATTCATTTTTTCAGAAAGTAGAGAAAGGGAGAGTGTTCTTCCATTTCCTGCTTCACTCCCCAAATGGCAATTAACAGCTGGGCCTGGCCCAGAGCAAACCCAGGACTCGGGAACGCCAGCCAGGTGTCCCATAGGGGTGCAGGGCTCCAAGCAGCCGTGCCAGCCTCTGCTGCTTTCCCAGGCGCGTTAGCAGGGAGCTGGACGGGAAGTGGAGCAGAGGAGACTCAAAAGGGCACCCACGTGGGATGTCATGCTCACACATGATGGCTTAACGGGCTATGACACAACATAAGCCTCGTATATCTTTTCTTTTGCTTCTATCAGCACTTGAAAATAAAGAAAAAAGGAGAAAGTTCTTTAGCCCAGGAAAGGGTGCCAAAGCTTCTGGCACTTGTTTCTGCTACTTCCCCCAAAATTCCCTGCTCCCACCGCCATTAAACCCACAAGGTTTTTATTCCATGCTTTTAAAGTTTCCAGAGACCTTTATGTCTTGCCATGAAGAAGCTGAGTGCCACCATCAGCAGCAGCTCAAGGCTGGGTGTGTGTTTACCCAGAGAAGGCAATAAAAACCAGAATTACGCTGGGCATAAATTTTATGACAGGTGGCAGAACACCTCAGGCTGGCCCTGAGAAGGACAATAAAATGGAAGTTTTAAAGTGCAACCCTCAATTTCTCTGAGTCTATTTTGTCTTCTCTGCTTCCAGGGGAAAAAGCAAGACCTGGGGGGAATGAAGTCAAATGGGAATCGGGACTTAAGAGGGGGTCGGTAGGAGAACAGAGGGTCTGCCAGCAGGTCAACAGAAGGCAAGAAGCATGGAGATTCTGCTTGACACATGCGGCTCCTGTGACTTGAGTTAGAATGCTACTGAGAATCCCAGCTAGAAAAGCTTGGGAACTCACCAGCAGTCAGGGGGTGATATAATGACTCCAGCGTCAGACACCTGAAAGTCACGGTCAAGTGGGGCTTTCTTCAATGGCAAACACAAAAATGAGGGTTGCTGAATCCTGAACACTTATTATTGCATGGAGTCAGGGCCAACAATGAAAAACAACCCATGGTAAGAAATCACAGAAAGGTTACAATCACTCATTCATTGATACTCAATTCTGTTTTTAAACAAGCAAAAAAATACGAGAAGAACAGAGGAGTACAGCAGGAATGGGTCTACAGAAGTCATGGGAGAGGTCACGTGCAGACCCACAAGGTCACAGTGGCCACTGGAATGCACGGTCCAGGGGATGACACATCAAGGTTCATGAGACAGTGGTTCTGGCGTTAGGCAGTGCAACCCTTAGAATGTGGCTCTCGCTATGGGCTTCTCGGCTGTTCTGAGAGTGCCATTCCTTGGCTAGGCAGCTAGCTATTCCTAAAGAGCAGGACTGAAGAGCCCTGCACCAGAGCCTTTGGGAAAAAGAAGGACAGTGGGAGATTTGCTCTCCTCTGAGTTTTGGGAGCCATACTTCGAGCGCAGAATCCCTGTATTAGCATGGCGATGAAGGATGGACTCCCGGCCAGGAGACAGGAGCTCATGGGGAGAGGCAATTCCTGTTCAAGGCAGTGGCCTTGAAAGTTGTTGAAGAGGTAGCAAGTTGGGCCTGGGAAGGAGCTTCTCCGTGAACAGCTACAGCATGAAGAAAGAAAATCTGGAGTTTGGTCCCCGGCCTCTGGACAAAGCCACATGTGCCCCTATAGTACATGGCAGGTCCTGCACCAGGCAACTGCACACACTAACAGCACCTGTCGGCAGCAAAGATCATTACTTGTAAACCTCTGGGGCTTGCGGATGTGAGGAAAAGTTTGCGGTGAGAAGAAGAGCTTCCGTGAGATTTTGCAAAGAGAAGGACAAGAAAGCAAAGGGCCAGAGCTGCGAGGCAGGTGCCACAACTTCAGCTAGCAGAAGGACCATGTGCTCACATCTGCTCAGCCTGCCAAGCCAACTGCACTGGACAAACCAAAGATACGTTAGAGATGGAAAGAAGGCTGTTGGTAGAGGATATCCACCAGTATTTCTATTCGTTTTCACACCTAATAAATTCTTTAACAGAAACTAAAATATTAAGCCTCCATACTCTGGAAAACTAACACATTTTCTCCAAAAATATTTTAAAGGCTCTCAAGTCTGAATATTTCGCTCTGCTCTAAAAAGTCATTCTAGGGCATCTGAGTTTCTGAGATGTTTGGGCTCTTTATCTTCCTGCAGATTCACTCACAGAAACACCCATAAACCCAGTCATCGTTGTGGCTTCCCGGCGTTTCTCGCCTTGGGAGGCCTTAATTAAAATGTCAACTCAGGTTAGTGCTCTTCTCCTTCCATAAGGTACAAATAGCGTCCTCTTGCCCACTTGTTGAAAAGTATAGACAGGATGAGACAGCTAGATCGAGAGGGGTCTGTGGACCTTCCATCCACTGGCTTACTTCTGAAATGGCCCTAACAGCCAGGTCTGGGCCAGGCTGAAGCCAGGAGACCAGCACTCTACCCAGGTCTCCCACCTGGGCAGCAGGCGCCCAAGTAAGTGGAATATTTTCCACTGCACTTCCAGGAGTATCAGCAGGATGTTGAATCAGAAGTGGGACAGCCAGAATTTCAACCAGGACTCCAATATGGGATGCTGGCATCACAGGCAGTAGTAGCTTACCCCACGGTGCCATAGCACTGGCCCAACAAACAGCTTTTCCATTTAACATGTGATTAAGATTTCGCCATGGCTTAGGAGGCAATAAAAGGCAATGAAAAGTACTCTCCTCCTACAGCTGGAAAATCAGAGACCTCAAACCAAAGTGACGCTCCAGCCTAACTCTGCTCTAGGTCCCGGTTCCCACAGACAATTTCCAACGTTTTTCTAGGAACAACTCCTGAAGTCACACTTAGTGTTATTCTTCTATCACTAAGCCCTCTCCACAGCCTGACCTTTCCAAACCTACCTGCAGGACTTAAGAGGAATGAGGAAGCCCAAAATGTTTTTAGCCATGTTGGTTGCTTACTTGGTCCAGAGCTAACTCACACTAACTCAAAGCCAATGGCTTTCAAACAAGCACCACTTGACAGGCCTATGACTAATTTACCAAGAGCTACAAGGATCAGGTCTCTCCTGGTGTAAAACCTAAGACCTTCACATTTCTCTCCTCCTCCCACCCCACAGATAACGGGCATGGAGAGAAAGAAGCAAAAAAGGATTCATACAAGGCCATGAAAAGTGTTGCACCGGGCACAATTCAGAAAACAGAAACAGAACCCAACGCTGTAGCATAGTGGTGGAAAAGCAGTGGGAGGTGGCTCAGCTGCTTGGGCTCCTGCTGCCCATGTGGGACTTCTTCAGCCTGGCCCAGAGCTGGCCACGGTGGCCACTCAGAGTGAATCAGCAGATGTAAGATCTCTTGGTCTCAATCGCTCACTTGCACTCTCTTTTTCTCTGTAGCTCTGACCTTCAAATAAAATACATCTCTTTAAGAATAATTTTTGAAGATTTGTTGGAAAGCCAGATATACAGAGAAAAGGAGATTCAGAAAGATATTCCATCCGATGATTCACTCCCCAAGTGGCCACAGTGGCTGGAGCTGAGCTGATCTGAAGCCAGGGACCAGAAGTTTCTTCCGGCTTCGGGCCGTCCTCAACTGCTTTCCTCCGACACAGGCAGGGAGCTGGATAGGCAATGGAGCAGCCCGGATACAACACAGCGCCCATATGGGATCCAGCACAAGCAAGTGAGGACTTTAGCTGCTAGGCTACCACATTGGGCCCTCTTTTTTACTCATCCTAAGTATTTATTTACACACACACACATATATATATTTTTTAAACATTTATTTATTTTTATTTTAAAGGCAGAACTATAAAGATAAGAGGAGAGACAGACGGAGTCTTGCATATTCTGGTTGACTCCTTAAATGGCCACAACAATCCAAGGCCCTGAACCATCTTTTGCTGCTTTTCCAGGCCACAAGCAGGGAGCTGGATGGGAAGAGGAGCTGCCGAGATTAGAACCGGCGCCCATATGGGACCCTGCACCTGCGTGGGAGACCTGGAAGAAGTTCCTGGTTCCCAGCTTCAGATCGGCAAAAGCACCGGCCATTGAGCTCACTCTGGGAATGAATCAACGGACGGAAGATCTTCCTCTGTCTCTCCTCCTCTCTATATATCTGACTTTGTAATTAAAATAAATAAATCTTTAAAAATCAATCAATCAATCAAACAAACAAAAAATTTAGCGCAGGACAATTACAAAGTGGGAATTTTTTGTCAAGACAACCTCCAAAAGTCAAATAATTTGTCCCCAATTTAACAAATTTCCCAAGCTACAGTGTGTGTATCAGGAGGTGTTGTGTCCCGGGTGATGGACTGTCCTAAAGCATCCACCGACCAACCGTCACAGCTGCTGAGTAAGTCTAGCAAGGCTGAAAGACATGAGATCAGTACATGAAAATCAAGTTTATTTCTACACATTTGAAATAAACTACCCTAAAACAAGATAAAGAAAACAATTTTATTTATGATAGCCTCAAAAAGATTAAAATGCTTAGGAGGAAATTCAACAAAAAAAATGTGCAAAATCAATATGCTAAAAATATAAACCAATGCCAAAGGGTGGCCAAGCAGGTTAAGCTGCCATCTGTGATATCAGCATCCCACATGAGTGTGGGTTTGAGAACCAGATACTCCGCTTCCTATCTAGTTTCTTGTGTGCCTGAGAAAGCAGCAAAGCATAGCCCAAGGGCCTGGGTCCTTGTCCTCCACAGGGAAGACCCGGCTGGAGTTCCAGGATCAACCCTGGAAAATGAGGCCATGTGGGTAGTAAAGCAGCTGAAGGAAGAACACTCTTTGGCTCTTCCCTTCTCTGTGACTCTGCCTTGAAGATAAGTTAGTTATTCTTTAAAGGAAATTATTAAGACCCAAGTAAACAGACCAGCTTTCTATGTTAGAAAGTTTAATATTATTAAGACTGGCAACAACTTGTCAAAATTCACTTTAAAATGACAACTTTTCCAAAGTGATCCACTGGTCCCTGTCAATCACGATGCAACTCCGGGCGGGACTCTGCAGGAATTAATACGCTGATCCTAACGTTCACATGAAAACCCAGGGACCTAAAAAAGCCAAAACAATGTTCAAGAACAAAAAGCTTGGATTTCTAACTTTCCACAATTACAGTTAGCAAGACATCAAGTGTGGTATGGCAGGGAGCTGACATACAAATTACCAATAAAGTTAGAATGAGTATCAGTGAAAGTTGGAACTGAGGCCCCCAAAATAAACTCAAACATTTAGGGTTAATTTTTAACAAAGATGAAAAGATAACAGGAAACAACTTGTTGTTTTCAACAAATGGTGCCTAGGACACCTGGATATCTGCATGTAAGTAAATGCAGCTCCCTTACTTCACATCATATGTAAAAACCAGCTAATAATAGCAAATTAACAACTAACTGTAAGAAATGTGAATAGTTTTAGAAGAAAATACAGGCATAATTTTCAGGAAATAAAGACAACAATATGGTCATAATCTTTGCAATCTTAGATTAAGACGTGCTTTTCTAGATATGACACCAAACACAAATGTAACAAAGGAGAAAAATAGGTAAATTTCATTTTATTGAAATTAAAAACTTTCATATTTATTGGAAGTGAAAGTGACAGCCCAAGGACTGAAGGTAAATCTTTTGAAATCACATCAAAAACTCCAAAATATACAAGCAATCCTCACAACTCAATTAAAAAGAAAAGACAATGAATGCAGTTGTTACACAGTAAACACCCCGAGCGAACACTGTTTCAAAATGATACAAACAAGGGTTAGATTCATGTCCAACCTCATTAGCCATCAGGAAGCAGAA
Organism: Ochotona princeps; assembly: GCF_030435755.1. Classification (NCBI taxonomy): domain Eukaryota; kingdom Metazoa; phylum Chordata; class Mammalia; order Lagomorpha; family Ochotonidae; genus Ochotona; species Ochotona princeps. The sequence goes on from NC_080851.1 coordinate 11,992,779, forward strand.
AATCCCAGCCACCAGGCGCTAACAGGTGTCTCCGTGGGACACCTATAGCAGCATGAGGTTATAATAAGTGTTGGTGAGAGGTGAGGACAGTGGAATTCTAATGCACTGCTGGTAGGAGTCTGAAATGCTAGAGACTCTCTGGAAGTCATCCTAGCATGGATCCAGCACGGTAGCCTAGTTGCTGAAGTCCTTGCCTTGCATGCGCCAGCATCCCATATGGGCACCGATTCGTGTCCCGGTTGCTCCAATTCCTATCCAGCTCCCTGCTTGTGGCCTGGGAAAACAGCAAGGGACAGCCCAAAACCTTGGGACCCTGCACCCATGTGGGATACCCAGAAGAGGCTCCTGGCTCCTGGCTTCAGATTGGCTCAGCTCCAGCCAGTGCGGCCACTTGGCGGAGTGAGTCAGTGGAAGAAAGATCTTTTTCTCTGTCCCCTTCCTCTTTGTGTATCTGACTGTCCAATAAAAATAAATAAATCTTAAAAAAAAAAGTCCAGCAGATTGTCAAAAAGTTCGCCAGTTAACATGTGACCTTGCAGTACTACTCTCAAGCCCACACAATTATGAGGAAAAAAAACACAGTGCTCCCAAACAGGGACATCACCATCTGAAGTAACATTAGCAATAACCAAAAAGTGGAAATAACCTGTAGTAAATAATCATTAGACGACAGATAAATAAAAGGTTAACAAATCCCTACAACTGCAGTAGTACTTATAATAAGGAAAGAAATCAAAATATATGGTCCTAATCGGATGCTGGACTGTCTGATATTGTCTGTGCCAGCAGTGTTGGGGCATAGTTAGATGGGAGACTGATGGGATTATGACTTCTCATGAAGGACTATACTATTGTAGCAACATGAGGAAAATCTGTGGGGGGGGGAGTGTTTTGGGGGGAATCCCAGTGTATATAAAGTTGTATTACAAAATTCAAAAACTCAAAATAAAAATATAACAACAAAAAATACATGGTCCTTACAGTCTCCATGCACCTTGAGGATATTATGCTAAAAGAAAGAAGTCTTACACTGCATGAAGGGATTCATATGAGAGGTCCAGAACACATCAATCCATACAGATCAATGTGTTCCTTGGGCTGGAGGGACTAAAGCAAACGGGGAACCGGGCAGGGTGCAACTGCTAAGGCATACAGTGTATGTGATGGACTGTTCTCAACCAGCAATGCTTGCACAAATCTGTGACTTTTCTAAGATGAGCCAATGGATAACCCACCTTCCAACACGCTTGTTATTTAGAAAAAAACCCCTGGCATTGTCAGAGCTTAGCCCCTCACTTCAGCATACCTCTGGGTAAAACCCTTGCTCGATTCTCCAAATCTTTACAATGGGAATAAGGCACTAAGAGCACCTGCTACAATGTGATACGCCACTAGGTACTCACAGAAATGGTGACACTTCCAAACCTCAACTTGTAGATGAGAATGATTATCAGTGCACCCAGTATTTCCTAATGCTAGGAAGAAGAGCAGGCCCGGTGTGCTTTGGAACGATCACGGCTGATACATTTCCCCAAATGCAGTAATTTTCCTCCAAGATTTGAAACCCATCCTTCCCTGAGCACATGTACTAGACTCTTGAATGAAAAATGATCAAAAAGTAAGCAATTTTCTATTATGTTTCTTAAAGTATGAAATTAAGAAAGATTAAGAACCTCCTCTCTTTACTTTGAAGATCTTTTAGACACTAGAACTATTTAATTGGCAAATTACTCGCACATGCCATTAAGTGGTTAGACGGGATTTGTTTTTGTACATTCTATGGGCTCTTATCCCTTAACCTCCAGCACACTATAATCTGAAATCATCAAGGTCTTCACTTATGCAAATGTTAACTTTTCTACATTTTTGTTGCCATACAGAATAACTGAATTAATGTACTTTAATTTCTGAAAGATTCACTTTTTGAAGCTGTAAATCAATGAAAATGAGTTTCCCATTAAAATAGAAAAAGATTCATCAGGCTGTATTATTTCAAATGCTAAGCCCTAAGTCTCACTCACGGATCCTACAAATTCCACTAGTACAATAAACATGAAAAGGCCACTTTGGCCTGAAAGACGAGTCCTCGTGGAGGTGACCCGAGAGCTGCAGGTACCACGCTCTGTCCGGTGGGCGCCGAGTGGTTTCTGCTCTGAGGGAAACAGCACTCCACCCTGCTGATACGGTTAACAGCAGCTTATCTGGCCATCGTCTTTTAAGCAGGGAGCAAGAGACAAATGGTTGAATTCGCCAGTTAAATAACATAATGGAGTAAGTGGAGGCAGCCCCGTCTCCACTGCCATGTGCCCCGATATCAAGGCTGGCGTTGCAAACCCTTTAGACAAGTACCTTTTTATATTAATCACAGTGAAGGGTCTGAAGAGGAAAGAAGTATTCTGGCTACAATTCAGACTTGCTCGGGGAAGTTCTGGGGAGAAATGGTGCCATTGAAATACAATAAGTACCACCAAGTGCTTCACATTAAAATTGAGTTCTCTGTCACTCCCTGGAAACTTCTCTGATTACTATTCTGTACGTGTCACGAAATGGCTGTAAAAATTCTTTCAAAGAAACAAGCATACACAAGTGGTCAACCTGAGCCAAATCTAACTCTCGATTCACGTATGTTGCTGTCTATTAAAAGGTAGCAAAATGTAAAACTCTTAGGGCACAGGGGTAGTCATGGCTGCAGGTCACAGCGGCATCCTGGGGAGGCAGAGTGTCCTGAGGCCAGAACACAGAGCAACGCTTCCTATCACACCGGGCTGCTCTGTCCTTCCAGCCAGCTTCCACATCCACGCAAGGGAGCCATGAACTATGCCAGCCATGCTCAACTGAAGGAGCCACTGAGTTTTCTGGGAGAGTATGTTCAAAACAGGCCCAAACCCCAGGCTCAAAGATTTCTAAGCAGGAGATCTGAGATGCAGCCAGGCAGCTGACTGTTGTAACAAATACACCAAAACTACCAGAGCGCGTCAAAGAAGTTTGTTGGACAATGCAATAAGATGCTTTATTTTAGTGCAAAAAAGTTTTGAAATCCATGCAGTCTTTATGGTAATACATTTTCAAATGAGAATCTGTTCTGTGCTTTGTTGATAAGAATCCCCCCCTTCTAAAAGCTTATAGAAGAATCCTCAAGGTTAACATGAAATTCAAGTTACCATCACGCCTGCTCACTCACATCAACGACCGAAGCCACAGCAGGGCAGACACTTGCCCTGTTAATCACCCATCACGTGCATTAATGCGTAGACAGTGGAGAGGACAACAGAGAAGCTTTCCGTCCGGCCCCTGGAGAACGTATTCTCAACCAGGGAGAATAAATCCTTAGCAGTCTTTCCTAACTTCGAAAGCAGCTCGGCTGGAGGGGTATTGGGCGTAGTGGAGGCACACAGCCGACTGGCCGTTCTCCAGACACCTGAGCTTGCGTTCAGCATCTGCTGTGTTAACCTGCATCACTGCGGCAGAACACAACCCGAAGTCCAAAGCTTTCAAATCTGTCAAACAGTACACAGAGACCCAATTCATTCTCCAAGTGCAAGTGTAAGATCTAGCTTGTTTTAAAAACTAATTTCCTAAGCCAGTTTCCTTAGACGGATGTTATCAAAAATAATTTTCTTGCAAAAGCATTAACATACATTTAACCCTCCTTAAAGGCAGTAAGAGCAGATGTAGTACAAATGTACACCCACAGTGATCCCATATTAGTATAGAACTGTTTTATTTCAATTAAAATGTCTAACTATCCACCCCCAACATATACCTAAACTGTAATTTTCTCGGAGAACTTCCAATGCGCTCTTGATTTTGTTTCCTTTATCAACCTATCAGAGCGAAAACTGCCTTGAAACTGTTGGAAGAAATCAGTCATTAGCAGCAAGATTACAGCAAATTTTCCAATTTAGAAAAACTGTATTTTTATCTCTATCTTACACTGAAAGAATAATGGTGCAATTTTACCATTTTTAAATGAGCAGTGCAGTTTAAAATAGTCAAATCTTTCCAGGCAAGGCTCTGGACTGGAAGCACTGCTCTCTGTGTCTTCTCTCTTGACAAGTTCTCTTGACCCCTAACACACACACACACAACACACAACATACAACACAGAGCATGCAGGCACTCAGGTGCACAGGGAAGCAAGAGCCCCCTGCTCCGACCCGGCTCCCCGGCCAGCGTCTCCCGCCACAGCAGTTTTCCACGGAGCAGTTAACCTCCGGGCAGTGGTTAACTAAGGAGTGCCACATTGCGACTTACTCTCCAATTGACATTCTCCCACCTTCTCCACAGGCCTGCCTCCTTCCTTCCCCGCTCTCGATTTTTAAAGTGGAGTGATGAAGTAGCAAAAAGTACAATGTTTTAGCCATTTGAGCATGGACAATTCTGAAATTATCTCACCAACTGGAAGTGCTCCCTGATACCACTATCTTTCAAAATTGAAGCCATTATGGTCAATCGTGCAAATCCGTATTTAGCTTTTCGTAAATAGGGGATTTTTGACCCAATGAACTGGAACAGCTTTTGAACGGTCTCTGGGATCTCTGACAAGATACTCAGGACCAGCACTCGCCACAGCTCCTACCAACGTCATCTGCTTGCAAAACTCACGCTGCTTTTATTCGGAATTCTTGGAAGTGACCAGGGAGCAAGAGAGTGTGCATAGTGCGCGTGGACGTGGGCCTCCCCCACTTCCCACTGCCAATAAAGTCTACTGTAGCCAAAGCTTCTCTCATTGAAATAACACGTTAATCAGAATCAATATTAACAAAGAAAAAACTTTGCACAAACAGCACCCCTGCTCCATTTCTGTTGTTTCCTTTCCCGGCAGCTCTGCAGAGATGGGGAGTGCTCCATGTGGTTGGGCTGCTCACAGCTGACATTGTCCTACTGCTCAACTTTGGCATTTGGTCCGAGTTCTCCACAACCGCTCCCTTCCACATTTCTAACACTCACCATTATCCCCACCCTGCACCTGGGGGCAGGACTAGGCGGTGACCCCGCATTCCCACCTGCCATTCAGCCCACATAGGGCACACCCACCATTCCACAACCATCACAGTACGAATTCCTGGACATGGTCTGACCAGGGAACCAGGAAGTTTCTCTACAAGCACTGTCGTCTAGGTTAGAGGATAGACTGTCTGAGAAGGAAGCTCTTGGAACTGGGAATTACTTGGAAATTGCCACGGTGGGCCCAGCACGACAGCCTAGTGGCTCTAGTCCTTGCCTGGCATGCACCAGAATCCCATATGGGTGCTGGTTCATATCCTGGCTGCACCACTTCCCTTCTAGCTCCCTGCTTGTGGCCTGGGAAAGCAGTGGAGGATGGGCCAAAGCCTTGGGACCCTGCACCCCAGTGGGAGACCTGGAAGAAGCTCCTGGCTCCTGGCTTTGGATCAGCTCAGCTCCAGCTGTTGCAGCCAGTGGATGGAAGATCTTTTTCTGTCTCTCCTCTGTAAACCTGCATTTCCAATAAAAATAAATAAACCTTTTTTTTAAAGATGAAATTACCACAGATGGCTGCGGGCCATGTTGGGTGTGGCCCCCACAGGAGGAAGATCCCATCCAAAGAGGTTTGCTGAATGTTAGTTTTTAATAAACTAAGTGTTCTAGGCATTATGATTCCTTCACAGGCCAGTCCTCTGGCCCATAATATTTTTAATGGTATTTATTTATGCATTTTACTTGGAAGACAGAAGAGGGGCAGAGGAAAATTATATCTCCCATTCACTGAATCACTTCCCAAATGCTGGCAAGTGCCACGAGTGGGCCAGGCTGAAGTCAGGAGCTAGCAACTCAATCCGTGTGTCCCCACGTGTGCAGAAGACACACAAGTACTTGGGACACGACTTGCTGCCTCACGGGAAGCACTTCAGCAGGAAGCTGGAATCAGCCCAGAGCTGCGGCTCAGACCACGGCTCTGGGAAAGGGTTGTGTGTGTCCCGCTGTACGTTCCACCTGCTGCTCCGAATGCCCACTCCACACAATATTTACTCACATTAAGAGGTGTCACGACACAGCAGCTTTGCACAGTGACGAGCAAAGGGCACAAGGGCTATTGTCGCTCACAGTCAAAGGGCAAGACTAGACCCCAGGCCATGCACAGCTGCAGCGACAGCCAGGCAGGCCTCCCGGGGGCCAGGCTGCACACACGCTGCCCTCATTCTCAGCTTCAGCTCTCTTCCACATGCCCTGCCAGCCAGCCAACCCAATGGCTCCTTCTACGCTTCGGAATTTATGAGTTCCTCTCTATAATGGCTCTGGGTGAATGTCTTCCAATTCGATTCCGGTGCTGTACAATAACCTGTTGCAAACAGTTTCCTTCACGTACCCCAAACCAACATGCATCCAAACACTCACACCACAAGGCACACACAAACTGCTCCACAATCAATGGTTTTGAACACAATACTGGAATCGTCTTACGTAGATCCATTCCCACTGGCTCAACTGCCACTCTTCCTGGCATTGCTTGCTCCTACCCCTGTCCCTCGGGACAAGCCAGGGGGACTCCCGACAGCCCCTCCCGCCAGTGAGCACCTCCGGTTCCAGCCCTGAGGTTGGGGCTCCACCCAGGGGCACTCGCTTCCTTCACTTCCCCAGTGGTCACTGTGCTTTCTTTTTGAGAAGTACAGTCTGGGGGAAAACTTGGTTTCATTTTCTTTATTCTTTTATTTGAAAGGAAGAGATAGAGAGAGAGATCTCCATTGGCTGGTTCACTCCTGAAATGGCTGTAATGGCTGGAGCTGAGCCAATTCAAAGACAGGACCCAGGAGCTTGTTCCGGATCTCCCACGTGGATGCAGGGACCCAGGTGCTTGGGCCCTGCTCCGTTACATTCTCAGGCACATTAACAAGGACTTGCATTGTAAATGGAGAAGCCAGGACTTAAACTGACACCCTTATGGGATGCTTGTACCGCAGACAGAGGCTTAAAGTTGCTATGCCACATGCCAGCCCATCTCCTCACCTCTCTTAAGTGGACACTCTGTGATGGAGCCCCTTGATGCCCCACCTGCTCCTGGAGTGGAGCCATTGTTCTATCCACTCTGCTGCCCTGCAGGCTCCCTTTCACTCACAATACTGCTTGCATCACCTGTATTTTCACAAGTGGCTTGGATGTCTGTAACCGTGACAACGTTTCCAGGGTACGGAGTGCTCTAATCCAGGTACTGCTCGCCCTTGTGATTACTTTCCCCCATGGTACAATAAAGTCCAGCAGGCCAGTGCACTTGCTTACTGTTCTGTGGTTCTTCATGAGAAACACCACACCCTCCTAGCGCCTGGTACAGACGGGGACCCTCCTGGTGACTGACGCCTGCCTGGTTTAGGAAGAGCTCACCCCACTGAGCCCAAGCCGGATGACCACCAGGGGGCGCAGTGAGGAATCAGGAGTAGCAGTCTGGGGAAGCAGGCCGCTGGCAGGTCTCCACCATGGCACCACCACCACCACCCCCGCCCCCCCCCCTCGGCCTCGCAGGCCACTCGGGATGAGAGATGACCATCAGAACAGCATGGCCGCCCTGGGTTTCCAGGGGTAAACCTGTGAGTCATACACCAAGTGTATAGATTAATAAGCCCCAAACCAGGGCTGCTGGCAGGAGCAGAAGTGACTCCATGGTCCACTTCTTTCCCTCTGACCTCTCACACTCTGCCAGGGAGGGGCCAAGCCACAGGATGTGCTCTTGGGAATAGTACCAGTGGACCCCCCCAGAGGGCACTGCCACCCAGGCCTCCACCACTTTCTGCCAAGATAGTCAAGACACCTCCCCGACTAGCCACCCCTTCCAGGGCCCTGCACAGCACCAGACCTTTGGGATGTGCAGCTCAGACACCCTCTACACCCCACCCATGCGACCTGCCTCACATCACCCACCCCCAGTGTGCCCAGATGACATGAGCTTTCATCTGTCTGCCTTCTCTCCTGCTACAAGGCAAGGTGGTGAGGAGGAAGAGTTTGCATTCTGTTCCTTTCTGCATGCCCGGGCCTTTCACACTTCGAACAGTCCCAAGTTAGCAGTCATTGCTCTCCTCTAGGGCAGCAGCTTCCAACACCATCTGCGTGCTGGCAGCTCCCCAAGTTCCCTCCCACACTCCAAGGGGCTCCTGAGCTCTTCATTAGGAATTCAATGCCTTCAAAGGTCAGGTTCTTCCTCAGGGCCTTCCTATCTTGCTGATGAATCCTGGCTTCTGATAGCTCTTATTCAAGACGCCAGCGTGGTGCGTGGCTCTCCCCATGGCTCTCTCTCCACATGCAGCCCCTCGGAGTCCCAAGGACCGTCTCCCAAGCACACATGGAAACGAACCACGTTGCCCCATCACCACTGCCACCCTAACCCCACGCTACCCATCAGGACACCACACTCTCTCACCCGGCTGAAAGCAACAGCCTTTCCACTGCTCTCTCTTCACTCCGGCCCCTTCCCTACCGTCTGTTCTCCACGCAGCAGCCAGAGGGCTTGCGATGAAACAGAAACCAGACCGCATCACTGGGTCACACACATCCAACAGGGGCAGCCTAGTCGCCTAACCATGACAGTCTAACCTCCCCACAGCCGACAGCGAGCGCCCTGCCTCAGCACTTCTGTGACTTCTCAAGCCCTCCTCCAGCCTCCTGCTGCCGTGCTCAGCTCACCCGGGTCCTCCTTGCTGTTCCCCAACTCACCAAGCCGACTTCATCCTTGAACCTGGGCAATGCCCTCCCTTCAGCCTTGGTCCGTGTCTTTCCTCATCCACCGGAACCATTCCCTCACCTCCTGGGAAACACTACTGGCCTGTTCCTGCACTCATGTGAGTGGCACCAGGTAGCACCTGTACTTCTGTGATGGGCTCATGCCACTTGACACAGCACTCTCAAAGTTTGTGCAGGCTGTTGTAGATGGTAGTATTTCCCCGTCATGACTGAATAATATTCCATTGGATGGATGAACAACTTGGTGCATTTTCTCATCTGTGTATGGATATTTAATCACTTCCACATCTTAGCTCTATAAATAGTGCTGCCACAAGCATGAGAGTTCTACTAGCTCTTGAAGATCTTGATTTAAATTATTTTGGATAAATATCCAGAAATAGGGATTGCTAGATTAACTGGTCACTTACAGAAAAAACCTGCCATCCCTAATCTAGCACAGAAACACTTTATAAGACAAAACAACAGAGAAAAGAAACTCTTGCTGCCACCAAACACACAACTTTGAAGAAATAAGGCCTTAAATTTTATAAATTAAGATTGGTAGAAATCTCTCTTCAAATCACAGCATAGAACTGTAAGCACAGAATGCCACTTTGCGAACTCCTTCGCTGTGCTGGAGTGAGTGGACAGTCCGCAACCCAGCACTGCTTCTTTCTGACCCTACCCGCGATCCCATGGGACTTGAGCCTGGCGCACACCCCGCCCTCTCATTGCGGAAACCAAGCCACGACAACATGAACACCACAGGACTAGCAGGACTTTGGGTTCCTAACTACCTCAGCCCACACAACACAGACCTACGGAAATAGTCACAAGCTTTCAAACAGGGGCCACGCTTGCTTTCTGTCTCTGTTGTCCGGGTCCCACCAAGGGCTGCTACAAGCAGGGGCAGCTAGGGACAGACAGAGTTCTTCCTGCAGAATGGGAGCACCTGGGCTGTCTGAATGGTGCTGAGGCAGGCCGACTAGCAGTGCCTCCCAACTGAACTTCACCCTAGAGGAAGAAACTGGCTTAGACATACAGAGGTACATGAAGACGGTACACCCCGTCAATGCAGTTGCATTCAGAATCCCCGCGGGAGGCACACGGAAGTTAGCAACTTATCCTAAAACTGTTTGGGTGTGAAAAGGACCAAGATTTACTGAAACAAATTTTAAAGGAAAGAATAAAGGTGGAGGGCTTGCTTCATATCAGGATATACGAACATGACCGCTCCAGGAAATAGTCTAACAGCCTGGCAACAGGCTAGGCAGCTAGCTGGACTCATTCCCTGGGATCTTCCGACCCAACTTCTAGAAGTGCCAGTATACACACACACACCCCACCCCCCTAAGAGTGCATAAAAGAATATACCTAAAATGATGGTCACAGCATAATAATGAGAACAGCCAAAATTGGAGATGGCCCAATCAACTAACACCAGTAGAGTAAATGAACAAATTAGGACATTATCATACAAGACAGGAAGGAAAAAGACAACAAATGAATGAATCAACAAGTAAAACCTAAAACAAGTAAAAATAAATACAGCCATACCCAGAAGGCTCTCAGAATAACCTGCTGAACAGAACAGAGCACAGCAAAACAGTGTATTCTGTATCATCCCATTTGTATGAAGTTTAAAAACAGGCAAAACCAACACAGGATTGGGAAACAGGGCTGGGACACTGTCCTTGATACAGGTAACAGCAACTGGGTCTACACACTGTGTAAAAATTCATCAAGATGCGCACTAATGATCTGTGTATTCCTCTACGTGTTTCCTGTACTTCAATAAAGCATACTTTAAAAATGTAAAGGCAACAAAAATATCATACTCATTTAACTTGGGCTAAAAATATAATTGTGGAGTAAGACATTGCTTACGGCCTGCCTGCCACACTGGACCGCCTGCTTTGAGTCACGGCCCTGCTTCCTAACGCGCCACCTTGGCAGGCTCAATGACTTGGCTCCCCGCCACCTGGGTGGGAGACCCACATTGAGGATCCAGCTCCTGGCTTCTGCCTGCCTTGGAGCTAGCCACTGTGGACATTCGGGGAACAAACCAATGGATAAAAGAACAGTCTTGATTATCTTCCTCTTTAAGCTGTCTCTCAATTTCAAGTAAAGCAAAATAAACTTTAATTGTAAACGCAAGTGAAAATTTTTGGAATAACATGGGTTTTGCTTTATTTTTCCGCTACCATACAGGATCACAAGTTATTGAGCAGAATGTATCACTTGCAGCAGCATCCTGTCCTCTCCTATTGATACCCAAAAATCTTACTTACAGTGAATATCAATGTAAGAAGAGGTGGCGAAAACAAGGACATGGAAGGACAAAGGAAATAGGACGATGTAATAAGCTAGATATCAAAAGAACAAAATTGGTCTCTGATGGCTGCCCTGGGCACTGGAGATGAGAGGCTGGTCTGCTCCGGATCCGGCAAGTGTCCAAGGCTTCAGCCTGGAACAGGAGGGACCACAGGAGCCAGTTATGTCACCGACCTGGTGGGATTCCAGTTGACCAATGGCACACCTGAATGGACATTCCTTACACAGTTGGGGCACAGACAGCTCCTTTGCCTGCCCACGTGTCTAGGGGGTTATAAAATTCCTCCACACGGATCTCAGGGGCCCTTCTCGCCTCCCTGCTCTTTCCCCTCTGCGCGAAGGGGGCCCAGGAGCGGATTTTCCAATAAAGTTTCCATTACAACTCTGAACAACTTGCCGATATTATTCCACCAGCGGGCGGGTGGGTGGTGGTCATCATCTAACTGTCTCATCAAAATCTCTTCCTTGCAGCAACTACAAGGAGTGGTCCAGACAGGACAGCATGGCCAGCGTAAACCAAACCTCAGAGAAAACAGGACACGGTGTCGCAGACATGCGACATGAGGCAACGTGGCCTTCAGTGCAGCTGATTTTTGTTTGGTGTCCCTCAGAAGTGGAGCTGGACATGTAGGCTTATTGACAAACATGGGCTTGGGATGTACCGAGCCACAGCATCCTGTTTTCAAACACAGTCTCCTGGGAAAAATAGGTTAGTCACGTCTTCATGCATTACAGGAGGGAGCACATGGGACGGACCCTCAAATCCTTCAGTTGTGTGAAAATGCTCGCATCACACCCTCCTGACTTTACAACTCTGTCACAGCAACAAACCTCCAGGGCCAGAAAGTGAGCTTTTACCCCCATGGGAAGCTGACTGGCATGCTTAGCCACCCAGGCATCCCTGCTAACACGTGATGATGACATCATCAAAAACATTCAGGGTCTCCATCCTGCCACTCGCAGCCGCCACCAGCAGGTGCACCCACATGTCCGTCCACCTGTGCGCCATGCACACAGCCCTGCCTCTTACCGAATGTAACTTCTCCTTTGCCAGCCTTGTCAAACAGCTGAAAGGCCACCATGAACAAAGCATCCGGGGCACACAGGACAGACTCAAACGCCACAAATTCTTGAAAGGATATTAATCTGCAACACAAAACAAACACAAAGCATGAAGTCAGGTGCCCGTGCAAAACAAAAACACAAAGGGGACACCCACGAAAGGAAAAGGATAAAATCCCATCGTCAGAAAGTAAAAATTCAAAGCTGAAACCATCTGTCGTTGGCATTTCCTTTCTGTACAGAATCTGTAAGACATGACAGGTTGGAGCATACAGCGATACACTAATGCATTAAAATTTCCAATGCACCTGCTGGAGCCAACATCCCTTAGGCCTCAGACCTCAGTCTCCCATAGGCATGTGGTTGACTTCCATAATTAAAGCTTAGATACTTTATATCAACAAGTGATGTCCCAGCAGTGAAACAAAACAGCTTTGGTGCTTATCAACATCCTTCCAACATCATGCACAAATGGGCCACAGATATTCATTCACAGCGACAGCTACTGATCACCTGTCAAGTGAGCCAGGCTGTCACGGGAAGGAAGAAACAGATCACATAGGAGACATGGTCCCGAGCTGCTGCTTTCAGACAGCTCAGGCAGTTAGCGACTCCAGAACATCCTGTTTTGAATTTTGCTACATCTGCAAGTCAGCTCACATAGGAGATCATGAGGACTGAACTTAGAGCTGGCCACCTGAGCGGGACCTCAAGGGCCAAGCCATATCGTACCGACATGTGAGCATTCAGAAACCACTCAGGGCTCTCAGATTCATAAATGCCAGGCTCAACCAAGGTGGGAGATGAATTGGAAAGAGAAAAGGTGAGACGAGAGGGTAGGGAAACGTGGGCCTAAACCAGGGTGGGCACCCTAGGACTGACCATGGACTGGAGGCTGGACAGGGGCAGGTGTAGCCGAGATGATGGCACTGGGGGAGGAGCGGTGTGCCGAGGCTGAGGACAAGCCGGGACCAGAGGTTCCCAAGGGCTATGGCAAGACCATCACCAAAGATGACAAGGGGCAGGATGAGAACGTGTGGGAGCATAAAATCAACTCTGATCCCGCTAGATCCAGGGTATCAAGGGACACCACAGTGTAGTGTCCGCCAGAAGCTCAGGGAGCCCGAGTGGGATTCAGGAGGGACCCTTGTCAGGGCTGGCTTATTGGGCACAAGGTCATTGCACATGGTAAGGTCCTGCAGGAGCAGGGTAGGCACCTGAGCCCAGAGTCCTTCTCGGGGAGGTAGGTGTGGACATAACCGTGTACATGGTACTTGGTTAGAACAACTCAGGAGGTAAACGTAAAAGTCAAGACGGGACATGCAGGCCAGGTAGTTTTCAAAGAGACTTGCTGAGGGCCTGGCCCTGTGACGGGGCTACCTGCCCCTCACCCAGCTCCCAGCTAACATACCTGAGCAGGCAGCAGAAGTTTCCTCTCACCCAGGCAGGAAGCCAGTGGACTCCCTTGCTCCTGGCTTTGGCCATCTGGCAAGGCAAACAGTGGAGGAATATCTGTTATGCCTCTGTTCTGTCTCCCTTTGCAATTCTGCATTTCAAATTAATAAATCATCTAAAAAGATAAAAACTGCTTTCTGCTTTTAAAGCAGAGTAGGCTTACTTCACAGCTAGGAATGGAGTCCACTGAGGCACGTGGCATTTTCCTTTGGGAAATATGGTGTCCAGTGATTTAGAGACAGGTCAGGACACCCCTGTCCTGCATCCACGTGCCAGACAGGTTCTGCCTCTGCTTGCTGGGAGCAGCAAGCGCCGGTTCAAGCACCCTCCCGGCATACACCTGGGAGATCCAGACTAAGAGGCCAGTGCCTTAGCGCAGCCCAAGCCAGCCCAGGCTGCTGCAGGTTTCTGGGACGTGAAGCAGCCTGCTGTGCAGGCCCCAGAGCTGGGCTTGCTCAGCATGTCCGCGGCCGTGCCGTGCTGCTGCGTGGTGCAGCCTCCCAGTAAAGAAGCACTTGTGAACTCACTTCTACACAAAGGGGACCACCGTGCAAGAGGGGCATTCTGCTGCAATTTCAAGATCTGGATACAAGCCTGATATACAGCAAGAGAGGCCCCTCCTTTTCTGGGCATGGCCCAGGAAACAAGGAGAGGCACTTGTGTGTGGGGTCGGAATGGGAACAGACCCTGTCCTGGTAACGCCGGTGTGCTTCCATGAGGGCAACTGGCTGTGGCATCTCAGGCATGTTATTGATAGCAAAGAAGTGTGTAATTTGGTAATCCTGTTAGATACAAGCATTACACATCTACGTAGGAGGTATACGGATGAACCGTGAAATCACAACGTATCAGTGTTCATCATGATCATTTGGGATTTTCAAGGTAATCTGACGAGAAGGCGATCAGAGTAATTACAGTGCTCTAGTCCTTTCCTGCGTGCTATCTAGAAACATCTATATTTTCATATAAACACTACTTCAGCCTTGCCTTACTGATTTAATTGCTATTAGCATATGTTGCAACGAAGAACACACGCTTAATCAAGTTCAGGCCTGGCTGCTGAGCCTGCGTGGTTCCTTTTCCACCCCCAGCTCCGTGGCGGCGTCAGCTGCAGGTCAGATGCAGACCACAGCGGCAGGCAAGGCTGCTGCTAGGACGCCCACACACTCCATCAGAGGGGCGTGGGATCGAGTCCCGCCCCAGCTTCTAACTCACCTGCCAGCTATCGCACCCTAGGAGGCAGCAGGCAAGGACTCATGTCCCTGGGTTCCTGACATCCCTGTAGGAGACCTGGATGGAGTTCCTGGCTCCTGGCCTCAGCCTGACCTGCCCCAGCTGCTGGGAGCACACCTGTCCCTTTCCCTCCTCCTTTCCTCCACACATAGGATGAAAAAAAAAAAAAAAACAAACAATTGCAAACTGTCTCACCCACTTTCCCCCATTCCCCCAACCCTTCCCACCCTAATCAGTGGTTCACACGGGCATTCGTTCTTCTCAACTATGTAAATATCATCAAAAGTAAAATTCAAAAAGGAATATGCCTTCCACCTACAGAAGTCCTGGTAGAACGACTTCCGACTGCCCAACCTGTCCCTGGCATGCCCGCTCCTCCCACGCCCACCCTTCAATCCTTGCACTGTAAAATGTTCTAAGGGCAGCGGACGTCCCAGTGAGGCCGCATCACTAGCAAGAGACAGCACACACTTTGTGAAACTTCAAATATGAGACGCCAGGTGCCCTTGCTGCAGGATCTCCAGTGACCTTTACTTCTCAAGCACTGATGGACATCACTTCCAAAAACCCTGAAAACCACTTTGTCAGAGTGCATCACTCCTGTTTTGTAGTTCAAGAGCAGAATTTACTAACATGCACCACAAAATATTCCGCATTGTAAATATATCATGGGCATTTTCATATCTAGCCAAATAACTTTTTTTTTAATGAAAAGGCCAGGTGTGCTAAGGTTTTTTTGGGGGGGTTGTTGTTTTAAAGAACATGAGCAACTTATTTCACACTGAGTATTGCCTTGGGAAATGGGGACAAAGAAAAAAAACAACACTGGAGGAAAGGGAAAAGCAACTGTAAATCCTGCAAACTGTGCTGGAGGATTAATTTCGTCAAAGAATGCACATTAGGAAAAATCCCTGTTCCAATTAAGGCTGGATGAGAGGGCTGCAATTTTATTAAAATGACAAATGAAGAAGGGTAGAAAAATCGCAGTTGAGAAAACAGTAACTAAAAAACGAGCAGGTGGCCAAGTTGCTTGCACCTGCATGAGCCTAGAGCTCTGCCCGGAGCAGCACTGGCTTGCCCAGGACGCGGGCAGGGCCAGGGGATGCACACAAGGACAGAGGCTGCCCTGCACAGGACGCACACACAAGGACAGAGGCTGCCCTGCACAGGGCACACACTCCCCGAGCCTGCGCCCCGGCTCCGGGCTCCTGTTCCTTTGCTGTGAACACTGAAGTGTCCCCGCGGAAGAGCGCATGAGCAGCAGGCACAGCCTACAGAACAGAGCCATCCCTTGCGCACAGTAGCTAAAGATGCTCACATCGCCTGCGTTTAGTATTTGTTCAAACAGCATTTTACAGTACCAAAAGAGTCTATTTATTATTTGTAGTAGCATTACTAGCAGTGCATTTCTCAATGGGCTCTTGGGAATCTCCGAAGCACGGTTAAACCACTGAGAAGGTATCTAAAATAAACCAGCATCTCAGCAGACATTACAAGTGACAAGAACGAATGGGTCACTCTTTTGAACCCAACAATGACGTATTTCCTATTAGTCGCTCAGCTAGAACTAAATAAAGCAGCAGAAAAAAAATTCTTTTCAAAATACACGAAATCAAATTATACTGATTCCCCTCTCTTTTGAAAAACATCGTCAATTACTCGGGAATATTTTAGCATTTTCTTTCAATCAATTATGATTCTTGCATTTTGGGTAGAGTACACAAAACCTGTCTTCGTGTGATTGTAATCGAAGCCCTCTGCAAAGCGAAAACGAAATGACTGCAACAGCCCTCATCATTAAAAAAAATAAATAAAATTATTCATGGTGTGGGCAAAAAGAAACGAAAGTACACGGGCTTGAGCCAGAATATCACACGCACACACAAAAAGGCAACGTTCGTATCCGCTGCGCCAGCTGAATTCAAATTAACCCAATTTTTACATGTTAATTAAACCAGCTATTTTCTTCTTATTGTATTTTTGCTTCTTAAATAGCAGAGTCTACAAGTGATTCCCAACAGACTTGTTCCCACAACAATGACGTATTCATTTACTTCTATTATGGCCACACAATACAGTAACTGAGCAGTAATTTTTCACAGTCAATTACATGTGTGGTTCTTTATGCTTAAAGATGCTGAAATAATGTGTACTATAGAGCCATATGCCCGAATCACTAGTGTGCCAGAGGCAGTTGCCTGGGCAACACATTTTCTCTGCAGTTTAGCATAACCCTTCATTGAATATCATTAGATGTCATTAAATAGCAAACATTAACACGAACTTCACTATCCTACTTGGAAAGAGTCATCATTTTACCCATGTAAACAAGGGCTCCATCATTTATAATAAGCTTAAAGTAGATTATGATTTTCTAAATTTAAGACCACGAAAGGAAAAAAAATGCCCACATGTTGATTCCAAGGTAAACATTTTTCATCCATATGGTCCAACTTATAAACACAAACAAAGCAGGGGTAGATTTTAAAATTTATCCACTATTGTAACATAATTCCATTTAGGCATCTTGGGCTAAAGAGCATTCTATTTTCTTTTCTGACAGGGAAAGGGGGAATACGCACTCAAATTCAGTAAGAAGATCAATTTAAAGAAGAGTTTTTAAAAGTTGAAGGGACATAATAATAAATAGAAGGGGGGCATGCCGTGCATTATCTAAAGTCATTTCCAGCGTGAACAGCAGCAGTCACCCCAAATAATTCCTAACAGCCCTCTGCTCCATGTCACCCCGGATGAGTACCCAGGTCTAAGATTAAACACTGCTTTCTCTATAAACACAGTCGCCACAGTTGGAACCCCCAAGCGCCCACGACCATCATCACTCCCAAGTCATGGGGCTGACGCACACCCTGACTCCACCCAAACTCCATCTCCCGCCTGTAACAGAGTCCATCTTCCCTTTCGGCATTATAAATGCCCAAAGTTAATTTTATTTTTTAAGGTTTATTTATTCATTCATTTAAGATGCAGAGGCAATGGGGTGGGGAGCGAAAAGAAAGAGATCTTCTGTCTGCAGGTTCACTCCCCCAAATTGATGCTAACAGCCAGGTCTGGGCCAGATTGAAGCCAGGAACCCAGAATTCAACCTAGGTCTCCCACTCAGGTGGCAGGGACCTAACTACTTGGGGCATCATCAACAACCTGGGCTGGATCATAAGCAAAGTAGCTGGGATCTGACTGGGCACTCCAATATGGGGTAGCAGGGATAGCTTCCCTGTTGAGCCAAAGCTCCAGGCCCCAATGCCACTTGGAAGGGAGACATACATAAGGAAAATGAGTCACCAAATGTCACTGCTACTCCAGAACATATTCTTACCTTGCCCAGTACAGGAAAGAGGAAGACTACCAAACTGTGACTGGCAGTGAAGGAACCAATGGTGGCAGTACCAGGACTGCCCAACAGTCCGAGGGTAGCTACAGAGAAAGCCAGGCCAGGAGTGAATGAACTGGCTAGAGAATGAAACAGTGCACCTGCTTCCTAAGGCAAGACAAGGAAGAGGCCCTCACTACACTCAGCCATTTAGCCTCGGTGTTAGGCTTCCGGCCACACTGCTCTAAGATCATTTCTCTCACGGTGACCAAGGTGACTAAAACCTCAACCACACATTCGGTCCTCAGTTGAAGCATGGTTCAAAAAAAAAAAAGTAACAAATGTATGTTCCGTTGTGATCCCAGGAATCTGCTTTGAACAGATGGTTCTGTGAGGCAAACCGGAAGACACTGACCGATAACAAGGATATGTCCATGTTTAAGCAAAACGTTGTCAAGCTGGAAGGGATCAGAAGAGATGCCGTCACGTCTCTGAGGCCTCCATGAGAACTCACCCCTGAATGGCTACCTAAGATGCTCCTGAAATGAAATGCTCAGAAGAACTGAAATCAAGTTGTACACACAGTACTGGGGCAGGTGTTTGTACCACGATGAAAAGGCCACTGGGGAAGCTTGTTCCCAGCTGGAGTGCCTGGGTTCAGCTGCACCTCCCACCGCCCCTTCCCCGTTCCAGCTCCCTAGCAACGTGCCCCTTGGGAGGCAGCAGGAGACGGCTCAAGTATCTTGGTCCCTGTCACCCACATGGGAGATGCGGCTGTAGCTCCCGGCTCCCAGCATCAGCCTGGCCCTCTCACAGTTGTTGGGGGCACTGGGAGGGGAAACCAGGAGAAGAGAGGTATCTTTATAATGTTCTCTCCACCTTTCACATAAAAACAGTATTTAAGAAAATTATCAATGAATAAGAAAATGCAGTGGCCAGCAAAGGTTTCCTAATAACTAAGAAACCTTATTAGTGAGAACTGATATAAAACATGATTTCTGTTTAAATATTCTGATTCAGTAGCATTTCTAAATTTTACCTCATATGAAAAGAATGCTATTCCCACCCATAATCCCACTATAGGATAAAATTATACTACCTAAATATAATTTGGTTTAGAATTGGCACATGATCTGTTAAGGCAAAAAATAGATAAATTCTTCATATTTAATTATGTTGTTATACAAAGATTTGCAACAAAGAATGATGAATTCATCTAATAACACAGACCACCCATGAATGTAGGTTTTTGCTAAAATAATCAAAAGAACTATTGTGACTATGTGAGCCTGTTCAATTTAGATTTGCATTTTATAGCTCTCAGTGGAAGAATCTATATAAACGGTAGAAAAAATTAGGCAAAGGGAGGAAACATTTCTCTCCCAATTGACCCAGTGTGTTTCCCCAACCATCTCCGCATTCATTAGCAAGTCCTATCTCTAAGGTCTTTTGACAAATCCAGGCTTTCAAAAACACAGGCAATTTGGAACCGGAACAGCAACTGCAGAGTGACCAAAATTAGAAACTGTTGGAAGCACCTGATATTCTTACCGAAAGCAAAATTAAGTCGCAACACATTTGAGACTCTATTGCTTTTTCTAGCTACAACTATTGCAAAAAAAAGCAGTATCAGTGTTTTTTTTAGACAGTTGTTCCTTCAGGAAGTTGGTGATTTTTAATTCCTAAGATTAAAAAAAAGAAAGAAAGAATTTTTTAAAATTCTAGAAAAAGTCCTGAATCAGGGAATCACAAAGCAACAGAAAGAAGATGCCGAAATGAAAGTTATGTAAAGTCAATGCTCTGGCCCTCCAGAGAGGTTTCCCCAAGTGCATACATCGTAAGTCTAGTAAGCTGGGGGGGAAGCTGACTAGAAACATGGAGACATGAAGAGGGTGGCTTCGTCAGCCGATTCTCCACCTGCAGCGCCAACATCTCACACAGGTGTCAGTTCAAGTTCTGGCAACTCCACTTCCCAACCTGTTCCTTGCTAATGGCCCATGTCAGTGCCTTCAGATTGTTAAAGCTGGCTGATTGGAAAGTCAAAGAGAGAGAGGGAGAATAATCCATGCACTCTCCCTATATGGTCACAAAAGGTCAAGTCTAGGCCAGGCCAGATCCAGCAGGCAGGAATCACAGCTGGGTCTCCCATACGGCTGACAATGGCCCAAATACTGGGGCCATCTTCCACAGCCTTCCCAGGCGCCACCAGCAGGGAGCTAAATGGGAAGCAGAGCAGCTGTACTTGGATATGGGATGCTGGCATCTTAAACAGTGCCTTCACCCACTGTGCCACAGCACCAGCCCCAGCAGAAGGTGGCCTGACGGAGCTCAGCAACAGGGAGCAGGCAGCTCACGGGGCACTCGGGAAGGGGAATGGGAACCTAGGAGCAAGCCTGGTGATGCTCTGGACAAGAGGGGAGGCTAACCTTCTCCCTAGGGTTGGTCAGGTTGCTTCCACAGCAGCCTGCACGGGGCCTGGGTGAAGATCCTTACGACCCAAAGCACATACACTTTAACATGCATTGGGGAGATGAACCAACACGGACATGGTATTCTTCGATGTGGCCATATGAAGGAATGAGGACAACCTCCTAACATATTCAGAGTGGATTTCAAAATACACATTGCACACACACACACATACTCTAGGGGCTGATACACACACGCGGCTGGGTACACGCATGCATCCAGATGAAATGTGAGCTCTGAGGGTAATGTTCTGGTGAGACGAGCAAGCTGAAGGGCCAAACTGGGTATACTAGAGGGAGACTGCAAGAAGCTGGTCCCTCTGCAGGGGGTTTGCGCTGCACCGTCACCCGGGGTCCTCAGCCTGGGAACTGCGCCACTGGCTCTCTGCACCACTGCGCTCTCTTCTCCAGCAGGCCTGTGGCAGACGGCGGAATCTCTTAGGTCCTTTTAATACATATCCTGGGCCAGGGCTGTGGCATGGGCGTGGGATCAGAGGGTGTTAATCCTCTACTTGCAATGCTGGCATCCATAAGCGTGCTGGATCAAGTCGCGGCTGCTCTACTTTGGATCCATCTCCCTGCTAATGTGCTTAATAGGACAGCAGAAGATTGAGCGCCTGGGTTTCTGTCACCCACACGGGAGACCTGGAAAGGGTTCCTAGTTGCTAGTTTCAGCCTAGCCAAGCCCCAGTCACTGCAGACTTTTGAGGAGTAAAGCGGCAGCTGAAGATCTCCCCTTCTGTAACTGCCTTCCAACTAAATGGGGGGATGGAGGGTTGGAGAGGGTGTGTGTGTGTGTGTGTGTTCCCACTGCATCTGCATCCCTCACCAACACACATCCACGGGTGTTTACACCACACACCTGCAAACCTGTGTATCCTGAGACTGCGCATTTAGAGGACACAGTACAGTCTGTGGAGCTGCATGGAACGCACGTGGGGAGTGGACCATGAAATGAATCCACACAGCAACTCACTAACATCCCCAGCACAACTGCTGATGGCAGGAAGCAGAGAGGGCAGGGTGAAGACGTGGGCGCCTGCAAGCCATACCTTCCTGTGGCTCTGCTCAAGTCTGACTTTGTAAACATATGTTTTACATATTCAAAAACTCAATTACAAGAAAAAAATAAAGAAAAAAAGCAATCCCTAAAAATTGAAAACAAACTGAAACGAATGAAACTAACCACGTATCAAGTTGGTGGCAAAACCGCACAGAGAAGCAACTATTTCAAACACGTCAGAATTGTCCTTCAACAGCACACACTTTGTGCACAGACCTCGAGAGAAGGTTTTTTTTCTTTTTAAGACATATTTACTTACTTGCTTGAAAATCAGAGTTACAGCAAGAGAGGGATGTACTGCCCATCAGCTGCTTCACACCCTAGATGGTCACAGCCACCAGGGCTGAGCCAGGCTGAAGCCAGCAGCTTCATCTGGTTTTCCCGCACCTGTGGCAGTGGCCCAAACACAGGGGTCATCTTCTGCTGCTTTCCTCGGCCCCCTAGCAGGAGGCTGCATCAGAGGCGGACCAGTGGCCATACGAACTGGCATTCACAATGCATGCCAGCATGGCAGGACGCAGTGTCACCAGCTATACCACAACCTCGGCCCCCGAGAAGAAGTGTAAACTTTATTTGGTATCAACCGTTAAGCAGCAATGTAAGTGCTATTATTTTGAATAAACCCTACATATTACAAATACGCAATTATATGAAATTTGCTATTAACCAAGATTTTTAAAAGAATGGAGATTAATAGAAAAATCAAGGAAGTAAGAATAACTTGAATTAAGTTTAGTCAATTTAACACTGAATTGCAAACTACAGTATTTAAGTTAAACTGAAAGACCCTGATGAAAAGAGCAAGTCCACGCATCAAGGTGATGCCAGCCCAGAGGTCAGAAGCCCTAACACTGGACCATGGCCTCTAAACGAAGTGCCCATTCCAAGGGGACCCCGAGGGGGAGGCTCCAGGTGTGCAACAGGAAACACACCAAAGCAGCACCGCATTTTATAGGAGAGCTATCAAAGATGAAGCACATCAAAAGGAGAAAGGGAACAACATAAAAGGGCTCCTCCCATTGGCCAGGAATAGGATGAACGCAAATAGCGGATGTAACAGACTCAACTAGCACACAAAAAAACAAGAGATCACAGCACTTCATTTTAAAAAGACTACCCATGGGCCCAGCACAATGACTCAATGGCTGAATCTTTACCTTGCAAGCACCTGGAGTCCATACGGGCGCCAGTTCATGTCCTGGCTGCTTCACTTCCCTGCACCTCCCTGCTTGCAGCCTGGGAAAGCAGTGGAGGACGGCCCAAAGCCTTGGGACTTTGTACCCACATGAAAACCTAGAAGAAGCTCCCGGCTCCGGATCAGCACAGCTCCGGCCGTTGCGGACATTCCGGGAGTGAACCTACAGACAGATCTTTCTGTTTCTCCTTTGCTCCATAATCTGATCAACCTTTCTAATAAAAATTTAAAAATCTTTAAAAAAAAAAAAGGATTCCCAATACCCACAAAAATCCACTCCCAACTCCTTGTGCCTTAAGTTATTTCAGCAACAGCTGCTTATGTTGAGAACCGGGTCAAGTCAAGTCAAGCTAAGTACAGTCACTCCTTAAAATCCAGGACCCCCTGGGCCCAGCATGGTACCCTAGTGGCTAAAATCCTCACCTTGCACACGATAGGATCCCATATGGGTAGCAGTTTGTGTCTGGAAGTTCCGCTTCCCATCTAGCTCTCCGCCTGTGGCCCGAGAAAGCAGTTGAGGATAGTCCAAAGCCTTGGGACTCTGCACTCAAGTGGGAGACCTGGAAGAAGTTCCTGGCTCCTGGCTTCAGATCGGCTCAGCTCCAGCCATTGTAGCCACCTGGGGAGTGAATCAATGGAGGGAAGATCTTCCTCTCTGTTTCTCCTCTCTGTATATTTGGCTTTCCAATAAAAATCAATAAATTAGAATCCAGGACCATCACGGATATCAGAATCCACAGAAGTTCAAGTTCCTTACGCAAAATGCATACTGTTGGCATATAACCTATGCATATTCTCTCATATGCCCCATATGCATTAAACCATCTCCAGACTACCTAACATAAATGCTCTGTGAACAGCTGTTAATATCCTGTTGCTTGGGGAATAGTGACAAGAACAAAAGTCACCATGCGTACAGGACAGGTGCAAGTTCCCCTTCTCAGAGCACTTCTGCTCTACCAAATCCCCTGTAAAGAACTTAGAACTTGCTCATTGGGAGGCCCAACCATAGTGAGACTGACCAATCTCCTACCCAGATGTCTCCCTGAAGTTCAGGCTCACATCTGGCCGTCTACCAATCCAGTTACACATTTAAGATATCCAGGTGAATATGTTCCACAGAAGCCCTAATTTCACTGCCAAACCTACTCCTCCCACAACATTGTGCGTCTCAGCTGCTCTGATGGCCACCCTTCCAGTACGTCATGCCCAACCCACCAGGATTGGTCCCAGAACTCAGGGACGGACCACTTCTTAGCCTCTAACCCAGCATCACCTTTCATATGCTGCTTCAGCGGCCTCTGAACCAAGTTCCAGCCGCCTGCCTCTGTATCACACAAGAGCTTCAAAAATGTCATGAAAAAATGAACTAAAGTCAAGCTTTGCTTGAACCAATAACCTTGAAATCCATCGAGAGTTCTGTGAATTTATATTTTAAACATTTCCTTGTATTTATTCAAGGCAGAGATAGGCAGCGGTCTTCCTATTCTTTGGTTCACTCCCCCACAACAGCAGGGCCTGGGCCAGGCTGAAGTCAGGAGCCTAGAACTCAGCTTAGGTCTTCCACGGGGAAGGCAGGGTTCCCAAGTACTTGAGCCATCGCCTGCTGTTTCTTAGGGTGTACGTTAGCAGGGCATTTAACATGGAAAGCAGGCGCGTCAAGCACCATCCTAACCACTATACGAAGGCCTACCCCTCCAGTGAACTTCAGTGCTTTTTTAAAGATGTGTTTGAAAGAGGGAGTGACGGAGAGAAGGAGAAGACGCTGGGAACACTTCTATCCAGTGGTTCACTCCCTGAACACCCACTGCTGCTTCCATGTGGGTCTCTGGGGTGGACGACAGGACTCCACAGCAGGTGCTCGCTTCGGCAGCACATACACTAAAATAGGACTCCCCAGTAGGAAGCTGGGGCAGAGGCAGCTCTGGGAGCCGGGACACAGCTCAGGCTCTCCGACATGGGATGGGGTCAGCATCCCAGGGTGGCTTAACTGCTGTGGCATAATGCCTACCTGCTCCGTGGACCTCGGAAGACCTCTCACCCGTGCCCCAGCACAGATGCCAGATGAGGACACAAAGTCCATCTTGTTTAAAGACATCATCTGACACTTGGGTGGTGTCAATATTTGCTCACTGCATCAATAAATGTGGAATTCAGCTACACTCACAGTTCTCCTGAATCAAGCCTCTCTTGGGTAGGTCCCAGAAGCCACTCTCCTGTCCCATGTGTCCCTTTCTTACAGAGTACATAATGGCCCTGGCTGAGTGCTACCTGCGTACTAATGATCGTCTGCCACGCCTGGCTTTTTCCACTGAAATCTCCCCTGTAGTGCATGTGAGACCCTGCCCTGGAACCCAAGACTCCCTTCAGGGCCTTGAGAACAGCTTGGGGACCACCAAGCCGCAAACCATGGGAAACTAACTGACGCTCCATCTCCCAGCATTGGTGGTGGAGTCCACTTTGTGAGTTTGTAAGGGAACACCTGAGGCAGGTAAATGACAAAGCAAGGGTATTTCCTCCCAGATCGGGGGGCAGCGGTGTCTGGGATCCAGGGACTGGCACTCAGGAGGGCTTCACCCTAAAGTAACAGAAGGCAGCACCTGCAGAGGAAGGGGAGAGAAAGACTGAGGGGAGAGACAGGGGAGAGAATGAGGGTGGGGGGGAGGACCAAACCAATTCCTTTATTAAAAAAAGAAAAAGATATGCAAGCTGCTGCCTGTGGTACTGCATCCCATGTGGGTGCGAGTTCAAGACTCGGCTGCATCACTTCTGACCCAGCTCCCTGATCACGTGCCTGAGAACACAGAAAATGGTCCAAGCACTACGGCTGCTGCACCCACGTGGGAGCCCTGGAGGAAGCTCCTGGCTCCTGGCTGCAGCCGGCCCCAACTCCAGCCACCATTTGTGCAGTGATCAAGTGGAAGCGAAGATCCATGTCTCTCTCTCTTTTCCTCTTTGCATCTCTGCCTTTAAAACAATAAATAAATCTTTTTTAAAAGCTCATTCTGCAGGGAGAATCAAGATGGCAGAAAAAGGTAAGGGCATGTTTAAACAGGCCAGTGAGTGATGGCCAGATCTCCTCAGCCCCTTCCAATGGCGAGTTCTGACAGAGATCCTCCTGCACCCTATGCCCTGCCACAGTGGCTTCCCTGGAGAACAAGGCTTCCCCAGCAGACGTCTCCTAGGTGAGTGGGTTGCCTTGCATCCTAAGTCTAGGAGCAGGGGAGCAGGTGCGTCTTCCTCACGTCCTCTGTGGGGTCTCCCCCTCAGTATAAACATGCCCCATTTTTATCTTAAATGGTAAGTTAGCCTACCCTTTCCCCCATCCCTCATCACCTCCCACCTCAATGTCCTTGGTCCTCCTCCACACTAAATCCACAATCATTATAACCATCTGTTTGCCCACCCCACTCATATCAGTCCTCTTCTACTCTGGATTCCCCAAAAGCTAAGACTCAACCCTATTTACAGCCCACACTTCTTACTCCCAGCTTGGACTTGAGCGGGTGACATCAGCTAGCACACTTGGCTTCATACCCCAGGACCACAACCCTCTGGGTGGTTCCTGCCCAACAGTTACTGTCCCCTGACCCACTAGCCGCCTCCTGGATGACCATGTAGTATATTATACTCTCTACAAACTGTCAATGACTCAACCCGCCCCCCCACTCGCTTGTTTCCTGGGAAAAATGAAGGAAAGCAGAAGAAAATGCGCTCCCCAAGTTCCACCACCACGTCTGCACGACATCCTTCCCGTGGCCTCTGCCTCCCCCATCCTCCTAGCTCAGCATGCCTGGAACTTTTTCTGCTCATGAATTATTCAAGACCCCGAAAGAGCATCTGTTTATATGGCTTAGATCTACCCTAGTTACTGAACCAGAAATTAAAATGGAGGAAATTCAGAAGTATCTATTAATTCATTAAAAAGTGAATAGATCTAGTACCCAGTAGCATGACCTATTTACATGAAAAATAACATTTTTAAAAAACAAAAAAAAGTTTTAATGAGAAAAGCAGTTTTACATATTTGCAAATCTCTTAAATGTCTGACTTAATGGAAGACATCTGCGTTCAATCTGCTGTAATATGTTGTTTTGGTTGAAGGCTATGAAGGGCTTCGGCCTCCCACAGGTTCATCGTTAGAAAAGGAAGGAGCGGTCTAATGATCTGTGTAGGTAAGCTGGGCATATTCTTTTCTGGTACAACACCACGTCCCAAGAAATAATAGCTTCTTCAAGGCTGAACTGCAATGTGGACTCAGCAACAGTTTTGATGAACTTCCTCTGACCCTGTTACCGTAAGAATTCACAGTTCTTTCACGCACCTTGACCCCAGACCCGCATTTCCAACGCCACTTACCCAACGCTCAACTGGAACATACTACTTGAACGGTGCAGTTCTTTCAGACGGTGGGACACTTTCTCACACTCTGTTTTAAAACCACAGTCATCCAGATCACTACCGATTCTCTCAGAATAGAAAGCAGGAGAAAGCTGTCGCATGGAGAGACTGAAAGCCCACTCTGCAACGTCGTGTCTGGGCCAGACAGTACACAGTCACACGCGCTTCCCAGCAGGTCACACTCGGCATCTTAACAGGGCGCACACTCAGGGACGAGGTCTAATGGACATCAATCATCTTCCCTGTTATTTCAGGGACATTCTGGAGCTGGCTTGCCATTACCATCTTGACTATGAATGGTGGTGGAGAATATGTGCTCACTCAGTTGCCCTGGAGCCTCTTGTGCCCAGCTTGGGAAGCCGGAATAAAACACCTACAGTTGGTCAGTTATCACCTCAGAAATGTTCCACCAGCTTCTGGAAGCTGCCAAGTCAGCAGATGTGGACATGGCACCTTCCTGGGCCTTCCTGTCAACCTTGGTCCTAAAGGCGCTACCCCTGTGCCGGCAGGCAGAGCCCTCTCAACCCCCTCAGCCCAGAAGCCCTACTCTCCCTCCCGGCTCGGCCAGTGTCAGGGTGCCGCAAGAATCTGGGGCGACACCACTGCTTCTCCAGCAGAGACCACGCAGCTTACCCGGGGCTCAGGCACGGGTGGACTGACCCACCACTGCTTTTAGAAACATCCACTAACACAGCACGAAGGGCGGGGCTTGTCTCAGAGTGACCAGCCACACAGTCCTGGCTTC
The DNA here is from genome assembly GCF_030435755.1 of Ochotona princeps. Lineage (NCBI taxonomy): Eukaryota > Metazoa > Chordata > Mammalia > Lagomorpha > Ochotonidae > Ochotona > Ochotona princeps. Next base: position 12,020,733 of record NC_080851.1, read on the forward strand.
CTGAGGTCTCAGGGGCGCCCTCTGGGGACAGCTGTTTCTGCCCCCTTCCCAGAGGCCGCTCTCCCAAGTGTCCTCCAACCCCGGCCCAGTCCCTCCCACAGCACACCTCACGAGGTCACCCACCTGCAATGCCGCTTTCTTGCCCTTCCTGCCCCTCTGGAAACAGCCCTGTTTCTCATTTGCGTTTATGAAAAATCAAAAAATAAGATAAAAATTAAAAAGCACTTGGGCAAGAGAGGGGGTCGTGAGGAGGAGGACGACGCTACTGTACATATGGATGAGATGCCAAATCAGTAGCTCCTCATTAATCAACCCTTTCTGGAATTAAAAAGAAATGGAAAATCCAGACACCTGACATTCCTCAAGTGTTCCTACCACATCAGCGACATAATACAAACCTCGTTAAACATTCTTCTTAATTCACTCCTCACAGACATCGTCTAGCCACCACACTGTCCCCACCCCCATAAGGTTTCAGATATCAAATACAAACGCAAAGCAAGTAATGCAGAGAAAGGGGGTTAATCAGACATCTTGAGGGAGAGAAAAAAATAGCACTGATTCAATGAGGGCTCTTAATGAGGCTTTTTGTTGTGGTAGATTAATTTGGGAGTCTGATGACTAAGAAGATTTTAGTTTCTCAGGTGACTGCTGTTGATTATTATCAAGCTTTTTGTTGTTGTTGTTTAAATTAAAGAGATGCCTTATCTAATTCTCTGATTTCTGAATTTCACGGGTGAACCTGGACATTGTGTCCACAGCAGTCATGCAGGAAACTTTGCTCATCATACCAGAGAAGACCTTCCTCGGGGTCCATTCCAGAGGACACCTGACAGATGATGTGTGGCTCAGGCTGTGAGCGGCTGATGTTTAAATACATTACCCTAATACTCTTTAAGCATCGCCAATTGTAAACCTCATTACCTCCCAGCATGTGGCCATGGCCTGGATTTCAAGACAGCCCCACAAAGTGAAAACAGGTATATAACAGGGATTTCTCTGTCAACAGATTATATCCTCCTTCTCTTTCTAAAGTATTTAAAAGGCTGGGAAGCCAGAGAAGGAATAGCAAACCTGGGGGAGGCAGACAGCACGCTACCGTCTTCAGTTCACCCTTAGTAAGTCTTCCTGTATCAAAGGCGGACCTGCGCCAGGACGGAGGCCCTGCCCCCTGAAGAGCAATCAGTTCTCCATGCTGACCCACTAGCATCTGACATAGAAGCTAGGGCAGACAGCAGTTGGACCTTTGGGCCCATGGCTAAAAAAATCAGGACATCCCCTTTTGCAAAAACAAGAGTGGACTTTTGTTCTCTGGTGGAATGCAAAGAGGTCCCACACCTGAAATGCACCGTGGGCCCTCCCCAATATCAGGTTCCATCCCTATGGTATCCACATGTGCCTATCCACCAACCTCACATCCAAACCATCTGGAAAACGCTGCATCCGTATCGAACATGAGCCGGCATTTCTCGTTAGCATGACTCCCTAACCCAGAGCACAATGACTATTTGCACAACATTTACACGGTGTCATGTCCTGCAGGTAATCCAGGGGCATAGGCACTCAGCAAAGCCACAAGTAGGCCTGCACTCCATACTGAAGTACCCAGTTCATGATCCCAGCTTCCTGCTAATGTGCACCCCCAGAGAGCGCAGTGATGGCAGGAATACTGGGGTTCCTGTCATCCACCTGGGAGACCCAGACTGATTTCTGGGCTCTGGTTCCAGACTGGACAGGCCCGGCTGTCGTAGACATGTGCAAAGTGAACCAGTGGATGGACGATATTCCCTTTCATGCTCCCCTTTCAAAAAAAGCAAAACATGCACACATTTAAAACTGTGACCTAGACAAGAGTTAAAGTACGCAGCAGGCTGTGCATGGATTATGAGCAAGGTTGTTTTTTTGTTTTTTTTTTTCAAATTTCAAAGTCAGATATACAGAGAGAAGGAGAGACAGAGAAGAAGATCTTCCATCTGCTGATTCACTCCCCAGGCGACTGCAATGGCCAGAGCTGAGCCGATCCAAAGCCAGGAGCCAAGAGCTTCTTCCAGGTCTCCCACTGGGGTGCAGGGTCCCAAGGCTTTGGGCTGTCCTCAACTGCTTTCCCAGGCCACAAAAAGGGAGCTGGATGGGAAATGGGGTCACCAGGATTACAGCTAGCACCCATATGGGATCCTGGTGCATGCAAGGTGAGGACTTTAGAAACTATGCTACCATGCTGGGTCCATGACCAAGTCTTACATATGCCATGGTTTATCAGATATATGAGCATCTGGGAATGCTGGGATTTGCAGGGGCCTTGGAGCAATCCTCCATGACTACTGTGGGGAGACCACATGTGCTGAATTCACACACGCATCACAAGTCAAGAGACACCTGAGCCCCCATGGTGCTCTTCCACCACACAGCCAGGATGTACTTTGTAACAGGTGGCCAGCCAGGCCCTCCAGAGCCCCAGTTTCCCCCAGACTCTGTGAAGTCCCCCCTTGGCAGAAATCCCAGGAACCCCTACAGAACCTACATTCACCCTGCCCTCAGTAGACAAGCTGTGTGCACAGCAAGTGAGTGTAATGTATCAAATCACAATCAAATCAAAAAGGCACCAATGCGACCAGGGCTGTGACAGCAGCTTCAGCTTCTGCCCATGGTGCTGGTTCAAGTCTTGACTGCTTCACTTCCCATCTAGCTCTCTGCCTATAACATGGGAAAGAACCAGAGGATGACATAAGTCATGGGGCCTCTGCACCCACGTGAGAGACCAAAAGAAGCTCTTGGCTTCTGATTGGCTCAGCTCCAGCTGTTGTGGACTCAGGAGTGAACCAGTCGATGGAAGATCTCTCTTTTCTCCTTCTCTCTGTAAATCTGCCTTTCAAATAAATAAGCCTAAAAAAAAAAAATTGCACAGCAAGCTGAGAGCTCACAGCTAAGCCATCCATCTGGGTCAACAGGAGTAATAGAGAGAGTGCTGGAGAAAGCAGCAAGTGACGGCCCAAGAAAGAAGTCGGCCCACGAGTGTGGGGCTCTGCCGCCCAACTGGGAGATCCAGTCGGAGCTCAGCTGCTGTGCTCATCCGGGGGGCTGAACCAGCGGACAGAACATCTCCCCCTCTCCCTCCTTCGCTCTGTAATTCTAATGTTAACTAATGCTTGTTTTTTAAGTTTCCTTCCACAGATTCTCATATAGAGACCACCTGTACTATGAAAACATCGTGTAAACACTGCCTTTCCAGAGAAAAGCTTATCAACATGATGATGCTGGCACCATACACCAGCCATGGAGATCCGCCGGGCAGCACAGGAGCACTGGCCTGCATCTTCAGACCCACCCAAGTGTAAACATGAGGCAAACACTAGAGCAGTCCAGAGGGTGGGACCTTCAGTCGGCACTGAAAAAGTCAGTCCGGTGAAAAGCAATGACACAAGGACCTGCTCCAGATTAAGATACAGCAGCAGCTGTGACTGGATTCTGGACCTAACAACAGGGGAAAGAAATACGCAAAACCCATGAGGCCCTGGAGGTTGGTGATGGGGGGAGATCCAGCAGAACTGAATACAGACCGGGTATCAGCCGGCAGCCAACTCCTGATGTTACGCCGAGAGGCACGGCACTTATGCAGAATATTCTCAGTGATGGAGGGCAAAAGCCACAACACTGCAATGTCTGCACCTTGCACTTCAAAGGTCGAGCCAGAAAAAGAAACGTGTTTGTGTGTAAAAAAAGAGACAGAAGAAAGGTAGTGTAAATGTCACAGAGTGCCACCGAGCTGTGAGCGTGGCGTGCTTCCAGCTCTTCCGTGGTGAATATTTCCTTTTTTTTCTGGAGTTCAGAACTATTCCAATGAGGAAAAAAACAATTACCTTAACACTGAGGCCAGTCACCAAAGTTCAGAACTGTGAACTGTTACAGACACAATGAAGCAACCGAAATCCCCATGAGAAAAACCAACGCTCCGTCCAGCTTCTACTGCAAGGGGCTGGCGAGGAATACACCCCAGCCTCTCCCCGCAGCACCCCAGAGCCTCGTGTCAGGGACTAAAGGCCAGCCCACACCTTCTACTTTCCAACTAAGCAAAAAATCCCACCTTTGGGATGGGCCGGAAAACAGAGGTTTACAGAACAAGAAGAAAAAAATCTGCCCCTGGAGAAGACAGAGGAGGCAGGGGCCAGCAGCCCTAAGGAGTACCTCACGGCACAGGAAGCTGCTCACTCCCGTCGTGCTGGCCAGCTTTCTAGGCCTTCATTTCACAGGAAGGATGGCAGGTACAGAAATAAGCAAAGGGAAATGCTGGTGAAGATACAGAACGTTCACTGTGCTCTGAGGGCACTGGCATTGACCGCACGTAGACAGGCACAGAAAGGCTCAGCCAACAGGCCGCTCAGCTGGGGAGGGCTCCCTGGGGAGAGCACCTGTGGCCGCCTCTGGGCAAGCACTGGCCGGCAGCAAGGGAGCAAGGCCACGGCGGCCAGCGTACCCAGAGATGACTGGTTCCTATGGCTCACTGGATTAATACGACACCACAGCATAAAATGCTGTGCTGAACAGCAAGAGCCAACTGCAAATTTACAAAGCTTAAGAGGACCCATATTTAAAACTTGAGCAGAAAAAAGCTGGGGGGGGGGGGCTGTTCAAAGGCATTTTGATAAGTGTCCTGTTTATTTCTATACAGTGCAGTCTCTTCTCCTCCAGCTTTTGCAAGAATGACTTTCTTGGGGATCTGGAATTGTCACATAATTCTACAAGAGCTACACCCTTTCATCATGTGTGACATTTTAAGGATGATGTGAAGAGAGGGAAGATTATAGAAAAGGTACATTGATTAAACCTATTTTACATGTACTCACAAAGCTTGCAGCTGCCTTGAAAACCTCAAACCCTTCACTGCTTCTGGGAGTTTTGCGGGGAGTATTGATGGAGAGCTTTAGAAAAGACACACACCTGGGAAATGACCACTGCTAGAAACACTAACACTACTGCTTGCCAAATCATCTATCAATGGTAACTGGCAGGGAAAATATCCTTAAGAGATGCGAAGGTGCCTATCTAATGACTTATCTCAGAAAAGAAAGCAGCTTTGAACCACACAGTTGCTCCTTCGAGACCACATACCCATCCTTGGTCTGATCCACCACGCCACTCAGAAGCTCCACCATCTTTGGGTTGGGTTGACTTTCTCCAAAAATGTTCAAGTATCGAGTGACAAAGTCACTGGGGGACATGAAAAAGTCACCATTCTTTTCGATGCTTGCATACTGTTAAAGGAGAAAGAGAGAAATTATATTCTGCATACTTGATTTTCAAAGATACAAAATCATGGGATCAACAGGCGAAAACACTGAAAATATGCCAAGAATAAGACACCAGACATCATCTATGCTCTTCAAGGTAACGATTCTCATCATCGCTTCTAAGGGAGAGAAAAGGCATGACGTGTGTCAGGGCTTATGCTTTTTCACCGGGGAGGCAGTGGTGAGGCTCCAGGAGGTGGGTCCCTGCCACCCACAAGGGTGAGCTGGGTGCAGTGCCAGCTCCCCGTTACACCGGGGCCCAGGTGCGCTGTCCTACGCACTCAGTGGGGAAGGAATCAGCAGACATCTTCCCCTGCTCCCTCTGGCTCCCTCTCTCTCTCTAGCTCTCTTTCTCTCACTCTTCCTGTCTTGCAAATAAAATGAAAATAAATAAATTTTGCTTATTTTAGAGAAAGAAAGGAAAAAAAGAAACCGCCAAACTAACCTCTAACTAGGGACTTTCCACTTTAACCCAACCAAGTATATTTTCTCTGTCTTGCTTCGGTGAACACCTTATAAAAGTGTTCCCTGTAAAAGCTTCCCATTGATGTAGTGCTCAACCACTTGGGTCTGGTGCTGCCCAATTCATAAATCACCAAATGGTTAAATAAACTCATTAAAATGTTCATATGCCTGAGTTCACCTTTTAATAGAAGTCATGGAGAAACACAACCCAACTCTTTAGGCCCCATTCCTGCTTGGAGGACATTCACGGAACACTCAAGGACGACAAGGCAAGCTGGGAGGCAAACTACCCATTGTGTGGCTTCCGTTGGGAGTCTGCGGACGTAGCTATTCAATGCCGTCCTCTTCATTCTAGAACATTCCCTTATTCAGAAATGATCAATAAAAATCACTTTTGATGATTCCTCTGCCTGGTGCTCTCCCAGGTCTTTAGGATGAAGCATTCCAGCCTGGATAACACCGGGCTGTGGCTTCCTGCTCCGGGAGGCACCAGGGAGACGCAGACCGAGCTGTGGCCTCCTGGCTTTGGTCTGGCCACTTGTGCAGATAGCTGGGGAGTAAACCAGCAGAAGGAACATCTGCTTCTCTTGGGCCTGTAGCAGTCTTTCAGATAAATACACACTTCAAATTGAATAAAAATTAGCTTTTCCCCAGCTAGTCGACATTAAGATCATTCCCAGCTTTTGATAAAAATTTCAAATAAAGTTAAGGTAGCCATCCTTGCATATAGCATTTGTCCAAATTCCTGACAATTTTCAAAGGCCGGTTTCAAGGGAAATAAATTGTTGAGTCAAAGGAGAGGAACTTGAGGCTCTCGGTGCTTATTATCACGCTACTCTCCAGAGGGGATTGTACCAATTTCCACACTCACCAGCAGCGTGCGGACATGCCCTTTCCCCTGCTTTGTCTAGAACATCAGTTACAAATATTTTTTTTTCAGTTGGGTGCTTTAATATAATTGAGACTGAAGGGGTTTTTTTTCCCCTTTGCAGTTTCTTCCACTACTTTCCCAAGCATAAAAAAAGATTGCCCTGATCTCAAGACTAAATATTCACACTGTTTCTCTTAGCTTTGTACCTTTCCGTTTCCGGTACATGGGTATTTGTGTGTATGGCCTGGGTAAGGATCCTCCGAACATAGTTTTCTTCCTCTTCATCCCTTGGTGACCCTGGGCCCCGAAGGAGGCCGTGCCCTCACCCTCAGCCAGCTGTGCTGGGTGCCTCAACGCCTCACAGAAGGGCGTGGCAGGAAGGCTCCAGTTCCAGCGCCATTCCCCAGGAACCAGCAGGAACTTCCTGAGGCAGCAGCAGGCAGCCAGGGTGCTGGCACAGCTCACCCTTCCCTCTTTAGACCATCCTTCCCTCCTCTTGGGTGCATACACATCTCTCGATTGCTACAACTCTGCCAGGACTTGTCCCCTCACTTTGTCTTTGCTACATTCACAGATCCCTGGCATGCAGTGAAACATGTGCAGTGAGCAGTGTTGAAATGAATGTAGCTTTTTGCAAACGTTGTACCACTTTACTCTTGCAAGCACTCTTTCCTTCCTGCCTGCCTGCCTTTTTAAAAGAAATTTTTTCCCCATAGCACTGATATCTTGCAAAAAACCATTCACAGAAAGTCAAGGTCACGAAGTCAACATCCCTGGCGTGCCGATGGAAACACGAGAGGCACATGTGGAAGGCACCTTCCCGTCAGCCCGAGCTGGTGTAAGCAGGTGCAGCGAGAACAAGACTGCCAGTAGGGTTTTCAACTATTCTAGCACAACACAGAAGAATCTTCTGAAGTGAGTAAATCAGACGCAGCAATGCATACTGTGGGATGCCATCTATATAGAGTTAAAATAAACCACATTCACACTTAGTGAGAGAAGGCAGGTAGCTGGCTACCCCTGGGAGGGTAGATGCGGCTGGAGGGCAGCAATGGGGGGCTTCTGGGCTCCCAGAGACACGGGCAGGGCTGTTGTAACTTTGCGGAGACTCAAGGAGCTACACACCTGTAACATGCGCATTTGGCCTAGGGCCTCCATAACTTACAATAAAAAAGTCATGGAGATCCCTTGTCAGCTTTCCTTTTCAAAGTGGTAGTTTTAACAACAAAGCAGCCCTTAAGTAGGAGAACACACTAATATGGGATAAGTAAAACCCATAACCCTTCCACCCCCAACACACACTTTGCAAAACAGCTCATCAGCAAGGTTGGCATGATTCACACTGCAAGTCGAGTGTGCCCAAGGTGGCTGCTTAGATGAGGGACAGAAGCAGGGTGTAATAGGAACATGGGCGGGGAAGCGGACAGAGGCCCGCTCTCCTGGGAGCTGTGCATGTGGGGTCGACGCAGAGCAACGGACTGGGCCGCAGCTCAGGGCCTCATCAACACAGCGCCCTGGGCAGGCCTTGCCGGACAGTCCCTGACACAGGCGGCCTGAGGCCTCCCTCCGCAGCAACTCTTCACTTACTCTGATTTATCTGAAAGCAGATAAACTGCTTTTCTCCCCCAAATGCCCTCAACAGCCAGAACCAAGAGCCTACAGCTCCACCCGGATTACCATGTGAGTTGCCAGCAGCAATCCAAGCTCTTGAGACCCCATTTGATGCCTCGCAGAATGCATTAATGAGAGCTGGACTGGAAGTGGAGCCCCTGGCATACAATTCCAGGCACCCCCATAGGTGATGGGAGGTTCCCAAGCGATGGCTGGACACGTGGGCTACAGTAACAGCCCTTGGGGAGCTGTGGTATGATTAAGTATATACTTGCAAGATGAGAAAACTGCAGGGAATCCTTACACAACCTGTGTAACAGGAGGCACTCAAGGAACGCACCAGCACAAAGTACGCCCTGGAAGGCAGGGTCTTGTGTGGCCTGCTAACAGCTGCCCACTCATTGGAGGTCTGGGAACTCTGGCCAAGCCCAGACGGAAGTGATCCTCCAGATGCCTGCCCCTGTTTGCCACAAAGCACGCACAGGCCAGGGTTGCAGGGCAAATTCCCCTTGACCGGGTCACTGTGTCCGACCATACTTTCCCTTAGTTCCTTGTTGCAGGGAAGCAATGCAGACCATTTTAGGGGGTCAGTGCAGAGACCAAGGTGTCAGTCACAATGCCTGCATCCCACCTTGCAGGACCTGGGTTCAGTACCAGGTTCCTGATTTTGCTTCCATCCTCCTGCTAACACAAGCCCAGGAGGCAGCAGTGCTAACTAGGGTCCTCGGGTCCCTGCCACCCCACATGGGAAACCCAGACTGAATCCCGGCCTGTGCATTTGGACCTGGCACTCGGGCAGGGAAACGGAATGGAAACTTGCACTCTCCGTGTATCACTCTCCCTCTTCAAATCCAATAAACAAAGAATATATTCAAAATATAAATCACTTGCTAGAAGCATTATACAAAAATTGAACTAACCTGCTTTTCCAATTTTTCCTAAATAAATTTTAACAAGTATATACCATATACCACACTTTTGGTTTCACTTCACTACCTGTCTTGCCCTTGAGCTACCTGGTCTCCCATCCCCCACCCTACCCCACCCCACCTCACCCCTGCCCCATTCCCCTAACTTTGCCCCTCTGAACTTTGTGCACACATAGTTTTCAAAAACACTTTGCCCTAGGGGTCAGCACTGTGGTCTAGCAAGTTCCACAGCTGCTTGGAACACTATCTTAGAACACCAGTTGGAATCTGGCTGCTCCACTTCTGATCCAGGTGCCTGCTAATATGCCTGGGAAATCAGGGGCAGGAAGACGGAGTACTGGGTGGAGTCTCTGCCACCCATGTGGGAGACCCAAACAGACTTCCTGGCTCCTGGCTTCAGCCCCAACCAGCCCCCCCTGTTAACAGTCATTCTCATTTCTCTGATCGCCCCTCCCTCTCTGTTACTCTGCCTTTCAAATAAATAAAACAAATTTAAAACCAATTTCATGCCCAAATCAACTTCATCTTTGGCCTCCGTTTTCCATGCACTTCTAGAAGCCCCGAACGCACACTGGTCGTCACACTCACTCACCAGCTCTCTCCTACATTCCTTCCCAGTGTCTCAGGTGTGCCTGTTCGCCATTTTTTCTGCAGCCACAAGCTCCACATCCCAGAACCTCAAACTGGGATGACTCCTAAAGCTGTGGCCCTGCTGTGCCAATCCAACCTCCAGGGGCATTTCAGGGAAATGCCAACAACCGCCTCCTCCCCCCCCCCCCAGCCCCAGACACACACTGCCTCCCCAAGGCTGCTGCTCAGCAGACTTCCGGGCAGAGCTGTGCCATCTACCAAGCACTCCCAGAGCAACAGCATAGACCATCTTCTGCCACACCATCCCAGGCCTCCCGGGGATATAGTCTTTTCCTCTCTTACATGCACATGGAGGCCACCCCCTCCTTCCACCTGCTGTGGGGTCTGCCTCATCCCCACCAGACTGAGCCCTGCACAGAGGCCCACTTGTCGCCTCTTGTCCCTGCCACCCGCCCCTCAACATGGTCTCTTGGATGCAATCTGGAACTCCTGTGCGACAGGTCCACTGCTTCCGCTTCACTTGTTCACAACATTCCTGGCAGAGCTTCACGGTGTTTTACTCAGAACAAAAGGCACTCAACACACATCTGCTTAAATTAACATCTGAAGCAACACCAGAAATATTAAGCAGACAAAACACGCCTGGCAACACTTAGGTTAGAAATAAATTGACTACAGCGAATTCAGCTTCAGCATCTACCACAGTTTTCAAGAACAAGCCGGACAGCAGAACGCCAATGCCTTAGCCCGGCAGGTCTTATGCCAAGTTCCACTCTCCTTGGCAGTCCAACACTGTTGCCTGAGCCTCTCATATCCTCCAGGCTGCCAAGTCACAGCTGGTCACACCACATCCCTGGCCCGTCTCACACCTCTGCCCTGCACCTGCTATCTCCTTGGCCTGGAACAGCCCTCAGCTGCCCCTACAACTTCCTAGCTGTCTCCATCAGACAAATCCCTAGTGACCCAGACATGGCCATGTCTCTGCAACGCAGGTGGGCCTCTGCGGGAGGTTGTCGCTGAGTGAAATCCATCGAGGGTACTTGGCCAGCCTCAACAGAACCACTATCTTATCTTCCCAGACCGATGCAGGCACAAGGGGCTCCGACTGGTCAGAAGCCCCACTTTATGCTCCTTCCCCAAAATTGCAGTTTTCATTAATAAGTGACTTCTCCTCGAATGGGAGCAGAAAAGCCAGGAGTAAGCCCAGGGGGGCGTCCTGCAGGGCCCCCTCCTGCCCCCTCCCCTTGGCCAGGGACACTCTCCGCTCAGATCTCCACAGCTGCCGAAGACCCTAACAATCAGTACATCCCTTCCCCCGGCGACTGTGGTATTTCACACACAACTCTTATTAGGAAGAAAATCGAAATCTAATCAGGGAAAAGTTGTAGAAAATCAGGGAAGTAGATACTTCATAGGTCACTTACTGCTAACCTACACTTCACTAAAGAGCCCAGCCCGGCAGCCCCGATGGTGCCTCGGCCCCTTCTGCCCCAGTCGGTGATGCCAGGGGTGGTAGAGATGGGGGAGCGATGCTCAGTGTGAGCCATGGCAGACCTGTGCCGCTCTCACCCAGCCCAGGCCTGGCAAGCTCACCAGAACCTCTATCAGGGCCACATCTTTCCCATATCTCCTGATCCCTGCGTCCTTCGAGAGTGAACCCCCACTTGGTCTCCAGGTCTTAGGAATCCCAAGAAAAAAGATCACTTTCCCACTGGAGCCCTAGCGCAGGCTCACACACAGAACCCACAGGTGATTCTGTTGGGCTCACCCGTCACTGAGCGTGGACACAACAGCCTTCCAAGCTAAGTTCTCCTGGCCATGCATGGTGGACGAGGTCTCTGCTGGAGCTGAAGCTGCACTGCCTCCAACACCTCCGAGCTCTTCCCGCTTCCTGTCCTGCTGGATCAAAACTCCAGCGTCGGAACTGGATCAAAGCTCCCAACCAGGAGAACCACTGTGCCTTCAATGAGTGAGCCACACTCGCCTGCTCTGGGTTCCTGGGCAGCCCATTCGGGGGCTCTCAGGCAAACTGTCCTCAGAAGGACATCATGGAGCTGCATGGCATGAGATGACATCAATCACACACGCTAAGGATGCCCAGGAGTCCTCACACACTTCATCCAACATGCCAGCAGCAGGGCGTCACCCAGATGGTCAAGAAACCCTCGTCTGTTCCCCAAGCTGCCACCATCCAGATTTGTCCGCACCCACAACCTCTCTACTGCGTTATTCCTTCTGAGAAAAAAGCAAATTCTTCGAGGACTCTACTTTCTTTTTTTAAGCTTTATTTATTTTTATTGGAAAGGCAGATGTACAGAGAGGAGGTGAGACAGAAAGGAAGATCTTCCTTCTGATGGTTCACTCCCCAAGCGGCCATAACGACCGGAGCCGAGCCTGTCCAAAGCCAGGAACTTCTTCCAGGTCTCCCACGCAGGTGCAGGGTCCCAAGGCCCTGGGCCGTCCTCGACTGCTTTCCCAGACCACAGGCAGGGAGCTGGATGGGAAGCAGGGCCACCAGGATTAGAACCGGCGCCCATATGGCATCCCAGCGCATTCAAGGCGAGAACTTCAACTGTTAAGCTATCACACCAGGCCCAACCAAACCTCTTTGATACACTGACCATATCTTCCTCCCTGCAAAAACTGACCCCCTATTTTTAACCATTGTTTTTGAATTTTATTCCCTCTGTTTGAACTATGGACTTACAAGCATGCATTGCATCAGATGCATTTCAGACACAGGGCACTTCCATGAGACTTGTCTCACTGAGCCTTCTTGTGACTTTTTGCTATGAAAAAGTTTAAACAAATATAAAGCAGAATAAACAGTGTGACAAAATCAATATTCCGTTTCTCAATTTCACAGTCATTGTCATAATGCCCTCTCATTTCCTCCACCCTAACACTGGATTTTTGTTATAATTCATACACATTTACAACTAAACACACACATGGCCTGAGCACACGCGTCCCGGAGGCGGAACACAGCACCGTGGCTTGCACGCAGCCTCCTACTTTCTCTGCTCATCAAACCATGTGCACAAGGGCGTGCTGCCATGGCCCACATCATCTCCAAACTGGATTACTCAAAAGCAAATCTCGGACATCGCAATTTCATCTGGAAAGGCTCCAGTGCTTTGTCTCTAAAAGACAAGCTACTCCACAGAATCGCAACAGCACTGTTCACAGCAAACCCCTAACACCAGGTGTTCAATCAGAACTCAAACTCCAATCTAAATGGCAGAGTGCTGGAGGGGGAAACACAGATAGAGTTCTTCCATCTAATGGTTCACTTTGCAGACTGCTGTAACAGTCAGGGCCGGACCAGTCTGAAGCTAAGGGCCTGAACATGTATCTAGGTCTCCCAGGTGGGTGCCCAAGCATGTTAGCCATCTCCTGCTACTTTCCTGGCTCATTAGCAAAGGGGTGAAATTGACAGTTGGCCATCCAAGACTTGAACCAGTGCTCTGACACGAGATTCAAGCTGCAGCAGGGCTCTGCTGTTTTAAACAGCTGCACCACTGATGCAGAGTAAGGCTCCTGGAGTTAACTGCCATCCACCAAACACACACCCCAGCAAGCTTCCCACGCAGTGCCTTGCTCCTGTGTCCACAAGCATGACCACCTTTTATTGAGATTGTCACGAACACCCACATGTTCGATGTTCATGATCTTTACCAAAGGCCCTTTAGTTTCATTTGAACAGTAACAGAGTACATCAGGGTCTGGAACCTGGCTGTGAACAAATCCATGAGGATGATGGTGGTGATGATGGTGGTGGTGATGACACTGGGCTTCTTTCGCCCAGGAGAGCCAGGGCAGTCCCATCGGTTCGCAGGACGACCACGATGCGCAGAGAGAATTGTCACCTTCTTAGAAGGCAAAGCACACAGGGGAATCCTGGGCAAGTCAAGACTGCATCATGCAGCAACCGCTTCGCAAGGCCCCACGCCCTGGGAGAGGAACCAGCTTAAAACACACAGCACACTGTCACCACAAATCCCTGTCCACAAGTTCCTCTAGAGAAAAACTGGAAAAGATTTCAAAGTGTTAAATAAATGTGCATTCTGGGATTTTTAAAAAATCAAACATAACAAAGGAATAAAGAGCTGTTTGAAAATAATCTCTAAAAGCTACAGAACACAAATGAAGCAAGAAACAAAATAGATTCTGTTATACCGACCTTCAAAAATATCGTTCTGAGCTCAGCTGGTTCGGCTCTCTTAGTTAAAGCCACCTATAAATAAACATAACAACATTGTTAGTATTAGAACACACTGGAGATATCAAGCTAACAGACTGAAGGAAAATAAACTCCAGGTTAGAAATTAGTAGATTTCATTTTTGTACTAAAAAGCACCAAACTGCTCCAGTGCAGCCACCAGGTTTTAAGCGAGATTCCTTAAGTGGCTTCTGGACACTCACACACCATACAAGGGACCAGCGAAGCGCTTGGTGTCTAGGGTGCCATGTTCATCATAGTTTAGAAAAGAAAAAGAGAGGGAAAAAATTGAAAAGATGAAACGCATCTGCAAACATCAGGCAATTCTTTAAGGACACTTCCCTGTCACAGGGAAATATTAGTTATTCAAGGACAACGTGTTTTTGTAACTATGAGAGGCTGTATTTTTGAAAAAAAAAAAAAAGTCAGAGAAGGCGGCACCAACCCAGCACAGGCAGAAGGGCACAGGCAGAAGGGCACAGGCAGAAGGGCACAGGCAGAAGGGCACAGGCAGAAGGGCCCTGCCTCCCGCTATGAACAAGTGCGCACGCCCAGATGTCTGGCACCACCACGAACCTCTCTTCTCCCCAGCTTTCTGATCGAATGAACCAGAAGTCCACCAAAGGATGACTGCTACCCTCCGTGACCTAGAGACCTGCTAAGAGCAAAGCTGGACAGATGAACTCGTAATCAGTGCTGGGCTTCATTCTCCGGGCCGCAAAATCCGAAAACATCACTGGGGAGAAAAAGCAAGACCAAGTTCAACATGGCTACCCCAGGCTGACACAAAAGAGCTCTTATGTGGAACCAACAGTGTGCTTATTCAGTGTCCCATCACCCAATCCTGCTGGCAGAAACGGTCCAGACTGCAGGCTCCCCAGGCACAGCGTCACCCCGGGAGCTGGCCAAGCAGGGCTTCTGGGAACCCCCCCACAACATGCCAGCCATGTTGCCATCCAGGGGGAGACTTATGCAAATTGTTCTAAATCCTTCCTGTGTTTGCAAGGCTCCTGTGAGATCTCCCCACAATGCGTTCTCTGTCTCTTAGGAGGGGTGGCCGGAGCTCCCTGGCTTGCCACGGGCAGGAATGATTTTATTAATGAACCCCTGGAAGGTGAGAAGTAAGCCCTCTGGACCCAGCTGGCCGGTCAGCGCACTTCCCAAAGCAAGACTGACAGCTCATTTCACTTCAGCTGAGGACTCCCTAAGCACCAGCGCTGTTTTTCATCCTTGGAACTTGTCATCTTTTCTTAAACCCTGAATTAGTTAGTGTTCTTGGCTGCCCAAGAAAGGAGCCAAAAGAAGGCTGCTAACCCACGGAAGATTCCTGACACTAAGAAAGGCAGGCTAGGCTGTGGAAGACACCATGACACCGAAGGTCCTGTGGCCTCCAGCAGCGCTTGCAGGGCAGGCAGAGAAATACCCTCCCTGTGGCCAGAGCTCCACGACTCACCAGTCCAGGCAGAACACTGACTTCAAAGAGTCTGTGGACCCACAGGGTGGGCTGTGGTATGGTGCTACTGCTACTGGGACCCCCACCTGCCTTACCAGAGGGCCTGGATTTCCAACCCAGCTTCTGCTAGGGCACAGCCTGCACAGCAGCAGATGATGGGTCAAGTACTCAGGGCTGCGCTTGCCCATCAAGAATATCCAGTCTGTGCTCCGGGCTCCTGGCTGCAGCCTGGTGCAGCCTTGGCTGTTGTCAGCATTTGTGGAGGAAACCACCAGATGGGAGACCTTGCTTTGTGTCATTTTTAAAACCTTTGCTGTTTTACCTTTCAAATAAACATTTAAAATGAAAGCATATGGTACACTGTGTTCTTACTTAGCTCACTGCCTCCTTTCAGATCATCTTATCTTGTTTGAAAAGAAGAGAGAGAAGGGAGAGAGGCAGAAGACAGAGGTCTTGCAGTGCTGCTGCTTCACTCCCCAGTGCCCACAGCGACCAGGTGGACCAGGAGCCTAGAACTCCACCGGGGCTTGCTTCATAAGCAGCAGTGACCCCGCTTCTTGGGCCGCTGTCTGACTCTCACCAGGGTACAATGAGCAGCAAGCCGGACTGGGAAGCAGTCAGAACCTGGACTCAGGCACATGGACCTGGAAACAGTGTATCCCAAGGGGCAGCTTAGGTATGGACAAACCCCCAGTCCAGTGTGGCGCTGTCACCTCTCAGGCTGGACGAGACCCACCAGCCTTCAGACCACGTTCACGCGGCTCACGTCCACTGCTTCTTCATCACCATTCTCGTCATTTTGTGAGAGTAGATCAACTTTTTAAAAAAAAAATTTGTTTATTTATTTGGAATTAAAGAGAGGAGTAAAGATTGAGAGAGAGAGAGATCTTCCATCTGCCGGCTCACTGGGGCCCGGGCCAAGGCTAGGAGTGAGGCTGCAGCCCGGGCTGGGCGGGGCTCAGGGAGGATGCCCACTCAGGTCTCCCTCACAGGTGCTGGAGCCCAGCACGGGGGCCATCCTCCACTGCCTTCCCAGTGCTTTAACAGGGAGCTGGGTAGATTCCAGCACTACATGTTGATACTGGGAGTAAATCCCAACAAACTGTTGATATAAGGAGTTTTTAAAAATGCAGGTTTTCAAGAAAACTGAATAAATCATTATTAAGAAGGAAAGGGATTCTTGGCAGGTAACCATGAAGTTATAGCAACACAGAGAAGATTTTTACTATGACATCATAAAATATTTTACAGCAATTCCAAACTTAAGCAACAGAGAAGAAGGAAGGTGTTGAAACAGAAAAACTCCATGTATTTAGATTTATTTCATAAAAAGAAAACCCACTATTATCGTTTAGTATGGAAATTTCAAATTAATTCAGTGAATCTAGGTTCTACAGGAGCAAAATCCACAGATCTCTGAATATGTAAGACTTTCTGGCAAGCTAATCATAGCTAAGCCATGTGAAAAAAAAAATCAGCTAGTTAGGTATACCATGGAAATAAAAGCAGCTGCCAAAGACCTAACTTTAATTTGTGTTTTGTTTTGTTCTATTAAAGAATAGGGGTAGGCGCTGGCGTGCAAGAAGAATCATAAAGATTATCTTTCAGGACAAATGAACTCATTCTCGTTCTGATTTGGGGAGAGTAAACTGGACTCCGGTCTCACCTGCAGGCCCAGAGCTCTCGCAAACAGCAGGGGCACAAACGTGTGCTCGTAAACACCTGTTACACACAGGCCAGCAGGAAGCTGCGAGGCAGCCTACAAAGGTGAGGGCTGCCCATCTGCAGAATGAAATACAGAGAAACGCAAAGCTCGCCTCTCACCTGGGAGCTCCGGGAAGCCCTGAGCATCTGGGGGCTCAGCTGCCACCCAGCTCGGGCAGAGCAAGGAACAAACAAGGGCTCCAATGTGGAAACAGAAGAGACAGGGCTCCCGTGTGACCACAGCTTCTCAGCCCATGCTGCTGGACCCCGTCACATCTGCATCAACAGGGAACTTCTAAGACTGCACACTGCCATGCCCCTAGCCAGACCTACAGAACTAGAAACTGGGGAGAGGTGCCAGGTGCGCAGGTGCTGTCACCCACGCGGGCGATCCAGACTCAGTGCTGGTGTCCTGGCTGGCCCAGAGCCCCGCCCTGACAGTTGTGAGCACTGGGGAATGAACTGGGGAAGATCTCTCTCTCTCTTTTTTTTTAAAGATTTATTTTATTTTTATCGCAAAGTCAGATATACAGAGAAGAGAGACAGAGAGGAAGATCTTCCGTCCACTGATTCACTCCCCAAGTGACCGCAACAGCCAGTGCTGTGCCAATCTGAAGCTAGGAGCCAGGAACTTCCTCCAGGTCTGCCACGCGGGTGCAGGGTCCCAAGGCTTTGGGCCGTCCTCGACTGCTTTCCCAGGCCACAAGCAGGGAGCTGGATGGGAAGCAGAGCTGCTGGGATTAGAACCGGCGCCCATATGGGATCCCGGCGCTTTCAAGGCAAGGACTTGAGCCACTAGGCCACCATGCTGGGCCCAGGGAAGATCTCTTTATCTCACTGCCTCATAAATGCATTCAAAATAAATAAACAAATATGCTTTTTTAAAAAACGGACCACAGCTTTAGACAATGTCTGATCCAAGCATGCTGACTAGAACTCAGGGCCTCTGCTTCTGCTGTCAATTTAAATCACCTACGGGCTTTTTCAATCTTGTCAAAGCCCAAGTGGTATGAGTGGTGTGTGGAACGCGCATACTTCCGGCTTTAAGATTAGAACGAGGGCCTGGCATCACATAAAACAGCACTGCCTATGGTGCCAGCAACCGATATGGGTGCCAGTTCGAGTCCCATCTGCTCAACTTCTGATCTCACTTCCTGCTCATAGCCTGGAAGGAGCAGCAGGCGATGGCCGAGCTGTCCGGGCTCCTGCCACCCACATGGAAGACCTGAACGAAGCTCCTGGCTTTCCACCTGGCACAGCAATGGGCACTGTGGCCACCTGGGGACGAACTAGCAGACGGAGGATCTCGATCTCTCTCAGCAACTCTTTCAAATGCATAAACAAGCTTTTAAAACAGATTATAATGAGTGTGGGGGGGGCGGGGAGTCAGACCCTCACTAACTACACCAGTCACCCTCCCAAACTTGAAAAATCTGAAAGCCAAGACAAGCACAGGCATACTCTGAAAACTCTACTATCATAAAGTAGCTAATAGCCTTATATATGAGCTAAAGACCAGGACACACAACCTATCAAAAGAAGGTCACTGTGTGTGTGTGTGTGTGTGTGTGTGTGTGTACTCACAGACATGCACATGCATGTAAACATGCAATGACAAGCAGAATGGGGAGGCCGAGAAACACGGAAATGAGTGCAGCACATGGACCCACGTCCCAATGAACCACACTCCCGCCAATGATGTAAAGCCTTCTCAACCTTCCTGCACTAGAGACCAGCTCTAAAACTACATTTCCCAGACTCCTTTGCAGCTAGATGGCCAGAGTGCCATAAATCAAGTGAAGTTGGGTGAGATGTGAAAGGCAAAGACTTGCAAGAGAAAGTCAGGGGCCACGCTTCTGCTGTTTTTTGCCAGTAAGCACATTGGAAACGTCTAGTTTCCCTGAAGTAACTTCCTGCCCTCCCAGGTCAGGGGCCCAGTGGTCCTGCAACACTCCCCAGCTGGCAAGCAGTGCTGTGACCACACAGGAGGCCAGCGCTCCCTTGGTGGCCTGCTCAGCTGGGAGGCCCTGGAAGGCAGTGCTGAGGACACAACCTCAAGCCTGTTTCTTCACCTTCCCAACAAGCAGGGAAAGCCATTTAACACCCTGCAATAAATCCACCTCTGCCGAAACCACCCAGAGCCTATGCTGTTCTCCACAAGTGAACCTTGACTGATACAATCAGCAATTGCAAAAGAAAAGTTTGGAATTCCCGAAAACCACAAGTTAGCATTAACTTGAGGGGAATAAAGAAAGAGGTGTCTCATCAAACTCCAGAATGTAACTTCTATTGAAAGCACTGAACAACTCACCTACTCTTACGGCACAGTTCCCCTAATTTCTAATAAATAAAGAGCTATGATAATGAAAACAAAAAGTTGCTGAAATAGCACTGAGGTTATAGATAAGATGCCATGCTAGAAATCCTCCAAACCACAACATTTCTGCGTAATCAGCCCTTAAAAGTTCGTATCAGTCAACAGTTGACACAAAGCTTCCACCACCACAAGAGGGTAACCCGCTGGGCCGTTCCCCAGGCAGAAGGCGTTTCTGGGGCGCTGGAGATGTTTAGCCCAACCACTCAGCAGGCTGTGACGCATGTTGGCTTGCACTGGGCTCTGTTGTAGACAAACATTAAACAACTTGAAAGCCATCAAAATCAAAATGCTGATATTAACAGGCAGAGGAGAACAGTCAAGAGATGAATGGTGGGTTCTGTTTCAACAGTGGTCTCTGTTATGCCAAGGCGGCTTCTCATTTGCACTAGTTTTAGCTTTTGCTGCTATTGTCGTTAAGCTCAAACTAACATCCCAGCAAATGATGCTGGGAGAGTAAAGGATAAAAAGCTGATGGGGCTCTGGGACTTGGGGTGGGCGGGAAACCGGGTGGGGCTTCTCCCTCAATATCCCCCTTTACCTCAGATACATGATGGAAACAATATGGACATAATAGTATTACCCACTTCCCTATACCCCCTGAACCTTTTTTTTTTTAACCGTGATTAACTATGTAAAGATTGTCAACAATACAATCAAATATATTAAAAAAAAAAAAATAAAGCAGATAATTTTTTATTTAAAAAAAAAAAAAAGCTGATGGGGCCAGATGAGTCTTTTCTGAAACAAACATGTTCCTGTTTCTATCGTAAACTCCTCCAGGAGGCAGCCTCAGCTGGACTCGTAGCATGGTCACCTCCGGCAAGCCAGTCGGCCTTTCTGTCTTCTAGTTTCTACAAAATGCAGCAAAATTATACAGTCTAGCCTATCTCATCAGGTCATCCAGCAACTAAGAGCATAGATGAAGAGCAGCCTGGAAATCCTACCGATAACAGCAGGAAGGGTTCCTATCAGCTGGTTTTACGGAAAAAAAAAACCAGCAAACTGCAAACAAGGTGATGTGACAGTTCTAATTTACATTGACAAAGTTTTCTTTATTTGAAAGGCAGAGTTAGAGCAAAAAACAAAGACACAAAGAGAGATTTTCCCATCCACTGGATCACTCCCCAAATGGCCACCATCATGGCTAGAGCTGGGCTGGGCCAATGCCAGGAACTTCATCCCGGTCTCCTATGTGTGGACAGAGACCAAAGTGCTTCAGCTGTCCTCCATTGCCTGCTCAGGCCATCGGCTTGGAGCTGGACCACAAACAGAGAAGCCGGGTCTCCAACCAGCACCTATATGGGATGCCAGCATTGCAGGCAATGGCTTAACTCATGATGCCACAATGCTGGCCCACTTAATTCTAACAGAAGGAATGACAAGGAGGTCTAGTATAGCCGAACTTCTCTCTGTCCCTCCTTCTCTCTGTAAATCTGCCTTTTCAATAAAAATAAATCTTTTTTTCTTTTTTTAAAAGAGGCAACAAAAGGTGACAGGCTCAAAGGAAAAACACTGGGGCCGTTGTTGTAGGGTAACGGATTAAGCTGCTGCTGCTAATCGCTGCCATTCCACATTGGAGCTCCAGTTCGAGTTCTGGCTAGTCTGCTCCAATCCAGCCCTCTGCTCACTGACGCCCCTGGGAAAGCAGCAGGAGATGGCCCAAGCTCTTGGGCCCCTGCCACCCACAGGGGAGACGAGGATGAAGTTCCAGGCTCCCAAAACAAGCAAGTGGGAAATAAGCAAGCGGACAGTGCCCCCCTCACCACCCACCGCAGTGTTTCTTCCTCTCTGTCACTCTGTCTTTCAAATAATTAAAGAAAGAAATCTAGTTACAACACCATATCCCAATGATTTCGGGGACAGGCACTTGGCACAGCAGTTAAGCTGCATCCGGGACACCCACATCCCATACCGGAGCCTGTCCAAGTTGGATTCCCTCAGTCATCATTCCACTTTCCTGAAAGTGAGCTCTAGTGCTCGGGACCCTGCCCAACACCGCCATGTGGGAGACCTGCACGGAGCTCCAGGCACCCAGCTTCAGCCTGGCTCCATCCTTCAGGACGTCCGTCCTTCAACCCAGCTATTGGGGCCTTGGGGGAGCATCACCAAATGGAAGCATTCTCCCTGCAACACCACTTCTCCAGGAAGTAAATAAATCAAAAACAATGGGGAAGCATGACCATCCGACTCACCCTGCTTAAACAGTCACTGTGCACACACGTGGACAATCTTTCCTTTCAAACAACTTGTGGAGCAAGCGCAATTCTTTTTCTCTATAGCTGAGGCCCCTGCAGGTCACACACAGGTTGATCTGCTCCAAGGTGCATGACGTCTCAGGGGTCAGAGCCCAGGTGGCCCTGCTGCCTCAGACCAGTGTTACCCAACCTTGCATCATTCTCAGCTGCAGGACCAGTGAGCCTGCCGTACTGCGGGTGCCGGGCATTGTAGGACACTGACCAGCAGCATCCTTAGCCTCTGCCCACTGGGTCCCAGCAGCAACTGTGATGAAGAAAACACCCTCCTGGGGAGAGGTTGCCCCAGCACCCTCCGACAACCATTGCTTTCAATGAGAAAGCAGTGCTTGCTTACTGTCGCAGCCAGACACCTATCTACAGGAAGGCTATAAGGCATGAGGCACCCAGCAGACAACGCCACACAAACCGGAAAGACAACCCATCCAGGTGTGTGACATCAGAGCCTGGAGACAGGGCCTAATGGACTGGGGTGGCAGAGGTAGGTCTTATGAATTACACTACTGATTATTAATTACAGCAATTAACAACCACCAGCTCACCTCCCTGGGCTCTTCACCCTGAGGGAGGTGAACCCTTTAAGTCTGATTTCATGTTAACGTTAATGGCAGGTGGACCGTCACTAACAGCCCTCAGTGTTTCAAATGAGGAGGCAGAAGCACCTAGAGGCTTAAGAGAGCACCAGAGGGAGGGGAGGGCGCTCCGGCCATCCTGAACACATGACACCGGAGGATGTGTGACACTCTTGTCGCGCCAAGTCACTGGCCCACACCAAGTCTCTGACTCTGCATGGCCATTCACCACTGCCCACGGCTCACGACAACATACCTGCCTGACACGGGGGAATATTACGCCACAGCACAATATGCTGAACTTAAGTCTCGTTTTTTTTTCTAAAGCATCAAGGTTACAGTATAATTAGAAACCAGCTGCAACTGTAATTACCACTCCCAATACAATTTGTTACATATTGGCAAGTGTCAAATTACTCCTGCTCCTTAACCTAATAAAAAAAATTGGTGCTATTCTGCAGACTGTGATGTCTGCTCCTGGTGGGGAACAAAGGAACCCAAGCCTGTGACATATTTACCAAGTGCTGAAAGGCTCAACTTAGGAGCGCGCAAGGCGCTGGGCAATGTGGAACAAGAGGAGAGAGAATGCAGTTGACTTCATGAGCAGAGAGCAGAGCGAGCCCTAACTAAAAGGACCATCCAAGAAGCTGCTCCCCGCCCCACCAGTCCTGCCTCATTCATTCAAAATTCCTCTAATGGCAGCTCAGTGGGGAACCTGAAGGTAGGAGAGAAAGTAGGTAAGAGCCCCTCCCCATACCCACCACCCCTCCCTCATCCCTCAGCCCAGGAATATTATTCTTAAGACACAGAAAATGAGACGGGAGAGAGAGAGAGGGTACCCCCACCCTCTGGTTCACCCCAAAAAAGCTTGGGCTCCTGCCATAGCCAGGAACACTGAACTCAACCACAAATGCTTCTTGCTCAAGGGAAACCTTCTGGATTTCCACCTAGACTTTCCTCATCCAATGTCATTGGTAACTACTTCATGGGCTTGGCAATGGACACTGAGATTGTGACTCTGTGGCTAACGAACAACGTAAGTTCTGGTTTTCTTGTTTATCCATCTGTTGAGAGATGGAGAGGAAGAGGGAGAGAGAGAGCATGGGAGAATGTATAGAAGCTAAATGAAAATGCTATAACCTGGACAGAGGCGAGCCCCACCCTGCCTCCCAGTGACCTGGATGCTTCCGAGCAGCCTGGCTGACCGAGTCAGCAGGGGATGCCTGAATCCTGCCAGGAAGGCGCCCTGGGTTTTCTGAGCTAATTGGATTTCCTTTCATGTCTGTGAGCCAGCAGCTTTAGGCTGAAGAGCAGTGAGGGTAGCAGCCTGACACTGAACAGCACAGGGTCACACTGGTGACTCGAGATTCACGAACTCCAAGCATTCACGAACAACCACAAAAATCAAAGGGCTCCCCACCTTTCATCCAACACTGAAACACTGGCACATGGATCACAGTCCATCTTCAGAGAACGAGGGATGAAGGAAGACTCCAAAATGGACCAGAACAACCACAGGGCGAATGAATGAGAGATGTCTCAGGGATTAGTAACTGGGGAATCCAGTCTTAACAATGACATACAACTGAGGAGTCCCAAAGGAAAAGAGTTGTATTTAACAGGAAAATAAAATGAATATGAAACAGTTAAGCATTGTACAATGCAGAGAGAGAGAAGCGTGTCATACTGTAATGTGGCACCACCACTGGTGGCACGTGCCGCGTGTCAGGTTGACAGCAGACAGGGCATGGAGGAGGTCCCGCACCCCGCCCTTCTTACCTCCTCATGCACCATTCACATTAACTGAAGGGGCAAACAGTACACCCTGCCCCTCCTGCATTCCTCATCATTCACAACTGACAGCACAGAAATTACTCTGGAGGTTCTGTGCACCAGGCCCCACCTGGCCCCACCTGGCCCCTCCTGCCTCCTGTAGGTTAGTTAACTGAAACTTCGGGCTCTGGTAACTCCCTGCCTGCCTGAAACTTTGTACTGCATGGCTCTCAGTCTGATTGGAGGATGAGAGCTTGAAAACCCCTGACTTTCACCACTCAGCACTGTGGCTCCTGGAGTGTAGCGGGAGCTTGTCATCAAGCTTGGGAAATAGACTCCTCCTAACATTCTACACTTGGGTCCAGTGTGGTCGCTCTTGCACGCCATAACAACACACTGTGAAAAGGCAAATAACTGCCTATGGAGCTGGGCAAAGATCAAGTTGCCAGGCTCTGCTCAAGCTACTACTGGCCAACAGGACCCTGTCCCTGCACCACCACACACAGAGAACCTGGAAGGAGATGGGAACAGGGCAGGGCAGGAAGAATCAATGTCAACATCCACCATCCATAAAATGAAGGTACAGATGCTCCAGCAGGCACTGCAAATGGCATGAAGAGGCTTGTGCGTGTCACTGCTCTCCTCCAGCCACCTGCTGGCCAGTGCTGTCTTGGGAGCAGCTGGGGTGAGCAGGAAGCCATGGACACTGTGCTTGGCCCTGCTGGGATGTGGCAGGGATTAATCCACAGGGAGAATGCCTCTCCAGAGGCCCGTTTCTGAAGCCGGAGTGTCAAATCCATCTGGGACTGGACTGGCCAGCAGCTGCCAGTGTCGTGCATGTGCTCACTTGAAGAATCTCAATGTGCAACTCCTCAACTATTTCCAAAGTGTCACTTACCAGCAAGATAGAGCACGTGGTTTATTAGCAAAGAAAAAGCTTCCAAAGAACCATTGTCAGGCAGCAGGAACCCTCTTTGCCCTTCTTACTCATCCACAGGTGGTAAGGAGCAGAGCAGAACCCAGCCTTGCCCAGATTCCCACCTCAGATGCCAGCCTCCAGATCTGTGAACAAATGAATTCCTGCCACCTATGCGAACCAGTCTGTGGTCCGTGATTACGGCAGCCCCAGGAGACTGAGATCGCCACTCAACACACGGCTCATGCCTGAGCCGCTCCGCCTGAGCCGGTTCATCGTTCACTCCCTCTCTCATCTAGGATCCAGGCTCATCTAGATCTCTCATCTAGGATCCAGGCTCATCTAGATCTCTCATCTAGGATCCAGGCTCATCTAGATCTCTCATCTAGGAACCAGCGCTGACGGTGCGAGGCCAGGCCCAAGGACTTACAGAATGTCCTGTCTTCTGCCTGCTTTCCTGGTGGTTAGATTCAGCCACAAGTCTGTGCAGGTCAGACCGCAACCCTCCTCCCCACCCACATGACATCCCCAGCTATGGCTGCCAGGTTCGCCCCGTGCAATGATGGTTGCTCGGCTGGGCATGCCTTCTCTCCTTTGTAGAATATGGTCATTTACACGGGGAACCTTGGGGATGATGGAAATCCCAAAAACCTTTTCCCAAAGCGTTTTAGCAATACTGAATGATCTGTGCCCCACTCAGGGTGCCAAATGCTTCTTTCCCTTTCTGAAACCAGAGCCCATCTTCTGCCTCACTCAGTGGATATTTCTCGGCCAAGAAAGCTTTTGTTCTTCTCTGTCCTCCACCTCCACTCAGGGGACAAGAACAGTCACTCAGTATAGGCTGATGGCTTCTCTCTTCTATTTCAATGAATCACCACCCATTTCCAATTAATTCATCTTGATCATGATAAAATACATTGATTTAACCACCTTTAAGCGTACAATTCAGTGGCATTAGGAACAGACCTAACACTGCTGCATAATCACCACCACCCTGTCCACTGTCCCAAGCAAAACTCTATATGCATTAACTATTACCCAGTTGATCTGGAACAGTTGTTTTTGAAACAATTATGATCCAGACCCACAATACATATGCATCCATACAAACACATCTTTACTCAAATATACATACACATAAGTGTACAGATTTAAAGAATGGAAACTGGGGCCAGTGTTGTGGTGTGACTGCAATGCCAGCATCCCATTCAGGCTCTGCTTTGAGTCCTAACTGCTCCACTTTTGATCCAGCTCCCTGGAAATGAGCCTGGGAAGGCAGAGGAAGATATCTAAGTTGTTGGGCCTCTGTACTCATGTGGGAGACCCGGAAGAAGCTCCTCGCTTTAGCCTGGCCATGATAGCCACCTGGGAAGTGAACCAGTGAATGAAACTCTGGCTGGCTGACTGTCACTTTCTCTGTAACTCTGTCTTTCAAATACATAAAAAGTAAATTTTTTTTTTTAAATGACGACTTTCAAGTTTATTTACTACAGTTAAGGCCAGTATAAAAAGGCAGGTTCTTGGCCCACTCTGGAGGGCCAGGGTTCAACACACAGCTCTGCATTTTTACTCCAGCTCCCAGTGGACGCTGGAAGGCAGGGAGAATGCCCCAGCTGACTGCGCTCCTGCCACCCACCAGGGAGACCTAGATTGATCTCCAGTTCCCAGCTTTGGCTCAGGCCCAGTCTCAGCCATTGCAGGGTTAGGGGAGTGAAACAGCTAGGAAAGTTCTTTGCTTCTGTGTTCGCTGTCCACCCACCCCCCGCCAAAAGACAGCCAGCAACCATCAGACTCTTCTGCCAGCCCACTAGTGGGCAGTTCTGAAGGCCTGGCACACTGTTCTTGTCCCCTCAGGAGATCAACTTTAAGGATGTTCTTTTCTCTTGCATTGGGTCCTCAAACTCAGCCCCAACAGCCTGTGCCTGTGATCCAGGCTCATGGCACAGATGGACAAACCGCGACACGACAGGATGACACTGTCCTATGGTGCTGGGGGGAGGGGGATAACCGACAAGTCCAACAGGCTGCCACACAAAAGCAGAGGCCGATCCCGCCAATGTTCACTGTTACTTTCCCATTTGCTTCCCACTGGACACCAGCCAGCCAGGTCCCAAGGAAAGCAGGAGGCAGACTCACAGACGTGTTCCCCTTTGCCCCGTCACGGCAGACCTAGATGCTTTCCCATTCTCTGCACAGGACTGTCACCCTCCAACATCTACCCTCTAAGGGTATCTGGGGACCTTTCATCCTCTTCAAACAACTCCGTCAGAATTTATGTGTAGGGTGTATGGGAGCCAAGCTCCCCGAGTTACACGCCTCACGGCCCGAAGGTGCAAGGCCGGAGTGAGTGTGCACACAGGTAGTGAACTTCAAGGTTGTCCTTCCTGATACTTGGAAAGAGGAACAAGGCAGGGATGGATCCCTACAGGGTCAAAAATCAAACACTTCTGAATCTGACAAGTGACGGGACTAAGTAGGTTCATCCCCAGAGAAGCAGTACGGCTGGAAAAATAAACAAACAAATAAGCGCCTTCTTCTTTCCCTTCCAGACTCCGAAGTGATGGATCTTTGGGGTTTTTGCAGACCCTCGCTGAACCGCACGAGACAGGCAGGCAGACTAAGGAGATACCTAACCAAGGGGTTGCTGCTGAAAAACCAACCAGGACAAGGAGAAACCGAACCACCCGCCTCACCCAACAAACGAGAAGAAACCCTACCAACACCTAGCAAGCGACCCGCTAACACCAGCCCAAACCCCCGAGAACTTCCTCGGCGCATGCGCCCAAAGTAAATTGTTTTTAAAAATGGATACCATTTCTAACTCAAGGCATCACAAAGATCAATTGCTAACATTGAAACTAAGCCAACGACAATAAAACATTACGTAAAACACTAGCAGACCTAGAGGACAAAGTCCGAACTCACTGATCAAATATAATCCCAGAGGAAACAACCAGAAATGAGGTCTCCCCTGATGTGAGTACCCAAGACCATGACCAGGAACCTAGTGGGGGGCACTCATCCCTTATCAAGCACTCTAGCGAAGCTCAGAAACAAAGAGTGAGGCTTTCATGTGATCAAGCTTCTAGATCTACCACCTTAGCAAGAATCCTGAGCACAGAAAACCTGATAGGGAGGCAATCCACAAAGCCCAAATTGGTAAACTACAGAAAAGATGACCCGGTGTCCCCATCAAACAGACAGCGAGATAACAACTCGAGAAGGAGGGAAGGGAGAACTCACAGTTCAAAGCCCTGAAGCACAGCCACCAGCCGGCTCGCATGTGTCTGCACCTGCCAATACAAACCCACTGCGACCCTCCCGGCGCCCCTCAACACACAGACACACTTTTCAGCTTCCTTGCTGGGCTTCGGGAAACATAGACAGATCTCCTCCAAAAGCCGAACCTGGAGGAAAAAAACACCTGTCCCCCATCAAAGAACAGTGAGGAGACCCAAGAGGTGGTCCCTTGTTTCCACCATGTTGTTGCCACATCTTTATGGCAAGAAGTCCCAACCCTTGGGCCTCTGACAGGTCCACAGACCTCTGGGAAGGTGTTGAAAAGGCTATGAGGCAATACCGAAAAAGTACTAAGTTAGAACAATTAAAAATACAGTCAAGACAGAGGAGGCTAAAGCTGGCTAAAAGGTTTAAGTTTTATTCCATAGGTAAGAGAAACTCTGCTGTATGGGAAGGCAAACCAAAGGGGACAATGGACGGCACAGCAAGCTGAGCCACCATTTGGGACAGCAGCATCCCTCAGGAGTGTCAGTTCAAGTCGTGGCTACTCCACTTCCAATCCAACTCACTGCTAATGCTCCTGGGAAAAAGTACTTGGGTCCCTCTACCCACCTTGGAGACCCTGCAGGAGTTCACCTAATCCAGGCCTAGCTGGTGTGTGTGACACCCTTTCTCTCTCCTGTACCCTCTCTCTCTCTCTCTCTCTCTGCTGCTATGCCTTTCAAAAAACAAATAAGAGGCCACCATGGTACTGCAGTGGACTGAACTCTCTGATGTAATGCCAGCTCCTACATCCATGCACTGCTTCAAGCTCTATCCACTCCCTTGCTAATGCAGCTGCTAAGACAGCAAATGACGGCCTGAGTATTTGGGCCCGTTAGCCGCGTCGAGATGAGCAGGAAATTTCAGCCTCCTTACTTGAGCCTGGTGCAGCCCTGGGCCACTGCAGCCAACGGAAGAGGGAACCTGCAGATGGAAGATCTCTCACGCTGTCACCCTGCCTCTTAAATAAACCAATCTTTAAGATAAATCAATCTCAAAAATTAAAAAGGAGGGCAATGCCACACAATGGCATGAGCTGGGGCCGGGTTCTAATCATCAATTCTTAGCTGTGTGACCTTAGACAAGTGAAAACTACCTCTCTCCTCCCCGTATATAATGGAGATAATAACCGCGCTTGCACGCAGTGGAGTTGCTGTGCAGATTACTAGACAGAAAGAGTCCTTCGAACAGTGGTCAGCTTCTGCAGGTGCCGGATAAACATAAGCTAATGCTGTTGTTATTACTTGCATAACCTTTCTGAGTCTTGATCTTCCTGTCTGACAAGCCAGACTGTCACCGCCTTCCCAGCTACACCGGGGTAACCCCAGGATGGGGCTTTTCTGTTATCTACGGATCAGAATCTTCACTGGAAACCAGGCCCGAGGCTTCCTAGCTTCTAGAAGCCCAGCCCGTGATATAGGAGCTGACAAACAGTGGGTGTCACTAATACACGGGAATGCATTTTTTAACATTTCCGTCCCTGTACCTGTGAGCACAGTACTGCCATCACCATGGCGACCAGAGCCAATTTTAGAAGATTCCCTTGGTGGTTCCAGGTAGAATGGAAAGGGAGGTGACAGCCCGGCATGGAAGCTATGTCTGTGGAGCAGCCCGACTGATGGGAAGGGAGATGAAGAAGGCAGGACACACCTGGGCCAGGAAGGTGACGGGTTCAAGTCTTCTTGCTCTGTGTCCAGTTTCCTGTGGCAAATGCCGTTCCTCGCTGCCCAGAACCAGTACAGAAATCTGAAGCAGGAGGAGGCTGTGTTGCTGGCTAAGAGTGAGGAATAACCAGGAAGATGGATTCAGTTCTAGAAAAGCAAAGTCTGGAATGGCTTTGGGGCAGGCATCTGGTACAGTGGCTCCAGCACTGCCTGGAACACGGAATCCTGCGGCAGGTGCCTGGGTGTGATCTGGGGGATATCAAGTGTTGGCTGCAGTAGTTAGGTTTCTGTCAGCCATGTGGGAGACCCACTATGAGTCCCAGGTACCTGAATTTGGCCTTGCCAGGCCTTCATGACACAGCCATTTGAGGAATAAACCAGCAAATAGGAGCATGCACTCAACTCTCTCTCTCCTGAAACCAGAGATGCCCAGAAGCTCAGACTAGGGACAGGGGAGAAGATTCAAAAATGAGACAAAAAAAAATCTTCCTTTTAAAAAGATGCTGTACAGGATCCCACTTGTGGCACAGTGGGTAAAGCTGCTACCTGCAACACAGCTTCAAGTCCTGGCCGCTCCACCTCCAATCCAGCTCTCTACTACTATGCCTAAGAAAGAAGTGGACAATCCAGTGGACCAGGAGCTCAGGAAAACCCACCTGCTTTGTTCCAGAACTCAAATCCTGCCCGGTCCAGATGATGGCAACACTCCTGTGCCACTGGCCAGAAGCAACAGGAAAGCAAAGAGTCTCAGAGGAATGTCGGTGGGACACAGACCACGCTCTTCCCGCAGCAAGAGGGCCTCGCCAGGGGAGGCAGCCATGAAGATGCATTTGCTACATCATAAACTCCAAGGCCCGGGCAGCCCCAACAACTTAAGAAACTCTACAAGGCAAACTGTAACAAGGTCATGCAAATGAGCCGTTTCACGAATCGCCATCTGGCACGGGACAAAACAACTCAAACTTTCACTCTCAGAAGCAACACTGGCAAACTTCATCATGACATCACTGAATAGCCAGCTGAAGAAACTCCTAATAACCCCAACTGCATGCTCTCAGTAACAAAACCTCAAGCGGGCTTCACAACAGCAACGTGAAAAGCATGGAGCTGAATCCTAAGTTTTACAAAGAAACATGATGGTGCAGAGAACTGCCCAATTCCATAGAACAGTAAACACAGTGATGTGCACTCCTGACATGACGATATGCACGTCTATGAATTACTTACCTATAACGTACAGGACACTCCTGCCCTGAAGGGTTTTAATGATCTGATTGGAAGATGAGAAATCCACTTGACACTGAAGCGTATGAATGACACACACTACCTGCCTGAGAAGGGTAGAAATGTCACCTGCGCTCACACACACTCCTCCGGAAATGGGGTACTCTTTAGAGGGCCTGACAAGGTACAGAGGATGGAGGCCGGACAAGGTACAGTTTCTTCAGAAGAGAAACTGGGGGGCCAGAGAGGTGACCCAATGGATTAAGCTGCTGGTTTCAGCCTTTTCAGGCAGCACCAGCATCCAACAAGGGCATCAGTCCAAATCCACCTACCCCATATCTGACCCAGCTCCCTGCTAATGCGCTTGGGAAAGCAGCGGAGGGTGGCCCAGAAGCTTGCTCCCCTGGCATACGTGAAAGACCTCGATGGAATTCCAGCCTCCAGGTTTCAGCCTGACCCAGGCTTAACCCAGCTCTGCCCACTGTGCCACATGGGCAGTGAACCAGTGGCTGTAAGAGCTCTCTCCCCCACACTCTGTGTAGCCGGGTGAATCAAATAATAAAATAAATCTTAAAAAATAAAACAAAAGGGAAGAAAGAAAGAGGAGCCACTCTGTGGACTGTATGATAATTTTCTTGCTATACAACTGTAAGATCATTCAATCTCCCTGGACCTCAATACTCTTACATGTTAAATGAGAAGATCAGCTTTACAGAGAGCGAGAGGCAGAAAGATCCTCCACCCACTGCTTCATTCTCCAAATGGCCACAATGGCCAGAGCTGAGTCAATCTGAAGCTAGGAGCCAGGAGCTCCTTCTGGGTCTCCCACGTGGCTGCAGGGCCCCAAGGCTTTGGGCCATCCTCTACTGCTTTCCCAGGCCACAAGCAGGGAGCTGGATGGGAAGCGGGGCTGCCAGGACAAACCAGCACCCATATGTGATGCTGGTACTTGCGAGGTGAGGATTTAACCATTTAGGCATCATGCCTAGCCCCCACACAATTTTGAAAATCCTTTGTTTTCATGAATTTCAAATTCTTATGCACCAAAAAAAGGAAAGCGTTTAATCCCATTTTTAATTCCATTTTATACAAACTCTGTAAAGGGCCCTAGTATTTGGAAAATGAGGTGATGGTTATTGGTAAAGGCCTTGGGAACACGTTTGACTTGAGCCAAGTGCAACAGCATTGCCTGTGACACTGGAAGTACCCACCTTCCCCTGCCCAGGCTCCCCACACCTCGCAGTGGCAGGACAGGGGCCCATCAGCGCTGGGACCCTGACGTCATCCAGTGTCTGGCCCACAGGCTGCTGGCAGCAGTACAAGAGTTAACAAGGACAAGCATTAGCACTGAATCATATCTAACAAGTAGGCTGGCAGTGTCACAGGCCTCCCGATGGGATTCCTACTGCTGGCCATTCCTCACATGCTCTCATCCCCTGCTTCCACTTACTTGTTGACAATTACTGACGGGTCCTTCCTGTTCCCGCCAACTCCTGAAATTCCACCACTCCAGGCCTCCTCCACGCCCCCAGACACCCAGTCTGAGCCCTTCCAGGACAGCATTGCCACCACACATCACTGCCTTTCCCACAGCCTGGGTTTTCTTCGAGGCCCAAAGTTCCTTTGTATCATTGCAAAATTAGAAAAGGCACACAATGACAACAACAACTCAATGCAATGAGCAAAACACCCATACCCGGTGTGTGAACACTCCTAACCAAGTTTTTCTTATTACTAATACTTTAATTTGTCCCAAATTTTATTTTGGCTATATGCTAATTTTTCCCAAATTACTGGTCCATATCTAATTTTACATCTGAACATCTCTCACACCTAGAACACAAGTGGGCATTCCGTAACTTTTAACAATTACATATAATTTAATGTATTCAATTTTAAGATTTATTAATTTACTTGCAAGTTAATCTCACAGAGCAGAAGGGAGGAAGAAAGGAAGGAAGGAAAGAACGGGCAGAGTAGAAAGAAAGTTCTATCTGCTGGTTCACTCCCCAAATGACTGCAACAGCCGCGACCGAACCAGGCCAGGGCCAGGAGTTTCTTCGAGGTCTCCCACATGGACGTAGGGCATCGAGCACTGTGGCCATCCTCCACCACTTTTCCTAGGTCATCAGCACAGAGATGGATCAGAAGTGGAGCAGCCAGGATACGATATGTTGTCCCCATGAGACTGGCATCACAGACAGTGGCTTAACCCACTACATAACCGCAGCCCCTTCTGTCTTCATTTTTAATGTAGGATCCTAGTCAGTGATGAAAGAAGCGACAGCACCTTTGAGAAGCGCATCTGCTGTGGTACTGTGTGAACAGCATCCTGTGAAAGCTCATTCTCCCTGCCATCCTCCCACCGCAGTTTGGCGAAGGTAACATAAATAGCGCAGCATATTTAACAAAGGAAACATAAGTATCATTTCTAGGAGAGAAAGGAAGCTTCTCTGACTTTATCTCAAAACCACTAAGAGTGTTAAGTCAATATCACTTCATGAAGACACAAATGCTTCCTGTGCCATGAGGCAGTAATTCTCATGGCAAAACTAAATAATAAACAAACAAACAAACAAACTGGCCAGATTCCCAATCTTTCCATAAAGGAAAGACATAAACAATTAGTGCTTCCTGTGTAAAATAGAAAAGATCAAGAACACCGAGAGAAGCTTAAGGAAATGGCCAGTTCTATCTACATCCACCCAGAAAACTCCAAGTGTGCCAAGAGGCTGCAGTGGCTAAAAGCTCCACTGACGATGCCGGCATCTCAACTGGCCAAGAGTTCGTGTCCCAGTTGTTCCACTTGCAATCCAGCGCCCTTATGCTGTGCCTGAGAAAGGCAGCGGTAGATGGTCCCAATGTCTGGACCTCTGCCATTCCACAGGAGGTACCACGGAAGCTCCTGCCTCCTGTCTTTGGCCCAGGCCAGACCTGCCTGCTGTAGCCACATGGGGTGGAGGTGAGCGAGTTGATGGAAGATTTCTCTCTTATCTTACCAATCTTAAAAAAAGTATCGTAGGGCCCGGCGGCGTGGCCTAGCAGCTAAAGTCCTCGCCTTGAAAGCCCCAGGATCCCATATGGGCGCCGGTTCTAATCCCGGCTGCTCCACTTCCCATCCAGCTCCCTGCTTGTGGCCTGGGAAAGCAGGAGAGGACAGCCCAATGCATTGGGACACTGCACCCGCGTGGGAGACCCGGAAGAGGTTCCTGGTTCCTGGCTTTGGATCGGCGCGCACCGGCCCGTTGCGGCTCACTTGGGGAGTGAATCATCGGACGGAAGATCTTCCTCTCTGTCTCTCCTCCTCTCTATCTGGCTGTAATAAAATGAATAAATCTTTAAAAAAAAAAAGTATCGTAAAAAAATCTTTAAAAAAATTCTCCTACAGGGCTCGGCAGCGTGGCCTAGTGGCTAAGGTCCTCGCCTTGATCCCATATGGCTGCTGGTTCTAATCCCGGCAGCTCCACTTCCTCTCTATCTCTCCTCCTCTCAGTATATCTGACTTTGTAATAAAAATAAAATAAATCTTTAAAAAAAAAAAAAAAAAAAAAAAAAAAAAAAAAATTCTCCTACAATTCAGTCCCCAATCCTTGGTTCCACTTCTTTTAATTTTTTAACACAGGCTGATAGAGTAGTGTGCGATAACTCGACGCATGCTCCGATCAGAAATGAGCAGGGTCAGCTCTCGAACACCCAGCAATCATTCACTGCATCGGGAGCCTGCACACACCTCTTCTGGCTCTCCTGCCCAGTCCCTTACTGCTCCACCAACATGATCTGCTCGCCTCGTCAGGCTGCTCAGCTTTTCAGGGGGTGGCAGTGGTGTCCCTACATGAGATGCTGTCCATCTGTGGCTCATAAGGTACGCTGTCCACGACCTGTGTGTCCTGGGGCTGCGGCCCTGTGGGAACTCTGCTCCTCAGCCCTGGCCTATGAAAGGCCCCTGAGGACAGCTGCACATGCAGCACTGTGTCCCAGATAACCCACGTCCAGTGCAGTCTGCTCCTTGTGCTAGCAGCTACAGAAGGCCGAGCCCCTCAGGCAAGCATTTCTCCACCAAGCTTAGCCTGGTTCCTCTATCCTGCTTTTGGGCTGGATCCTGATGCGTCTGACTGTAAATATCACATGGAAGCAGCTACATACCGAAATAGCACGAGACTCAGAAATCCTGCAGAGATGAGCTTATGTGAATCCATGTAAAGAAAAGGTTCCCAAGTCGTGAACAGGAAATGACGTGTCATTCTCCCTGTCACTAGATGGCTAAACATCAGCTGCCCTGGAAATGGTGTGACAGCTTACAAAACATTTAAGCTAAAAGCTGAACCTGCTGCCATGTCACTTCCGTTACTTCAAATTGGTTAAGTTTTTTTTTTTAAAGATTTGTTTTATTTTTATTTGGAAGTCAGAATTACAGAAAAAAGGAGAGAGAGAGAGGGAGAGAGAAAGAGAGAGAGAGAGATATCTTTCATCTACTGGTTCACTCCCCAAATGGCTGCAACAGCTGGAGTTGAGCCAGGAGAATCTTTCGATTCTGCTGCCAGTCTACTAACAAGGAACTAAATTCAAAGTAGAACCACCAGAACTTGAACTGGAGCCCATATGGTATATTGGCACCACAGACAGAGGTTTAGTATGTTACACTACAGCCCCAGCCCCATGTGGCAGCTAAGTCTTGTGCTCTATTTCTATATACACTGAATAATTTAGTTGAATGACCAGAACCAAATAAAGCACAATTATTTCACTCAATTGCAGACCAAAAAAGTAAAGAAATTACCCTACCTAAGGAAACTAATTTATACCAAACCTGTACACCAACTGCATGCAAATTTAATGCATGGAGTTGCATAAAGAAAAGTTCAAGATTTGATAATGTTGCTTCCAAAAATTAATTGTAGTGTTCCTTAGAAAATCTGCTCAAAAGAGTTTTCTTCACCTATACACGTGTTTATGCACATGAACAAGGATTCTTCGAAAACTATGGAAAAATTTAAAAAAAAATGATTCTAATATGGTGCGAAATGACCATGATAATATGTGGAAATGCAAGCCCACATTGCAGCGGGGGGCTAGCCACTGCTTACGATGTCAGCAGCCCGTGAGGACGGCAGTGTGAGTCCCGGCTGCTCCACTTCTGATCCAGCTCCCTACGAGCACACCTGGGCAATCAGCAGAAGACAGTCCAAGCGCTTGGGCCCCTTCCAGCCATGTGGCACCCGGGATGGAATTACAGGCTGCTCGATGGGACCTAGTCCAGCCCTGGCTGTTGAATCCACCGGGGCATAAACCAGCACATTGCAGACCGCCCCCCCACCCCATATTCCCTGCCTCCAAGCCATAACTCTGCCTTTCAAATAAATAAACGGTATTTAAAAATAGGCAGAAGTTGGGCCTGGCATGATGGCTCCATTGGCCAATCCTCCCCTTGCAAATGCCTGGAAAGCATTGGAAGATGGCCTGAAACCTTGGGACCCTGTACTCACGTAGGAGAACTGGAAGAAGCTCCTGGTTCCTGGCTTCAGATCAGCTCCTCTCTAGCCACTGAGGTTATCTGGGGAGTGAACCAGAGGTTGGAAGATCTCTGTCTCTCCTTCTCTCTGTAAATCTGCCTTTCCAATAAAAATAAATCTTAAACACACACACACACGGTAGAATTACATATTATGGAAAAAATTGCATGGATTTCCATTTTTTTACACAAAAGATTCATACTTTTTTAGGCCCATTTTTTCCAGGAAGTTTGTACAGGTACATAACATAGATATACATTCACATATGCTAACGCATGC
Organism: Ochotona princeps; assembly: GCF_030435755.1. Lineage (NCBI taxonomy): Eukaryota > Metazoa > Chordata > Mammalia > Lagomorpha > Ochotonidae > Ochotona > Ochotona princeps. The sequence continues at coordinate 12,057,713 of NC_080851.1, forward strand.
ACGCAAGTGCACAGCCACCGGAAGCCCACCCCTGGGGATGAAGCTAGAACAGTGACAGGCAAAAGCAGAGGCCATCGCTGTCCTAACACACAGGAACACCAAGAAGCCCGCAGGCTGGGGAGCTGGGAGAAACTTGAGTCATTGAACAACATTCAAATATATTTGTCTGCTTACAATTTCCATTGCAAATGTGATTAGTTTGCTCGAATAAATAGAAATATGATGTGTTGGCTATGTTTTCCTCCTGAGGGTTATCACCGAGTTTTGATTAAGGACAAATGTTTGAGTCGTAGTGTATATTTAAGTTCACCGCGCCTAAAATGAGCTCAGAAGTTGTATAGCCTTGATTAAAGGGCTGCCTTCCTGAACTTAAAATTAAAAACAATAAATGCCAATGAGTCAAGTGATTGGGACTGAATATGGGATTCTGCCAGAAACGCGGAAATGGTGTCCAGGTTTCCAGAAAGGGTGAAGGAGAGAAAGGTCAGCCGCCGGAGCGGCCCCTCCGCTGGCTGCAGGAATGCTTCCCATTATACGCGATTCCTTTTAAGTGCAGTTTCACAGGAGTGACAGGCGCCCGGGACAATCTATTTTGTCATTTCCAGAAAGATGCCTCTCAAAGGTTCCGAGGCTGGTACCTAAGTGTTGTCAGATGGAGAGACGCAGAAGAAGGGGGGAGGGGAAGGAGGGGAGGAGAACATAGGAGGAGAAAGAGGAGGGTCCCGGGTCGTTCCCTGCACAACCGGCCAAGTCTCCCAGCAGTTTCCAAAACGGAAGTCAAGGTGACTTCCCCACCGGCGGGAGGGCGGAGCCCTCGGAACGTAATAGGATCAGCCTTCGGCCGGCTGTGCCCCCTGGAAGGAGAAACCGGGGTCAACAACAACCGAGGTCAAGTGCAGCGGAGCACTGGGCTGGCTCAGGGGTCCCTGCGCGCCCGCTGCTGCTCACCAGCCTCGGCCCGGTCCCGCCAGGCACCAACTCCCCTGCTGGCCAAGTGGGAGTGTCCAGCCCCGGCAAAGTTTCTGCTCGCAAGGTCGGGCCTGAGCCCGCATGGCCGCGTGTCCCACTCGGGAGGACGGGGACCCGGCGGCCGGTGCGCCCACCCAGCTTTCCCCGCCGCACCCACCGGGGCACGTGAGCCGGGCGCTCCACGCTCGCTCGGGCCGCGGGCCGGCGCTTACCTTGCCGGCCGCCATGCTTCACCCCGGAGCGGCTGCGGGACCCGCTAACCTGCTCGTTGCACTCGGGGCCGGCGGTTCACTTCCCGTCCTGGCGGCGGCAGCGGCGGCGGGGGCGGCGACAGGGCCCAGCGGCGTGCGCGCCCGGCCTGCTTCCCCACGCCCTCCCGCCGGCGCGGGTCATGCGGGCGCCGCCTGCCCATTGGCTGGGCCGGGCCGGGGCCGCCCGGGCGTGCGTAATCCGCGGCCTCTGCCCTGAGGCCAGGGAGCGTGCAGGGCCCGGGGCAGTTCCAGCAGGGCTTCTCCGGAGGGGGCAGGTGGCCATGGGAGGGCAGCTGCGGGCTCCGGCTGCCACCTGGGATCCCACAGGAGGGGCGGCCGGGCTGCTTGGCCGCGCGTCTGGCCCGGTTCTCCTGCTCTGTCCTGTTGAGACGGACCCTGCCCTGTCACACAGTGGATGCAGAAAGCTTTTGAGGCAAAAACCTGGGTCTCCGGGGGAGTGGGTAGTTTTGCTGGCGTGCCTGCTTTGAGGTCGAATCTAGGAAACTAAGTCCCCCAAAGGCGCATGTAGTAGAGAGATGTATTTATTTGTGGGACTGCTCTGTGCTAGTCCTATGTAATAAGGCGGTGTCACTCAACGACTAGGTCAGTTGCAGTTCACTCTGCAAGTTTCACCTCCAGGGTCTCACAGTTTGTCCCTGCAGTAAGATCATGGTTGCCCAGGAAAGGCACTTTTGAACCGGCTAAGGGTATATAATCTGGAAATTACATCCACAGTTAAAGCATTTACGACTAACCAGATTAGTTAATGCCCTGGCCCTGTTGAGGGCCTATGTGGCTCTGGAATGCTGTTCTGGCTCCAGCCCTCAGGAGCTTCAGGCCTGGGGGAAGGAATGGACAGCAGGTGGGCTCACTCTCAGGGCACTGTGGGAACAGAAGACCAGGGAGGGGCCTGGCTGTGGGTGTGCACCTTGGGGCTGTGAGGCTGGCAGCAGGGACCAGATCCTCTTTGAGCACCACTCCCCCTACAACAGCACTGGGAGGCGGGGCCTCTGGGCAAGTATTTGGGTGTTAGTGCCCAGCTGAGAAGGGTTTGTGGGAGTGAACTTTCCTCTCTTGCTCTTCCGCCCTGCTGTCCTGTGTGCACACAGCATTCCAAAGGCCATCTGAAAGGAAGAGGGGAGAGCCCTGGTGGCTGCTGTCTGATCCAGGATTCCCCAGCCTCCAGAGCTGTGACAGTTACGCTCCTGGGCTTTGGGACTCACCCAGTCACAGGTTCTGTCACAGCAGCCCCAAATGGGGGCAGACTCAGCCACAGGAACAGCCGGGTACGGCAGGCTGGGGACCAGCCATGGCCAGAAGAACGCAGAAATGGAAGCACATGGCCAGTGGCTGGGAGGGAGGCTGTGCAAGGACCTGTGGAAAGACAGAGTCAGTAACATAAAAGTGTGTGTAGGCACGGGCATGTATGCCATATACAACCAGGCATGGGAATCGGGAAGCATTCCAGCCACAGCCAATGGGCTAACCTACTTCCGCAGACAAACCACAAGGCCCAGAAGACTCATGTGTTTCTAGGCAGAGGAGAAAGACTAACAAAGGATGCAAGAATGAAGACAGCAGACACAACAATGAACAGAGAAGTGCAGTTGGGTTTCAAATTCTTGTGGAGAGGTGGCCGCACCAGCTAAGTAGGAATTTACAGGATGCAAAGACAACTTTGCGTATGTAAGAACACAACATTTAGTGCACATTGATGTTTAAGGGCATCCCAGAAGCTTGTGTCTAGATGAAACAATCAGGTATTTTCACTGTGGTGAACTACAGGTAACATAGTTTGCTGTCTTAACCACTTGCAAACATGCAGACAGTTCGCTGGTGCTAAATGCATTTGCGCTGTTGTACCACCCAGCACCAGAGCTCTGTCTGTTGCAACACTTGAATGGCTGGCTTGCTCCTCTCCCAACATCCTGTTTTCTGCCCCTGTGACTTTGACCCCTGCAGGTGCCTCAAGTAGGTGAAATTGTGCAGTATTTGTGCTTTTGTGGTTGGCCTATTTCACTTAACGTAATCCCTCAGTACTCATCCCTACATAACATGTGTCAGAATTTCCTTCCTAAGGCTGAATGACATTCCATTAACTTTTCAGGGCCCTTTTCCTTGAAAAATTCAGGAAAACATTGTGATGACCAAAAAAAAAAAAAGTTGCTAGTCATCCTCCAAAGAAGTGTTGACATTTTACTGCATGTTCTTCAAGTTCAAAGGTAAACACAGTGAATTATACACCGTGTACAAATATTACAGTCCTGTGGCTTCCAGAACAAATCACTATGAAATGTACAAGTTAGCAATAGAAATTGATTCTTTTACCATTCTGGGAACTAGATGCCCAAAGTTGGTTTTCTGGGGGGTTAAAATCAATTTATTAGCACGTCTGTTTTCCTTTCAGAGGCTTTCGGGGGAAATCTGTGGCCTTGCCATGTCCAAGGGCTCAGGGAACATCTTCAGACAGAGGGCCTAGCATGCTCTCTATTTAGCACCCTAGGGTCTCTCCTGTTGGTAACCCCCTGTGCCTCCTGGCTCTCGGCAGGCTGCGGCTACGGCTGTAGAAAATCCAGGACAAGCTCTCGGCCTCTGAGCCCTATCTGACCTCAGCAGGGTGTCTGCCACGGAAGCTAGCATTCACAGACCACGGGGACTAGGCCTAGGACAGGGAACCACCCTGTAAGGGGCTATCATTCCATGTGCCCACCCCACAACGTCATGAATGGAGATTAGAAAAGTGTCTTCCATTTACACCTGGAGTCAGCCTTGGGTGGCTAAGCCTCCCTCCTCATTCTTTAACCTGTCCAAGACAGGTGAGATTTGCAGAAAGTTAGGCTGTTACATGCCTCAAAAGCAGCACATCCAAGGCGCCCCCTGGCTTCCTTGGCATCTGTGACTGATGCATGGTAGGAAGTACCTGATGTGTCTGCTGCCCGGGCCTACCGCCCTCTTGATGATACCTGGCATTGCTCTCTGTGCTCACACCACCCTTGTTCCTTCCATTTAAAAGTAGATGACATCAAATTTTAACTGAAGAGGCCCTCTCATGGGCCTCTCATGGACTCTGTCCCCCTGAAGTCCTGACTCCCAGGATCCCAGGTTGTGACAGTCCTTAGATGTTAATAGCTATGACGGGGTCACCCTTGGAAGAGGGTGACTCCTTAATGCCACGTGACTAGGACATGTCATAAGACCCAGCGACCTACTGGGAGGCCCACACCAGACAGCAGATACAGACACAAGAGGGGGGTGCCTACCAGCCAATGCATGCCATCCACATGGAAGCCAGCTAGAGGCAAGAAAGGGTTTCCACAGGATAACATGGGGAGCAGGGCCCTTGCTGGCACCGTGGGTTGGGATTTCTGTCCTCCAGAAATGTGAAAGAACAAATCTCTGGTGCTTGAAGCCACTCAGTTGGTGGCACTTTCTTTGGACAGACCCTGGAAATGAAATCAGACTCCAAAGCTACCTGTGCTTTATGACACCCTATGCCAACCTTGCTGTCTGGGAAGGAGGCCAAACCAAACCTTGGGGAAGGTTCGTGGCTAGCAAGGCTCGCAGCCTGAGCAGGAGACTAAGCCCTTGGCATCCCGGAGAGTCATCCATGTGGTCTGCTTGGGACATTCACCTTTCACCCCAGCACCCATTCCTGCACCATGTCCGACCTTTAACCAGTGTGCTCTCATCCTATCTGACCCCATTTACAACAGTCAAACAAAAGGCACCACTCCCGGCACTGACAAGTTCCCCAGACTATGCTACTTACCAGATTAGGTTGCCAGAAAAGCTATGCAGCCAGAAGGCCTAAACCGTGGGGCGTGTGATTGTGAACCGTAGCAGGCATTCTTTGTGCGGACTGAGTTTTGCAAAGGTTGTGCAGAGACTGATAGAGGACATGGTGAGGCCGAGCAAAGAAGCAGTGTGCAAAGGACAAGTCTTCAACTTCAGGCCGTGCGAAGGAGCCTCTGCAACTCCAGCCCTTCTGTCGCACCATCGCATGTCAGGCCGCCCTCACAAGGCTGCCCTAGGAGAGGCCTAGAGGTAGGCTAGAAATATACAGGGCCTGGCTTCTTAGCAGATCCAAAGGAAAAAGCTGTGTCAACATTTTCAGACTAAAGAGGAAAGGAAGAAGATGGAGGAGATGAGTCGGGGGAAGAAACACCTCGGGCCAGTGCAGTTGGAGGTTGAGATGGTCTGCCCTGCAGGCAGGGGTTCCCGGAGAGCAGAGCTGGGCTGGGTTGCAGTCCACAGGCCCTGGGAGAGAATCCGCTGCTTGCCCTGTTCAGCCTCTGGAATCCACCCACATCCTTGGCTCAGGACCCTCCGTCACTGCCTTTACAACCAACATGAGAAGGTTCACTTCTCCTATGACATCACTCTCATCTCAACTTCTACCTCCCTCATCCACATTTTTGAAGACACACACACTCTCTCTCTCTCTCTCTCTTTCACACATCCTCCCATATGTTGGTTCATTTTCCAAATGCCTGCCCCGACCCCCCTAATGTTTCCCCTGAGGGTGGCCAGAGCCAACCCAGTCACTGGACCATCATGACTGCCTCCCAGGGTGCCCGTTAGCAGAAAGCTGGAGCCAGGTACCAAATCCTGCATTCTGATGTGGGGCGCCAGTGTCCTAACTTGGGATTTTGCCCACTAAGCCAAATGCCGTCCCTATTTTAAGAAAGCAGCTGCTAGTTTGGCTTAAGGAGACCAACGTTTTTCTAAAAACACTCTTCATAATATTGTTTCCATCTTTTGTATTTTTCTTTACAACTGAAACATGATATAGAAATAAGGAGGTCTAGTGGGAATATATGATTTGACTAGAATTCTCCTTGCAACTATGCCTGTCTACTTTCTAATCAGATCTGGAGGGGTTGGTGTTGTGGTGCAGTGTGTTCAGCTACCTCCTGCCATACCAGCATCCCATATTGGAACGCAAGTTCAGGTTCTTGCTGCTTTACTTTTGAGTCCACTCCTGCTAATGTGCCCAGGAAGGCAGCAGAAGGTGGCCTGGGCATTGATTTCCTGTCACCCATGAACTTCCTGGCTTCAGTCTGGCCCAGCCAGGAGCCATTACAGCCAACTGGGGGCGTGGACCACAGGATAAAAGATCTCTCTCACTCCCTCCCTTCCTCCCTTCCAAGTAACTAAGATAGATCTTTAAAGGAAAGCAGAGCTGTATTAGTCCCATCTCTGCCCCTCAGGGCTGTGCTCCCTTGGGCCAGTTATCCACCTCTCTCAACCTGAATCTTCTCATCTGAAAAATCCACACTTGAAAATACCCATTTTCCAGGATAGCTGCAAGTATTGAAATGAATACATCACTTGCAGCCTGGGAACACAGTAAAATAAAAAATACTAGAATGACCAGGTTGAGCACTTGCTTCTGAGAATCCCACGAGTTGCGATGTGGCAGGGGCACCTTCGGGTGCCAGCTCAGGAGCCTGCAAAGGCAGGATCAGGAAGGCAGGGGGTGCCAGGAACAGAACATCAAGGTTTGAAGCTGAAAATTTAGACTCAAGTAGAGAGCATAAAAGACTGGGAGTATTTAAGAGCAGCCTATTAGTGCTGGCTCCAGCTTTTCAATTAAGGAGACACTGGGCCAGACAGCTCCTGTCTGAACTTGTCAGTTGGACAGGATGTGACTGCAGCCTCAGGGCCACCAGCCTTTAACTGACTTCCCGGTGCTGCTGCCCGACTCCATTAGGAATCAGCTGCTAGTGGGAGAGGCAGGAGCGCATCCTGCAGTGGAGGACAGGTGTGTGGTTCTGAGGCTATAAAGTAAGCCCTGAGTGCAGGAACAGGTGCACGTGGAAATGAAGCTTCCCATCAATGCATATCAAGACAGAAGGGGAAATCTGATTCCAGCTCTTCTCTGTGGCACTCCACCTGGAGTGGCCTCTGCCCCTCCGTGCCCTTCCTGCAGGATCGCTTGGAGTTTCTCAACGCTTCTGCACCTGCTGTCCTGCCTGCCTAGAGCGGCCCAGCTCCTCTCCTGTGTGTCCTTTCTCACCTCCCTCAGGTCCTCAGAGAGGCTTCCGCTGACCTCCCGCATGCCAGCAGGCACCTTCTATCAATCTCTGCATGCTGTTGGGTTTGTTTCCACACTTGCCTGAGGGAATATTTCCAAGTGTTTGTTCTCTTCGGAAGATGACCCTGCAGAGCATCGTGGGGCTTCTGTGATTTGAACCCATTTTATTCCCTCAGGCCGTTGTGGCAATGTTAGGAGGCAGGTGCTTTAAGGAGTGACTGAGATGCTAGGAGGGATTGATGCGTTCGCTGAGGGACTGGATTCATTCCCCAGGGCCTAGATGTGTTCCTGCGAGCGCATGCTCCTAAAAGCAAGGCTCTCTTCCATCTTTCTTCTCTTCTGCATGTGCCCACTTGCCTTTCAACTTTTCCATCATGTTGCAGTACAACCAGGTCCCATCTCCTGACACCTTCGATGCTAACTCTTACAGGCCCCAGTATCTTTGCCTCAGCTTGCAGTCCCTCTGTCCTGTCTTTGATGATGGTTAATCAACTCCTTGCTAAGGATCAACCCGCTAAAATAAGGGAGGGGCAGAAGGGTAACGCTAGCCCCACAAAACCCCAGTCACAAAAATTGCCGCTTCAGCAGTCGGCTTTCAGCGCTAGGCACTGGGTTCTGAGAGCTGCCAGCAACTCACGGACCCAGATCAAGTAAAACGGTATCCAATCTACCCGCAGACCCAGACACACCTCAGCTCACCTTTGCCATCACATAAGGAAGACATCAGTCCCTGTGACCGAGCAGTCCAAGAAAGGCCAAGAAGCGACTATGCAATGCCCAGCCTCACTGTAGGGTAGTCTCTCCTAATCTGAGGGGCAGCTGCCTGGCTCCTTGTTCTGCACATTGCAAAGAACTGCTTTCTACCAACCACTTCAGAGTGTTCGTGATTGGGCAAGCAGACCCAGTTATTTTTATTTATTTATGTTTTGCAGGGGAGTGCGGCAGATCTGTGAAAAATCCTGCAAAAATCTGGGAGATTTCCTATGATAATGGTTAACAGAAGATCCTCAACATAAGCATCGGCCCAACCTTGTACTCGCAGCCTGCAGAACTGGGAGCAAAATCAACTTCTTTAAGCATTCCCTAGCCCTGGGTAATGTTACAGCAACAGACAGCAGACCAAGTGAAGTTGGGAGGGAGGGGAGACGACCTCTTTGCGATAACGTTACAGAGGAGCAGGTGCTGTGGTGCAGTGGGCTAAGCCGCTGCTTAGACACGGACTTTCCCTATCAGAGTGCAGGTTTGAGTCCCAGCTTCTCTGCTCTCTTAGCTAGCTCTCTCTGAATGCACCTGGGAAGGCAACAGATGACCACTCAAGTCCTTGGGCCCTGCCACTCACATGAGAAATCCCAACGGTGTTCTTGGCACCAGACTTCATCCTGCTGAGGTCATCTGGGGAGGGACCTGGCAGATGAAGATTTCTCTCTCTCTCTCTCTCTCTCCCTCCCTCCCTCTCCCCTTGTCACTCTGTTTTTCCATGTAAATAGAGCCCATATTCTGCTGAGAAACCGTCAGCCATGCTTAGAAAATGCTACAGAGCAAGGACAGGAGGTCTTGACTAGACTGATTAGACACGATGACACTCTGTCCCCCAGCTTGTCAGCCACTATGACATGTCTGTCCCTGAGATGGCTCCCCTATCAAGTGCTACTCTTACAATGATTATTTCGCTGTTGTTGTTGACAATCACAACTTTTTTTTTTGCAGCTACAATTGTTTACAATTGCGCTGCTGCCCTTTCCAGGGTGACAAGCCTGGGTCCATTACTGTGTCTGAGCCCCACAGTAACCTGCACCCATTTCCCACAACTGAGGAACCATGGCACTGAGAGGGTGACCCACTCAAAACCTCCCACCCAGGAAGCTCGATGGGAGCGGGTGCTCTGGCTGTTGGTCCCCAGCCCAGCAGGCTGACCACAATTTTATTAATCTACCCCAATTTCCCAAATTCCAAATACTTAGCTTTTTTTGAATTCCGAGATCGCTTTTAGGGACGGAGATCCTTCCATGAAAGTTTGAGTAACCTAAATATCAAAATTATAGCATGCTTTCTTAGAAAAGGAAAACAGTCGCACCCAGAGATTCCATGGAGTGCTTGCGGCTGCTAGCAAACTGTGAGCTTGCCATTTTGCTGGAAGCACGAAACCACAGTCGGCTTCGAGTTCCTTCATTTGTTTGTTCCACTCCTTGTCATGGGGATAAGTAAACTTGAAAATAAAATATCACCGAGATTAAACGCGTCTGGAAAGAAAAATATTAAACCGTTACCAGTCTGTGGGGGGTTCAGTTACATGTTAATTCTATTTTATTTTACTGTATTTTCCAAATTTCCTATAATAATTGCATTACTTTTATGATCAGAAATTATGACTTGCCTCTCTGTGTATTATAACTGCCTACCTACTCAAAGAGGAAGGACATGCAAACTTTCTTAAGCTGGCTAGTTGAGCAGACAGCTGTTTGGGATTGCCGGTTGTTTATTGGAAAGACTGAGAGGCAGAGCGATTGCTCTCCCATCTATGCCTTCACACCTCAAATGCCCACAGCAGCCAGGGCTGGCCTAGGCTGAACCCAGGAACCTAGCATTCAGCTCAGGCGTCTCACGAGGGCAAGGCCAGGATCCGGCACTCTGCCAGCATCCTGTGCCTGCCGGGTACACATGAGCAGCAGTTCGAATCCCAAGTGGAGAAGCGGACTCAAATCAGGGGCTCCGCACACCCCCCAAATGAACTTTCTTAAAAAAGGAATAATTAGTCTGCTAGTATGCTCTAGAATTCCTTTGGCTACTTTGTGTGTTCTGTGATTTTTTTTTCTTGTTTTCATTTTATTTGAAAGAAAGAAAGAGAGGAAAATCTTCCATCTGCTAGTTCACTAGCCTGTCCTCTAAATCAATGCCCCTAACTCTGACTTTCAAATTGTTAAATAAATCTTTTAAAAAAAAAACGTAGTAGGGGTACTATAATATGTTAACAGATATTAAATGATTAAAGAATGAAGTAAAAAAAGGAATTGAATGTCTGGGGTGGGATTTGGGGGTAGGGTGTTCAGGGACAGCATGATCTGACAGAAGAGAGATGACAAGCCCCGCGGATGTGGGCAGGAAGACCAACATACACAACAAATGCAGAGGCACCAGCAGGCAAGTTGAGGTAGAGAGAATCAGCAGCTCATTGTTTGGGACATGTGAAGTTTAAGGTGCCGAATCTCCATGAGCACGGACATGATGATTTGACACTAGGGCACGCTTGTTCAGAGGTCAGGCGCAATAAAGCTGAGACTCACAGCATGTGGGTGACCTGTAAATCTATGAGACCCTAGAGCAGCAACAAGGATCAAGTGAGAAAAGAATCAGAACAGGAACCCAGGGATGGAGCGCTGGGAGCAACCTGCACATGGAGATCAAGGGAGTGGGGGCAAAAGGGAGACCGCCGTCCTGGACGCCCCAGGAACCCCACACTTCAAGGAGGACTTGAGCTGAAATGACCACCTTTGAGACCAATTAATTCTCAGAAAATTTCAAGTTGTGTTTGTTCCAAGGATTAACAACTCACATTACATCCAGGCCAGAGGGAGGAAAGGCATCTTAGAGGCCAGAATCTCATGGAAAAACAGAAGTTGGAAACATTGCTTTGAGGGCAGCTCCACTGCTCACTGGTTATGGAATCTAAGGAAAATCATTGAACCTTGTCAATCCCTTGGTCTCCACACCTGTATGGTAGAAAGGGTACCAGTTATCTCATTGTGTTGCTAAGAGAAGTAATGAAAATAAAATTCTTATCATCGTTGCTAACAAACAATGGATCCTCCATAAATATTCTCTTCCTCGTTGTGGTTACAGGTGACAGTTCTTGCGGGTCAGACTAACGGATACAAGTCAAAGCAGTCTGGAGGTGTTGAATCTACGGCACTGATTCAAGGTGACGCAAACCTTCATTCACTATCGTTCTAATTATTCAAGTGCCAGATATGCACCCCTTCCTTCCTAAAGTTTTAACTCAGCTTCTCAAACTAGAATTTCCCAAACTGAAGACTATTTGTAAAATAGTTCACGCAGATTAAGAACTTAATGTCAAGCAAGGCCTAGGAAGTGCTCCAGATTAAAATCAAATAACATGCCATCCCGTTTTCTCTCCATTGATTTAATCCCCAAGTGGCCATCATGACTGGAGCTGAGCTGACCCGAAACTAGGAGCCAGGAGTTTCCTACAGATTTCCCATGTGGAAGCAGGATCCCATGGCTTTGGGCCATTCTTGACTTGCCAGGCCACAAGCAGAGAGGTGGGGGAAGTGGAGCAGCTGGGACACAGACCAGCACCCATATGAGATCCCAGTGGATGCAAGACGAGGATTTAGCCACTAGGCTATTGCACCAGGGACCAATTTAAGATATATCTTAAGGTATGGAGTAATGACAGTGCTAGAATCTGAGAGCTGGATGATACTATTAAAATTGGTGACCCAGTGATGAGGGAACAGGTTTGAAAGAGAGGAGCAGAACATTTATCTTGCTGAAAATGTAAAGGAAGCCAGAATGCTTCTTTTGTCACTCAGGACCTTGCTCCACAGAAGGCAACATTGTGACTAAGGATGGATGACACAGCAGCAGTTTAGGAACTCCCTGGACTTTGTACATTTAGGTAAATTACTGCGAATCTCCAATTTCCTGTCCTCTTCAAATCTAGAGCCAAGATTTCTGCTAATGTCTGTCCTTAGAATACTTCTTTCTTTCCTTTCCTTTCCTTTCCTTTCCTTTCCTTTCCTTTCCTTTCCTTTCCTTTCCTTTCCTTTCCTTTCCTTTTCTTTTCTTTTCAAGGTTTATTTATTTTTATTGGAAAGGCAGATATACAGAGAGGAGAGACAGACAGGAAGATTTGGTCCATTGATTCACTCCCCAAGTGGCCACAAGAGCCAAGATTGAGCCGATCTAAAGCCAGGAACCCAGAGCTTCTTCCAGGTCTCCCATGCAGGTGCAGGGTCCCAAAGCCTTGGGCCATCCTCCACTGCTTTCCCAGGCCACAAGCAGGGAGCTAGATGGGAAGCAGGGCTGCCAGAATTAGAACTGGCGCCCATATGGGATCCTGGCACGTTCAAGGTGAGGACTTTAGCTGCTAGGCCACTGTGCCAGGCCCCTGACATGTTCTTAAGACTCTGCTGGGCACAGGCAACTTGCGAGATTTGGGGACATCAAAATACGAAGAAAGGTCCTGACAGGAGACTGCAACCCAGTCACAGAGTACAGTGGTAATGTAGAGTGTGCTTCTGAAATTGTATGAATTATAAGATTGTTTCTAAGCAATTAGAAAGCAACTCAAATAGTATTGTTTCAGAAATCAGTATTTTAGAAGGCTGTCCAACACAGTGATTACCAGCTGCGGCTCTGGGGGCTGGTGTTGGCACTCACCAGGTGCAGCTGCCGCTTATAGTGCCAGCATCCCACACTGGAGCACATTGGGATCCAGCCCCTGCTCACGCACCTGGGAAAGCAGCAGAAGACGGCCCCTAGTGCTTGGGCCCCTGAACCTGTGTGGGGAACCCGGGTGGAGTTCCTGCACCCTGGCTGAATTCATTCTGCCCCAGCCGTGGCTTTTGCTGGCATCGGGGACCTGAACCAGCTGATGGAAGATCTCTGGTTGTCTCTCTCTGTCTTGATCTCTTTGTCTGTTGTTCTTTCAAATAGATAAATAAATCTTAAAATAAAATGGAGCAACAGCTCTGGCTGGACTCACTTGAGTTCTCAAGCTGGCTGTGAGAAAAATGCCACATCCTGGGAGAAGGCTCCTGCCTAGGACTGGAGTGGCAATCCTGATGCTGTTACTATCTTGTCCTGAGATTGACGGGTAGACACTTAGCCCCCCAGGACTGTCTGTTGTTGGCAAAATGGAAGTCATAAATACTTGCCATGAAGTTGTAATAATTCAATGAAGAAACATACACAGAGACCTTAGGGTTGTGCTGGGAACAAAATAATAGCTCAATAAATGATTAGCCTCTGATTGTCATTCCTCAGAATGCAGAGGCAATTGTTCATGAAGCCAGATGGTTTTCCACCTTCCCCTAACCCCAAACCACGGGAGCTGAGTTGTGCTGTTCTGCAGAGCCTCGCTTCCCACATCTCCCCACTCCTCACCACCCCCGAGCCCAAATCTGTAATTTCTGCTCAGGGCTGAAATGATTTGCCAAAACCAGCCTCTGTCGGCTAGGGTTTCCCTCTTTCTATTTTCCATCAAAGGATGGGTCCCAGCCAGACAGAGGGTTTGAGGGTTCACTGGGACCTCTCCAAATAAACACAAAAATGCGGTTTTGGGGGCATCGTGAAAAGGGAGACATGTAAGGACAAAAGGATGACTGTGGGCAGGAGGGGACAGTGACATCTGGTAGAGCAATTTTGTTTGCCTGCGTCCTGCTTTTTGTTCTGTCATTATTTTCCACTAGATTTTTCTCAAAACATCTTCCACTGTTTTCTTTCCATCCCCTCAGATTAGATTGTGATGTTACCTACACATGCCAGGCGTTCTCCTTATTGACGGGTGGCAATGCTTCATCTTATTTCTTTTCCATGCAACTTCTCTCTCTCTCTCTCTCTCTCTCTCTCTCTCTCTCTCTCTCTCTTTCACACACACACACACACACACACACACACACACACACACACACATTCCTGACTCTTAGATTCTGAATTCTCACCAGATGAACAATTAAATTCCCCAACTCTTCGGGATTTTAGATAGCACATCATGGGGCAAGTGCTGTGGTGTTGCAAGCTAATCCTCCACCTGTCGTACTGGCATCCCATACATTCTAGTCCTGGCTGCTCCACTTCCAATCCAGCTCCCTACCCATGGCCTGAGAAAGCAGCAGAGGAGAACCCAAAGCCTGGGCTCCTACATCCACATGGAAAACTCAGAAGAAGCTCCTGGCTCCTAGCCCTGGACTAGGTCAGTTATGGCCATTGTGGCCATTTAGGGGGCAGACCAGCAGATGGAAGATCCCTCTCTCTGGCTTTCCCTCTCCCTCTCTTTGTAACTCTTACTTTTAAGTAGCATAAATAAATCTTAAAAAAAAATAGCATATCATTACAGTGTGGAAGCAGCTGGATCCACTCTCTTTTTCCCTAAATTTGAAGAAATCAGGCACAAGTCCCTGTTGGAAGTTGGGACTATAGAGTGGGGGAACTCTCGTTTGTAATCTACTCATTGGTGTAGCCTTTTACAGAATCCAATCCTTCCATGGCACGAAGGATCCTTATCACACAAGTCAAGATTCCGGCACATGTGGTATCTTTTCCTTCACTTGTTACAACAGCTTCTGGGAACCAATAACATGAGTTATTGGGGATGGCATTGTGCTGCACCAGGCTAAGCTGCTATCTACCGTGCTGGCATCTCTCAGTGTAGTGCTGGTTTGAGACTGATTGCTCTGCTTCCAATCTAGTTGCCCGCTAATGTGCCTGGGAAAGCAGAAAATAGCACGAGTACTTGGGCCCCCACACCAAGGTGGGAAGCCTTGTTGGAGTTCCTAACTGCAGGATTCAGCCTGGCCCATGGCTGGATGGTGTGGGCTTTTGCAGAATGACCCAGGAGAGGGAAGCACTCTTTCTCTGCTGCTCTTCCTTTCAAACAAACAAATCTTCAAAAGAAAAATTTGTCTCTGTGCATAGATTTCCAACATTTTTGCAACAACGTGATCTTGTCTTTAATTCTGCTTTCCATGAACTTTTTGAAATCCCCGTGCAAGGAACTGATTGTAGAAATGCACACTTTGGCTCTTAGCTACCTGCAATAACTTAGCCAAAAGTCTACAGCAACTCCAGCACCGAGCAGTGATGCTTGTGGGTCTTGGGAATGTTCTTTAGCCTGTAGGAACCTCAGTGTCGTCTGTTCAAGCAGAATCATCATAGCTACCCAATGTCCCACAATCTCTGTTTCTCTCACATGTAAATGAATTTCTGCTTTTTAGCTGGTTTTGTGGCTGCTTGTAATGAAACCTACATTTCCCAGATTTGGTCATGGGAAACAAGCTGTGAGCAGGTGTCCTGGACGAAGCAAAGGAATGCGGCCAGTAGGAGTGCCATCTTGGGTCTACGATGGACCCTTCATCCACTCAAGGAAAGGCTGAACAACGAGACAGAAAGCGCCTGGGTCCCTGGAACAGAGTCGTTACACTTGTCTTGTGCCACCTACCTCTGGACTCCTCTATGAGAAACAGAAATCTGTGTCATTCAGTTTCTTTTTTTTCCCTTCTGAATGTATAAGAAAGATTCACATGGTAGAACATGAAAACGTTCATGGTAAGTTGTTTTCTGTAAAAACTATACATGGATTTCAAAGTGGTTTTGGGAGGGTTGTACTGAAATAAACTTACTTTTTTTTTTAAAGATTTTTTTTTTTTTTATTGGAAAGTCAGATATACAGAGAGGAGGAGAGACACAGAGGAAGATCTTCCATCCAATGATTCACTCCCCAAGTGAGCCGCAACAGGCCGGTGCGCCCCGATCCTAAGCCAGGAACCAGGAACCTCTTCCGGGTCTCCCACGCGGGTGCAGGGTCCCAATGCATTGGGCCGTCCTCGACTGCTTTCCCAGGCCACAAGCAGGGAGCTGGATGGGAAGCAGGGCTGCCGGGATTAGAACCGGTGCCCGTATGGGATCCCGGCGCGTTCAGGGTAAGGACTTTAGCCGCTAGGCCAAGCCGCCGGGCCCAATAAACTTACTTTTTAATTCCATTTTCAGCAAACTTTTTGGTGTATCTTGGCTTTCTCTATGAGGAGGTGGTATTTATTCACTTGTTTGGACTGGAAGTTCCCCGCTGCTGAACAGCCTGAATTTCTCTCGCAGGGGTCTGGAGTTGGTTTCTGTTGCCTGCTGGGAGCCCCAGCTACTGGCTGTGGCCTCCTGTGCCTGTGGCAGTCCCACCTGGGTCTCAGCAGGCAACCAGGAGAGCTGACTGCATCGTCCCTGTCTCTCCTGGGGAGGAAGTGCTGTGATTTTATAAAGCACATGAGCTCCCCTACAGGTCCATGTTTCCATACATTGCTCTCCTAGCATTTCCCAGCTCTCCTGAAGGAGAGTAAAGAATATGAGTAATTCACAGGGAAATGTGAGCCAACATAACAAACATTTGAGATGATGAAAACACCTCCATATAAAATATTAATCACCCCAAGTATTCTCCCACAGTGGCAATCATACTCATGATTTGTAATATTAGTATCAACAACGTTGGGGAGAAATGCTGGTAGGAGACCAAGTTCGTGAATTAGCATCAAATGGCAATTAAGGTTTCTGTGGATATACTTATGCAGGAAAACAAAGCTACAGTGAGGCTGTCTGCAGTTTGCTTTTTTTAAATAGCTTTACTGAGGTTTAGTGCACATGGCATGAAAGGACGTCTTCTGAGTGTGCAAGTCAATGATGGTTAGCCAAATCATAATCACACAGCCACTACTCAAACTCAGGCTTGGAGACTTTCTATCTCCCCCAAGGGTCCTTTATGACCCTTTGCAGTCACACCCTTCCTCTCCCTTAGCCTCAGGCATCATTCATTATTTTTGACTTAGATTTGGCTTTCCTGATGTTGCACATCACTAACACATCTTAGTTTTTACTAGGGTACATCCCATCCCCAGCATCCTACATCTTTCATGAAAGCTCTAGTGTAAGATGTGGACATGTGATTTAAAGCCATGCTCAAATTTAGCTTAAAAGCATCCAGAATCCAGCCTCAATAAAGAGGAGATTGAAGGCTATTAAATGGCATCTAAGAGGAATTGGTATTAACACATTTATAGGTATAGTGCTTCATTCCAGAATTTGATAAGAAAGATCAATCGAACTTTGTCACAGAGCAAAGCTGTTGTTAATACTTTGCTCCATCCAGAGGGGGATACAAATTGATCCATGCATTTCAAAGCAGGAGGCACTGGGGACTTTGCAGAGCCTTATTATGGTGACAGTATTCCTATTATGCCAAATGTCTAATGTACAGGTAATGATTGTATAATACACAGAGAGCTGTTATGCACTGATTACCAACTGCTGTTTATAATCTTTTGAATGCATTTTTCTGATGCTGAAAAAATGATGGAGAAAATCACAAGAGGGAGAAAATGGAAAAGAAAGTGATCCATAAACAATGGGGCTTCAGAGAGCTCCATGTGGCCACGTTGAGCCCTGTGCTGTCTGAGAGTCACTGACAAGCTTCAGGAGCATGATAAATGTCTAGACCTAGCAGCAATAAAGCAAATAGTAACCTCCAATTGAACATGTACATGGGCTCAAGGGGGTGTGGTATCAGTGGAAGCCACAATTCCCATGCTGCTAGGCCTAATGGCAATTGCGCAGTTGCCTGTATCCCAGTCACACATTATCAGCCGTACTAATCAATGTGAGATCACTTCTTCTCAAGGGGAAACCAGCTACTTAAATGTTCAGAGATGTGATGGATGTTTGGCCTAGGGGCTAAGATGTTGCTTGGGTTGCCTGCATCTCCTATTGCAATGTCTGGATTCAGGTCTCAGCCACATTCCTGAGGCCCATTTTCCGCTAGAAGACACCCAGAGAGGCAGCAGGTGATGGCCCAAGTAGCTTGGTTTCTTTCATCAGTGTAGGGAAACTGGACTGGATTCCTGGCTCTTGGCTTTGGCCTGGCCAAGCCCTGTCCATTTCAGACATTGGGGAGTGGACCTGTGGACAGGAGATTTTTTTTTTAAATCACTTTTTTCTCTTTTTTGCCTGACTCTTCCTGTCTTTTAAATAAAACCAATTTCAACTCTAGATTACAATTTCTCCATTCAGTATGTCCACAAATCGTTCTTGAAGGCTTATTGAACACCAAGCACTGCTCCAGGGGCTAGTGATGAAGAAGAAACTCTTTGTTGGAGCTCAGTGGAAGAAATGCAATAGACCAGGAAAGCTCTACATGAAGACAGCACATGCTGGAAGTGGTATGTCCCATAACAAAATCAAAGATAGGGACTGTGGAGTGAGAGCAAATGAGGCTTGTCAAGTGGAAGATCAATGGTATCAAACCAGAACCTGTTTTGAAGTCATTAATATCATACCAATCATTGAAAGGTGATGAATGGCAATTCACCCAAGTGCTGAAAAATGCACAACTAAACCAGCAGTGGACTCTTCTTATAAGTGCTAAAAATGTCTGTTGTATTTGTTAATTTATTTGAAAGAGTGACAGAGAGAAAGGAAAAGACACACAGAGAAAAATCTGGTGTCTGCTGGTTTATTCCCCAAATGCCTGTGACAGCGGCCACAGCTAGACTGGGTCATATAGCCAAGAGCCAGGCTCTCTGCTTCTCCCTTCAAGGTGGCAAGAACCCAGGCATGTGGGAATCATTCACTGCCTCCCAGGTACATTAGCAGGAAGCTGGATTGGAAGCACAGAACAGCTAGGACTGGAGCCAGGTACTCTGATAGGGAATGTAGGTAGCCCGAGCAGCAGGTTAACCTACCATAGCATGTCCACCCCTAGGTCTGTAGACTGGGCAGATTGTGATTCATGGTGTCATTACTGTTGTTGATGAGGATTCAAGGAATCCTCATTCAGGGAAGCTTTTAATGATGTTCCACTCATTTCCTTCTTTACTAGAAATAGTTACTAAGGCTTAATTCAATTTATTTCTACAACTAGTAGAAGGCAATTCATTCATCCTTGAGCCAGTCTAGGAGATGTGACTAAAATAATATTACAAGGCTTTAGCTCTACTGCAAAGGTCTTAGTCTGTGATATATCCAGACATCAAAGCGATCTCAATGCCCAGCCTGAGTATCCCTTATTCAAAATGCTTGGGGCCAAAAATGTCTCCACGTTCAGAGGTTTTCTTATGCTGGAGTATTTGCATTGATGGTTAATCGTACATTCCTCACCAAAAATCTAAAATGTGAAATACTCAAAAACCCCAAGCTCTCTGAGTGTCAATGCCATGATCACAAGTTTTGAGATGTTTAGATTTTCAGCTTAAAGATGTTTAGCTCTTTCACTTTTTAAATAAGTATTTTCCACAAGGGACTCCTGGTAATATCCAGCCAAACAATTTTTTTAAATTAATTTTCTTTTTACTGGAAAGTCAGATATACAAAGAGGAAGATCTTCCATCCATTGATTCATTCCCAAGTGGCTGCAATGGCCAGAGCTGAGTCTGTCTGAAGTCAGTAGCCCGGAGCCTCTTCTGGGTCTCCCACTTGGGTGCAGGGTCCCAAGGCTTTGGGCTGTCCTTTGCTGTTTTCCCAGGCCACAAGCAGGGAGCTGGATGGGAAGCTTGGCTGCCAGGACACAAACTGGGATTCCAGCAAGGACTTCAAGGCAAGGACTTTAGCCAGTAGGCTACTGTGCTGGGCCCCAAGTGATGTTCTAAAGGGCAGAATTAGGGAAATCGTACCTCACAAGCTCCTTTTCCCTTCCTCGGTGCACCTCTGCCTCATTCCTCTGGAACAAAATCTAGGTCCCTTCTCTTCTTTGTTTAGTGTTTTAATTTTTACTTACTTAAATTTTTATTCAAAAGGTAGAATAACAAGAAACAGAGGAGACAGAGACAGAGAATGGTATCTTTCATCCCCTGGGTTACTCTCTCAGGGCTGTCACCAGCTGAGGGCTGGGCCTTCCCCAGTCAGGAGTGAGGAGCCCAGTCTGTGGCAGGTGAGTGGCAGGGACCCAAGTGCTTGAGCCATCACCACTGCCTTTCGGTGTGCATTTTACGAGGAAGCTGGATCAAAAGTAGAGGCAGGACTGCATCTTAGGCATCCCAACAGGGGATGTGGCGCCCCCAGTGGCGGGATCCATGGTGCCAAACGCCCACTCTTTCTTTGTTTCTTGACTACCCCATGGTGTGACTCTTTCTTCTCTTTTCTTCTCTTTTTTCATGACTCACTTTTCTGGGAAAGCTTTGCTTCCTAGTAACTGGTTTTTGACTTTCACAATTCTGCCTACTGGCAGGATTGGTCAATTCTCACCATATTACTGGGCTTTAATAGACTGCCTTCTACAAAAATATGCCAGAACTCTCTCTGTAGGATTCATCTGTACAAGGAAATTACCTGTATTTTTCTCTTCACTGACTCATGAGGACCATAACCATTCAGATCAAGAAAAATGATCCAAGGTATCATTCCCCAGACTTGACTGCGCTTAGAAGCCGTCTGAAGAATTTAATAATAATACAAGTTCTCTGATTTTACCTCAGACCTGACTGAGCTAGAAAACTATTCCAATATGGTTCTAATGCAACTTGATCTTTGACACTTTAATTCAATTTTATTTTGTTGTCATAAATTTGGGAGTAGAGCAAAGTTTAGTCATAACAACAAAAAACTTGCATTGACTTATTATTTTATATATTTTAAAATATTTTTTTCAAATAGCTCCAAGCACTTTGAGGTTTGGACAGAGTAGGTATCATAATTTCTGATTTTTATGTTGATTCTACAAAATGCCTAGGACTTGCTGTTCAATAGTCATCAAGGCAAAGTCCTAGATCCCAGGCTCTACATCCTACCACAGAGCAGAGACAAACATTAGCAATAAGGGAGAAAAGTCCTGTGAGAGGTCCCGTAGGGAGCACAGGCCCAATGACAGCACAAAGCTTGTGTAGCTGAGTGGGATGTGGGGACCCTCAGTAAGAGGTGGGCACCTTCAGTCTCCAGAGATGAGTTGACATCAGCGGCCAGGGTGAAACGTGTTTCTCAGAATGGGAAGAACACAATTTGAACAGTGCCATGCTAAGAAACTGAGAAAAGAGCTTAAGAAGCATGAATTAGGCACCTGTGTTGTGGTGCAGCAACTTAAGGCACCGCTGGGGCTATCTGTCTCCTGAGCTGGGGTGTCTGGTTTGAGGCCCAGCTACTCTGTTTGCGATCCAGCTCCCTGTTGATGTCCCTGAAAAGCAACACATGCTTATTCCAGCACTTGTGTCTCTGCCACCCTGCAGTCAGAAACAGACGGAGTTAACGGCTCCTGGCTTCGGCACAGCCTGCTTGGCTTGTCTGGGGAGTCAATCATCAGAAGGAAGATCAAGCTCTCTCTCTCTCATTATTTTTTCTTTCAAATAAAATAAGCAACTCATTTTCTAAAAAAGATTGAACTGTCAATGAAAAAAAAGAGAGAAACAGAACTTAGATCAGACTGATTAGAGAGAGGTTGCATGACAGAAAGTGGAAAAAGATGAGCGTGGGGTTGTAGACAGGAGCCAGCCAGTGAGACTGTGGCACGTACATACTTGCACAGCCTCGATGGGGGCGGAGAAAAGAGACGCAAGGTGGAGTCTACAGTGCTTGTGCAACCAGGCAGTTGCTGGCAACAATCACTGAGATTCAGATCAATATGGGAGGAGTTTGCAGGGATGGTGTCCAGCCTGACCTTAGTTATAATCAGCCAGAAGGTGAATCCACAAACATAGTGAGTTGGAGCTCAGGAGGGGAGCCAATGAAATAGGTGAAGACTTGAGAATCAGACGTTGAAACCGAAGCGGCAGATGAGACAGAACACACACAGGGAAACTAGGACTGAGAGGGTAGACGTACCACAGAAACAATGTGCTGGGAGTTGGGCTCAGGCCTCAGGTCTGCTGAGTCCTAGTGTCTTGCCTGTGAAGAGGGGTAGTTGGGAGCTGCCTCTGGGAGCTGACGCAGGGAGCAGACAGTAGCTGGAATGCCAACCTGACCAGGTACAAGCCACCGGTATTAGGCAAGAGACTTAATCTCTGTGCTTCACTTTCTTTTAAGTTTTGATAAGGAGATAGTGATAACATCCATCTCAAAGATAGTAGGCAGATTAAATGATAAAGCATAAAGCATGTAGGCTAGTGTCTAGCATAGAGCAGAAAGGCAGTGCACGGTGGTTCTTAACTGTCATGTCAACAGAAGGGACAAACTCCTTTGCAAGTTATTGCAGAGAATACATTGAAGGATATCGACTCTGGTATTTTAAGCTTAGTCAACTTGTCATGTTTAATTTTTATTTAAGTGCTTAATATTCACTCACGTTGATTCTCTCTTGTCTTTCAGAGGGTAGTTATATTATTGGGAACTGGCTGGCCAATGATAAATTTTAATGTGGCTAGGGGTGACAATTTGTATTCTGTTTTGCAGTAGCTATGCCTGAAGCTGAGAAAAACATGAGAACCACTCGCAAATTCAGGGTGTTTTAAATGAGGGGATACTGCTATATTTAGTTACAAGTAAGTGTACAGGAAGAGTACACTTACTTTAAAAATGTCAGGAGTTTCGTATCTGGAAGGGACAATTCTACAGCACAGACACAATCTACTTTGGAGGAAGAAAGATTCCACACAAAAAGAGCATGATAAATATGCTAAGTTTATACAATATGTGCTCAGTGATAAATATTCTAAGCATGTACTTCAATAATTCTCTCATCAGAGCAGACTTGTTACCTCCACCATCAGCAGATACTGATAATTAATCAACTGAAATGAATCTTTACAGAATAAACAAATCTGTTTTACATGAATGATGATTATGTCTCTTTCAGTTGTGAAAGCTTTTCATAACTTATTCATGCCAGCGTTAGGCAGACTTTTCCCTTGGGGAGAAAATCTCCCTTTTGGTGAGTTCCACCTTTTTATATATTTTTTTCCCAACATTCAGCGTTATACAGTGGATGGAGATTATTATGGGGAGCATACAGGAGTCATGGGGTACTGTACCAGTTCATCTCCAGCAAGGACAGAGTGAGCCCCTGCGGGGTCTCATGCATATTTGTAATTGTGCTGGAAGAGCTTAAGTGATGAGCCTTGACTACACTCAAGAAGGTGGCCATGACAGCTTTTGTGTCCAGATGGGAACACGCAGCGCTGCTGATAACTCCCCACAGGACAGGTTGCTTTGGAACAAGCAGACATTAAACTCTGCAGCTAGAGACCACGTAGAAAAAATAGAATATATCCCCTTCTTCCTCCAGTAAAACAGTACTCAGATCAACACATAAAGTAAATGATATATTCTAATTCCTAATAAGAGTACTTATGCTTTCATTAGAGATAATTCTCCAGCTATCTCTTGTATTTTATATAATTTTTAACATCTTGTGAACAGAGACGCTAATGAACTTTGTTACAAATGTTCTCATCAGAATGTTTGAAATTGGAAGCTCGTGAATGCAGGACAGCATGCTTACTGTCCATGAGAGAAGATTCAATCAGATTCCTCCCTGTGTTGCAAACTACTAACAGGTGATGGCATCACCTTGTCCTTGTTGTGTCACTTTGTGCAAGTTGGGACTTGAGAAATTCAAGATGTGGTCCGGCTGTTGACCTGTGTGTGACACACTGCACTTTGTCCCTGCGCTTTGTTCCGTCAGCATCCGTGAAATGTGTTAACTTGCAGGTCAGGTGAATTCTCAGGTAGTTTCATAATTCCTATCATTAGATTTTGGTAGTCTAATGTTTAGTGTGAGTTAATTTAGGTTTCAAGATTAAAATGTCAATTTTTAAAATGAATGATTTAACTTTTAAGTTATTTCATTTTTGTGATTCCCTTCCTTCTTAAGCTGAGCATATAGTTACTTCAGAGAGCTATGGTGCAAGCCAAATGGTCAAAGCATGTTCTGAGCCATATGCAACATGAAGAATTAGAAAAATCTTACCATATTTTAGTGACAAAAAATAAAAATCTATTCTTAAAGAATCAGATATAAAATTTAATAAGAAATGAAAGTTAAAATGAGTTGATTAAGCTGCTTTTGTTGAAGCCATCTGCTGACTAATTGTTACTGACTTTATTTATGTTTTTTTAAAATATATCATGACTCATTTTTCTGCTTGGATATAGATTTACCTGTAGCGGGAATCATCCTTCCTCTCCCCTCTGCCTCCCTATACCAGCCTCTTATCATTTGTTCCCAAGTTATGACAATGGCATATGCATTCGGTTTACTGTTACAGATTAGCTTTGTGATATATACACATATCATGACATCACAAATGTAGGAAGAAAATAAAGTAATAAAACGCATAAATATGATTACAAATAATAATGGAAATTCTACTACTGAGAGTAAAGATACATGCTGTATACATCTGTTCTTTCCCAATATTCTTATTCATTTCTTTCACTTTGTCTACAGTGGCTTTTATAAATTGTATTCATTTTTCTTAGAAACTCAGAATGAGTATACTATATAAAAGTATTTTTTGTATGTAAAGCCATCTGAGGTTCATCCTTTACATACTATATAAAAGTATTAACCATATTTTATCTATAATTGAGAAAATTATAAATTACTTAAATACCTTTAGAAAATGATTGAAGTGTTGATAAATTCTTATGAGGTAATGCTAGATAACCATTCCTAATTATGCTTTTTAAGAATAGTTAATGACATGATAAAATAGTTATGGCATAATACTAAGTGAAACAGTGAAATCCAAAAATTGATTATCCCAGGAACAGAACACATCATTACAGTACATAGTCATGAATAAAAGAAAAAATGGAAAAAAAAAACATTAAAATATTAAGGTCCAGTCGGTTGTTAATATACATGGACTCTGTATCCATGAATTCAAATAATCATATTTTTGAAAATGCTTTCTTTTAAAAAAATGCATCTCTACTGTGAGAGATGTCCTGTGAGTTTAATTGGCATTCCTTTACATGTCAATTGACTTTTTTCACGTGCACATTTAAGGATCTTTTCCTTATGTTCAATTGAAGAGAGCTTGATGATCATGTGTCATGGTGAAGATCGCTTTTGATCAAGCCTGTTGGAGTTCTGCACCCCTCCTGCATCTTGTTTTCCAATTTTTTCTCTAGATTAGGGAAATTTCCCTTTATTATTTCATTAAATACATTTGTAGAATCAGTTTCTCTTTCTGCCCCTTCTGGGACTCCCATAACTCTTATTTTTTAATATATATATTTTTATTAATTACATTGTATTATGTGACACAGTTTCATAGGCTCTGGGATTCCTCCAACCCCTCCCCATACCCTCCCCTCATGGTGGATTCCTCCACCTTGTTGCTGTATTACATTTCAAATTTAGTCAAGATTCTTTCATTGCAAGTGCCCATAACTCTTATGTTAGGCCTCTTAATAGTGTCTTTCAATCTTGAATACTTTTTTTGGCCTGATCCAGCTCTGCTTCTAGCTTCGTGGTGTTGTTAATTTCTTTTTTCTTCCTGATATTGATTTTGTTTTGTGGCTTTTCATTTAAGGGGATGTATAGTAGCTGTGTAATGGAGACAGTCATATCTAGTAACATGCTATTCAACTTCATGGCATTGTAAATTTCTACTTTTCTTTCTATTTTTGATTTTGTATTATAACTTTTCGTTTGAGGGGATGTACAGTAGCTGTGAAATGGAGACTGACATATCCAGATGTAAGGATACAATGTAGTATGCATCTCTACTTCTGACAAAGATGGACTTACAATGAAACTGTTTACTATATCTTGACAATAGGATGCTGGACTCTGCCATTGTCCATGCCTGTAATGATGGACATATGACTGTGTATGAAGAACTATACTTTAGTAATGATATAGAGGAATTAGGTGGGGGGTGAGGAAATTGGTGCTGGGATAAGGGAAATACCAGGAGCCTATGGAACTGTATCATAAAATGATAATAATAAAAATAATAATCAAAAAAAGAAAAAAAGAAATAAACATGGCAAAAACAAAAAAATGCATCTCTACTGAATAGGCACAGATTGTTTCTTGTTTAGTTATTCTCTAAACAATGTAATGCAGCAACTTTTTACATCACATTTCTATTGTTCTAGGCATTACAAGTAATCAAGAGATGATCTAAAGTATATCAGAGTATATGTGCACATTACACATAAATATGAACACCATTTTAAATAAGGGAGAAGAGTGGAATTTAAACTACCTCATTTGCAATACAATCAAAATCCTATTCCTAACACACTAAAGGGAGAAGCTTGAATCTACGATCATCACAGTGCCCATTTGAACTTTTGTAGCTGTCTGGGCTGACTCTACCAGGATTGCTAATTGACCTTATTAGCAAGTGGTTTGGGACAAATTGGCACATATTAAGGGAAATAGGTAACTTTTGTTATCCTACAACTCGGAGTAAGCACTTAGCTGGTATATGAATGCAGACAGGGTGGGTGACAGGCTCAAGGGAGAGCTGCCCCTTTGTTAAAAGACAAGTAGTCACTGCAAGAACAGGTAACTGTCCTCCATCTCTATCACCCTAACCTCCAAAGTGAACGGCTTCTTGTGTTACCCCATGCCTGCGGTTGGCTAGCTGCCTGTCCAAGGGAATCAGGAGAAAAAGAACATTACTATGGAACTGAACCTTGTAAGAAAACAAACAAACAAACAACAACAACAACAAAAACTTCACTCCTTTGCTTGATGAAGAAACTGGGTCCCAGAGAGAAATGACTACCTACAGTTAGAAACACTTTAAAGTTAGCAGTGGAACTATACTCCAACTAGAATCCAGGCCAACCTTTACACTGCGTCTGAAGTCTTTGACAGTGGTGAAGGCTAGCAAATCAGCTCATTTACCAACACAAATTTCTTAGATCTATGCTAGAAGTTATTTTATTTGTTTGGTTTTTTGGTGGAGTATGGAGGGTGGGGAGCAGTCTTCAAAGTCTATGTAAAATTTCAAATTTATTTTGCTTTAAAAAAGCATATGTATAATTTAAACATACATATTTAAATTGTTTGTATTTTAAATATATAAATATACATTTAAAATGCAGTAATTTGAGCTAGAGTGGCAGAGAGGGGGAGGGACTGACTGACCCGTCACCTGTCTTCCTTACATCTGTCTGTCTGTCCACGCGCTGCCTCATCCGCCAAGTGCCAACAACAGCTGTGCCTTTTCTTTGGCTATTCCACATGTTTGGCAGGGATTCAGGGTCTGAGCTGTTGTTCACTGTCTCTCCGACAGATGAATAGGAAGCTGGGTGACAGGCGCAGTGACCCAGACTCAAACCGGGCACTGTGTCCCAAGCAGTGGCTTAACGGGTCTGCCACAACGCTTGCCCAGTCAATGTTACCTTGTTAGCTCCATCTTCCAAGCTTTTTGAAGTACCTTCATGTGCAGCTACAGTAACATGTCACGGAAAATGATCTAACTGGGGAGCCAGGAAAACTGTGTTCTGGTTCAATCTGTTGGACACTAAACATGGCATTGGCCAAGCAAGTTTCCTCATTTGCTGAGGATACTTATGTAAGATACCTAGGATTCTCCCAGCCTAAAATTCCATGAACATTGACCCTTGAAATGCTAGAGGCAACATTTGGTGACTATTTTTTTGGGAGATGTTAGTAAATCATTTGCTTAACATACAGTTTAGTGCTCTCTACTATGGGATGGTATTTGGGATTTGTTAAATCATTAACAGTGAGTTGTTTACAGTTTAGGATGCAACAATACTCTTTGATGTTCCCTAATTATGCATTTTTAAAAATGAGTTCTGAGCCACTTCTCTGCCTAATTAAACCTCATTGAAAATTTGTTGAATTTTAAAGAAACATTTGATTTGCAAAAACGAGTCATACATTCAGTAACCTTCAGTATTTCACAAAGGATCCATAAAACATTTGAAAGTACAATAAGGTAATGTGGTATCTTGAACTAAATAAAAGAAAATTTGAAAAGCATAATTTTTCAACAGATTCTTTTTTGCTCACAAATTCTTGTTGGTAATATTTATTTTTATTTGTTTTAAAGGTCATTTACTTCCATTTAAAGCCTACATATATTTTTTTAAAGTTTTTTTTAATTATTATTGGAAAGCCGGATATACAGAGAGGAGGAGAGACAGAGAGGAAGATCTTCCATCCAATGTTTCACTCCCCAAGTGAGCCGCAACGGGCCGGTACGCGCCAATCCGATGCCGGGAACCAGGAACCTCTTCCAGGTCTCCCACGCAGGTGCAGGGTCCCAAAGCTTTGGGCCGTCTTCACCTGCTTTCCCAGGCCACAAGCAGGGAGCTGGATGGGAAGTGGAGCTGCCAGGATTAGAACCGGTGCCTATATGGGATCCCGGCGCGTTCAAGGTGAGGACTTTAGCCACTAGGCCACGCCGCCGGGTCCCAAAAGCCTATGATTTTTTTAGAAATCTTAAAAATTAATTAAATGATATAGGAAATCATTCTGTAGTAATATTAATTGGTTGAACTTGAAAGAGGTAAAATACAAATGGAGCTGAATTTTCATACAAGGGTGGGGCTCATTTAATATTTATTTCTCCTGTGAATCAACTAGATACTGTATCAGACGTTCATTTGAGGATACACATCATATATAATGTCTGAAAATATAATGATTTCTATACATGGCTGCTATATTCACTGATGAAAATACACAACTCCTTGCTAGGAATTTGTTCTGGAAAAGTGCACAAAAATAGATGATCATATCAACAGTGCTGAAACTAACGATAGGTTGGACACAGCCCTGATAAATATATATACGATAAGGTGGTACACAGACTAATGTGCATTGATACAAAAACACATGATGGCGATGTCAGAAAGACTTATTTACTAATGGGAAGTAATTTCTAAAATGTTTTATCAGGAGGAAAAGGTGTAATGCATGCACATTACAGTATGCAACATACAAGCAAATATACCTGTGTGTGCATTATCTCTAGAAAGCTATATAGGAGATCAGTAGTAACAGTTGCCTTGTTAAAAGGTTATTTTGTTTTATGTAGTAGCCTAGTTTTTCAGCAGTTTTAGACTCATAGTGAAATTAAGAGGAGGGTACAGAGACTGCCCATTAACTCTGCCCCAACACCTGCACAGTCCACCCATTGTCAGCATCTCCCCCCAGACCGGTGCGTAGGCTGCAGTTGGAAACTATACTAATTGACACATCACCACTCAAAGTCCACAGGTTACTCTGGGGGGTCAATCTTGGTGTTGCACACACTGTAAAGTTTATGGCTTTGGCCAAATGAGTGAATGTATCCACCACTGTAAAGGTATACACGGTTGCTTTGCTGCCCCTCCCCCACCTCCAAATCCTCCATCCCTCCACCCTTCAACTGCCAGCAACTGCTGACCTTGTATGAGCCCCATGGTTTTGCTACTTCCATAATGTCTTACAGTTGAACCTACACAGTAAGGTGGTATTTGGATTGAGCTCTTTGACTTAGCAATGTATTTTTAAGTTTCCTTAAAGTTTTTCTGTGGCTTAATAGCTAGGGTCTTTTTAGCACGGAATGATATTCCATCGTCTGAATGTGCTGGTTTATTTGTTCATTCACCTACTAAAAGGACATCTTGGCTGCTTCCTAGGCTTTACAATCACACATAAAGCTATGAGCATATGGAAATAAGCTTTCAGCTTTTAGTAACTACAAGGAGTACACTTGATGGATTGTTTGTAAATCGGAGTATGCTTAGTTTCCTGAGAAACTGCCAAGCTATCTTCCAAGTTTGCTATGATATTTCTCACTCCCGTCAGGAATGAATTAGAAATCCCCAGTGTCAGGTGATGTTCTGGGTTCTGGAGTCTGGGCCAATCTAACCAGAGGTGGCGGCTCATTATTTTCGTCCGCATTTCTATGTTGACATTTGGATGAAGCATCTTTTCATAAGATTATTTACGATCCGTATATCCTCCTTAGTGAGGTAAGTGCTAGATCTTCGGCAAATTTGTTTATAGGTTATTTGCATTCTTATTACTGAGTTTTAGGAATTCATTGTATATTTTACATAACAACGCCTTATTGTGTAAATATATTCTCACAGCCTGCTTTTTATTAACAATGCTTTTGTAGAAGAGAAATTATTAATTTTAATTAAATTCAGCTTATTATTTCTTTCATGGAGCATGGCTTTGAAGACTCTAAAACGTCATCAACAAGCCCAAGAAGTTTGGAAGCAATGTTTCTGCTTTGATCTTCTGAGCTATGGCGGAGAATTGGTATAATTTCTTCCCTAAATAAATGTTTGACAAAAGTCCCCAGTGGAGTCATCTGGGCCTGTTACTTTCTGTTTTGAAGAAACTTTCTGAAGGTTCATTAATTATTCACTGAATTTCTTTTAGTAATTTATTTAGTTAGATAAATATTCTTGTGTGAGTTTTATCACATTTTATCTTTCAAGGAATTTGTTCATTTCATTTAAGTTTTGTGAGCTCAGTGTTTATTATATATAATGCTATATATAATATATAATACATGATATATGACACATAATATATTATATATAATTATATGTTTTATGATATATAATTATAGGACATGTTATATATTGCATACATCATTATATAATATTACATGTTATACATAACATAATATACACAATTTTACATATGATACACCAAATATTATATCATACATAACATACAATCTGTAAAATAAATAAAATTAAAAAAATAACATAACATAGATAATATTTTAGACTATAAACATATAGTGTTTATATCATATATAATTATATATGTGATATATATTTCCATTTATATCACACATATATGTACATATATTATATATATGTTTATTATCCATTGTTTGTAGACTCTTAAATGATGTCTGCTCTTTGATTCATTAGAGTTTGTATCTTCTGTTTTTTTTATGTAGCCTACCTAAAGAATTATTTGTTTTAAAGATTTGTTTATTTATTCAAAAGCCAGAATGAAAGAGAGAGAGAGAGACTGGTTTACTCTCCAAATGGTCATAATGACTAGAGAAGGGTTGGTCTGAATATCCAGGAGCCAGGAGCTTATTCTGAATCTCCCAGGGGGACTCACAGGCACAAGCGCTTGGGCCTTCTTCTGCTGCTTTCCCAGGCGCGTTGGCAGGGAGTTGGACTGGAAATGGAGTAGCTGGGACTTGAACTGGAGCCCAGTGGAACGCCAGTACTGCAGGACTATCTCTGCTGAAGAGTTACTGATCTGGTGTTAAATTTCTGTCCTCTGAATTTGTTTTTTCTTTTTTATTGGAAAGGCAGATAAAAAGAGAGAAGGAGAGACAGAAAGTTCCTCTGTCTGGTGATTCACTCCCCAGTGGCTGCAATGCCCAGAGCTGAGCTGATCCACAGCCAGAACTTCCTCCAGGTCACCCGAGGCTTTGAGCTCTCCTCTACTGCTTTCCCAGGCCACAAGGAGGGAGCTGGATGGGAAGTGGGGCACCGGGATACAACCGGTGTCCCTGTGGGATCCTGGTGAGCAAGGTGGGGACTTTGAGCCACCAGGCTACCATGCTAGACCTGTTTTTTGGCTTTTTGTTTGTTTTAGTTCATTAACCAAGGATTAAAGAAAAACTAGTTCTGATTTTACTTGTCTGGTTTCTAAGACCAGTTTTTGGCTTTGTTGATTTTCTTTATTAATTTCTTGATTATCAATGATTTGTGCTCTAATCTTGATTCTTCTTTTTTTTCCTATTTATTTGGGAGTTAATTTGTTCTTTTTTTTCTAATTTACTACTGTGAGCAGCATAGATGATTTAGATTTTCTTTTTTTTTAATATGTCCATTTAATGCAAAAAGTTCCTTTTATGCACGGTTTTAATTTCAAAATTTTAATTAAATCTCAAAATTTTAATAAGTTATGCTATCATTGTTATTTAACTCAAATTATTTTAAAATTTCTCTTGAGATTTCTCTTTCAACTCATGTGTTCTTTAGAAGTATGTTGTTTTAATTTCTAAGAAATCAGGAATTTCCCAGCTATCTTCTTGTTATTGATTACAGTTTAAATCCATTGTGCTACACGAGCAAATATTGTATGATTTCTATTCCTGTAAATTTGTTAAGGTGTGGTTAATGACCCAGAATGTCATCTTTGATGTTGAATGCTCCATGTGAGCTTGAGAAGAATGTGCGTTCTGCTATTATTGGATGAAGTAATCTATAGATGTCCCCATTGTATCCAGTTGAGTGATGGTACTGTTGAGTTCAACTATGATTTGATTTTCTGCTT
This sequence comes from Ochotona princeps, assembly GCF_030435755.1. Taxonomy (NCBI): domain Eukaryota; kingdom Metazoa; phylum Chordata; class Mammalia; order Lagomorpha; family Ochotonidae; genus Ochotona; species Ochotona princeps. The sequence goes on from NC_080851.1 coordinate 12,089,865, forward strand.
ACTGGATTTGTGCATTTCTGATAGAAGGATGCTGAAGCCTCTAAATATAGCAGTGGATTTGTCTATTTCTCCTTGCAGTTCTATCAGTTTTTACCTTAAGCACTTGTATTTTGATACTATATTGCTAGTGCATGTTTTAAGGATTGCAATATCTTCCAGGAGACTTAACTCTTTTGCCATCATACAATTCCCCTCTTTACCCTTGAGAATATTTCTTGGTCTGCAATTTGTTCTGTCTCACATGCATCCAGCTGCTCTCACTCTTTTTGATTGGTGTTAGTACGATAAGGAGATCTGCTTGTTTGCACAGTAGAAGCATCTGTATGTTTAACATAAGTTTCTTGGACACAATTGGAATTGGGTCTATTTCTTGATCCATTCTGACAACATGTAATCTTTTAATTGGCATGAACTATTGAGACTCAGAGAAACTATTGGCACAGTTGCATGAAGATCTGTCTTCTTTATTTACTGTTTTCTATTTCTTTGTACTTATTCTTATGTTCCACTCTTTTTCTGCTTTTGGGGTTAAGTGACAATTCTAGTTTCTCTCCTTTATTAACATATTACTCATACTTTTAAAAACTTTTAAAGTAGTTGACCTAGAAACTGCAACCAACACATACATATCAATGTATATTTACATGTTGAAGTTCACTTTCAAAATAACATTCCAAAATTCCTTGGGTACAGTCTTTTTAATTCTTCCCTTATGCCCCTTATATCACTGCCATCATCCAGTTTGCATGAATATGAGCATAATAAGTATATATTCATAAGGACACTTCAAAATAATCATGAAAATCCTAAATATCCCGACCTAAAGAATGGAGCCAAAGCAGCTTTCCACAGAAGGGTTATCAAACCGTTATGTGGAGGATGATGCCTTTATTACTTAGGCAGTCACAACACTTTTAATAAGTACTATTCCAAATTATTTCTTTGATAAGAATATAACATCAATTCTAGAATCTGACAGATTTTATTAAAAGGGGGAGAGGTGGTGAGGAGTGGATAAAGACCGGTGTGATGTATAAACACTGAAACCAAACTCAGGCAACAAATTTTAAGGTTAAAGAACTATTAGTAAAGGGAGTCTATTCTATGAATCAAGGACTGTTCTACATAGAAGATATAATATTTTCTTCTAAGAATTTGAGAGGAGAGAAGGAGGGACAGAGTGTGGACAGGGGAGAGGAAGGGAGGGAGAGAGAAAGTGAGAGAGAAGTATCATTCATATGCTGGTTCACTCGTAAATGCCACAACAGCTGGGGTTGATCCTGGCTAAAGCCAGGAGCCCAGAACTTGATGCACACCTCCCTATGTGTGAGGAGGACTTCAAGTAAGCCTCCCCGAGTGTGTATTAGCAGGAAGCCAGAATTAAAAGTGGAATTGGGACTCAAACGCAGGTGCAGAAGCATGGGATGCAGGTGTTTTAAGGAACATGTCAGTTGTTATGCCAAATGCCCACCCCAAGGACAGGTATTTTACAAGGCATATTTTATCCAATCATGTCTTTTATGGCCATTGCTGCTCAGTACTTAAACAGACAAGCACTTTAGAGACTATAACTGGAGATGGCAAAATTCTATCATTTCTTCACTTACTATACAGATTCCTATGAAGAGAATTAGACTCTTCTATGAAAAGAACTAGATATTTAGTAAACTAACATCCTTAACAATTTCAAATCTACTGAAAAGTTGAAATTTAGTAAAAACTTTGATAATTCATCTAGACCCACTAGTTATTACCATTTTGTAACATTTATTACTTTCTCTATGCACACATGAGTATGTATCTAAGCAGCCTGCAAACATTATGATTCTCTAGACACTTCAGCACGTTTTTCTTAAAAATAGAATAATCTTTTGTAAAATCACCCAAAACATTTAAAATTTGAGCCAAATATTTTTACAACAGTGCTTGTATCCAGATTTGTCCAATTGCTTCCAAAATGTCCTTTATTGTGGTTATTTCTGATGTAGACTGCATCCTACGATGACATATCATATAAGAATATCATGTCTGTTTGAATTCATTTGTTTCATAGTGTCTCCTGTTTGGTCTTTTCCCCCTCTGTGGCACATATATATATATTTTTAAATTATTTATTATTTCTAATTCAGTAATTACATTGTATTATGTGACACAGTTTCATAGGTACTTGGGTTCTTCCCACCCCTCCCCAAACCCTCCCACCATGGTGGATTCCTCCACCTTGTTGCATAACCACAGCTCAAGTTCAGTTGAGATTCCCCCATTGCAAGCATATACCAAACATAGAGTCCAGCATCTTATTGTCCAGTCAAGTTCAACGGCTTCTTAGGTATACCCTCTCTGGTCTGAAGACAGAGCCAGCAGAGTATCAATGTGGCACATATATTTTTAAAACAGCAGAGACAATTGCTTTAGAGAAGATTTCATAATCTGAATTTGCTTCATTGCCGGGGTCCATGTGGTGGATGTGGGAAACAGGAAGATGTGAAAAGCATTGCTTCCTTGTGGCAGGGCCGCGGGGAGCTCCCCGCTGTGCAGCAGGGCTCCGGCGGAATGTTGCTTTGACCACCTGAATGCAGCCCACTTCCCATTGCATGGACACTGGACTATCCCACTGAGATTTCTGTGGTTTATTTAGGCATTGTCTGCCTCTGCGGAGTTAACAGTTAACGTATGGTATCTGTGCGAGCTTGGAAGCTGATGTTGCTGATATTGCTTTTAGCAATAAGGTTTCTCACTATTGCTGCCATGGCTGCCCCCTTTGATCCCTAGGCTAATCAAAGGCATAGCAGTTACCTTTGTTTAGAATCCTCTTCCATTGACCTTATGCTAATCAAGGGTGCTAGCCTCCAGGTATAGGGGAAACCCATTCTTTCCCTCTTTCTTTGATCTTTGGGTCCTGCCTCCTGTGTTGCATTTCCTCCCTTGGCTAATTCCAAACTGGTTGTGGAGTGAGGATTGTAGTAGGAATGTGTTACTGATTGATAGGCGCCAGCATGGATAACATCCTGCCTTAGGTGAAACAAACAGCAGAGTTGGCCTTGGTAACACCCACTTGACCATGACGGGGAAAGTCTGAGCCAGAGTTTGACTGATTCTGTATAAATAAAGCGGGATGGCTTTATTGCATAGTCCACAATCATCATGGAATCCTAGTGGTCCGTCTCTTTTTCTCTCTTTGCGCCGACTCCACGCACACTTCGCAAGTTCCGAACCTCGGCCGGAGCTGGACTCTGGAACTTCATAATTTTTTTGTGAATACATTCAGGTTAAATATTTCCATGAGTTTAATATGCAGGCCATGCAATGTAATTCCAACAGCTTTACATGCATCCACATAATGGGGTGGGTATTGAGGTTAATGGTCTAAGTTGCCAATTGGAACACCCTCTTTCCATGTTAGGGCACCTGGTTGGAGTTCTGGTGGCTCCACTTGCAACAGCTTCTTGTTAAAGTGGGAGAGCTGGAGTACTTGCCTCCCTGACACCAATGGTGGTGGCCAAAACCTAGGCTCCTGGTTTTGGCTTGGTCCAGCTCTGGCTATTGTAGCCATTTGAAAAACTGAACCTGTGGATGGAAGATCTCTGACCTTTTGCCTTAAAAAAAAAGTAAATGAAAATCATTTAAAATGTTACAGTCTGACAATGTCATCATAGAAGATGCTACATTACATCATCAGCTTCAAGCGGTAAGTCGTTTTTTTTTTAATTGAGAGAGAAGGAAAGTTAATTTTATGAACCTGATATTATTTAGCTCATTAACAACACACGGAGAAAAACTTGAAGTGACTTATCATGATCATAAAATAGATTTAAAATCTAGCCTATAGGGCCCGGCGGCATGGTCTAGCAGTTAAATTCCTTGCCTTGCCCTGAACGCCCTGGGATCCCATATGGGTGCCGGTTCTAATCCCGGCAGCTCCGCTTCCCATCCAGCTCTCTGCTTGTGCCCTGGGAAAGCAGTCGAGGACGGCCCAAAGCTTTGGGACCCTGCACCCATGTGGGAAACCTGGAAGAGGTTCCTGGTTCCCGGCTTCGGATTGGCACAGCACCGGCCGTTGTGGTCACTTGGGGAGTGAACCATTGGACGGAAGATCTTCCTCTCTGTTTCTCCTGCTGTCTGTATATCTGACTTTTCAATAAAAATAAATAAATCTTTAAAAAAATGTTGGATTGCATAAAAAAAATCTAGCCTATAAAGAAAGGCTATTCCATAATTTTTCAAACAACATTAATCCACACAGAACATACCCTGCTCTGTTTTGCCCAAACCATCATGAAATTCACTCAGGTCTTTTCCTGGCAAAAATGCCTCAGTTGAACTTCTTGTTCTTTGCTCTCCATTAAATATATGCTAGTAATGTGAATGTTTATGGTCTTTTTTCTGAAGTATAAGTTTCATGATTATTTGGAGTTCTCAACGTAACAAGGAAAATGCAAAATTTTACTTACACAGTTACAGGACACACACACACACACACACACAAACACACACTCCAGCCTTCAGAATACTTGTTTCTCCTTTACTTCTCAATATTCAAAACTAAAATTCTTTCCTTCACTCTGTATATGTTTCAAATAACTTTTGTTATGACTAGGAAGAAAGACCAGTTTTGTGTATATTGCAGCTCGTACAGTGAAAAGACACCCTGACGTTGCATGGAGCCTTGGAAAATGGTCCTGTGCTTGCATTACTTTGACATTTGAAGACTGTTCCCTGGCTCCGTCACTAATCACGTCACTTTGGATGGAAGTTTATTTGGCTTTCCAATTTGGCCCTGCTTTTTCTTTGCTTGCTTTTCCTTACTCATCTTTCTCTTTTCAGGCCTTGCTTGAACACTCGGTGTGTGTATGTGTGGTGGTGCGGGGTGCTTTACGAACTGTTTTCCAACTGAATTACCCCTCGAGAATATTCTGAATTCATAATAATTTCATATATTTGATAACATTAGGCTGCACCCAATTCTGTCACCAGGAGACTGGTTCCTAACTGCCCTTAGTAATACAAAGCAATTATTAGTTAGCGTAATAAATCTGAACAGGATAATATAACCAGATTTTTGTTTGTAGCTAACCTCATTTGACTTCTTTTGTGACGCAGGAAGCAGGTGACTGCAAGGATGGCTGAATGCTCCCAAGACAGAACATCAGGCCAGACCCTTCCCAGGCCCTTCTGACCTCTCCTTCACTTGTTCCCTGTAGTCCACATCATTCCATTTTAAGTCTCTCTCTCTCTCTCTCTCTCTCTCTCTCTCTCTCTCTCTCTCTCTCTCTCTTTTGCAAGTCTATAGCCTAGCATTTGAAATTACAAGAAAAATTATTTTTTGTTGAAGAGTAGCAGAACGACCTTTTCAAACTGAGTGTATGATTTGGCTCCGAGGACTGTTGTTCATGCCTCATCACACTTTTCAACATGGCAGTGGGGAAAGGAAATGTAGCAGGAAATGAGTTGGGCCAAAATTATCGTGTGGGGCAGCCTGGGGAGGCCAGAGTAGCAGCTCTGCGGGACTCAGCACCAGCATCAGCAGTTTTGGCTGTCTGACAGGAGCTCAGCAGGGGACTTTAGGCTTAACCAGGTTGAAGGCCTTGAACATGGACCTTGCTGATGTGAGAGACCCGGCAACCCAGCAGGCAGGCCATCCACAGCCTGAGGCTCCGGACGTCCCCAGACCATTCACTTTCCAGCAGCCACAGCCTGAGATCCCGCAGGCTGGCTCCCAGCCCCTCCCCCGGCAGCCATTGTGGTGGTCTAGAGCTCCATAGAAGCCCGGGTGTTTGCACAGCTGCTGTGCCCGGGACTTCCAGCCCAACGTGAAGTTTTAACCAATGCAAAAGCTTGGTTCTCTGCTGACGCGGGAGGAGAACCGACAGCTCCTTTCTGTTTCCTGGCTTTGTTCACATGCTCGCTCACATGTACTTTCTTGACTTTGTCTTTCAAAGATAAATGCTGACCATCCTTTAAGTAATGCTTCTGAAAAGAGCCCTAGATCTTTAAAAGTACTGTATTCTTAGCAGTTCCTCAAACCTTAGAAAATGTCACAATGCATTATAAAAATAAGTCATCATTGTTTTCTGCTTTGTGCCTGTTCACTACTGTCTTCATAATGTTTCCATTTTGGTCAAAGTCACTATTTACAAAGAAAAAAAAAGGCTTGGTTTTTGGTTTGGAATAAGTCTAATGTTAATAAAAAATGGGGAGACGAACACAGTCCTTCCACTATTTTGAAGTTTGATGCTCTTTGTAGAAAGGATAAACCAACACTGACATATCCACACTGTCACAAAGAAGATGACGCAAAACAAAGATCATCCCTATCAATCCTTGCCCTTTTTTTATTTAAAAGAATCACATATATATAAGAAATAAACCCTCAATAAAATTAAAAGTTTTTTATGTTTTATCAACAGTTTACCCACTACACTTGAAAAAAAAAATCACCAAGATATGATTTAAAAAGAGGCACCAAACCTGTGACATAAAGAGAAGACGCTTTGTCCAGTGTCCTTGTGCACCAGAGAACAGGCACAACGAAAGTTTCAGCAGGTGTTATGGGGCTAGATTTCTATGTAGATAGATAGTTTACCTTGCAGTCCAGGATGAAGTGGTCCAGGGAGAGCCCACACTTACTGCCATTCTACTAGAATGGCGGAAGTACTTATTTTCATCTCTCACTGGACATTACATGAAGGGAGAGCCTTGAAGGTAACCATGCTGTATGGTACTAATAAATCCAGTTTGTTCACGCGCATGGAGTTAAGCCCTCAAATAATCTTTTCAGTAACCCCTGAAGTAAGCTTGTGGTTATAATGATTCACAAGGCACTCATTCATTCATTTATTAAACCCACCAAAATTGTTTTTGAGTACCTGAGTTAGGCTAGAGATACCACACTAAATAGAAGAAACCAAAATCCAAGCCTTTGGAAATCAGAGAGAGGAATGGAGAGTCTTGTGCTGGTTACTTAAGAGGTAGAACTCAAGGAACATCAGGGCGTTTGACAACAGTATTTGACAGGAATTCTTTGCAGAGCCCCACAGAACATAGATCTGTGGGAACACACATCGGTGAACTCCATGTCTGGAGAGCCTCACAGCGAGAGGAAGTGGATGTGGGAATGCCAGTGAGGCTGAGGTCTTCAATTTAATTCTGTCCAAACTAAGATTATTACCCTGGAACAGATAAGTTGCAGCATGGCTGAATTCAGATGCCCCTGTAAATAATCTCCCACGGCTCCCTCTTTCTACTGTGTTATTATTACCAAACTTGAGTTACCATTCAGGAGCTCGTGTTACACCAGAGCATCGTTAATAGAGCCAAACCCAAGGTTTGCAGACACATGAGACAGAGGAATGTGTGAAGCCCACCCCAGTCTCCTGGAGCTAAATAAACCCACAGCTGAGCTCAGCTTTGCAAAAACGCAGCAAGTAGAGCAGGCAGCCCAGATGGGGCGTGGGCCAAACACACATCCCAGACCTCTGAGGTAACCAGCCATCATTCACCAGCCGAGAGAGGCGTTGGGTAAACAGGGCAACAAGCAGGCCTTCAGAAGCAATCCTGAGTGGCAGGGTCCGCCACCAAAGAACTGCATCTCTAACTGAAGCTCCAGTGTGATCAACTGACTGAAAAAAAAATGCAGTTCCCATGATGGCCCACTGTCAGAACACCAGACTACTTCAAAAAGTTCATGAAAAAATGGAATAGAAAGTGATTTATTGGTGCAAAATTTCGAGAACCATGCATATGAGAGGATCCTCCAAGTATTCCTAGGAAATGCAAATCATGAAGAAACTGCACATAGATGTCAAATTTGGTGTTGGTACCACTTTTGATTCCACTTTGCATGAATTTTTTGAAGTCTCTTTGTTCAGTTAAACAACAGGCTCTTGTTTTCACCAAGATCAGTTGTTCGTGGTCTCTGAAACTGGACTTCACCTTGGTGCCTGAGAGGCCACAGGGGGGCTAATGGAGTGAGTTCCTCAGCGACAGTGAGAACCTGACAAGTGCAAATCCAAATGAGTTAACATTTCTAAAGTTTTCTAGAGCCTCTAATCATGCATGCTGGCCAGCTGGTTGACAGTGGCTTAATACTTTGTTTTCTCCCAAATTCCCAGGTTGAAGCCCTCATAGCAATGTGGCTGCATTTGGGTTCTTAAAGGAGGCAAGTAAGGTTACATGAAGTCAGAATGTTTGGGGGGGGTCTAACCCAACAGGACCATTGTCCCTCTAAGAAGAAAAAGAAGCATCAGGTGCACACAGATAGCCATAGGGGAGGACCGTGTGAGGAAACAAAATGAAGGTGTTATCTGCAAGCCAGGAAGAGAGACGACACCGGCAACCAACCCTGCCGCCACCTTGAACTTGGGCTGACAGCCTCCAGAACCCTGACAAAATATCTTCTGCTGTTGCTTGTGATAACCAACATATGGTATTTGGTTATGGCAGACCTAGCTGGCTAATACAATGGCAAAGGTTAGAAATGAAATTAAGGTTGCTAATCAGCTGACCTTGCGACATGGAACATTATCTTGGGTCATTGGAGTCACAGATGTCCTTAAGCATGGAAGAGGGGGACAAAACAGAGGATCCTAAGAGGGCGGTATGTAAAGGACCAGGTCTGCCGCTGCTCGATTTGAAGTTGAACAAATGGACCATGGAACCAAGAAAATGGGCGGCTTCCACAGGTTATCACTTCAGTACCTGCAAATATCTAATACAAACATAGCAACCTAAGAGTACCTGTACAAGTCAACTGAATTAATATTTCTTAAGCCCACTGGACCATAAAAGCCTGCTTGCTGGCTACCTGGCTGGCAGTGGTTCAACACTGTTTGTCCTTTGCTTCCAGACAATGTAATTGTGACAGCAATCAAGCGGACTCAGAGATGGAAGGGACCTCAATACGTGGAGCACTTTGAAAACTCCAACAAATGACTTCACCTTATAATTTTCTCTAAAGGCCACCTACATTTCAGGATTACTTGGGGGGCACTCACTGATTTGTCAACCATTTGGTTTAGAAGAGGATTTGTTCTTATCCAGGGCCAAAAATCTGCTTTTCTTTTTCATGAGCCTAGTTAATCTAAGTTAGTTTATTTAAGCTGAGCCTTTGAAGAGCTATCAAGAAGCACTCAAAAGATCCAGGCTTGTGGCACAGCTAGTTCAGCTGCCACTTGCAACAGCAGCATTTCTTCACAGAGTCTGGCGATCCAGCTTCCCACCTAGCTTGCTGCTAACACTCCTGGAAAGGCAGTGGCAGATGGCTCAGGTACTTGGCCGCCTGACCCATGCAGCAATCCCAGGTGCAGTTTTCGGCTGCTGGCTTCAGCCTGGCCCAGATGTGGCTGTTGTGATCATGTGAGAGTGAATCAGAAGGTGAAAGGCTCTCTCTCTCTCTCTCTCTCTCTCTCTAAAGCAAATAAAACTTTTAAGAAAGAAAAATTTGAAACGTGCTCGTACAGGATAGACTTCAATAGGTGAGGCTAACTGTCTTGAAACTCCACATTATCCTGCTGCTGGTGAATGTTTTAAAATAATCCAGGCACTTCACACAAATGTTCCTTCTGAGAGGCGACTTTCTCCACGTTGTGGCCGTTTGATTAGGACCTTTCAATATGCAATTCCTAGCATGGAGCAGTCTCCAGAAGTTGTCTGCACAGTGCAGAAATGAACAGGCTCTGGTCTCCCTCATTCAGCCCCGGGATCATCTTAGCCCCCCAGAGAGGAAAGCAGCCTATAAATTGACATTTAGCTTGGACTCATACATTTTAAAAAGCATGTTAAATTGGGCTTTCCCAATCCTACACTTGTACCATTGATTATTTGGGTCCAAGAACACAAAATTCTTTTATCCCTTTTCAATATTATTGTATTCATATTTTATTTTCTTTCAGTCTAATGAACTCATTTACAATTGCAATTTTGTCATGTAAGGGATCAAGAGTTTCCTCTCAATTAGATTCAACAGACATCTATTGAACAAACTGGTGGACTGAGGCATCTACAATATTAATGGCGTGCGTTTCTAAGTAGTTATGAATTTAATGAACATGGCAGGATTAAACTTGGAGTGCTTTCTACAAAATATGTGCAGTTCTTAATGTAAACCTTTTGGGTATTGTCAGATTTGAATTAGTCTAACCATACAACCATATTCAGTTTCTATTTCTTCACCTTGTTCCTTGTAGTGCAACTTTGCCCAACGCCTATGGGAAATCCAGGAGTGCTATATTGCTATATTTGATATATAGTGTCGGATGTTTTAAAAAGGAAATGAGTTTGGATTTGGTACTTGCATGGCTCATAGCACCTAGTCTCCTTGTCACATATTAGGCCAGACACATCTTGCCTCACTCCCACTCTATTTCATCCTGTGACAGATTTTTTTAAACAAATAGAATAGTAGCCAAAGAGGCCTGCAAATATTGGAGACTAAAATCTGATTTGGCTAAGAAGTCCATGTTTCCTTTCGGAGAAGACAAGGCTGATAACAGAAGTAAAATGGCTGACGGGAATTTCTAAGTGAGAGTTCTGGAAAGCGGAGTGGAGAAGCAGGCGGCCGTGGAGTTTGATTTTTCAGGCAAACTCTGAGGGCCTAGCCGGAAACACTGCAGAGGGCACTGCATGCATGCAGGGTCTTGGATGGGGTTGTCTTAGCAACAGGCAGGCCCTTTCCCTGCCTGGCTCAGCCAGACAGGGATGTGAAAGCAGCTTGGAGGAATGTGCTGAACTTTGCAGGAGGTTGGTTTCCAAGCTCTTGGGATAGTTCAATTACAATTTCCCCAATGCATGTGATATTTTGATTCCTAAACCTTACGATTCAAAGAAATTGGCTTGTGCAATGCTTTGACAAAAAAGGGACCTTAATGACATTACCAGGCTATACAAAAGCTCAAGTTCTTTCTCCAGCTCTCTGCAGCCTGTCCTACCCTAAGGGACAGCCCTCACTGGGCTCTGGCTGGCCAACTGCAGTGGAAGAGTGACTGATTTCTCTGTCCTCTACCCACCTGCCACTCAGTTCCTTTTCTTCTAGCTGACAGAGAGACTTTTCTAAAGCCTTGATCTGTTCCTCATTTGAAATATTTTGATGTCTCCCATTGCCTTTAGGATACGAGCTAACCCTAAGGTCTTCAAAGATGCAGCTCATACTGGCAATGGGTACCCCCTTCTTCAATCCTCCTACACTTCAGTGCAACGGGTATTGCTTGTTTCCCTCATGCTCCCTCTTGCCTCCTTTACCTGCTGCTCTTCTCTGTTGGAGATGACTTCTCTCTATCCTTTGTCTTTTACGTTATATCCTTGCGTAGGGACCATGCTAACGTTCTCTGTAACATTCCAATTTTAGCATATGTGCTGCTGAAGTGAGCACTATCCTTTTGTCTTTTAAATTTCAGCAGAATCATCCCAAAAGCCTTCCCAATCTCTTTTTCCCCATACATTGGAAGGTAGTTCTTACATATGATATTATTTTAGTAATAGTAACGCATGCAAAACATAAAGAAAGCCCCTATTAGAATGCTGGTGTGTTTTATAGGATCCACACATTTTCTATTCATCATAACAATGTATGCTCATTAAGTTAAATTACAAGAGGGCATAGTTTGGGACTAAGCTTTTGCACTGAGCTCCAATAGTTCAGACTAAAAATAAAAATGTGTCACTCATGCTAAAGTTCCATGTCTCCAATCTGCAACAAATTTATTAGCAGACCCCAACTTTAATCCACATAATAATGATGACCCTCTGCTTTAATCCTTACCAAAGATGGGTAACCTGACATTGGCCAGTTATTTTTTCATTATTCTATGTCCTTGTCCCTGCCTGACAATGATTTGAAGTGACTAATTAGCTTTTTGGGGGGCTCTTTCCTGTCTATAAAACCAACCTCTTCTATTCAGCCCATCAGGATAGCTATTCTATCCAATGGGATGAAGTATTGCCTGATTCTAGAATTGTGAAGAAAACCAATGGACCAATGGAAACCTGTAAATTTGCTGAACTGTTGTCATTTGGGATGCCAGGTGACTCCGTGCTAATTGGCTTGGTTCATTGGCTAGTCTGATGGACTGCTCCCCTAGACAGCAGCACTGTCCTCATCTTGCCATGTGCTGCACTCACCCTCTATGGATGTTACAAATAGTGGGGGCTCCACTGTCTTCTCCAGCCTCAACCCCACCATTTCAAGCCCAGCTTGAACGTGCTTTTTCCATAAAGTCCTTCCATAATCCAACTCAGTGATCATCATTGTTGGTCTTAGTACAGCCAAACTTTAGCTCAGGGAAGCTGAGGGTGAGCGTTTGTTTCTTCTAATGCATTCACTCCAAGAAAACTCTTAGGGAAAGAGTCTCTTACAGCCCTTTGCCTAAAACGTTTGATTCAGATAAAACTGGATTAACAAAAATAGCACTTATACTTAGGAGCCTTATGCTATTTTAGTTATCAGTTTAGTCTCTGGGGAGCTAGTGCAGCATGAAAGTACTTTTGTGTTCCACCAGCTCATTGTAGGGCAACCTCGGGGCCCCAGGGCACTGCCCATGCTACTTGCTGCACGGTGCTCACCCTGACTTCCTGCACTATTCTCCAATACACCAGGTGTTAGCTGGGCCCAAGTTGACAGTGGAGTTTGCCCCCATCTTCTGGCCTGACAAAGGGCACTTCTTAATTCATTGATGCAAACTGCAATCATCCCACCCCCTTGACAGTGGCCAGCAAAGAAAGAAGAGCAGCAAGAGAAGCAGCAGTAGAATTCCTTTCTTTGGACATTGTCAGGTCTGTCTGGTATTCCTGGGACTGTGGCCTCCACGGCCACAAGGGGGTTAGTGCCAGGGTGGAACAGACAGATGAGAAGCAGGTAGGAGGATGAGGAGCATCGTTGAACAGCCCTACACCTCAGTACAAGGAGCTGCCTGATCTCACAACCTCCTGGGAAGTCAGAGAAAAGAATTTCTTTGTTTTTAGCCCATTAGCATATGGATTTTTTATTATGTGCAGCCATGTGTTTCTTAACTAGAACATATAGGTCTTCTAAAAAATCTGACCATCCACAGGCCCTCTCCCAGAGTAATTCCAGAACAAGGGAAAATGAATGCAGGAAGAGGCAATCAGCGGTAAGTGCACCAGTGAGCTAGGAAGTGAGTAAAACTCAGTGCCAAACATAAGCGTGAATAAGAAACATGTTGATGCGCAATTAGCTATGATATGCTGTAGAATCAAATAAGGGTTCAAACAGATTTGGAAAATGTGCTATAGGGAACACGGGAATTACATTGGGATTTAGAGAAGGCTTCATAGATGTAATAGGGAACTTTATGTGTCAAAGTGACTGGGCCAGGGGATGCCAAGTTATCTGCCTACACAGTATTTCTGGATGTTTCTAGGAGCAACTACATATGAATCAGTAGACTGGGTAAAGATGTCCTCACCCAATGCAGGTGAGCATCATCCAATTTGATTTGTTTCATTGAACTGTGGGCCTGAATAGAGCAAAAATTTGGAACAAAGGCAACTCTTTCCACCTGACCATTTGAGTTTGGACGTCAGTCCTTTCTTGCCCTTGGACTGGGACTTCACACTCCCTGCCCTCCTCATTTCAAGTCTTCAAATTCACACTGGAACTCACACCATCCAATCTCCCGTGTGACAGATTGTGGACTTAGACTATTTGTACAACGTGGACCATTCATTCTCTGGAGCCTCAGGACTTTGAACTTGAATAGAACCACAGCACCTGCTTACTAGCTTGAAGTTGAAATTTCTCGGCCTCTGTGATTATGTGGGACAATTTATTTTCATCTGTGAGTGAATGAATGTGTGTGTGTGTGTGTGTGTGTGTGTGTGTTGGGGGGGTGTTGCATAATCTCCTACTGGTTTTATTTCTTGGGAGAACTCTGACTTCTAACACGATGGGAGAGGCAGCGTTCAAGGGAGGCCGTGAAAGTGCCAGGATCTGGGATTGGGAAGGGGCTGACGGCTCGGGACGGCCCGCATGGGAAGCTGGATCCTGAGTGAGTGGTGAACAGACACTAGCTGCTCTTCTGAGCGTGCTTCTGAGCTGAATGGGAAAGACCTTTGTATCTGTGAGGCCGAGTGCAGGATACATGCATCTCCTTATGTGGCAGAGTTGGTTTTTGTACGACCAAGAAAAATAACAATGCTGTAGAGGTTAGAGGAAGGGCACCTCAAATCATCCGAAGGGCAGAGGCAAGACTGGGGCCATGATGATAGACTAGAAAATGAGGGGTTTTCCAACTGCACTGACAAAGGGAAAGGCAGGGAGGCCTTTTGAGAGACATGCCAAATCTCAAAACCGTGTGGAAAGGGGAAATAGGAATTAGAGGAATTAGCTCGCTAAAGAGATTTTTATTTAATGGGGTGAGTAAATGGGCGACTGAAAAATGTACTGAATTAAGAGTAAGAAAAAAAAAAAAAAAAGCAAACGAGCAAACAAAAGCCCTGGATTAATTTCCTCACTTGTGTGTAATCAGTTGTGTAATAATAACTGATAGGCAAATCAGCAAATCTCCCTGTGCCTCAGTTACCTTCCTGATAAAATGTCACATCCCCGACCTACCTCACACGGCCATCCTGAAGGTCAGAACAGAAACAGCGAGTGACAGACAACGGAAGGGAAAGGTTAGTTCTAAAGAAACATAAAAGGAATCCATTCTCCTAGAATTGTTTTAAAGCTTTATTTTTATTGGAAAGGCAGATTCACAGAGATAGAGAGATAGAGGAAGCAGAATTCGTTAAAATTAAATTGTATTTTATATTTATGTGGAAAGTAGGCATACAAAGATACAGAGACTGAACGATTGAGAGAGAGCAAGCGAGAGCAAGAGTGCATCTTCTGTGACCAGTTCACTGCTCAAAGTCATGTCATAGTTGGCGGGGGGTGGGGCTTGGTCCAGGCTGATGCCAGGAGCCTGCAGCTTAACACAAGTCTCCCAGTTGGGTTGCAGTGCCCCAAGCACCTGCTGCTTCCCAGGGTGTCCGTCAGCAGGAAGTTGGAACCAGAAGCAGATCTGGTACTCCAAATAGGCACTCTGGTAATGGGATGCAAGCATTTCAAGCCCTGACAAATCGTTTTTTTTTTTTTTTTAATGTGCTGAGATTGGTCACTCGGGAGAGTGACTGGGAGGCTGAGGAGTGAGAGGGTACAAACTTCAGGTGACAGGCACAGCATGCAGGAAGCCACCGCACTGCGTCCAGGCCAGCTTGCATGAGAGCAGGATGCTTGCAGGTGCGACGGAGGCACAGAGAGGGATGTTTTAGTAGTTAGGGGAATTAGGCTAAGACTTGCGGGTTTGGTTGGAAGGCTGCAATTAAGGCTGAATTTCAAAAGAAAAACTGAGACATAAGGAGGAGCTTGACCCTTTTTTGAGGCAATAATGACGTAATTCACACGTTCAGCTCTTGAACGCCTCAGAGACCCTGCTTATGTCCTTTCATGCTAAGAAGCACGGCACAGGTGGTGCGCAGAGCATCTCCAGAGGGAAGCAGAGGCGTGACCGAGGGCGCAAGGCATGGGCTTGGACAGAAAAGAAGCCACCCCTAGGGAGCCTCCTGATTCACCCTGGGTCAGTCTCTTTCCAGCTCCCTCCATGGCAAAGAGGTCGGCTGAGACATTTGAGAATTCCTAGAGGCACTGACCACTTTCCATCTCTAAACAGAAGTGGCCAGTTACATTCTCCTCTACTGTCCTTTGAAAGATTTGTGAGTTTGCTTTTTGATTGTCACACTGATTGTGGGGCCATCGTCAAGACACACTGGGCAGGTGTCAGAGATGTCCACGTTATTCAAGGTAAGGATAATGCTGCAAAGGATGGGCTGTTCTTTGCTCCACATTACTTCTTTTTGTCTGACTGGTATGTCATGTGTTTAGAGAAATCCATATGTAATTATTCAAACCACAACCCTGATTCC
The DNA here is from genome assembly GCF_030435755.1 of Ochotona princeps. Classification (NCBI taxonomy): domain Eukaryota; kingdom Metazoa; phylum Chordata; class Mammalia; order Lagomorpha; family Ochotonidae; genus Ochotona; species Ochotona princeps. Next base: position 12,105,783 of record NC_080851.1, read on the forward strand.
ATTTGACATAAAAATCCAAGACCTAAATTTTCTTTTCGTTTGCTTTAGAATTTTTCTCCAATTTGTTCATTATTTGGAAATCCACCTGACTATTAAAAATCCGCAGCATTCTTTAAAGGATTTAGCTGTATATACAGCACAAGCAGCTTGGATTGTAAGGGCAGTTGTTGAATTCAGAGGTGACTTTCCATCCAAAGGCCAACTTTTGACTACTGCATTATGTCTCTCAATGTGGCTAGTCCCAAGTATTTACATATGCAATGCATATGATTTTATTATGAGCCATTTTCTTTTTTTCTAATTGCCACTATGCTTAAGATATTATCTTGATTTAAAACATTAATGGGTGTATATAGGTTACGTGAGCTATGAATCTCATTTCAGGATGGTGAATGGGGCTTGAAGTATGTGCTGTGAAAAGGTGGCCCCATGAGCTTGCAAGACACTGCATAGCAAAGGTGACAGACAGGGCAGGCGTCACAAGGTAGACTGTGTTAAATGTCCATGACTTACCCATTGTACCCGCTCTGATTTAACTGAAGGAAAATTACAACCAATGTGTAGGTCATGGAGGACAGACAAAAAAAAAAATGCTTTTGGATTGATTGTAAGTACCTCAATACAAGATTTTTTTTAAAGGACTTTGGCATGGAATACAGGAATGTGTCAGTCACAATACCAGGAGATTTGAAAGTGAAATAAATAATTAATAAACAAACAAACAAATAAATAAAGTGTATAAATCAATTTCCCACAAAGAATCTCTCCAGGCTCCTCAGGGAACAGGGAGAGGTTTCCGAATTCCAAGCGTGCAGAGCAGCGTGAGTTAACAGAGCCAGGGAAGATCAAAGGGACCTCTGGGTAGTCCTCGACCTCCATTAAACCCAAGGCATGGGGATGAGAGCTGTCCATCAGAACACAGAACAGAATTCTGGTTCAGGTCAGGCTTGCCTCTAGTGGAAATGACCTTCTGCTATGTGCTACCCCATGGATGGACCCTGGACACAAGAAGCTAGCGAAAGAAATTACACACACAAAGGTCAATGTTGCAGGATTCCAGCTTAGATGAGGTGCTCAGAGCAGGAAAATGCAGAGAACGTAAATAGGAAAAGATGGCCAGGGCCTGGCACAGGGCAGGACAGGGGAGCTGATGTTTCATGAGCACAGAGAAATGTTGGTTGTGGCCAGTGATGGTCCTGACTTTGGATGCATTTATTATCACTGAGCTATATGTGAATGGCTTACATGATGACTACTGTTACGTATAATTTATCAGAATAGAAAAACAAACAAACCAAAAACCCTAAAATTTGCTTTTGCTATTGTTGTTCAAACCCAACCTCCCGATGCAGTTCTATTCTGGAGTCTGTTCATTATGTCAAATCATCCCACTTTCCTTCCCAGTTCAGAATATGGTCATAAACACCACGTTGTTGGGGGATGGCTGGGTGTGGAGCAACCAGAAAGTCCTGGGAAGGAACTGTTCACAGTTTGTTTATGATCAGATCTTCCTGCATCGCTTCCAAAATCAAGCAGCAAAGATAACTGTGGACAAGCTCAGGAGATTCAGTGTTCTCCAAGTAAGTGTGGACAAGTGCAAAGGGCCACCAACGTTCCTCTTCCTGCCTGCTGCCCCTTTAGAAAGGAGAGTAGTAGCTGGGTGCTGCCTAAGGTTGCACTTGCGCTTTCAGACCCAACCACACACAAGATCGCACAGCAAGGTCAGTGCTCCCAGGCCCAGTCGGGGGGTGGGGGGCTGTTCAGCAGCTAAGCCCGAAGAGCTTCTTCCACCTGTAAGGGCTTTTGTAAAAACCATTTATCCTGATAATTTCCTAGTGTTCTTTTATCCTAGGTGCAGATTCCCACTCTGCGGAAAGAGAACGAAGAAAGATACAACCCAAACTAGGCCTGGAGGCCCTCTGCCGGATTCAGGCTCAGCCTGGACCACTGGAGAGCTGTGTTGTCTGCCTGAAGTCCCAGCTGGGATTTCAAGTCGGGCCTGCCACAGGCCATGGTGTATTTTCTGAGTCTTGTTTTCTGGTTGAATACCGTCATCATTTTGTTTGTGAATGAAAAATACAGTCAAACCTAATAATACCATTTGCCGGAACAACTGTTTGCTCTGACGGTCAGGCTGTCAGCTGGGTGACTGCATGGACGTGGCATCCTGTAGCACTCTCGGCCTCGGCATTTCTACCAGGGGCCAGAGGCCAGCAGCAATAAGAGTCAGCCCCCAGATCACTGGGGCTCAGCCACAGAAACTTCAAAAAAAAAAAAAAAAAAAAAAAAAAACCTGCCCTCTTGGGGACATCAAAGGTTTTTTGTTTGTTTGTTTTGTTTTGTTTTTTGTCTTCTTTTAATTTTACGGGTAAGGCAAATAGCAGAGTCTTTGTGCTTTATCAGAAAAGTTAATGAAGTTTACTTCTGTGGAACTTTGAGTGGATAGTAAACAGAATTATGTTGTCACTCTCCCTGGAGTACATCCAGTGCTGTTACACGATGCAAACATTTCTCCTGGGAACACGGTACGGCACGTGACTGGCGTGTGCAGGCAGCAAGCAGAAGCAGGGATCCACAGCAGGCACTGGCGGCGGTGTGCGATGGGCAAGGCTGGGTTTGTTTTCTTTTGTTTGTTTGTTTGCAGTTTGAAGAATTGTGGGAAGCCAGATTTACAGCCACCCTGCATGTCAGTTAGGAACTTTGCTATGAAATCTCAGTAGGAAGGATTAGCCCTGGGAGTCTCTCCCCGGGACAGCACCCCGTGAGCCAAGGGCAGGACTCCCACTTGTCTGGGAGGCTGTTCTGAACAGGAGTGGGGGTTGGCCTTGGGGACCTCTCACCTGATTGAGGCTGGGGGAAGAGGTGGCTAGCGCAGGCCCTCCGCCCCCACCGGCCCGGCTGCCATGCAGGCCAGCTGCACACAGCTGCTGACAGCAGGGACGGTGGTGGCTACCGCCAACAGAAAGAAAGGGGACGAATCCGCTGGCTGGAAACCCAGACCCACGGCTTGGAAATTTGTCCTAAAATGGCAACAGGCCCGTGGAGTCAACAAATTAGCTCATTTTGAGAAAGAACTATTCATGATCAAACATGACAGGTATAAAACGCCGGGGGGGGGGGGGGACAACTTTAGGACTCCAGGGGGAAGAGAAGGGACGGTTTACCCACCAGGCGATGCCACCCCCTAGAGTGTGAAAAAACATGTCTATTCCCACACCCCAACCTTGTGTGAATGCCTTGCCCCTCCTCATCCTTGGCAGTAGACGGTGCACTGCGCCCCCTTCCCCCCTTTCGGGTAAGTAAAGCTGCTTGGGACTCTGGGCTGTGCCCCATCCGAGAGTCACCGGGGACGACTTTTCAAGTGGCCTGTGGGGTTCGGCTGGCAGGGGTGCTGGGTTCTCTTGTGGTCAGGGAGCATTCAGAGAAGCAGGGGAGGGAAGAGCCACGTCAAGGCCTGACTTGTCCGTGGGAAGGTCCCTTGCCAGCAACCACGGGCCGCCTGACCCCAGTGCAAGGAAGGCCGCGTGGGGCAGCTGGCAAGCCAAGCAGCCATCGACAAGGCGAAGGACGCTGCGTGTGTGGCTTTGCGAGCTGGTCTCCGTGCCAGGGCCACACCACGTGACCCAACAGGGAGGAAGGCGGTTTTTCTTCCTCCCCTGCATTAAGAGCATTTCCTTCACAAATTAACAAAAAGTAAGGTTTTTTTTCCCTTCTTTTAAAGCAACGATTCTGCCTACTTGCTGATGAAATAAATGACATGTGAATGCTGGAAGGGAAATGGGGAAATAGTAGCTTCTGTTACTGGTCTCACTCTGAACAGGGAGACAGGCAAACTTGTTGCATCCAGCTCAAGGGCTTGTGGTTTGATGGTCAGGGGACAGGCGAGGGAGTCAGAAAGTCTAGGCTGTGTTTCCAGCTTTGCCACTGCCTCATGGAGTGACCTTGACCAGCGGCTGCACCCTCCATATCTTTGTAAACAGAAAGGGGATCTGTTTATTTATTTTAAACTTTTACTTTTTTATTTGAGGTGGAGGGAGTGACAGAGAGGAGGGAGATACACATATACAGATAGAAAATGAGAATTTCAGCAGGAACGAGAGAGACAGAGACAGAGAGAGTTCTTATCTGTTGTTTTACTTCCCAAATGCCTGCTGTAGCTGAGGCTTGGAGGAGGCCAAAGCTTGACACCTGGCACCCAGTCCACATTGCCCATATGGGTGGCTGGGACCCAACTAAGAAGCTGAAGTCAGGAGATGGAGTTGGGCATTAAACCCAGGCACACCAGACATGGGATGCAGGCTTCTTATCTGGCATCCCGATGGCCAGGCTAAACACTGCCCCAAGGGCAGGTCACTGAGCAACAGCTTCAGGAAGGAATGCTTATGTAGCTCATAGGCATGCTTGGGCTGCTGGGCAGGCAAAGATGGCTTGATTTCCTATTGTAATTGTCTTATACAGGGAAGTGTGGTCGAGAGCTTCTAGAAACTGGGTGGATCACCATAACCATCAGAGGAAACCTTGGTCCACAGTGTTACCGAAGAAATACTACGAGCTCCAAAGCTTATCACCTTCCAAGTTCCGTGCTACTAGGCTCTGTGAATTTATTGGAAAACAATATAAACTTAGATTCTGCAGCACTGAGTCCTCTCCTGCCACCTACTAAATACTAAGATGACCTTCTTTTAAAACATTAAACACAGTGGCTATTCAGGGGCATCACATTTGCTAGCTTAAAGACTTTCACACTTCCATTTGCTACTTTCCCTGAGAAACTTGAGAATTTGCTAATGTTACATTTAGCTCTTCATCTTTAAAATGAATACCTCAGGTCCCAGTGTGATGGCTCATTGGCTAAATCCTTGCCTGTGCCAGGCAGATGCCTGTGCCCATACAGATGCCAGTTCATGTCCCAGATGCTCCACTTCCCATCCAGCTCCCTGCTTTTGGCCCGGGAAAGCAGTCAAGGACAGCCCAAAGCCTTGGGACCCTGCACCCATGTGGGAGACCTGGAAGAAGCTCCTGGCTCCTGGCTTCGGATTGGCTCAGCTCTAACTGTTGTGGTCACTTGGGGAGTGAATCAGCAAATGGAGCATCATCTGCTCCATCTCTCCTCATCTCTGTATGTCTGGATTTCCAATTAAGAAAAAAAATCTTTTTAAAAAAATGTGGGAGACTTAATTCAACTGCAATTTTTAAAGGTACAGGTTTGGAGAAACAACCTCATCCTGATTAGGGTGGCATCTGCAAGACTGAATCCTGGTGAGCTCATCACAGATGGGCTGCAGAGGCGGACACGGGCATCCATTTTTTTGCCTTGTCATGCCCTGTGCCATCCTGGGACTCTGTTGCCAAAAACATTATCATCAGGAGCCAAACCAGTGAGCACTGCCCAAACTGTGGACTCTGACCTTCGGCAACCCTGGGCCAAAACAGACCTTCTTTGGGGAGCTGACTTGCCTCTGGTGGTTGGTTATAGTAAGGAAAAGTTGCCTAGTGATTCTTATGCACATCAGATACAAAACTAAAACCAAAAAGCAAGTTCACACACTAGAAAAATGTGGTTTCAGTTTATGTAACTATATATCCTTTGCAAAGACACACACACACACACACACACACGATCTTCAGAATGCTCATAGGAAATGTCCATTCTTAAAAAGGCTATGCAAGGATTTCAGAGAAGTTTCTATCATGACAAAGTCTTGTTAATTTCATTTTCTCAGACCTGTTTAAAGTTCCCTCATATTTGAAGTGCCTTTGTACCATCTGTAGAGCTAGTTCAGTTTTATTTTCAGTAGTTACACTGTATTTCATTCCTGAAAATGTCATCAGGTTTTACTGATGGATACTCAGTTTTTCTAATATTTATTTTTCAAACAATGTAATGAGCATTGCTGTACACACACTCTAGCGTACTTGTGTGTTGATTATTGAGTTCATTGATATGTTTGAATTTCTAATTTTATCCATCAGAAAGCTTGCACAATCCACATTATTAAAATGTGCTACCTGGTACTGAAATACCGAAATGTTCTTGAGCTGTACTAGAAAACAGAATGTCAATGGTTCTTACAAATTCTTGCTTACTGAATTTAAAATCTTCATTTCTGTTGATTAAACCCAGATGGAGTGTCCTAAAAGGAGTAATAATTGACAAGAAAGACATGGAAGACAAGTGGTTAGAGAACCGTATAAATAAATATTGAGTTGGAGCAGTTGAATGAGCGTCTTATGCTGCTGATCACTTTAAACCTGAGGGTTCCTTATCCCTGATTATTGTGAATAATTCTTTCCCTCTCATAGTTTTAAAATGCTCATATGACTACTATTTCAACATGATGATTGGATGCAGACAAGAGGAAGGCAACATTGATGTGCAGCAGCGAAACGGTTAACTGGGAGGCGATTATACTACAACCTAACCTCCTAAGTTACCATCAACTCAAGAATGACGTCCCTGAAGGATGAAATGAAGTTGTCTGAGGTCGTCACGTTGACTTGACTCACCAGCTAAGGAAGAGGCACTGTTATTCTTACACCGTGCATTGGTCTATTGCACAATGCTGACCTGCCACTCACAGGGACGACACAGACCAGGAGCCCGCTATGCTCTCTGGAAAGGGAAGCTTGCAGGCAGGAGTCAGCGTGGAGCTAGGGTAGCTACTGCAGAGCCTGGGACACACACAGCCCGGACCCAAGCGGAACACAATCCCGTGACACAGCTTAAGACGCACCGTCCGTGGAGACTGCTCTTCCCCAGCACAAGTTCTGCTCAAGACGTGTGGCTGCTTGGTTCTCATTGCTAGGAACACTCCCGCCGTGGCCTTACAACTTGGCATCCTTTGCGAAAATTAGAAACACAAACCTTGGACTTTCAGTTTCATTTGAAATTTGGGACTCTTGATGAAGGAAGTGAATAAAACTATTCATCAGCAGCTGCCCACAAATATTCCAATTCCCCATCATTTTCTACTGAGCAAATAGAGAGGATAATAGACGAAGCCACGTTGTGACTGGGAGATGTCACGCCACTTCAAGATTTTAGTAACACACTTTAAAAAAATATTAGAGGCCATGGCTCATTTGAAACAACCTATCAACCTGGAATTGCTGATAATGGCAATAATTGCCTGTTAATGGAGATTCAGGGTTTGAGATTCAAGCACTAGTATTAGGGAGAGATTTATTCTCATTCTCATTCCCAGAACACTCTTCCCTCTTCCCACCTCCAGGCTTAAATTTTTTTTTTTAAAGATTTATTTATTTTTATTAGAAAGGTGGATATACAGAGAGGAGGAGAGACAGAGAGGAAGATCTTCCGTCTGGTGGTTCACTCCCCAAGTGACCGCAACGGCTGGAGCTGAGCCAATCTGAAGTCAGGAGCCAGGAGCTCTTCAGGGTCTCCCACATGGGTGCAGGGTCCCAAGGCTTTGGGTCATCCTCACCTGCTTTCCCCAGGCCACAAGCAGGGAGCTGAATGGGAAGCGGGGCCGCTAGGATTAGAACCGGTGCGCTTATGAGATCCTGGTGTGTGCAAGGTGAGGACTTTAACCACTACACTATCGCGCTGGGCCCTCCAGGCTTAAATCTTATCTAGAGCATTAAGTTAGCAGAAGAAAATATTTTTGGGCTAGTGTATATATTTTAAGGATTGGGGTGGGTTTATGAAACTGTACATACGGGGCCCAGCACCGTGGCCTAGTGGCTAAATAAATCTTAAAAAAAAGAAACTGCACATACAATGGTTTCCTTGGGACATTTTGAATCATGAAGTTGATGTGCCTGCTCAGTGTTGGTTTGGCTTTGTTTAAAAGAGAAAACTTAATGAAGTGAGATCCAGAAAAACATTTACACTTCTTTGAATCTGTAATCATATTTCTAAAAAAAGATTTATTTATTTGAAAGGCAGAGCAAAGGGATAGAGAGGAGGAAAAGAAAGGGGGTGGGGGAGGGAGAAGACAGAGAGAGACTGAATCCTCCGACCTCTTGTCCACTCCCTGAATGGCTGGGCAGCCAGACTGGGGCCAAGCCTTGCCAGGACTGGTCTCCCCATGGCAGGTGAGAGCCAGATTACACGGCCTATCCAGACTGCCTTCCTGGGTGCATTAGGAGGGAGCTGGATTCCAAGTGGAGCAGCTGAGATTGCAGCTGGCACTTACATGGGGTGCTGGTGTCACAGTTGGTGACTTAACCAACTGAACCACAATGACAACCCCAGAATGATGAGTATCTAAAGGGGCTTGATGGGGTGAGCTTTTTCTTTTCTTTCATGATTTATTTATTTTTATTGGAAAGTCAGATATACAGAGAGGAGGAGAGACAGAGAGGAAGATCTTTCGTCTGATGATTCACTCCCCAAGCGGCTGCAATGGCCGAGCTAAACTGATCCGAAGTCAGAAACCCGGAGCCTCTTCCAGGTCTCCCATGTGGGTACAGGGTCCTAAGGCTGTGGGCCATCCTTGACTGCTTTCCCAGGCCACAGCAGGGAGCTGGATGGGAAGCAGGGCTGCTGGGATTAGAACCGGTGGCCATATGAGATCCCAGCATGTGCAAGGCGAGGACTTCAGTCACTCAGCTGCTGTGCCAGACCTAGGGGTGAGTTCTTTCTTTCCACCATTTGAGGATACTCCAAAAAGGCACCGTATTTTAAAATTTACTTTTGGGTTCTGGATTAAGATATAGTGCACGCACATTTTTTTAAGGGCCACATACAATTTTTGAGCACAAACATATGGTCTGATTGTACCAGACCGCTAGCCTTTCCATTCACTTATTTTTCTTTCTGTGAAGAAAATACCATCTTAGAAGCCCAGAGTGGGCTCTTGCCACACATCAAGGCTGGTGCCTTGGGCTTAGACTTCCTGGAGTTCAAAATACTGAGAAACACACTTCTGTTCTTGTTCAATTTACCCAGGTCAAGGCATTTTGTGAGAGTAGGAAACAAAGCAAAACAAAACAAAAACCAAGACACCTGGAAACGACTCCATTTCTCTGTACTATTCCAGGGACAAATTTTTTGGCTGCAGATGCACCTTGAGAAAGGCCAACACTGATCCGGCCTTCTGTCCCTGGGCTATAGCAACCCTCCCAACTTCTGGTTCTCCAGGGTTTCTGCTGAGAAATGAAGATGGAAGCTCCGGTCCTCTTGGCCCTGTTGATGAGACTAATGCGCTTGATGTTGTCTTGGGCCACAGTATCATGATGCCAGGGAAGTAGTCCTGTAATTCGAGACCTGCCATTCAGAGGTTAAAGGAAAAGGAGTGGCTACTTCAAATGTAGACATTAGGAGGTCTTCAAAAGACAAAAGTTTACCACTTTTAAAAACTGGAAACGGCCACTGAGAAATCTTACAGGTTTTAATCTTTCAGAAAATAGACATCAAACTCTATCACTAAGTTAAGCAAAGAGCTCTGAGGGGTTCCTTGTTGGAGTGTCAAGACCTCCAAGGTGAGCCCAAGTGCCTCCTGGGGAGGAGGCTTCCTGGGGGCTGCAGCCCTGCAGGTGGAGGCAGCTCCACAAGCTGAGTTGCCACGTTTCCTGTGCTTGAGCCTTTGCAAAGGCGGCTCATGGCTAAACCCTAATCGCACTCCAGCCTTGGCTTGGTCCTGGGTGACATGTGGGTCTCTGTGCACACCTAGGCAAGCTTTGATGGAGTCGACTGGGATGGCTGCAGAAAGGCCCATGCTGCCCCATCTCATTTCAGGGGGATTCCAGGAAGGCTGAGTCCACAAGAACAGAGAATGGAGTGAGGGTTGTGAGACTGGAGTGAGGGAGCAAGAGGCTCAGAGCGCAGTGTCCACCTGCACAGGAGATACAGGCTTTGATCTGCAGCATGGTGGGGAGGTCCTGGTCTACACTGTTGTGTATTAGTATCAGCAGAGCTGAGAAGATGCACCTGTCAAGGCTCAAGCATTGTGGATGGAAAATAAGACCCCCACCTCTACCGGGAAGCCCATGGACCCGATCTCATAGTGTGTGGGATCCAAAAGAGGGGAGCCGTGGGCCCAGCACCCCAGTCTGAGGCCTTGGTTCAGTGCAGGACAGCAGTGGGATTCTGTAGCAGGTGTTCAGGTCAAGTGGGCCCCCTGGAGAGCAGAGGGCCCTGCGTGGGGAAGCTGTGGTGATGGGCCCTTCCTCTATCCAGCTCTGTTTCTCTTTCAGGAGTTTCCTGGGGGATCTCATTAAGTGACCCTTTCTTCCAAACCTCACTGTAAGGTGAAAGCTCCCCCAAGATGGTTCACAGTCCTTTTCTGCCTTGCATCCTCTGCGTACACAATTGAGGATGTGTAGGCTCTCCACAGGCAGAGACTACTCAGGTCATCCTTGGGGTGCCTCTGAGAAGCCACATGGAAAAGTGATTTCAGAGAAAAATCCAGATCACCTCCATGAGTGACAGATGAATCCTGGTGGTCCTGAAGGGAGTCAGGCTCTGAGCTGTGTGCAGGGCAGCAAGGCAGACACTGGGCAGACTTCAGACACACAGGTTGCCTGGGTACCACCGTCATACCGGAGGCGGCAGGTCAGCCTTCCTGGTGTGTGCTTCTGATGATCCTACTGTGCCCTACTCGCTTTGAAAACCTGACTGCACAGTCTACCCACACATTCACTTCTAACAGAAAGCAAAAAGGAGATGTATTTATGCCAAAAAGTATGCCCAGGGAAATTTAGTTTCTTTGGGTTCTAACTTAATGTCCAGAACTGGCCACTGGCAAAGATTAAGACAACCATGGCTGTAACAATTGCTTTAAGGTCATATGGCTAACACCCCAACTCTCTTGGACCTCAGCAGGTCTATTCATCAAATTGCCCAAAGATCTTAAAATCAGATCATCGTTGAATAGCCGTAGGAAGGATCTAAGAGGTTGAGTTTACATGGGGATAGAGGAATTGTTTTTTCCTGGTGAATATAGGCGCTTGGCTAACTTCTTTGCATCTTCAAATATCCCAAAACTACTCCCTGAGTAAGAAACAAGAAATCAGGGATCTGTAGCAAAAGTCGAGGGTGGATAGGCAGTTGACAGCGAGACACTGAGAGCAGGGCTTGCTACCAAGGCCTCGCAGAAGTCCTAGGCCGATGAATCGCTCAGGAATGCTGGTTCTCATTTCTGAAGTCTCAAAAGCTTAGCACAGGGTCTGGTGTCAATGAATGAATAAAGGAACGAATGTGTGGGTGTCGAAGTGAGAGGGTGTTTAATAAGTGTTGACGGGTGGAGCAGCCTCCTAAAAGCGACAGTTGAGTGTGGGGGGGGGAGGTCCATGTGGGTGTAGAGGGAATACATCGTGAGATTTTTTTCTTCAAGGGCTGACTCTCAAGGCCTGGCGTTTGTTTTGGGAATAGTCCCCCTGTGGCGGAGTTTAAGAAGGGCCAGGTCCCCTTTCGTGGCTTCTCTCGCCATACCCCAGCCTCCTCCATCACTAGAATCAGTGCTGTGTCCAGCAGACGGCGCTGTTGTACTCCAGCGTGGTGGGTGAGGCCCTCCTCCTCCCTCTGAATGGTTCATCCCAGGTTTTCATAATAAAAAGGTCCTGAGGCACTTGGGCGAAGACCATCCTCACCTTCCCCCTCATCCCCCCCCACACACACACAAGAAAAAGAAAGGAGGGTTGCAAAAATATTTCTCTACATTGAGTTCATTCCTCATGTCTTTTCCAAGTGGCACAGGGAGGAAAAAAAAAATCATGTTTTTCCTGTTCTGGGAAACAAAACAGCTCCGACTTCTGTGGGATGGGGTCCTGACACCGTTGGCTGGACTCAGGGGCTGGGGGGCAGGAGAGGAGGCAGCAGTGGTCGGATCATGTCCGCCACTTAACCGCCAGCGTGTTTTGGTTGAGGGCCTCAAGTCCCACACTTGGTGGGAGGCCTGGGCTGAGCAGGACAGCTCTTCCTCGCAGCGAGCCAGGGAGAACACAAGGCCATTGTGGAGGACGGGGCAGGGGCTGCTGGAGGAGACTCGGGCAGTGCCTGTCCCCAGATGCCCACCGCCACAGCGTCTGCAGAGCAGCCCTGGCTGTGACCTCAAAGGGGCCGAGGAGGCTGCCACCCTGGCCAGGGGTCAAACTGTGTGTGGTGACAGGGAAAGGAATGTGGACTTTGGCCGAGTGGAGAAAGGAAACATGCGAACCCCAGGGCAAAAGCCACCTGGGCTTGTGGAAGGTTTACCTCCAGCCAGGGAGGGTGGTGCGCCTTGTCTTTCCAGATGTGGTGTGGGAAGCCCCGGTGTGTTAGCTGCTTTGAGAAATCCCATTTTGTATTGGGTACCATCTGGCAGAATCAAACAAGCTCTTTGGTGGCGGGGAGAAGGAACCGTTGGGGCCATTCCACGCAAGCCAGAGGCACGGCAGAGGAGGAGGGCGTTTCACAAGCACACGGCCTTCTGGATCACGGCAAAACTAACGTGCAGCTAAAACCATGGGAAGCCATCAATGGGAAAGCAGAATTCTCAAGCACAGCTGTGAATGGTGGCAAGCAGGCTGGATCAGGGATGGACTGTGGGCCTGGAGACACTGCTGAGTCTGAGCTCCATCGCTATGGGATGAGAATGGCCATTCATGTTCTGTCTCCCTCCCTGGGTTCTTCAGGGCTACACACGGAAAACAGCGTGTCAACTCCAAGTTTCCTGGAATTGTGAAGATTTCTGTTGGCTAGAAATCAGATCATTTCCCCTCTCATTTCCAGGTGACTCCTTGCCCCAGAATTCATTAGCTTTACATGCAGCAAATATTAACACATGCCATGGCTGAGCCAAGTCCTGACGCATTCTTGTGACTTTGGAATGAGGACTGCAACGTCCCCACCTCTGCTCCCCATCCTACATACTGGGTATTCCGGAGCTCCGCACTGCAGGAAGAGCCCTGGGTTCAGATAGCTTCAACACTTGGCTATTCCACTCTTCCGAGTGGCACAGCTATAAACCAGAAAGGACCTTCTGTGACCTCAGAAGCTTTAAGAAGTACTGCTTCATGCAGGTTATCATTACAGAAGAGATATAACAAAAACAAATGCATCTGTAATAATCCCTGAGTGCTAATGTGAGGCTGTTCAGGGCATAAAGTGGAATAGGAAAATACCAAACACCTGTACTATATAAGCTAAGACTATAAAAAACATAATTTAACTTCTGTACTTGACAGAAATACTCAAAGAACAGAAAGAAAAAGAAGCGAACTGCATTGTTAAAAGCCTTAGTCCTTTAGAAAATCCCCAAAGTGAGCTGTCTGTAATTCTTTCTTTGAATATAAACAAATGAGGACACGGATACACTAAAGTCAGTCCCGAATTCCTCCCTGCGCATGTTTTCTAAGCTGTGTCTGGTTGGCCAAAGGGAACACAGAATATGTGGCAGGCCAGGCAAATCCAGAGAACCAAATCACCATTCAGTCTAATAACGTCAGCAGGAACACGGGCTTCCGCGTCTGGGCCTCCCCTGCCCTTGGCGCGTCCCTGGGCCACAGTGCCAGCCTATCCTCTCTGCCCCTTTTCCATCGCGGCACAATGCCAAAGGCCTCAGCCCTGTGCACGTAGGGCTTTCTGGGTAAATGCTGGAAGAGGTTTTTCAAAGCCTCCTCATCACCAATTCAATTCAACTTCCAAACAAATGTCTAGGGTTGGGGAAGAAGTTAAAGGCTTAACAGGAGACTGAATTATTAAGCATTCATTCCAATGGAGACTATTTACAATGTGGCGGAAAGGGAGAGAGAATTCAAAGTAGGGTTGCACAAGGAGAAGGTAAAATGTGGAAAGAAAACATGTGAATTGTGGAATGTGCTTTCTGATACATTATTTATTTCAAGACTATTTTTGAATTGTGTTTAAGAACATTAACCTTAGTTTTCTTTCAGTTTATAAAAAGCCGATTGCTCAGACTTCCGTCTTGATCTTTGTAAAAATCGAAAACAATCCAACACTTCTTGAGTGTGCAATTTCAGTGCAGCTTTTTTGTCTTGTTTTTCCCCTCCGTTACGTGCTCCGTTACATGCTGACAGCTTCTGTGTTCATGCTGTTGAATGTTTTTCTCTGGCTGACGTCCAGTTCTAACGCTGCCCTCCTAAGTGTGATATTGCCCGAAACTGAACAAATATTTAATCTATTTCTCTTGAATAAATACTTTACTAAACTCTTAAAAGGGACATATGGAACAAGCAGTGTCATAACATGCAGCACAACATCGTTCTGTTTCATTTACATTTGACTTTTAAAATTAACTTGACATTTTTAAAAACATAGAAGGAAAGATGCTGACGGGTGAAGGCAGTACACGGTGCGTTGGGTTATTCCTTCCCCTGACAGATGGGCACGCGGAAATTAAGACTTTCTGTGGCAAAAGTCACAGAGCTAGCGAGGTACTACACCAAAGAGCCGGTCATTGGAGTTTGTGTCTAGGATTGCTTCTGGTATAACTGACTCCAATAGACTGAATTTGATGCCTTTAATCTCCTTTTTATATGTCTGGTGTGTGTGTGTGTGTGCTCTCAAATTGTAGTATCCCAGGAGGCAATTAATCTCAAAACAAATTAATATGAGAAACAAAGCAAGTGAAAATTTTTTTAAAATGGAAAAATTAGGAAAACAGGAAACTGATAAAACATTGTCATAATATCAAAGATGTCCAAGAAAAGTTGCCTTGGAGGCCTTGTGGGAAGGACATGGGGTATCAGTTCTGGTTCTTTAACTGAAATTCTGCAGGAGTTTGGGCAAATTGTGTCCCCAGTGTGAACTCCCATTTGTCATTTGCAAAATGCAGACAATGAGCTTCATGATCTACTGTCTTTCCCATCTCCCATCTTTCTCTTTGAGGTTATTTTGCCAGAAACCCCTGCTGTGCCAGTTGATCCAAAGATTCAAAGCTGGGCCTGTAGCATGCTGGATTAGGCTGGCACCTGTGATTCTGGCATCCCGTAAGGATGCCGGTTCAAGCCCAGCTGCTTCACTTCAGATCTCTCCTTGCTAATGTGTCTGGCAAAACAGTGGAGGATGTGCAGGCCCTTGAACCTCTGCACCCATGTGGGAGACTGCAAGAAACTTCTGGTCCCTGACCTGAGCCTGGCCATTGCGGTCATTTGGGGAGTGAAGCAACACATGGAAGAGTTCTGTTTCTCCATCCCTATCTGTAGTTTTGACTTTCAAATTAATAAATAAATCTCAAAAAAAAAAAAAAAAAAAGAAAGAAAAGGAAAAAGAAATGCTTAAAATAAACAAAAAGATAGTGGGTATGTAGCCTGGTGGTTAAGATGTATGCACGCCTCCCCTCATTCAAGTGCCTGGGTTCAATTCCTATCTCCGCTTCCAGATTCCAATTCCCATCAGTGTAGACTCTACCTTCCTCTCCTCCCCTCTCCCCTGTGCTCGCTCCTCCTCCCTCTCCTTCCCTCCCCTGTCTGTTCCCTGCCCTGCTCTCCTTTCCTCTCCTCTCCTCCCCTCTCTCCTATGTGTGCTCCTCTCCCCTCCCTTCCTCTCCTCTCTTCCTTTCTCCTTTTCTCTCTCAGAACTATCAATGGATTACAGAGATGAAAAAATTTAAGAAGATTGCTAACAAAAGTAGGTGACATTCTCTGAAGAAGATACAGGAGTGAATTGAAAAACAGAAAAAAAAATTCATTCATTCATCATACCGTTCATCAAATTCAACACTTTGTTAATTAAAGAAATAACTAAATTATAAGTTTGAGCAAATTATACATAAATAGAATAATCTGCAATAAAATTATTGTTACAAAAGAAATAGAGGAAGGATCATGGCACTTCTATGATGGCAATGGCAAAAACAGAAGATATTCTGATGATTGCATACATGAGGGAAGGGCACTTGAACCCGGAGAGCAACAGAAACCCACTGACATGAGGCCAGGAGAAGGAGGGAGTGGGGAGAACAGCACTCACAGACGTAGGCAGTCAACGTGCTAACCCTGCCTACGTTTCCATCCCCAGTGAAGCCAGAACTTAAAGACTCTGGGCCTCCAGAGCACCTGAGACCCAGCCCTTTGTCTCTGAGTTCTATACCAGTGGCTGACAGCAGAGTTTCTAGGCACATTTGGTTATCTTGGTCATGTATTCATACCATTTTATGAGTAAAAGTAGACAATGATTGGGGGGGGTTGTGATATTTTTGGTTTTTAATTTCTAAAACAAACAAGAAACTAATAATGTAATGGATGTCGAAGAGCACTAAGATCCTCATGCGATGGTCCTTTGGCTGTGACTTCTTTAGTGACAGACAGTGATTTCGATGATATAGTGACATGGCTATGATTTGGAGTTGTCAGATTGGTTTACCAGGATGTTTGAAGGCAGTGCTATGGTCTGGATACAGCTTTGGGTACTCCCCTGAGGTCCATGTGTTCAGGACTGTCTGTCCCTCAATTCTCACGTTAATGGTGGTAAGAAGGTGGAAATGTTTCCCACTGCAGTGTCTGGCGGTGGAGTCTTGGGGAAGTGAACTCTGCTGGTGCACCAAGGAGAGACATGGTCAAGTGCTCACTCAGTGCTGCTGGGGACACTGCCGGCCAGAATAGAGTAACCAGAGGCTGGAGCAGGAAGGCCGCCTGATCTCGGACTATGAACCACCCACACCATGAGCTGGGCGAACTCTCTCCTTCAAAGCCAGCTTATTTTAGGCACTTGCTTGTGGTTACCAAAAACTAAGAAGATATTATTTTCTTTTTTTTAAAGATTCATTCAAACAGTAACAAAAAGCACACAGATCTTTCATCTACTGGGTCAGTCCCTAAAGGTTCAGCTAGGCCAAAGCCAAGAGTTTCATTTGGGTCCCCTGCATGAATTATGTCCAAGTGCTTGGACCATCTTTCACTGCTTTTCCCAGTCACTAGCAGGGGATAAAAAGGGAGTGGCTGGGACATGAACCTGCTACTTTGCCTGCTACACTACAGTACTCCCCCCCTCTCCCTGCCTTTTTCAAGCTGCCTAAAGATGGAGTCGGAAGCAGGATGACGCAGTGATCAAGAGCCCATGATTTTAAGCCAAGTTCCCAGTTCCAGAGTTCATTCGTAGTAAGACTTAAGGAGATCACTTAACACTTGGATCCTTTGCTTCTTGGTCTGTGAAATGGGCTTTATGGAACTTGTCCCATCCACTCCGCTGGATTCTTAAAAAGGACCATATTCGAAGAGCCCACATAAACATTGACACTTTCCTCCTCCTAACAGTATGAATGCAACTTTTGCATGGATCTCTAGCCACAAGGCACCCCATGAAACATACCAGGCAACCAGTAAGTTGGATTCAATTGTGCTGCCCTCTTGATAAGACATAGTGGGTATCGTAGGGGTCTCTTATCTGAGTGTGATTTTCACTGTCTCAGTGGCTATCCTTGTCCCCCATCATAGCAGATCAATGTGAACATTTTTGGTGAAGTACAATATAATCTTCCTCAGCTGTAACTATCATGTCTTCATTAGATGAGGCCATTTTCCAGTAGTCCCCTTCATCAATGCACCCATAGTGTCATTTGTCATATAAAGGGATTTACCATGCAAGGTCCTAGGGTCTGTTCTGTGTTAGTGAACAGCTACCCACCATGGGACAGCCTAGAACACGGCTCAGCAGGAAATCGTGTTGTAAATGATTTGTTTTATTTTCGTCTTGTCATCTTGTGGAGCTCTGCATTGCTTTATCTGGGCTGTGGAAATAGTGTTGCGTGTGAGTGGTCAGAATCAAGGCATGTTCTCTCACTTCATCACATGTGACACATTTGCTCTCTGGGCAAATGCAGTGGACACTTTGCAGACCTGCTAATCTCAGGAAAACTGAAGTTTTTAGAAGCCACTCTTCGTATTTAGGGATAAGTGGCAAGAGGAGGAAATACTCACCACTGTTTGGATGTGTTTTCTTAGCTTGGCAGAGACTTAGAACTTAATGGGATTGATTAATGACTCACACTGGAGACATAGTCCAGCAGCTTGGGCTGAAGGAGCCTGTATATCTGCTTCGCTTTTCTGTCTCCCAAAATTTTTAGCAATCGCACAGCATCTGTTTCCCCAGTTGGCTTTTGCAAGTGGCGCTATCCAGAAGACATGTGCTTCGCAGAGAATTCCGTGCACAATCACTGCAGCCCTTTAGGGAATGTTATTCTCAAAAGAACGGGATGTCTGGTTTCACAGGTTCAGCATTTAAACTTATGAAATGGATTATTGAATTTTTTTGTTAATGATTTGGCAATGTTAGCTTCAAGAAGACTTCAGACAGTAGATAGACCAGCTTGGAGGAGGTACATCACCTTAACAAGCTAAGATCAAGGTTGAGTGCCCAGAGCTCTGGGGTCAGCCATTCAGCCTCAGCCTACTGTACCACGATAGCTGAGTAGCTTCCTATTGGATTTTTCAGGACCACTTCCTAGTGAAAGTGAAAATTCCCTTTTAAGAGTCTAAATTAGGGGTTGCTGCGATGGCTCAACTGGTTAATCTTTTGCCTACAAGGCACCATTATGGATGCCAGTTTGTGTCCTTGCTGCTCCACGTTCCATCTAGCTCCTTGCTTATTGCCAGGGAAAGCAGCAAAGGATGGTCCAAAGCATCGATACCCTGCATCTGTGTGGGAGACCCGGGAGAAATTTGTGGCTCCTAGCCCCAAATCAGCTCAGCTCTGGCCATTGAGGCCATTTGGGGAATGAACCAGTGGATGGAAGATCTTCGTCTTTCCTTCTCTCTCTATAAATTTGCCTTTCCAATAAAAAATAAATAAATCTTTCTTCAAAAGAGTTCAAACTAGATTTATCCAGATTTTGCCTCCTCTGTTGACAGTGTTTTGATAGGTGGGTAGATACTGTTAATGACCATTACTCATTAATATTAAACATTTATGCTACAAATAGTTGAATGAGTTCTAGGTGAAAAAGCTACCACTTTAAGCGAAACCAAGCTCCTCGTGTCTTGCGGCTTGCTTCTAATAGTAGGAAAAAACATTCGTGAATAATCAAGTTAATGTTTCATATTGTATTAGGTTGGTGGGGGTGCCACAAAAAAAAAAAAAAAAAGCAGCAGCAGCTCCAAGGAACAGGCAAACAGGGAGCATGGCTTTCCAGCAGGCAGCTGGGAAAGGTCACTCACAGGAAGTGTCATTGAGCAGAAGCCTGTCTGGGGAGAGGAAGGGAGCCACGCAGACGGGTGTCTAGAGGAGTGCGTTCCAAGCAGATGGGCCCAGCAAGCACAAAGGCAACATGGGACTGTGGTTAAGCAACTGGTCCCTGGAGCTTGCCTGGTTGAATTCACATCCTGGCTCTGCCACTTGTATTTGGGTATGACACAATAGTGATGATCCTAACTGGCCTTCATAAAGGGCTTCCCATGCTAAGCCTTTACATGGACTCTTGTTTAATTCCCACACAAGCCTTGTATAGTTGGCCTGGTTATTAATATCACTCAACTAATAAGAAAATAAAGCAAAAGAGGAGTGTTAAGAGGGGCTCCTGGTTCCATCCTTTGCAGTTGGAATCGAGAGCCAATAGTTTTAATGCAAAGTGAGATGTGGGATGAGCATCTCACTGGGGGAGATTGGACCATCTGCCCTTTGCAATGGCCCCCTCTCCAGCTGGTGCCTCTAGTACCCAACGCCACACAGGGTGGTTTGGGAGAAAGCCCCCCGCATCTCCACTTCTGGTCTTCGACCTTTCCCCACAAGAAGCACTCCTGGTTTCTACCAGCAGGAGCAGAGCTACTGTGCTCCAAGTCGACTGTCAAGTCCATCTCAGCGAGGTGCAGGTGGGAACTGATGTAGCAGAACTCACAGGAAATGCTAAGTGTTTGCTCAGCAAGGCAGCGGCTGTGGGCCCCAGGCCGTGTCACTGCATTGCTAAGATTCAATTTTTTCCCACATAACACGGATTGATACAATTTCTACCGCCAATCTCATCGCATGCTGTTTTTCTTTTCTGTGTGAATCAAGTGAGGTCCTTTGTGACAACATAAAATGGAAGCTAAAGTACAAACTGTATTTGGGCACACATAATGCTATAAGTAGCAAACAAACCCTGTGATGTTGTTTCTTGGTTACCAGAATACATTACTGTGACAAACTCCTGGTCCTGTTGGCTATTTCCATCTCTGATGTCTGTACTCTCCCACTTCTTCCAATTCTTTAAATTTTATTTCTTAAGACAATAAAGAAAATGTCACCTGGACTTTCACCAATAACTTAGTATAAAAATGTCACCTTTCTAGAAACTTAACTAATTAGAGCAGTTTGTAACCTTTGGTCTTGAAGTTATTTGACCCTAGTTTTTTTCCACATGTATTTATTTTGCTCTATGGAAAAATATCCATTAACCCAGAATGCTAGGTTGAATGAGAGGTTGTAAGAACTAACTATTGGTTAATTTAAAATGAAATAAGAGCACTTCCTCTTCTAATTCTCAAAAAATTATTCTTAAAATACATCAGTTACTCTGCAGTGAGGGTAACCAACTCTGTGTGAATTATCTCATGGAGAACAAAATTGCTATTTTAAGAATCTCTACCTAGCATGCAACCCTGTTTGTGAAGTCATAGGCAACACAGAAAGTTGAGTTAAAGAAGACAGGACCCTTGACAGCTCCTGGGGTAGTGATGGCTCTGTACTTTGGAAGAGTGGTAAAAACGACTTGGTTGCTGGAGAGTCAGGCTGGATGCCCGTTCACTAGGCTGGAAATCTGGTGTGGTTGTCTGGAAGCTTGGTTCCTTAGGACAAACTGCTTAATTTCTCTGAGTTGCTCATTCCCTTATCAGTTAAAATAAGGATACTAACAGCGATGTGTGGGTCCAAGAGCTGAAAAGGCAGTGACCTCCAACGGCTGGAAATCTGCAGTTGGCTGTGAAGAGCAAGATGTGCTTAACATGTTAGTTGATTCACAGCAGTTCTGTGAAGCAGGTCCCATCGTGATCTCTCAAAGAAAAGAGAGAATTGCAGAATACACGTGGGGAGTACCTTGCCTGGGGTCAGTCAGCTCCTGCTCCTGGCGCTGAAACTCCCCTAAGTCTGCCTGCCTCCACAGCCCTGATGTCCACACTGTCCTCTACTGCCTTGGATGGAACTCTAATGCCACTCCTTACCTCGTCCTTTATTTCCTGCTATTTGCATTTTTTTTTTCAGGGCTAAACAGTGAACATCTATGGAGTAGAACCTCAGTGGGGAATTAGAATTAGGGCTCTGATGGCTGGATTCCATGTGACTGGATTTTCAGAATATTACACATTAGTGAACATGGTCCTTCAAATTAATCACATACTGGGTGTGGCCCTGAATAAAGTGTTTTAAAAGTCAACATATCCTTTACATCAGATCTTTCAATCCTATCCTAAAATGTTCCTTGCTGGGTTTTATTCTTAAGCTTTTTGGTGAATGTGTTGACGTTTAGGGATAAATCTGAACTGTGCCTGGGACAATCCATCCCCAGCTGGGTGTGGGTCCACACTATCTGATGTGGGGATTGATATGAAGTCAGGGATGGCTTGTGGATGAAGGGTGGGGTACGGAAGGTAGGTGGGTGGCACGGTGGGTGGTCGGCTGGGTTGAGAAGAGCGTGCACAATCGAGTGTGTTTTTGGGGAATGTCAATGGGTCATGGATGAATTGTAAGTGGAAAGGGAAAAATTATTTTTCCATTCCAACGTATAAAACCATGACTCATGGTGGAACCGGTCTTGGATCTTGGTCCAATGACCCAGACTGACAAGGAAGGCGAAGAGATTCTGAGAAGACAAGGTAGAGAGCTGGAATGCTGGGACGGAGGCGGGATGCGCAGGCTTGTCGGAAGAATGAGAAGGAGCCGAGAGAAAGAGGCGGGAAAGCAGGGAGCACCACAGTGTTTTAAGACATCAAAGCAGAGTCTTTAAGATGAGTTCCCTGACCTCTTTTTGATAATCTTAAGAAATCCGAACTCCCTACCCAGCAAATTCATGGCGCATCCAAAGAAAACCTACTCCTCCTTGTAAACAAAGTGGAAATTTCCTGCTTTCCAAAAGGGCCCAGTCCCAGCCTTGGAAGAAGCAAGGAGGCAAAAAACACCATTTCTGCCTGAAATGACCTCCTATTTTAAGAAAAAACAACAGACCCAAAAGAAGGAAAGGAAAAACAAAGTTCCACCCAGAAGGAAATTGTGTGTAAACAGCCCAAAGGGAGACCCAGACAGAGAGGGATGGAAAACTGAAATAGGCAAGGAGGGACAAGCAGCAAGTCAGCAGCTGACCCCTGCAACTGCTTTGTAATCGACAGAGAGGGGCTGGGCTAGGGGGCTCTGAGCAGAGCGAGCTGCCTGCAAAGGCCCCGGCTGGGCCTGGAAACTTTGAAGTTGGCTGCATTTCTTTCTGCTTTTCTTTCTTCCTAGGTCTCTGCTAGTGTGTAACTCAGGGAATATCAGCAACCACAGAATGTTGGCTATAATTTTCTGCAATTTGTCACATGCCCTCTTCAAGCCCTGGTGTGATAGTTCTCTTTTGTTTTTAACCTGCAGATGGTAGCAAGGTAGTTTGGGCAAAATAAGAGCAAATTGGAATCGTTCTTCAATGCTCCTAAGCCTGGAAACTACATAACCCCCAGACATTTGCCTTTGTTCTGCATATGTATTTTATTTGGCCTACAGGGCATCCATCCCCACCCCCCTTCATGGACCCGGTACTTAAAAATCAAAAGAACCCAAGTAAAAACTAGATTTTTACTTACTTTTGAAAAAAAAGGTCTACTGACACTGGTCCCAGATTCCTGGGGGTGGGAGAGCATTGTCTGGAGCCGAGCCGACTTAGCAATTCCATTCTTCTGGCCAGGCCCCCTCTTACCACCTGTCTGCCCCGGGATCAGTGTGGGGTCCTGCACATCTCTCGGGATATCTCGTTGAATTCAGGATTGTAATAGCCTAAAGAGTCTAAGGTTGTGTTTGGACTTACAGTCATGTTTTGATGACTTGCTCATGTTCTCTTTGGGCACAGAAGTGAGTGGGAGGCAGCATATATGCCCTGAGTGCTGAATTATAACTCTCATCTTGCTTCATCTCTCCTTAAAATAAGATCCAGCCCAGCTTCTTAATGTACTTTTTCTACAAACATTCCCCAAACCTGAGAGTATTCATTTCATCTTAAGATTAATGAGCAGAACCTTCCTTAAGGAGTCTTATTGACTCTAGAAATCTCAGTACACCCACTGTCTTTTCATGGATCCTCAACCACTTCACAAGCAGCTGCTGGTACAGAATCAGAGTGAAAAATGTGTGAATTGAGAATGTGCTCCTGAACTGTAGCTCTTGTTTTAAGATGGCTTATGAGGTAGTGAAGACTTCTGTGGTTGTTTGGTTGCTCATTCGTTCATTCATTTATTCATCCATGCATCCAAGCGTCCATCCATCCTTCCATATTCTGGGGTCCCCAGCTGCCTGCTGTGGGAGTCAGGCAGAAGTACTCGCTCCTCCCCGCAAGTGGCCTTCACATCCCCATCACGGTTCTCTGCCTATTTACTGTCCCTTGGACAACCCCTCCAATTCAGCAGCCGGCCAGCCTGTAACTAACCCTTTCACACAAAATGGCCTGCCACAAGTTCAGGGCAGGGAGCCTCGGTTAGCTGCTGTTCTTAAATGAAACTCTTTGACACTTTCAGGGATTCTGTTGTTGCAGTTACAAGGACCCTTAAGAAAAATACTTGGAGCCAGCTGGCCCGGCCATCACCGGAGCCCAAGGGGAGGAGCGCCACGGGTGAGGAACTGTTCCCGAGATGTCTTAAAGTTGCTTGTATTTCAAAAGAATTCAGCTCACCACCACTGTGGCTTTTAGCCTCTCTAATAAAGCAGTTTTTAAAAAGCTAAAAACGTAATCTGCCTTTTAAATCTGCTCCTCCTGCTGAGTCTAAATGGGGTTGTAGCAAAATGCCTGGCCAGCATTAGAGTTCTCTGAAGTCAATCAGCTGAAATGGGGTTGCTTAGGGGTTTGAGATATATTTGAAAACACTCCAGGGGTGGTGCAAAATAACTGAACAAAGGCAAATTACATGAAAGGAAGAAGCAGGTGGAGGTTTATAAGGCTGAAGATTCACTTGCGTATTTTGGAAACATCAGAAACAGATAGCCACACTGACCTTACAAGTTGATCCATCTGATCATGAAAATGTTTTTCATTTGGACTTAGAAAAAGATTATGTTTAAGAGCATGGCTTCAGATACGGAATCTGGACTAGCCTGGGACAAACCCATGTACCCAGAGGATGTCCGAGGGGAGAGCATGGCGCAGGCCAGGAGGCCTGTATGTCTGACAGTGTCAACAGTTTTGAGTGGAGCAATACCATAAAATCATCCTGTTGAAAACGTGGACATATTCTTTGACGGCTCATATTTTTGGTAGGACAAACTCTAGCTTCCCATTGCATTGCATGAAAAAAATCAAGATGAAGTTACCATGGAGGGGGCATGAGGGGAAAATCTACAAATAAGCAGAACAATTGTTTTTTAAACTGAAGACAAGAGATTGTGGCTTGCGGTGCATTACACTCGTACTCGCTGCCATGTCTATGGGTCAGAGTCATTTAGAACGAGGGTGAACTCTGGGAAAAACATGTAGTTTGTGGGTTACCCTACAAACATAAAAAGTTATCTGATAAGAGAAGTTTGGATGGCCTCCAAGCCCCAAAGGATGTCTTCTTCCAACATCTTCCTTAATAGAAAGGAAGAAGATGAATTTCCCCGTAAATTTGTTAGCAGGTCAATGTCAGGACACACTTAAATAACAGACTGATGGACATATGACTGCTTATTAAGGATTATACTATTGTAATAATATGGGGAAAATCAGTTGAGGGGGTGGGAATTTGGGGAGGGGATAGGGAAATCCCAGACCCTTTGTAACTGTACCATAGCATTAAAAAATAATAAAATTAAAAATTAAAAAAATTGTTAGCTGGTTTACATGAGCTGCCTTAAAATTTTGCTAAGCCAAATTGAATTCTATTCTTGTGAGGGAGGAAGATTTAGTGATGCGAATTGCACTGGTGAAAAGCATATTTCTCTGCAGCAGATATGTGACACTTCTCTTCCTATACTTTTCCTCTGTTTGCAACATACAGAGTGGATAGTTGCCAGAAGTCCTTCCTCTCTTCGTTGGATGATGGTGATTTGGAGGCCTATACTTGAAAATGTAACTTCTGCCAGCACACAAAGGCTTGCTACCCTGGGAAGGCCAATACCCATGCTGAAAAGAAATGCCTTGGAATACTTGAAAAGCTGGATGCACAGGAATAAATTGTAAGGGATTGAAGGCTGGGTTTGGACCAGAATGGATACATTCAGAAGCTTCGCCAGGATAGTCCTAAGTGACTTTGATCTGAGTATCTCAAGAAAATGAGCCCGTGCTCTTCCAGCACTTTCTGGTTTTGGCCAGGCAAAGGATGTAGTGAAAACATAAATAATAATAATAAAAAAACATATCCAGAGTTTGTAATGGGCTTTCAGAACTTCTATCTCTGGCTGAAAAAGGAAGATAAAAGGGCAATCAATATTGTTTTTAAAATGCTAAGCCAAGATTTTTCAAACTCCAACAAAACATTGGGGTTTGATCAGGTTCCGCTTTGGGGCAAGTTTTGGGATGGTGCCTGTGCTAGCAACTTCCTTCCCACCTCCTTGGGAAGTCTGTTAGAGGCTTCTGTGGTTCCAGGAGCTGTGATCTGAAGGCTTGAGGCTGGGGCACCATAAGACGGGCTGCGAGTTTTCATTTGTGCCTCTGCCCATGCGCCCTTCAGTGTGGCCTGGGCCTTTTCTTACAACATGAGCCTTCACGGAGCTTAGAAGAGCCCTTCCGGTCCAGTCCTTCATGATAGAGGCTCTCGGCTGACTTCTACGCAGCTCCTCTGTGTGATCAGTCTCCAGCTGCCCCAGATGGGCACTTTGTCCATCCTAACTTGAGGGGATCTGGGGTGCGTATCTCATGTTCAATCAGCAGGTTCTTTTATTCGCATCATTCATTCAATTCTGGAATTCCTTGTTATCTGCTATACATTGTCTAGAAGGGGAAATGATGGTGTTTATTGGGAAATAAAAAGTAGACAGAGAGAAGATGAATGCTCTATGAGAACCTAGCATGTTCTAGGCACTATGCCAGGAGCTGTAATGCAGAATTTCAGTTATAATTCACATCCATATGATAGTGTGTAACCCATACTGTCAATAAGATACAAGGAGAGATTCATGTAGGAGACTGAACGCAGGGTGTGGCACCCAGGAAACACTCAGGAAGCCTGAGTTACTACCATTACTCTTTAAACTCCTTCCTTGAAAGGCATTCATTGACCTGTGCCTTTTCTTGGGGTTTCCTGCAACATTTTGCTATTAATAGGGTTTGATAAATATTTTCTGAATGACTACTATTGCAGATTTTCTTGTTAATAGGATATAATTTAAGAGATTAATTTATGTCCCTTTATAAAGCATAGCTTTGAAGAAGAATTTGACATCAAAATTGTCCAGATAAGGCAACAATTTTGTAATCTCATCTTAGTTTCTTTTCCTTCATTTTATGTTATCAGAGTTGAATTCTAATGAGCTGTATACTTTTTATGCTTGGATGAAACACAAATATACTACTTAGATAGCACTGTTTGATAAACTTAACCAGTGAATGCAATGTTTTGCAGAAATTTAAACTAGCTTGAACTCAAGCCATGGGAATATAAAAGCAAAACTGTGAGAAAATAGACTATCACTTAAGAACCATAGTGGAGAATGCCAGCACCGGCCAATGTCAACAGGATAACAATGAGTTAGAATGGCTTTCCTATTTCTTTTTAAAAAATATCTGTTTAATGTATTTGAAAGAGATAAACAGAGACGATCTTCCACCTGCTGGTTCACTCCCCAAATGCCTGTGACAGAGCTAGGGTGTGGCCAGGCTGAGGTCCAGAGTCAGCTTAATGTTGTGTGGTTGTCAGGGCCCCAACTGCTTGGGCCATTGCCTATCTGGGTATGCCTTATCAGGAAAATGGAATAGAGAGTGAAAGTGGGACTTGATTCCTGGTACTGTAGTTTAGGATGCAGCCATGTCAGCTGGTACTCTATCTGCCACTGTAAATACCCATTCCTGGCCTGCAAGTCCGTGAATGCAGTCACATCTTGAGCCTAGATCTGCAGAGTTTTCTTACCTGTGAAATGAAGCCACCAAGGCCATCTACTGGACCCTCTACCCTGATGCTCACACGGTGTGGTCCTTTTAATAACATACACTTATCTTCAACCTTTCAAAACCCTGAAATACTTATATTAACATATATATTTAAATTGTGATTTATTTAAATGTATTGAACAGTAACAAAGGTTGGAAATAAATTTAAATGTTACTTGGCTCCCCAGAATGTTGGACCAGAAAGACTTTAAGAGTCATGGGTGGTGAAAGATGAAAGAACGGACTCCCCTGGCTTTGCTCCCGGAGCTCCACCTTCCTAGCTGGGTGCTCTGCAGATGACCTCAGCTCCACCGCACTGATTGCCTGCCTGGTTATGCTGCTAGCCCCATGCAACCCAGGTGATCTCCAGGGCCAAACACAGAGATGTAATGCTGGAGGCTATGAAAAGTCACAAAAGGAAGGAAAATGGCTGAGAAACATTTTTTTCTACTATTGTAGCTTACAAAGGTTCTCTCATCTATCACTTATAATCAAAGGGCAATAATCTAGCATTTCCTCCTGAATGTGTTTATTTCTCCTTCCCCACCCTGCATCTACTCGAGGAATGTTTTATGTGTTTACCTGCATTCTCATGGACATAGGCAGTGTCTTGCTTTGCAAGGCAGATGATGGAGTCTTATTAGTCTTATTAGTCTTATTAGTTCAGAAGTTTCTAGACTAATGTTCTTCTAGTTCTAAATTTATCCTCAAGAAAGCCAATGCCAGAGAGCAAAACTTTTTAATCTTTAATTTACTTTTGTGCTAGAAAATTGAGTTTTATGTACTGACATTTAAAGTTTGAACGGTACATTAGTGTAATTTTCAAGATCTCAACATGAACATCTATTTTATATTTTTAAAAAGAGACTGTAAAATTACTCTTCTTTTTGGATTTGATAAATTCTCATTGCAGCATGGAGTTGCTCTTTAAAAAATCTTTTGCAAAATTCATATGCTAAATATCAAACTAGGTATGTGTCAAACTTTGGAAAAATATAAAGAAATTAGTGCTTTCAATTTTATTACCATATAGAAGTAGGAATCCTGTGGCACACATTTGAATTCTAAAACTTTTACAGTGATGCTAATGCAGGAGACAGTTATCAGCTCTCCGGAAGTGCAAATCCCCAGGTCGGGTATGTGAGTCTTTCTGCTTGCAAGCCTGTTATCAGCCAGTGAAAGCCGCATGTGAGAACCACACTTTGCAGACTATATGCATGGTCTCTGTGTATAGTCTGTGACTTCAGAAAGAACACAGCGGTAGATACTACCTAAAAATGGGTGACAGCGGTCAAGCCTTCAACAAGTTTGTTTTCTTTTTCTTGAAATGAAGACATAGAGATGGAGATAGAAATAGAGATTCTTCTTTGCCGGTTCACTTTCCCAAATACTCATGGCAGCCAGCAATGGGCCGGGTTATGGTCTGGAGCCTACAACTGCACCCAGGTCTCCCACATGAGTGGCAGGGGCCGAAGCAAAAAGTATTTATAACATGAACTCGTTCATTCATTAAACAATTTACTTATTGAATATGAGGACAAGAATAAATTCCTGTTTGCGTGTTTGATGGAGAAAAGAAATAAAACGAAGAAAAAAAAACCAAACAATCAAAAACCAAGTGTGTAATCTGTAGAAAATACTGGAGAGAAACGAAGGTAGGTGCAGGGGTCTGAAATGACAGCAGGTGCAGTGTGCTGAGGAGCCCGGGAGCAGCGCATAGGAAGGCACTTGAGCAGAGCTAAACAAAGGCAGCAATTGAACTGTGAGCATTGGTGGGAAGGACATTTTAGAGGGGAGACAGATTTTCAAGGGCTTGCACCAGAAATCGGGGATTGCTGGAGCAGAGGGGGAAGTCACAGCTGCAGAGGCCGCTGGCAAGCGCCTCGGATGGTGGAGATCACCCAGAAACAGAAAGGAACACGGCGGAGACTTCTAGTAGAGGAGCAGCTGATCGGCCTGCTGTTGACGGTTCGTGTGTGGCGTTACAGATCGCACCTCCTCAAGGGTCGAAGCTGTGTCCTGTTTCCTTCTGCAGCCACCGAAGGAACAAAACAACTTCTCCTCAGTCTCTATTTAAGTATATTTATGTTGAATAAATGTTTCCTGGAAGCACAAACTATTAGAATGATTGTGGAAAGAACTTAAAAATAGAAACCATCCCTGAGTTATCACAACTCCAGTGGTAACAACTGACTTGAGCAGAGTGTTCAGAGGGCTTCTTTATTACTTATTCAGCAGATAATTGTCTGGTTTTGTTCAATGATAATTCCCAGACGATGGCTTTTGCTCAGAGTGTCACAACTTTTCTTTATGAACATCTTGCATGACGAGAAAACCATACAATGTTTGAAGAATCAATCAAGGGCAAGACATAGCTCTAATTTTGGTCTGGAATGCAGTAGCTGCACGATTTTGGAAAATGAACTAATCATGCATCCATTTCTTTGTGAGGCACCTGTTGTGCTAGAACACCTGTTCACTGTTCTCTCAGTTGAGACTTTCACAAAGTCGGTGAGTGTGGGAGAATACCCGGAGGACTTTGAACGTGACCCTCCCATCTACAGTTTACCAGGCAGCTGAGAGAAATGGGCACCCAGAGCAAGGGACAAGTGCAAAACTCAGGTTATCCAGGTGAGGATGCTATGTTAGGGGAACCTGAAATGCATTTGTAAGAGAGATGGAGTCATTTTTGTCTACCAACATCTCTTCAGGGAGTCCGTATCTCACCCATTCCACATTCTTTATGATTTCTCCATTACCGTGCCGGTCTTGCTGACCACAGGTTAGGATAGGTCATCTGGAATGAGCCTCATGATACTGTAACCTAGTGGACAGAAGTGAATGAGGTAGATTCACTGAAGGACTTAAGGAGAGGAGGGCATCTTTTCCTTTGGATAAAGAGTTGGAGTTTGGGTTTGGATGTGACTATGGTTATGTTTCCTGGCATAGCTAAGAAATGCATACATAGCACTGAGGGAAGAAAGCTAAAGAAATATGAATGGATTTATATATCCATACACATATGATTCACATATAGACACATATACTACATTATAGGCATATAAAACATGCAATATCACACGCAGATAGATACATAGAGATCAAATGATGTACCTTGAGTCATGCCTAAACCAGCCATAAGCCAAGATTTCCTAATTTTCTGAGTCAGGTTGAGGAGGTTTATTCTTTCCATGCTGAGCAGAGCCTTATATACTAGGTCAATGAACTCAAGCTAAAAGAAGCTCTGCGGATGTTTCAGTCTGTCAGTGGCATGGTTTGACGGACCTACATACTATGAAGCTCACAATGACTGTTTTGTAGTAGATGGGCTATCCGAAGGGGCAAGATCAAATAAGGGAGCCCAGCTTTGAGGCCACTGCAGAGTGAGGCAAGGGGCAACAGTAGCCTGGCCAGAGGTGGTTAAGTGGTGAGATGAGAGAGACTCAGACTGTGAGAACCAGTCAAGCTTACAAGGGACAGGTAAAGGGGTGCTGGAGGACTCAGCAAGGCCCAGCAAAGGAGTGAACCCAAGTGTGGGTTTCTAGACTGGAGAACGAGAAAGGAGCAGCTAGGGGAAAAATGACTCAACAGTTCTAGAGATGTTAAAACCGAGTGTGAGCTGCAAACCACAATTCCTTTGCAGACAGAGATAACCGTTGGTCTAGTGGAGCTCCCGGTCATGCTGGGTCTGTGTGTGTGTTCTGATTTCACTTGGACGGAATGTTTCCACTTTTCTAAGAAGCTGAAGTGATGAGGTGGTGCTGGCAAGTGGGTGCACACACTACCATAGAGATCCCTGCGAGATCAGGCCTGGTCCACACACCCCTGCAGACACTCTATCTAGCCTATGTCAAAGGACTCCCGCATTCTAAAATGGGCATAAATGCAGTGAGTTTAAAGAGTTTCAGAGCTGTTTATGGTACTAACCCTAAATATACCACTTGGACAAAAATCAGTTGAAGAATTGTAATAAACTTCCATGTAACCAGAATAGCTACTGCCAGATGGTCACAAAAATGATATAAAAACACTTACTTTTTGTGCTCATTAGAAGTTAATTTAGCACAAAGGCCAAACTAGGTCTATAAAACTCTAAGTAGCAACTTAATAATTATTATTTTGTATTAGCTGAAGAATCAATAACCCATGATGCTCTTGCCAGCAGTCGCGTACAGCGTGGTGTTCTGTCTGCACAAGGTTCATTTGTGCTTCCTACTCTCACCTCCTGGCAACAGGAAGAGCAACAACTCAAGATAAGGGTTGGGGCTATCCCATCACCTGCTCCTCTCCTCCAAGTCACTCTCTCTCATGCTGCCAACTCATCAGCTCTAGCTCTCGAATCCAAGGCTGGCTTCATGTGGATGCGATCTTTGCCCCAGCTCAAAAGTGAGTCCACATTGGATTGCTCTACTGTGTGTTCGGAAACATTTACTCATTTTATCTTTAGGCGGATGTTTCACAGCTGCAGTGACATGTAGCTACAAAGCTGCATTTGAGCAGAGGGGTATGGAGACTCTTCCAGCAGCCCCTCTGGAACAGCATTCCCAATGCTCCTGGGGCACTTGGTGGATCCATGATGTGTGGGAGTTCAGCAAGATTCAAAATCAGCACCAGGTAGCTGAGTTACACCCCAGACTCTAGGGGAAGTCATGGGGGCACACTAACAGCCCCAAAGATCACACTTTCTGTTCAAACCAAAGAGTGCTTGAAGCACAGAAAGAAAGGCACTGCATTCAAAGAAATGCAGATGACCAGAAACCCATCTCTCCTGGCGTATCACTTCCCTGGTGCGCTAAAACGATGACATACGAGGAAAGGCAAACCTGAGGGAACCTGCTGAATGTGTTCCTTCTGCTTTCCTTGTTCATCAGTAGGCTGAGACTAGAGCACGTTGGAAGAACATGTGCCTACTGAGACAGAAAATAAAAACGACTACACAATTTGAAGAATGAAATACGTATGTGTGTGTGAGACACTCCAATGGCTACACATGTCCTAGAATTCACATGGCCCCTGTAAAATTTGATCTGGTACTTTAAAATGTTTTCAGAAATCCAGTTAGTCTCAAAAATTTCAGTCAACATGCTGAATTTCCTTTACGGATTTGTTGCTGCAGGTTGGTATTGTGGTACATTGGGTTAAGCTTCTGACTGTAACACCAGCTTCCCCCATATTAGTGCTAGTTCAAGTCCTGCCTGTTCCACTCCCAATCCGGCTCCAAGCTGATATACCTGGGAAGGCAGGGGAAGATGTCGCAAGTAACGGGGCCCCTGCCACATGTATGGCACACATGACACAGAGCTGCAAGCCTCATCCAGCCCTAGCAGTGCAGCCATTTGGGGAGTGAACCAGTGAATGGACGATCTCCATCATTCTGTCTCTGAAAGGCAACTCTGCCTTTCAAATAAATAAATAAAAGTAGTCTAAAACATTTTTGTTAATGATACAATGATTAATTATATTGCTCTTAATTAATGAAGTTTAATTAGTTTTTTATTGTATTCTTAACTTCCTTACGAGTCATCAAACTCCTTTGTAACATCTATTAAGAACTGTTCTTTGGTGCTCCTATGGAGGGAATTCTTCTTGCGGACACTCCTGTATTTCTGCCTGATCCTTGTCATCCCTTTAGTGCAACTTAATCAGACTCCTTGCACTGCATTTGGAAAGAGAAGCTGGGCATGCAGAGCCAGCGGGAAGCCTCCCGCAGAGGCACTCTCTCTGTTCAGCCTCTTGCTCCCTCCAGGCGTATTTCCACAGGATGCGATGGAGGGGTACAGCTATTTAACCAGAAAGAACTTTCTATGCCTGGGTCTTAGTCCTTTTAGGAGGCTCTCCTGTCTGTGAGAGAAGTCACCTTCTCTGACATCAGCCACCCATGCAGTTGCTCTAATGGCTTAGGTTTCAGGGAGCAGTCACGGTATACCGAGGAGAAAGGGAAAGGTGGGAGAAGCGAGCCAGGGAGCTCTGCCTTGTGGTAGATGGCCTGGCTCCAAGACGCAAGGCTCGTGCTTTCCTGCCCCGGACTTCCGAAGGACCGGTGAGACAGCAAATAGCAAGTTGGTCCAGCAAAGTAACTCAGTGTTTTCAGATTAAGTCAAGGTCCGGATGTGAAGAGGATGTTCTGAGTTGAATATATACCGAAAAACGGCAGGACCTAGATGAGTGCAGTCAGCTGATTCTGGCTTAAATCATTCCTCTTGGGCAAGCTTGTCAAGCGCTTTTTCCAAATTCTTTATGATAAATAACTCCCACCCATCTCACTCACTCCTTCCCCCCCGACACAGATGCACATCCATTAACTAATTCCACTGCTTTCTAAGACAGTTTCCATCATAAAGACAGAAACAAAAGAACATATTTTAGAGTCATCCTCCTTTGATCCATTAAATCATATTCTCAGGCGGAACAGGTTTATAACTTGAAACACTCACAGCCAGCTATTCCTTGGCAGAGAAGGCCCTAGGAGCTAATGAGCTCCAGACGGCGTTGGGGGGTGGGCAGCAAGCCCTCCAGGGGGGTCTGTGAAGTCCCACCTTGGGCTTCCTCTTTTCATGATGTCCAAAATAGACTCATTCATCTATTTTTAAACTTTCTAAAATTAGCAGGAGACAGAGTGCCAGGCTAAAGCCATAGGCTACTTCATTACCTCCCTCATTAGCCTGACAAAATAAGTGACTGTCCATTACACAGCCGTGACAGAAAAGGAGAAGGTTTAGGGGTCAATAGCTCCTGTACTAGGAATCCCTAAATGCAGTATTTCTCAAGGGACCGTGGGAATTAGCTGCTGACACGCTAATTGCTCTTATTCTGCAATTAAGCAAGCCTTGATTCATTAGTAGTTTGTTGCAATTGGACAATATTTTCAAGGATCTAAAGATCTACCCAATGATAATTAGTAAACAATTGAAATGAAACCAGCCTCCACTTGCTGACAAGATTAATTGAATAATTATTGTTTCATTGCAAATAAAAAGAGCAACAAAATGTAGTTAGGGAATCTGTACTTCTCTCTCTTTGGGCAAAAGTTCCTCTGAGACAAGCAAAAGATTCCTACTAGGAGGAGCTGTTGACTTGGTCTACTTAAAGAATCCCAATGTGGAATTTAATATTGAATTGATTATGATATATTGGATTTTATCTATTTTCAATAAAGCATTACTTTTGCATATATACACTTAACTATGTATCATTTAAAAGTAACCAGAGGGATAGACGTTGAACAAGCATCTGACAGAAGCCCCACAGATATATTGCTGCAAAAACTAATTGATTCGGCAAAGCAAACTGTACTCTTAAGAAACTTGGAAATATCACGGAACAATGTGTTTGCTTTAATTTGACTTAAAAGCTGTGTTTTTTGAAATTGTTAAACTGGTTTTTCAGTACCGAGTGCAAAAGACAAAAATTTACATCAAACTTCCGTGAAGATTCTTTTCTGCGTGTCATAATTAAGCGCTAGGGTGGATATTGAAGTTTGAAAATTGGTCACTGTGGACGGCCCATGATTCCGATGTGCTTAAGCCTGTTTTTTTCTTGTCAAAAATGATTTCAACCACACATCTCAAACTGTCAGTAAAAACACGATGCTGGCTGCCTCAGACATGCTAGTTCCCTCTGGAGGGTTGATAGGCTGTTAGTAAAAACCTGTTCGGAGAGGTCTGGGTACTTGCAGACCCCTCTATCAGCCAGAAATAAGCTCCTTCACACAGCCGTGGGGACAGCTACTCACTCTCTTAGCCAGGAAACAAGGGAGTCCAGCGTTATCCCAAACGGGCTGGCATCGCTTGGTCAGCTTGGCAGCTAACGGGACACAACGAGCAAGGAATCCAGAACTGGGAGGGTGGCCAGCCACCACCATGTGACATTCTTAGGACACTTACCTTTGGGAAATTTACTCCAACACATTCTAGAAAGGCGAGGAAATGGTGCTTATGGTAACAACAGTGGCTGCAATCCCTTTATCAGCTGGGGGTGTTGAGGACTCAACAGCCATCCTTATCTTTTACCCACACAAGGGTTCCTACAAATGAACTTTTCTTCCCGGCCTGTGGATGAGGAAACTAGGGCTTCAAAGAGCCAGGTGTCCTTTAGGAAGTTACAAACTCACTAACAAGGGAGAAAGCAGCAGGTTCAGGGTTCTGGCTCCATGCCTAAGAGGGCAGCCAAGCAGTGACCTACTGGAATTTTGGCTCTGTAGACATTTCTGCAGCATATAGGTGATCCGAAGTTAAGCAATTCAATGTGGAGTGAGGAACACACATCATTTCATCTGGGTTAGTGAACAGAAAATCCCAACACACTGAGAAGCTGCATTGGTCATCAGGCCCAGAGAAGCAGGGCAAGTGCTGGGAGAGATCTTGCCTTTGTCTAAATTAACTTTTGCTCTTGAATGGCGCCCATGGCTTCCCCACTCGGAGCAATGATGGATGGTGTACGGAGAGAGGCAGCCTCTGAGAGCTGAAGTACATTAGAGAGGGGCCTGAGTATCAAGGCAAAACTCAATAGGGGAAGAGACGGGAGAAAAACCACAGCTGACAGGAAGGTCCACATGCTGCAGAAGAAAGAGCAGCAGGTTGGGAGCCAGGAAACCTGGGTCCGTGGCCCTGCCCTTTGACTAACTGTGGGCCAGCGACTCCAGCGCTACATCATTCTTGACCTGCGTAGGACCAGAGCTTGTGCTTTGTCTTGTGGCTGAATTTGGCCAGCACAAATAGGAGATAGCCTCATGAGACACTTGTGGGGACAGGGCAAGGGTGCTAAGTCATTACCAGAACAGGTAGTGACCACTGCTACCCCCACATGCTGATAAGATGCCCCTCCGGGAAAACTGAACTCGGGTTCCACATTCCTCGTGTGTACACAGAAGGAATGGGATTCCAACGCAGAGTCCAGCATGGCAGGTGGCTGGCCCACTGGCTGCCCTTCCCTGCACAACCACGGCATGGCCAAGGGGTTCTGTTTTGCATCTCAGGTTCCTGGGTAAGCCTTAATTGGAAGGAAGGATTGCTTGATTAAAACAAAACAACTTTGAAAAATCAGTGGATTAGAAGACCTTTAAGCTCCTTTCTATTCTAGGTATTTGTGAATAGAGGAAAATTGAGACTGAAAGTGAGAAAG
Organism: Ochotona princeps; assembly: GCF_030435755.1. Taxonomy (NCBI): domain Eukaryota; kingdom Metazoa; phylum Chordata; class Mammalia; order Lagomorpha; family Ochotonidae; genus Ochotona; species Ochotona princeps. The sequence goes on from NC_080851.1 coordinate 12,142,013, forward strand.
GAGAGTTCTAATGGGAAGGGAGTCAAGCCTGATAAGATCTTGGAGAACAAGCGAGCCAGTCCAGCTGCACACTGCAGCTTTGATTGGCCGACGACCCCAACGGGTCACAGCTGTAGAGGGATCTGACATCACTCATTCAAATGCAGATAAATCTGTCTGGATTAGTGGGTGCCTGGAAGATTCTCCCTCAGGCCTCCTCATTATAATTAGCAGATGATGTCCATAGGTTTGATTTTTCCTAATTGCTGCGCATACAGGTTTTTCAGCGTGGGATCGGTATTTTCCAAAAGGCCTTGAAATGCAAATCTGTCAGTTAAGGAGTCTGTGTGGCTCAGTTTTAAATCTAGTGTTGGAGACACTCTTGTTTCAGGTATACCTCTGTGACACAAAGTTTCCTGCCAATCAAGCTGTAAAAGACGAAAATCACGTTCAAATGCAATGGGGGAGCATGCAGCAATTCGCCCTGGAAGAGCAGAAAATCTTTATTGCATGTCATTTACCAGCTAGCTGCTCTACCTATTTCTTTGATCTTTCCCTAGAGCGGTAGGAGGCTGTGTTTCACATGGAGCCCACCCATGGCTGGGACAGCCTTCGGGATCGTGCATTGCTGACAGACTACCGCAGAAGGCAGATCTGCCCTTTGCTTTCCTCAGATTCAACCCAGAAAAGAGAACTAAATAAAGAGGAAAGTGGTCTTAAAAATAAACGATGAGAAAACAACTGTATCTGCGAGACAGTATTTCTCATTTTTAATATTGTAATTTTCAGTAACAGGGCATCCACTATCAAAACTAAATGGAAAGTTGATCGTATGCTGTGCCTCTTGCAATTCCCCACCAGGACCAAGGAAGATGATTCACTTAGAGGCTGGTGCCTCATGCCAGCAGCCTGTGTTTGCAGGCCACAAGGATAGAGAAAGCCACGCTGTAGGATCCACCTGCTCTTGCTCCCATGTTAGCCCAGGCAGCACAAGAGTCCCTCTCCCAGAATGACAGCTTTCCCTGTGTAACCGAAGACACTGTGCTTTGTGAAAATCAAGATGCTAAAGCGCATGCAGGTCTGGCTTTACCGTGAAGTCACATTTTTCATCTATTCTTTTTTTTTAAGTGTTCCTTCATTTTCATCTGCTTGAAAGGAAAGGGAGAGAGGGGTGAGCGGAGAGAAAGAGAAAAAGAGAGGGACAGAGTGAGTGAGAGAGAGAGAGAGATCTTCCATCTATTGGTTATTCCCCAAATGCCAAAGCCTGTAGCCAGGAACTTCATTCAGGTTTTCTGCACGGATGGCACAGCCCGAGTACTGAGCCATCACCTGCTGCTTTCCTGTGTATGTTAGCAGGAGGCTGGACCAGAGACCAAGGTGCTGGACCAGGTGCTCAGCTATGGGAGAAAGGCAATGCAGGAGGTAGCTTAACTTGCTGGGCCACAGGCCTATCCCATATCAGTTATTCCTTAGCAAGGCCACTCACTCCTTTTGTCTCAAAGCAAGTGTCTCTTCTCTCTCTGTCTTTCTCTCTCTCTTACACACACACACACACACATACACACACACTATTCTTTTGATGAGTTACTCAGAGCATGGCTATCAGCTTTTCTCACCATCATATTCACTTCATGAATACAAGCAAGACATTCCTTGCACGCTCTTTTTGCCCATGAGGGCATGGGGATTAGAACCAAAAGGCACACGATGGAGAGGTTGGCATTGCCCGGGTGTGACCGAGAGGCGGAATATGCTGCCGGGCTCTGAAGATACTGGATGGGCTGAAAATCCCAAGTCTAAGGTTCGGAGACTTGTCTTGAACATTTTATGTTTTATCTGAGTAAACTTGTTTAGGAAATTACATTGGTGTTGATCATTACATGGAAGTATTTATATAATTTTAGCAAGACTTACTATTTGGCATTAATGGGATACACACTCACATGTCTCTGGTGTCCCACTGTTCTCACTGTAAGTATACAGGGGAAATGTAGGACATGTTTCCAGAAGCACTGCTAGGCAGTTCTAGAACATATCACAGAAACTAGATCCATAACGTAAGTGTTTAGGTTGTTACTGGCTCATTTTTCCTCCCATCATACACATCAACATACACACACACACAACACACACTCACATTTATGTATTGGATCAGTTTGTCTGTAGCACATGACTTAGTTCTTGCTTTTTCCCGACAGCTAGGATGGCGCAACTGCTAGGTGGGTTCCCGGGATCTATGTGAGGCCCAGTAGCTGCGTTCTTATAGCTTCCATTCAGTAGGGCAGTCTATTATCTTTATCAGTCCCATTCAGCCTTACAAAGAGATCTGTTCCTACATGTGCTGATTTCACACCAAGGCGTGCTGCGGCTCCACTAGCTCTCCTCCCCACACTGCTGAGTGTAGAGCCCCAGCAAGGCGGAGGTGAATGGAAATGCAAACAGACTCCCTGCTCTGGCAGATGCAATGAATGCTTCACAAATTTCATTTGTCCAAAGGTCAGAAAAAAAATGGAAGTAGACGCTCAGTAAAGAAATGTAAACGAGTTGCTGTGCATGCTTTTCCTGTAATAGAATGAAGTCGCAGCGAAATCAACCAGTGGAGTAATCACAAATCTCTTTCTTAAAATCCATGTGTGTACATGCTAAGGTAGCAGAGGCACCTGGCGAAGTCACGCTTTCCAGTTGATTTCTAACTTTTCATAATAGATTATTATTTTTAAACAGCATTCATGATTTTTTACTTATTTGCATGCTAATCAGTCTTTAATGCAAAATTTAAAAAATTACTTAATTATCTGAACGGGAGAGAGAAAGAGAGATAGATCGCTGAACCCAGCCCATCCCTTCCCCAACACCTGCTAAGAGCAGGGCTGGGCTGGTGCTGAAGCAAAGAGCTGAAGCCTCAATCCAGGCCTTTCGTGTAAATGGTAGGGACCCAAGTATTTGAGCCAGGAAGCTGGAATTGGTAGCAGAGCTGGGAATTGGACCTAGGCACTCTGAAATGAGACACAGGCATTTAAAGCACCAAGACTAACTGGCTGACCCTGGTAGAAATTATAATTAGGTGTTATGGATCCTAATAACTGGATTCATTACAGGGTATATGTCAACTATGTGCATTCTAAATGTGTCCCTCCTCCCAGATCAAGCTTAACCTGCAGACGAAAGGCCCCTGGGAAGGCACAAGGCTTAGCTACCTTTTTAGCTTTTCTTCTCTTCTGGCACCCAAAGTAAAAGGCAGGTGTGGCTGAAGAGGGCTACTTCAGCTGCTCTGAGCAGGTCCTGCTATCTCTCTGTAGTTGTATTTAGAACATGGGTGCTTGGGACTTCTTTTTTTAGCCAGTTGCAGGCCAGAAACACAAAGGCACCTCTCCATATTGTGGAATGACTTGAGAACTTTTTCATGTCTGTGTTTTGAAGTATTAGAAAATTGTCAATAGGGTTAAATACATTTGTCCCTGATCATTTCACTCAACTTGCCTTTCACAGTGTTTTTGCACTGATGCTCTTTCTGATATAAAGTCTTTCACTTTTTCTTCTTTTCCAAACCTTTCAACCCTTTCTTAGCCAGTTTTCTTTTTACTGAGACAGCTTTCACATCTGTATACTGTAAATAATCAGGCCATGTGACTAGATGAGCTTTGCATGTAAATAAACACCTGCAACCACCACCTATGCCAAGCTACAGAAATTTCCAGCCCCCGAGTGGCACTCATGCTTTTCCCCAAAGGGACCACCAATCTAATCTCTAACACATCATGCGTGTTGTTTGTCCTTGAGCTTCAGCTAGACTTTGCAGCATGTACTCACGTAGGTGTGATTCTCTTTGCTCATTAGTTTTCTGCAAATTTACAAAGAATGACCGAAGACGTTACCTTTCTGTCAAGTCTGAGGAAAGTATTGGTGAAGAGACTCCAACCGAAATAGAATCAATCAGAATGAAGATCTCAAGTTAAAAAGAAGAACTAGGAGCGTCTACCCACCTGCCCCTCTACTTGCCCCGGCACTATGGGAGAGTAGCCATGCGGGGCCAGATGTGTGCTGTGCTCTGGACCTAAACAAAGGACTACTAGTCTCTGTGGAACCTAGGCAGATCGCCAAAGGTGAGGGAGAGGGGTAAAAGCACAGTAAAACTCCCCAATGGAGGTGAGGGAACCAGGATTGAACACAAGCTCCAAAGAGCTTGCCTTATTGGAGAAAGAAGAAACGGAAAAGACTAATGCCCTGCCCTCGAGGAAGCCAGGTTATCTCTTTTTTAGGTAAGAGTATAATAGAAGACACTTGCTTGTGGCCCTTAAGGAAAGGAAAAAGTAATATTTTTAAATTGGAAAATTACAACAGTATTCCTAAATTAAGAGGGTCTTAGGGAACAACTAGCCAATAGGAACAAAATATAAAAAGCATAAAGATGAGATAAATAAAATCAAGAACATGAGATTTACGTTATACCCTGAGTTGTGTCATTTAAAAGCAATCCAAGACGTAAGATGTACAGTGATGACTTCCGGTGCCCGTGGGGCTGGAGGAAGCCCCCCACCACCCATCTCTCCACCGGCTGTCACAGAGAGCCTGCTCACACGTCAGGAGTAACAAAGGCAGCTTCAAAATGCTTTTCGTTTGTCAGAGATTTTCGGATTTTTGCAGGACTTGCATGGGACTTGCTGCAGCTCTGAAATTTGAAACTTTTTGACTGTCACACTCAGCGTTTTTCACATTTTGGAACGTTTGGGGTTTAGGACTTTGGGATTAGGGGTGCCCAAACTGTGTCTGAAGAATCTGAAAGGTAAAGCACAGTGAACCTTTGGGGTTGAAAGGGAGGAGGTTCTGAGAACCAGGCATCCCTAAAAGGACAGCCAGGAGGGCGTCCGCGGGGGACCGGAGGTTGGCTCAGCATGAACGTGTCATTCAGCAGACGGATGGCCTGAGGGAGGCCATCTCAACAGGTACAGTGGCAACAGGTGACGGAGCTCGACATTCAAATTAGGAAGATTTCTTGGATGGATTGGCATGTGAGAAATGGGGCAGCTGCCCACTAGAGAATATTGACAAGATGTTGGTTAACTTTCACTAAGTCTTTTGGGTTATTTAATTGACTCTAGAACAGTGTCTCTCAAATCTAGAAATTTATCAGAATTACTTGTGGAGCTATCTCTTTTAATTTAACTCAATTTTCCAAATTGCTGTCTGATGAGTCCCAGTCCTTCGAGATCAGAATCTCTAGGAGTGAGGCCTGAATGAGAGTATTTTTCTAAAGCCAGTTCTCACTCCCTGAGAGTTCTAATGGGTAAGCCATTTGACAGCCACGATTACAGGGTACTGACAAAGACGGAAAACTTCTCAAGTTATTATATAATATTAGCTACAACTTAAAACCCTAAACCAGTGAAGAAAACTAGAGACTAATTACCTATGCATATAGAAGCAAAATTACAGCGTGAAATAGGATCTAGTACTTTACCAAGATATGTTTAGTTTGTTGATGTCATGAATCAAATAGTTTGCTTATATGATTAATTAATTATTATGTCATAAAATCAAAGAACGAAAACTATAATATTACATGTAAAGGAATTTACTAACATTGAACATTCATTTCAATTTAAAAATGCTAGAGGCTGGCACTGTGGCATGGCAGGTAAAGCCACTGTCTGCAGTTGCAATGTGGGTACCTGTTCATGTTCAGGCTGCTCTGCCTCTGGTCCAGCTCCCTGCTAGTGGCCTAGGAAGAGCAGCAAAGCAGACACATGTGTTTGGGCCCCTGCACCCATGTGGGAGACCTGGCTGAAGCTGCTGGCTCCTGGCTTTAGCCTGGCCCAATTCTGGTCATTGTGGCCGTCAGTGAACCAGCAGATGGGAGGTCTCTCTCTCTCTCTCTCCCCCTTATTCCTCCTTTCTTTTTTCTTTATTTTCTCTTTGTAGCTCCGAGTTTCAAATAAATAAATAGAAAATCTTTTTAAAAATTCTAAGCTAGCGTTAGAAAGAAACTCTTTACGTGGTATCAAAAGTATTTACTAAATCAATTTCATGATAAAAGAGTCCATTTTAACAAACAAAAAAACCCAGGAACTGAATAATGCTACTGTTCACCACTCTTGTTATTGAATGACATCTTGAGTATTCTATATAGATGTTGTTCAAACTTCACTATCCACATGAATCACCTGGGGAATGTTTTTATTTTTATTTTTAAAATAATTTTGGAATTCCATTTTGGTTTGGAAAGAACACCTAATATGATATCTATCTCCTTAAAAGTTGAAGTGTAGAACATAGTATTATAATGATTGGTACGGTGTGGTACGCAGATCTCTAGAACATATTCATCGTATCTTACTTTTATATCAGAATTCTAAGTGATTCACCCAACACCAGTACAATGATGTATTATCTATACTCATTTGTGCATTTATCTTTACTGATGAGTCTTAGAATTTCTTAGGTTATCAAATTTCTGTTTGAATTCCTGCCTTTTCAACTTGAATGCCCTTTGGCTGCTTTTGAAAACATTTCCAATGGTGAAGAATTCCTTTGGTTTGACTCATCTTTATCTTACCCGAGTTCTTGAGGGATAGTGCCTAGGACACAGGAAGGGGACAAAAGTGGCAACTAATAGCTGCTGACTCCTGTCTCATTTGTCCGATCTTTCTTGGTCAAACTTTGAGGAAGAGTTATTTAGAATTGTTCTCAACATTCTTTTCCCAGGCCGCTCTGATCAGGTTTTAGGCCCCTCAGCATGGTGTATGATTTCCCCTTGGCTGTATCTAAGGAGCTCTTCTGGGTAACTATCGTCATCTTCATTCTGTGTCTGACTTCCCGGCCTAGAGAGGTGTTTCCTTCTTAACTGTTGCTCCCTGACTCTTGGCGGTCAGAGCTCACTTACCCAGACATCCCTCTGCCGCTCACTGGGTTCTCCTTTGCTGCCTCTTCCTCATAGGTTGAGATGCTCCAAAGCTCAGTTATGGCCTTCCGTTCTGTTTATGACCTCTATGTGATCATTTGGGCCCAAGCCCTTTCCTAGTGTTGCTTTGCTTTTAGCCCCCTATTTACAGTTCTATCCAGAAGGTCTCCCTTTAGCAACAGGTCACTTCTACATCCTTGGTTTGGACAGCTCTGCGTGGTTGCCTGCTTTTCAGCTTTCAGGCAATCACCCAAGTACAGCCGTCATTCTTCTCATCTCAGCCATTGAGGTGGCCTCAGAAACAGTGTCTCTACAGCTCTGGCCACTCTTCACTGCCCCCTGCCCTTCCCCACCATCCATGTTCCACATAGAAGCCAATGTGATTTTGTTTTTAGAAATCCAATTCAAAACTCATCCCTTCCCTGCTTAATATCCCCCAGTGGCTTCCTACAGCTTTTAGGCTGAAGTTCAAACTGTGCCATGGCCACTAAGTGTGGCTCAGCCTGCAGGACTGCTGGGGTTCCCCCCATCCCCCGTACCTCTCTGCTGACTCACTACCTTTCAAATACTGTAGCCCTCTCACTCTCAGTCAGGCCCAGTTAAGGGCCTTTGTGTTTACTTTTCCGTAGAGTGTGTGATAGTCTCTGATATTTGGTGATAACCCTTCATTTACATGATCTGGTTACACCCCCATGATAACCTGCTAGGTAGAGATTATTGTTGTATTCATTTATAAATGAACTAAGCAAGTCTGTGCTCTTGCACCTCTACATCCAAAGGGAAAGGAACTGCAGTTTTTAAACCTCCAAAGAAGAAGTTAGGGAACTTCAGTCAGATTACTTAATAGGCTGAGCTAACCATGTGCAAACTTTTGCTTTGTGTTTTTAACCAAATGTTGGAAATTGAACTCCATGTGTTTCTATCCTGAAAACTACAAACCATTCAGAGAAAATGCTCTCTATTATTCCTGGGTCCAGATGCGAGAGGTCCTTGGTAGTCAGTGCTCTGTAATTAAATGAGATTTCAGGCTGGGCTTCTAATCCCTCGAGACACAGAATGTGCAGCTGTACCAATAACGTGGCCGATTACAGGGAAAGCCAGCCGGGCCCTTATTTCTTTATGTATACACACACACACACACACACACACGTTACGTTCACATTTATATTTTTAAAGCCAACAACAATCCTAACACAAGGTTCCCATTCTGTTTTTAAATATGGGAAGTAATATTAGATTAAGTTCATGTAATCACTAACATCATGTTCTGTAAATTGAAAACTAATGCAGCAGCTTTGCTTTTTCCACTCCCAGACTGCCTAAGAAATCAGAATTTACAGAATCCCCAGATCCACGCTTTTCAATGATAACATACATGTATACCACTTAGAGTAAGGTGCATAATTTAATATTTTATTATGTTTGATTTATAGGCTTCCTCAGTCCTTATTAAATTTAAGTTGTTACAACTGAGGAAAAGCCCGAAAGAAAACATATTTTGTGGTTAAAGATGTATCCCACATGTGCTGGGCTGGCAATTTAAAAGGCAGGCTAATTCCTCTCTGAGCTTTCGCTGTGTGGCTGAAAGTTCTGACTGCAGGGCGAAGGTTAGTGGGCCTGAGGAGCCAGCGCCGCGCTCAGAATGCAGCTGGAGACAGGTTTTGTTCCTCCGAGGTCTGAAGTCACATCCAATCCTCTCCAGGACAAAACTAGGTATGCATATCCCTGAAGAATTATATCAGAATCTCAATTCTTCTTTTTTTAAAGAAAGAAATTTGAAGGGGGCTGGGTAGTGAGAGTGATTTGGTTTTGATAACTTTGACAAGGTCTTTGCTAACAAACACTTTCAGAGCTGCGATTCCCAAACTGACAAAGACCTGGACGTGACCTCAAATATTTGCAGCTCCAGAAACGTTCCATGGAGCTACAGACGCCTCCAGCCAGGAATTCCAGGTCCTGATGGACACAGCGGGGTGAGATTTCCCGTGATTCTTTTCTGCCCCGAGTCACGCGGTCACTGAGCTGGAACTATCCTTCAGTTCTTCAGACTGGCCGTCCTTGCGAATCCGAATGCAGCTGACAACATTCTGGAGCCCCTCCTTGCTTGGGGGGTTGTTCACCTAAGTTTCTCCTGGAATTCTGCTTTTGTTATGGCAGGGAGCAGAATCTCTTCCTCCTTCCCTTCCACTCACCGGGAATCGGGGGCCTTGCTGCGTATCTTTGGGTCCTTTATGTTGTTGTTTCAGAGAAGCTCCGAGTCTTCTCCCTGACCCGTGACATCTCATCATCATGGGTTCTCCCTGATTCTCTCTTCTCTACATCTCTTGAAATGACTCACTTCCGGTAATTTCCACAATCCTGAGTCCAGAGCCTCTCTAGCGCCGCCTTCTGCCAAGACAAAAAAACCTCTCTGGTCTTCCAGATTCAAGCCTTGCTCAAGACCTGCCCTCGCGTGTTCACTCCTTACTCTCCCCGCCAGCCGGATCCCTCTCTGGTGCCTGTTTCCGATAATCCATCCATTTCTCTGCTGTGAGTTTTTGGTGTCTTACCACTGATTTAAAACACAAATCTAAATTCTTCACCATTGGAGTACATGGTTCTATCATGAGGCACCTCTGCTTTACATTCCCTTTGGCACTAAACTCTGCACTCCAGACCCATCGAACAGCAGCTACTTTCTCCCTATGCTGTTCTCTGCTACTGCCCCGTCCACTTTTCTGTAGGATTCTTACTCATTTTGTACCTCACATTTTCCTTGAGCATCTCAATGTGCTCTGCTGTTGCTTGGCATTTTGTTCTTCCCAATCATAGCTCTTTTGGGGGAATGTGCTCTTTTGTATTTTAAAGTGTTATTTATTTACTTGAAAGGCGGAGTGATGCAGGGGAAGTTGGGAAGGGAGAAGGGAAGGGCTTCCATTCACCAGCTCACGCCCCAAATGCCCAGGGCTGGGTCAGGCTGCAGCCAGGAGCCAGGCATTTTCTCCAGATCTCCCACACAGGTGGCACAGGACCAGGTACATGGACCATCTTCCACTTCCTGCCAGGTGCACGGTTAAGAACCATGCAGTAGCCAGACTTGAGCCTTCTCTCTGTCTGGAACACAGGAGTCTGGCTCTGGGGTAGCTTAAGCTGCTTCACCCCAATACCTGCCTATTTTCTTCTTTTTTTCCCCCTTTATACCAATTGATCTTTGAGAGCAGAAATTGTGCTTTCCCTTATAGCTTCATCACTACATGAAAGGCACTTCATGGCTATTTAATCAATACTCATTTTGTATCTTCTACACATTTTGACTCAGAATTTTCCAATAAGTGGACATTCAATATCAGCTGGATGCACTGGATCCAACTGACACATTATTTTACAGAAAACCCATGACTATTGAGACAAACTAACACAACTGATTTAAAAGCTGCTAAAAGGTAACTGTATGAGCAATGAATTTGACTAGCTGGCCAGTGGCACTTGGCCACTAAAATGACCAGAGTAAACAGATAGTATCATGGTTGCTATAATAACTTTTGCAGATGGCATTGTTTAGCTTTTACCAATAATGTGCCAACTCTAGCTATTGCCTGGAAATTGGCTGCTCATAGGGTCAAGAATTAAAAATAGCCAGAATATCCAATCCTCTGCTGATGGGCATTTTGGTTGCTTCCATGTTTTTGCAATTACTGATTGTGCTGCTATGAACATAGGAGTGCATGTTGGTTTCTCATAAAACAAGTGTTCTGGATATATTCCTAGGAGTGCTATTGCTGGATCATACGGTATGTTGATTTTGAGTTGTTTGAATGTTCTCCATACTGATTTCCATAGAGGCTGTACCAGCCTGCAAAGCTATGGTTCATCTACTCCATGGAATACTACTCAGCTATTAAAAAAAACAAAATGCAGTTCTTTGTGGCCAAATGGGCCAAACTGGAAACCATAATGCTAAGGGAAATGAGCCAATCCCAAAAGGTTAAATACCATGTGTTTGCCTTAATTTAAGATGATATGATGTTATGTATAACATGTTATGTTAGGTATGTTATATGTTGTGTATAAACTAAAATTGAAATGTCAATGAGGTGGTCACAGAAGGTGGTTAAGAACTCGCATTTACTTTTAACATATTGATTACTCATTACTATGTCAATTAATTCCATAATGATGTAAATTTTTGCTGATGGTATGTTGGAGCTTTTAATTGACTGGGATGATACTCTGCTGGCTCTGTCTTAAGACCAGAGAGGGTATACCTAAGAAGCCGTTGAACTTGACTGGACAATAAGATGCTGGACTCTATGTTTGGTATACGCTTGCAATGGGGGAATCTCAACTGAACTTGAGCTGTGGTTATGCAACAAGGTGGAGGAATCCACCATGGTGGGAGGGTTTGGGGAGGGGTGGGGAGAATCCAAGTACCTATGAAACTGTGTTACGTAATACAATGTAATTAATGAATTAAAAATAATAAATAATAAAAAAGTAAAAAAAAGATGACATCTTAAAAAAAAAGCCAGAATACTGATTGCACTAATAATTATTAACAGTTATTATGTTCTTTATGAGCATCGACTCATTTAATGCCCTGTTAATAAAATAGACACTTATTATTCTACTTTACTGATGAGATGAACGAAACAGAGAATTAAATAATTTGCTCGAAGTCTAGAGTTAGGGGAGGGCATTTGGCTTACTATTTAAGATCTCCAAAAGAGTGGTTGGATTTGAATCCCAGTTTTGCTTCTGATTCCGAGTTCTTGCTAAAGTAGACCCTGGAAAGCAGCCCATGATAGGTCTGGTGGTTGTTTTCCAGGCTTCTGGCTTCAGCCTAGCCAAGCCCTGGCTATTGGTGGCTTTTGGAGAGTGAAGCCCCAGAGTGGATGGGAAATCAATCAACCTTCCTTACTCATGCCCACCCATCCCAAGTTTTCACTGAAATTAAAAAAATAGTTTTTTCATAAGCAGCATGTAAAACGCACTTGGTCAACAAGGTCAGCCTCTTGTCATACCTGCTGGACTTGATTTGAATAAACCTTTGCGAGCAAGTCATAAGAGAAATGGGAGCAATTTGGAAATAAATGATTTCCATTATGCTGCAGGATCTCCCATATACTGTGGCATGTAGGAATTATTCACAGATGTACGTTTACAGTTAAAAATCAACTATACCGTGCTCAATTATATGAGGGGAAAACTCTAGTAAACAGTTTTTAATTGGATTGAAATTAAGATAAATTTAGGATAATGAGGGAAAATGTCTTAACAGCAAGATTTATAGACTGTGCGTGAGACTCCTACTGCAAGCGAAAAAAAAATGTCCAGGATTTTGAAATGCAAAATTTCCATGCGCATGAGGAAAAATGATTATGTCTACAATCAATTTCATGAACTCGCAAAATTTTTTAGAAAGAACTTAGTGTGTGTGTGTTGACTATTTTATTGACAGATAGGAACGACCACTGTTAGAAGGTCCTTGGTGAGGTATTACGGGACATAATAAGATTTTTGGAAATCCAGTTATAGATTTCAAGCACTTTATAGCCTGCTTAGTTATTGAACCTCTCTGTTAGAGTGACTATGTGGTAGAGACATAGTATGCTCATGAAATGAGAGAACGAAGCTGTTCCTTGGGGGGAGATGATGCATTTGGTGAAGACAAAACAAGCATTGGCATCCTGAAAGGAGAGTGGGGTCAGGAGCTCCCCTCTGTACTGACTCCAGGGCTCTCATGGGGTGTTTATGGGAGATGCTGCAGGCAACTTTAAAATGGGTTCTCTGATGGTATTGGGCCATCTTTTAGACTCATACAAATAACCTGGGACAAACCATGACACATTCCAAGCAGCATCAGCAACACAGGGGTAACGTGGTAGCGCGTGGAAGTGTTGCTCTAATTAACATCCACGGCACATGAGATTCTGCAGCGTTGCTCTGTTGGTAGGAGCCACATGCCATGGTGTCGGTTGACATTTCTGACATCTGTATCTGCTTCCTTCCCTAAATCCTCTTCTCAGAACTGGTTCTCTCATCATCTCCCATCAAAAATTAAACATTTTTTGTCTCTACTGCTTTCCACAAGAAGTGCTCTTTATTGATTGCCTTCCATTTTCCTCTGTGCCTCAGTCACATGGAACAATCTGCATTTATAGAATATGGATGGTATGTTCTTTCAATCATTCGATCCAAGTTACTCTTCCTGTCCCCAATTTGGACCAATTTGGCTTTTGGAATTCCATGACATCTTCAGTGTCCCCTTATCACTCTACTCCAGTTCTTCCCTCTACTCATCATATTTCCGTAGCTATCATCAATTGTAACATAATTGTTAACATAGGCTCTTTCAGTACATTGCTTATTTCTCAAAGGAAACATGTTTTAATTGCTTCGTAGTCCAAATGCTTACAAAATTTTTGCTAAATGAATGCTATATTTGCAACTGAAAATTCATGTTTTCCCATCTGTCAACTTCTGGCCAGCGCTGTAAGTGCTAAGGAGAAAAGGAGACATGTCTTGGATCCCTAAAATAGATAGACAACGAAGCTTCCAGACACACAGGCAAGTGCATGCACCCACACACTTAATCCTAATGTACTCATTGCAATGATATGATACGGCTTCTGCAGATAAAATCTCCGACTAGTTCATATAGTCTCAGTTAGACAGGTATTATCCCCGGGCCTCTGAAACACAGAGTAGTATCAGGAGTAACAAATGTGAGCAAACTATAAGGTTATTTCTTTTTTTAAAATATTAATTTATTTTTGTTGGAAAAGCAGATTTATGGAGAGAAGGAGAGACAGGGAGAAAGCTCCTCCATCCACTGGTTTACTTCCCACATGGCCACAATGGCCAGAGCTGAACTGATCCAAAGCCAGAAGCCAAAAGCTTCTTCCGGGGCCTCCCACATGGGTGCATTTTCCCAAGGAATTGGGCAATTCTCCTCTGCTTTCCCAGGTCACAAGTAGGGAGCTGGTTGGTAAGTGGAGCAGCTGGGACATGAACTGGCACCGCTAGGGAATGCTGGTATTTGAAGGTTGAGGATTAGCTTATTGAGCTATTGTGCCAGGCCCAAATTATTTCTCCTTAATTTCTATGAGAACCCTTGACTCTGCCTTGTTTTGTAGTCTTAGATCAAGTTGGAACTTTTGTGTGTTGCTATTTTTCCTATAGATATGGTATGAAAAACAATATCTGATGATTCTTCATAGAGATGCTCATTTGCCTACTTCAGATCTTTCTGGAAGACTTTTTAATTGTAAGACAAATAGATCAACAGGTTTGATGGGATAAGCTCTCTCTTACTGATCCTTTGATCTGCTAGGCACCTGGGGAGGCGACACAAGATGGGCCAAGTCCTCAGGCCCTTTCACCCACATGAGAGACTCAGATGAAGCTCTGGGCTCCTGGCTTTGGTGTGGCCAAGACCTTATCGTGGCAGCCATTTAGGAATTAAACCAGCAGATGGAAGATTTGCTCCTCTCTCTGTTTCCCTCTTCCCTTTATCTACCTTTCAAATAAATAAATTAATTAAAAATAAATAAATAAATTAAAAACATGTGGAAAGAAAAAAAACAACATGTGAAGGAACTTCCAGAGGCCACATGAGTTCAGTGTGTACCGGGAACAAATGTACCTTAATAGTAGGTCTTAAAAGGTTGCTGTTCCATGAAATCCCATGCTCACATGCAAGCTTGAAAAATATTTAGAGAAATAAGGACTGTCAGAATGCTAGGAGAAACATGGGCCTGGTGCTATGGTGCAGTGGGCCAAGGTGCTATAGGCATTTCATACGAGTGCTGATTCAAATACTAGCTACTCCACTTAAGATCCAGCTCCTTTCTAATGCACTTGGGAAATCAGGGGATAATGACCCACGTGTTTGTGCCCTCATAGCCACATGAGAGACCTTGAGGGTGTTCTAGGCTCCTGATTTTGGTCTGGCTGAGCTCCAGCTGGTCCAGCCATTTTTTGGGGGGAAATAATCCAGCATATTAAGGATTTCTTTCTGGGCCTCCTGTTCCCTTTGAAATAAATCAATTAAAAAATAGACTATAAAAAGTACCAAGCCAACTTGTAAAATAACCACACAAAACTGAAAAGATGAATTAAATTAGATACACAAAGGGGTTGGAAAAAATGAAGGAGATTCTTAAGCAGAAAGCCCTCAAGAAGCCTGTCCTCATGAATATTAGGTGATTAGAAATACAGAAAGAAGGAGGGATGAGTCAGGTGCTCTCCGGCACATCTGCTAGATGCCAGTGAGAGAGGCTGGAGAAAAGCCTGCATCCAAAGGTACAACATCTGAGAATCTTCCAGAACTATGGAACAATAGCTTACATGAAATGTGGGATTTCACACAAATCGCAGATAGTGTAAATAGAAAGTTCTATTCCTCAAAACATCATGAACTAACAGAAAACTCAAGTCAAAGAAAATAAATTAGAAGGAGAGAGTTAATCAGAAAGCTATAAATGGAGAGTGAAATGGTTAAGCGTACAGACCCTGGAGTTAGTCTGCCCGAGTTCAAATCTAGGCTTTTATGGTTGACTGCCTCAGTTTCCATGCCTATAAAATCATGATGGTAACTACTTCACAGTGTAGACATCAAGATGAACTGACATAACCGTAGCCCCAAATAGTCCTTGGCATGTAGAAACACCGTAAATTATATTTTTTATGCCCTGGTGATTGCTGTCTCCTCTTAAACAGCTGTACAGGGACTAGAGAACATAGCACAGAAAGGAACGTGCGAGCAAAGGCACAGGGAGGAACGCCCGGGGTCAGAGCAAAGCTTGCACATGGAGCAGTCAGTGCAGCAATGTCCTTGGATGCTGGCAACATTGATGATAAAACACATCATCAACATGGATCTGCGTAGAGCTTCACTGCTCTGTTCTCATCTCCTTTAATTTCACTTCCCAGGAGATTTCACGAAACACACAGAACCAGAGCACGTTAGGATAGAGGACTTTAGATTTTTCTCAAAAGTGTATTCAAAGTTAGGGCCCATGTTTAGTCATCAGTGCAATAATCCTGCTTTCTTCCTCAGGGAATGTAAGCTTCCTGGGTTGAACTCAGTCTGCGTATTTCACAGGAGAACCCATTGGAGTTGCACTGCTCCCGTTAGACATAATCGGGAACCCTGGGAAGCCTAAATACTTTGTGAGGTCTCCCAATGGAAATACTTTCCAACAACAGGTCCCAGAAGAAGATACATGTTCATGGACCAACTGTGGGCCTCCCAGCTATGCCCTACAATGGTGGGGTCAAGAAGCCAGAGAGCCCAGCTGGCTTCCTTAGGGGCTTCCCTGCTTAGCAGCCTTCCTGACGTCGACAACAGAGATGCTCCAGCAGCTGCTTCTCCCTCTGTGTACCATGTCAGATTCCCTGCACGTGCACATTCTAACCCGGGCTTCAGTGGCCTCTGTAATTCCGTAGCCCAGGGAGCCCTCACGCAGCCAAAGCCTGGTGTTTTGGGGGATGGCTGGGAGTGTTCCCCCTGCTGGCCCTGGCAGCCTTCATGGCTGGAGATGGCAGTGCAATGCAAAGGGGGCCATTTGACAGTCTTTGCACCTGATCATTTCCAAAGAATCTCTGCTCCAGAGACAATCGGCATTCTCTGCTGGCTGTCACATGCCAGCACTTTGGTCTTAAACATCTCAGAGGGTGGGGACTGTGGGGACTCAGGATGCTCTTCACAGGCATTGCTTCTGGGGCTCCTTTTCCTGCACCTCTGCCTCTTTCTGCTCTTCTGGCTTAAGATGTCAGCCTGGGGATGTAATTTGTCCCCTCCTGGGGGACTGGCTCCCAAGACACTAGGTAACTATGGCTTGGAACTGCCAGGCAGGCTCTGCTGTGCTGAGTCCTCCATGCCCTGGTTGGTCAGTCACTTCCTCCAGGCCACCTTCTTCCAGCTCTGCCACAAGATAAGGGACATTCCCATCTGTGGATCATCCACCATGGCTTTTATCTCTGTGTTGCTTGACATGGGAAATGGGACAGACACCCCATGTATAGCCCCCTAGAGAATCCTGGAGCTGGCTCTTAGATGCAATCTTAGTTCTTTATTATAATTTGGTATATGAAATATCTTCTGTCCTTGTGCCCTGACACACAAAAACAAAGGATAGGTTTTGTCACAAACTATGATTTCTATGTATACAAGGGCTCACCAATTGTTAAGTCTACTAAACACATCACTGCACATGTTTGGCTCGTCTTCAAATGGGCTAAAAGACTAATAAAATGTACATAACTTACATGGATTTAAACAAAGCTTTACATAAAACATAGATTCCAGCTAATTACTTTTCTTGTCTTTATTTCAGCAAAATCATGAACTTTGTTGCTATAATAAGGAGGTTTATGCAACTTGTCTTGAACTCTGAGCAATGGTCTGGAGGTTTTAAAAATATTCAAGGCATACAAAATTTAAATGTATTTTATGAGAATATAAAAGAAATAGGACAAATAAAAAGTGACTTTATATTTCCCAAATTTTTCTTTATAAATGTTCAAAATTGTCCATTAACTTTAAAAGTTAAAATAGAAATGATAACAATGTCAATATTTTACTTATTATAATGATACTTTAATCTTGCTTATTTTTACAACGATAATACTATTCACATGGTAAGTGGTTTGTGTCCCCCACCCCTCCAGTTATCACTGGGGATATGACATGTGTGAGGCTTTAAGAGTAAACGAAATACTAATATTGCAAAATGTTCCCAACTCACTGTAAGTGACTTTTCTGAATGTGATACTTGGTGGTGTGAAATCAGGAAATAGAACAAGAGAAGTAGGAGAAAACCTTCCCCCCCCCCCCCCCGGGGAGAAGTGACCAAGCCCTCTTCCCTTCACAGCGTCTGGGCCTCCCAAAGTCAAGTCCTCATAACCCACGGTCCTCAACGACAGGGAGTCTGGGAGTGACAGAGACCCGGAGGTGCCTGTCTCCGCACTTGAACCATGGGCCCTGAGATCGGGTATTGTGTTCTGGACTGTACCGGCCAGCCCCAAGCCCTGCAGCCTGAGTGGAAGAGGTTCCCACATGTCCACTGAACTTCGTTTGTTTTTAAATATAAAAAGAATTGATTTTATGTAACTCAAATATAATTCTAAGAATATAATCATCCTTCCTTTCTCTTTCTCTCCTTCCTCCCCTTTTTGTTTCCTTTTACATTTTTTTGAAGCAACACATTTTTAATTTACATTATAGTCAAAGGCTTAATGCTCCACTACATAAAGGTTTAATGCTCAACAAGTAAAAAGATCCTGGTTCAGCAGGAATCTTTAATAAATATGTGTGTGGTTGTGGTATGTGGGGCCCTCTAAAATACCTCTTGCCTAGGTCTATGGAACATATTGCATATGTCACTCATAATCACTTTCTCCAGGAAAAACTGCTAACATTTTGGAATATTTCCATCTGGTTCTTTTTCGTTTTTTCTTTTTAAAGGCTTATTTACTTGTAATGCAATTTACAGACACACACACACACACACACACACACACACAGAGATAGAGAGCAGTGCAGAGAGTTCCTCTGTCCAATGGCTTACTTTCCAAATGGTCACAACTGTGAGAGCTGGACCATGCTGAAGTCAGGCGCCAGGCAGTCCACTCAGTCTCTAGTATGAGTGGCAGAGTATTGGCTAGCATAGAGTCAAAGCACGTGAGACATTTTCCACTGTTTGCCCAGGTACAATAGCAAAGAGTTGGACGCTCATATTAAATGTTAGCATTGTAGGTGGCAGCTGAACTCACTGTACAGCATCAGCCTCCCTGTGTAAAAGTATTTTTAAACCATTTTATCTATTCAAAAGACAGTCAAAGACAAACATCTTCCAGCCTCTGACTCATTCTCCAGATGCTCATAGTAGCAGGGCTTGGCCAGGATGAATCTAGCAGCCAGTTACTCAATCTGGGTTGCCTATGTGTAAGGCAGTGACCCAAATACATCACTTGTCATTTGCTTCCCACCAGGGTTTGCCTTAACAGAAAGCTAGAATTGAGAACAGTCAAAACTCACCCTGGGCACACCCCAATGGGATGTAGACCCCCTAACCACCATTCCAAATGCTCACTTCCACCGGGTTCTTTTCCATGTCATGTTTCACATGAGAGATTAATACCTTATATATAGTTTTGTAACCTGTTTTATAAAGTTGTCAGTGGAACGAATTCTCAAGTGACTTCCTACATAAGTAGTTCTATCAGATGTCCACCTGGTCTTACAGAACAGCATTCTTTAAACACCATGGTGGCACCTGTTGCCTAGTCAAGCAAGTTCACACCATCAGCCTCAGAGGATTACAGCCTCATGACGGTGAGTGTGGCAGACACGAAACGCTGCTTAGTATTCAAAACAATCAAGTAAATAAAACTCTCAAGTATCTCCAAGGCACAGTGTTAGAAGCAGTAGAAGAAACTCGAAGGCATCTAGCACAGAGATCCCATCCTTGTGAGGGCTTGTTACAAATAACCAGCTGACAGACAGCTAACCTCCAGCCAAGAACAGGCCACTGGAACAGTTTAACCTGTCCAGTCAGGTGATCTGCTCGTCTTTAGTTCAAAGTTGGATCTTTGGGAGAGAAGACTGTCATAGGCAGTGCTTAGGAGAATGTCCTGGTTTATCCAGTTCCCTCTTGCTTATAAAAGGAACCATCACTGATTAGCGATATCATGCTCTAGAATAAATGCCCTGAAAATACCTTTGAAATTTCCTTTGAGTACTCATTTAATATTTTTCATTTGAATAATTACTCCATGAGGAAGGTCCTATTTATGTCCACTTTGAAGAAAGGGAAAACCAAAGTAGAGATAAGCTTAGCCACTGACTTTAGAGACATCTCTTTCCAGCATCTTCTGCTGCCCATCATCTAGTCATGGTAGGGAAGCTGCTGTTGATACAGTTTTAGGAGTGGAGAAACCATGAGGTCATTCAATGGTAATTGTGTCAATTAGGATTGGCAAAGTTGCAGCACAGTGCGAAGAGCTATCAAATCCAGAAGGATTGAAACTACAAATGCCTATTTTTTTCTGCAAGTCTTGTATCAGTTAGGGACATTCCTTGTTTCCACTTTGGGATTGGGTGATGGAAAAACAACAATCTGGTATTTTGTCAGTTGCGGTGGTAAAAGGGAGTAGGAATAGAATATCTTAAAAATTAAATGTTTGCTGTAAGGCCCTATGCTACTTGGAACTGGGGAGGGAGAGCAGAGAAATCTTACATCACCCTAGAAGGTGTGAGGAAGACGGGAAGTATAACCTATTTAAGGATCATAACTGGTAACTCATAGACAACAGACTCGAATTAGCATTAGACAATAGCAAAACTACAAAGGCATATGGGGGGAATCAGGAGCAATCCTAACAACCTCTTAACAGGAGGTCATATGCATAGAGCAGGGTGGGACCCAAGAGTGGAGCAGGCAGACAGGAGGAGGCTTGTATCCCAACCCTGAAGACTCCCAGATCCTCACCAAGGACTATCAGTAAGAGCACCGAGGACTACAACCCAACTGCAAAGGAGACCACGGGAGATGGAGTGCCTTTGGAGGCCAAGAACTCTGAGGTCACCCTCCCCCATTTGGATCTATCACATGGGATGGAAGAAGCCCAAATCCTGCCTTGCAGGATCCAAGGTCATTGGGACGACAAGCAGGAGCACTGAGTGGTTCGTAGAAACAGAAGAACAGTAAACTTCCTTCAGGACTAGGGAGAGGAGCTTTCTCTGGTCCTTGCCTGGTTCCGACTTTGGGTCCCCGCCCTCTCTCGTAATGACCATCAGGATCGCTCCAGAAACCCCTCAAAACAAACAAACAAACTAGAATAGATAGATAGAGAACCGCAAGGAAAGCTTAGAAACAGACAGGAAACAGTCAGCGGGGATGCACTTACACCTCACTGGGTGGGACACAAAGATTAGTTACTCCTCACTGGGGTATTGAAGATTTCTCCGCACACCCCTCCTAAAACTGTTCACCTAAACTGTTGACATATGTCTTGTTAGAGTTATAGAGTTAGATTACCCGAAAAACAGCCAGGTTCAGCGAAATCATGCTTCAATGCTATAAATTGCTAAATACTAAAATTAAAATAGACATGAGACAGCTGAATAGTAATCTATAGCCATTTTAAGGTGTATAGAACCCGGTTGTATGTAAACTAATAATTGAAATGTCAATGCAGAAGTCACAGTTGTGGTTCAGAACTTGCATTCTTTTTATTTTTTCCTCTTTTAACATATTGGTTACTCAATACCATGTCAACTAATTCCATAACGTTATAAATTGTTACTGATGTAATGTTGGGGCTTTTAATTGATCGGGATGATACTCTGCCGGCTCTACCTTCAGACCAGAGATGGTCTCCCCAAGAAACTGTTGAACTTGTCTGGACAATAAGATGCTGGACTTTATGCTTGGTAGATGCTTGCAATGAAAGAATCTCAACTGAATTTGAACTGTGGTAATGCAACAGGGTGGAGGAACCCACCATGGGGGGGCGGTTGGGGGAGGGGAGGGGGGGAACCCAGTGCCTATGAAACTGTGTCACATAATGCAATGTAATCAATTAAAAAAAGAAAAAAGTTAAATGTTTGCAGTCACACAGACCACTTGGCCACACACAAGGTCAAGGAGTACCTTGTGTCTGGAAGATAGAGAGCCAGAAATAATGAACCTCAACATGACCTGGACACTATATGACCTGATCTTTCCATTCCTAACAAGTTCTTCCTGCTCAGATCAGATTATGGGAGTTACCTAGATGGCAGCAGGGCTGTCTTCAAAGTGTTGGCAACAAGAATGTGGGGGAGATAATTTGATCCACGGGAAGAGTTGAGGTCTGGGCCAGGCACCATTTGGATGTGATCCATGCACATTAAGCTATTTAGTGCTCACGCCAATCCTGGGAGGGAGGTCTGGTTATTCTCATTTTAGAGGTGAAGAAACTGATGTACAAATATTGGGGAAACTGTCCAAGAAAACACAGCTTATATGCAGTGGGTGTGGGATGCAAACCTGGTAGTCTGTATCTCAAAGCCTCGCCCTTAGTCACCAAGTGCATTCTCCAACCCATGATCCGTGCTCTGAGCCAAACTCAGCGCCTGTAGAGAATTACAAACTAGCCAGTGCTTTCACCACCATAGATGGTATGGACACAAGTGAATCCAGAGGCCAGCATGGCATCTACAATGAGAATGCCCTCACATTCCAACTTGTCCAACTGACTACATTTCCTTGGCATTACTGGGTGCATAAAAAACAATCCCATTACCATAGACAAAGGTATTCTTCTACATTTATTTGTTTTATGACCTTACTCACTTTGCTTTCTTTGAAACAAAGCTGCAAACATTAGATTTCAAGATTTAAGTAACTGGAATCCGACTTCTTAATCTGTCTAACTCTGTCAGCAATGGAAATGCCATAGGCCACAGTTACCTATTATTCCTATTAAGACAGAAAACATATGTATCTTATAGTGCCTGACTGTATCTGCCAAAGGGGCAGGCCCATGCAGTATGCCAAGTTCAACTTAAAAAATGCTTTGAAGTTCTCCAAATACACAGCAAAAATAAGTGTTTTGCTGGCTCTGAACATTTGCCACCAAATAACCTGCAAGACAAGATCACTGCTTCTTAATGCCAGGCACAATTTTAAAAAGTTAGAATGACCCATGTCAACACTTTCCTCACTGTATTAACTTTCTGTTTCTGACAAGTTACCACAAATATAGCATCTTATAGAAAGGCAAGCTTACTTACAGTTGTGGAGATCAGGTGTCTGCGGGGCTGGGCTTCTTCTCCGAGGTCTTCTGCAGAGAATTTGTTTCCTAGCACTTTTCAGCTTCCCTTTCTCTTCCCTCCAACCACCTGAGTTGGACACTATCTTTCCAACTCTTTCCACTCTCTCAGATCCTCTGGCCTCTGTCTCGGCCTGTTACCTGGCTAAACCAAGTTCATCTCCCCCATCTTGCCATCGTTAAGGTAGTCACATTGCTAAAATTCCTTTTCCCCTGTAAGGCAATGTGTTCACAGCTTTCAGGGATAAGGATGTGGAGAGGGGAAATTATTGAGTTTACTCCCCCAAGGTTTTTCAGAGTGATAAACTGCATAACAATGTACGCTAAGGATCATTATCCACGGAAGAGAAAAGCACTGAAAGAAAGGCGGTTATCACTTGCCAAGTTGAGGATGTCCTAGCATCACTGGTTTCCACTTTGAACAACTGTTATTATGATATGAAGAGTTAATTTTGTTCCTACCTTTCTTCCCTTTTGGGCTGTCATCTGCTAGCTCGGAAGGTCCGTGTCCTCTGAGTTGTAGCTCTGTAGTTGAGCATCTCAGTTTATTTGTTGTTCTGCCAAGGTTAGCTGCTTGCACTCTTGGTTCCAGAGTGCCATAGGCTGCTGAGCCGGGCTGCTCCTGAAGAGTTCTTGTCCTTTTCTCCCTGTATAGTAAATTCTGCACATATAACGCTCCCTTGAGAGAAGTGGAAGGCTTTATTCCAGGCCTTTCAAGCTGTCTGGAGGGGCAGAGGCAAGCACTTGGCTCCCCCTGGCCCATGCCTTCTAGGTGGGAGCCAGCAGCAGCGTGGAGAGCAGGGCCCTGATTCCTCCATCAGCCACCTGCAGGCCCTTAGCCATCCTCCGTCCAGTCATTGGCTATCCAGACCTGTGTCCATTTTCTTGCCTCCAGCTCATCAGGACTGAGCCCAGTTCTGGGTGCACAGGAGCAGCCTTGGCAATACAGTAAGGTATGGATAAAGCAATTTGCAAGTCCAAATTTCCTAGGGTGGGTGTGTTGTTCCTGGAGGGGTTCTCCCTAAAACAAGGACAGAATTCCCAATTAGACAAGTTGAACTGCTTTTCATACCAAACATCTCTATGAAGAGTATATTTGGTCCTTGGAAAGCAAGCACTGTGTGCAGGCCGAGGCCTACCTAAGGATCCTAAGATTCATATGCCCATAAATCAACAGGGGCTTTAGCAAGCATGCCAGTGGGACTTTTAGACAAGTACTTGGAATTACCTGAGAAAATTCTGGGGCTGGAATCATCCTAGCCAGGTGCAGGTGACAACCTGTACATGTATAAGCACAAGCCATCCAGTATGAAAGACTGTGGCTAGGCGAGAGCGGTGAGGCCGGTGACGAGCCTCGGGTGCAAAAGTTGAGAGTGCCTTTTAACAATCAGGGAATAAACCACCCACCCCCGAAGCTTATGGAAATGCCTTTTACAAACATTGCAATTAATGCAAAATGAAATAACGATGAACATCCAGTTTCAATAGCAACAATGGTGTCAATAAAATTGACAGAGAAACTAGTAATACAGATCCTGTCTCTACTGAGAACTTTGATGTTTTGCTCATTGTCAAATGTTTGCTTTGATTCTTATGTTTTCTGAACTATTGCACTTAAATAGTTCCTGGCTATAGGGGTTTTGGTAGCCCCGTGAAGACTGTGTCCATTTGTGAGCGTTCCACTCACCTGACTGCAGTGCCCACCCTGAAGTATGTGGAGACTTGAAGTCATCTAGCCTCTTGTCTCCCCTCCCAGGCAGGCAGGGCAAGTAGCATTTGCATCTGACAGTGAGGAAACTAAGTTTGAAAACAAGCAGCCGGCACTGCTTAGGAGCATTTGATGCATGTTGGAGAAGAGATTAAAAATATACCCTGTAGACTTTGCATCTGGGGCTGTTTCCATGACAACAGAGACTCTCCATCTCCATTGCACCAAATCATTGTCTAGGAGAGTTGTTTGGATCTGCATTTTTGAGTCCCAGCTACAGAGACTGATTCGGAAGGTGTGAGATGGAACACAAGAATCTGCAGGTATTCCAGAAATGAAATCAGCCTGTCAAAAAGACATCTGCACACCCGTGCTTATGGCAGTGCTAATTACAATAGCCAAGGTGTGTGGCATCAACCCAGATGTCCATCAGCCGATGAGCAGATCAAGAATGTGGTTTATTACACAATAGAATTTAGTGATCCACAGAAAAGGATGCAATTCTGTCATTTTCAAAAATAGGGATGAACCAGGGGGACATTGTGTTAAGTGAAATACGTCACATAGAGAAAGACAGGTGCTGCATAGCTGCACTTATATGTAGAATCTCCAAAAATATTAAAATAAGAAAAGATTGATTGCATCAAAGTGGAGAGTAGGGTAGTAAGTAGAGGAAGCTGTGGAGAGTTGGGAGGTGTTGGGGGAGGTTGCTAAACAAAATTACACTGGAAAGAAAGAGTAAACACTGGTTTGTCAGGGCACAGTATGGCAACTCCCGATAATAATGACGCGCTGTTTATTTCAAGAGAGGTAGAAGAGAGGATTTTGAATGCTATCACTTCAAAGAAATTCATTTGAGATGATGGATGTGCTGATTACCCTGAGTTAATTGTTATACAGTGTACATATGCACTCAGATATTTTCTTGCACTTCATAAATATGTACACTCATGCCAACTACACAAAAACTGAAGAAACAGAATCTTAGTTTCAATACCAGTGGGTCACTACTGGCTTTGTGGCAACTCTACAAGTCAAACTAAGCCTGGGCCACCACTGTAAGAGATTCAATTTTTTTTGTTTGTTTGTTTTCAACATTTTATCTTACAAAAAGATATCTGCACTTAATATGCATTAAAATACTGCTTTACTTTCTAGCAAGAGTAACCTTTGTTACTTAATCATCGTTAATCAAGTAATATCATTGCTAACTAAGGGAAAACAAACTCTTAATTCACAGAACAGATGTACTCTGGAGCTTGAAATGAAAAGGACATCGTGAAGGTTGAAGGATCACTCCAGTCATGTGGGGCTCCCTGCGACTCACTTAGGTCATCTGCAGCTCCCTGGGTGCCTGGGATGAGCTCCCCAAATACAAAGGCCTTAAAGGGGTCCTTAAAGTCTCACTTTCTCTGCTGAATAATTTTTGCCAGTGTCGGTTAGAACTGAGAAGTGGATTCTTTCCTGATAAGGACAGTTCGTTTCTAAGGCCTCCTTAAGTGGCAGAAAAGGTTATAAGAAAAACAAATATTTTGTCCCTTAGTGTTTGTGGAAATTGTACTCTAAGCTTAAGTGCATGACCAAAGCGCAAGACAGAAGAGACCTGTGCTATACACTGTTATGTAGTTACAACGGGAGCAACTTTTGTCAGTGTGATCTGCAAAGGATGGAAAAGAAACAAATAAAATATTAAAATTGGATTCTTAAGCCACTCCTCTAATAAAAGGTCAAAAACAGCTGACAGCTGACATTTTCTTTAGCAAGCATTAGCCATGTGGACTTTGAGCAAGGCATTTCAAGTGGGCGCACAGCTTGCAGCTATCCCTCTCCTCAGCGGTTGACTGCACTCTCACATAGCTTGATTATGGCAAAGAACACAACTCCACACCACAATGAAATTTACTGGCCTATTTCATTCTCTGAGCTATGGTCAGGGAAGTGGCAAAGTGAGCCAGTTATCTAATAATTCAAGGACAGACTTGGATTCGATGAAGTTTTGGATCTGAAGTGTTCAGTTGATCTCCTCCTGTGCCTCAGGGTAGGTAGGTCAGGGTGGCTATAATAGTGGCAAACTGTTAGGGTAGCCCCCTACCCATAGATGAGAAAACAGCTTGTCTTCCAAAACTGCACCTGCAAGATGGATGTTGGGATGCTGGCCTTTAAGGAACGCCAAGTGTGGTGGAGAGTTTTTATATGCATTCTTTCCTTATTCTCTAGAACCTTCTGGATTATTATTATTTAGCCCCAGATGTGTTTGCTGGTTATCTTCCATTGCTCATCCATGTCAACCAGAGCAGTGTTTCTCAAACATTCAGCATCACAATCACCAGGAAATGTTCTTAGACCGTAAACTAGTGGGAACTCCTTCCAAGTTTTTGATTTGAAAGTCTGAGAATTTTCATGTGTGGGGTCTGAGAATTTTCATTTCTAATAACTTCCTCATTGATGCTGTTTCTAATAAAGACTTTGAAAACCACTAATCTAGAGTGATGCTTCTCAAATATTCAAATTACATGGGAAGCTTTTCTAACAATACAGGTGCCCAACTGGACTGCAAACGGGACTTGTTGCGGGGCTCTTGAAAGTTTGTAGAACAAATGGAATTAAAAGATGTTAATATTGCTGCCAAAACATTTGGAAATCCATGCAGTTTTTCAATCATACACGTTTCCTGTGAACATTTTGAATAGCCATGGTATGCATGGATTTCAACATTTTTTCTTTTTTTGCAGCTAAATCAACTTGTCTGTGAATTCCATTTGCCATGAACTTGTTGAAGCTCTCTCCTGTTCATTTCCCAGAACTGCCCTATCAAAGAACCCCACATGAATGACTTGGAACACTAGAGATCTGTTCTCACAGTTCTAGAGGTGAAGCCCCCATGTGAAGGTTTTGCTGGGAAAGCTGGGATCCCCCAGAGCTCTAAGGAGGGAGTGTTCTGGCCTCCTACTGTCGCCTCAAGTCCTTGGCTTTCCCTGGGTCCCAGTGTGTCTCCACCTTCCTATAGTCTTCTTGCCCACATGTATTGGTGCCTTAGTGTTATCTCTTCCTGCTCTAGGAACACTAGGGGTTGGATTTAAAATTCACCATCATCCTATTTCACTTCTTTTTAATCGAGACATCTTAATTCCTTCAGTAGAGATGCTAGTTCCCAGTAAAGTCACATTCTAGTCCTGGGTGGACATGGACTTTGCAGGATTTCAGGGCACTGTTAAACCCTGCGGGGTGCCCTGGAGTGTAAGGTTCAGAGGGTCAGAGCTATATGTTGTCCAACTTTCTGGGAGAGTCTGGCGCAGACCATGGGAATGGATGAAGTTGTCTGTTCTTGGATTCTACAGTCATCACAACATAACAGGTAACACCCACGCCCAATTCGTCTTAAAAGCTTGTTAAAACTGACTGTGGAGTCCAAGGACTTTAAAGTGTTTATCTGCAGGACTAAGTCAGCTGTAAAAGAAAGACCTTTCCTTAGCAACTTAAGATTCTGAAGGTATTTCTTTGTAGGAAGGTCCACGTTCTCTTCCTCAGGGCACTTTATTGGGCCCATACCTGTAAAGACCCAGATTACACACTTCTGAAAGCTTTTAATGATAACAGACAATGTTTTTGAACTTTCCTTTATAAACTAGAAATGATATTTTCACATGGAACAAAAATGCTAAATCACCAAACAGCCTCCCTAGAGGTTTTCATCTTTATACAAGTGTAAATGATCGTCTTCCATGAATGGAGATCACAGGGTCTCTCTTTAAAATGCCTGCAATGGAAGGCGGGGGCTGGAAGCCCGCTGTCTGAACTGCCAAGTTGGGGAAGCTGTTACTGAAGGGCTGCGGGGTGGGAACAGCTAACCAGCAGGTCCCAAGGCCAAGCACAATGTGGTCGCTTTGCTGGAAGGGCTGGTGTGGAATGTGCATCAACTGAAATCAGCGAGGGAGGTTTGGTTTGGATGGGGTGGCATCTGAGGATCACGGTTAGAATCCAAATGGCTTTATGGTGACTCTGTTCTTCCAGTGTCGGTTGTGGGGTTGGCGAGGCTTCTTTGAAGCCGGCTCTGTGACCCGCTGGGGAGCACTGTATAAAGTGGGCTGTGTGCTGAACTCAGAACTGGGAGTCCAGGATTCTGGTCCTGGCTCCACCACAAACGACCACTGAGGCTCCTTGCAGTTCAAAATATATTGCTGTGGGGGATGCAGATGTAATTAATAACATCTGAATCCGCACATCTTACTGCTTTGTCTGCTCTAGGCAGATATCTTTAACAAAAATAAAAAAGGAGATTTGGTCACTTAGAATTTCAGAGGTATTTTTCCAATAGTATTTTTTAATGCCCTTTATGACCAAAAAAACTTTAAAAACAACAACAAACAAGCAAAAAAAACCCTGTTTTATTTGAGCAAGAAAATGACAATGTTTAAAAGTTATGAAGATATCTAAGTACTTTTTAAACATTTAGGATGGTTTTCTAAATCTTTATAACATATACTCATTATTTATAATTCTTATGTTTCTTTTTTGTAAATCAGTGATGATAATAGCTTTTTTGTTTGTTTATTTGTATGCTGTAAGGTTTATCTATTGATTTGAAAGGCAGAGTTAGAGAGGCAGAGACAGAGAAATACTCCATCTACTGGCTCACTCCCTAAATGACTGTACTGGGCTGGGCTGGGTGAGGCCAAAGCCAGGAGTCAGGCCCCCCAGCTGGGTCTATAATGTGAGTGACAGGGAATCAGCGACTTGGGCCATCTTCTAATTAATTCCCAGATGCATTAGCAGGGAGCTGGGTCAGAAATAAGGCAGCTGGAACTTGAACCAGAACCCATAGGGGTACCAACATCACGGCTTAACATGTTGTATGCCACAATGATGGTCCCAGGATAATTGCTTCTATAGCTTCTGAACATGATGTTGTCTTATTCTTTCTTTTAAAAATTTATTTGAAAGGCAGAGTAACAGAGAGAGAGAAAAAGAGAGAGAGAACATAGAGAGATCTTCCATGCACTGGTTCACTCCCCAAATGACCACGACAATTAGGCTGACACCTCCATTTTTCCAGTTTCTGAAGCTTGAGATCCTGATGTCACCTTGACCTTTTGCCACCGATCTACTGTATTAGGTAGTCATTCACCCTTGATTATTTCTTCCTAGTTTCTTTTGATGGCGTTCCACTCATCCACTCTGCCATGACTTTAGCACTGGTCACTGCAGGTCACTCCAGCACTGCCTGAAACAGCCCTGTGCTTCTAAACCCTTCCCCCACCAACCCTCTGCCATTGTCACAATGATTTTCCTCAAACAGCTCTGTCGCCGAGAGATTCCCTGCTTAGGGATCTCTGGTAGCATTCAGTTAGGTGCTTTGGTTTCTCATCAAGGCAACACTGCCGCTTCTGCACCCCTCTCACATTCCTCTCTGCTCCAAGGGAACTCTTCCATGCTGGTTGCACCAGCACTTCTTTCCCCCAGATCTATGCTATTGTGTTCTACTCAACTTACCCTCCCATAAAACCACTGCCCATCACTGCTCGAAACATCCACCATCTCCATTGATTTCCTACTTTGAGTTCATTTTTGCTTCCTCCAACCACATGCCAAGTTTCTTGTGTATGGGATCTTTGTCCTGTAATTTTCTGAGAATCCTATGATTCTTGCTGGCTCATAAAAGAAGACAAAGTTACAGGAGTACACAAATAGCAAAATGTGGAGACGGATTTTTATCAGAGCCCTTAGGAAGAAACTGACATACACCTAGGAAGAAATCTCTCACAGCAGTTGTCAAATACCAGAATAGCAGGAGGGTTGCTATTTAAATAGTTCCTTATGCATCTTTTGCATCGTGGTGTGCAAATGCATGCCAGTGAATTCTTAGTGCAAGATGCTACCTAGCTGAATCTGTTTTTCATTTGAAATAACACTTAAAATATGTGAAATAGTCAATCAAGATTCCCACTCTTCCTCTAAGGATCCAGATGATGTCCGAATTCTAGAAATACACTAGAAATTGTGAAATGTTCTTAGGATTGCTAAGTTTGGCAGCTATTTTCCAAATAGGCTTTTAAAAGCACTGAATTCCAGCTAATAAATAGAAAAATTTCCCCTTGAGAAGAGTGTAGGAACGAGTTTTACACCATAAAATAGTTTCATAAATGAGTAATTTGACATGAGACTGGAAATGCAAATCAGCCTGTTGTAAGCAACTGTGACATTGAGAAAGCGTGGCCTTCTCCGCCATTGCAGCGTGGGTGCCAGCATGGCAGCGTTGAGCAACACTGTGGCCCAGCGCCTTCAGCTGCTGCTTGGCACTCCACCAGCGTTCATTCATGTTGGAATGGCAGTTGAAGTCTGATTTCAATCTAGCTTCCTGCAAATCTGCCTGGGATCATGGCCCAAGTGCCTGGATTCCTGCTCCCACATGGGAAACCTCAAAAGAGTTCCTGGCTCTGGGATTTGTTGTGGGAATTTGGGGAGTGAAAGAGTAGATGGAAAAATCTGCTGTTGGTCTCTTCCTCTCTGTCAATCTGCTTGTCAAACATATAAAGACTAGCAACATTGCCCAGTGCGTGTTTAGGAGCACAGCGTGCCAAAGAAGCTCAGATAAATATCAGCTAGGGAAATTGTGAGTGTTATAAAGGAACTGCTTGGGTATTAAAATAATATTTCAAGCCAAATGATATAGATATAGATATTTGCACGTATATAAATTAGTGCAGTCAGGATCTTTTGGTCATAAATAATGATCACACAAATAAACTCATATCCATCTCTTAGTTATAGACATGGTATTTAGACAAGATTTTCATGAATAAACATGAAGTCTCGTGCTGATATGAATGAGTACAGCCTACTTCCGGTTTGGCTATCTTTCCTGGAACTTCTTTTAGGGCCTTTACTTTAAACTGATATTCTTCTTGTTCCCCAACAAAACACGTTGAAGACTCTTGAAAGTAAGCCACCGTTCTACCCAGTACTGCAGTTCTGGAACTGAAAACTTGGAAATACCCAGAACTGTCATACCAGTACTTAGTGAACAGTGCCACAAAAGCTATCCACACCCGAAGGACCTGAATAAACCATTGTTGTGGCTTGGTTGATAGACAGCTTGTCAAGAAATGATCAGTATTGGCCATGATGTCAGGCTCATTTCATGGATGTTTTCCAGTTTCTGTGATCTTCTTTCTCCTTCCCCAAACAAAAGTGCTTCTGAAAATTCCTGTTTAACATCTTTCACTTTGAATAAAGCAAACACAAAACATTCGCCTCGCAGCTGGTATTGGTGAAATTGCTTCTCTGGAGGGACCAGCAGATGAGGGGTCTTGTTTGAGAGGCACTGGCAGAAGGTTGCATTCTGTCCTGTAGGCCACACTCAGGCCTGCAACCTGAGCTCTGTGCCTGGGCCCCTACACACACACACACACACACACACACACACACACACCATCTAAATGAACACAGATGGCTGGCACCACGGGTAAGCATCTAGGAACTTGGCTGAGGACCTCTCTGCTTGCCATTGTCTTGTTTCTATGAATACAGAGCGTTCCAGGTGCCAGCACCTCTCCTGAGGCCGAGACTCCCCTTGGGAAATCCTAGGGGTATTTCTCCACTTCCGGGTGGAAAACACAGAAGCATCAGAAAGATGCTGAGCTTAATTGGACTAAAGTCTAACATTCCTTTAGACTTTCTGGTTTAAAGTATTATGAATGTATTATTTAAAGTATTATGAATGAAAGCCATGTTAAGATCAATCCCTACTAGTTCCTACCAGGCCACAATTTTGCTTACAGAACTGCGCAACATCACCCAATCTATTTGTTTTACTGTGTGAAATAAATTCATTTTTAAAATGTAATGTAAAATAGAATAAAGGAAAATTTTACGAATGTTAAAAAAACATACAAAATATTTTTATTCCTCTCTAATTGAATGGAACATGTTCTCCCCCATTTATTTCTGTATAAAATATGCAAACAATTACCTAGCTTTGCAGGGCGTACTTATGAAGAGGTTGATATCTAAAGGGTTATTATTGATTTATAAGGTTCTGTACTTTAATAGAAGACAGATTTAGGGATAAAGAAAAGAATATTGCTTTCTCCAGGAATGATAAATGTCTCAAAGGGGAAATGTAAGATTTAAGAGTGATTTTTTTCATGAGACATACATGCTACAATTTGTGCTTCTAGGGGATATTTTCATTTGAGCAACGTCTGTGTAAGGAGAATTTGGTGGAACCATCTCATGCATTGTAGTACATTTTGTATGTCTCCAAATTCAATTCCAAGGGTAATTTTGGTTAAGTCTAAATTTGTCCATTTCCTATTGTGAATTTATAATCCCAATCTGCTGATTAAATACTGTATAGCTATTTAAACAAGATGTTCAGTTTAATTCATTTCCCGTCATACGTGCATATTCTTTGTGTATCTCCTACACATACGTTCATCTAATGTTAACCAGGATGGCCATGCTTATTAGCATGTGGCTATTAATTAAACTTTGTATGGGAAGCATCCCCAACCTTTAACTATATATGCTAAATTAACCTTGCAGTGTGTCTACATCACAGGAATAGACTTTGCAGCACTCAGAGGGTTGCCTGCTGTCAACATTCTGAGGGAAACAAAAGTAAAAGAAAATAGAATTTTTTCCTTTAGAGGAAATTTCAGTTTACCAAGTCATTCACAAAAGCATTAATCAGACTTTAAATAGTGTTTTAAATTATACAAAAGAGTCATAATTTGTGGCTTTCATGTAAAGATTGGCCCAGTGCCAAGAATCCCAAAGCAAAATGTTTTAAGAAAAAAAACACACAAAGAAAAACAACACAGTGTATTCTTTTAGTAGCATCCTACAGCCACATGTATAATCCTGTATAGTCTATAGTGTACCACAGTTCCAACTCCTTTCAATCTGATTTACAGCTGAACATTGTTTTATGCCTGCGGCTGACATTCAGAGAGAGTAACAGCCGAAGACTTCAACTTTTGGTTGAAATCAGTAATGAGGAATGAATTTACTCTCACCGTAGGCAGTCAGAGACACAGAACTGTGCAATGGCACTTTCAGACACTGCACAGAAGGTAGCATGGGAGTGCTGGGCTGGCAAGAATGAGAGCTAGCCAAGTGTGTCCTTTGATGACTTCCATATCATGACCCAAGAGCCCCTGGGCTGAACTTGGGGGAGGAGCAGCTGGTGCTACTGGCCCTCCAAGTTGGTGAGGCCAAGACATCTTGAAGTCCTAGGGTAGAGTGTTTGAGAGAGGGAGCTATGTGGTACAGAAAAAGAAGAGGAGAATGAAAGGAGGGAAGAGAGAGTGCTGGGAAAGTCTTAAGTTTTTGGCTAAGATCTTACATGCGTGACAGTAAATTGCCCGTCACAGAGGGCAAAAACCACTGGGCTGGATCAGCAAAAACAACAGAACTGGCTGGCTTCCCAGCAGCCGGAGTGGCAAGTGCTCCTGACAGCACAGGAGGTACCAGGCTGGCTCTTGATACAGACATGGCTTCAGTAGAAATGGATGAATAGTAGTCCCAGGGCTGCATGACCTACCCAAACAGCAAAGCTTTGAAAGAATCAACCTATCCCAAGGCATTTACCCACACAGCAGCCCCGAATCCAGCATCAGGTAAAGCAATAATATTTACAATGTGACACAAATTAGCTGGGTATATATAAAAGAGCAGGAAAATATGAATAACTAGGAAGTAATCTATCAGTAGAAACAGCCTGGAAAACTATAAAGATGATAGAATTAGCAGAGAAGGACTTTAAAGACTGTTATATTCTCTATTCGTTCAGAGATTTCAAGGAAGCCAGAAGTGCAAGGAGGAGAAAACAGGAGCTATAACAAAGACCCCAGTAGCACTGCTGATGAGCATGTCTAACGACAAGGAACAACAGCTGAACCGGGAAGAGCATTTAGAAGGTGCCAGGCCAGAGGTTGGATGCTCTCCTGTAACTCCAGCGCTGCTCCTGGGAAGCAGGTGTTAGAGGTGAGAATGCCGAGGGTTAGAAATGTTCAGCAATCATACACCACAGGGCTGATTCTTTGAACCCAGGGAGTTTGCGTTTTAGCTTCATGCTTGTTTGTATCATTTTTTGCCATAAAAGAATGAACCTCATCAGAAGAGGGTTGCCGAAGTTCTTAGTCTTATCAAAATGACACTTTGTTCAGTGTGTGTGTGTGTGTGTGTGTGTGTGTGTGTGTGTGTGAGAGAGAGAGAGAGAGAGAGAGAGAGAGAGAGAGACAGGGAGAGAGAGAGAGCTGTAGAGTATTGAAAGTTGGATTTGGGGGAGACTGTTGTGAGGTTTCAGAAGGAAAACTTAGCTATTTATCCTGACACTTTCTCAGGAAGATACAAGAGAGATGACCTGAAGGGAACTTGCGACTTGATAGTAGAACAAACATGTAAGATGGTTTATAGCTCTTTTTCTTGTTCTTAAGCTCTTTTCTAAGTGCTACTTTAATTAAAGTGTGGTGATAAGAATATCATGGTCATTCTCTGGGCTAATGGGCACATTTAATCTTTTAATACCTGCTTGTGGTACATGCCACTCTTCTTCATGGAGTTGGGCAGAGAAAAGACATCTGAGCTGCCAATGTGACTTAGAGAAAGTCACGCAAACCGTTTTTCCATGAACTTATCTTCGTAAACGAGCATCATCGTATTATAGCTTATCTCTATTACAACTTTTTTCTCTACAAGACTTTTGTTCTAATGGTTTTCATACAATATGATTTTATATAAAGATCATTGAAGAAACTGTTTCTAACTATACCAATTTGATCAACCTGGTAAAGAATGGAAACACATCATTTCTAAGAAATCAAAATATCTAGATGTGTTGGTGTAGATGGCATCAATGTAGTAATCATATTTGTTCTCAAAAATATCTTTAAAAATGCATCTAAGTTTCCTAAGGTTAAAAGGTTTCAGCTTCCAGGAGTCTTAATCATGGTCAAAGAGTTTTTTCTTCCATCCTCTATGTTCCCCAGAGCTAGGAGGCATCAGGACAATTGGAGATTTTGATTTTGTTTTGTTTTTTGTTTTTGCTCTTTGCACAAGGGACAGAAAATCCGCTGGTGAGCTTGTGCCAGGTCACAGAAGTCAACAAGAAAGTTGGACTGGGATTTTCTCATACAGACTCTTTACTTCTCATCCCCTCGTAAAAACCCCTTTCCTCTCCCAGAGGCTCAGTTGCCCTGAGCTGGGGGACAGTGCTCCTCAGGAAGGAAGTCCAGGAGAACACATGATACACTCAGCAGTTCAACAAGGCTCTCCTGAAAGCGACACTGTGCACATTCTGATGGACAGAACTCCGAGTTCCAGATGCTGGCCTGGCCCACTGAGCCAGGAGTCCAACACATCAAGCCACAAGTCTGTCACGCCTGTTTTAGTGGCAATGACCTCCTGGAACATCAGTCATCCGAGTAGTCTCTAGGCATAAAGTAGAAAAAACAGCCACTTGATCTGGCGCTCATGTTCATTTGTAGGCTAGCTGTACTGCTGTGGAGTAGGCAAAACAAAACCCAATTCCCACAATTTTGATGTCATGGGCTAGAAAAAAAAATTGTCTAAAAAGTGGCTGCCAACACAAACCAAGCAGAATAAAAACCAAGCAGCAAACCACCATGAACTATGACCGTCAGCAGATTAGGATTCTGTTTAACACCAAATCAGTAGTCAGGAAATGAGCTTTTCTCCTTATTAGATAAAAAATAACTTTTCAAAGAAGGAAATTCGCTTTTGTAAAAAGAAAACTAGTTGCATTTTTTTTCCCAGTTCTTATTTCAAGATGGACCAGGGAAACCCTTACCAGCTTTGTACTCTTTTGCATACAGAAGCGTAGGAACTACTCTGTGGATAAATGTTGGTAGCAGTGCTGAAAACCATGTTGGACTGAAAAGAAGAGAAGTGAAGGCGCACGCCAGGGGCAAGTCTTGCAGGATGCACAGTGCTGCCAAGAGAACCCTGGACCTTCGGACCAGGCCTTCCTTTGCCTTTGGTGGTGTCATGGAAAACAGATGTCTCTCACTGCTTGGTGTGTGGGGGAGGATCCTCCTCTTTGGATATGCACAAACGTTTTGATTCCATTATTCCCTACCTGTGCTTGTTGGGAAATTAAAAAGGTGGGGGAATATATTTCATCTGGGTTAACACCAAATTATAACATTGATGTAGGTTTCACGCATATGTTTTTGAATCACAAACCAAGTTGAGAAACAGATGAAAGCTATGAAAATTTCCCTCTGGAAAATTGTACTTATGAAGGAGTTTCAAACAAATCCTTGAAAGAAGGAAAATCGAAAGACAATGCAAACTTTTCATGCAGTATTTTGCAGCTCTGTAACCTGTGCCTACGTAGTTGTTTTGCACGTATTTACTCTGTAAGTGAAGCCTCGCCGAGGCATCCCAGCTTTAGCATATGAAGCTATCTGGAGTATTTACCACACTAGTCCAAGCTCTCTGTACTTCCTAGTACTGTTCAGGTTTTTATCTGAGGCCGAGGAAACACTTGATTACTTTTGCCTATTGCCTTTGTCCTATCTTCAACACAGGTTCCAAGATGGACATTAGGTTTTCATCTTGGTTCCTTTCACTCCTTCCGGTCCCCTAAGGCTAGCCTGAGCTTGGTTGCAGCCATGAAAATCTGTCTAGCTTTTCTTATTTTCCCCTGAAGTGTTGGATCTTGTTCCTTTTCTCCTTGTCACACACGTTTCTATCCAGTTTCAAATGGCCAATAAGGAAGAACAGTCTACTTCTAATTATGACATCCCAAAGAATCAAGATGGTGCCATCCATTGACCTTCCCATGTTACTAGTGTAAAAGACGCTTGTCATGTTGCTGCTACTGTGACATTCAACTTCTTGAACATCACTGTAAGTTGCATCAGATTTGAGGTTATTATCCTCCTTCGTAGAGCCTAAGTTTATGTACTGGCCAGATGCTTGGTAGAGCTAGTTTGTCCCCTTTTCCTGATTTACAACTCTCTCCACACTGCTTTGTGAAACATGTCTAGAAATGGTGACATGATCCAGAGCTGACATCCAGTCCCCTTCTCTATATGGGAAGAGATGATCAGACAGGTTTTCAAAC
Organism: Ochotona princeps; assembly: GCF_030435755.1. Lineage (NCBI taxonomy): Eukaryota > Metazoa > Chordata > Mammalia > Lagomorpha > Ochotonidae > Ochotona > Ochotona princeps. The sequence goes on from NC_080851.1 coordinate 12,179,492, forward strand.
GTTTCCTAACTTGTCATTTAGAACTGGTAATTCCTAGGAACAGGTGTGAACAACATTTAAATAGCTATTTTCTTCATTTCTCTTTTCAAGGAATCTATCATATATTTCCCAGAAGGAAACATCATTTTAAATCAGTCATTGGTTTGAGGCGAATGAGTGTTCATCTACCAAGTCCCCGAATTCAGTGATAATAAGGAGGGCCCCCCAATGGTTAACAAAGATTAAAAACCATCCCAAACGTGGTAGACAATGAGCTGTCATTTCATGTACTGTATGTAGTATTCTAACCAAGATTCACTGGAATACTTACAAACTCCATAAGCAAATGCCCAATGAACTTAAATTATTGCTATTATTGTTGTTATTCATCTGTGTGCCAAATTCACAAAGTGGTTTACAAGGCTTTTTGCATTTAACCCATAGAAATGCTCTTTTCAAGGCTATTTCTGGAGCCTCCAGTTTAAAATCAGTTTAGAGACATTAAGAAACCTACTAAGGGTCACTGGTAGAGTTGTAATTCAAATTCCTAATGGATTGGCTGGGTTCAAAATCCTGTACTATAGTGTATCACTGTTATACAATTTTCCTTACCATCTACAGTAAATGTAGATTTTAAACAAGCCTTTTATTCATTTGCTGTGGGGAAGTGGTGGTAGTTTAGAACACTGGTAAAAACAGCAGAACCTGGAAAAAGATAATCAAGATTGCATCCAGGCTTTGCCACTTGCTGCTTATGCAAATTGGGAGACATGACCTAAATTCTCCATGCCACACCTGCCTCAGTCTTGCTGTGAGAACTGAGCTTGCACATACAAAATGTTTAGGGTACTGCCTGATTTACAGTAATTGTTCAGAAACAAGCTACATTTGTTGGGTTTATGTCAAACAGCCTGATACAGTATCCACTTCTTTACTTTCCAATGAAAGAGTAAACTCAAAGCCAACATAAATGTTCTCTAACCAAAGATTTCATGCTCAGATTCATTGATATATGCTGTAGTCATTTATTCAATACATGCATGAGTTCCTTGTACGCATTAAGCACTGGCTTTCTTGCTCTGAGTAGGCAGCCAATGGAATGTGACTCCTCCAAAGGCAATTGATTCTGATTTAGTACTGTAAACAGCTCGAGTTCCTTGGTTTCTAGGTGTTTCCTCATTTATCAAGCCAATCTAAGACCTAGCAAGGAAATTCTTTCCTTGAAGAATAGATTGGCAAAGTCTTCTTGTGCCCAAGAATTGACCAAATGATGAAGAAAATGTCCCTGGACAGTCGGCAACTGAATAGACTATTCTCTCCTAGACGCATAAGCTTATCTTCAGATAAGTAAGGTCTCCAAGATGGCTAGTATCAGCTCATTTGTTTAAAATATGCCTGTTTGGTAAGTTATTAAATTCTTTGATCCCCTTACAACCTCCAAGGACCTGTCAATCTATATGCTGTTCTATTTTCTGACTGTTATTGTTCTTGAACAATGAATATTTGGTTCCCAAGTGAACTTTGGAACTTTGTGTCCATTCAATAGAAAGGCCGACTTGAAAGTAGGAAATCTGCTGCCTATTCAGTAAGTGCCTTCTTGCTGGGCGCTCACATCATCATTGCCACTCTTTCCCCCTCAGGCTAAGAGCCCAGGGTATGTTTTATAAGAAAAGAAGGATTACTCTACTCTTGGAGACCACATAGCAAAGATTAGTAGGCTTGCCAAAGTAAATATTCCTGGATATTTCAATTTCATCTTCCCTTAGATGTCTGCTGTGCTGAAATAACACAGAGTTTCCTAAACTTTTAAGCACCAGAGGAACACTTTAGACTGGAATCTTCATGATGTATTAGAAAATTCCAGGGCAACAGCACTCACTTAAGTGTTCCCTTAACTAAGTGGTGCTGGTGTCCCTGGATGCCCACTACAGTTGATGTGAGGCCAAGAGCTTCTCTTGCACACGTAGGTAAAGAGCTGATCTGCTGCAGGTGCAGTCCAGACACTGGGTACTGCTCAGGTATCCAACTCCTGGTGGGTCCACAGTGCTCACATTGATTTCCCTCCTTAGGGCAGTACTTCTTACAAGTTTAAGGAGAGATTCCTTCCAGGAAATGATGAAAACTATAGACTCTCCTCAGAATTTAAGTACAATTTCGGGGAATTTAAAGTCTTTCTGAAGTCTACGTCAGCACTTGCTAAGGTCTCACCATCACAGGCAAGAATAATTCCTGGACTTTACATAATCATTTTCAAATCATACACTTCTCTATGGAGTTCTATTTTCTTACAGAATCTATACCTCCTCTCTTACCACAGACACAGCAGAGCTTCCAGACCCACGGATTGCAATATATCTGATGAGTTTTCATTCATGTGGGTTTCACCCTAAGTGATGCTCAGTGATGGTCTGAGTTTTGACCACAGCAGCCACACCCACATGGCTCCTGGACCTGAAGTGACCATAGGAGTTTATCACAGTGCCCTTGTCATCCAGATGGTAAGACTTTCCCAGTCCATCTTGTCCTTTTCTTGTCACAAAATCCAGCACTTCCCCAAAGATATCTTGTTCTTTTTGGAAGGAAATTTTATTTTAAGAAATTAGTTTCATACTGGGCAAATGAAGACTCTATGATGGACTGTGTCAATCAGTGGACGACCTCATCGAGTGAAACTGGCAGCGATTCATAACTGGAGAACTATTAAAACCATTTGAGCAAGGATCTCAGAGCATGCCCCACATCCGGGACTTGGGGTGGGTGGGAAACTGGGTGGGGCTTCTCCGTCAATATCCCCCTTTACCTCAGATACATGATGGAAACAATATGGACATAATACTATTACCCACTTCCTTATACCCCCTGAACCTTTTTTTTTTTTTTACCGTAATTAACTATGTAAGGATTGTCAACAAAAATACAATAAAAAAAAATACATTAAAAAAAAAGAAAGAATCTCAACTGAATTTGAACTGAGGTAATGCAACAAGGTGGAGGAATCCACCATGGGGGAGGGTTTGGGGAGGGGTGGGGGGAATCCCAGTGCCTATAAAACTGTGTCACATAATGCAATGTAATCAATAAAAAAAATTGGTATTATATTTGGGGAAAAAAAAGGAAAAAAGAAATCAGTTTCAGTTCTGAAAATGTCCATTGACTGAAGTAACTCTCAGTATACACTTTGAATATTCTTATAAGTTAATTGGTAACAAAATATTTGGATTGCCCTTTAATAATGATACTTGTCTTTTTATCAATGACATTAAAAGATTATGGTCTTTTGTAGAACTACTCTGAAGATCATATCTCATATGTTCATGTATTCTAGACTTTTTTTAGAAGACTTTAAAAAGTTTTCTAAAGAAACCCCAAAACTGCAGTGTAGGAGGATGGTCCAGGTCTATAACTTATTACAAACACCATTGTTTGATTAGGGATCCCATTGATGAAATTTATGTCAAATACTGACAACATCTAGTGATGTTTTTGAGAATCAAGTCTTTAATATTTCCACAAGGTCAAGTAGAACCTACCCAATTTTGGACTTGCAATGAGAAAAACTGACAAGAAAATTGGGAGCACTCATAAATAATTGAGGGTACTATGAAATTGTATAGACATTTGAAAATTTTAAAGACATAAAGGTGAATATGGAGAATCCATTTTAGATATATATACACATGCATATATAAATGAATGCAAATTTTAAGACACTAAATAGTATATATTGACTAAGGTATACATATATGTAGCTGAAACTTCCAATGTGCACAGGAAGGGCACACACCCACTTTAGGCCCTTGTTAGGTTTTAGGAGAGAGGGAGAAATGAGAGCAGGGATCAGAGCCAAAAGGACTTCAGTTACATCTAGGATGCCTCCTTCCTTCCTTCCCTCCTTCCTCCCTTCCTTTCTTCCTTCCTTCCATTCCTTTCTTTCTTTCTTTCTTTTTTCTTAAAGGAGAAAGATTAGAGGACAAGAAAAAGCAGAAGAAAAGATAGTATGGAAGCATAAGAAGATATGAACTACAGGAAACAGGTTGACCTAGCAAACTAATCGGTATGTAGCAATGCAGCCACTTAAGCTACTCTATTTTAGGATAGAGAATACATGCTCCAGTGTGACCTGTCTCAGAATGCCTCACTTGAGTCCTGACTCCATTTCTGATCTGGTTTCCTGCTGAAATGCACTCGGGCTGATAAAAGATAATGGCCCAAATGGTTATGTCGCTGCCACTCAGGAGGGAGTTTCAGATGCAGTTAGAGGCTCCTGGTTTCAGCTTGGCCTTGCTCTGTCTGTTGTAGACATTTAGAGAGTGAAAAAGCAGATTGAAGATCTCTTTCTCTCTCCCTCTCTTACTCTTCTTCTGCCTTTAAAAATAAACAAAAATAAACACAACTTTTTAATAAGAAGAAAGAATGGAGGAGGTTGGTGTTGGTATAGCAAGCGAGGTCACTGCTAATAATACTGGCATCCCATGTTGGCATAACTTGCTTCCTGGCTGTTCCACTTGCCACCCAGCTCCCTGCTCATGTGCCCAGAAAAGGATTGGAAGATGATCCAACCAAATGTGCCCTTGTACTCTTTTGGAAGACTCAGATAAACCTCAGGATCCTGGCTTCAGCCTGGCCCAGACATGGCCATTGTGGACATTTGTAGAGTGAACCAAAAGATACATTTCTCTCTCCCTTTATCTGTTCTCTTTTGCTTTATTCTTGTAGCTCCGTCTTTCAAATAAATAAATAAATAAATAAATTTTTAAGAAGGAATATGAATTTAAGAAAAACATGTGCTTTTTTTGCAGCAGTATCCAAGTCAAGGAAGCACAAGTCTTTGTTTTTGCCAATAACATCTTATTGCTTCAAAAATTACTGAGTGTGAGCTCAACCCTGAATAACTCAGCATATAACTCAACAGGAACAAAACACAAAATCCTGAATAGTAAATTTTAGCCAACAGAACTGATTTCCAATGCTTTGTTTGTCAATACAGCCCTGGAAAACATCAAGATTTATCCAAGCAAGATGACCCTTGGCCTCTACAGTGCCTGGCTATCTCGGCAGGTGAAGCATGATGTGCTTGGTGAACAGGTGCCCCCAGGCTTCCAGCAGTTTTACTGGTGGATTTATTTTCTCCATTCCTTACTGTTCTGTTTCACATGGGGAGTTTACGTGAGACATAGAAGTGTCCTAGTTGATCCAAAATCAGCTTTAAGCATTTCTGCTGATCTTGGAAATGAACAGTTCCTGACATGCAGAGATCTTATTCTCAAGGAAGCTCAGGGCTCAGAGCAACAGATTCTGCTAACCACGTGTGTGGCAGGACAGGCTGCGCTGAGAGCAGTTTTCAGTTCACCTAACATCGAATCCTGCAACTACCTGGGACTCGTCTCATTTGCTGTTCTGTTTCTGTGTGTGTGTGTGTGTGTGTGTGTGTGTGTGTGAGTGAGTGTGTTCTGGAGCATTTTTGTATATTTCTCCATTTGCCATATCTCACAGGTATATTTTGTGGTGGGAATATTTTACATGAAACTGTACCCTAGGTCAGTATCAAACAAGAGTCTGAAGCAGAAATGGGATGAGTCTTTACAATTACAAAATGAAGGAAATAAAAGCAGCTGGGAAAAGGAACAGGATTGGGGACAAGAGGATAGGAGCTGCTGGGGAATGGAAGAAGGCACATCATGGGGAAAATCAATAACCTCTGCAAATTAAAAAAGCAATAAAATGTCTTTTTGTACTGCTCATAATAATAAAAATTTAACATAATTTAGTAAGAAGTAGGGAAGATTAAAAAAAGAGAGATTAAATTGAGGGATAAAGAAGAGAGGCAGTGATATTCTAACTGAACATAGAAGAACACTTTTGGTGGCAGGATAGGGTGGAAAGCAGCTTGGAGTCAGCCAGAACAGTGCAATCACAAAACGCTCCACTCATGTAGACATGGCCTAAGTGAGGAAGCCAGGAATAAAACCCAGATTTCCAGAATCTTGGCATGAGCCTTATGTATTAAATCATGTTGCCTCTGTTGTCAGACAATCATCTTGCATCTGGAACGTAAATACAGCCAATTCAAGTATGCATCTTGATCCGATCATGTAGTTAGCAATCCACTGTCAATAGGACTGCATCCCATTAATACCAAGTTCACTTCTTGGCCACAGAACGAATGACATAAGGTGGATACGTACAACATAAAATGTGGTCAGAGAAAATGGCCCTCCTTCCAAATACTGCAAGATATAAGAGGAAGCTTCCAGGTAATGCTACTGGGGAGAATCTTCAGCATGCTAAGGAGAAAAATTGGGAATATTTATGTTAAATTAAGATGTATTTAGCCCTTGGTAACTTGGAACCAGGTGGAATTTTAAAAATTGATTAGGAATCAATTTTTGAATTAAATGCCAGCCTTTGCATTGAGGTAACAATCTTTGCTTTAATCTATGCACAAGCCCAATTTATACACCCTCCTTTTATATGGCTTGGATTCTCCTTTCATGTTAAGCAATACTTAGGCAACACAGACTGGATAACAGATGATCACACCATGTTATTTGCTCTGTAATGTGTGATCAGCATCAAAGCAAGCTTTCAAACTGAATCAACGGAGTCAACAACTCTACAGCTTGTCTTCCCTCCAAATGCAGTAATGTCATGTTCAAAATGCTGAGTTGTCTAAAAAATATAATCCATACTTTAAAAAATAGTTATTTCTTTGAAAAGCAGAGATTCAATGATAGAGATTGACAGAGTGAGAGAGAGAGAGCATTCTTTGCCATCTACTGGTTCACTCCCCAGATGCCTATAATAGGTGATGATGTTCTTGACAAATCTACAAGCCTCAGCTCAATCCAGGTCTCCCACTTTCATGGCTAATATTCAACCACATGGACCCTTACCTCTACCTGTCAGAGCATGTGGGGGCTGGGAGTTGGAAGCTGGAGTTCCAGCCAGGAATTAAACCCAGGAACTACAATACAGGAGGAGGCCATCTTAACTGGCCATGAAACTAGCAGGCTAAATGCGCGCCTCTTAAACCAAATTCATGGAGGCACATTCATAGCAGCATTATTCACATCAGTGGATGAAATCTGATCATAACTGGAAAGTGCTGCTTGAGAAGAAATCAACACCATTTCAGGAGTTTAAAAAAAGCAATAGAACTTGTCCAGGCCCGGCATGATAGCCTAGTGATCAAAGTCCTTGCCTTGTACTCACCGGGATCCCAGATGGGCACCAGTTCATGTACTGACTGCTCTGCTTCCCATCCAGCTCTCTGCCTGTGGCCTACGAAAGCAGTAGAGAACAGCCCGGGGCCTTGGAACCTTGCACCCGAATGGGAGACTTGGAGAAAGCTCTTGGTTCCTGGTTTCAGATTGGCTCAGCTCTGGTCATCGTGGCCACTTGGGATGTGAACAAGTGGATGCAAGATGTTTTTCTATCTCTCTTCCTTATAAACATGACTCTCCAAAATAAGATAAAATAATATTAAATTAAGTAAAAATTAAATAAATAAATCTAAAAAACCAAAGAACTTATCCTCAAAGAATAAGCTGGTCAGGTCCCGACCTCACAGATTCCCTCATTTCTATATTTGCTATTCCCCTCTTGTTACGGACCTCTGAGGTGCTGGTGCGACTTCTTGTGGGATTAACTCTTAAACTCTTAAGTTCTTGGAACTATTTCAGCAATATACTCCCTAATCAATTGTTGAAAAGGTGTGACTTTTGGAAACTGTGTTCCTGGGGTACACAATTGCTCTACCCACAATAGCTGTGTCCCCCTCTTCCCATCACCTTAGGATAACCACTGGTTAGCATTCCACATCAGGAAAATGAGCAGGGCTTTTAGTAGGATGGACTAGAGCCCAGGTGAGAGATGAAAAAAAATCCTTTGATGAGGAATTAGAGAAACACAGACAACATGGCAGCTGAATAACCAGGACTCACCTGGCTTACAGAATGAGGCTTCTGAGATTCACAACAATTTTAAAAATCAAATTAAGCTGGCACGCTTAACCACCTGCCTGGTTCCAGCTCAGGCTGCAGGTAACCTGCTAGCAGGCTTGGATCAATTAGTCAATGTAATTGAAGCCAAATGTAAATTAATTATCTAATTTGGTGCTGTTTGAGTTTAATTTCACTAAATCACATTATGAAATGGGAGCAAGATGAAGAAACAGCGAGAAGAGGGAATCCGACAGGAGTACAGCTCTCACAGCAGGGGCAGCACATGCTTGAACTCAGGACCTGCTGCCCTTTGGAGCCAAACTCTAGACTAATGCTGATAAAAACCCACGTGCCCAGCATGCTCATGGCTTTGTGATCAAGTGGCCACTAAAGCAAAAGCACAAATGGCCCATTTTATCTGATAGGATAGGAAGTAGGGATGAGGAAAAGTTCAAGTTGATGTTCTTGCTATTTACTCAACAAGGAGTCATTATCATAAACATAGAAGGCAGGCAAAGACATGGGGCTGGGGTGTGAAGGCCTGAAACCTGTTGTCTCACCATACTTAGAAACAGCTTCTTTGTAGGTGATCAAGATGAGTTATGGCAGACTCTATACCAATGTGACTGTGCCTTTGCAAAATGAGGAACTGGTGCCCGGTGCGATAGCATAATGGTTAAAGTCCTCGCCTTGCACGCCTGGGATCCCATATGGGCACCGGTTATAATCCCAGCGGCTCTGCTTCCCATCCTTCCCGTCCAGCTCCCTGCTTGTGGCCTGGGAAAGCAGTTGAGGATAGCCCAAAGCCTTGGGACTCTGCACCTGCAGGGGAGACCCGGAAGAAGTTCCTGGCTTCTGAGTTCGGATTGGCTAAGCTCCAGCCGTTGCGGCTGCTTGGGGAGTGAATCATTGGATGGAAGATCTTCCTCTCTGTTTCTCCTCCTCTCTGCATATCTGACTTCCAATAATAATAAATAAATCTTTTAAAAAACGAGGAACTGAGACACAGAGACAGACATATTTGTAATTAGGAAGATGTTATAAAGACAGAAAATCACGTGTAAACCCTGGGGTTACAGGGGAAAAGAGAAGTGAGACAGATGGCAGCTAAGCCATTAGAAGCCAACCATGCCAAAAACTTGACTTCAGATTTTTTTTAAGATTTATTTTATTTTTATTGGAAAATCAGATCTACAGAGAGGAAGAGAGACAGAGAAGATCTTCCATTCATTTCTGCAAATGCTGCAGAAATCAAGATTTCGTGGTGTTGGTCAAAGAATAATCAAATAGTGGCATGACACGAAACAGACATCGCAGAGATAGATCCACACAAACACGAAGGCAGTATAATGGTCAAAGGGAAATATTACTGACAAAAGGTGGTAGGACAACTCTGTGCAAAAACAAAACAAAACAAAAACAAAATAAAAAGAATCTACACAAAGCCCCTGTACTCTTCAAAAACATTGATTCAAAACAGACACCATAACAGGATGCAAATACAGAGCTATCCAACTGCCGGCAGGCATCATAGGAGATAAGCCAGGTGACGGATGGCTTCTTTAGAATATAACATCCAGTGCATGGTCTAGGAAAGGAAGAATTGATAAAATGGTCTGAATTAAAACGTCTTCTCTGCAAAAGATAATGTCAAAAAGAGTGAAAATACAGCCACAGGCATGCAATATATTTGCCAGAGATAGGTGTGTTATTCAAAATGTCTAAGACTCAATCATTAGGGAATGAAATATGAGATTAAAAATAGGGCAAAGAGCTTAACAGACTCATCAACAAAGGAGACACACAGATAGCACATGAGCAGATAAAGACACTGCACATGATACATCTATAGGGAAGTGTGAACTGAAACTGTACAAGATATCACCATACATCTAACAGAACGGTCAAAACAAAGAACACTGACGTCACCAAGCACTGGGTAGATTATTAAGAAATTAGAATTCTCATCCTTTGCTGGTGGGAATGCAAAAGGAAGCAGCCATTTTGGAAGACAGTTTGATTATTTCTCACAAGGGTAAACATACTCTTATTACAGGACCCCACAATCATACTCTGTGACATGCACCCAGAGGAACTGCAAAGCCATGTCTATTCAAATGCTGTACAGTTATTTCTTCATCTATTAGTGAATTTCTTCATAATCACTAGAACTGAGAAGGAACCAAGAGCTTTTCAGTAGATGAATGGGCAATGAAATGTGGTATATTCAGACAATGGAATGTTTATTATTCACCACTGAAGAGAAATGCACGACCAGACAATGAAAAACATGAAGGAAATGTAATTGCTGCTACTAAGAATCCTATTCTCAAAAGGTTCACGTTGTGTGGTGATTCCAACTACAGAACTTTCTGGAAATGGTAAAACTCTGGAGACATTATAAAGGCCAGTGTTTGCCAGGAGTGGCAGGGAGGGATCTTCAGGTCAGTGTGATGGTGGTTCTAGCTCATTATACGCTGACTTTGTGTAACAATGTGTCAACATAGGGTCATTGACTGTAACAACTGTCTCATTCTCGTTGGGATGTCAATAACTGAGGAAGAGGCAACACACGCATAAGGGGATTGGGTGTATGGGAATCTGGTGTGATTCTCAAATTGTTCTGAAAAATTCCTTTTAAAATGTGGCAGTTCCACTCCAGCCATGGGATATAAATTGCCACTCTCTATACTTGGCAACAAATGATTACCAAGTTCTTAAATCTACTGCTACCTTGAAAGATGAAAAACACAGGATTTCATTGTTATTTTGAATAAGTATCTCTATGACTACTAGTAAGACAGACTTTTCACATTTGGATATTTTCAATTCCTATTTTGAAAATTGCCTTTTCACGTGCAGCTATCTCCTTTTCCTACATCAGCATTTTGGATTTGGGATAGTAACAAATTGTTACTGCGAATGTTTCCTCCCAGGTATATGAAGCTCCACCTGTTACGTCAGCGGCGAATACTCTCTCCCACTATGTTATGTGCTTTGCTGACATTTACCACGTCATGGCATCTTCAGTCTCTAGACTATGTGACTACAATCAGATCTGTTAATCTTTTCATTTGTGTGGTTTACCTTTTATGGCTATGTTTAAGTGCTTGTACACACACACACACACACACACACACACACACACAAAGGTATATTTGCCTACAGGGGCAATTATTATGTAGGATACCATTAGTAGAGAAAGCACAGCATAGATCACCGCCAGAAAGCTGAGTTCAATGATTGTGGCAAAGTACAGTTTATCTGCCCTATATGGTTCATAATAATCCATTTTCTGTTTTCACTGGATACATATATGTGGAAGATGTGTAAGTTGAGGGAACCTTATCCCATAACCCTCCTTCCTCATTTGTAGGGCTAGTTAGCAACAGGCATTAAGTATAACCAGAGTCTAAGACAAACTGGGAATTTATAAACTAAAATATAACTTGGTAAGAATGTCAATGTATAAATTAAAATAGGAGTGATTACGTGATGAATAGCACAAAAGTGCAATGTTTTAATAAATTGAGAACAGGAATTAAGATTGCTAATCAGTATCACTGTATGGAAGTGAACTGACCAGTGACCATTGATAGCATTATCTGGTCTATCATCCACATCGCTGGCTATCTGAGTTGGGAAATTGTTGCTGCCAAGCTGACTGAACCAACTCCACGCTGAATGCACTGTCATAATGCGATCTTTAGTTCATAATTTACTTCCCAGGCAGACTGTCCTACTGGGAAGGCAATGTTCAAATTAACTAGGACCTGATTAGCTCGGTAGATAGGCATCTCCTTGTGAATTATTCAGGCATTTAGAAAGGAGATGCTGTTTTACTTTCCCCTCCCCCGAACTCCCACCAAATTGTTCCCCCAGTGACTGATTCTTCAGGCACGGAAATGTTTACAAGCTAAGCTTTGCTCAGCCTGCAAGACATGGTATGTGCCTCCCTGACCCATCTCTCTCCACTGCATACAATCCTGTCCTTATGCTAACAAACACTGAATAGCTTTTCTTTTTCTCACTTTTACACAGTTGATAGATCCACTGACCTACACATGGTATTCCATGTAACACACATGTGCTGGCAATTATTGTGACAGAAAATAAAGAGGCAGGAGAAGGGTCACGAAGGATAGAGGAGGTGAAGTATTTCATCGTGGATCGAGATATGGAACCTGGCATGTGTTTTCTCATTCGCTGGAAGTAATTCTTGGTCTCTTGTGATTTGAGGCTCCCTAAGCTGTTTTTGGGGGACTCAGCCAATCTGGTTGAACAATGAATTTCTCCGCATGCATAACTGAAAGTATGAACTTAGTCCTTTCATACTCTCCATACACATGGTATTTAGTCCCAAAGCTTCTGTGATTAATTGGGATGGTGGATAATCCACATATGAATATGCACAGGAGGAGGCGAGTCAGTGAGCTGGAGTGACTTGGTACATATATAAAAGCTAGTGATTGTTGAAGAGGATAAACAAAGTAGACGATTAGAGAAGGGAGGTCCAATGGGCAGTGAGGCAAATTTCACTGATTAACAAAAACTGCGACACCCACAACAAGCCAAGCATTGCCTTAGGCATTTAGAACAAGTCACTGGGCAACAGCAACCCAACTGCCTCCCCTTTTATGGTTGAATTCTAGGAAGAAGAAACAAACAATCAATGTTTGACCTGGTGAATAAGTGAATTATACAGTGTATCAGGAAGTAACCCATAGCATATGAAAAGAAACAGCAGAACGATGCTAGTAGGATTGGGACTAGGGAGTGGAGTAGATGGATTGAGATTTGTCAGTAAGCTGGTGGTTGGGAAGAAGACCCAGTGGGAAGAGGAGCTTTGAGTGGAGACTCGCAGGAGCTGCAGGGACAAGCCTTTGGGCATCCAGAAGCAGAGTACGGCAGGCAGAGGCAAGCACCAGTGCGGGCTTTCTACAGACTTGAGATCACATGTTTCATGTATTTAAAACAAAACACTGTGTTCTGAAAGCCTTCCTGTGCTGCCCCACAAGGAAAAAGTTTATCGACGCATGCCTCTCCACCCAGGTGCTGGAGGGTCGCTTGGGGAAGTTTGGGCGCACATGCAGAGGCTGACAGGCGTGAGCTTACTTGGTGATGGGTAGGGAGAGGGACCAAGGAGACAGCAGGGGAGAGAAGGCTGCCAGGTGGGCTTCTTCATTAGCAATTTAGCTTCTATCTCAAAGTGTAACTGTTTATTCCAAATTGCACACCCATAAGGTCCTGCTGGGAAGAATTTTGATGGACTGCAAGAGGTGTGGCTTCAAGACAGCCAAATAGAAGGCACTGCCTCAACCCGAGGAGGTGATCGCAGCTGAAGTAAGGCTCACAGATGAACGTTCAATATGAGAAGATGCTGGGAGTCGCCCATCATTTGGGTTCTCCTGCATTCTGAGATGCGATTTTGGCCAGTGGAGTGCCGAGATCCCCCTGGCCCTGCCACATACTCTGGTGATTCCTGGGGGCTCAGTCTCTTCCTCTGTCCCTACCTGCCCTGTTTCCTGAAACTTTGATGAGAATCAAACAAGGTAACATGGGAAACAATTCTGTAAGAGATCAAAGGCAGCACACACAGGAGACTTTGTCTTCAAGGCTGTTATTTTTCTTCACACACCTGATCTAACACTTGACTTTAGGTAGCTCCTACCTACCTCAGTCCCAGTCTCCACCCACAAAGCTGGTATGGCTAAAGGGTAGGGAGAAAGTTCAGGAGAAAATCTACACCATGGCAAGGGCAATGAAGCAGCACAGGAAGGCAACACACGCACGAGAAAGGCTGCAGTGACCATGTTTGGGAGAAATCTTCAAGCATCTGCTGGAAGGTTTTGACTTCTCTGTGGCTCAGGAGAAGACAAAGGCCAGGAGGCCAGATTCGGCTACATCTGGGCTGTCCTCTTCCAAGTTCTTATCAGTGTGAGCCTGGCTGGCCCATCTCAAGCCTGGGCATGCTCTTCCCCTCTGGGAGGCCCCCCGTTTTCAAGGTCAGCCTTTCTTCTGCAGTACTGAAGCTGATTAACCTAGTCTCTCAAGCACATTGGCTATTTGGCCCCAAAACCACGCTAAAGAAAAGGGAGGGCCATTTTCCTTGCTCGAAACTTGGAGTTTAAGTTCACAGGGCATCACTGTGATTGTCCTGGAGGGGAGCTGTAGGCAGAAGAGGACTTGCCATCTCTTCTTGACCATCCCCATTTCCAGCCTCTGGGAAAATACGCTTTCCAGCTTTTATCAGCTTAAACCTGGCATAGACATCTGGTGTGGGGAAGGATGTCGGCTGTTATCCCGTGCCTCTGGCATATCATATTAAGATGAAAAGCACAAGTTTGCTACTTAAAGGGGAACTGTCAGTCCAAGGTCATCATTCCACAGCAGGCCATGGTACGAGCCATACCACAAATACCCTTTTTGGGTGTGGGACATGCATCTGGTTAGTGAATTCACTTGAGAGACGCAGAGAGAATAGTATTGCCTCCAAATAGCAGATCAATCATTTAAGGGCAATTCATCTTCTGTTAAAATGATCTCAAGTTCACAGCTAATAAGACCACAGCTGCCTTTTTATGGTTGAATTACCCACACACAACTCGGCACTGCATTTTCGGTCGGGTCACGACTGTGGAAGAGGCCTCCAACTTGGCAGTTTCATATTCTGTCTTTTCCTTGCCCAACCCACACTGAATTACACGCTGACCAAAGCTCCCCTGGAGTCACATGGAATGTGGATTTGGCTCCAGATAGCCAGAGCTGCAGCCCAAAATGGAGGCCTCCCCGGGAAAACTCAGTTTTTCCATTGCACTTTCGGAGAGCTGCCATGTGCTTCCCAGAGCTCCAGGCAGGCTGCTTTTCCCAGCTCATGGCGCAGGTTACACAACTGTAGATAGGAGAGTCCAGGCGAGTGTGACCAGATGGCCCTTCCACTATAGAATTACCCCAAAGTGAAGAACGAAATGAGACTCGATTGTTTACAAAGTGAACTTGAACTGCACAGAGTACAGAGGGGAAACGGATCTTAGCACAAGAGAAGGAAAAAGTAAATAAAATTTGGTCTTTGTTTCCCCTCTTTTCAAAATCAATTTTGCCAAATTGTTAATTACCCTTGAAAGGATGTAAAGTGCAGTGAGGAGGAAGTCGATGTTAGCGTTTCGGATATCCTGGCATTTGTCATGTGCAGTTTCTGGGACATCCAAGATGACATGGCCTGACATGCTGCTCCAGGCACATGCTCTACGTTACTGCTACGTTTGCGTAACTGATCCATTCCTGGCATATTGAGCCCCGACCTCTGGGTGCTAAGGGATTAAGACATCAGTCACAGGCTCAAGCTGTCACCCTGATGTAGGTGGATGTTAGCTTCTCCTGTCTGGCTCTCTGTGTCCCTGAATAATTTGCCCTCCCAACATATTCAAGGCCATTATTGGGCCCCTGTGTGGGCACTGGGACACTGGGACTCACTGATCCTGCCTCCATTTCTAGCTTTGCATTTCCACGTTGCACCAAAAGCTGGGACAATTGCCACAGTCTCATACATACATAGAGCTGGGCATGGTGCCTTGTATGAAAAACATGCTGAGTCGATGAGGCTGAGATGCTTACACGGTTCTTACAGCTTCCACCTCTATCATGAGTCCATCTGGCCTGCTGCTCTCAGGTTACCCACACACAAGGACGTGCTGGGGCCCAGTCCTGTTATTTGCCTACAGATGTCCCCCTTCCAATCTTTGAGCAAAATAATACAAAATATGCAGAGGGCAGATCTCTGTGATATTTCACTGTAAGTGTTCTTGTAATTTCTACCTAAACTGTGGATCAAGCCTTTTTGTTTTCTTTCTTACAAGAATATCAACCAGATTTAGTTCAACATGAATTTATTCAGATGCAGAAACTAGAATAAGTGAGGAAAGTGTTATTCCAATCTTCGAAGAACTTCCAGCCTGTTATGAGGGAGAGTGATTATGTGTGTATGTGTGTGCATGCATGTGTGTGTTCATGTGAACATGTCAGCTGAAGGCAAGGGTGGGTGTTAGGGGAAGTTGGGGCAGATAAGGGATAGCGGGATTGGACTAAACTACAAATAATCACAGTTCAAGGCATACATAATATTTATCAAAGAAATGCAAAACATCACAGGGTTCAAAAGAGGGAAGAAACCTTGCAGTGAGCAAACTCAGGGCATTTATTTCTTGCTTCCTCCTAGCAGTTCTGGTTATCATTCTCTCGTCTTCACTCCATACCTTCTGTTTAGGTTCCAAACATCACCTTTTCTCAATCCTTTCCTTTCCAGACTCCAGTCAACCACCACCTCCTAGCCAATTTTCCACTTTCGGCACCCAGAAATCTCACCAGCTAACAGTCTGTGAGGCTGCATTGATCTCGTGGGGCATCCACTCTAACCTCAGCTTGATCAGAGCAGTCAGTCCTCAGCCTGAATCTCTTCTTGACAGGTGCGACTCGCACCAAACAACCAAACTTTTTCTTTTTCACTTTGTGCTTTCCGTATCATTTTCCACCCTATTCTGACCCTCCTTGGCCCCCAGGCTCTTTAGAATCTGCTACCCTCTTCCACTCCACCTCACGTTGGCTGTTTCCCCAGTTCTTCCCTGGGGTTTCTGGAGAGCCTATTACACAATGCACCTGCTTGCCCAGGTACGCTCCCTGCGTGTGGGCTGTCAACCTGCAGCCTTCAATGACATCAGTTGTAGAAAGGCATTCATTCTACACTTCCAGTCCTATGACTCATCCTTTATACATCCCCTGAAGCATTTCCACATCTACTGCTTTATATCTTTATTATTCCAGTCAGAAGTTTCCATATCACCCTCAAGAAAGGATCCTGTCTCTCAACTCAATGAAATGGAATCTACCCAGAGCTATGCAACAGGACTTCCTGTGATGTCCAGCTTCTCTGCCTCTACTGTCCACTATGACGGTCTCTAGGCACATCAACCACTGACTGTGGTGAAATGTAGACAGGGAGACTGAGGCCCTGGGCTTAGTTAAATTTCGTTAGGGACCTGTGGTTAGTGGTTTCTCTACTGCACACCTTTGGTATGAATCAGTGCTGTCCAAGAGAAACACAATCATCTCCTTTATAATTTCAAATGTTCTAGTAAGAACACTAAAAAGGAGAAAGAGAGGGGGATGCTTAGCTTCACAGTGCAGATGGCTGCAATGCGTCTGATTCCACAATGAAATGCCTGAGTTCAATGTCAGGCTCTGTCTCCAAGAAGCAGAACCTGTTCCTGCCACACATGTGGGAGGACCTGTCTTAACCATCTGGGCAGTAAGCCAGAAGATGCCTCTAGGACTGTCAAAAAGAAAAGGGGGAAAGACGAAAAATGAAATAGGAAAAAAGGATTTTATATAATTAATAACATTGCTTTTATAGAATTAGTATATTTATGAAATCCAAAGTGTTAAAAAGATATTTCAATATGAGGTGAATATAAAAATTATGGATGAATATAAAAATAATTTATGTTGTTTGTTTCATGCTATGTTTCAAATCTCTGGTACATATTTTATGCTTCTAGCACATATCATTAAAGATACAAAATTTTCATGGAAAAATTTGATCTGTATTTAAATTTCATAACATTTACTGTTGAAAACATAGATTTACATATAAGTTGTTCCAAGCAAAGCTAAAGTTTTCCATTCACTGGATCAAGTATCTGTTTTTAAGTTTCAGTTTCCATTAATATTAAATACAACTTAAAAATTTTTGTCTTCAATCATGTTTGCTACATTTCAACTGCTCAACAGCCACATGTAATGCACTGTGGTAGAACAGCCTTCATGTTTACTCTTCCTTTACTAAACTGTCTGAGGACGACAGCCCGGTCCCAACCACTCAGTGAGAGCCGCGCTGTTAACCTCAGGACCTTGTTTGATGCATAAGTGAGGAGAGATTATGGATATCCCTTCTTGGACCCGGTGCAGCTTCCTGCTTCCCCTTCCCACTGCTTGCAAAATTTGTGCTGTTCCAGTTATCCACCAATGAGATGTAACCTCATGGCCTTCTAACCTGAGAATCCACCCCCTAATCTCTTGTGGCCCCTCCCACTAACCTCCTCCCACCTACCTGTGGCTCAGATAATCTCAGTCACCTGTCCCTTGGGGCCCGCCCGCAGCCCCTCTTCCCAACTAATTCCCCATTCACCGAAACACCTTCCAGGCCGACCTGCTTGTATAAATGAGCCTCCATGTGTGCCCCTACTCCTTTCCTTCCCCCTTCTCTTACTCCTCTTCCCCTTTCCCTTTTCCCTGGCTCTCTCCTGTCCTCCATCTTGCCTGCTTCCCTTGCCTTGGCAGCCCCCATCCTGCCACCATGATGGGGACGTTTCCCTTCCAGTTTTTCCCACTCCACCCCTGTACCCATTCCTGCCCTGTTGGAATAAAGGACCTCTTAACACTTCAACGTGTCTAGTATTTCAGCTCGCAGTAAACTAATTGTGCAAAGAGGACTTGGCTGTGGGAAATGAGCTGCACGCAGGAACTCTAAGAACTTTAAGTGCGTTTAACCCCCCAACATATTACCATGTCCCTGTTCCGAGTCCCATATGGACCCCCTCTTGGTCCTTACGCTCCCTTTTTACAGCCACCAGCAGTTGATTCTGTAAGCCACCAGTGTCAGTAGCACCTGGGGGTGCAGAAGTGTGATTCTCCTTGCCACCCCGGTCCTAAGGAAGCGGGGACTCGGTGGGCAGGCTGTAGCTCTCCACTTGCTCCTGATACTTGCTACAGTTTGAGCACCTCTGGTTTGTAGCAAAGTGCCCTTGAGAGATAACAAACCATTGTGAAGATGATTACTTTGTATATGGTAGGGACAGGGTGGGTGGCAAAGGGTGCCAAAAGGAGATTCTATTTAGTGCTGTGATTCACCTGGACATTTTAAAAAGAGGAGGGTCTGTGGAGTAGACTAATGACCTCTTCCCCTCCCTCATTTTGTTTCATCTGCTCTTGGCTGACTCTCCAGGTTGTAAGTCGGCTCAGTGTATTCACAGAGCTGTGTAACCATCACCTCAATCAAGTTAAAAGCATTTTCATCAACCCCAAAAGAAACCTCAGAGCCAGGGAAGTTACTTCCACCAGCCTCAGCAGCCCCCAGATTTTTGTTACATTTAAGAAACAATTTGTTACTAGAATTTAGGAGACAGCATTAACTATCATTGGTTTAGGCAAGAGACATTGTTCAGACATTCTGAATAATATTGACAATGATAAAATATCTCTCTGGGTCACAGGTATCTGTCTAGGCCTAAAATAATTTTTAAATGAAGTCTTCATTTTTCCTCATACAGGTCCTTAGGCTCAAAGACTTCCCCCTTCCACTCTCCCTCCCCCACTCTCCCACTGTTATCCCCTCTATTGTAACAAGAGTTTAGTCCCTCAACAGTCACAAGTCCATCATTCTGCTGTTTAAGTGTATCTCGACATTGTACGTATAGAGAATAGTATAAAGTTCAGCATTCTAGTGTCAAGATACAAATAACAGTTTCATTGCGAGTCTATCTGTTACTCAGAAGTAGAGACGCATACTGCAATGTATCACCACTTCAAAGTACACTTGCCTACGTTATATAGATCTTCTAGGTAAATATATATGTAAACACTTACATCTATAAAGTATTATGCATGAAGGTTGCTTATATCAGAGAGAACATATGATTGTTGTCTTTGTGAAATTGGCTCATTTTTTCTTTTGCTTAAAAAAATCATTTATTTATTTTACTTCCTTGAGACAGAGCCACAGAAAGAGACAGAAAGAGACCTTCCATCGTCTGGTTCACTCCGAAATGCCTGCAACATCCAGGGATGAGCTGGGCCAAATCAGGAGTCTGGAACTCAATTGGCGTCTCTCGCATGTGGAGGAATCCCTCTGCGACCCAGGCCAGCCGTATAGGAAGCTGGAGTCCGGAGCCAAATCCCAGGGGTGGCAACAAACCCAGGCACTGGGTTTAATCTTCGCATACCACTAGGCCAAGATGCCCTTGCTGAGTTCTTCTTTAACCTTTAGTGACAGAGGGACAGAAAATTTTCTGCTCAGAGCCACAGGGACTTCGCTCCGGAGGTGCGATGGGTTTTTGTCCTAAGAGAACAGAATCTCTTCTCCCACATCAGCAGTAGAGGTTTCCCAGCTTACAGAGTCAGGGGGCAGCACTAAGCGAAGGCTTCAACCCAAACCCAAAGCAAGGAGAAAAATCATGGCTCAGACCCTACCGAGTACCCTCAGCAGGCGCAGGGGAAGCGGCTGGGACAAACAAAAGACTGAATATTTCCTTGGGTCGGGAAGGCAACCTGCCAAACACTGCCTGCCTTGATCTCAGAGGACCACAGGCTCTGGCTGGTGCCAGGGGGCTGGGAGGCTGCACGCGCCCCTCCCCCTCCGTAGCCCTCTCAGAGGGTGGCTTTGTTCTTCCCAGCCCCTGGGGCTGGTGTTCTCTTGGGAGGCAGGGACAATTTTTTGTTATCGAGTAGACATATCAGTTTCAGTGACAAGCCTCTTCCTCCTTCATAAGAAAAACTGACTTTTCATAATCACCTTGCTCTAAAAATGTCAGCCTGGAGTGGTGAGACAGGGATGGGCAGCGATCACCGTGGAGACACGTCTCAGCCGGCGCCCTGGCCCTTCTTCCACCAGAAGTGTGCACGTCAGTGCTTTTCTTGGGTGAGAAAAGTCCACATGGGTTTCCGCGTAAGGAATCTTGAACTGAGAGATGGAATAGCTAGCGTGGTGGGGAGGGATGGGCAACTGCACGTGGGATGAAATGAAATGAGAAAGGAGGGTGGGGGTGAAAGGAAGGAGGAGGGAAAAAATTTTTCCATCACTGATAACAAGCTTTGGTCTTCCCCGGGCACAACCACGGAGTTTTGCAAGTGATGTGAAAGTTAAAATAAATAAATAAATAGGTAAAAATAGTAATGATACTCCGCAGCAAAGGCCCCTGGGTAAACGGTGTCATTTCTAATTTCTGCAGCTCCCGTGATGTAGTGCAGGAGGAAGGTCTGCAATTCACACCAGCTCTTTGTGCACTGGGTCCCAGCGGCCAGGGCCTGGGCCCAGGGAACGGGGACGCTGGCTTCCTACGGGATTTCACCACCGTGGCCCTGCATTGTCTCAGGTTTAAAATAATTTGCCAGGTAAAAACAAACGTCTCAGAATCACGGTGGGAAAAATGTACTTAACAATTCAATCCCTGTCCATTTGGGATTGGCAGAGAAAGTGCAGCCGAGGCTAATTAAATTACTCGACGTGTGTTTGAATGGTGGTTCTGCCAGCAAGTTTATTAATTCACATCGTTATCTTTGTTAGTGTAACCACAACTGGTAAATTAGGCTTTTCATGAGATAGCAAAATGTGCAGGCTCTTGGCTCGCAGTTCTACTCAGCTGTTGGTTTCTCTCTCGAGTATCATTCTTAGAAAGCAAAGCTCATTTGTCCCAAGCTCCACGTGTCCAAATGGCTCATTCTGAGTTAAGTTGTGTTTGTTCACTCTTGGGAAACAATTATTATTTACAAGGGCTTTCCCCCCCTGCTTTTACCAGTGATTTTCACATAGGGATATGTCTTGCCATGGCGTTAACTTCTTGCAAGGTGACTTCGCATGTATGCTTGGCTTATTCTGACACTGAAGTTCAGATCTAGTGGAATCAGAGTAACTGCTTATCCCTCAGGGAAAGTTTATAATCTACGGGTGGGAACTTTTGCAGATAGATTGACCCAATAATTTTGGACAAATGTGGAGAAACTTGATTGCAAAGATAAAACTTAGCTGCAAAGTACCTTAAGCATTCCAAATCTTCTTGATTCAAGAAAAGTCTACTACATTTGTGCAAGTTGTGAACAAATTTGGCATAAATCCATTTTGGCTTCTAGGCCTTGCTACTCAAAACACGGTCTGCAGAGCAGCAGTATTTGGTATCAGCTGGGAACTTGCTGGAAATGCAGACCCTAAGACACACCGCAGACACGCTGAGTTAGAACCTACACTTGATCATGACATTGGGTGATTCAAATGCATGTTCCGATCTGAGGATCACTTGAGTGTACAGAGAAGTATGTTCTCATCCCATCCTGACAAAGAACCGCCTGCCTTCCTGACTTTCGGCACTGATAAGGAGAAGAACTTGGGAAGGTGACAGTATCAAGTCCCTAGGCCTTTCACCCTTGCTCTCGTCTCTCTGTCCTCCCATGTCTGTCATGGCTAGACACAGCTGCGTGTGTGTAGATATGCACTCGTATGCAGCTGTTTGTGGATGTGTGGTGGCACGCGGTGGGATACATGCAGATATTTGTGTGTCCCCCCCCCCCCCCCCCACTGTCACAGACACAAGTGTCAATCTCCTGTGGCCCCACCACTAAGCGGTGAAAGCAGCTGTTCCTTGGGCAGTTCTTAGCACCACTGTGAGTAAAGGAAATGCAAACCCACCAAAGACTGAGTTGTCCTCTGACCTGCAGGAATCTGAATGATCAGCTTGTCCCGCGCCCCAAGTCCAGGCCTATATGCACCAGACATTGAAATGTGTACTACTTGGCAAACCTGAAGTCGTATTATAAACTGAAAGAATACAATACAATCTACTCTCTGGCTGTATTGAAAACCTAAGCCAGGTAAGTGTTGTGGTGCAGCCAGTTAAGCCACCACTTGAGGTGACCACATTTTATATTGGAATACCAGTTTGAGTCCCAGACATCCTACTTCCAGTCCTGCTTCCTGCTAATGCATCCGGGGAGGCCGTGGATGATAGCTACATGCTTGGGCCTCTGCCACCCATACAGAAGGCCTGGATGGAGTTTTAGGCTCTGGTTCAAATGGCTGTTGGGAAGTAAACCAGTGGATGGTTCTCTGTCTCTGTTTTAAGTAAAATAAATGAACATGTGCAAAAATAAGACAAATGAAATATCTATTGCAAGGTGCTTTATCTTGCATTTCATGCTAGTTTAGAGGCAAGAGAGAAGTTGTGGGTTGGTGGCTCAGTCACGGATGTCATCTGCTATGATACATTCTCTGTTTTATTCCAGGTCCCGGGTCTGACTGCATAGTGAGAAAAGTCTTCAGGACAGAGCGGACACTGCATCTATTTCCTCCACTTCTTTTGTTATAATAAGGATAAAAGATTGTATAAAATAAAATTTGTGAAGTAAACAAAAAATGATTTGGAATCCACTTTCCTCCCTACCCCTATAAAGGCCTTTGTGAATCCATACCATACCAAAACCAGGTTATTTTAGGATCTGCTGTTCTCCTATAATACCATTCCATATTTCCTGGATTACAGTTACAAAGTGCTTTTGCACATGAAAATGAAATTAGTTTTCCTTTTTAATCCCAAATTAAAAATCTGTTACCTCTCCCTCACTCATGGAAATGTTCATACAAAAATGATTTGGTATTTCAATCATCATTACATTTGACAAAAGCCTGCATTATAAATAAAATCTGAGTAGGCATACTACTGAAGTTCTTAAAAAAAAAGAAATTGTAGTTTTTGAAAAAGCATTATCACTTGGAATTATTTTGAGCTCATGAAAAGCAGCACTTTTCAAGTGGATGATCACTCTACAGAAATAGGTTTTTCTAGTGTTTTACTGTCATGTTGATCATCTTTGGGGAGATATAAATCCAGTGTCTTTCAAGTATAGTAACTCTGACCCTCTTTTAAGAACAAATACCCCCTTTGGGTTTAAAAATCCCCA
This sequence comes from Ochotona princeps, assembly GCF_030435755.1. Lineage (NCBI taxonomy): Eukaryota > Metazoa > Chordata > Mammalia > Lagomorpha > Ochotonidae > Ochotona > Ochotona princeps. Next base: position 12,203,131 of record NC_080851.1, read on the forward strand.
TGGGGAGGTATACAGGAAGATTTTGCTGTGGTGCTAAGGTGTTCTGCACTCCTGTACACGAGCTCTGGGGATCCCCAGCCTCCAGCAAACAGCTGTTCTGCTCCCACCAAAAGCTCGTTGCAGAAGTTAGTGCTTAACACGAGCAAAAACTCAACTTGCATTCACAGACACTATTATTTCATTGGTTTTAGACTTGGTTCTAGAGTGGCTGCTCTGGATGGCCCTGGCTGGCATTTCCAGGGCAGCCAGACAAGGAGGAAGGGCTGAGACCTCAGTAGGGCTAGCCCCGGGTGCTGAGCAAGGGCAAGACGAGAAGAAAGAACGTAGCTCATCTGGACTGGGGACAGTGGGGACGGCTGGTTGGTGGTGGCCGTTTTTGCAGTTTTGCTAATGTTGAACTGGGTCTTCTAGAACATGGTCATCATGAGAAGAAGCAGAAACGGTTACTTTTCCAGAACACAGTTTGTTTTTAGATGCCATTTGAGGTGCCTCCTCCCACTCTGCTTAAGCAAAATGGATGACATAATCTGGGTCTGTGAAATTTAGCTGTCAGAGTAGGGAGAGAACCCCTTTTCTGGAAATGCTAACATCTTAGAACTAAAAGACACATTGGAATTTTTGCTGTAGAGTAGCAATCCTAAGGGCTAGAAAGATGACCAAATAACATCACATGTAGACATGTTGAAAACATGTGAAAATTCATCCTCTGATAGGGAAAACTGCGGAAGGACCATTTACGTGGAGTCTGGGCTAATAGCCTTGCACTGAGAAAAGCGCAGTCATTGTGCATGCATATCACACTTGGAAAGAAGGCTTCCTCACACATGCAACAGAAATTAAGGATCAGAACACATAGATGTTCAATGTTAAGTATCTGTTAGGCTTTACACAATTGTCACTGATAGTTAAGATGGCACGAATCCAGGCATTTCATATTCTTGTTTATTTTTAGAAAACACTATCAATAGTGATCCCATACCCTTCTTCGTGTCTGGGAACTAGTAAGTTCCCAATATTTTAGACCTTGCATTTTTATACATATCAGGAATTTATACAGATCCATTCAAATGCTATCTCAGACTCCGAGTGGCACTTGAGGTGGTCTTCATGACAAAATAAACCCGTGCGCTAGGAGGATGCGAGTCCTCCTCAGCTTTCCTTAGTCCTTCAGATGAAATCACTTGTTACCCATCTTTACCGGAGAGCATTTCAAAATGCTGCCTGCTCGTTGCTGCCAACACTCCTCACTAGCAAACCGAAAACGGGTCATCCTGCTGCATTTCTTGCACCTGCATGGGGCTTTCTCTGTAATGTGCTTAGCCAGGGTGTAGTGGATGCATCTGGTTTACAAGTTAACTGGCAGAATTTGTTTATAAGCCCACTGAACAGCTAAATGAGGCAAACTACATTATCGTACTTGCTAATTACATTTGATTTCAGCCGAAAGCTTATTACAGCTACACACTGAAAAGACCTGACTTTTTAATTTGGTTTATATCCTTTTCTGCCCTAGGAGATGTTTTGCTCCAGAAAGCTCGGAAGGAGGGCTGCACGACTAGTGGTATTGAATAATGGGCCCTGAACTAGGCTTGCTTGTAGGAAAAACCTTGCACTCCTGATGTTGCTGCTTGTTTAACTCCATCTGCCAGCATCCAGAAATACACAATGTCTGTCTTTCACTTGCATTTGGTTCACTATTTTCTGAGAGTTCTTCTCTACAGATACAGCAAGAGGACTATAAGGAGGAAACCAGATGATGTCCCAAAGCACAATCTGAACAAGCCACGTTCGCATAGGCACGTCCACTCTGTTGTGGCCTTCTATTTTTCCGTCAGAATGAAAGTGTGCCGAACATTCCGTTGGCCGCCAGTATTATGTGTGCTCGGGGGTGGTGCGATTCGTGCGGTCTCAGCCCCAGTGCTAGATCCCTCCCACGTTCCCTCTGCGTAACAGTTTTCTGCCCCCACCACCTCTGTCAATCTAGAGCAGTGAAAAAAAAATAACCATCACCCACTGCTCCCTTCTGGAAGTCACCTGCAAAAATACTACCCTGCGTGGGTACGCCGGCTCTACAGGCTGTTCAGGTTACCGCACTCTTTTACTGTGTCCGTGTGGTAACAGACTTGCCTACATTCCTGTATGGTGTCTGGGGCCTGCTTGGCTTCTGCACCGGCCATTTCTCCACGTGCTGTCTCAGGGCAGGCTCGCTGTGTGCCTAGGATGCAGTCCAGGCAGCAGGCCTGCATCTGGACATGGCAGCCAGAGGGCTCTGGGTTCCCTTCAGCCATCTTCTCGAAGTAGCTGGGATTCCCTTAGCGCTTTCAGGAGACCCACAAGGTAAAAATTCTTTAAATAAAACTGCTAAGGCTTTATCTGCCCTTTTCAGTGTGTGGACATTTGAACTGATGATCCCATAGCGAAGATGGGTAAAGGGGTCGGCACCTTAGTTCTAATCAAGATAGTGACATCAAATAGCTAGCCATCCTAGCGTTTTAATCCCTGTGTATTCATGAGGGGCAAAGGAGCCAGTGCTACTTCAAACAGTAAAAATCCAATTGAACAAATAGCCTCTGAATGCGACAAGCCAGGAAGTACACTGCATACTAAAGCACAGGATGCATCTGTACAGGTAGCTGATCGAGGCCCAATCACGGGGCTTTACCTCCTGAAGAATGCCGTTTCTTGGAAGAGTGACTGACAAGCTATGGTGATTCATACTTAGGTATTTGGCAGACATTTTGTCAAAAATGAACAAAGTGAACTTGTCACTTCGTGCAAAACAACTGACAGTATTTGTTGCCAACTATAAAACTTGAGCTATCAAGCAAAAAATTTGGATTTTGGAAAATTTGTATCTGCCACTGAGAGCTTGACAGCTTCCTGGTACGTAAAGCCTTTTCTGAAAAGACTGGTGTGGTGTTAATGGTGTGATTTGTTGATCGTACAATGAAATGTGTCAACTTTTAGAATGTCCATGTAGCTCAGTGTTACCTTTCCTAAGTGGCCAATGTGTAATGTTATAAAACCAGGCATAATTAAGAGGTCTATTGAAAGTGCAAAATAAGCCAGTTGATTTTAATTTATTGAAGAACAGGGAAGTTATTGATATAGTTTCAGATTCCATATTGAAATTATTCTTTAGGAATCTGCCACTTGTTGAGTTTTGGTGTACTACCAAAGAATAATTGCAATTATGTAAAAGAGTGTTATTACACTCTATTTCCAACCAGGTATCTACATGAGGCTGAATTTGTTGCTGCACTTCAGATAATACTAAACAATGCAAGAGCAATATGAGAATTCACTTGTCTGGTACTAAACCAGATACTGAAGAAAAAATGTCATTATTCTCACTAAATCTTTTTAAGAAAAATATAGTTACTTTGAATTAAAATGTACCACATTAATATGCTACTGGTTTCTTGTTATTTAGGAATAAGCTAATAATTATTTTTGAAATTTGTCTGAATTTTTAATATGGTGGATAACAACAGATATAAACCATGCATAAAAATTCTTTGGAATTATCAGTGATTTCAAGAGAGCAAAGAACTGGTAAACTGAAAAAAAAGCCTGAGGAGTTTGTTCTGAGCCATGCTGTAGTAAACCTTAAAAGGTGATGTCAATCTTGTTTTTATTTCATAGTCACCTGTACAGAAATGTTTATATTTGCATGAGTGGCAGGAAATGTATTTAATTTTTTAAGTTCTATGAACCTTAAATAACAATTTATATAAAGCTGAATTTGTGAAATCTGTCCTAGAGGTCTAAGCTTTTCTGTACGTTAAAAACAATTACTCTTATAAACAAAACTCATTAATGAAGGTTATGTGGCTAATTTTAAGTTTTCCTTCTTTTCTAATACTGCTAGATATTCTCTTAGTATTGCCTTGATCATATCCCAAATGTGTGATTCATACTCACCATCTCTGTAATTTACAATTTGTGTTACTGTTGGTTTATTTCACCTTTTGTTGCCTTCTCTGATTTCAATGAGAATTTTATGCAATTTCATTTTATTTCATGTGTTATTGCATAGATTTCATTTTTCTTAAGAATTTCTTAGTGTTTTCCATAGAGCCTCTAATACAGTTTTTTTAATTCAATGGAAGTCTACCTTTTAAGAATGCCACCACACACTGGCATACAGAGCAAACATTCAGAATTTTTCTCTTCTGCCCTTTGTGATGCTTTGTCATTCATGTTGCTTCTCCATATAGCCACCCAATGCACTGTTCACGTCATTCCTTTAAGCATTTTGCTTTTAGATCAATTATAAATGAAGAGGAAAAGATGTCATCCTTACTCATTTTTTTGATAACTATACATTGATCTCCATCAATTTCCTGCTTCGTGAAGTACTAATATTTCTTGTGGGATGTGTCTATTGCTCACTAATTCCCCTGGCTTTAATCTGAGGAAGTATTTTTCCTTGATTTTTTTTTTAAAGATTCATTTACTTTTTATTGGAAAGTCAGAATAATAGACAGAAGGAGAGACAGCAAGTGAATGATCTTCCTTCCACTGGTTCACTTCCCAAGTGGCTGCAATGGCTGATGATAAGCCAGTCCGAAGCCAGGAGCCAGGAGCTTCTTCCAGGTCTCCCACGCAGGTACAGGGTCCCAAGCGTCATCCTTGGCTGCTTTCCCAGGCCACAAGCAGGGAGCTGGAAGGGAGGTGAAGCAGCTGGGACATGAACCAGCGCCCATATGGGATCCTGCCAGATGCAAGGCAAGGACTTTAGCTATTAGTCTAAAGATTTTTGAATGATAACTTTGTCGGTATAGAATTCTAGATTTGTGGGAGCTTGTCTCTTAGCACTTTCAATGTTTAAATTTACTCCATTCTTATTTTCATTGTATCTGATGACAAATATGCTGTAATTTTTGTCCTTTTTCCTCAACAACAACAAAAAAGATTTTTCCCTTTCTCCCTGGTTTCTTTCTTAATTATTTATATTTGATTTGAAACAGTGTAAATATGAGAGGTTGAAGTTTCTTTTTTTTTTTTTTTCTGGAATTTAGTTTATTTTTTATCTTGCTGGGTGTTCTCTGAATCTCTTGGATTTTTGCTTTTGTGTTCGTCATTAATTCTGGAAGGCTCTCAGAAATATTTTACTTCAGATCATTTTTTAACCTTTTTAAAAAATATTTATTTTATTTTTTATTGCAAAGTCAGATATACAGAGAGAGGGAGAGGCAGAGAGGAAGATCTTCCGTCCGATGGTTCACTTCTCAAGTGACCACAAGGGCCATAACTGAGCCAATCCAAAGCCGGGAACCAGGAACTTCCTCCAGGTCTCCCATGCGGGTGCAGGAACCCAAGGCCTTGGGCCATCCTCGACTGCTTTCCCAGGCCACAAGCAGGGAGCTGGATGGGAAGTGGAGCTGCTGGGATTAGAACCACTGCCCATATGGGATCCCAGCACGTTCAAGGCGAGGACTTTAGCTGCTAGACCACCGGGCTGGGTCCTCAGACAATTTTTTTGCTCTATCCCCTATTTCTTCTCCTTCTAATGTTCCAATTATACAAATGCTAAAGCTTTTGGAAATGTCCCACATGTCTTCAAGGTTCTGGTGTGAATTTTGTTTCATATTTTTTCTGGTTTCTCTCACACTTCAATCTAAACAACTAGAAAACTTCCATTAACACGTCTTCCCACTCTGATTCTTTGGCCATATCAAGTCTACTGCTGGTTCCTCCAAACACACAATTTCTGTTACAGTGTTTCTGATTTCCAGCATTTCTTAGCTTTTCCATCTATCTGATTACATTATCTAAATATTCTGGCAATTGTCTTTTTATGTCTTTTAGGGCCTTTAGCATATTACTTATAATTTTAAATACCCTAATTGATCATTCCAAAAGTTATGTCATCCTGAGTCAACGCTAATGCTTGTTTAGTCAAACTATGTTTTTCTCCCTGGCTTTCAGCACCCTTGAGATTTTTAAATTTTTTTGATGAAAGCCAGACATATTATATCGATGTATTAGCCAAGTTTTCATAACTTTGACTAAAACACCGAGAGGAGATTCTTAAGAAAGAGATTTATATCATCTTGCTTTTTGGAAGGTCACTGCTCAGGATTTTTGGTCCCATTGTTCTAGCATATGGTGCATTCTGGCCATGATGGAGCAAGTGTGGAGGGATGACCAGGAATGATTCAGGAAGCAGAGAGACACACACAGGAAGCCAAGCCAACTCACGCACTAAATCCTCTTAGAAGGGCTAACTTCTGAGGGCAGGTCCCCAGTGACCTGAAGACCTTTCACCAGTTGCCATCAGGTCAGTCTGTCCTTAAGCCATCCACCAGTGACAGAAGACTTGCTAAGTTCCAGGCCTGTGTGAGCTTGGGTAACTAAGTCCTGTTGCATCCTTTACAGCTGACAAATTGAGGTAAATAGGCATTTGTGGCTGAGCTCCAGGTGCCAGAGGCTCACCTTCCTGAACTGTGCCTGACTCAGTTTGTTTGACACTGGGTTTTCTGGGTTCTCCTTAGGAAGCATCCATGACTTGCAGCTCTTCCAGCATGGTCTGCCATTCTAAGGGGTCTCTGGGGCTGTGAAACTGAAGCCCTTTTGTGGTGGTGAAGTGCAGAGGAAGGGGAGCCTTCTAACATTTATGATTAACTTCTATCCTTTTTTTTAAAAAAAGATTTATTTCATTTTTATTGGAAAGACAGATATACAGAGAGGAGCAGAGAGAGAAAGAGGAAGATCCTCCATTTATTTTTTCACTCCCCAAGAGACCACAATGACTGGAGCTGAGCCAATTCAAAGTCAGGAGCCCAGAGCCTCCCCCCAGTCTCCCACATGGGTTCAGGGTCCCAAAGCTTTGGGTTGCCCCCTAACACTTTCCCAGGCCACAAGCAGGGAGCTGGATGGGAAGCAGGGCTCCCGGGACATGAACTGACACCCATATGGGATCCTGGTGTGTGCATGACAAGGATCTTAGCCACTAGGCTACCATATTAGGCCCAACTTCTATCCTTTAGGCACATTTCTGGGTTGTCAACTTCACAGGTGTATAGCTCTGCAACCCCTTGGATGAGACACTAAAGGAGAACTGAGTGGGAAACATTCCCCTCCTCTTGACTGGAATAAAGTTTGGGGGAAGTCTTTTCTCTGGACAGTAACCCTTAGCTATGGTGAATGCTTTGGTCATGCTGCACAATTATTACCTTCTCACCTATCAGAAGTGGGAAGGGTATTTTCTTACACTTTCAGTGTTCATGGAAATCAAACTCACAATCCCCTTAAGATTGCTATATAAGAATGTGACTTCCTCAATGAACATAGATTCCTTTTTTGCCTCCTTGAATAAAGCAAGCTACCAGGTTGGAGACTCCCATCTGGCAATATGCCAGGCTGACCTCCAGCCAACTGCCTGCAAGGGACTGAATTCTGCCAGCAACCATGTGAGCTAGCTCAAAAGCTGATCTTTACCCAGCTGAACGTCCACTCAACACAACAAAAAGGGCAATAAACAGAGGATATGGCTAAGCTCTGGCCAATTTCTGACTCACAGAAACCACAAAATAATTCTTGTACGTGGTTTTGAGCTATTCTTGGGGGGTAATTTGGTATGCTTACAATACATACAATATATATGCATTCAATGTAGTTAGTATCTATCAGAAATAGTAGGTTGAAAATATATCTGTATACTGGATTAAATATGAACATATCCATTCAGCAACATTTTTTAAAAGATTTCTTTACTTTTAGAAAAGTCAGATATTCAGAGAGAAAGAGAGACAGAGACAAAGATTTTCCATCTGTTGATTCACTCCCCAAGTGGCTGAAACGGCCAGAGCTTAGCTGATCTGAAGCCAGGAACAAAGAGCCTCTTCCGGGTCTCTCACATGGGTGCAGGGTCCCAAGGCTGTTGCCCATCTTCAACTGCTTTCCTAGGCCACAAGTAGGGAACTGAATGGGAAGCAGGGCCACTAGGACACAAACTGGTGCCCATATGGGATCCTGGCACGCGCAAGACGAGAACTTTAGCCGCTAGGTTACTGTGCTGAGCCCTCAGCAACGTTTTTGTTATTCCAACGCTGTGCCAAAGCACTGAATGGGACACTTGGAAGTACAATAGTAAGCTAAGAGACACTGGGGATAATATTCTAGATTAACTCCAGCTAGACATGCTGGGGTCTTTCCGCAGAAAGTTGTTTCCTTTGGAAGAAGAAAAAAATACACTTAAATACCTAAAAGGTGACTTTAAATCACATGTTGAGGGACACTCAGAACCCCAAGGTTGGTCTCTGAGGGCTTAAGCTGTTGCCAAGACTCACTGGCAACCCCAGTGTCACATTGATGTCCCTCTTGGGGCATGTGCTCCATAAATACTGAAGAGCAAAGAAACAAGTTATTCCAAATGAAATTTCAATGGGTTATTATAAAAATAATTCAAAATCCATGAGATGGTTGTGTTTACGTCCTTCTGAGTATTACAAAATAATAACAATTTGAAAAGTGACAGTAGTACAAAGACTCCATGGGCAATGAGCTGAGTAAAACTGTCTTGAAACACTCTAATTTTTAAAATCCTTTTCAATTACTGACTAATAAACATAGGTGCAATCTGAATGTAGAGAAAATAGAATGTTTGGGAGGAAAGAATTAAGATAAATGTTAATTCACAAAATACACCAAGATAAATTTCATACAGACTAAGTGATTAGTTATAAGAAATGAAATCCTTCAAATTTAAAATCTCTGATTTATCTTAACATGTAGAATAAAATTGTAATAACAAATTTGATGGAAGAAATAATGGAAGCAGAATGGAAAAGACTGATTAAAATGTCTCCAAAAACTTTTGAACCCATCAAAAGGAAGAATAAAAGAAACTTCAAGCCTACACATTTATAATCAACATGACAGAAGAGCACAGCTAAACTTTACCTAAAAAGACCTCTCTGTAAATCAATAAGAAAACCAGATTGCCTTGATTTTAAAATTGGAAAAAGGACATGAACTGATGATTCATAACAAAAGATATGCAAATGGAGAAAAAGAAAAAGTTTAATCTTAGTAATGATAAAATATGTTAATTTATGTAATGAGATAGCATTGTTTTACCCCTATAATTGGCAAAATGAAAGAAAACACACATGGTAATACTTAAAGTTAATGAGAGTGCAGGAGCTGAACATTCATACATGGTTTGTGAGAGCTTAAACTGTTAGAAAATTTGGGGAAGAAAATGAGTAATATATGTATATATATGTATGCATATGTATATATATGAATCCTCATAAACTCTTATACCATTTGATTGATTATTTGGGTCATTGCATGCAAACAAAGATCTATATGCAAAGATACTCATACCACTATTATGACAGCAAAACAAATAAAACAATGCAAGATTAGCCTTCACTTTTAATTTATAAGGGTATGGAAATGATTGAATAATTGTTATCTTGAGATACCAGTTAACTAGCCTTTGCAAATTAGTTTTCAGTGATGACCTAAGAATGCTTACAAGACAATGTTGCAATGGGTGGAGAGGCAGAGACTGAAGGATGTGAAGTTCCAGTTTGTGTGCGTGTATAGATATTCACAATCAATTGCTTCCAGGTGGACCCATGGGTTTAATAGAAACTTGGTAAGTTCTAATTGGGCTTTAAAAAAAAGTGAAAATTCATCAAGAAGGACATATTTATCACAAATACAGGGATCGAAAGAGGGAACAAGAAGAAGTTTGGTGATCTTAGAATTGTATTTATGAAATTTGTTCTCCCTATATTAATATGACTTTTTAAAAAAAAAATGGAAGTTCTGAGCTTTATAGAGTTTTCATTATTTTCTTCTTTACCTGTACTTGCCATGCCATGATACATTTATATCAGAAAATTAAGTTTGTAATGGTGGCATGAATGGCTCTGCCATTGGAATAACTCGAGGATCAATAATAGGAGGGGAATGTGGGTACAAGGGGAAGGGGAGGGGGAGGGTTTACCCTCATGCTTATAAATCTATCATTGAAAAAATAATTTTAAAAACCTTCATAATTCTAGGAGTGTCCCTTGCGCAAAGAAGTGTTTGTGAGATACACATGTGTGTATGTGTGTACATGGATGTATAAGCATATGTGTATATATCTTTCAGACACAAATCCAGAAGTAACCAGAAAGAAATGTTCTGAAAGCCAAAAGTCTACCATGAATCTTTTTTTTTCCTTCTGGGATCTATTAATTTTATTTGAAAGTCAGAATTATGGTGAGAAAGAGAGAGAGAGAGATCTTCCATCTGCTGGTTCACACCCGAAAATAGGTGCTATAGCCAGAGCTGGGCTGATCTGAAGACAAGAGTCAGGAGCTTCCTCCAGGTCTCCAGCTGGGGCACAGGACCCCAAGGATTTGAACCATCCTCTGCTACATACCCGGGGCATAAGCAGGGAGCTGTATTTGAAGTAAACCAGCTGGGACTAGAATCAGTGTTCATTTTGGAATTGTAAAATTATGGGCAATTTTCAATTTCTTATTGTTTATTCCAATGTCAAAGATGTTATTTTAGGGGGCTAGCGTTATGGCATAGTATGCCAAGCTTCTACCCACAGTGCTGGTATTCCGTATGGATTCCAGTTCTAGTCTCGGCTGCCCCATTTCCCTGCTATGGCCTGGGAAAGTGATAGAGGGTTGCTCAAGGCAACCACATAGGAGCTTTAGAAGAAACTCCTACATGCTCCTTGCTTCAGACTGACTCAGCTTCCATCACTGGAGCCATTTGGGAAGTGAGCTAGTAAATGGAAGAGCTCTCTGTCTCTTCTCTCTGTAACTCTGCCTTTCAAACAAAAATAAGTCTTTTAAAAGATAAATCTAAAGTCTTTCAAAGCCAGCTATGCAATCTTTATGGTTTCTATCAATGTGAATTTGAAAATTAAAAACATTCTTTATTGCCACTCACAATAAGGTGGTATTACAAGCCCAGAGAATAACCAATTGTAATTTCCAGTAGTGCAGCTTCATCCATTTGAAACCATCACACTGGCAGGAGCATCTCTGATACTTATAAAGGCCTTTAGGAAATACAATCCCATGACCACGTTGACTAGTCTATTTATTTCATGATTTCCAATATTAGACAATTAAATAAGCACCCCCATTCCAAACAAGTCCTCTTCCATCATTTCCACCAGGAACCCAGAATCATAGCCCCAGGTACGGCACTGAGTGCGTGCTCACGGCTGCATCTCCACACTTTGCTATTATCTGCATTGCTTTTCTCCTTTTATAAGGAATGGATGAACATAATGTAATATACAGTGCTAAAGAAAAACAAGCCATTATTTCAACAAGGCATCATTGCCTTCTCCCTAAAGATGTTTGTTAAGTTATTTAAAAATAGAATTGACCAGTCTTTTATTTAGGAATCAACCTTTAATGTTTAATGTCAGTGAACATTAGCATATTGTAAAAACTTATTCATGATTTTTTGAAAGATTTATTTGAAAGGCAGATTGGGACAAAGAGAGAAACAGAGACACAGACAGACAAATGTTCTGTTTGCTGGCTCACTTCCCAAATGCCTGCCGCAGAGGGTCAGGCTGAACCTGGGAGCCAGGAATTCCACCAGGATGGCTCAAGTGCTGACGGAGACCCAAGCACTTGAGCCATCATCTGCTGCTCAGGCAAATGAGCAGGAAGCTCGATGGGAAGGACAGAGCAGCTGGGGCTTAACCCAGACACTTCAGTATGGAACGGAGGTGTCCCAAGTGCTACGTAATTTGCTGTACCATACCACACACCCCTTTGTGATCCTTCAGTCTGGATTGCTTCTATGTAAAATCCAAATGACTCAACTTCACCAAAGAGGTTATCAAAATCTGAATTTCATGGATGGAACAGAACTCCATTTTAGTGCTGCTATTGATGTGGGGGTATTTGCTCTACAAAGAAGGAAAACATATTACCTTTTATTCATCATCCTATAATCTGCATAATCAAGGTCTTGGCATATCCAACACAATAGCTCAACTGGCTAATCCTTCACTTCTAAGTACCAGGATTCCAAACGGGTGCCAGTTTGTGTTCTGGCTGTTCCGCTACCCATCCAGCTCCCTGCTTGTGGCCTGGGAAAGCAGCAGAGGATGGCCCAAAGCCTTGAGACCCTGTACCCTCGTGGGAGCCCTGGAAGAATTTTCTGCCTCCTTGCTTCAAATTAGCTTAGCTCTTGCATTTGCGGTCGTTTGGGGAGTGAACCAGCAGATGAAAGGTCTCTCATTCTCTCTGTAAATCTGCCTTTCCAATAAAAACAAGTACATCTTTAAAAAACTCTTGGTATTTCCAACTTTCTAGATGCTTCATAGAGATTGCTGTTACATTCACTTTATAACTTACATTGATTCAATTAATTAAAGGGCTAAAGCTTATTTATTTCAACAAAAGAACCCTGGATAAAGGAGCTTTATGGGATTGAATAGAGAATTTAGCTGGGTTTCTAGGCATCCAGATTACAAAAGACACATGGAATTAGTTTGCATCAGCTACTGAAAGAAAACATCCAAGCTTTGGTTTCTAATGCAAGGTTGGAGCAGGAGTCTCCGCCTGTAGGGTGGTGGGAGAGGTTCATATTGCTATGCATTTACTCTAGGATTTAACTGTAGCTTCGTGACACACATGGAAGAACTAAAAACAAATCTATTTTCAAGGCATTATTTATCAAAAGGAAAACCAGCTACTAGTCACAGCAATGGCAGTAATTATAATGTGAGTGGTGTAATGGTTGAACCTTTTGCCAGATGGAAAAGTAGCACCAAAGTAAAGTGGAATTTAATTTAACCCAGTGGGACAGAGTAGATGGGTGGGAGGATAGGAAGGTTGTGTCTCTACAAGGATTTCTGGGACTAGGAGATTCTTGGGAAATGTGTCAGCAGGCAGAAGAAATGGTCTCAAGAGGTCAGGCAGACCTGGACCATAGGATGGCATTGGGGGCAGCTGGTGGATCTGCCACCCCGACTCCCAGAGGGCCAGGGCACTGGGGCTGAAAGGAGATGCCAGTCAGGACCAGCCCTGTGTCAGTCATGCAAATTGGGGAGTTGCCCTTTGTCGTGAAGACTCAAGGGGCAGAGGGGCTAAGCCACAAAGACAAATGATCCTACTTGCTTTCAGGGGCACCATAGAGAACAAAGAGCAATCTGGAGTCAGGGAAATGGACCAGAAGGATCCCTTACCCACGTGGTACTGTAGTATACAGGTGTGGGATGCAGTCGACAGATCTGGGGAGGCTATGCGGGGCAGGCTGCTTGAGCACACCTGTTCTCAGCCCCTCACAGGCCCCCAGATTCACAGACTCTCTTCTATCTGCACATGATAAATGAACTTGGACATATTCTCTCCACTCAAACCTTTGAATTGGAGAATTAGGAAGTCATTGCACCCTTTACTAGAGCCTTCCACACATCACATTTGGGACTATTTTAATGAACCAAAAAAACCCAACTACAACAACAACAACAATAAACCAGCCTGACTTCCAAGCTCTGGGGCTACAGCTTTGTATGGATGTGGTTTTCCCATTGAATGGATATTTCAAAAAAAATGCAACCACATTCTCTTTCTTGGTTTCTTGTTAATTTTATCTACAGAGTCCCAATATTTCACATTTTTATGGAGGACACAGAAAGATTAAATGAGAAAATTCACAAGCTCACCAGAGCTCCGGCGGCTTTGAAAGCAGCGGTTCCTAAAGCTGCAGAAGTAAAACTCAACAACTTAGAAAAACACTGCCATCGGAGGAAGCAAAAACAGTACCGAGGATCAGGGACTTGGAGTGCTGCTACATAAAAGAGCACTTGGTAGCACTAGACTGGCACTAAGTTTTATGTTACTGCTAATGAGAAGCTGATAACATGAAAGATTTTTCAATTCTTGACTATTACATTTCCTTTTCAAGTTTTTTTTTACTTTAATGGTTAAGTATTTATGGGAAAAATATCTAGCCTTCTTAAACATACATCCTAGTCATTGCAAAGCCTTGCACATAGCCCTGAAATTTGACCAATGGATATTTATTTTAAAGGTTATCTTTGAATGGCCTATGCAGATAAATACAAACATAGGATGAATGTCTCTATACTTTGCTATAAATCTTGCAGCTTAACATTTTGACTCAACAACTGATAGAGTTTAAGAGAGATATGGGATCCAAATTTCCCTGCATCCATTCCAGAAGGTGATCTAGCAGTGAGGTCAACTCGAGGCCTGTCAGGCTGAGATTCTCTGCCAGCTTTCTGTAGAAATGGCCCTTGAAGTGTGAGACTCGAGCACTGAGTCTGCCTGCATGTGTGTGTCCAGCCCTTGGAAGGAGCCTGCAGCATGAGCAGCAGTTCTGCGGACCTCCCTGTTGTTCTGAGAAGATCCGTGCCCTGGTTGCTTTTTCACTGCACCCGTCAATCATGTTGAGTCTTGAAGGGAGCACTATGGCAAAATCAGATAACTTAGAATACTACAAGGGCCGAGCAAGCTTGGGCACTTACTGTTAAATTTAGAGCATTCAGTGATACGTTGGTTGCTTTTTTATTTAAATATTTTTATTTGAAAGAGACAAACACATGCAACAACAGAGAGACAGAAAGAGAAAGATAAAGTGTGATATTATATCTACTGTTACTGGTTCATTCTTCCAGTGCCTACAACACCTGCAATTGGTTCAGGACCTGGCCAGGAGACAAGAACTCCCTCTCAGTCTCCCATAATAGTGACAGGCACCTAACTACCTGAGTATTACCACTGCCTCTCAGGGTGTAAGCAAGGTCAGGAGTAGATCTGGGACTTGAACCCAGACACTCCAGAGATGTGAGTGTCCCAAGCTGCATCATGACTATGGTGCCCAATGCCTGCCCCCAGTAAGCTGGTTCCTATATCTAAGGAACTCAACATCTGAATGGAAGCAAATATGTGAGAAATTACAGTGAAGCAATGAATGCTACATGCAGGTTCTTTATCTAGAATGCACATTCACACTCTTAAAAAAAAAAGATTCACTTATTTACTTCAAAAACAGTTACACAGAGAAGGGGAGATAAAGAGAAATCTTCCATCCACTGGTTGACCCACCAAATGGCTACAATGGCCTGGTCAATGCCAGTAGCCAGGAATTTTGAAAGTATCTCTCATGAGGCCCAAGATTTGACCATCTTCTGCTGCTTTTCCAGGCACATTAGCATTGAGCTGGATCCAAAATGGAACAGTCAGATCTTAAACCGGTGCACACAGGGGATGCTAGAATCCCAGGTGGTGGCTTTCCTATGACACCACAATGCTGGCTTACACACACACACACACACACACACACACACACACACATACTCTTAAGCCAGTGATTCCATGCCTCTTTTTGCCTATACAAATACGTCTAGAACTTGTAAAGCAATATGACCTTTGAAAAATATTTATGTAATTTTCTAACATTCTTCACATGAAAAAAACTAATTCTCAGTGTTTCCTCTTGCACACTTACAAAAACCAGCACAGTTCTCTCAAGCCTTTTAGGATCTATTAATTAATTAATTACATAGGGGAAAGGATTAGTCATTGTCTAGTTTTACATCAGTAGTGCTAGGTCCCATTAACTAATGCTGGAGCATTTTCACGGACATGATCTTCATGGGGACACAAAACAGGTTTCATTCTGTCCTTTGAATTGGAATGAAATTCTACTCATCCTTCTTTGTTGATAACTGTTGCTCAAAAGAATCTGAATATTTAACATCATCAGACAGGGCGTGAGCCATTGTTTAAGGATAAACTGCCGTGCTGTAGCTCAAAGCACATTTTCCCAGTGGTCACTGCCTGACGCCTGGTTGCCCAGAAGCAAAGGAGTGCTATCCCTGCTAACCACTTGCCCTCTGCAAGCAGAGAAGCATCATGCTTTTGGTTGTGCCTGGCATGAGGGTCTAGACTAAGGGGCTTCAAAAAGTGCACAAAAATGGAATCAAGACTTTAGTTTGGTGCAAAGCTTCTTGAAATACATGCATACACAGAGTCTTCAGAAAATTCAAAAACTGTATATTACGAAAATATTGCATGGATTTCAATTTTTGCACCAAAATAAACTTACCTTTCCCTCCCGTGAAGTTCTTGCATGTGTACTGTGTGGAACCTGCAAACTCTCCATGGCAGGTGAGAAAGAGGCAGAGATGCGAGCTGAGGCTACAGGACACACGAAGCCTTCACTGAACATGTGTTCTTTATTGAGACAGTAATCACTGTGGAACTGAGACAGCAGCCAGAGAAGACACCCACTCACACAGCCAGAATATTCCAGCTGGGCCAGGCAGCCAGATGCCTTGTAGAGTTGAGCTTTTTTATTTTTTTTTCCTCTCGCTGACACTAATTTTTCCTTGACTGATGATCTTGAAGTCATCTAAGAAACTATCTACAGAACCAATCGTTTTGAATTGCTTAAGCTAAAGATAGTTGCTGATGTATAAATGGGGGTGGGGTGGTGGTTAAGGCTTTGCTTATGCTTGGATTTGTCTGCAAAGACTCCTGGGAATGAATAAGTGTCGTGGTCAGTTTTGTCCCTTGCCGTTCGAAATCTCAAGGGGAAAAAAAACACTGTTGCCACATTTAAAGAGCAGCATATGTTTTTCTAGTAATTATATCTTATATGTTTACTATTCAAAAAATGCAGGTGTGGGCTTTTGAACAGTGGCCAATGACAATGTGGCAGCCTCTCCTAAGTGAGTCATGTTTCACTGTCGGTTTTTATAACTGTTTTTACTACTAATTTGGTTCTGTGATGCAGTGTGCAATTAGTTCTATTATGGAAGCAGCTGTCTTCAGCTTTACAGTGGCACTTTCCCCTCTGGCTCATGTAGAGCTTGTTGTGGTTCTGCTGATGTGATGATGGGAGTTGTAAAGTGGCACCTAGATGAGCCACAGTGGCCCTGGATCTTCCATACTCACAGCATTCTTGCTTACTCACTGCTGCTTGAGAGCTGCTTCTCACAGCTCAGTCTGAAAGGTCACAAACAAGTCACCTCTTGTAAGACACATCCTTTGGTTTGGTGACCAAGGCACCTATACCCTGAACAACCCTGTACATAAACATTCTATTTTGGGCCTGGTGTTGTGGCATAGCAGGCTAATCTATAAATGTTTAAGTTGTGCAATTTTGTCATGAAACTACTGTTGTGATGATCAGTGGTCTCTGCAGAATACAGGGTTGTTCAAAACTAGACTTTCTTGAATTCAAACTTAGGTTTCTAGCAGGTCAACACATATGGATCTTAAATATTCTAATATATCTCTTAAAATAAGTCCAGAAAGATATGGAACATTCGAAAAATGGGGGTGATGCAATGTCAGGATGCACTTGAACCGCAGAATGATGGACTTGTGACTGCTTACAAAGAACTATGCTATTGCGGCAGTGTAGGGGTGGGGAGGGAATTTGTGAAGGGGGGAAGGGAAACTTCAGAGCCTATGAAATTATATCATGAAACTAAAATAAAACTTAAAAAAGAAAAATGGGAGTGAGAAGGGATAATTATGTAGTGCAAGTATTCCGTTACAAATGTACATGATGGCTATTTTATAAATTCTAAAACTCTGCTTTAAAATGTTGGCAAAAAAAAAGTATGCCATCAGTAAGATGATTTTACTCCCTTACCCCAACCCCACCACTGAAATCCACCAGGTAATGATTCACAGGTAAGAATATTCCTGGGATATCCCAGAGCTCCGGAGCAGGCTTTAGATGCCTTCCTAAAAAGCGACGGAGTCGGAAGCATGGTACTCCTTGAATGTGTTGTCTCCCCCAAAGCCAACACAGTGCCACACATAGAATCCTGCGGGACTCACAGTTTTTTTATTGACTTGGATGAGGACCAGAAGACCTTCCGATATTCTATTCTGAGATTCTTTCTTATGCCTCCTTCATTCTATTATGGAATTTTTAATTTGCTATATTGCATCCATCATTCCCAATAATTTGGCTTGACTTTGTTTCAGTGTCGCTATTTCCTGTGTGACACAGTCCTCAAATTCCTTGAACTCCTGTATGTGCTTCTCATTGTTGATAAGGAGCTTTATAATGAGTTTTCCATTTTCTCAATGTATTTCTCAGTAAACTCTGAGGTTGGCAAAGGCTTTTGCTCCTTTGCAGGGGAGTCTTCAGTAATATTCATTGTCCCTCTGTCTCTTCTTTTGCTCTGGGTCATTGTACTTCTGGTTATCAGATTTTTCTCCTTAAGGCAGGTTTTTAAGCTGAGTCACCCAAAATCTACAATTCTATTTTATTTATTGCAGTTGGTACACAGTTCTTTGATTGCAGTCACATGTGCCACTCCTTCCAGTGAATGGCAATCAGTACAATGCACTGAGCTCATTGAATTCACTCCCAGCTCAGCACATGTGCAGCTTACTGTTGTCCCTGCAGTCTCAAAACCTGTACAAAACGGCACCTGATGTGCCACTCGTGGAGTTCTTGATCTGCTGGTTGTTAGGTCTGGGGGCTACCTGGACCGATTATGGGTTGAACCTGTAGGATGGCACGTTGTTGCAATTCACTGAGCCAGAGATGAGTTTGCTCCCAGTTTAGTCCATGCATAATCCTGTCCCATAGCCTTTGACTTCCTGCATAAAATGGTGTTAGATTCAACTCTGTTGGGTGTCTGGTCTGTACCTCCTGTTCAGCATCTGCTATTTTGTCTCTGCTCCTGGTCAAATCAAACATACAAGCAGGCTGGGAAGTTCTTTGGGTTCACCTCATGAGCCAATAGGAGCTCCCCTTCCCACCTTGTTGCTGGAGGAGTTCTGGTTGCCTGAGCAGTTCAGATTGCCGCTGACTAAATGCAGCTGGGCTATCTAGTCACTGCAAAACCACACTGTTCTGCTGCATTCCCATGTCCACACATCTCCAGGTGTCCCTCTGCCATCGATCTGTCCTCTCCTATTTCCTGGAATGTGCCCTCTCTGTTTCACCCTGGCTAATGTTTCTCTGTCTGATTAAGAGTTTCCTTATCCTATTCCACCATCTTGATTTTCTGAGAACAGGGAACTCATACACATTGCTTTGGGGAATGTAAATTATTACGACCATTATGATAAAAGTATGGAGATTCTTCAAACAACTAAAAATAGAATAAACTCATAATATTACTACTGAGTATGGAATTAAGGAAATTAAAACTGACATATAAGGGAGTGTCAGCTCTCCCATGTTTGTTTCAGCACAACTCACAATCATCAAGATCTGAAAACAACATGCATGGTTCCTCAATGAGGAATGAAGGAAGTAATGTACATACACATGACAGAATATTATTCAGCCATTTAAAGTGGAATCCTATTATTTATAACAATGCAGATGAATATGGAGGGCATTATGCTAAGTGAAGTAAACCAGGAACAGCAAGACCAAACAGCACATACTATCACTTACATATGGAACTTTATAAAGCTGAACTAAGTAATATAATGATAGTTTCCAAAGGCCAGGGGAGAAAGGAGAGAGCCAACGGGAAGTTAATCAAAGGTACAAAATTTCAGATGGGCAGAAGGTGTAAGTTTTGAGCTCTATTATAACATATTACATTTTTCAAAATAAGCAAATTTCAAACATGTCAGCATAAAAATGATAAATGGTGGATATGGTAATTAGCATGATTTAGTCTTGCCACAGTGTATATAAAAACACCACATTGCACTCCATTCATGTGTACAGTTACAATTTGTGAATTCGAAATAATATTAGTAAAATGTTAAAAATAGCATAAAATACTATTAGCTTATAGACTAGATATAGGAAACATTGAATATTAAACATAACTGAAAAAGGCTAACTCAAGCTATTCCCCAGGCACATGCTTAATTGTTCAACATTCCTGAGTGACTTAAAAATAGTTAAGGACTATATTATCGAGCACTTGATAATAGTAAATGCAATTACCAACTGAAGTGCATTAATATTTTCTGAGATGCATTTATTACTTCAGTTGCATCATGGCTTATGATTCCATTCATAAAGCATGATTCTATGCTTTGTACTCATCTGCTGGACAGTTTTGTAGGCTATGTTTTACTGTGTTTGTAGCCATTTTCTTAACAGTGTTGTACAGCACTGAAATGCCAGGATCAATTATGAAGTGTGTTGAAAGAAGTTGTAACTAGCAATAAGAAAGGGGTCTAAAGTTTACAAATTATTTGCGTTATGAATTGAGCAGCTGCAGCCGATTAAGTCATTTTATTATACTTTGTCTCTTTGAGAGTAAGAGAGGAAAGGAGCATGGTTTGGGCTGGTAGGGAAAGACTAGCTGTGGCTTGCTTTAGGTCTGTATAGCAGCTTGAAGAGGATGACACATGGAAAGTCAAAAAGATATCACAAAGACTGGTCTGTGCTATGAAGAAGAATGATGGCACTGGACAATCAGAACATTGTACATAAATGCAATTCATGTTGTTTACTAATATATGATGGAAGGAAGATGTCTGCCATCATTTTAATCTAGAAACATGTGCTAGGTCAGTTATGTGTCATAGTGGGTTATGCTGCTTCCTGAAATGCCAGCATCCCATACAAACACTGGTTCAGGTACCAGATGTTCCGTTTCCCATCCTGCTTCCTGCTGATGTGCTTAGGAAAGCAGAGGAACATCACCCAAGTACTTGCATCGCTGCCATCCACATGGGAGGCCCAGTGGAAGTTTCTGGCTCCCAGTTTCTTGTGGCCATTTGGAAACTGAACCAGTGGATGGACAATCTTTCTTTGTCTTTGCCCTCTTTCTCTGTCATTTGGCCTTTCAAATGGATAAATAAATTGCTAAATAATTTTTAAAAGGAAAGAGGCAGTAAGCACACATCAGTACTATGCATCTCAGTTCAAATACTACAAGAATCCTTCATCAAGATGGGATAGACACATAAGAGATTTACTGGGGGAAATGGAGTAGGAAGAAATGGAGATCCTTTAGATTGATGCAGTTACGACATCCTCAAAAGGAAACGGAGAAAAAGGGCTGGCGTTGTGGTATAGTGGATTAGGCTGCTGCTTGTGACCAGCAACTCATTTCAGGTTTTGAATCCTGAGTGCTTTGCTTCCAATATAGCTCCCCCCTAATGTGTCTGGGAAAGCAGTGGATGATGGCTCAGGTATCTGGACCCTTGCCACCCACATGGAACATCTGGAACGAGCTCCAAGCTCTTGGGTTTAGCCTGGCCCAGTCCCAGACATTATAACCATTTGGGGATTGAACCAGTAGATAGAAGTTTGCGCTCTCTCTCTCTCTCTCTCTATTTCCCTCTCCCTGACTTTTAAAGGAATAGATATTTTTAATTAAGAGGGAAAGAAAGAGGAAAGATTAGAGAAGATCTCTGACCACTGTTATTCTGAGATAAAGTTTCAGCCAGGTCAACCAGAAGTCCCTGTTCTTACTGGAATGAATTTTGTCATCTCACTCTCTGAAAATATGTCCACCTAAAATCTGTGAATGTGACCTTATTTGAAAAACGGGTGTTTGTAGATATGATGGAAGATCTCATGATGAGATAATTCTGGGTTATCTAAGTAGACCCCAAATCAAATGATAGGTGTCTTTGTAAGGCACAGAGAAGGTCCTGTGCAGGCAGGCACAGATGTCAGTTACACAGCTGCGCAGTAAGCATTAAAAAGGAAACCAGGCAGCCACAGAAACCAAGCATGAAATGGATTCTCCCTCTGATAGAAACCTGCCCTGCCAACATCCTGAAATCAGTCTTCTGGCCCCCAAGCCGTGAGAGAATATATTCCTGTTGTCTTAAGAGAGCTCATTTGCAGACATTTGGTATGGCAGCCACAAGAAACTGTACCCAGGGTTGCAGCGGATTAGCAGGGGAGTTCTGCATCCCACAGGAATGGGCCAGCACCAAGGCTCTGCAGAGTTCTGTCATCAGACGGGGAAGCTTGGCCTCACCAGGGTAGCAGCTTGGGCTGCCAGCCAAGGGTGCTTCTCCTATAGCAGGATCCCTTGAACAACAGCTTATGCACACCCATGGCTACTACATGATTGAGAAATTACTCTTTGATTCCTAGTAACTTAGCTGCCAGACGCAATGGATGGCGCACATGTTGGGGTCCAAGCATGGTTACCAACCGTGTCAGTTCTGAGGGAATCTGAAAGCACTGGGGTTTCACCCTGGGATGAACAAAGTAGGGAACCAAGATGAGTGAGCAGGGAGCAGGGTGAGTGGTTTGGAGGCAACGTGGAGTAGAGAAGCCAATAAAGTCAAACAAGAGGGCGGCCTGGTTGTTTCTTAAAGAGCAGGATTAAGGAGGAACAGTGCTCCCAAGCAGGGAGTGAACTTAAGGGAAAGGTAAACGGAAACACAAAGAGGCAAGGAGTTCTTCCTGGATCTCTTGTGTTGATGTAGAAAAATCCATTTCCTGTGTAATTGCAGTCCTGGGCCATGATCCAAACATCAAGAATCCAGGAAGCCCTGGTCTACTGGAATGAAAATGTTTCACCAGGATTAAAACAAATTACCATATTTATTTTAAAAATAATTTAAAGGACCATTATATTTGGAGCTGCTGACCAAAGTCAAGGGCTGAGAACTTTATCCAGGCCTCTCTCTCAAAGGTGGCCAGGACCCATTGATCTGAACCATCCTGCTGCCTTCACAGGTGTAGCTTGGCAGGAAGCTGAATGATGAGTAGAAGAGTCAGGACCCAAAGCAGGCACTCTGATAAGGCATGCAGGCATCCCAGCTGTGTTTTTAACTGCTGCTCACAACATCTGCTGTGACTATTCTTCAGTAACACGCACACAATCATGTATACGAAATTATCTTAGATATCTACAATCTCATCACTTGGAAGCAATGTTAACTTTGCAAAGTATAGATGTCCTTCCAAATCATTTCAAGCTGTATGTGGAGATACACATTAGCATACTTTCCCAGCCTGTGCCGCTTCTAACCTCCATTCTCCAAACTGTACAGACCATTCTTTTGCTTCCTACGTCAGGTGGTGCTCTCAGCCTTTCAAGGGAGCAAGTAAAGGCCTATTGCACTTTCAACAGCCACATACGGTAGAGGTTACTAATCCACCTCCAGTTTTCTTCTCCTGGACACACGGAACGATACACATTCCCGCTCCCTTGAAGCTTGGCAGGGTCAGGTGACCTGTTCTGACCAGTCAGCTGTGAGTCACTCCTAGGTGGAGGCGGTGCTGAACCTTTGCACAGCCCCATCCTGCCACCATGGCATGACACAGAGATGATGGAGATACAGGAACAGCCTGAGGAAGGTGCTTCCTGGGAGGAGATGGCTAGATTGTCAACAGACTTGGTGTGAGCATGAGAGAAACAAAATGCTTTAGTTGTAAAGCTTCCATGACTTAAGGATATATTTGTCACAGCAACACAGCACTGTTTTTTCCTAACATACATTGAGTATATTATGTATATGGCATATAGGTTGCTTCAAATTATTATTTCATTATTATTATAAACAATCCTGCAATGAACACCTTTACTATTTTTTTTTTTCATCAGTTGCTTCTGATTATTTCCTTAGAACAAACTTCTGGAAACAGAATTGCCAGGTTAAGCTCTGTATAATTTAGTGCTGACATGTAGTTCCTGGCACATAGATTGTACTGCCACCCAGGGTATCTTAGGGTATCACTGATGAAACATTTGACTAAAGTAGGCTTCATCAATCAAAGTTTTAAAAATTAGCAAGGCAGGGAGTAAGAAGCTCCCATGAACACCTAAGCATACAAACCCTAACTTGAACAGCTACTCACACCGCAGGTGACCGTTGCAGGAATCAGGAAGCCAGATCCAAGGCCGCAGGACTAAGAACAGACAGGCTGAAGGAGGCAGGAGAGCAGGACTCCTCACATCTCACCTCCCCCTTCTGCAAGGAGCACAATTGAAGGAGAGACACCTCCCACTTTGGGGCAAAAGGAGGGAATCTGATTCAGACTTTAGACTTGAAACCCGGCGCCAGCCAGTCTATGATGGAGCAGAGTCAGGCAGAGCCCCACTGCCTTCACCTGCAGGTCAACACCATTACAACTTGCCTTCGGAGCCTCAGCAGCAAGTGCGCCAGAGACTGCAACTGACAACCTCCTCCCAGTCCCTGCTGGACAGCACAGCAAGACTCCAGCTGCTGGAGATAAACGTAAGACTAAATGAGCGTCAATGTAGGACTTTTCCCTGAGGTTCAGCACTGGGCTTGCTACAATGAGATCCTGATCAAGTCCAGAGAGGCCTCCACGCCGAGACCAGTGCTCACAGACATCGCTTTCAGGCTCTTGGTGGGAATGCAAATTGTACAGTTATTACCATGAAGAGAATAGACATTCTTCAAAAAACTAGAACTAGACTATTACTGGACCCATTTATTCCACTGTTGGATATATCACCAAAGGAAATTAAATCAGTGCATCAACTATACTTGCACCGTTGTGTTCACTGCAGCACGATTTATAATAGCCAAAATATGGAAACAAGCTAGATGTCCACCTATGGATGAATGGATACAGAAAATGTGATGCATTCCTGTGTGTGCATCATTTGAGGCAAAATGGGTGGAACTGGAGATCATTGTGTTAAATGAAATAAACCAGACATATAAAAGGCAAATAGTATGATTTCTTTTTTGCACGTGAAAGTATAAAAAAGAAAGTCAACCTGAACTTAGAATGATTATCACTAGAGGCTGTGAAGAGAGAATGGGGAGAGAGGGAGACCGGATAACAGTCTTAATTAAAACAGCCATAGGCTAGTCTTCTCCAGTCAAGTTCTATTACACAGAGGGAAGGATACAAGAAAGTAAGAATTTGCTGATGTTAACATTTACTAACGACAGGGATGAAAGGCCTGGAGATGTATGCAGGATGCTGGTTTCAACAAGGATCTACAGAACAGGAAGTAAGAGAGGAGGGGCGTGAGGAGCCCAAGGCAAGGCTGGAGAAGTCTGATAATAAAAAGCTTCTATTACCAATGGTGCATCGGCCCCAGAGTTAAGGAAGTGACTGCAATTGGAATACCGGAAGAAGAGACCTAGAGAGATGGCAAGTCATGGGCAGAAGCCAATGCTGAAATCGATGATGGAATCATTTGATTATTGGTAATGATAAAATATAGGATGGAACCATAGAAGTGAACTGCTGAAGTAGAGGCAAGAGAAGAGGAAAGGAAGCAACGGAGTATTCTGGATACTAAACAAGGCTTCCGTATAGACGTTCAAATTGAGAATGGGATAAGCATGAACGACTCTAATGGAAAAAAAAGTGCGAGAAAGAAATAATTTAAAATACCAAAAATGATCAAAAATATGGTGGAGATTTGAGATTTGGTGTACATTTTATGTAATCTACATGCTTCATAAAGAATAAACACAATTAAAGAAGACACATTAAGTAAAGGGCCAGCAGCATAACTTCTGTTGTAGGAGTATGGTTCGTTAGCCCATAGCTTAAAAACTGATAAATGTCTAGGGAAATATTCCTAAATGATTCATTCATTAATGAAAATAGAGACTCTATCATTAAAGAGAATGCAAACAGTCACCCCTGGAGGGGAGTGGAGACAGCTCTCCTCTGGATTCCTGCAGTTTCCACTTTGTTGAGTACAAGGAATGCAGGAGGTAGAACACCTGGGGGAAGCTCCAAGCGCGGTTCAATAGGAGAGCCCCACTAAAACACGCTCCTCTGAGGGCACACACAGTGCCAGAGGAAATGATAAAGACATACTGATCACACATAAGAGTTACGACAGCATGATTGCCTTCTCCGGCATTGGAAAGTCGGGGGAGTTCTTTGAGATTTCCTAGCTACAAATCTGCAAGACTTTGGCTTTTCTTATAAATTCATAAGAATTTGAGTGATCGGGCCTGGCGCAGTAGCCTAGTGGCTAAAGTCCTTGTCTTATAACTGCCGGGATCCCATATGGGCGCTGGTTCTAATCCCAGCAGCCCTGCCTCCCATCCAGCTCTCTGCTTGTGGCCTGGGAAAGCAGTCAAGGACAGCTCAAAGACTTGGAACCCTATACCCACATGTTGGAGACCCAGAGTAGGCGCTTGGCTCCTGGCTTCAGATCAGCTCAGCATCAGCCATTGCAGCCACTAGGGGAGTGAATCAATGGACAGAAGATCTTCCTCTCTGTCTTTCCTCCTCTCTGTATATCTAACTTTCCAATAATAAAAAAAGAGAAAGAAAGAAAAAGAATGTGAGTGGTCCAAATGGACAACACCCAAATAAAGTAAAAGAAAACACTTAACAACAAGCAATAATAGTCAAACTATAATCAAACTTACAACGACAACAATCAAATTAAATTTAGGATTTTGTGTCAAAAAAAGAATATACAGCATAACCTATCTGGAGGAACTAAATGTCAACAACCTTTGCACGGGACAGCTTTGTTTCATGGGTGGACTCTAGCAGAAACAGACAGGCTAGATGCAAAAAGATTTTAGATGTTAACATTATCACAGGTAGAATATAAGATAATTATCATTAATACTTTAAAGAGTTTTTTAAATATGCTGAAAACATGAACAGGGAATATAATAAACAACAAGCAAGAGGATAGGAAAGAGAAGTAGATAGAATTAGAAATAGAGAAATACTAGTCAAGATGAAAAGCTGAATGAGAGGGTATCTTGGTCTAGTTGTGCTGTTACGATGAACTGTCTGAGACCGGAACTGAAAGGGATTTTTTCCTGATTGTTAAAGTTGGGATATCTGAGATCACAGCATTTGTAGGTCTGGTGTCTGGTGAGGGTCTGCTCCACCAATGACGTCTTCCTCCAGTGCCATCACCACCTGAAGCAGGGTGGAGTGGCAAAACGGGCAAAGCACTGTCTCACGTGGTGCAGGAAGCAAACTTACCCTCAAGCACTTCTGTGAGGCAAAGCCCATTCCGAGAATGGAGCCCTGACCGCCCATCTCCAAAAGGGCCTTACCTCTCACACAGGGACCAAGGCTTGGCACAATTCTAGAAGGCGACATGTCTAAACCAGAGCAGAGGAGTGAGAGCCAAAGAGAGAACAGTAATTTGCAAGTTGGTTTCAAAGGAATTATGTAAATGTACAGTTATGCATAATTTAAAATTGAGAATATAGGGTCTGGAGAAGTCACTTGGAAAGGTATCACTCAGGCTGAACTGGAGTTTCAGAAGTCGAGAAGCAGAGAATATCTGATGTGTTCATAGCTGCACATTTTTCAGCTGTGAGAAAAATGTCACCTCTTAGATCCAAGAATTCTAATCTCAACCATGGAAAGTAAAATTATACCACCACCTAGACACCTTAATCTATAAAAAAATAACAACAAACAAAATGAAAGAGACATAAGATGAAAACTGTAAGGGAGAAAAGATTAATACAAAGGCCACAGTTAGTTGGAGAGTTGACATCTCAACAGTCACGGGAATGGAACATAGAAAAAAGTGTCTAAAGTGTGTTGAAAGAACTAACAGTCAACCGAAAATTATATGACAAACAAAACTGTCTTTTAATGAGTTGAATAAATCAATTTCACCTAGCCCCTGGAAGAATACACACTAATAAACTGACCCTAAAGGAAAATCTAATGGACATACTTCAAGAGGAAATGATTGCAAAGGGCATGTTTCATAACAAACATGTCACTAGGGAGTCAGCACTGTGACTTAGCAAGCAAAGCCAATGCCTGCCAATACCCCATACAGACAGCAGTTGGCTGCCCAGGGTCTCCACTTGCCATCCAGCTCCCTGCTTGCGTGCTTTGGAACGCAGTGAAAGATGGCTCTTCCCTTCAAACCAGTCCAACTCCAGCCATCTGGGGAGTGAACTAGCCGATGGAGGATCTCTGTCCTTTTCTCTTTCTATAACTGTGTCTTTCAAATAAATACATCTTTTTTTTAAAGAGGAAATATATTATTAAATAGGCTTGCAAACTAAACAATCCACACTATAAATGATTGCATCTGATTCAGGAAAGAATCTAAAATTATTGCTGTCATTAAAATATTAGAGAAGCTAATCACAAACAGCTCAAGTTTTTATACTGTTAGAAAAGAAGATTTACAAGATCATAGAGAAGAAAAAATGAGAATAAAAACTTCAGATCAAAATCTGAACTGCCAATATCCTGCTTATATAAACAGAAACCCACGTGAGCTATAAATTCAACATAAGTCCAATAAAAACTTCACAATTTTTTCCTGACACTTCATAAGCTTAACCCATATATATAACTGCCTTTCAACTCAAGTTTTACTTTGTTATGCTCACTTTAACAAGTTCTGGTATAGAGGTTTTTACTAGTCTCATAAAATGAATGGAGTACATTTCCTCTCTTCTTAGTATTCAAGATAGTTTAAATAAAACACAGGTTACTTAAAATCTGGAGGTTTTGTTATAGTATCTGTTTGGGCTGAATGTCTTGCCTTGGATGGAGGAAAGTTGGCAATACCAACAAAAAAGAAACTTTGTGGAAGTTAGTTTTTGTTTCATTTTGTCAATTTTGATTATTTAAATAATTTTTAAAATTGTCCCCCATTATATCAAAGTGCTCATCTTACAGCTGATCTTCATCTCATGATTTTAAAGATCAGGCTAGAACAAGGACAAATCCCGAACATTTACCTCCCATGCAGTATGAGGATGTGAACCATGAAGAATCCATGGGATGGAACAAGCAGATTTTTAGTTGGCCAAGTTCTCCAAAACAAAAACTCTTTTCCCGCCATCCTTGCATGAGCCATGCCATACGACCATGTTGTGGCACTGCAGAAATTCTTGTTAAAAGGAAGAGCCACACTCAATTCTTTCCTCTTCCTCCATCCTTGCGGTCTGGAGTGTGGATATGATGGCTGGAGCCTCTAGCTGGCATAGCTCGGTGACCATGAAAGAGTCCCACAGAGCAATGAGAAGGTACAGAGTAACCAGCTTCGTGAGGTCATGGTGGACCAGAGCCACAGTCTAGCTCTGAAGTGTGCTATGAAAGAGAAAGTCTTACATTTGCTTCTTTGCCCCTGCTTTGGGATGTTGAAGGTGCTTGCTAACTTAAGCATTGTTCCAGTGTCTGAATGGATACACGTGTATTATAAAGAGACTACTGAGAGGAAAAACCCTAGTTTATATGGTGATTCTGTGTCATCCTTATTCATGCTTCCGTTTTCAGCATTTACCAACCCATGTAGCATTTCAGCTTTGAACAGAATCATGTGTATTGACTAAAATACAAGTGAAAAAAGTAAGATTAATGGTAATCTCTCTAGATAACTCAGATGTGGCATGTATTTTTACAGATCAAGACCGATTACACCAGATTAAAAACCAGACCTTTCTCCCTACAGATGCAGTTTGATCCTGACCATGGCAAGAAATTTTTACTTGGTGGCCTTCAGGAATTTCATCAAACCTATTGTCCCAGAATGTCACACACACACACACACACACACAGAGAGAGAAAGAGAGAGAGAGAGAGAGAAGAAAATCAACCCTTTCTACTCAAAGATATATTTGATTTTCAGGAATGTCATTTCATACACTGCAAACTAAAGTCCCCAGAGTAAGCCAATAGTTTTGGCTTTTGGTGGGGAAAGTGAACAGACAAGATGACAAGAGTCAGGTGCTTCGTACTCTAAAACTTGGTAACCTTTCCTTGA
This sequence comes from Ochotona princeps, assembly GCF_030435755.1. Lineage (NCBI taxonomy): Eukaryota > Metazoa > Chordata > Mammalia > Lagomorpha > Ochotonidae > Ochotona > Ochotona princeps. The sequence continues at coordinate 12,232,733 of NC_080851.1, forward strand.
AGGTTGAAAGATTGGAAGGTGTGTGCCCTATAAGTTAAAATGGCCTTGAAGAAGCCATTATACTCTAAAGGTCAAAGCTCTGTGAGGCACAATTTTAGTAAGTGGATTCTGTGATTTTAAAAAAGGAGGAGGAGGGAGGAGGGGAAGGAGAAGAAGAAAGGAAGAATAGACAGAAGAAAAAAACTGTATTTTGGCTCAATTCCCCCAGAGATGCTCTACAGCATTCAAGAGAAAAAATCCTAGGGTTCCTTAACTCACTGCACCCCACTAAGGCATCGAGATATTTTTGCTTTCAGTGTAGGATTTGCAATTTCATAGTCCAGTGCTTGAGTAACAATCACACACACTCTCATGCATAGTGCTAATTCTTGCAATGAGGAAAAGTCTTTCAAACAGACTTTTAAAGATTTTTGTTAAAAATGAAGGTGTTACAAGCTGCTCCCTGTCTCTATGAGAAACATAAAACACACACACACACACGATATGAAGACAATCAAAATGTCAGCTTCCCAGCAAATGTTCCCATCGATCCAGGGCAAGAGGTAGACCGTACACAAAATATCTCCGTAGTGTTGAATTTGTTGATCAAATTTAGCACAAATAATGCAATTTAATGTCATCAACATACCTACGCATTTTTAAGATTTAATTTTATGTTTATTGGAAAGTTAGATTTACAGAGAGAAGGAGAGACAGAGAAAGATTTTCTGGCTGCTGATTCACTCCCCAAGTGGCTCTGATGGCTGCAGCTGAGCCCATTTGAAGCCAGGAGCCAAGAGCTTCCTCTGGGTCTCCCATGTGGGGGCAGGGTCCCAAGGCATTGGGCCATTTTTGACTGCCTTCCCAGTCCATAAACAGGGAGCTGGATGGGAAGTGGAGCAGTTGGGATATGAACTTGTGCCCATATGGGATCCTGGCAGATCCTGGCCTGCACCAGGCCCACATCGATGCACTTTCATTTAATTCCCATTTCCCTAGATTTGATTAAAACATAGACTGTGTGATATTTCATTCATGCATTTTTCTGATTTCAATTTATATTTTGAAATTATTATATTATTGTGTAAAAGTGATCTGCAGATAGTTAAAAATTTAAACATAGACTATCACGTGTAGTGCAAAGTGCAGGGTCATCTGCTGTTCCCTCACAGCAAGCCCTCACAGGGACATTGGGCAAGTACACCAATGGATGAGAGAGCGCCTTCCTTTTTCTGTTCCCCCTCTTGTTCTCGGTCTCTACATTTCACATAGATAAAATTTTAAAAATTGCAAGGTTGTTTAACTGTACCTTTCTACAAATTGCCCACTCATTTTTTCCCATAGTTTTCCACTGGTTTTTAAATGCTGTCCCTTACAGAACCCTAAGAATTTATATTATATAACCAAGACTGCCCCTTTTTATATGTAGCATGTTATAAATATGCCTCCCAGTATATAAAGATTTTATATATATCATTCTATCCTGAATAAAATGCTTAGGCTTTAGGTAAACATGTCATTTTTTTTATGGCTTGAAGGTTTTGTGACATATTAAAAAGTCTTCTCTCATTCTTAGATAACAAACATTCTCTCAAGGTTTCTTTTAGTATCCCTGGAATATCCTGCCAGAAATGTTTAAATTCCTCATCTTCTCAGATTCCTGATTTTGGAGGTGAGGGCAGCACGTGGCAGGGGCAGAGCTGCTTCTTTGCGAGCTTGGAAGGAGAGAGAAGGCTGCACTCCAGCCTTGGAGCCAGCACCCTAAGGTCAGGCCTGAAAAATTTAAATGTATTTAAAACAGTCATATGTCCATCATTCTGCTATTTAAGTGCATTGTGGCACTGCAGGTAGGACAATGGCAGAGAGTCCAGTATCCCATTGTCAAGAGACATTTAATAGTTTCATTGGGAGTCCATCTTTGATTTGGACATAGAGATGCGTACTGCATTGTCTCTTCATATCCAGATATGAGAGCCTTCATTACCCAGTTACTATATACCCCCTTAAATGAAAAGCCATAAAACAAAATCACCAACAGGAGGAAAAATAAAAAATTTACAACAACACTAAGTTAAGCAGTATGTTACTGAATGATCTTATGAATTGTTCTTTTAGTCTCTATTTGGGCACAATATCTATGAAGGCACTCCAAAAGTTCATGGAAAATTGGATTAAAAAGTAGGTACGTTTTAGTGCAAAAAAAAGGATCAAGCCTTTGAAATTATATATACTTCATGGAAAATGCCTGTTATGAAAAAAAAATGCATGAATATCAAGGTTTTTGCAGTAAAATAAGTTTATTTTAATATTTTTCCCAAAACCTTTTTAAAGTACCCTTATATGTACATTAATGTTAGCCAAATGGAATGAGCAGGTGATTTGTGGAATAATTTAAAAACATAATTTCTCAGGTGAAGTTAGTTCTATAAGGTATTAAAATGTGGTACACTAATTAAAACAACTTTCTACTGATACAGAAAAACAAAGCACAATAGAACAAATCAAGTGTCAACATGGATACCCATATCTCATGCTAATGTGGCCTGTTAGGAAGGACACATTTGAAATTCATGGTCTAGGGCCCAGCACGGTAGCCTACCAGTCAAAGTCCTCGCCTTGAATGCACCAGGATCCCATCTGGGCACCGGTTCTAATCCCGGCAGCCCTGCTTCCTATCCAGCTCCCTGCTTGTGGCCTGGGAAAGCAGACAAGGATGGCCCAAAGCCTTAGGACCCTGCGTTCGCATGGGATTCCTGGAAGAACTTCCAGGCTCCTGGCATCGGATTGGCTCAGCTCTGGCCATTGCAGCCACCTGGGGGGGAGGGGTGAATCATCTCTGTCTCTCCTCCTCTCTGTATATCTGACTTTGCAATAAAAATAAATAAATCTATAAAAAAAAAGAAATTCATGGTCTAAATGGGGGTTTTGCTCAATAACTAATGATGAACAATTGTTGAGTCTTCCTGAAAATAATAGACTAATTCTTCGGCTATTACTTCTCTTTTTTGAAATGGTCAATTTGTGCATTTGAAGGGTGGAATTACAGAGGGAGAAATAAATTTTCAGTTTGCTGTTTGACTCACCAAATGGCCACAAGAACCAGGGGCTTGACCAGGCTAGAGCCAGGAGTCAGGCTACTGCTCAACAGTCTGTTCATTTCACTCTGTTTTTGCATATACCTCTTCCATCTCATAATTTAAAAGGGTTTTTAAAAAATGGTTTCCAGTATTTATAATTCTATATTTATACTTATTTCTATTTTTAAGGCACATTCTGTTGATTCCTTACTATAAAGGATAAATAAACTGAAGACATTTCCACTTATTGGACAGTCTCTTCCCTCAATCCCAGCATTTCATTTCTTTGGCTATATTATTACCCTTTGTCCTTGTAGTACTTTTCTTTTTAGGTAACAGAGCAAAACAGCTATGATTTTGAAAAAAAAAAAAGCATTTCTTGTAGTGCAGCATGTTAAGCTACCTCTGGTGACGCTGGCACCTCCATATTGGGGCACCAACTCAAGTCCTGGCTGCTCCACCTCTCCACCCTGAGAATACATCTGGGAAGGCAGTGGGTTAGGGTCAAACACATGGGCCCTGCCCCATACATGGGAAAAGTGGGTGAAGTTTAAGGATCCTGATGTCAGCCTGGCCAAGCCCTGGCCAATGTGTCTGTTTGGGGAGTGAGCAAGTGCTGCATACAAGATCTCTCTTTTTCCCTCTCTGTCTCTGAAATAAATCTTTAAAAAAAAATTCATACACTTCCATACAAAACAATTACAAAAATCTGGGCACAATATGGAAACTTCAGGTGAATATCTGAACTGGCAATATAATGGGTTCAAATTGTGCAAACTCGGAGCCCCAAAGCAGACCCAGTACTGTCATGGGCAGCTGCCTTGGCAGCATCCAGCACTTGTTGGGGCTCCTTCTCTTTAGGGGACACACTCACCAAGGATAAACCTTCTCAAGAGGAAAGGTTGGATCAGACTCCTGCATGAATCTAGAATCCCCAAAAATGATTTTTGTGTGTGTGCTGAAAAGGTAAAGAATTTATAATTAACTATATTATAATTATACTTAATTAATAATGCATTAATCAAATTTTTAAAGCAGCCAGCAGAGGGAAATAGGAAACAGATGTTAAACTGTCTCCGACTTTGTTCTCGGTAGAAGGGCTTGGGAAAATATTTCCCTGAGAATTCCAAACCACAAGCAAGCCTTTACATAGGATTTCAAAGAATTCAATAACCTTGCAAAACCCAGAGCTAAGAATTTAATTCCAATGGTTTCTAACTAGGTAGTGCTCCCTAGGTGACTGGTAAAAGCAAAAAATAAATCGTATCTAAAGGAAAACTTTAAACTTGAGCTTCAAAAATGCCCACAGTAAAAATTCCAAGGAATGTGAATTCAGAATTGCAAGGGAAAAAATGTATTTAGTTAGGAAATCAAACATCATAAGAAAAATCAATAGAATAACAATCAAAAGTCACAACCATGACCATTCAATATATTAGGATCCATTAAACCTATACCGCCAGAAATTAACACAGAGAGTATGAAAAATAGGCTAGTTGAACATATAGAGAAAGTAGAGACTCATTATTACTAAGAAACAGACTATGAAAAAGAACCAGGCAAAAGAGAAATGTGTCAGAGAACTCATACAGATCAAATTAGATTAGATTCTAACAGCCGACTGACTAGCAGAAAGCCAACCCGGACACAAGCAGAGCAGGAAGGCTAACAAAACCCTCACCAGATTTTCTGAAGGGGACAAAATAATTAGGAAAAGTCACTCTTCAGAATTTTAATAAAGAAAAAAATGAATTAACAGCCTCAACAAAACAAACAAGACACTTAAATACACAATGAAACCTCTGATTGTAGAAAAGAAAGTGAAATTCTGAAAAGGGGCTAGACAAGAAAAAGAAAAGAAAAGAAAAACAGATAATTTACCAAGAATGACAATTGGATTGAGGCCATCAGAAGCTGAGATGGGATGGGGGTTTTACATCAGCAGGCTAAGCTGTCGCTCAGGGCACTGGCAGCCCGGAGTGCCTAGTTTGAGTACTAACTCCTCCAAGCTTGTGATCCAGCTTCCTGCTGTTGTGCCTGGGAGGCAGTGAATGCCTGTTAACATGCAGGGGTCTCTGCCCCCAACATGGGAGACCTGGAAAGCATTCCTGGCTCGTGGCTTTGGTATGGTCCAGCCTAGGCTTTGTGGGTATTTGGGGAGTGAACAAATACATGGAAACTTCTCTCGCAGCCTTCTCTTGTCTTTCTTCCCTGCACTGTTACACTTTCAAATAAATAAATCTTTAAAAAGAAAGAAAATGAGTGTCTTCAAACACTATTAGTAGTGAACCTAGAGTTTCATAGCCCATGAAACATCTCCCAGTGTGAAATGAACACATATCTAACAAATGGCAAGATCTCTCTTCTAAAAGAAATTTGTAAGAGAACTTCAAGGTTAAAAAAAAATTCTCAAAGATTGAGATGGAAGAGAGAATGCTAAGAAAAGACCTTGGTAAATATGTAGGTAAAGCAGTGTTAACAATAATAATGTCTTGACGGTTGGACGAAAAATAGGTTTAGTTTTGTCTTTGAAAGCATTCTGGGGGCTGCTCTACCCTGCTAAAGACACCCTCCCAGCAAAAGCTGGCATAAGGAATTAATGCTAGGCAGGGTGTGAGGCCAGCGTGTTGCCATGAGCATACATGCCCACACAGCTGCTCAACTTCAACAGAAGTTTTTTCTCCACTCACCATACAGAACTCATCTTATAAACCAAATTGCTGGTTATGATGGCACTGACTTGTGCAGACATCTAATAAGTTCGACAAGTTGCTGAGCTAGGAAATGTCATCATTATGCCTTCTAACACACTAGAGCCATGGACATACCAAAACTATGAGAACTGCTCTCTTAAGTCCTGACATCTTTGTATTAAAGACCAGAGGGGACACAGCAAAGAACACAGTGTAAAACCAGTCATATCATTATCGGAATTTTGCTTCCCTAGCTACCATGATAAGATTCTAAGTTTCTCTTTTTAAATAAGTCATTATGATGCCATCATGAGATCATTTCTAACCCAGTGGTGCCAGTCATTACTACCATTTGAAATACAGTTATGCCTTTCAGCTGTGGCTTAGTAATCATATTAAGTCTGAATTTCTTGCAAAAGCAATTTATTCATGTCACCACTTACTGCTGTAAGCTTGTTTATGGCTTTTTAAATGGGATCTGTTTCACCATTTGGTTCTTTCTTCAGCACATTTTCCTTTTGTAAAACACGTACATTTCTGCCAATGCAATCATAAACGATGACAGAGGGAAAGAAATGACTTAGAATGCAAAGTTGCTTCCCAAAGTATTTACATATGATGGCCAGATTTACAACGAGGAACGGGAAAGCACACTGCAAGGCGATGAAGTCGCCAGAACCCTTTCAAAGTCCTGAAATTTGCAGCCAAAACCTTTGAGCCATTGTACTGATATCTATCTCCGCTTATCAATGTGTAGGTATAATAAAATTAATATTTATATTCTCTGAATTCTTTTCATGATTTAAAAAAAACTCTGATGCTTCTTGTAAAATAAAACTCAGTTTCCCGTCACTAGGACAGGAGCCTCTTTTCTCAGCTTTTCTAATAAATCCTGCTTTAAAACTTAAAACAACAACAACAACAACAAACAAAACAAACAAACAAAAAACCCTCAGTAATTATGCCCATAACTTGATTGTGATAGTGAAATTACACATGTGGTGAAATCACCTAGCACTGTCCTCACCCCATCCCAAGTTCAGTGTCCCGGACTTGACAGTGAACGTGCAGTTACTGAAGACTCAGACACGGAATCTACAAGGGAACACTGGAACTAGGCAGAAAGGACTTAATTATCTCCGTAATTTCTTAAGAAGCTACATTTCTCAAGACAGAAGTTTTTTTTTTTTTCTTTTGAGGCTTACTTCTTTGAATTGCAAAGGGACAGGGAGAGAGAGAAAAGGAGCTTCCATCCTCTGGCTCACTTCTGAACATTCCTGCAACAGCAATGCTGGGCCAGTCTGAAATCAGAAACCCAGAACTCATCTGGATCTCCCACGTGCATGGGCTGCCACCTGCCATCTGCCAGGGAGTACGAGCAAGAGCCGAGACAAGAGAGTAGAACAGCCAGGAAGGACTCTAATGGGCATTCCCAAGCGGCGCCTGAACACAAAGCTGATTCAAAATCCATTCCCTCACCTTTCAATTTTAAAAAGGTTGAAAATATGGATTTTCATTTGGTTTTAGGGAAAATGTGCGAGCATGATTTGCTGCTCTCTTGAGAGGGGTCACTACCTCCTGCAGATCTTTGCTTCCAATGCCAACTACCAAGAGTTGGAGGACTTCTTCCTTCCAGAGCTCAGGCACGATTGCCAAGACCACAGGTGTCTCAGCAAGGCAGGCACTGTGCTCTCAGTAGTGGAGTGACATCAGGGAATAGGATACACAACTCACCCCATTTAGGCTGCCTGTTCATCCTTGCCACAGTCAAATGTCACAGCTGTTTCTGCTCATCCAACCACTGAGCCTTTTAAATCATGTGATATCACAGAGTTCCCCTGGTAAGGGTGCATGTACTTGCATTTGTCCATAGATCCAGGCACCACATTGCCTTGGTCCGAGAGGCAGTATTTAATCTCTGTTCTCCACTTGCATACGAAGTCACAAAGGGACTTGAACACTGGATTCTTAAATAGCAAGTTTCTTTTTTTAAAAAATTTTCCGTGTACTGGGTGTTAGACGCTTTACAAAGAGTATTTCATCTGATTCCCCCGCCTCCTCCCACACACGCCCTGTCACACAGTCTGTAAAGCACTATTGCTTTCTTCGTGCACAGAAGCAGACACTGAGGCACAGGTCAGTCAGAGAAGTCAGGCACATGAAGGGGTCTCAAAAGGTTCCTGGAAAATGTGTTTTACACTAAAATAAACTGAACTCCTATTTAAAGTTTGGCGCTTTTTGTAGTTTCAGGCATCTGCTAGGGGTCCTGAAATGTACCCAAGAGGGAACTAACGCACAGATATCTATCTGCATAGATATTGACTTACACATCAGTCCTTGCACAATAATCTGACATCCCACCCAGACATTAAACCGATATTTACCATTTAAAATAAAATGATGATTGAGAAAACATTTATATCAGCGGGTCCTTCATTTCTACTGTCATGTTATAAGCCTGTTGTTCACTCCTTAATATTGCAACAAACACATCTCATTGCCTTCCATTCATCAAACCACTTAGAAAGGCACTTTATTTGGGGAATTTTGAATTGTGACATTAAGTTTCACATGGGTAATGTTCTAATAAAAGTACCAACAGTGTCTTTTCTCAGTTCTGCTTAAGAGTAAGAAACAGAATACATATATGTAAAATATATGTTATATTTTATATAAATAAATATGTATTATATAAATATATACAAATATATTATATGTGATATATATTAAATATAAAGAGAAACTCCATGAAATGTTTCAACTATAAAGTTGACATTAGTTCAGTTAATTCCTTTATTTGGAAGGCAGAGGATGGAGAGACAGATCATACACACACACACACACACACACACACACTGGTTCATTCTCCAGATGATTGTGACAGCTGAAATTGGGTCACACCAAAGCCTGGAACCAGGAACGAACTCAGTCCAGGTCCTCTACATGGCAAGGATTCCGTTACCTGAGTGAGCCATCAACTGCTGCCTCATATAATATACATTATCAGGGATCAGAACAAGAAGTCAAACCTAGGCACTCCAACTTGGACAGCTATCGGTGTCCCAAGTTGAGCTTTAGTCACTGCACTGAACACCCACTGCAGAATTCTAACAGCAATAAAAATAATTCATAGTACTTTTCTTAGAATTAATATTTAATAAAAGAAACAGAAGTAGCAGCAATTTAGAATTGCTTTATAGTACAAAATTTGTAATGAAAGAAATTATGAGAAAGCATATCAAATGAATTTCATGACCATTTTTCTTGTAATGATGAACCTGGATAGTAAAAATTAGAACATTCTCTTGTGTAATAATGATTTTGATGATCAATTATCCTTAGTATACTTTTCTTGGGCTCTGGAAATTGTCTCGGTTACTTGATTCCTAATATTTTGCTTATGATAGTCCAATTTAGAGCGAAATCTCATTTTCCTTGAACTAATTTTATCTTTAAAAACTTATTATCTCAAAGGCAGTGACACACACACACACACACACACACAGATCATCTATACATTGCTGCAACACTCAGGGCTGAACCAGGCCGACACCAGGGGTCAGGAGCCCCATCTGGATCCCTGAAGGGACCCAAGGCCTTGAACAACTTTCTGCCACCTCCCAAGTGCACTGTCAGGGAGCTGAACTGGAAGTGGAGCATTCGGCGCTCAAACCAGCTGCCTGTTACAGGGTGCTGGGGTCAGGCTAGTGGTAATGGAGTAACTGTACCACAATGCTGGCACTGAGCCATACTAATCAGGCCCCTACCTCCCCATTTGCTGTTCTCAGTGTTACCAGTTCTGATTATTTGAGTAATGAAAGCATCTTAGAGGGTCATGCACAAAAATAACCAACGCTAATTCAGACAGAAAACAAAGGAGGTTTTATATTTACACACGCAGAGAAAATTTGTATTTTACATGGATGCAAATCAGAAAACCCCTAGTCATGTTAATATTTTTTTAGCAACAATCTTATTTTTACCTATTATTTAAATTAGTCCTTTCACATTTTTCCAACACCAAAGTTGAAATATAATTCATTCCTTTGTTTCTCAATAAAATGTTACCCATAGAAACTCACAGATATAAATCTATTCTGGCTTTATTCATCGCTACGGTTGCCAGATAAAATACAGGGTGTCTAGCTAAATTTGAGTTTCAGATAAACAAGATTTTTTTAGGTATAATTATTACCCAAATGTTGCATGGGACATTCTTACACTAACCAATAATTCCTTGTTTATCTGAATTTCAGTTAGGCATGTTGTATTTTCACTTAGAAAAGCTGGCAATCTTATTTAACTCCTTTGTTGCACCTGTATCTACTACTCACAGGGAACTCCACAACATAGCATTCATTTTTGTTACACAGGAAAACTTGACAGACTGTGCAGTCAAAAACATAATAACATATTCTAGGGTCCAAAGTCACAGGCTCTATAACCAGCTTGAGAAAGAGAGTCAAATTCTAGAAAACAAAAAGACATTGCTTCAAACAATCAGGCTCTGGTACAAAGTGATTTATAAAAGTTTAGCACCTTCCCTCCAATTTAAATTAAGAGAGCCTGAGAAAGCTAGCACATCATTTGGCAAGAGCTAAGGCAATTACTGGTGGGGGCGGGGGGGGGGGGGAAGGAGCAGGTGAAATTGAGCATGCAGCCTTGTCATCTTGTCATTGCCAGGGCAGGCAGCTAGAGCCTGCCTTTGAGGAAGCGTGGCTCTGCCAAAAGCCTCTGTTGAAGCTCTTTTGTGAGTGTGCTTTGGGGAAAGAAGAGACGGTTGGAGGCAAGTCACAATGGGACAAGTGGATTGTCGTCCCCTGGATGAGTTTATATCAGCCCTGACTGCAAAGTTAACAGCTTACTTGGTGAAATAATGCAAAGTCAATATCAGGACCAAGGTTTAAAAGATAGAAAGCATGTTATTTATTTGGAGACATGATCAAGGCTTTAAAAAATGAAATGTAATGTACTTGGCAATTTAATTGTTTAACTGCTTGTCAGGTATTCTTGCTAAGTTGACAATTTCTCCCTTTTGTTTTTCATGGCTTCTGGTCTTAATTTTTCTTTGAGGCAGGTTTGCAAAATTAAACTGTTTGTAGGACTGCAGCATTTATTTTGCTTGATTTCCTGTTTGATCACTTGTTAACCTGAACGGCAAATAAGCCTGCAACACCCCTGCAAAGTTTTCGTGCACTTCATGATAAAAGACTCTTAGTGATCTTCTGGGATGTTCAAAGTAATGAACTGTCAACCACCAGAACGGCAAGCTAACTTGCAACCTCAAACGGAAGAGAAAGTTAGCTCTTCTGTCTCACTGAGAACACTTTCCTTGAATTAATACAGCCATTATATATTCCCAACGAGAATCAAGTGACAGGCTCCAGCGAGATTGCCTTCACTGGAGGGCTGACTGGGGTTACCTAGTCAGAAGAAAACCCTAAACCTTCACCCCACAGAAAGCCACTGGATGGGCTCTTCCCAGCAATTCCCACACTGGGGTCAGTTGGGGCTCCCCTCCTAGTTTGCTTACCTCCTGCAAAAGCTGGGCTTCTCCGGAGTCTAGGGGTTATTTCTCTTTTCCTGCAAACCCATCCTAATTCAGATCCTTGCTTCTCTGTAACAACAGGCGAGCCACCTCCAGGTGACTGCTAAAGGCTTTTCCCCTGCAGGATCACGGGCATTTGTTAGGTTTCAGGGAAACACCTGTATTAATTGTATTTCCTGCTCCTGAGTTGCTTTTGTGTGCAATAAAGGAATTCATCTCAGGTGAGTTAACCTTGCTTTTTACGGAGGGCACCTGCAGTTATCTTGGTGCCTAGTGTAAATCAAAACATGTTGAGCCTTTAAAGAGGGAAATAAAGAGGTGCTGACAAGAGGGGATGCCAGGAGGATTAGGCGACTCTCTGAGGACAGAGAACAACTGAGTCAAGTTAAATTACAGGGGTGCTAAAGATCCCCAGAAATTCCACAGATGCAAGTTGACTGGCGTGTCTCCCCCCACCCCCCAATCTTCCCTGGGTGAGCCAGGGAAGAGGAGGGGTCTGTGAGGTGGTATGAAAAGACAACTCCCTCCTTAGCCTAGGGCTTCTGTAATTGACCAAGATTTCTCAGCTTGTGATTTGATCTAGCCAAACCCTGTTAGAGGCACTTGCCCCCAGCTGAGACCAAGGCTGCAGTGCATAAGAATTAGGTAACTCATGGGTATGTACAATACATGCATTCACATCTATTAGGATAAATGACACGTCGCTCACTTTAAGCACAGGCAGCTGGAGATTGTCATATTCTGAAAATGACAACTGTTATTTATTTATTGAGAATATTTATACAGGTTCTTCCTGGGCACGGAGAGTGCATTTTGCTGTGGTGCTATGACACCGCACTGTCACGTGTCTGGGACAGACGGTAGAAAACCATTAGCACACACAGGGACAAAGCACACATACTCGGGCAGCAATCCGCAGGAGCAGAGATTTAGAAGGTCGAATGTGGCAGCTTTTTTAAAAGTGAGGCTCAAGTCATTATCTTAACAGGGTTTCCAGCTACTCCGAGGGAAAAAGGATTGTTTCTTTTCTACACAGTAATGATTTCGTTAACTGCCAGAGGAGGGCCAGTTTTGCGGCACTGATTAATTTAGTCAAAGGGCTCACATTATGCAACTCAGGGGGCATGGTGGCCAGCTGGCGAGGGAGAGCTGGGAAAAGCATTTAAGACCAGAAGCTCTCCATCTTGTGTCTTGTCCACACACCACAGTCCTTGGGGTTCTGCAAAAGGCTTTTCCCCTGCCCTCTGCTACGTCTTCCCCAAGATTAAGAAGCGAGACTTTCTTAAAACGGTGTTTGTTCAAGTCGATGGTGTCTTCCTGGGTCCCAGTCCACGTGGCCTGGGGTGCAGCGGTGGTGTGCCTTCGACCAGGTTCTCCAGGCTGTTTCTTTTGGTGAAGCAGGGCAGCATTTCTGCACTCGGGGATCCTCAGTGCTGCCTGCCACTGCATGCACAACAAGGTGTGTGAAATGAGGGCTGAGGAGCTGCACAGGCCCCACATTTCTTAAGGTTTCCCGTCCTTTCCTACTTTAATATCCAATTGTGAGGGAATGGTTAGGACCCTTTTTGGGGAACACTCTCAGTGTATACACACACATCCTAGAGAGCTTCAATTAAACCTAAACTATTTCTCTTACAGCCACCTGGAACTAATTTCTTGGTATATTAACCTATGTCTCAGTCCCAGGGATTCCAGCGACCATATGTGGGACCGACTGGTCTGCTGTTGCTGTAGTGAGTCCAGCAAAGTAATCCTTGTTAAGAATAGATGAATGCCTTTTGAAAATGCAGTTTTAGCATGATGATCGAGCTACATATGTAAATCTTAGATTTCAAGCCATTATTTAAAATTGGGAAAGACTAAAGAAATCCAGTCTGACAATGCCTTTTTTTTTCCATTAAAATTTTTTTCTTAAAATTAGATGGGCATCAGAAAAAAAAAAAAAGATTTCAATGACACAAACTAGCATTTTTGTTTTTTAATTTAAAATCTTACAATTCTTCCTCTCTAGAAGGAACTACCGACAATACTCTGATAAATACAGATCCTTATCTGTGCATGAACAAACAGATTTTTAAAAAAGAAAAACCAAGATTTTTAGCATTCATATTATTTTTGCATCACACAAAACAATTTTCAGATCAATATAAACCCAATTATGGAACTACTTGAAGGTACTGTATGCCTCTGTTGTACGGCTATGTGATATACTGTTTAATCAACACCTGACTTAAATATTTAGGTTATTTCTGATTTTGTTGTTATAATTACTCAGTGAGATGATGTGACCCATATAGTTTGACGCATGGTCTGCCCCTTCCCTGTGAAACAAATTCATACAACTGTACGAACCCAGTGCCCGCCATTAGCAGTGGATTGTAAAGCAGCATGTGTGTGGTAACACCAGGCCAACTGGGGGACAGCTCACAAGAGCCACTCCTCATTCCCCCACTTCCCACACCAAGAGCTTATCAGCTCTCTGCTCTTTATGCTTTGAGGAGCCCTGGGGGAGCCTAGGATCCACAGCACACACATATGCACAGTCAGTTGCAAGTTCCTAGTTCCACCTTTAAATGTAGAGGCCCCGGTCATGAGCACTGCACTGAACTGAGTAGGGAGGTGGTAGGAAGTCGCCATGCCTTGGACTCAGAGATCATGATTCCAGTGGAACCTAAGCTTCATAGAATCTTATTTGTATGGGTGCTTTCCAAATAAGAAGTGCATCGAGAATGGAAATACGATATAAGTTTATTTCTTTGGGAACAAGTTAAAAATGAAAAACCATGTCTACAGTGGGTTTTCAAAAAGTCTGTGAGAAATGTGTCTTACGAAAAACACTATGCACTGATTTTACAAAGTACACCAAATTATTAATCTTTGAATTCTAAACTTGCATGAACATTTCGAGGCACCCTTGTGTTAGCTTTTTAAATGAGCAATATTATTCTGAAATTGAGAAGCAAATGCTTCCATAAAACAAGAAATTTTTTTCAGTGTCCTCTTGATTTGAATGTTGATGAAGGGAACAATTTTTCTATCACCTGTAAATGCGTAAACCAAGAAAATTTAGGAAAAAATGGACTTTGAAACAAAAAGCAATAAATGCATAAAATCCATTCTCTGTATTAATAAAGAAGTGATGAAATCAATGCTAATTAGTGTGACACACATAAACAACACACCAAAAACTTCAGATGAAAACAACAGTAATTTAGAGATGTATTTCAAAGAAGCCATCCACAACAAGGTGCTTAATGAGTGTATTTCAGTTCAACCTACACTTCAGTAGTTATTGCAAAACAAACTTGAAATGTCATGAGAAAGCTCATGAAAATCAGCATTAACATTTTCCCCAAACTGATCAAGAATTCTAAAACTTTACACAGCATAACACACAAGTTTGCAAAATTAACTTTTCTAAAACTAAGTATTTAAAAACATTTTAACTCAGGGCTACTAAAGGACTGAGTGATTTTTTTAATAAAAATATTACAAAACTATCATCATACCAAGAGGAAATCAGACCTGTAAGAAAACAGCATTACAAGAGTGTTGGAAAACTCATGCTCTTTTAAGATTGTGTGACACTGGCTGCTTTGTCAGTTTTATTACTGTTTCTCAACCCAAATCTTCATTTTTGTGCTCCATTTTATATTCATAAGTTTTCTACTCTTCTTGTAAAAAAAAAAAAAAAAAGGAATCAAGTAAGCTTCAGACCCAACAAAGCCAGAATTCAACTCTTGGGCTTCTGAGGCCAGGGAGCCCAGTGGCACCTACACACACAGCAAGAAGGTACTGCAGGCCAACAAAGATGTGCACAGCTCAAGGAAGATCAAAGAATGGAGAGAGCTCTGTGGCGATTGGAGGGGCTGGGGGCAGGGATTGCTGTAGAAACTGCTCACAGGACACTGCAGACTTTGAGAAACCCTTTGTCAGTCAGTCACTTTCCTAAGCAGCATGTTAGGTCCCTAAGTGGTGCTTAAATATATCACAAAGGTAGCAGATGCAGGATCAGATTGTCCACCGACTTGCTTGTAAAACCTAAAGAGCAGTAGTTGATCTGATAACTGGAGGATTCTTAATAGCTCAACACAAATAAACCACTTGTAAATGCCCCTGGGCTGGCCTGCCTCACAGCCCTTTTCACATGGCAGTAATATATGACCAGTAATTACCATAATGAGCCACCAGAAGGCATCTATTTGTACGCCCTGGAAGAACTTGCATCTGGCTTTTAGGTGTGAAGCAAGGAGAGGCAAGAACCAGCAGCATTTGAATATACATTTCCTCAGGCAGCTACTTATTTGAACAGCTGCTTAGGCGGCACACTGGCAACCTTCAGAGAGTCAGTCCGAGTCTGTGTGCATCTTGAGTTCTGTTTTTTTCTTTGAAGTACTTGGGGAACAGCCTATTTTCTCCCCGGGTAATAATTTCTCAAATTAAAAGTGGTTACCTGACTTATAACCTGTGACAGGCCTATTGTGTGCCCTCTATAGCTGGGAGTGGGTCGAGGTTCTTGGGGAACCGGGTCTAGAAATGAACCAAGGAACACGCTCACGAGTCATGTGCCCAGTTGTTTGATTTTAGAATTAAGTTGCACAGGGAAAAAAGATCCAGAGCTTGCTTGTTTTCACTTTTTTTTTTGCTCTTTGTCAAAACAGACTGTGTAACAAAGGCAGCATTTTGAGCCATTCCTTGAAAATGCAAAAATATTTTCATCGAAATAACAAATCGGTGGTGGTTTGTTGTGTCAGCTTCTATGTTTAATTATTCCAATGATAAGCATTTTCCAGACATTAGGTGGAGGTGCCTTTTCCTCCTGCGGAAAAGATAAGAATCCAGGGCCACGGCAACGTGAGCTTTCAGTCAATATTGGCAGTGTCACAGCAGTTGGAGAAGCGGGAAATGTTTTGGGGGGCGGGCAGAGAAAAGTCTGTGACTCTCCTTAATTCTAAAGAGTCAAATCAGGAGTGTCTCTCTTCTTTGCAGCTGAACTGACTCTCACGGCTGGGGCTGGATTGTTAGCTGTCCCGGGCTCTGCTTCTAGAAATTGCCAGAAATGGTGTCTGCCAGTAGAATGTGTGCAAGGATGCCTTTAACACACTTGGGGGCGTAAAACAATGCCCACAGGCATTTCTTATTGGCCCACGTTTGCCTTAGATGAGGAGGTTTACATACAACTTGGAAAACGCGTGTCAGAGGCTTGCCTTGACATTCATGGATCACTGAGCGGTTCCAAGTGCTTCTAAGCAGATTAGCAGGTGGTTGCGTTTCCTGAAGTTTTCTGATCTTGCTCCTAGAGTTCAAACTGTAGGTATTTGATAGCTTACCCTAGAGGTGTTAGTAAGGCACACATGACAGGGCCTACAAATAACACACAGGCCAGTGTTAGATTCCCCTATAGATGCCTCGGCTTGCAATTCTTTGGGACTTGCTGCATTTTTAAAGTTTTCTTTTGAACTTTACAGGTGTGTGTGTGTGTGTGTGTGTGTGAATGATTAAAACACATAATAATGTAAAAACTGTCTATAGTGAAATGTCTTCTTGCTCCCATACCCTATTGGCTTAGCTGTCTCCTCTCCACTCCTCCTGCTCCAAATATGCTGTTTGTTCCTTGTGTGTTCTTCCTGTGTTTCTTTTTGCACTAACCGCACAGGTAAATAGATACAGATGAGCTGTCCTTCCCTACTTATGTGCAAAACTCAATGTAGTCTGCATCCTGCTCTGTATCTTACTTTGTCACTCAGCAATGCATCTTGGACTTATTTTTATCCCAGTATCTGGTTTCCCCATTCATGTTTATAGCTGCATATTGTCTCATTGTTGGAAGGGATTGTCATTTATTTAACCCAGATGGCAGCCTTTTCTGAAGTTTAGAAACACCATAAAAATATGCTGTGGCAAACTATAAGCACCTTAATTTGTATTAAATTACAAATGAAATTTTTATTTTCCTGCAGCCTGAGTTTTGAAGATAATGGAAAATTAACATGGATGTGTGCATTCGGGGTAGTCGGGAGGGATAGCTAATTCATGAGTTTGAGCTGGACAAAATTGTATGGAATTGGAAGACAGAATCAACTAAAACCAGATAAGATGTTATTCATTCTCAATAGGTTTTTGTCCTGGGTAGCTCACAACCTATGAAGTGATTGCCATAGCTAACTTATTTTCTTTAAATATGATCTAAACATTGACTTTGATTTTTTGTTTTTCTCGAATACAGCAACAGCTGCCCTACATGGCTTTGTCTCAGACCACAGAACTAATGTTTCTTTAAGGTCTCCCTACCTCTCTGATCCTACTTTTACATTTAATTAAGGTAATCCTTCAATCTACATCCACTTCCAGACCCCATTCTCCTTTCTTTCTGAGCCGTTATCCAGGTCCCACCTGAAGCAGGAGATCAGATTGCAGTTTGGGTCCTAAGCTCATTAAACAAGAATGCATCTGGCATTTCTCTGGGAGGAAAATGAGCTTTCAAGTTCTAATTGGAAAGATCTGAAGAGTGTAGAACTCCGGTGTCTAACTGACCGGGGCTGCAGACCGCCACGTTTGCGTGTTCACTGTGTGAAAAACACGAGGTCTGTGATCTCGGTGGTAGTTCTTGTTTGTCTGTTAAGTAAAACTAGGTTTTATTTTTTTCTCTGCATCCTCAAGTGGGAAGCCTTCCTTGTGTAGGCATATGTAGGATTACTGCAATGAATGTGACTTGCTTCTCTTTAGCAAACTCACATGAGCTTATGGATAATGCTTGAGTATTAAGAAAGGTCAAAGAGAAAGCCAGCCCAGAGTGAAGCTGTGCCATCCTTCTGAGGGGGTAAAAGTAGATGAGAAATGAGAAAAGAAGAGGAAGGGAGGAAGGCGGGGATGCCGGGAGGCAGAGGAGCAAAGAGACTGAGGCTGTGGCGCGTCTTTCTGTGTCTTAGGGTGGGGGACCTAGGGTTTCCTCAGGTGGAAAAACTAAAGCATGAACATTGGTTTTGCCTGAAGGAAAAAACTTACTGTGTGTGTGTCTTTTTCTCTCTCTCACTCTCTCACACACACAAAGTATTGGTGATTCCAAGTCTTCTTGCTGAAGAAATTGGAGGAGCAGATTAGTTAAAAAAAAAAAAGAAAGAAAGAAAAGAAAAAAACCCAAACACTAAGCAATAGTATAAGACAGGGTTCTACGAGCCAGCCATGTCATCTGCCCGAGTGTGCGTGCTCGCTGCGTGTCCCGGGGCCTCTCTGCCACTCCTGCAAGCCTCACCTACTGACCCTGCTGCTGGTCCTGATGGCAGGCTGCTGGAGCTCCCCACTGGGTTCTGCAAGGGACCTGCTCGCGCCACCTTTCCAGGTATTGTGTGTGTGTGTATGTGTGTGTGTGTGTGTGTGTGTGTGTGTGTGTGTGTGTGTGTGTGTATGTGTGTGAGAGAGAGAGAGAGAGAGAGAGAGAGAGAGTGAGATTGTCTTCCCAGCACTGTTTTTCCTGAGCACTCTTGAGAGAGCGCTGTGCATTTTGCTCCTACAGGAGCCCAGCCGCTTCCCTTCCTGCCCCTTCTCCCACACCCATCCCGGGGTCAGCCGCCTGGCCTGTCTTTATGTAGTCACCAGAAAATAGGTGCCAGACCTTACTCTCCTGATTTGGAGCCTGACTCTGCTTGTATTTATTTTCACCTGCGGAAGCAGTGGAGCAAACACACAAATCCCTTCTGAAATCATCACAAAAGGATGGATTTCCCTAAGAACATGTTAGCTTATCTAAACATCTGCTGTTCAAGAGTGATTACTTGGGAATGTCCAGGTCACGCACAGGCACACGCCAGTCGGTTGCTACTGAATTCGTATAGACAGAAACCAGTAAGCAAACATTTTGGAATGAGACAGAGTGTTTTAAGAATTAGTCAGTGTTTAAGGAACCAAAAATTTGTGTATTTGCATGCTTTTAAATGCCATTCCTGATTCCGCTTTATTTTATCAATTTTTGTAATTGGCCTTTCCATTGAAGTCTGTAAGTAGCAAATACACAGGAGCCAGGAAAGTCTTGGAAAAGACAGACACTCCTGGAGTGACAGCACTTTGCTTTTAGGTAAAAGGAAAAACCACGGCATTGAGAAACAAGTTTTTGGAGGAAGCATTTGAGAGAAAACTTTAAACTCTGGGAAGTACTTATTGTATACACAATAGAATGAAGGAAAGCAAATTTTTTGGAATGTATTTGAAATATTTTATTGAAAATATGAAAATGTTTTCTTGACTAAGATGAAAGCTGAGAGGGATTCAAGAGAAGGGGAAACCCCAAATCCTAAAGGATAGTTTCAGCAAACATCTAGTTTGAGGGGTTGGTGCTATGGCATAGAGGGTAAAAGCTGCTGTTGAAATCCAGCTTCCTACATGGGCACCAGTTCGAGTCCTGGCTGCTGCACTTCCAATCCAGTTCCCTGCTAACATGCCCGGAAAAGCAGTGTGGAAGACAGCCTAAGTGTCTGAATCTTTGCACTCACACTCAGCAGACCCAGGAGAAGCTGGGTAATTAACTAACTAAATAAATGCTTTTAAAAACAAATGAAAAAATCCATTTGGTCTGGGGGAAGGAAAGGAAGCAATAAATAGGTGGGCAACTATTAGCCAAGCATTGTGTTTGGCATTTCTGTTCTGTTTAATTCTCCAATATGCTGACTGCCATCTGACAGACAGGCATTCTGCAACTCGGGAGGGTTGTCCATGATAAAACATGTCCACGTTACCTTAATTTTCAAAACTGATGGTAAAAAAAAGAAAAAAAAAAAAAAAACAAGCAAGCAAGCCACGGGAATGTCGTGCGGTACTGAGTGCCCTGGCTTCTGATTTTGGTTCTGGCCTCAGGCTCGGAGGAGGGGCTGGCCCGGGATCACAGCAGGTGCCTCGCAGCCTTCCTCAGTTGGGGTTGGCTGTGCTGTCCTGCCGATGCAGCCAGTGTGAAGAGAGGCAGCTCAGGGTGGAAGGAAGTCTGAAGGGAGTCTAGAGCCAACGCTCTTACCACGCTGGGTTCTATTAGCTGCTCTGGAAATCTGCAGTGCTGTCTTAGATTGGCTAGAAGGCAATCAGTGAGGAGGAGGGCGGTGCCCGCTCCACTGCTTCTCCTCAGGTCCCTGGAGGCTCGCCATACGCTTGACTCAGTGGCTTCTTATTTAAGTGGTTGACAACATTTAAAAAGTAATTCGACAGCTGTCTATTGGGCATGTGACAGGCGCTGCTTTAAGAACCTGAGATTCATTGAGGAATCAACTAGATAAAGCTACCCTCATAGAATCTGTCTTCTAGCAGGGAAAGGCAAATGATAAATAGTGAACATAAGAAATGACCAACAAATAGGATCTTAGGAGTGCGAGTTGAGGTAAAAGTGGCTTAGCTGTGGAGAGGCAGGTTGTGGGAGGCTTCCTTGAGGTGAAATTTAAAGAAACAACTGTAGGAGGTGAGAGACTCAGCCTTGTGAGGGAATGAGGAGTGCTCCAGGCTCCAGGAAATGCCTGTGGTGGGAGCACCTGTGTGTGTGCAACATGCCCAGAGACATGGGTACACATTAAAAAGTGGCAAGAAGTGAGATATGAAAATTGATGAGGGGTTGGATAGTCCAGGGCCTGCAAAGCTTTTAAAGGCCTTGGACTCTGAAACAGAAACCATGCCACAGGTAGCAGAGGTACCTGATGTACCTTGCATTTGAAAATACATGCCCTGAAAAAAAAAAAAGGAAAAAGAAAATATGTGCTCCGGTTTTTATGTCAAATGTAAATGACTGTAAGGAAGGGGGTAGGGTCAGACCCCAGAAGATCGGGTAGGAGACCTCTGAGATAGTGCAGGTGGAAAATGACGCTGGCTTGGCAGGGACCAGCGAATGTCATAAGAGTATCGATATGTTCTGAAGGCAACCGAGTGTGTCAGACAGGCTGCACAGCGAGGAGGTGTCTGGTGTGACAGTTATTCCCCGTTCATGAGAAAGGGGGAGCTGTAGTAGAACAGGCTTGGCAGGAAAGGTCATGCGTTGTGTTCTGTCTCACTTAGGTTAGAAATACTTGTAGGACATTTCAGTGTGTGTAACAAAGGGAAAGGTAGACACCCAAGTCTGAAATCAGAAAAGTTTCTTTGACAACAAATAAATTGGCATAAAGGATGGTGTTTAAAGGCATGTGCCTGAATGTCATTTCAGAAGAAGGGTGGAGAGAGGAGAGCCAATGACTTTAATGTTAGGAAATTTTAAAAAATAATAGATGTGTGTCAAAAAATCCAGATTTGTCTTCTCTTGAAAATGGCATGATTTGACAAATACAAGCCCACCTCACATGGCATCAATCATTTGGAGTTGAGTAATTAAAGTGCATTCTCCTTCCTGAATGTGAACAGAGTCTATGTGATCCCATTCACCAACTTCTCCATTGACAGACTTTCTGTTCACCTGCCTGTACTCCAAGGGTACTCAAGTTCGCCATTTGTAACATAGACCCCTGCATACAGATAGTACCAAGGTTATTCCTTGCACCTAAAGGATATCTTTCACTGAAATAGGTTTCCCCCTAAATCTATTTTGGAAATCAAGCCATCATCTGTATGAAATATCTCGGCCATTGAGGAATATAAATATGACAGTTTAACCTAGAGAAATATGGGGAAGATAGCATTGATAGTGACAAACAAGTTCATATCAGAAAATGAACTTTTCTTTTACTCAAGAATTCTCAATCTTGGCTAGCTTTGAAAGAGCAGTACACACTTTAGATGTGGTTAAATGAAGGGTCATGTCTATCTAAAGAGAAAGCAAAAAAAGTCAAGGGGGAGAAGAATGGATTGAGATACCATCAGAAGATGTCAGGAAGTTATATCTTAAGGGTTGAGGCTCCTAGGCACTGTTACCATGTCTTCATAATTGGAAAATAAAAGTTGAATTTTGTTTAAACTTGCTAATTCTCTTGGAATCTAGCTTTATGTACTAAGTCAATAGGAGACTGCAAATGAGCTATATTGTCAAGGGGATGTGTGAGACTGTCAGGAGTTGAGCAAGACACTTTTTGCTTATTTGAAAGTTCAGATAAGTCCATGTCCCACCCTTGAGCTGACAGTCTGTACTCGCTGGTCTTCGAAGCAATGTAAAAAAACTTTTAAGTGGGAGAATGGGCGAGCAGTCAACCAACATGCCCAGCACCTATACCGTGGTTCTTTGGTTCAGTGAAAAGGAAAGAGAGCACAGTTTAGCATTCACCATCCTTCTCAGGAGGGACTCAGGCAGCAGCAGTCACTCAGGACCCCTCCTGCGTCACAGCTTCCTGCCTGCTGCTTCAAAGAAAAACAGCCCCCGTGGTTTGGGCCCCTACTCCCGCCGTCCAGCCTCTTCTCTGAGAAAATAACCTCTTCACAACGGTAAACACTTATCAAAGTGCTTAATTTGTTTCTGGTGCCAGACCCACTTTTTGTCTCCGTTTGCTTTCATTTTGTTTGCTAATCCTGTCTTCCTTGGGAATTGATATCTTGAGCAATTGGTAAATGGTTCCTATAGCAAAGTCACCAAGCGTACTCTTCCAATAGCTCTTCTCCCTTCTTCCAGACCCATACGATGTGTTCACTGCTTTTTCTTTTTCTTTTTATCTGGTTTAATCTTTATGTTATTTTATGTCAACATGTTTAGGTGAAATCTCCTATGGAGAGGTTTTAAAACTCATTCACTAAACTCACCTTTCCCACATTTCATGTACATTGAAAGTTACAGAATATCAATACAGAGGGAACTCAGATCCAGTCAAGTACCATTTATTTTGTATTTGTGGATACCCACACCATTGTAAGATCAAAACAGTTCATGATAAAAGCAATAAATTATAGAAGAAAGGTTCTTTCAAATGATCTTATTTTAATTTTGCTAATGAGGGCAGGTAAAATTTGAAAGCCAAGGTGTAAGAAAGTACCGGTCATAGTTAGTGAACAGGTCCACTGAATGAGAAGCCCATGAGGACCAGAATTCATTGACTGGTCCTCCCTCTGTCACTGAAGTGGGACTGCCAAGGTGGGGGGAACCCTTTGAAGACCATTGTTCTTTATGTCTCTGTCATGACAGAGCACGAGACTTTCTCTGTGTTGGATCAGATCTGGCTTGCACACATTCCTGCTTTGTCTGACACAGAGTCTCTGGAAGGATACCCTGCTGGTCTCCAATACTTCAGCATCAATGGCTTGATGCTCTCCTTTCATGCTCCACTATGAATATTCATAAACTTAGTGGTCATATCTGCATATGCTTGTAGCTATGATTACAACTCCTGATATGTAGTTTTATACTTCTTGTAAGTATTGTAGTTGAATTCAATTAGATACACAAAGGTATCTAAAAAGTTTCTGAAAACGTGCATTATCTTCTTTCATTTTCTCACTAACTTTCTACATCAAAGGCCATAGGTTTGGTGGTCGTGATCCCACACTCTGGTGCCAGATTACTTAAAATCACAGCTCAGCTTTGCCACTGTGCGACTTGGGGTACTTACTTAATGCCTCCAGTATGAGAAATGAGGAAAGCAATCCAACTGTATTATGAGGATTAAATAGCCTAACATAAATTACACACCATTCATGAATTGGTTGCCTTTGCTAACCCCTCTCAGTCATAGGCTCTCCAGGTGACAGTCCTAATTTAAAATCCAATGAACCCAGTGCAAAGATCATTGGTACTCCCACCGTCCTATTTCTGCTTTGGTCCTCAGTTCCGCATGACCATCCAGGAGATGAGGAGGCCAAAACTTAGATTCAGATGAATACAATGTCTTGATTTTTTTCCTCCAAAATAAACATTTACTAGGAAAGCCAGCAATGAAAACCACAGTGAAATCATATGGAAGTATAGATTTTCAGATCATGTCTGTTGTCACAAAAGTCAGTCTGTGTTTCCACCGGGAGGGTTAGATAGCAACATCTGGGGAGCTGGCCAGGAGTTTGCCTCCGACCTCGCTACATCTGGGTTGAATGCTACACAAAGGCTCTCGGAGTCCAGGCCAAGGTACATTTGGACTGGGACTACTTCCAACTTGGGTAAACTATTCAGACCTATTCAGATTCTGCCTCCAAACCTTTTTTTACCAGTTGAATCAATTTGCATAGATTTTTATGCAGGATGAGTAGGGGGATTTTTTTTTTCTTAAGAAACAGATTTCCTATTGATATCTGAGTTTTTTGTTTTTCAAATTGTAAAATATAGAAACCTACTCAAGCCATGTAAATTAGGATTATGCAGAGAATATGGGAAAAGCCTGTGCATGGTAAATACTACCTAGATTTGAGTTAGCTGTCACCAGAAGGGGAGAGTGTCTGTTATTCAAAGCAATATGACCCCATGATAACCAGACCTGTGGCAGCTTCTTCTGCAGGGAGAGTATACTGCTTGAGTCACCTGGACTCAGGGTCCCTGCCCCTTTGGTGAAGAGAGGGGGCAATAAATGTAGATGCACAACACACACACACACACACAGAGGGAGGGAGAGAGAGAGGGAGAGAAGAGGAGAGAAGAGGAGAGGAGAGGAGAGGAGAGGAGAGGAGAGGAGAGGAGAGGAGAGAGAAAATTGTGACACAACTATGATAAAAGGATTGATTATTTTCATGGATATATTTTCATCCAAGTCCTGGGTGCATAATTAAAGTAATGTGGAGCTTACTTCTTTCACTACCTTGAAGTTGAGGAGTAACCCCTGGGTATGGAATGTGTCGAACTGAACAACTCCCTTGGAGTCTCTCCTGGCTCTGGCCTGAGAGCTAGGAACCATTATCTTACAGGCGCATTTGCACCATTTTCCCATAATGTGTTATCATCTTACATCAGTCTGCGTAGAGCTTATTTGCCATTTTTCTGCCCACTCACATGGCCAAGCAATTTCTTCTCACAGTTTATTTTTAATGCCTTGGTATGCTACTATACAAAAGAGCTTTGCATCAAATTTTATTCTAGCAGGATTGTCTTCAGATCATTTATAACAATGCTAAGTGGGATTGATCTGTTAATTGTTACTGTACACATTTTCATATATAGCCATCTTCTACCTCTTGGTTCCTCCTTTCTGCTTCTCACATCTGCCTCTATCAGCAAGTATCTCTTACGGTCTAGAAAACATAGACACTCAGTATATTTGGTGAATCCAACAGATAAAAATTATAACTCCTGTGGAATTTACAGGTCAGTGGGGGAAATAGCAATAACAAGTCAACAAATAGACATTTAATATATTGTATTGTTAGAATGATAGGCAGTTTTTGGGCATCATTTAATTTCCTGATTTGAGTTAGTCCCTTAATAACAAAATATTTCCCCCAAATCCACAATATCTATATCAAACTGGAATGCAACTATTTTTCTGTTTCATGTTTCATTGTATTTTCATCAGAATCATGAATCAACAAAAAGAAAAAATGTTTATTCTTTTTTTCAGAAGAAAACATTTAGGGTAAAAATTCATTTAGCAAATGTTTTTGACATATTCATGAAACATATAAAAGAAAAAAAATGATGCTTCATGCCCTCAAGAAACTTGCATCCTTATTATACAAAGCAGACTAACATCTGAGTACGGACAGCAAGCCAGCAGCTGGCCCAGGGGCTATCTCACAGTTCCTGCGTCACTATGGCTCTTTTCCCACACAGCATTTGTGCTGAGATATTGGCCTTGGAGTTAGTTTCTAAGTCCTTATTCTCAAGGCCTTGACATTGGCACTCAGAGTTACCACTGTCCTTTCTCTTCTTTTTATCACTCTGTATTTCAAACAAACAAGTAAGCAAACAAGGCAGATGAATGCATGAACTCATGGGTTCAGCAAAACAAGCTGCGCTCCCCCATGTGGGCAGGCATTATCCACTCCACTCCGCCAAGGGTTTGAATAGTTCATTTCTTCTGTGTCAACTGCCTACCTCTGTTTGTTTGTTTGTTTGTTTATTATCTATCTGTTCATTTATTTGACTGACTGATTTGAAAGGCAGCATAAGACAGAGGGCTGGAACAGGCTGAGACCAGAGTCCTACTACATAATGTAAGTATTATCAATTAAGTATTCTGGAAAACAGTTCATTTTGTGCCATCCAAAAAAACGGATGAGAGTTGAACCATGAAGTTCTGGTAGGCTGGCAGTATTGTTTCTTGTTAATACCTTTCTTAAATCTTTTTTCAAAACAAAAGGTGATTTTTAAAAGAAGAATTGCAGGGTGCGCTGAGGGGAGGTAGCTGTAGGAGCAAATTATACAAACAGCTGAGATCTTCCCATCGGTGAGGACAGAATGTTTTCAGGCTGATCAAGTGCCGTGTTTTCAAGACCAGGGATTTTGCTGTGCCACCCTGTTTTTTCCCTCCCATGTTTCTCCAAGAAAGAAAACAATGAATGAGTGGAAAAAGGCAGAAGTAAGATAAGCAATATATGTTATTATAATGAAAAGTGCCGGAAATGGTGCTAGTAAATTAATTTGAAACTTAAGGACTTTTACTTAGAAGTTTAATAAATTCATATTGTTTTATCATTTGAAACAAATTACCCATGCATTCCTAAACATGGTCTGCAGAAACTACAGCTGTGTACCAGTAGATACAACTCGGCGACTTCTCATTCCCTAGTGCTCAGGTCCTCAATGCTGACAGCCCACCTTGGGCCTGCTTGGCTTTCAGTGGCAAAGTGCTGCCCAGGGTGGGCAGAGGCCCAGAGTCGCCCTTGAGTGTGTCACTCGTCTCAGTAATGAGCCAGGCATCATCTGGAGCAGCAAGCCTAGTGTTGAAGTTGATCTCCCTGGGGGGTGTGGTTTGGAGGCTTCCAGAATTCAAGCTCAGACTGCTATCTTGGTTGTGTCTACTGATGTTTCCTTATCTTTATGAGAATAGGAAATGGGCCAGCCTTGTAGTAAAGGCCTTTGGATTAAACTCTCAAAAGGAAACTGGCCTCACCTAATAAACTCAGCAGAACATAAAAGGACATGGAAAAGAACGGTAAAACTAATGTGCTAATCAGTTCAATCAATGCCCAAAGCAGACCTCAAATCAAATCAAAGACAGGAAAGGATGCCTTGTTTGGGAGCCTTGAAAAATACACAGTGATGAGGAAGCGTTTCTTTGACTTTGAGTCACTGGAAGGAAAATATGAGTGGATTCTGAAGAGCCCTGATTGGTCCAAATACCTCCAGGGGCAGTTTGCAAACAGGGGTTATCATTTTCCTTTCCATCTTCTTCCCAAGTGGATGAATCCTCTCCTATGTCAAGGGGCTGGTTACTTTGCCTTCATTTCCACTAATTCCAAGATCAGCACAGACTTAACTCAGGAGTACTAACAATTCTCCCTTTCCAGGCCTCTGGTTCAGTGTGTCTGTTTCTGCTACAGCTTCCTGTTAAGGTACCTAGGAGGTGGAAGGGGGTAACCCAAGCACTTGGGCCCCTGACACCCACGTGGGAGACCCAGATGAAGTTTCTGGATTCTGGTTTAGAATGGGCCTAATGCTGACTATTGTGGGCATGTAGGGAGTGAACTAGTGGTCCAGTAAGGTCACAAGCAGGGAGCTAGATGGGAAGTGGAGCAGCTGGATCACACGCAGGTGCCCATATGGGATCCCAGCACGTGCAATGTGAGGATTTAGCCACTAGACCATCGCACTGGGCCCTATTTCTGTTATTGTGAGCCCCAGATGATCCCATATTTGAACATGGGGAAATCCTTTCAACCTCTTTATGTCATTCTTCATTTCAAGCAAACAAATAAACCTCTGTTTTTCAAAGATGGATGAGCACAAGAACTGATGGTTTCAGTAAAGCAGGCTGCCCTTCCCCCATGGGCAGGCAAAAGCCACTCCACCCCACTCCATTCCATTGATGGTTTCAATAGAGGGGAAAATCATCTTTTTTCCGACTCTGAATTGTATTATTGTCCTTCTTTTTCTTTGGACTGGATTGATATTCATGGTTCTCAGGTTTTCCCATTCAGACAAGAATTTCAACATCAGTTGCCTGGATCTCCCAAGTGCAGTTTGCCCATGTGGGACCTCTCAGCCACTGTTCCTGTGTGAACCATTTCCTGACAGTACTAATGAAACGGTCTCTCCCTCTGTGCTATCTATCTTATATCAGCTCTTTCACGTTCAGTCTCCCTATCTTTCTCTTCACTTCATTGGTTCTGTTTCCTTTTGCTAATACAACATCCCTGCAAATGAAATTGCCCCCCAGGATGTGAAAATCAATTTTAGTTTAGGGAGAAAGGGTGGGCCCAGGTCTAACTTTTCCCCAGCTTGCACTGAACCCTAACACCTCTCTAAGTAAGGAGAGAGGGATAGAAGCCCATGGAAGAAGCTCCAGGAAGATGATGGCCTGGCCATGGTGTCATGGCTCCTCCCGCCCACCTCCTGCTTGACTCTCACACAGGCTCTACCTGGAAGCATTGCTACCCTGCAGAAGCCATTTATTCTGGCAATCAGACAAATCCACAGAACATGAGTCATCCTACAGGCGATTCAATAAGTCAGTGCCATGGAAACATAGGAAAACAAAGGAGAACATTTTTCTAGAGTAAAAATAAGATAGGCTTACAAAGAATACTCATGCAATCCTACATCTGCTCTCTTACTTATTTGCATAAACTGGCCCTAAAGGACTTCTGGAAAGCTTGGATATAAAGTTTATATTAGATACTATCAGGGAATTAAGTTAATTCTGTCAGATGTAATAATTTCATTATCTGTGTAGAGGATTTTTAGAGCCTGGCACAACAGCTCAATTGGCTAATTTTCCACCTTCAAGTGCCGGGATCCCATATGGCTACCAGTTGTGTCCCAGCTGCTCCACTTCCCATCCAGCTCCCTGTTTGTGGCTTGGGAAAGCAGAAGAGGATGGCCCAGAGCCTTGGGATCCTGCACCTACGTGGGAGACCTGGAAGAAGCTCCTGGTTCCTGGTCTCGGATTAGCTCAGCTCTGACTGTTGCAGTCATTTGGGGAGGTGAATCAGTAGATGGAAGATTTTGGAAGATTTTTGTTTCTCCTCTCTATAAATCTCTCTTTCCAATAAAAATTAGTAAATCTTATTTTTTAAAAAGACTTTTTTGTTGTTGGTGGTGGTGATGCCTAACAAATTATTTAAAGAAAAAAAAAAGAAATATGTTACATGTTCCTATGGTTGCTCTAACAAGCCCACAAACTTGATGACTTAAAACAAGTAAAATTCATTCTATAAGTTTTAGAAATCAGATGGCTGCATTCAAGGCAATGGCAGGCCCATGCTCCACTGCCAGCTCGAGGAGGATCCTGGCTTCTTTCAGCTTCTATCAGCTCTCAGCCTCACTGGGTTTGTAGCCACTAACATCTCCTCCTAAGCTTCCCATCTTCACCTGGCCTTCTCCTCCCCCATGTACCAAAATCCCCTCTATGGGGTCCAGTGCAATGTCTCATTGGCTAAATCCTTGCCTTGCAAGCTCCAGGATCCCATATGGGTTCATGTCCCAGCTGCTTCATTTCCCATCAAACTCCTTGCTTGTGGCCTGGGAAAGCAGTAGAGGATGGCCCAAAGCCTTGGGACCCTGCACCCATGTGGGAGACCCAGAGGATGTTCCTGGTTTCTGGCTTTAGATCAGTTCATCTCCAGCCATTGTGGACATTTTTGAGTGAATCAGTGGATGGAAGATTTTTCTCTCTCTCCTTCTCTCTGTAAATTTGCCTTTCCAACAAAATAAATAAATCTTTTTAAAAAATTCCCCCCTTTTTTCTCCTACTAGAACACCAGTCAAGGGACACAGGGCCCACCGGGATAACCCAGTGTGCTCTGCCAGCCTGGCTGGTCCATGCAAGCAGCAGAACACTCAGACTGAGGCAGTGACTGGACAGCAGGAGCCCAGTGCCCAAGGCCTTGAACTCAGAGTGAACGGGGCTCTACATAAGCTTTTGCCAAGAGCCCAGCATTTTGAAATTAAACAGAAAACAGACTCATAACACATCATCTAATGGCATAAAAATACAGCTAAATAAAGGTAAGCTATCAGGAGAAAAACCAGACTTTCTCGCAATGAGAAGAATCCCCAAGCAAGACAATTTCCATAATGAGGGTTCCAAGTACATAAACATACTGAACAGCACCCAGATACATTGCTTGTATTGACTTCAGGGTAGGAATGAAGAAAACCGAGAAAGCTTGGGACACCCTGAGAGCTGAATTGAGACGTTCTGCAAGTTTTCACCAAAGCCCTGGGAAACGGGTCAATCTGTGTGTGAGGGTGAAGAACACACTGAGGCAATTGGAAAGAAGCCTTGAGTAATGCCACTGACAGTGCAAAGCCTTCTTCTGTATGTAAATACACCCTGGTGACTTCACTGACTTCACAGTGTCCTGATGGAAGTGACGAGGTCATGCCCTGTCCCCACCACCCCATCAGTTTCCTCTGCAGCACTCACTAGCCAAGCACAGTGGTTAACAAGAGTTTATTGTTCCCAAGTCAGACATGAGTGAAGCTTTGAATCCCTTCCCGCTTGCATCCCTTTTTCTCACCCAGGACCCACCTGCCTTGGTGCTGAGGAAGCAACTGCACATCCTCTGCTGGCTTAGAGACAGAGGTCCAAATGCTCCTCATCTTTGTCACACAGGTACCATGGACTCCAACATGAGCTGTAACCCACCGAGGTGGCAGATCTCGCGCACAGCTATCAGGGAAAAGGCCGACGGGTGGTGTTTCAACCCAGGCCTGCTTCCGAAGCCTCCAGGCTGTGGTCTTTTTTCACTAACCACATTTGTTCACATTTTTCTCTAATTGGACTCCGATAGGAACATTGAACTGGAGGCTCAGAAAAGACCCAAGGCTGTTTGTGCTTCCCATGGTGACTAGCGACTGGAAACCTCCATCATCACTTCCCTCTTTCCTCCCCGACCCCCCATACACTGCAGAGATCCTGGCTTACAAGTGCCACCTGCCTATTCTTCAGTTAGAAAGTAAGGGCAGCCTGGTGGGTTCTCCCTCATTTCCAACTGTGCTGTGGAGATACTGGTGGTAACTCTGTGTTGGTCACCTGCCCTGCGGACTTCTCCCACAGAATTTCTCAGGAAGATACTCATTCTGCTTTACTGAGGACACTGCTCACAGCCATCCAATCACCATGCCTTCCCCCCGCCCAGCCTTTCACTTTTAGAGTTTCATCAGTAGCCCCGAGTTGTTAAGTCCTCCTTCTGACTTACTGCAGGTGCCTTGTGCTTCACCAGGGAGGCTCACTTAGTGTCATACTCCTTCCATCCGTGCATTTCACACCTTTTGGAAAGGAGGCACCTGCTGCAGTGCCAGTAGACCTGCAGTGAGTCGACTTAATTTCGTATTGAACGTATCAACACCTGTGGGATACAACAAAGTCAATATTAAGAGGGAAGTGGATAGCATTAAATTCTTAGAATGTAAAGAGAGAGAGGTATCAAAGACCTAATTATGCATCTAAAGACATAGGAAAATAAGAACAGACCAAATCCCAAATTAGCAAATGAGGAGCAATAAGAAATCAGTGTTGTTGAAATTAAAAGAATGCAAAAGATCAACAAAATAAAAAGTTGATTTTTGAAAAGATAATGCAACAGATAGGACTTTAGCCAGACTAATACAGATTTAAAAAAATTAAAACTCAAATAAAATTAGAGATGAAAATGCTTTATAAGAAACTATAAATAAAAGTATGCTAATAATCTGAAAAACCGCCAGGAAATGGTAAGTTCCTGGATACTTATAACCTAACAAGATTAAGTCAAGAAAATGCAGAAAACCAACAGACCCATAACAAGCCACATGAGTGAAGCAGCAATCAACACTTCCATCAAGGAAAAATCTGGGACTTGATGGTTTTATTATTGAATTCAAAACATATTCAAAGACGAAGTAACTCTAACACTTTCCAAACTATTCTGAAATATTGAACAGGATAGAATACTGCCAAACTCCTCTCATGAGACCACATATTGTACTATCACCCTGTCACCCATTCTATTCCATCTACACTGGCCTTCTGTTTCTTGACCTTGGCCTTGGGCACAACTTTTTTTGGAATAGGTTGTGCCATACCACCTAATGCCAATAATTTCAGTTTTCTCCAGGGATGTAGAACCCAGGGTGGTATACTTATAGGGCCTCTAGGCTACAATGCAATAAGGAATACGTACAAACGAAACTCTATCCACCAAGTGCAACTTTCCTGAAAGTTAGGCAAAGGTTTGCTATGAACCCTAGCTATTGTCTCTGGTCTCAGATCTCTGAGTAATAGTTACTTGGTTAACTTGTTGTGTGGGTATTCTGGCTCAGTGAACTTGGGCAAGTGATAGAGTAACTGGTACCTGGTGAACCAGCTTGCTAGTCAGACTTCATTTTTGGTCAGATGTCAACAGGTGTTATAGATATACTAATCTTAATTTTTAAATTTTAAAACAAGTACATTAATAAGTATGGAAAATACGGTTAGACCAAAAGAAAAAAATGTAATTATCCATGATACCACTATCAAAATATAACTACTGTTAAGTCTTCTCCATAAATATTCTTTCTGCTCTCCTTAATTCGTGTTATTTATCTATTTATTTAAAAGGCAAAGAGAATGAGAGAGAGAGAATCTTCTCCCTGCTGCTTAGTTCCCCAAATGGGTGCAACGGCCTGGGCAAGGAAGAGCTGAAGGAAGGAGCCTGGAACTCTCTCCAGGTCTCCCATGTGGGTGGCAGAGCACAGGGACTTGGGCCATCTTCCACTGTCTTCCCAGGTACACTAGCAGGGGGCTGGATAAAAGGTGGATCGAACTAGTATCCTTAAGGGATGCCTGCATTGCTAGCAGGGGTTAATCTGCTACACCACAAAGCCAGCCCCTGTTTTCTTAATTTAATCCGCATACTTTTTATCATACAGGTGTGAGACCATCAGAGAATTAAATCTGTTAAAGAACAGGCAGCAGGATCTAGACATTCATTTAACAATCAATAAATTAATATTTAGGTACTTACTAGTTCTTAGGCTCTCAGACCATATTAGATGTGGGGAAAATAGACATTGAAATGTGTGGGGTTTTGCTCATACAGAGCTCAAAGTCTGGCAGGGAAGGAGAGACCTGGAAACAAATACCTTATCATATGTCTGAGTCCAGAGGAAGGCATGAATGGCGCCAGGCACAGGACAGAGGACATGGTCCTGAGGCTCAGGCAGAGCAAGCTGAGAAGCAGCCTGCAAGCATGATTAAGCACTTCTTAGGCAGACACGTTGGGTGTTGGGAGGGATAGAAAGTAAATACAAGAAGTAAGGATAGTTTGTTCAAAGCTTGAAAGAGGCTAGCATAAGCTCAAGAAGCTGCCCAAGGTGTCAGGACAAACTCGAGAGGTTCAGTTGTATGCTATACACAGAAGTTTGGTTGTCGGCCGTTAATGCCACGGGGGGCCACTGATTGAAGGCAGGAGAGGGTGCAGAGGTGCACTTTTCATGGCCCACTCCAAATGAATGGATTTGAAGCAGGTAAGAATGAGACACTAATGTGGGAACTTTTCCAATAGTTCAAGCACAACTTGTTGACTATCTGAACTCAGACAGTGAAGGTGGCATCTATCTTCCTAATCTTGTAGAGTGTTACAGGTGGCATGATGCTAGACCTACCTTCCATAGGAAGAAAACATATTTTGTGAATCTTTTAGTCATGTATGGTTTCTTGCACACATTGGAACAGTTTACCGATTCATTCTCTTTTGCCTGTAGCATTCTTCCCTGTCTATTATATATCCAAGAATGCCCACTGCTTTCCCTCAATACCCTTCTCCATGGTCCAGAGCATGGGTCAATAGTAGCTTGTGTGCCACCTCCAGCCTGCAGCCTCTTTCTGCAGGTACACTTTTACTAGAACATACTCACTCCAGCCTAGTCATTTCCCCATGTGTCTATGTCTGCTTTTCATTACAATGCAGAGATCCCATATGGCACAGAAAGCCTACAATATTTACTCTCTAGTTATTAACACAGAAAGTTTGCTGATCCCTCATCTAATCTAAATTTATCCACATCCCACTCACCCCTAAAGCCCAGTGTTCAGACCACAGTGATCCTTCTCTTTCCACTGCAGTGGTAGTGGTTGCTGTCTGGACTACCTATTACTTCAGTTTGCTTATTATATATTGCCGGGAGTTTTTTCTCTGCCTGTACAAATTTTCATGCCAATTACAAATGTAAGCTTTCTGGTAAATCAGATTGGGAGCAAACAGGATGCTTCTGGGACTCGGGCCATCCCTGCTCCCTACCACCATCCTCTCCCAGGTGATGGACAACGCTCCTTTGAGATGTTTATTTATCCTATTACTTTTTAAAAGTTTATTTATTTTTAAAAATTAAAACTGGTTCTAAATAAAGATGAGAACCAGTGCACATATGGGATCCCTGTGCATGCAAGGTGAGGGCTTTTACTAGGCTACAGCACCGGCCTCTCCTTTGAGATATTTATGCACTCGTGGGACATGCTCAAGAGATGGCTGTGTGGAATTTAAAACTTTTGGAGCCCCCATTTCAGAATGTCCAGGATTGTCTCTTCTCTGGCTCACAGCTTCTCAGGCGCTGTCATCTATGAATGATGCTAGGCTCACTAGCATCATGCCTCTTCAAAAATGATTTGCTAACATTGATTCACCAGGCTTCATTACCAGGGAAACAGCAATTAGCTTCTTCAAACTATAGTAGGGAGTAAGAGTAGGTACATAAGGACCCAGCATGATAGCGTAGTGGCTAAAGTCCTTGCCTTGCACACCCGGGATCCCAACTGGACACTGGTTCTAATCCCGGCTGCCCCGCTTCCCATCCAACTCCCTGCATGTGTCCTGTGGGGGGGTGCAGTTGAGGACGGCCCAAAGCCTTGGGTCCCTACACCTGTGTGGGAGACCCAGAAGAAGCGCCTGGCTCCTGGCTTCAGATTGGTTCAGCTCCAGCTGTTACGGCTGCTTTTTCTTCCATCAGATGGAAGATCTTCCTCTCTGTCTCTCCTCCTCTCTGTATATCTGCCTTTCCAATAAAAATAAATAACTCTTTAAAAAAAAGAGGAGCTACATAAACTTTGGGGAAAGCTGGAAAAATGTGCAATGCTCTAAGCATGTTAACGGTGTGAATGCTGAGAATACTCACCCAGTCAAGTCTATTATAGACTGGCTGGTACAGTCCACTGTAGAGAGCAGTGGTACATTCGCCACTGGACACACTATTTCCAAGATGGTGTTACGTGGCGGCACAGCATCCAGGCTCTGGAGTCTAACTGCATTTCAGAGTAATAATGATGATGCCATGAGATAATGTCAGGTTCTTAGAATAGGTATTAGAACTCCACAAACAATCCACAGATATTTATTAGTAGTCCCGTCTTCATATTATGAGACAAGTATTTTCTTCCCTTCAAAGAACAGCCAGAGAATATGTGATAAAATATGGGTTCTCTCAGGGATAGGTTTGCTGGGTTGCTTAAAATGACATTAGTGATCTAGGGCCCTAAATTCTTATTGGCATTGGTGAGATAATGACACTTTTCTTTTGGATGGTGCACTAGAAAATAAGAAATGAGAGCTCTTACTTTGAAATTGGCTGACTACAAAAGCCTCTCACAGGGACTCTAATTCCTATTCTATTTTAAATAATGAAAAAATTAAAGACAAGGGAAAGTAACCTTCAGTAACTGGCATTACATCCCATGAACACATTGTAATTGGGTTTCTTTTCTTTGGAATAAAACAACAAGTCTTTGGTTAATCCAGTCAAAGGCAACCTAGAATGTGCAATCCGAGCAGGAACAGAATTGCCAATGTTTGATCAGGAGAGCAGGAAGCACACGTTCTGCCTCTCCACTCCCAAAATAGAAAACCTATTTAGCACTTTGTAAAACACGCTAAATGAAGTTGGCTCTTTCCTGCAGATTGAGATTTTACTTCATTTTGTGCCAGCGAAATTTTTGAAAATTGCATGAGGAGAGAGCAATTTTTGGCACTTTGGCTAGGAGTACAAAATGTTAGCAAATGGTGCTGAAAGGGTCTTAAGTGTGATGTTGGAATAATATTCACACAACACTGGCTGCATCTTCATTTTTAACCTATTTACATATTCACAGGGAAAAATGCTTAGCGGTTATTTGTCTAAAGGGGCCTATTTAAGGGGAAAATGGCATTTGCAGTTTTTGAATGCATTAGTCAAGAGGGTTGCTGTGAATAACAATTCATAAAGAAAAATATCACTTCAACTATCATAGAAGAAGTGGAAGGAGATAGGTGGGGAGAATTACGGACATTGGTGTTATCTCTGGACACAAAAAGAAAAGAAAGGAGGGGAGTGAGACACGTATACTGGAAATTTCCACAATGACAGAGCCATTGAACAAAGCTGAACCAGACAGTGCCGGAATTACCAGCAGTCTGTGATGGCTCCCTTACTTTATAACCACCTGCCACATATGCACAGAGGTCTCTGCGATGAAAGTCTCTACTTTCATAAAAAGGGCCTTGTTGTTGTTTTTTTCATTCATAACAGCTATCTTTTGAATCTAAGGCACAGCAGTTATCACCAGGGCATTTAGAAAACTCCACACAATGTCCTGTCTTCAAAGAACTTACAGTCATGCTGGAGAGGGAACAATGACTTCCTGAAACACTGAACACGCAGGATGGTCAGGACATGCCACCTCTGAGTGTATGTTGGTTTCTCCAGCAGCCTGTGCTGAGGTGGAATATGAATTTGTCAATTAAAATTCTCCTGAAGAGAAGCAAGGTTTTTTTCCAAGGTTGTTTCATATTGGTGTATGTTGCAGACAATTTAAGGTCAAGCTGCATTGCAAGCCTGACCAAGACTTCATCCACCCAGTTGGAAGGAAGGGTGCTGAAGCATACGTTAACCATCAGGATGCATTCCCATTGGGCCAGAATGGCTGAGTCTTCCCCTTTTCTGGATCAGAGACCTTCAGCATGGGGGCTCTCTGCAGTTAAGGTGGATCCTTTGGCACTGAGAAATGGAGAGTCCCTACTGATGGCCCACTTCCTGTTGTGCAACTGCTCATCTTTGAAAGGGTATTGGGGCAGTGCAGCTGTGGGCCTACCATCATTCATTCATAGGGCTTGTGAAGAAATTCAAGTTAAAGAATCCACTAATGAAGGCAGATGGAGATTTGGCAGAGATCTGGCAATGCATTCCTGAGACATTAACTTCATGCAATTACAAAAAAACAAAACAAAACAAACAAAAAAACACCAGGTGGTTTTCTATAGACAGTTCATAAACTGATGTGTTTTAATACTGTAGGTGCTTTCTCCAGCCTGCTAAGTCTGTGCATATTATTTCCCCAATAAAGGTTCTGTGATCAAAATTAGAAAAATTATAACAGTAAGATAATTTTTAAAAGATTTACTTGTGTGCCCAGCGGCATGGCCTAGAGGCTAAAGTCCTCGCCTTGAAAGCCCCGGGATCCCATATGGGCGCCGGTTCTAATTCCGGCAGCTCCACTTCCCATCCAGCTCCCTGCTTGTGGCCTGGGAAAGCAGTTGAGGACGGCCCAATGCATTGGGACACTGCACCTGCGTGGGAGACCCGGAAGAGGTTCCAGGTTCCCGGCTTCGGATCGGTGCAGCACCGGCCCGTTGCGGCTCATTTGGGGAGTAAATCATTGGACGGAAGATCTTCCTTTCTGTCTCTCCTCCTCTCTGTATATCTGACTGTAATAAAATGAATAAAATCTTAAAAAAAAAAAAGATTTACTTGTTTACTTGAAAGGCAGAGAGAGAGAGAGAAAGGAGAAGATGAGAGAAGAAAGGAGAAGAGAATAGAGGAGAGGAGAGGAGAGGAGAGGAGAGGAGAGGAGAGGAGAGGAGAGGAGAGGAGAGGAGAGGAGAGGAGAGGAGAAGAGAGGAGAGGAGAGGACTTCCATTTGCTGGTTCATTCACCAAATGGCCACAAAGATCAGGTCTGGGTCAGGCCAAAGCCAGGAGACTGAAACTCCATCTGGATCTCTGATGAGAGTGGCAAGTGTTCAAATACTTGGTTCATCTTACATTGCTTTCCTAGATGAATTATCAGGGAGACAGATCAGAAGTGGAGCAGCCAGGACTCAAACCAGAGTTCTTATGGGATGCTGGTTCCACAGGTGGTGGCTCATTCTGCTGTACCACAATGCTGGCCTTCTTTTTTTTTTTTTTTAATTTATTCGATAGATTTTTTAGGTTAAAAAAAAATTCCAGTTAGTCTAATCCTCTGTGAAAATGGCTAATCTCTTCCTTTCTTATTATTGTTGTTCTTTTCAAACTTTTACTTATTTGAAAGGAATAAAAGCAGAGGGAGAAAGAGAGAAGGAGACAGATCATCCATCTGCTGATTTAATCCTTAAATGCCTGCAACATTCATGGCCAGGCCAGGCCAGGCCTAGGATTTGGGTCTCCCACAAGGATGTTTGGGCCAAAGTACTTGAGCCATCAACTGCTGTGTTCCAGCATGGAACCATTAGCAGGAAGTTTGAATTAAAAGCAAGGTCGGGATTTGAACCCAGGTACTCTAGTTCGAGATGTAGGCATCCCAAGCAGTGCCTTAACTGCTATGCCAAGCACCTACTCCAGGCTAGCCAGCTTCTCATTCTGAACCTTTGTTATAATTATAACCTTTAATTCAGAATTCTCATAGAGAATTTAAGGCCTACAAACGCCCCTGTACTTTTCAAGTATACTCTAATCATCAATAAGCCGCTTTTTTCAGTCATCTATGAAGTTACAGAACACACATACGCACATAGGACAGAGGTGGGACCTCTATAGATCACTTCTGGGCCAATAATGCAGTCATTCAGTCCCAGGATCCCCTTGTTGGGAAAGATGCACAAGATGCTCATTTCATGCTGTATTCTACACTGTCTCCTTTTGTAACCTCAATCACTCATATTTCCTACTTTCAGTTGAGATAAAAGAGGATAGAAGAAATCTGGAGAAAAATTCAAATAAACTTCTTGCATTTCTCTGGTCACAGTTAATCATATTTGAACCCAGCTCTGTGACTCCACATCCATGGTTCTTCCCTCTCTACACTTGCTCCATCATCCCAACACCACAGCACACCTCTTCTGTTTCCTATAGTCCACTAGTTCCTTGAAATATGAAGAATGTGACTCTGGTCAAACACGTTTGGAAATCACTAAGCTAAACAAAGTTAAACAGAGTGTTTTTTTAAAACACAGGAAGTCTCAGAACATGTTCATGCTAATATGCCTCATGAATTTATAAATAGCTCAAAAGCAGAGCTCTGCAGAGCTGCCTTGACCACAAAAATCTTTTTTCCGATGGGCATCTTACAAGGATCCACTGACAAACAGTGGGAAATTCTGTTAGATGTCACAGAAGGCTTCGTTGGTGGGTCAGTGTGGCGAGAAGATGAATGTTCACCACTGAGAGGCACTGACCCTGGCCTCCTGGGAAGCAGAGAGGTGCCCTGCCCTCCAGGTCCCACCTTTCATCTGACTTGGCTGCACTAAGTCAGTGTCAGGAGACACAGCCACTTGGAGAAATTGAGATGAGGGATTTATTTCTGGTAGTTTTAACCACGAAAGGAGAGAAAGATAAAAAAAATTCCAAAGAAACATAGATTTATTAATACCAGTAACACCATGGATGGATGTTCCATGTCCCTGAAAGGCATCACTTAGAATTCCAACAGTACCCACCAACTTGTAAATGAAAAAAGCAAGTGGAAGAATTGATACACATTCACACACTCACAGAGCTACAGATAAAGTCCAAACTTCTTACCATGGGAAAAGCTGGCCTGACAGCAACACCCATTTACAAAACATGTACATTTCTTCCCCAGCTCCTCCTATTTTTAGACAGGGCCTTTTCTTTCTTTCTTTTTTTTCCCTCTTTGTCTGAGGTCAATCCCCACCCGGCAGGCCATTTGACAGCAATTGCTTCCCAGAATGAGTCTGGCCGTGAGCTTGCCGCTGGTCTTGCAGGTGTGGAGATAGTGATTTATGTGGCCGTCGGGCTGTTGTCTTTGGACTTGTGCACCTCTCTGTTATGAGGACTGAGGGGAAGCAGTTCCTCTTGCAGAAAAATGAAGGGTGGGTGGGATGAATAACAGCCTAGTCAGTAATCTAAGACAACACAGTCCCGGGTCCTCTGGAGCAGCTTGGAACTGCACGTGGGTGGCACACCAAAGATTGGTTTTTATTAGTATCACTATAAATTTCCTTAACCTCGTAGGAAATGTCACCTCTTGTGGCCAGAGGGGTAATAAATTGGGAATCAAGAGAACTTAAAATTTCATGCTGGAAAGGGTGTGAGGCACTTGCTTTAAGATTTCTATTAAAAACAGTGGTTGTAAGTACTATTTCCTATATCTGATTAAAATGGCAGATGTTTTTCGGAGATGAGCTGTCATTACTTAAAATGAATGAATGGGGAGGTCTTTCTAGAATCTCTGTACCATCAAGGCAATGCATGTTGAATGCACTTGAGAGAGTCACATCCGTGACTGTCAGAACTGAAAAGAAGCTTCACCCTACAGGCTCCTGAAGAACAAGCTGACAAAAAGGCTGCGAGACTCAACAAGATGGCTCAAACCTGTACTGCCTGCAAGCCTGAAAATCAGTTTCCTCAGGGACTCTGGAGGAGAGCAGACGGTCCTCACCTTTCATTCAGCGTACTATAACTTGTCATTTTATTTCATGTGGGGAGCAGCTGACCCCACGCGTATGAGGGGCCGCAAGATGGCGGCTGGCTGAGGGCTAGGAGGCGGGATTTGTCCTGCCAGTCTGCAAACAGGAAGTCGCAGAGATAGGCTAATGCCCACCCCCGCCCCGCGATTGCTGGCCTATCAGATAGTGCCCAGTGGACCCACGGGGAGAAGTGATTGGTGGAGAACTATATATAAGCAGCCCCTGTCGGCAATAAATCCCTTTGGTTCGCCTGCCCCTTTTCGTTAGCCTTCTTTTTGGTTCGGCTTTTTCGTTTGTTTGTGTGTGTGTTCGTTCGGTGTGTGTGTGCCGGTTGCGGTGGCGGTTCCTGTTTTTTCCAGGCCCTTGCGATTCCTCATCATTTTAGTGTTGCTGTAGGGCGGCGACAATTTCATATTTCTTTCTATCTCTTTTCACTTAATTTTCTTGCTCACTGATTTTTGGATATTCTATAAAATTGAGATAAAGAAGTCTAAAAATGTTCCTTAATCATCAGGTTCAATTTAAATGTAAATAAGTCATGAAAAACTTGCTGGTAAAATTCTCAGCTCACTAAGTAGACTTATAATTTCAAATAGCATTTATTCCTTTATCTGTTTATCTTATTATCTTATTTATATTTACTAGCTATTTACATTTCTTAGGCTGTGAATTGCCTGTTCATAACTGTTGCCCATTTATACGAAAGCATCTGTATTTTTTAAAATGAGTATTATGAGCTAACTCTACATTAAGAGTTTTTTTTTAATCCCCTTGTATTCCTGCATAAGATGCATATATTTCTGAAAACTAGTTTAATTGGGCCCGGCAGCGTGGCCTAGCGGCTAAAGTCCTCGCCTTGAATGCCCCGGGATTCCATATGGGCACCGGTTCTAATCTCGGCAGCTCCACTTCCCATCCAGCTCCCTGCTTGTGGCCTGGGAAAGCAGTGGAGGACGGCCCAGAGCCTTGGGACCCTGCACCCGCATGGGAGACCTGGAAGAGGTTCCAGGTTCCTGGCTTTGGATCGGCGCTCACCGGCCCGTTGCGGCTCACCTGGGGAGTGAATCATCGGACGGAAGATCTTCCTGTCTCTCCTCCTCTCTGTATATCTGACTTTGCAATAAAATAAA
Source organism: Ochotona princeps (assembly GCF_030435755.1). Taxonomy (NCBI): domain Eukaryota; kingdom Metazoa; phylum Chordata; class Mammalia; order Lagomorpha; family Ochotonidae; genus Ochotona; species Ochotona princeps. Next base: position 12,274,799 of record NC_080851.1, read on the forward strand.
TAAAATCTTAAAAAAAAAAACTAGTTTAATCATGTCTAGGATTTAACTGAAATATCTTCTCCTTTTGCTGAAACAAAAAAAAAGGTGAAAAATCATAGAAATGCAATGTTCAACATAAAAAGAAAAGGGAATCTGTTAATTATTTATTTAGTATCAAAGAATAAAATATATGAAAATCCAATTCATTATTTCAGTTACTTTAATTTTTTCAGTAGCCAAATAATCAATCTTTAAAATGTTGGACGCATGGCAGATTTTGTGTACAGGACAATTTAAAATTCCAAGCTATCTTTGAAAGACTTTTTTTTTTTATCTCCAGTAGTGTTTCCTACAAATGAAATAGTTTTCCTTTTTATATACTCAAATTGGTTCAGATGTGAAATGAAAAGCTAATTGTGTGAATTAAACTTAAAGTTAAAACACACATACTCACACACATAATCACTCAAGCATGCATTGAAAAGAGTCTGTGAACAGAATAAAAAATGTTTCCCCTTTTTCTGTTTCCACTCTCTCTTTAGTTTTGACAGCACCATTAGTGTTGACATCTGAGCACAACCTGGTTGGATCTTCTAGGCACTCTACAGCATTAGGGTTTGGGAAGTCTTCTCACTTCCAATAGCACTAACGACATGAATGGCTAATGTGCCAACCCCTGAGCTACATGCTTTTCATGCACTAGCTGACCTGATTACCAGCTCTATGCAGGTAGGTAGTGTCACTGTCTGTCGCAATATGACTCAGTGTAGGCCCCATATCTGTACCCAGCAGTAGGTGGCAGGACCATGATTCCCGCTGGGGCCTCACTTGCTCCAGAACCCTGAGCACCACAGTACACTGGCTCTCAGAATGCAGCACAAAGCGAGAGGAGACAGACACTATCACGTTAGACACAGGAGGTAGATTCCTAATAGGGAAAAAAAAGGCAGGGGCTGGCAGGGAGAAAATCAGACTTTTAAGGATCTGGTTTATTTAACAACTTTCACACCTGAGCGCCAGGATCCAGAGATGACTACCTGACCCTTGAGTTCAGATTCCCACAGGGGAAAAAGACACATAAACAAATACATATAATTTACTTTGCCAGGCAGGAGGTGACATTTCAGCTAAGGACAGGAGGAGACGCGGAAGAGAAATGACTGCCAGGATCAGTGGTGAGAACAAGAAAAGTATCAGGAGTTGTCAGGGAGGGCAGTTGGCTTGGGGGTTACAGATCGTCCCCGTCCAAAAATGGGAGGGTCTAGATCAAGGTCCTGCCTCAACTCTCAGCTCCAGCTCTGGTTGGTGTGCTCCCTGGGGAGCAGCAGGTGATCTCTCAAGCGGCTGGATCCCTGCTCACTACATGAGCCATTCAGACGCAGCTCCACACTCTCTCTATAGCCTAGCTGAGCTCTGACTGTGAGCACTGGAGAGGGAACCAGCATATGGGAGATTTCTGGTGTTTATCTATTCTCTCTCTCTCTCTTTCTCTCTCTCTGCTTTTCAAATGAATGAATAAAAACTTTAACATGAAATGTTAAAAAAAAAGACAACAGGAGTTGTAGCATGAATACTAGCCTGTAGTATGAAATAAATACACTTTATGGGTGAGGCACTGTTAAGTATTTGCTTTCTCTTCTATTCCTCCTAACAACCCATGTAACTAACAGTATTACTTCCACATTACAGCTGAGGAGATTGGGGCAGATTAGGCTATCCTGAGGTCAGTATGCTAATAAGATATGAACCAGGCCATCTGGGTTCTAACCATGACACAGCAGTTTCCTCTTTTCTTTTGGAAACAGGAAAAATTTAAAAAGGGAAAGCAGGAAAAGACAGAGGTGAGTTTGGCTTCCTGACGTTTCTCTGTGCAGTCAGGCGTCAGGCTATGTCCCTACGTGGAGGGAGGGGGTTGGGTGGGTGCCTGAGGAGACTCGTGGACATTTGCATCCAGCTGGAAATGCCCTGGAGAGGAGTTGGTGTGTGTGGCTTGCAGAGCCGCCGCGAGTGGCGTGCTGGAGAGGAGCCTGGAGCCCATGAGCACAGTTTCTCAGTGTTGTGAAGACCAAAGCACTCGCAGTGGAGTTCCCTGGAGAGCATTCACAGAAACGACAGAGCGAGGCTCCTGCCCTCCTTCACACTTGTGGTTTGCCAGGCTTTGGGTTCGAGGTCTTTCCCCCGCCAAGGGCCCACTGGCTTCTCCCCTGGTGGGATCGGTGGACGAGGTCCACACGGTGCAGTCACAGATGTCTGATGTGGCGAGCTAGGCACAACGCTCACCACATCAGTGTCCCCTCCCCTGGCCAAACCGGGGAGAGGCAAGGCTCCACGCCTGCTGCTTGGCCAGGAGTGATTGATTGCTCTAAGCACCAGAGCCTGGTCTGTTTCCATAGAGCTTTGTAGAAAGCCAAGTCCTTTGCAGGGAACTTAGGCAGCAGGAGGCCAATCTTGTACAAGTTAACCCTTGCCGGGAACATTAATGTATTGGAAATGTTTCTTCTCAGAGCCTGCGCCAGGCAGCCAAGGAAGCAAACACTAGACTCCTGACAGCCAGGGTACAGAAGAACCTGGCTCTTGGACACTGCGCCTTATTTCCACATACATTCAGCAAGTGATAGTAATCAGTTGTTTTATCTTTGGAGCAGCTTTACTGAAGTGCATTTGACGATCAGGTGCATATATTTAAATTGCACAATCTAAAAGGTATGTATATCTACCTGTGGGAAACTGACACCACTCTTGAGATGTGGAAACAAACCCACCAACCCCACAAGCGTCCTCATGCCCTTTTGTCATCCAGCTCCTCCTCCCCACAGCAGCTGTTGGGTGCGTGGATTTGGTCCTCCCACCCTTCTTGCCTTGTTACTAAAGGGCTATGGTTTTGAGCAAGTTTCCATTTTGCCGTAGGACTAGAGATACAACTGTTAGCATTAAATAGTGGGAAGTACAAACTGAATCAGTGACATAGGAAGAAACCTTTCATCTTGGTGAGTGAATCTGTGAGCCAGATTCCCACAGCAGTGTCTGTATGTCTGACGGAATCGTGCAGTGGGGTAAGTTCCCTCTGTGGTCCCTCTGCTCCTTGTTGCCGGGCCTCCACGCTTTTACAGGCTCAGACCAGTGTGCCCTCCCAGGGAGACTCTGGCCCTGGGCAAGTGGACTCGGAAGGTTCCCTCCACCCAAACTCTGAGCACAAAATCCAACCCCATTCCTGACACTGGTGTCAGCCCCTCTCACGCACGTGAGCTGCTCTGCTCTCCCTGAGCTCGGTGCTTGGGCTTTGGCTGCCTGAACCTACCAATCTCACAGCAAAATTGGTGCTCCTGCTGCCCTCCCCCCCGTCCTCCTTGCACGCCTCATCGGCCTTCACTGGTCACTACCTCCTCGGAGTGCCCTTCTGTACTCTCTGACTTGCAGAGCACCCACCCAGCCCTAGCTTCTGCCATCTGCCCCCAGCTGTCCACACCAGGCAGGTTGGTGTAATACCCATGTCTTCTCTCTCCTGTCCTAATTTTGCACTGAAACAGCTTCCATGATCATTTATAACTTGTTTCCTAAATCCCCAGAGTCGGTTTAGGTACTAGTAAAACAACAACAAGATTCTCCCGTCTACATTGAGAGCTGCTGGTTGGAAAATTGTCCTTGTGCACCAAAATCACCTGTACTTAGTGATGGAATCGGATGTGGTAAAAATTGACTCCCTGTACATGTATGAGAGAGAATGAACAAGAGCTTCTTGCTTCACCCAACACTTGTTAGTGTATCCCCCTCCCCCGCCAAATACTGGACCTCGCTGAAGAGCATACACGTGAAACATAACACACAATGCAAAAATAGATTTAAATATATAAATAGAATTGAAGCTTATTTGTAAGTTGGGACAATTTATAAGTTGACTGTGACTAAAAATATGCAGCATACAATATACAATTGTGATTATATATGCTAAACAATACTGTATTTAAAATATGGAACATCTGTTATTCATTGTCACAGAGACAAATTTAAGTTAGACACAGGGACTCTCAAACAGCGAGAACAGTTCAGCCAAGAACATCCTGAGACAATCTTCCTCCCTCACCAGCGATGTGCCTTGTGTAGACATGAACTATCTAGGCTTATGGAGATGGTTCTAAATTGGGAGTAGTTTACACTTGCAGAGGGTATGGGCATATATATTAAATGGCAATTTCCACTATAGACAAGAGGATGATAGTTACAGAGATGTACAGATATCACAAAACTCAATCTCTACTTTCAACTTGTGACCCTAGACATGGGTAACTTTACTGGAACCTGATGTCACTATTTCAGATTCTGGTTCAAGCTATTTCCACCCTGAGTAGAAGAGAAGTCAAAGTCCTGGGCTGGAAGCACCACCTCTTAAGGCTCTGAAGGCATTTGGAGTGCAGTGGCTGCTCCGGGTTTCTTCTCTCACTGGTGAAATTCAAGGGAAGAAATGCAAATTCTTTAGGGCCACCTCTAGTGGGTTTTCTCAGTTGGCTGGAAGACCTCAAAGGTAAGGATTTAATGAGGAATTTAGCATTGGCTTCAAAAAAGAAGCCACAGTTTCTAGGTATTTCACACAGGAGACAAGTTGAGCCACTCACAAAGGAGTTTCCTGCTACAAATTCTTCAGTGGCATGGAGTGTGTCTCACTAATTGGGGTGATGACCAAGGCGACGCCAATGGCCGGCCCTTTGCCCAGGGTGGCTGCCTCCATTAGGAATGGCAATATGCCCTTTTTGTGAATGCTGAAAGGTGCCCAGTGGGGGGGCCTCAGGAGCTCCTGCCTGCCTTTGTGAGGGCACAGAGCTGGGCAGACTGTGGGCCAGCAGGGCTGGGCAGCCACCTGCTGACGGTGCCTTTCTTCCTCTTGAACAAATCCAGGGGATTCCATTAGAGAAAGTGCTGCTTTAAGCTCGCCACGGTCACTTTTAATGATTTCTAGGGAAGGAAATGAGTCTCTCAAATCAATTATGACACTCAATTAGGTTATTTAGGCTGATGAATCCCAAGTGAAATCAGAGGCTGGGGTGTGTGAGTCAACTGCAGCACAGCCGCAGGGCCTGGGGACTGCGATGGTAGTGTTCTGCTAGTATTTCTATGTGCCTCCTTGGTAGAGCTTGCCATCAGCCCAATCCTGGGCACCAAATTAGCGTCCAGTTCAAACTGGCTGAGTGTAATTTTCAGTGACTATTTTTTTCTGGAATGTGATCAGCATCTAAGCACTCACTTGAGAGAAAGAATACTCAATGTATGCATTCATGAAATGAAAAAAAAGTTGAATATCCACAATAAATGTTTTCATTTCAAACTTTTAAATCACACATGTATTTTTTAATAGCAAAATTTACCAATTCATTTGTTCTTCTCTGAGCTTCTCAGAGAAAGAGTGTAAAGGAGAAAGAAATCAAAAAAGAATTTTAAATCCATGCATAGGAGCCAAGCAACTCCAGGGGACAATATCCATTCCTTGTGTTAGTATTAGAAGGTGACCCACTTTTAGGGGCAGTGTGTCTGTTTACAAATGTCATTAAGAGACTGCCCTGAATTCCAGATCTTTCCCAGGAACAACACGGAGATTTTCATGGGTTCTGAAGGTTTTGTGGCCTTTGTCTCTCACTTCTAATGCCAGTGCAGTGTCCAGTGTCCCATGGCCACCACTGGGCTCGTCACTCCAGGGAGCTGCCAGTGTGCAGTGCGCTTGGCAAAAACAGAATTCTGAAGGGCACACTAGGGGACTAAGAGCCAGTCTTGAGCCCTGTTCCCCTAACCATGCTCTGCTCACCCAGCGGATGTGATTCTGTTGAATGTCTATGAGCAGAATGGTATGAGTTGGCAGAGGTCCTGCACTGGGGGTTGGCTTGCTGAGCTGCAGATGTTTTGGATCCCTTAGAATGACACCCTGGCTTCACTGAAAGTGATTGGTAGATGTCCATACTTGCAGTAAACCCCACGAAGAGACAAACCCTACCACAGAGAAAGCTGACATTAAAAAAAAAAAAAGAACCAGAATTTTCCAGAACTGAGGAACTATGAACTCACACAGGAAACAGTGTATTCCAGGCAGCATGAAAAACAAATCTATACCTAGATGCATTTAGTGAAATTGGAGAATACCAAAGTCACGGGGAAAATGTTAAAAGCGTCAGGAAAGAAAGCGATCTACAAATTATAGGTGGGGTTTCCACAGCCATAAAGGGAGCCAGGAAACAGGGAAATAATATTTTCAAAGTGTGGACAGAAAACAACTGCCAACTTACATTCTCAGCAAAACTGTCTCTCAAACGAAGGCAATGCAGACATTTTTTGGCAAACCAAAGCCAAGATCATCACTACAAGATCTTTACTGAAGAAACTTCCAAGGGGGTGATAATCGAAAAGAGAAAATGATTCCCAAGAGAAAATCTGAGAGGAATAAGAAGAAAAACAGGCAAAGAAATGCTTAAACTGGGAGGGAAACCTAAACATCATTCTTGGTATAAAATGCAATCATTCTTCATCTAATGGCTAAAGTTGGGAGAGAAAGTAATTACAGTCTGTTCCATAAGAGTCCATGTTTTCAATCAGAAAAAGATAAAGTATTTATTACTGCTTTTCTTAAAATTACCTGCAAAATTTCAATGGTGAATCCTAAATCAAGACTAAGACTAATAAATCTGAAACTTATAGGGGAGAAAAAAATGCAATTAAAAACAAAGATCCCATCAGTCTCCCATAGGGAAGAAATTAAAAGGGGAAGCCTGGAGAATGTGAATCAAATAAAAGAGACAAGGCAAGATGGTTAAAAAAAAATGAATACAAATGTTATCTGTAATCACAGTAAGTGTAATTAGGTATGTTAAATTCACCAGTTAAATATAAGAATATCAGCTGGGGTGAAAAATACAACTCACTGTGTGTGGGTATGTTGTCTACAAGCAGTATACCAGAAACATACCTAAGAACCTATGATACTTGAAAATCAAAGGACAGAAAAAAACTAAACATGCAAACACTAAACAAAACAGAGCGGGGATAACCATAATAATAACAGATGAGATAGACTTTAAGATAAAAGTCATTTTTATGGATAGAGAATGCCCCAACATAAGGACAAAAGTTTCAGCTCCCCAGGAAGATCTAACAACTCTAAAATACCATATAACTAATAAAATAGCTTCAAATAATATAAATCAAAAGTTGATAGACCCATCTGGACAAATCCTTTCTCATACGAGGAGACTTTGACAAATCTCTCTCAGTTCTTGATAAGTCATGGACTTCAGAAAATCACCAGTACAGTGGTGTTTTATTTCTCAGGAATTTGACTTTTAAAAAGAAATTATATTTGTATATATATATGTATACACGTGTCTATAAATATACATATGTATACACGTGTCTATAAATATACATATGTATACACACATACACGCACACATCGTTCCTAACAAAGGATTGATCTGGTCCCAGCACAAAGCAAGGAACCTATGCTTTCACCTGACAGGCTGCATTGTTGTGGCAGATATCATTTCCAGCATGCACGTAGAAATGCTATCATTCCTTCAAGGTTTCCGACATTGCTCTCTCATTTTCTTCCACTGATCTAGTGGAACCCACATGCTTTCAATATAGCAACACTGAACACTTGAACAACACAATTCATACATTCAATTAAAATCACATAGAGAAATTTATATCCAGTTATGTTTGAAGAACTCACGGAATATATAAGACAACTGACCAAATGAAACAATTGTCAAGATGTTTCAAACAAATGACATTTGACCACAACAGAATTACTTTTAAAATCAAAATATGAACCAATTCCATACATACAGAAATAAAAATATATGATACAAAAAAATACCGTAGTTAAGATTGAGTCTTGCTACCAGCAAACACTTCCACAGTTGTTACTATTTATCAGATCTGTCTTCTCCTCATACACTCATTTATTGCTTACATCCCACCTGTAACGTGAATGAAATTATTATCTCCATTTTTAAAATTATGAAACTAAGGTACAGAGAGATTCTGTACGTCTGCACGGTGGCAGGGGTCAAACCCTGGCAACTTGGTGCCAAATTATGTGCTCTTCACCAGTATTGTATGCTAAATATTTCTCAAAAGACAGGGCAGTTTCCATGAAATCCATAGAGCTTTACTAGAAGGTACTGATACCTAATAACGGATGGATATACTACAGCTCAGACTGGAAAGACTGAAAATCCCTGAGACACAAATTCTACGCCGCACTCCCTCCCCATTGCTTCGATGCATCAACAAATTGCTTCCTAGGTCAACAAGCTGACTGTAAATTTTATATGAAAATAAAAATTATCAAAAAGTAAATAAATCAGTGGAAATAAGGAAAACAGTAAGGATATTTGCCTTAATAAATGTAAGGACTTGATATATGCTACATTAATTTGGTTATTGTGATAATGACACAGAAATAATATGGACAAAAAAGTCAAATAGACATGGGAGAGAGAGAAGGAAAGAAGAGTCGACTTTCACATGACACAGTGACACTGTGTATCTTTGGATACAGAATGGATTATTCCATTAATGGTATGTTGACAACTGGGTATTCATATGGAAAACCTGAACTCCTTTTTCATGTCACACATAAAAGCAAATTCCATAGGATTCAAGGTTTAATAGTGCCAAAGAGTAGGAAAACGTAGAAGGCAATATAAGAGAATATGTTGTTGACTTCATGGTTTGAAGGAATTTCCTGAACAAGACATAGCCAGTTTAAGCCACTGAAGGAAAAACTGATCACCCAGATTACCCAAATAAAATATTGGGTTCAAATGAAAAAATATGAAAACAAACTATTAGGTAATATTAGGATTGATAAATTTTATTAGAACTAGTGGTATCATTTGACCTTTATGTTTCTAAGAAGGACTTATTGTTAAAAGTGCATAACACAATATGTTCTAGTAAAATAGTTTCATGCCTTGGGACTTGCTTTAAAATTAAAACGTCAAAGTGATTTCATAGAAACAGACAGTAGAATAGGAGTCACTATGGGCTAGGAAGGGGAGAAGGACAAAGAGAAGTTGGGTAATGGATGCCAAAATACATTAAGACCTAAGGAATAGGCTCCAACATTCTGTAGCCCAGTAGGTTGCCTATAGTGTACATTTTATTATACATTAGACTTAATTATAAATTGTATACTTGAATCAAACTAGCACACTGTACCCCTACAAACAGGTGCAATTATTTTGTGTCAATTACAAATTTTTAAAGATTTATTTTCATTGAAAGACAGATTTACAGAGAGGAGATATAGAGAGAAAGATCTTCCGTCTGCTGATTCACCCCCCAAGTGACTGAAAAGGCCCGAGCTGAGCCAATCTGAAGCCAGGAGCTTCTTCTGGATCTCCCGCACGGATGCAGGGTCCTAAGGCTTTGGGCCATCTGCCACTGCTTTCCCAGACTACAAGCAAGGGGCTGGATGGGAGGTGGAGCAGCCAGGACATGAACTAGCAGCCATGTGGGATTTCCGTACTTGCAAGGTGAGAATTAAGCCATTTAGCCTTCATGCTGGACCTTCAACTATAAGTTTTAGAAAAAAAATATTATTTTTAATTTGAAAGGCAGAGTTAGAGAGAGAGAGAGAATTTTTCCTCAGTTGATTCACTCCCCAAATGGCCGCAACAGTCAGGGCTAGCCCAGGCTGAAGTTGGGAGTCCAGAGCTTCTTCCAGGTCTCCCACGTGAGTGCAGGAGCCCAAACACATGTGCCATCATTCACTGATTTCCCTTGTACACTAGAAGGGAGCTGGTTCAGAAGTGGCGACGCCACGACTGTAGGTGGCAGGATTTCAGCACTGCAGGTGGTGGCTTCACGTGTTGCGCCACATCACTGGCCCACTTTTTTTAAAAAAAAAAAAACTAATTACAGAATAGAAATAGAGGGAGTGAAATGTGATAGGTATATGGAAATTATTTTATAATTCATTTTACTTTTGGAAAAATTCTTTAATTTCTCTAATAAAACAAGCAGAAATAAAAGAGGAGAAAGAGAAAAAGAAAAATCCCATTCATCTCCAACTACTGTTCGATTGGGCTCCCCAGAAGGCAGATGCCACAATGGAATAAGGGAGGACCCTGTGATGGACAAAGACAAGGAGCAGCAGGCATGTGTGGGAACCCTCAGAGGATTTTACAGGTCTCACACCGAGAAGGGAGTAGAGAGTGGAGCTGGCCCAGGAAGAGGCCAGGCTATGGGGGCCACACTGCATGCTTAATGACTTTGGACCTCCACCCCACTCAGGCTTTGGTGCTTGCTAGAAAAAGAGAGAGAGAGAATTTTGCATTTGCTGGTTTGTTCTCCAAATGCCCACAGCCAGGAGCTAGGAAGCCAACCCAGCACCCAGTTCCTTAAGCTATCACCTGCTGCCTCCCAGCATGGGCATTAACAGGAAGCTGAGGTCTGGAGGGCAGATGGCACTTGAACTTAGGCGCTGGTACACAGGCTTAAGAAGCAGTACCTTAACCTCTGTGCCAAAATGCCTACCCCAGCTTGGTGAAACTTTTAAAATAAAATACACTAATTTATGGGATGCTATGGAATAAGAGGAAACAATCTATTGCAGATACATACACCTTTGGAAATCAGCAAGTCATTTAGCTGACAAAGCCGAACACAGGGGTAGGCAGTTGTGACACCAGCATCCCTTATTAGAGCTCTGGTTCAAGTACAGACTGTTCTGTTGCCAATCCAGCCTCATGCCAGTGCACCTGGGAAAGCAGTAGAGGATGGCCTAAGTTCTTGAGCCCCTGAACCATGTGGGAGACCTGGATGGAATTTCTGGCACCTGGCTTCAGTCTGGTCTAGCCCTGACTGCTGTGGTCATTTAGGCACTAGACCAGCAGGTAGAACATTGTCTTACTCTCTTTGCCATTCTGATCTACAAATTGATAATCTATATGTGTGTGTATATAGTCACCTCTATTCTGTGCTCTTCTAATACTCATTTTCTTTGATGAATATAGATTATTACTCATGCAGTGAGTTTAGGATCACGATACACAACTCTTCTCTAAGGTGCTCACCCTTGCATTAAACCAGCCTAATGTCCACAAAAAGTGAGCAGAGGACATGCAGTGGTATTCCCACTTGTTTGCAATGTCTTTCAGTTCAATCCAGCTCTCCTCAAATATTCCCACATTTACAACCCCATACCTGTACAGTGGACTCAGCATTGACACTTTGGGTCTCAGCTCTGCATGCTCAGGCCTCTGCAGGCGATGGCCTCCCATCCTTCCACTGGCTGTCCCCGTACTTCCCTACCGGGAGAGACAGCTGCCTCCTGGCTTCCCTCCAGAGCCAGCCTCTGGCCCAATCCTCCGCTTGGACACACCCATTACCTGCCAAATCCTAGAACGGGAATCAGGCAGAGTGCAGTCACAGATTTTTCTGCTACATGGGAGCTCCTCCAAGGGGGAAATGGGTACGTGTCAGTGGGATTTGGGGGCGAGGGTGAGAGATATCTGCTTGGGAGGAATACTCTCATTGTAAAACCATGTCCTTGGTTTCTGATTCCTGTCTGCTACTCAAATCAATAGCTGGACTGGAAAACTAATAAAGGAAAGGAAAAGCAGCAAATTTGAATTTCTAAAAGAGTAAATATGAAAAGTTGGTTCTCTATTTATAAGAAGGAAAACACTCTTTTTATGGCTAAGATTTAGCCATGGTTATTTTTATTCAGGAATTTCTCCAAATCTTTGCTAGACTTGGGAAGAAAATGACTTTCTCCTAAACAAGAGAAAATTATTCAGCACTTACACTTTAGTCTACATTCTTGGCTGCACACTGAACAACAAAGTGAACTTGAAATAAATGCTATTATCTTTATTCCCAGCCTGGAGATTCTGAGTTAATTGACCTAGAGTGTGCGTGGGCATTAGGGTTTCTAAAGCCTTCCAGGTAGCCAGCACTTGGCCCAGCAGTTACCATGCCTGTATTCCACACCCGAGAACAGGGGCTCAACATTTGGCTCTGCCTTTTGACTCGTGCTTCCTACCAAGGCAAACCTTGGGAAGCAGTGGTATTGGCTCAAGTAATTTGGTTCCTGCCACTCCTGTGGAGACCCACATTGAATGCCCAGCTCCTGGCTTTAGTCCTGGCCCAGGCAGCTGCAGGCATTTGGGGAGTGAACCAATGGATGAAACTTTCTCATTCTTCTCTTAAATAAGTAAGATCTGGGTGATTCTTATATACAGCTAAGGTTAAGGGGCACTGACCTATCAACATGCTGAAAGGATGTGTTCGAGTGCTTGCGGACCACAGTCCTGTGCTACCTAGCTCTGCACTTGAGGAAGGCAGGAATCATAAAGGTTAAGTCATTTTCTCATGACTACAGAGCTATTTAAATAGGATTGTTAAATCAAGCACGCAGACTTCAAAGTCCATGCACTTAAGGAAAAGCTGTCCTTGTTGGGAAGAACAATATTGAATACGAATAAAGACCTGCTTAGCAGCCTCCATTTCTCCATTCTAAATCCATTATGTCCCCTAATCACTAAATACAATTGTTTTTGAAAGAAATATTAAAAGTTTGCCCAGCATATCCATTAGCCTTACACTCTAGCCCTGAAACAGGGCTCTGCTTGAATGTGTAGGGAATGAGGCCCAGACACATCCTCTAGTCCAGTAAGGAGGTGCACCGTGCAGATATTTAGGGAGTGATCTAGTAGATGGAAAAATTTCTTTCTCTCTCTTTCTCTCCCACCTCCATCTCAAATAAAAATACATGTGAACTTTTTTCAAAATAGCCAATATGGTATAATTAATATTCCATAATGGCTATCATTGATATCCCTTTTCCAATATAGTGTTGCTTCAGTCCATCACTTGTAGCTGACATGCTGCCACTGAGAGCTTTGATTTCAGCGTCAGTCCCAAAGATGCACATCCTAATTCCCAACCCTTCCTGTGCTGGAGGCATGCCCTCTAGGACTTCAGCCTGGCACACACAATGCCACCACATTCTTTTCTTCCATATTTCTCTGCCTGTCTCCTGGAGACTTCAGAGATCTTTGTGATGAGAGACTGGTGACCATTCAGATCCCTGCTCCAACTTGCTATCTCCATGGCAACCCATGTTATGGCTCCTGCCAAACAAAAGGTATAATGTTAGCATGCTGATCTGTGCATTTAAAAGCTAGGGCTAAAGAGTGAGGCAAACCTTCCCAGTTTCCTCAGAGGGACCCCAGCGTAACCCACAGCCACAAATGTGGTGGGGACAGAACCCTCACTTATCCCAAATGTTGCATAATCAACGTAGATAAAGAGGCATAATTCTCTGGAGATATTTTCAAGGTCCTCCTTAAAGTGAGTTTCCCTCACTATTGTGGTTCTAAACTATGGCCACAGCCTCAAGACCAAATTACAGCCCTTGGCGGCCGGTTTCAGTCTGGTGGTTACGGCAATGAATTTGGAGTCAGGAATCCTGGAGTCTCGGCCAACTATTCCCTGGGTAACCACAAGCAAGTTAGCTGCTCTTGTCTCAGTTTTTCTATCAGTCAAATGGGGTAATTTTTCCTTCCTTCCATCAACTTCAAAGGTGTATGTTATGACAATTAATTACCACATGACCACAGCTAACTTGGAACTTTCTATGCAGTAACAAAGCTGTTGTCAGCTTTTTCCTTCCAAGCATGTTCATTTCATCTTGGGATTTTTTTAGGTTTTAGATGTCTGATGGTCACAGCTGTGGGTTCACTCAGGATATTTTTCTCTAGGGCAACAGAGCCACATACCCAATTGCCTTAGTGTTGGCTGACAGAGCCAGCAGCATCCTTCAGAACATTAGACCAAAAAACCTGGATTTAGCCCAAGAGAACAGCAATACTAAATCACATTGGCGGCTTTCTGGAGTCCCAGTTGCCCAGGCTCCCCAAAACATGAGCATCTGATACCATCTGGAAAATGCTATATAAAGAACATGATTTGGTATTCACAGGCAGACACCATTTCTTGTCCTTGTATGACACCCCAATATCTTTGCCTGTCGTGTTTCCATTATTCCCAACTCTAATGGGATTCTTTTTCATATTCTATATTTTGTTGATACTTCAATACTGAAAAGTTATCAACTCCTTCCATAAAAGCCTTACCAGATCTATGAGGGTGGGATCCACCTACAGGTACTGCTTTTAGAGTATCTTGGAGAATGAAATAATCTTAAACTGGAGTTCCTATAGTTTGTACAAGTGGTAGCCACTGAGAAAAAAAAATGTACAGATAGCAGGTACATTTTAAAAATTGTTAAATGACTGTTAATACCACTTATTTTCTGTGTTGTTCTGTGTATGTTACTTCTAAATTAACAGTGGAAATGTTGGCAGTTAGAGGAGAATGCTAGTGTTGCCACATAATGTGGACTACAAATGCATTTGATTCTGCTTTTCAAAATGCTTAAATGAATGGAAACAGGAAAACAGAACAAAGCAGAAAACCTCTTCACACTTATTTTTTTTTTTTAAGATTTTATTATTATTGGAAAGCAGGATATACAGAGAGGAGGAGAGACAGAGAGGAAGATCTTCCATCCGATGTTTCACTCCCCAAGTGAGCCGCAACGGGCCGGTACGCGCCAATCCGATGCCGGGAACCAGGAACCTCTTCCGGGTCTCCCACGCGGGTGCAGGGTCCCAAAGCTTTGCACCGTCCTCGACTGCTTTCCCAGGCCACAAGCAGGGAGCTGGATGGGAAGTGGAGCTGCCGGGATTAGAACCGGCGCCCATATGGGATCCCGGGGCTTTCAAGGCGAGGACTTTAGCCGCTAGGCCACGCCGCCGGGCCCTTCACACTTATTTTTTCCTGCAATGAACAAGTAAACTTACAGTAGTAAGTTTAGCCAATTGCATCCTACAACTTTAAATAGGGTGTTCCCTAAACTTAAATAGCCATGTCCTTAAAATTTTGGGGTGCAATTAAATGTGGTATATACACTAGCTAGGAGAGGTGAATTTGCTTCGAGCCCATGTGGCACATTTATCAGTTAGCTGCAGACTCAAGTTCCAGGTCCTGGTCACAGTCAGACCCCTGGCTGTGATTGTGGCTATGTTCCTTTAGCGTTTTCTTTTTTTAAAGATTTTTTTATTATTATTACTTTAAAAGCAAGAGTCACAGAGAGAAGGAGACAGAGAGGTCTTCTATCTACTGGCTCATTCCATAAACAACAACAACGGCCAGAGCTGAGCAGATTTGAAGCCAAGAGCCTCTTCCAAGTCTCCCACGTGGGTGCAGGGTCCCAAGAACTTCAGCCATCTTCTGCTGCCTTCCAGGCCATAAGCAGGGAGGTGGATCCACTCCTCCAGCTTTGGTGCTCCAGTTTCCTGGTTTTCATGGACTGAATTGTTTCCCTTCCCAACTCCACAGATCTGAGAATTTGACTTCATTTAGCAGCAGAGTCCTTGCAGACATAATTAGTTAAGATGAGGTCATAATGTATATTGACAGCCTATCATGCAATATGAGTGCTTCAAGTCTCAGCTGCTCCATTCCAATCTGCCTATTTGTTGATGCACCTGGGAAGGCAGTAGAGGCTGGCACAAGCGTTTGGGTCCTGCCAGCTACATGGGAGATCTGAAATGGAGCTCTAGGCTCTAGGCTTCACCCTATCTCAGCTCTGGTCATTGTAGCCATTTAGGGAGTGAATTAACAGGTGGAAGAATCTCTCTCTCCCATTCCCTAACTTTGCCTATAAAAAATAAGAATAAAAAAGCAATTGTGGTTAGTATCCTAGTAAAAAGCTGGACTTGTAAAGACAGTCACAAAGGGAGAAGCCACCGAGTGGTGTCATGCAGCTGCAGGCCCAGGATGCCACAGAGTGCAGCAAACCATCGAAGACGCAGCCGAGGACTCCCAGGGAGCACAATCAGCTCACTCCTTGTCTCTAGGACTCTGGGTCTTAGGCCTTCAGGCTCGGGGACTGTGGGGCAATGAATTCCCACTGTTTCTCAGCCAGTTGCTTTGCGTACTTGTTGTAGTAACCAGTGTGCATTAAATGCTGTTCTTCCAAGTGAGAGTGCTAGACTATTCTGAAAGCCTCCTCCAGAAACACATTTTTACTTTTCTCTGCCAGAGCTCAACAAACATGCCCTGTTTAGGGCCAGATAGCAAATATTTCAAAATTGTAAGTCAAGCAGTCCTTGTTACAGCTACTCAACTGTGCCCACTGAAAGCAGTCAGAGAAGACAAACATGAGTGTGGCTGTGTACTCTGTTAAACACTGAAATCTGAATTTCATATAATTTTCATATATCACAAAATATTATTAAAAATATTTTTCCCCACCACTTAAAAATAAACAGACCATTTCAGGCTACTAAGCCACAACAGCAGTCAGGGGACTAAATTTGGTCTGCAGGTTGCAATTTATTACAAGTTGTGGACCTAAGTTTGACCCACTCGGTAGAAGGCAAAATGCAGTCTTTTATTCAGGACATGTCAACGAGGCATCCTGGTTGCAGGTGACAAAAATGGTACTCATGCAGCCACATCTTTCAGATATACATATGTGTGTGTGTGTGTGAGTGTGTACTTTATAAAACCATCCATGTATCACAATTAAACTACTAAAAGAATATTAGTTTTTACAACTTCATTTCTAATTAATTTAGCTGTTTGTTTAGCATTGTTTTAATAATGGCACAGATGTTAACAATGAAAATGATCACCATTTGTTGAGCACTGATTGAGTACCAGGCATACTGCTGAACGCTGCGAACAATCACCCCATTGAGCTATAGTAACCCTGCAAGCTACATTTTCTTTATGGTTTTATAGATAAATCTTACAAAGCTTAAGTAATGTGCCCAAGGCCACATTACTAGTACATATACAAGCTAGGAGTAAATCAAGTGATTCAGACTCCAAGGTTTATAATTTAAATCATGTTATAAATTGCCATTTTTCTAACTATAGATAACTTCAAATCCCTAACACCAAGGACACATAATTTAAAATAAAATCTGTAAATTTATTATTAATAATTAATTAATGACAATTCATGCTAACACCAAATACTGGGAGTGAATGTACTTTAACTCGTTAAATTAAATCAAATAGAACATCCTCTTCTTTGTGTCAAATTTTGGAAGTACATGAGCAGCCTTAGCCTTAGCCAACTTGGGAAAAACACAGAGTGCAATGTAAAACTCAATACTGTTTTTATGATACTGTTTTTTGTTACCATGTAATGAATAAGCAGGCAGGGGAAAAATCTGATTTGTTGGTAGCATTTGTTAAGCTCCTCATTCAAGTATATTGACAGATGGCAGAAAAGAGAAGAAAGGACATAGGTGCCAGGGAGGTGGAGAATGCTGTAACAAAATACACAACCATCTGGAACCTGCACTGTGGGACCCAGTGGTTAAGTGTAGCTGTCTGTAGCAGCGGGCATTGTGCTGCAACAGGTTCAGCTGCCACAGATGCCCACAGCGCCTTTGGGAGCACTGGTTCCAGGAACAGTTGCTCAGCTTTCTGATCCAGTTCCCTGTGAATGCACTTGAGCAGACAGATGAAGATGGCCCAAGTGTTTGGGCCACTTGCCATCCATGTGGCAGGCCCAGAGGGAGATTCAGGCTCCTGGCTTCAGTTTGGTCACCTGGGGAGTGAACTGGCAGATTTCCCTGCCTCCCATACTCTACTTTTAGAGTATATGTAAATAAACATTTAAAAATATATCTTTTGTATCATCATCTGATAGACTCCAGATTGAATTTCTAATCTGAATCATTTCAGCAAACAGAGAAAAGTAAATTATTAAGGAAATGATATAATCCATCTATATAAAGGTTAACCAAAGAAATTATTAAAATGGTACATCAAGATTTAAGGGCTTACCCCACAAGGATGCCCTCAGGTCTGGCACAGAAAGCAGACAACATGCCCAATAGAAAACGTCCCGAGTGCAAGCCTAGCAATCTGCTTTGTGTTACTTCCTAATAAACGTCAATGGGAAAAGAGTGTTTATACCTTGAAATGTAGACGGGGGCGGGGGGGGGGGGGATCCAGTAGCTTGCCACATGGGAATCCCTCCTCCTCCTTGATTCTAGGAAAACGTCATATCAGTACTGCGGCTCTGAGATGCTCGGCCTACATGCTCATGTTGATTATGCTGCACACACTGCATTTCTGCTGTGATGAGCCGCATTCATGGTATGGTGACTCAGGAAAAGGAGCAGGTCCTGCAGGGTTTAATGAATACAGCATTCTCACCTATTTCGCAGTTAGGCACATTAAGATAGCTTGGATAAACAAGCTGCTTCAGAACAAGTCACAATTGGAAGCTAGCAATACCATCAGAGTCTAGCTCGGTGCCTTTTATGGGAAGGCTGAGTTATGGAGGTCAATTTTGGTTTCATTGTTTCAGCTATGGCTTGGTAGAAACAGTGATCACTTCCAAAACTACAACAGAATTATGGACCGCTTACTATACTTTATCGGAAACTAGTTTTGACCCATATGATTGGGCTTAGCTGGATTTTATCGACACGTTTATTAATTCTTGAGGTGGGAATGAGGGAGAAAGTCCCCCACCCCCTGAGAGCTTTAGATTCTAATGAAAATGGAAAGAAAAAAGAAGAAGAATCTTAAAGCAGATTATTTTACTTTAGTGAGGCTAAATAATGAGATACGGGCTGGTTCTGTCAGAGTAGGCTAAGCTTCCACCTGCAGTGCTGGCTGCTCTACTTCCGATCCAGCACCTTGTTATAACCTGGGAAAGCAGCGGAGAGTGGCTCAAGTCCTTGGGCTTCTGCAGCTCTGGCAGTTATAGCCATTTGGTAGTGCACCTGCAGACTGAAGCTCTCTCTTGCTCTGTCTCAGTAACTCTTTCAAGTAAAAAAAAAATCTTAATATATATATATATATATATATGTGTATATATATATATATATATTTGAAGATATGGAGTACAATGGAAGACTGCAATGGAGGCACTGAGCCCTACCTAGGCGTCCTAGAAAGGTGATGCCGAACCTGAGTCCCAATGGACCAGGAGGCTCCAACCCATGGAGCAAGGAGGAAAGGGAATTCCTGGCTTGGGAAAACGGCCAAGAAAGGCAAGAAACAGGCCTGTGCAGGACACCCCGCAGGGAGCAGAACTACTAACCTGAAAATGTCAATTCCTGGCCATTCCTACATGGAAAAGATTAGGTGTCTGGAAAACATTACTACGAGTTTTAAATTTATAAAATAAATAACTGGGAAAAAAAATCTATGGCTGTTATACAATGCCCATATCAGGAGAGAAAATCTGGTCCCAGAAATATCTTTTACAAAAATAGATTTAATTTTAGAAAATGAAAATATTCCCTTTGTCTCACGTCTGGCCACATAGTCTGTGTCTCCTCTTGGATCAGTGTCCTTGCTCTGACACCAAGCAAACAGAACCTCAATGGCCCTTCAAGTACAAGCCCTGACAACCACTCACTCACTCAACAGGCCGTAGCCCCAGTTTCCTCCCCCAGGCTTTCCAGGAGGTATTTTGTACTCCTAGCTCGGAGTCATTCATTACCAGGAGACAACACAATGGGCAGGAAACCAACAACGGTGGCCGCTCTGCTCCATCTCACTGCCTGTTGGTGACTATCCCAAAGAGGTTGCAGGCCTTTTCCAGAGAACATTCCATCATGTTCATCAGTGCAAACTCTCCTAGGAAAACAGCTGGGGAAGGGAAAGCCTTGGAGGGAAGACGTGAAGGAGAAGGGACAGAACCTCCGGCGTGGTCCCCTGAGTTCTTCTCCTGGATTGTACCTCTATGACCTGGGCCCTAGGGAGATTGTCGGAAAAGCACAGAGACAGAGACAAGGAGACAGAGATCTTCCATTCGAAAGTTTATTCTCCAAATGCAAGGTCAAAGCCAAGAGACTAAACCTCAATCCAGGTCTCCCATAAGGATGCCAGGGCTCCAAGCACCTGGGCCACCACACACTGCCTCCTGGAGGCAGCCCTTTAGCAGGAAGCTGGGTTCGAAGTGGAGGCACTGGTGCTCAATCAGGCACCCTGGGTGGAACGTGGATGTCCTGAGTAGTATCTCAAATACTCTGCCAAATGCCCACCTCACATTTTTTTCCTTGAGAATAACTGCCCCACTCTATCGGGGCTGTTCCTGACAAACATCAAGAAAATATTTCCAAGCTGCCTTATAAGACAGTGGCTCAAGAATACCTGAGTTACACCGCCTAGCTTTCAATACCAGCTGCATCATTTACCACCTATATGTCCTCGAAAAAATCCAGTAATCTGCTAAGATAAAGAGAATCAGCTCTGTTTTCATCACTGCCCAGTCCGTCCCATCAACCGCCAAAGGGAATCACTAAAAGCAATCAGTGGACAAGGTCAACAGCACTCAGCAGAGGGCCTGTACTTGAGCAGACTGAAAGGAACACCGGGGAAAAGATGACAGTGCTTCACTGCCTGAGAGGCCCAGGATGGCTTCTTAGGAAGTCATCTCTACATGGGGAGAAGGAAGAAAGAGGGATTATCTTTATTGTGTGACAGGTTTCCCGATACCACCCTTGTTCATGTAATGAAGAGCTGAAATGCTCTTGGGAATTGGGGCATCTTCTCTGGGCACTGTTGACTCAGGTTTTGGACTTTGAGCAGAAGCCTAAATGTTGACAGCAGTTGGTGTTGTCACATCCGATAAATAATTGCAGACATTGAGTTGGATACCAGTTATCAGCTGGGGTGTACTGATACAAGTTATACAAACCAATTCCAGTTAGCATATGACAAAAGGGAACTTATTGGAAGGAATTGAGGGATTCTATGAGGCTAAAGAGAATAGGATTCAAGAGGCTCTGCTGGAGAAAGGGCCTCAGAATCAGAGAATACTGTTTGGGCTAAATCAATTATGACAGCTTTTCCTATCATTCTGTCTCTGCTTCCGATAGAAAGTCCCAGAAGAAAAAGTTCAACTAGCCTACAATTGGATTTATACTTTCACCCTTTGATCAGGACTGGGAAGGGATCTTTATTTTTCACTTCCGCAAGACTGCAGAAGGCCCAGCACAATAGCCTAGTGGTTAAATCTTCACCTTGTATCTGCCAGGATCCCATAGGGGCACCAGTTCATGTCACATATGCCCCACTTCTCATCTAGCTCCCTGCTTGTGGCCTAGGGAAGCAGTCAAGCATGGCCAGAGGCTTTGGGACCCAGCATCTGCATGGGAGGCCTGGAAGAAGCTCCTGGCTCCTAGCTTCAGATTGGCTCAGCTCCTGCCATTGCGGGCACTTGGGGAGTGAGCCAGCAGAGATCTTTTTCTTTCTCTCCTTAGCTCTGTAGATCTGATTTTCCAATTAAAAACAAAAATGCAGCAAAATGCAAGTGGAATGGGAAAGCCAAAATGGGGGTGTCTCAACACTTAGATTTCTCATGGGACGTCTCCTAGGTGGTCAAGATGAAACCAGTGTATACACAACATATACATAACATAACATGTTATACATAACATCATATCATCTTAAATTAAGGCAAACATGTGGTATTTAACCTTTTTGGGATTGGCTCATTTCCCTTAGCATTATGGTTTCCAGTTTGGCCCATTTGGCCACAAAGAACTGCATTTTGTTTTTTTTAATAGCTGAGTAGTATTCCATAGAGTAGATGAACCATAGCTTTCTTATCCAATCCTCTGCTGATGGGCATTTTAGCTGCTTCCATGTTTTTGCAATTACTGATTGTGCTGCTATGAGCATAGGCGTGCATGTTGGTTTCTCATAAAACAAGTGTTCTGAGGTGGTCACAGAAGTTGGTTAAGAACTAGCATTTATTTTTAACATATTGGCTACTCATTACTATGTCAATTAATTCCATAATGATGTAAATTTTTGCTGATGGTATGTAGGAGCTTTCAATTGACTGGGATGATACTCTGCTGGCTCTGTCTTCAAACCAGAGAGGGTATACCTAAGAAGCCATTGAACTTGACTGGACAATAAGATGCTGGACTCTGTTTGGTATACGCTTGCAATGAGGGAATCTCAACTGAACTTGAACTATGGTTATGCAACAAGGTGGAGGAATCCACCATGGTGGGAGGGTTTGGGGAGGGGTGGGGAGAATCCCAGTACCTATGAAACTGTGTCACATAATACAATGTAATTAATGAATAAAAAAAAAAAAGATGAAACCAGTGTTCATTATGTTGCTAAAACAGCAACCTTTTCAGCCCTGAAGATCAAGAGTCATCTAACCAACTTGGATTAACATCACCTAAGAGCTCATCTCAGTAAATGATACAGGGCTGATGCATAGTAGCTATCTAATAAACATTTGCTGAATGGGTAAATTTTTCTGCAATGTTATTTACTCATATCCTTTCATTACTGCCACTGATAGTTCGTAATTTCTGGAAAATATTCTATACTCAAGAGGAATGAAGCAATCTCTTCAGCATAAAGCTTGATGCAGTGAAAAGAGCTTCTGCCCAATGTGACCTTGGGGATTGGTCACAACTGCTCTGAGTTTATTTCTTCATCTGTAAAATAAAGTGGTAGAGGCAGACGCTCCTTAAGAATCTACCCAATTCTGTAAGTCTAACATCATGGCCACAAATATATAGATGACAGAGACTCAGCAAACTTAGAAAAATGCTTATAATTTTCACAGTATGAAGTGGCTCTACCCTGAATCTGGACAGAAAGTAAAACCTAACTTACTTGGTAGTATTTAGGAGAAATTGCCAATATTGTAGAAAATCTAGATCACTGTTATCAAACTTTAAAAGAAAGGCAGCAGAATCAATTTCTCAAATGAAATCTGACATTGAATCCCAATGTCTACAACAAATAAAGGCCAAACTCCTGTGACTGGAATGAAGGAGTCGTCCTGTCACCTCCCCCCACTGGCTCCTGCCAACACCATCACTCATCCCAGTACCGACTGTCCCTGGTTTCTCTACTTGAAATAGCTTTAAAATGAAGCGACCAATTTCATTCAGACAAGAAAAATTAAGGAAAAAGAAAAAGCATAAAGTATCTTTCCAAGTCAAATGTCTTGGAGACAATTTTAAACTGGAAAATGAAGTAAAACCTAGTAGCAACTAATCTCTAGATCACTGGCTAGTAATGCGTAGACTAAGACTATTGTATCAAACATTGGAAACTCAGCTTCTAAATGTTTTAAAACATTAAATGATAAAAGATGGAGAAACATCTCTGAAGTGTAAATCAATAGCTTTTGAATTTTGCTTATAATTTGACAAGTTTTAGCCAGCCCTCCTTCCTCTACATACTTTTTCCTGTAATTTTGCACCTGAATTTTTTAATTACCAAATAAGAAATTATTGGAAAGACTGACATAAACACAAATTGTCTTCTCTTAGGTTTATGACAGGAAATATCTTAACAGACAGAAGCAACTGTTCTACAAAAATCAGTGTTCTGCCTACCCTGCACAGACATACTGTCAAAATCATCAAGACATTCTATTAATTTGGATCATGAATTTCTATACATCTAATACTAACTATGACTACGAGCTTTAAATAACTCATATATTCCTGCTAATGTCCTGTGCTAAATTACTTTGGCTTTGGAGACACATATAGATAAAAGTGTTATCACTTTACCTTAAATAAGGAACTAGTCTTGGAAATAAATATTACAATCCATGTGCTCAATTTGTAGAACTGTTGAGCTTTAAGGATGCCATAATTATGGGCAAAGTAAAATTACAAGCTTTTTCTGAGAAAGTTTACCACTGGCAGCAACACAAAGTACATTTCACAGTTACTAGTTATCCCACCGACCTTTCTACTGGGATACAACATTTGAAATGCCCTGGTACGCTGATTAGACAAGCAACAACTTACATGGACTGGTGCCTCACAAGCAAGGTGGCAGGCAGAAGTATCCGGTCACGGCATGGAAGGCCTCCCGGGCTTGCTGGTCTATACTGGTTATGCCCCTCTTTCTTCTAATCTCTTGAACAATAATTTCATGATCCACCCCATACCACATATTTAAGATGCATCAAGCTAGGAAGGGATGAATCACCTGCTAGTGATGCTCTATTCTTTCATCGTTTACCGTTTTCAGGTAGGACAGTTCCACTTACTGTCAGCAACTAAGATCAGAAACCTACCTATTCACCCAGCAAATGGGTCATATCCCAAAAGTTACTTGCTGAGTAAACCCTAAAGCAAGGACTGACTGAAGTGAAAACACCCTTGCTCTGCTAACCCTTACATTAGACAACTCTAAAAACATAGTTTAAATGGCCTCCTGGAGTTCCCAGTTAGAATCACGGTCTTAGAAAGTAATTTGATACACCCTCTTCATTAGCATCATTTCCATGCCTCATATTCACTCCCCAATCACGTCAGTAATAAGTTACTCATTTGAACCCTTGTGTCTGTTCTAAATCGACTTCTGAGAGAACTTAAACTAAGGCTATAACTTTTTAAAAATTCAGTCTAACACAAAAGACCACTAAAATGCTTGCATATTACTGGAAGGCCAGTTAACATCCCTGTTCAGAAATACTTCCATGTGTCACAGAGAACCTGCACAACTTGTCACCTAGTCTAAGAGAACATTTGATCTTATTACCATTGCTAATATTGCTTTAATATTTCCTGAATCTTAAAATGCAACCACAGCATAACAGAGTGCAAGTATAAGCTTTATTCCACATCAGCTACAGAAGATGGGAAGCCACAGCAGTAATGCAGTGAATCTGTCTGGCATGTAAACTCAAACCACAGCTCCTGGCAAATGAAATGCAGTCCTTCAGCTTTCCTGACAACTACACAGAAAACAAAATCACTATTATGGCCATTGTTAAAGGTTAGTTTATGACACACATGAAACTGGTCATCTAAAAAGCAACAGTAAGGAACAGAAAACCAAGTAGTGTTGCAGAACACTTTCCAGAAGACAATGTACTGTGCAGTAACCAGTATGCTTAGATGTAAGACCTCACTCATGGGGGTTTGGACAACTGGTAGGAGGCTCTCTAGCATTTCTAGATCTGCATGCAATTACATTACTTTATCAATGGTTTAGGTGATACGCCTTTGAATTACTAAAATGGTGACAGTTTTGGAAACCAAGTGGTAGGAGTCAACAGTAAAGAAAAAAAAACTAGGTCACTTTGGGATTTATAAGAAGTTCTGGTTTTAGGGTGTTTTAAGAGAGCAAAGGGTAACACACTCTAATTTCAGTAGTGCCTCAGTTCTGGGGCACATGTTTGTTGCAACAATTAAACATCAGTTGGATGCAAACAGCCTTTACTGGAGTGCATGTGTTTGAGTCCTGGTTAATTTCCTAAGTCTGTCTTCCTGCTAATGGCATTCTGGAAGACAGCAGGTGACAGTTCACATAACTGGGTCCTTGCCATCCACATGCAACATGCAAATTGAGTACTTGGGCTTCAGTCTGATCCAGTCCCAGCGCTTGCAGGCATCTAGGAAACACAGTAAACAAAAGCTCTCTCTCATTCGCCTCTCCTTCGTATGAAGGAGTCCATATATTATACAGACTGTAACATAAAGCAGGAAAAAGTAAGACACTTGTAATGGTGACGGTTTGACCACGACAGTAGTAGACTGTAGCTCTTCTGGTTGTTCATAAGTGAAAAGCAACCACAGACCCAACCTAGTGTCTTACTGAAAGGAAATCCACAGGCTTATTTTACAGGAAGCCTTGACCTAGAGCAGGCTCAATGACAACATCAAAAATGTTTTTGTTTCCAGACTTTCTAACCATACTCCCCTCGGGTTGGAATGGTTGTTAGTACTCTGCCAACAGCTATGGAGACTAGATGCTTCCACATTTAAGTTTAGATGGAGACTATAGCTGTCTGTGGTTAACCTTTAATCAGGGCCTGGCCTGACTCGGGAATGAGTTTGGAGGGCCTCAAGTTAACATGGCTTACGTGAAAACGCAGACACCTGCAGCATGGAAAATCATTTTCTGTTAGGAAAGAAGTAAGGGAGAATGCAGTGCTGAGTAAGCAAGCAGTATTAGCAACCCAAGGAACTCACCTTTTATGTAGAGTTGATAGGCTGTCCGATGGACATTGAGAAAATAAGAATTACTGCATTTTGCCTTCAATAATTGGGTATTGACCCAGACAGGGAAGACTGAATGAAAGATGAGGTTTCAGCAAGATAATCAAGGCTCTGTTTTCAACAAGTTGGTTTTAAGATACTCACTAGAGAAGCAATCAAGTTTCTAGCTGGATATTTGAGGTTTCATGGTAGGCCCAAACAGAAAACAGAGATTTGACATCAAAAGTATTGAGATGGAATAGTATTATTAGAGAATGTATGGCAGACCAAGAAGTTTGCTCAGGTCAGTGTCTGGACTCAAGCTGTGATTTGTGTCAGGTATTCGTTTTTTGAGAGGCAGAAAGAGGGGTGGGAGTGCTGAGGAGAGCAAGCTAACACCACTCCCTCACTGGTTCACTTCCTGCAGCCCCAAACAGCCGGTCGAGCCAAAACTGGGAGCCGATTATTACCATTACCTGCTGTCTCCTGGGGACTGACTGCACTGTTAATAAGCTGAACCGAAAACTGAAGCAAGGAATCAATGCAGGCTCTCCAACATGAGGGGCCAGGCATCTTAACTGCTAGCTCAAATGTCTGCCCCCATGCCAAAACTTAAAATGCACCAGAAGTCATTATGTAGCTAGAAAACCCAAACTCAGCATTTGTGTGGGTAGAATGGTGATGGTGCAAACTGTTAGTTCTCTGCCAGAAGGGTGGGATATACTAGTTCTCTTGACTTGGGAAGTGTGAGGCAAGAAATGATACATCTGGGGCCCGCGGCGTGGCCTAGAGGCTAAAGTCCTCGCCTTGAAAGCCCCGGGATCCCATATGGGTGCCGGTTCTAATCCCGGCAGCTCCACTTCCCATCCAGCTCCCTGCTTGTGGCCTGGGAAAGCAGTCGAGGACGGCCCAATGCTTTGGGTCCCTGCACCCGCGTGGGAGACCCGGAAGAGGTTCCTGGTTCCCGGCATCGGATCGGCGCGCATCGGCCGTTGCGGCTCACTTGGGGAGTGAATCATTGGATGGAAGATCTTCCTCTGTCTCTCCTCCTCTGTGTATATCTGGCTGTAATAAAATGAATAAATCTTAAAAAAAAAAAAAAGATACATCTTTTAACACTGCAGACCATGACATGTCATAGAAAGTAAGGTGTTACTAGCATTTCACATTAACTTCTAAAAGGTAGGTAGCAGGCTTCTTATGAGTCTTCTAAAGTAAACATTCAGTGGGAACAGTGTGAAAGCTTATAGCATCCATGGCAATTCCAAGGCAAGATCTAATGAAAAATGCTGATGATTGCTACCTGTGGATTGCTATATGTAAAATATTTCAAGTGGAAATTAATCATGGAAAAATGCTGAGAAAAAAGGAAGTCATCCAAAAAGGGGGTGATACACAAACATAAGTCTGTTATCAACAAACATTGTATCATGGAACAAACTGCACTTCTCCACATATCCACTCAACTGAAATTCAAGGAGCACTTACATGGAAGACTTTACTATGTTATACTGAAAGGAAAATCCAAGTTGTTGAGAACAATCCCTGCCACCCAGTTTCTTCTTTGATCACTTCCTCGATCAGTAACTATGGGCATATTACTACTGAGTTACTTGGCACTTCAGTCTCCTTGGGAAAGGTAAAGGACAACACGACCTCTCTCAGGTTATAAAGATTAACTTAAAGCATATAAGCAGCTTGAAGCAACAGCAGCAACGTCATCAGCAGCTATTAAGGGGTGATGGAGACTCTTGCAAATGGTAGCATGGCTTAGAAAGCAAAGTAGAAAAGAACTTGTGAACAGAAAAACTATTATTAGCCTGTTTTGATACTCGCTTAAAGCCCAGCAAATAATGAATAAATTCTAACACAAGACCTCACCTATCAAAGTATCAAGCAGGAAACTCAATCAGGAAATATGGATTTTGGTTTCTACCTGACAGTTAGTTAGGCAATCCTCTACCCAATCACAGTTTTCCATTTGATAAAATGTTGACAAGGTAGGTAGGTTTTTCCTGTCTGCCTCACAGGTTGCTGTGAAATTCAGAGAGAAGTTTTTAAACTGTAAAATCCCATAAGTCTTTCAGATGGCTAACTAGTCTCACTTCCTACCTGCAATACACTTCATCATCCTAATGTTAAATACCAATTTTCTGGTATCCAACTGTTAGAAATTCCAAACTGCAGAAATCCATTAAAACCCCCACTCAATTCCTGTAAGATTTCAAATTGTAGCTCACCAAATTATACTAAGTCACATAAAATAGTCATCACTCTGGGTTCTGACCCAAGATTGTCAAGTTCTGTGCCACTGAAAGTAATATCAAGAAAATATACACCAAAATATTTATTAATTACACATCAACAAAGTTGCCTGTGCTTCACTACACAAAAATACTACTTCTGTCAAGCAGGCAAGAAAGTTTATGAGGAAGAAACATGCTTGTATTCAAAATCACCTTGAGGCATAGCTTGTCTACACTGCATTAGTTACATAAGTTTATATGCAAAATATCCAACAGTATGGATAATTCTACTTCACAATAAGCAACAAATTTAACTCTGAAAATATTACCAAGAAAAACAGCATGGGTTTTACACTACTGTATCAGAATTCTTTGCATACCAAATTAAATCTCCCACACACAAATGTAGACCATCACAACAGCAATCACTTTCTGGAACTTAATTGTACTACATCAATTGTTACACAGTGCCTGAGAACATCCACACATTACTCTGATGAAATAACTGGAGCCCACTTTCCTGACTTACAGAAAACACTGTTCTTGAACTGTCATCAAACCACACCAGGCTTTAAGAACTAATAATACTCCATCAACCATTAATAATATTATTAATGGCTCAGGAACTGAGCAAATTACAGCAATTTATAGTGATTAATATTTTAAAAACATAGGTTTTGAAGGGTCACCTTAAAATGTCAGTAAATGTTGTGTAAGTTATCAAAATACAGATGAGATTAAGGTTAAATGTGATGTAAAAGAAGTATTTTATAAAATATTGTGAAATAGGACTAGCATTTAATTGATGCAATTTAAGAAAAGTATTGAATTAAGAAACATGAATTCTTGCTCCCGCTCAGTCAACCTAAGATTTAACATTAAAAATAAAAATTCATATTATGAAATTCTGTTGTCTTAAAGTTCTGAAAAATCATTAATATAAAATTTTTAAAAAGAGGCAAAAGATCAAGACTTGTGAACCAAATAAAATTTATTTTGTGTGTGTGTGTACTTAAAAAAAATAATATAAGTAGATACTGAAATAAACATTTTTTTAAGTATTCCACCCTGGGATCTCCATTCTAGAGTTAAGTCAACAGTTCGTTCAGGTTACTTCAACACTTCTGAGGGTTATGAAGTCTCCATCTTAAAACCATGCTTCTCCAGCTCAGCTCTGTAAGAAAACACAAAGAACGATATCACTAGGCATCCCTAACAAATTCTTAATAAATATAGTAAACTAGTAAGCACCATTTTAAATTGAGTTAATACAAATAAAATTTTGCTGTTAACTAATATTAGCTAACCAATATATTCTCCTTAATTTTCTGATAAATTTTATCAAACAAATGTGAGGAATTTATTGCTACTCCCAAATACTACATATATTTTCTGTTCGTAATAAATGCTTAAACATCAATTTGAGAATCATTAACTTTATGGCTAACTTCACATTGAAATGAAACTTGTAGGGATTTTATGGTCATCAGATGTAACCTAAGCACTAAAGCTACAGATGGAGGAAACAGATTCTGCTCCATTGAACAAATACCTCTTGCTTTAAGTCAGAAAAAGTATTAATCAAATCTAAGGATAAGTGAGTTTTCCGTATTAATTACTTGTAGCCAAAAATCAAGGTAACGTTATAAATATTAAACAAAGCTTTGGTATCCTGATCTCGGACATGGATGAAAATCTCAAAAGCTTATTATGGCATAAATACACACAGAAGACTTATATTTTTAAATCATTTTCCCAACCTGATGTTTTAATCATATTTTGAGAATTTCAACTGCAATTGTTGATCTGTCTTATAAAACATTTGTTCAAAACCGCAGTCCTATACTCAACTTCAACCATTTAGTTACTAATCCCAAATGTAAACAGCTTTATCTACCCCAATTCAGATATTTGCCAACATTCATAGAAAAATTACTGGAGGGTTATTCTGTAATACATCATTGTATAAAAGCATAATTAATAAACTGCCTTCAGTAAGATAAAAAAGCTGTATCTCAAACATAATTTGGCTCAGACACCATCATACGACCAATGGAAATGTAAAAATACACAGGAATAATCTGTAATATATTACTCATTTCCCCAATTCCATTTTCCTAAAAGTTTTAATTATTTATAATACTGACCTAATTTCCATGAATAACATAAAGGCAAGAGATTATTCAAATGCCTCATCCCCGTCTTCTGCTCAGGGCTGAGCACGGTATGCGATGCTGGAGTCCAGAGCCCCAGGTCGAGCCGGCACCCCAGGACCTTCCTCGGCTAACGAACAGCTCTCTGGATCCCTTCCCTGCTTCACTGGAAACTCAAGACTACAGTATCCTTCAACACTGCTCATCTCCTTTTTCTGAGGGTTAAAATGAGAGTTACATGATGATGCGAGGGGAAGTGCTTCTTGTTTCCATGATTACAGAAAATGCCTCAAATATTTCCTTAAATACTTATCTTTGGGGAATGTGATAAATGCTTTGAAATTTCTGCTAAAATGCTGTGACTTCTCTATTTACAATGGAAATGATTTTGAAGCATTCTTACACATTAGTTTTCCACTTCCTTTAGCCCATCACTACTGATGAGTTTCATTCTTTTATTTAACAACAAAACCAAAGTTCAACTTCAGATTTATAATAACAATAACATCAGATTTGTTCAAGTTTGTGCGTATTTATCATTTTGGTAAGAGTTAGTCACTAATTTTACTTCTATCTAGATCATTCACAAACACATGGGAATGATGAAATGCTTCCAATCAGCTAAGTTCTTAAGACAACGTTCTTTGCTAGAACTTATAAGAAACCAAAAGAAAAAGAAACTGTACAAAACATAAAACAAAAACACAAATGTGATGTGGATACTGCACAGAAAAAATATCCAACAAAAAAACCCCAGCGTAACTGAAAAGATGCAGATAACTGTAAAATAAAGTAATTACTTTGAAAAAGAAAAACACAAAAAGTGCTCAGTCTGCTATATGAAAAGTTATTTATTCAACACACTTATGTTCTAAAGTATTTTGCACATATTAATTCATCTCATCCTTTTAATAACCTGTGAGTAAAGCACTATTTTATTTACATTTTATAGGTGAGGAAAGTGAGTCAGAGACAGGCCAAGTGGCTCGTCCACGCTCTCCACGGCTGAACACGAGGCTGATTCCAGGGTTAGGATGCGGGCAGTTGTGCTGACCCTGGCCTGAGGCTGCATCTCCAAAACCATATGGCATCAGGATCCAACAGCGAACAGTCAGAAAATATAAAAATACATTCTTTACCATGCATATATTAACACTTGAGAGTCACCCTATTCTGTGAAGGTAAGGAAGAATATCTCTGTAGGGGACTTGTTAATCAAGACCTTTTTTTATTTTAAAAGATGGATTTTCTTTATTTGAAAGAGTTAGAGACGGAGCAGGATCCCCCAGCCACTGTTTCATTCCCTGCATGTCTGCAATGACTGGGTCTGGGCCATAATGAAGTCTGAAGGTTCAGCTGAGTCTCCCGTTTGGGTGCAGAGGTCCAAGGACGTGGGCCATCACCCTGTTACTGCCAACTCATGAGCAGAGATTGCAATCAGCCACCACATAGGATACTGGAGTTGTAGGTGTTACACCACACACTGGCCCAAAGACGAAGTTTTTTAAAACAAGAATTGTCCGTGGCTGTGTTCTTCAATACAGGAGATTAAGGTGGTTAAATTAAATATAGCATTCAGGTCCTCAGTTGTACTAGGCACAGAACATTGTCATCACTTAATTCAATGACAGTCTTGGTCATGGTTCAGCAATCTCAGTCGGAAGAAACTCCTGACTCCCAGGGAATAAACACCACAGGCAAGATAACAGCCCTCGAAAGCATACTAGAAAAAAAACAGGAAGCCACAAGAAACACGTGGATAAGGCTCTGCTTCTAAACCATTTCGAAGGCAAGAAGATGCAGAATGACAAGAAATTCAATTATCAATCTGTTTATACTAAAATGTCCCTTGGGGGAAAAAAATTAATGTCTTGAAAATTTGAGAGAAAAGTGTAATGTTATGGCTAACAGAAGTTCACAACAGAAACAGAAACTGGAGGAATCACAATTCCAGACCTCAAGACACACTACGGGGCACTGGTCATCCAAACAGTCTGGCACTGGTACAGAAACAAGATCAATGGAACAGGAGAGAAACACCAGAAGGGAGTGCATACTTGTACAGCTAATTAATCTTAACAAAAGAATTGGAAATAATCCAGGGAAAAAGGCTGGTCTCTTCAATAAATGGTGTTTGGACAACTGGCTAGCAGCCTGCAAAAGTAAGAAGCCAAGACCCCCACTATCACTTTAGACAAAAATCAACTCTAAGTGGATCAAAAACCTAAATCTGCACCCAGAAACCATTTAACTATTAGAGGAAAACCTAGGAAGCACTCTGTAAGATACAGGAATGAAGAAAGACTTCTTGGAAAAGACATCAAAAGCACAGGCAGTAAAAACCAAAATAAACATATGGGACTACATCAAACTAATAAGTTTCTGTACAGCAAAGGAGATGATCAACAAAGTAGAAGATGATTAAAGACAAAGCAAACACCAGAATGGGAGAAAATCTTTACACGCTACACAACCAACGGGGGCTAATATCCAGGACTTACTAAACAACTGCAAAACAACCCACCCTGTGAGGAAATGGGCAAAGGAAACGAACAGACCTTTTTCAAAAGAACAAATTCAAATGGCTAATACACATATGAAAAAAATGCTCAAGGGTCCCTATTGGGAAGATACAAATGAAAACCACATTGAGGCTTCATCTAACTTCAGTTGAGACTGGCCTGCATTCAGAACTCCACTAACAACACCTGCCGGCGTGGCTGCAGGAAGAAGGGTACCCCTTTCTTCACTGTTGGTGGGAATGTAGGTTAGTACAACCACAATGGTAGTCAGTATGGAGAGTGCAAATAGCACTGAAAACTGAGCTGCTGTAGGACCCAGTTATCCCACTGATGGAAATATATCCAAAGAAAATGAAATCTGCATATGAGAAAGGGGTCTATAATCCTACATTTATAGCAGCACACTCTACAGTAGCAAAGACATGAAAACAATCCAGACACCCATCAAAAGAGGAGTGGACAAAGAAACTGGTACATCTATTCCAAGGAATACTACTCAGCTATTAAAAAGAATGAAATTCTATCATTTGCACTAAGTGGTCCCAAATAGAGACCATTATGCTCAGTGAAACAAGTCAATCCCAAAAGGACAAATATCATATATTTTCTCTGATATAAGGCAACATTCATGCAAAATATAAGCCTTTTCAATGCCATTTTTGCTACATCTCATGGATTTTTGATATTTTTGCTTTTATTCTCATTTCTTCAAAAAAATTTTTTTTAATTTCTTCACTGACTTAAAGGTTACACAACAGCATCATTTGCTTCCAGAAAGTTTTCTGATTTTCTTTTTCAGTGACATACTAGTCATTCAGTAGCATATTACTTAACTTCATATGTTATTGTAAATTTCTTTCTTCTTATTGTTGATTTTGCTTTATGGCTTTTCATTTAAGGGGATGTATACTGTGTAATAGGGACACCAGAATGTGTGCTTATTTTAAGATAATTCACTACAGATCAGGTAGTACCTCCGCACTAACAAAAAACGCATTTTCTGAACTCATTAAAAATTATCTCACCTCCGGTTTTTTTTTTTTTTTTTTTTTTTTTTTTAGGATTTATTTATTTTTATCAGAAAGGCGGATATAGAGAGAGCAGGAGAGACAGAGAGGAAGATCTTCCATCCGATGGTTCACTCCTCAAGTGACCGCAAGAGCTGGGCTGAACCCAATTCAAAGCCAGGAGCTCTTCCGGGTCTCCCACGCGGGTGCAGGGTCCCAAGGCTTTGGGCTGTCCTCGACTGCTTTCTCACGGCACAAACAGGGATCTGGATGGGAAGCAGGGCTACCGGGATTAGAACTGGCAACCATATGGGATCCCGGAGCGTGCAAGGTGAGGACTTTAACTACTACACTATCGTGCTGGACCCCTCACCTCCGTACTGAACAAGCATACTAGACTAGTAAATCAGGAGATCACACTAAATCAGTATTATGAACGGAGCCAAGCACAGAGATCAGTCTACTTAAGTATCTTTGTTCCTGAGACAAGTAAACCAAAACAAAATTAAGAGGGAAAGCAGTGCTGAGACAACTCTATGTCCACATGTAAAAGCTGGACCTTTTTTCTCAAACCATATACAAATAACTCACAATGTACAGAGACATAAATGTAATAAATTATAAAAACTCTTAGAATAAAAGGATAAAGTTTCATTAGTTTCAACTTAGCTGATTTTTTAAAAAAAGATCTATTTACTCATTTGAAAAGCAGAGTTAGAGAGGGAGAAGCAGATTTTCTGTCCACTGGCTCACTCCCTCGTGGCCACAATGGCCAGCACTGAGCCAGGACATGAACTAGCCTCACATGGAATGCCAGTGTCACAGGTGGTAAGCTTTACTGGCAATGCCACAATGCCAGCCAAGCAATGAATTCTTAAATAGCAAAGTAGTAAATGAAAACATAAAATGGAACTCATAAAAAATGGAGACCTTTGGTGAGGGCCTGGTGTCACAATGTTGACAGGTCAGGGCACTCCCTGTGATGTGAGCACCCTGTGAGGATGCAGGAACGTTCCAGCTGCTCTACTTCTGATCCAGTTCCCTTCTAACGGCCTGAGAAAAGCAGCAGAGATGGCTCCAGTGCTTGGGCCAGCCACTGCCACCCACACGGAAGACTCGGACAAAGCTCCTGGCTCGGGCTTGGCACAGTGTTGGCCATTTTAGCCACGTGGCAAGCAAGCAGATGGAAGACTTGTCTCTTCCTGTTCTTTTAAAATAAATGAATACATCTTAAAATAAAATATAACACAACTGTTAGACAAAGAACATTATGAAGAAAATGCAAAAATCTAACAGGAGAAAATAGTTGGAAATCCTTTATCTGATAAGGATTTAGTATTCAGAATACACAAAGATGTCTCAGATCTCAACAAAAAGACAACCCAATCAAAAATGCGAAAAGCACTCAACTTGAGTAGATATTTCTCTAAAGGAGATACACCAATGACTAACAAGTACTTGACAACATTAGTCACTAGGGAAATGCAAATTAAAATCACAATGTACCACATTCCTTGCTTATGGAAGGTTACCAAAAAAAAAAAAAAAAAAAAAAAAAATAGAAAGCTACAAAGTTTTGAAGAGGATATATAGACTAGAACTTTTATACATCACAATTATTGCAATACCAACAAAATTACCAATTTTATTTTGAGATATATAATACTGCCCCCAAACTGACAGAACTCAAATACTCATCCATCCATACTCACAGAAGAGCCATTCACAGCAGCTGAGAGGTACACACAATCCAAACATCCACCAGCTAGTAGACAAATATATCAATACACTGCAATATTACTTTACTCCCATAAGAAGGAATGAAATATTGACACGTGCTACAATTTGCATGAACTTCAAAAACATGTTAAGAACCTTACTAACACCCAAGGACACAGGCTCAATGATTCCATTGTCATGAAACACCCAGTCAGAAAGCAGACAAGTATGCTAGAACATAGAAATACGAAGCGACTGCCCAATGAGTATAGTATGAAACTTGCTTTTGGAACGCTAAAAATACTGGACCTAAGTAAAACAGGCAGCTACACAATTCTATGTAAATGTACTAAATGCCAAAGTACTTTATACTTCAAAATGTCTAATTTCACATAAAATGAATTTTACATCAATAAATACAATTTGGTAATTTATGCATGAGTATGAAAAAATAGACTCCAACCCCTCAAACCCAACCCAGTTTAACAATCAACAACCTATTGAGTTTCAATGAATTTTTGCTGAGCTATTCAAGTTTGGTAGAAAGTTAACACTGAACCTACAAAAATAAACAGAAAATATATTCCCATTTAGCTACTTTTGTAAGAAATCAGGAAGAATAAAATCCATACACAATTAACCAACTATTTATGTTTAAAAGCAAGGAAATGAAAGCAAGAAGTCCTACTTTTATACTTTTTCAGAGGTCAATTACCCATATCAGCTACAATATCCTGTATTTATAATGAATACCAAGTTGTAACAAAGAAAAAAAACAAAACAAGACAAGACAAAAAAAAAACAACAAAAAAAAAAACCAAAAAACACTGGCTTAAAACTTACCGCAGCTGGTTGGAGAAGTCATCCTCCACATTGTCATCATCCCAGTTATCCTCCCAGACATGCGCATCTTCATCTTCATCCAGGCCAGCCCAGTCTAAAACACAAACAAATGCCGTCTAAGTATTTCTCAGTATTCCCACAAGCAGAAACATTTCAGAAAGTTTCCTGAAGAACCCAGTACAATTATAAAAGTTAATACCACATCTACGAGGTTTCAAAGTGCAAGCTGCCTGGAGTCCTGCATGCTCCACCTGCTGAAGGCCTGAGGAAGCAGCAGGCGTGTTTGTGCCTTCAGGTGCCTGCACCCACGGGGGAAACCCAGACGACACTCCTGGCTTAGGACTGACCCAGCTCTGGCTGCTGTGGCCATTTAGGGAGTGAATCAAGGTTATGGAGGAACGCTCTTCGCCTCTCTTTTTCTCTGTAACTCAGCTTTTCAAATAAAAATAAAAAACATTAAAAAAAAAGTTTTCTGTTAAACGTTTTCTGTTTAGAGACTGATCCTTAAATAAAACTCTAGGGGGTCTGGCTCAATGGCCAAAAGGCTAAATACTTGTCTTGCAAGTGCCAGGATCCTGACTGGGCACGGCCAGTTTGTGTCCTGGGTGCTGTGCTTCTCACACAGCTTCTTCCTTGTGGCCTGGGAAAGTAGTAGAGGGGTGGCCCAAGGCCTTGGGACCTTGCACCTGTGTGGGAGACTCACAAGAAGCTCCTGGCTCCTGGCTTCAGATCAGCTTAATTCCGGCCACTGCAGCCACTCAGGGGTGTGAACCAGTAGAAGGAAGGTCTTTCTCTCTGTCTCCCCTTCTCTCTGTAAATCTGCCCTTCCAACAAAAATTAATAAATCTTTAAAAACATACTTTATGGTAGGACTTCAAAAAGGTTCACAGAAGGGCTGGGCACATGAAATCCTAGAGTGCCTGCAATCAGCTCCCACCTCTGCTCCCACCAGGTTCCTGCTGATGTAACCTTGAGAGCAGACAATGGCTCAAGAGCTAACCACAGGCTTCCAACTTCAGCCTGGACCTGCCCTGGCTATTACGGTTGTTTGTAGAGTGAAGCAACATATACAAGATCTTCCTCTATCTTTCTGTTACTTTGCCTTTCAAATAAATAAACTTTTTAAAAAGTTCATGAAAACCTATGCCTGAATTTCAAGATGTTTTGTACCAAAATAAGATTACTCCGTTGTTTCTTTCTGTGAACTTTCCGAAATACCCACATACTAAGTGTACACAACACAGTTTGGTATATGGTCAATTAATAAACAGTCTACTACTTTAGCAGGAAACTTCAAAAATTGTTTATTAACTGATTACATACTAAACTAAATTACATACAAAATTTAACTGATCTAGTATAATACCTAAAATATGTTAAACACTTACAAACCCTCTATTCTACACCACACAGATAAAAACCATACTAAGTTATGCTTAGCATAAAAAAGCTACTACTGTTGCCCTCTCTGGGTTTAGCTGTTGGCTCTCCTAACCAACCTCTGCATTGCTTCCATTATAATACGTCAATAACAATGAAATGCTGTTTAATCATCCAAAAAAACAAAGGAACAGGCAGCTTCGATTTACTATTTCATTCCAAATATCCACCAACATCCAGGGTCTAAGCTGGGAACTCAAAGAAACCCAATGATCTGAATCACCTCTGCCTCCCTCTGCACTGCACAGGTCAGAACCAGGAGCCCGAACTGGCACGACTCAGACACTCCAACTTGGGATACGGTGTCCTAAATCAATGTCTTATCCACAGGCCAAATACTGATTCCTAATCATTCATTTTTAAAGCAGTATATTTTTTTAAAAAAGAAGAATAAAATGAAGCAAGGATTCATGTCTAATACCATCTTTCAATACATAGAAGTCCTTATAAAATATACACTTTCACTTCAACACTAAACTCACTGCCAGAATTGTGATTAAGCATTTAAATAACTACAGCTGTGTTGATTTCAGTGTAGAGGCCTCCAGATGTGTCATGGTTAAAAAAATACTATATTAAAAAAGAAAGAATTAAGAATAACGAACAGCAGATGCCTCACACACACATGTGTAGTTTCCTCAGATTCGGCTTTCTTCACATTTTGGCACCTGAGAACTACATCTGTGACTAGCTTTAAATCTCAAGAATCTGAGCTATCGAAGACCCCACATACTTCAAAATTCTCTAAATATCACCTTGACATTTAACTGTGACGTTTTCTCTCAACTTGGAAAATGTCTAATATTTATTCTCTCCATTTCCAAAAATCTTAAAGACATGAAATATACCATTGTGAAGAGGAAATTCCACCTAGTTACTAAATAAGGTTATAAATGTTCTACTCTGTATCAATTTTCAGGAGCATCAAATTCTCCTTTCCCGACAGTTAAGCCACTCTGAACCAAAACAGATTCCCAAATTTCCTCCCCCAAAAATAACACTAGTACGCAGAACATTACATGAATGCACACTCCCCATCACAGGTGAACCTGAACAGAGCAAAGGTCGGCAAACAGCCACATTACACCTCTCGTTATGAGCGAAGCCATCAACACTATTCATTCTGATACACAAAGGTATTTTCCAGCCAATGCTGCATTAAAACATCTTTCAAAATGCAACTTCTTATGTTATCCTGATGCAACTCCCCTCCGCTCATGATTTGCTCAGTAGCTAAAAAAATCAGTACTAGTACTGCACCACTGTACCACTTCTCTAACAAGGACAAGGACCAAAAGTGTCCACTGAGAACTTAAGAACAAAGAACCAGGGCCTGCTGTGGTAGCCTACAGGCTAAAGTCCTGGCCTTGCACACACCAGGATCCCAGGCCCCACTTCCCATCCAACTCCCTGCTTGGGCCTGGGAAAGCAGTCCAGGACAGCCCAAAGCTCCAGGCTCCTAGCTTCAGATCAGCTTAGCTCTGGCCACTGTGGCCACTTGCGGAGTGAATTAGCGGATGGAAGATCTTCCTCTCTGTCTCTCCTCCTCTCTGTATATCTGACTTTCCAATAAAAATAAATAAATCTTACAAAAAAAAAAAAAAAAAAAAGGACAAAGAACAAGAGGTAAGTCATAAAGTGATGTCACTTCCAGATCCAACAAATTCAAGTTTAGGTAACTATTAAGAATACTTAAGACTACTGATCCAATTCATTGCATCAATAATCTTGTGTGTGTGTGTGTGTGTGTGTGTGTGTGTAGCAGTCTTCTACTGTTTATTCACCTGGTTCATTAAGAGCCATTATTTTTCTTTAATTCCATGAAATTCCCAAAATCCACCACTACCCCCTTTCCAGTTCTCATGGCATAAGCTCAACTCTCTGATCCTTTGGCACAAAACGGAATCAAGTGTAACCAAAAACATCCTACCACCCCTATTCTTATTCATGTAAAGGCAAAATCACAACCCTTGATTTTTTTCACATTCCCAACATCCTGTGCATAACTAGTTGCCAATGACCCATCAATTCTACTTCTGTGATGAATTCCTGCATCATTCTTTTCAGGCCTAGTATTTTATTTCAGTCTTTCAGAACCTCTATGACTTTGGCCTCTATTTTTCAAATTCTGCTGGGCTAGTGTCTTCCAGACAATGCTCCTTCTAAAGGAAACACACATGCATTGTCTTAAGGAAACAACAAACCCCACTTCTTACCTACTTAAGGCAGAAATCATACCTGGTCATTTCACTGAAGCTTTCAAAAATCAGCCCCCTACCTATCTGCATCTGCAAACAATTATTTCACAAACAAAATATTTGTAAACACACACATTTATTTTCGACCTCAAAGAAACCCCTCCTACACTTCCCTTTCGAGATCTCTGGCTGCTGAGGTCATTTAGGGAGTGAACCAGCGGATTGTTGTCTCTGCTTCTCTCTGTTAATT
The DNA here is from genome assembly GCF_030435755.1 of Ochotona princeps. Classification (NCBI taxonomy): domain Eukaryota; kingdom Metazoa; phylum Chordata; class Mammalia; order Lagomorpha; family Ochotonidae; genus Ochotona; species Ochotona princeps. The sequence continues at coordinate 12,315,180 of NC_080851.1, forward strand.
TGCCTTTCCAATTACAATAAACATATCTTAAAAAAAAAAAACAAACAGCAAACATTACCAGTAATCTAACAAACACTATGACTATGGAACACCTACCCAGATGCAAAACCTGAATCTAATCATACGGAAACGGGAGACAAGCCCAAACTGAAAGTCATCTACCTACTAACTGGCCTCAAGTCTCCACTGGGGCAAAAGTCATACAATGAAAGACAAACTGGAATTACTCTAGACTGAGACTAAGGAGACATGACAACTAAATGGAAACCACGATTTTAAGATTTTTTTTCATTGAAAAGGCAGAGTAACAGGACAAAAAGAAAGATCTTCCATCCATTGATTCATTCCCCAAATGGCTGCAATGGCCACAGATAAACCTATCTGAAGCCAGTTTTTTTTCAGATCTCCTAATGGAAGCAGGCTCCTAAGGACTTGGGCCATCTGCTGCTGCTTTTCCTGGGTCACAGGTCAGAAAGCTGGAAGCAGAGCGTCCGGGACAGAACCCAGTGCCGTTATGGGATGCCAACACCTGCGGGCAGAAGATTAGCCTGTTGAGCCACCACTTTACTCTTGGTAACCAATATTCTTTTTTTTTTTTAAAGATTTATTTATTTTTTATTACAAAGTCAGATATACAGAGAGGAGGAGAGATAGAGAGGAAGATATTCCGTCCGATGGTTCACTCCCCAAGTGAGCGCAACAGCCGGTGCTGCGCTGATCCGGAACCAGGAACCAGGAACCTCTTCCAAGTCTCCCACGCGGGTGCAGGGTCCCAAAGCTTTGGGCCGTCCTCTCCTGCTTTCCCAGGCCACAGCAGGGAGCTGGATGGGAAGTGGAGCTGCAGGGACTAGAACCGGCGCCCATATGGGATCCCGGCGTGTTAAGCACGAGGACTTTTAGCCGCTAGGCCACGCCGCCGGGTCCAGTAACCAATTTCTTAAATGAAACACTATCAGGATAAATCGGGAAAGTAGAAAGGAATGAGAAGATGAGATGATAGCAATGTTCTAGTACATTAATTTCTCGATTTGATGACTGTACACTATGTCTTTGTAGGAAATACATATTAAAATAATCTGGATAATGGTCATCAAGTTGGCAACTTATTGTCAAATGCTTCAGAGAAAAAAAACTACTATATTTTCAAATATTCTGCAACTTGGAGGCTATTTTAAAATAAAAATTACTATCAAAAAATGAATCTTACAATTAACTTCTCTATCTTATAAACATAAAAATATACAAAGATGCAAGATTATCCAATGGCACAGTCTTCAATTGTAAAAAAAATTTTAACTATAAAAGCTATCTACATAGACCATAGTAAGGGACTAAATGGACCATTTTTTTAAACTATGCACACAATGGAGCATGAGGTGGATTTTTAAATGCAAAATGTGTCTAAAATCAATATAAAGTAGAAATACATAGTACGTTCCTCAGAGTCTTTAATGACTGTGTACATAGCATGGCATGTTTATGTAAATTCTAGGACACCAAAACACCCTTTGAACAATGATTATCACTGACGTAGGAACATTATGGGGTAGAGTAACAAGGTAGGGAAGAATGGGTCCTACTTTACAACATACACTCTTTATAGACTTAATTTTTTAAAGGGTTTATTTTTATTGGAAAGCCAGATCAGATCTTACGGTGACAGAGAGAAACATTTTCCACCCACTGGTTCACTCCCCAAATGGCCACAATGGTCAGAGCCAACTCAATCCAAAGCCAGAAGCAGGAACTTCCTACAGGTCTCCCACATGGGTGCAAGGTCCCACGACTTTGGGCCTTGCTCTAGTGCTTTCCCAGGCCATAAGCTGGGAGCCAGATTGGAAGTGGGACAGCTGAGACGCGAACCAGTGTTCATATGGAATCCTGGCGCTTGTAAGGTGAGGATGTAGCAATTGGGCTATTGCACCAGGCCCAAGAAGATTAAATGTCTTAGGATGGTCACTTATACATTTATCACACATGAGGAATCTTCAAAAGTTCCTGGAAAACATGTTATAAATAAAATGTGTGGATTTCAAATTTTTTTGCATCAAAAAAAAAGTCTGAAATCAACCAGACTCAAAAGTATTTTTAGAAAGTTAAGCATTAGGTGACAAGCTAATACTTATGAGGACATTCAATACATACTCTGCCACTTCACAGGTTTTTTGTTTTTAGTAGCCGAGTTCTCCTCTTGCTGCCACCAGCATGTCACTAATTGAAGTGATGGTATTATTTACATATCCACTATATTAAGCTTACTAGGGCAAACAGCAAAGTTCTTCTTAGCTCTAAGCAAACTAACTGCCAAGGATCTGCTCTGGTCAACACAGGCTAAGTCCACCTCTGTATTTAACACTCTAAAGCCACACTTCTGTTGCTTGTTCAATCCAGATGGGGAGACTTCTAAGCAGCACTGAGTGCGGGATAATTCTTCTTTTCAAAATATTGTGGAGGCAGTGCACACATGAAAAACCCCAGGCGAATGCCCCCTAAATGTAGGCCTCTAGCTGTCAGCTGACTGACAGCCAACCCCGCCCCACTGCAGCGGCCCCTTCCGGGATGCCTAGGCTGAATGCTTTAGTTACTCCGGAACCCAGGTGGCAGGAGGGAGTGGCCTGGGGGTAGTAAGTTTACTTCTGATTTCCTCAGATTATATCAGTGTCTATGGGTTTATAGAACAAAACATCACGGAATACTTATTATAAAAACAGAACTCCCTTGGAAATGCTATGGTTGCTGCAGCCCAACTCAATTTCATTTTAAACATCCTTAAAAAAAAAAAGCTAGCAAAAACCAAACTCCTCCATGCTGGATTGTGAAGAGAACGCACTGACAGGCTTGTTTTCTCCTCATGCTAACTCCCATTTACCTCCAACGGTCAAGAAGAAATCAATGAAATCATCTTTAAAAACTCTTTCAATAGCTAATATAAAGAACTGTTCAAAATCTCAAGTAGAAAGTACTGCAGTCTTAGATTCCATCTCCGCCACCAGGCGCCACAGGAAATCTCCTCAAACTTCAAGGTGCTCTTCTGCTCTCAGACACCAACCACGTTAAAGCCTCCAAATCACATTACAACCACTCATGCCCAGAACTTTCACTATCCTATGTTTAAGCTTAGATATGCAAGTCGTTTTAAATACTTAGCATTTAACAACTGTAAGTTTCATATTAAATAATTTCAAATAAAAATAGTCAAATTACTGAATGCGTTTCAGAGATTCTAGGTAAAATTTTTTTTTAATTACATTTATTTTTATCGGACAGATTTACAGAGAAGAGACAAAGATCTTCCATTCGCTGATTCACTCCCCAGGTGGTCGTCCTCAACTGTCTTCCCAGGCCACAAGCAGGAAGCTGCAAGGGAAGTGGAGCAACTGGGACACAAACCCATGCCCATAAGGATCCCGTAGGATCCCAGCACATGCAAGGCAAGGACTTCAGCCACTAGGCTGTGGCGCTGGGCCCTGACGCAATTTTTTTTTTTTTAACAGTTCTTGCTTTAATGACCTGTGGTTTAAACACTCACCAATAGGGTAACTGTGAGGAATTCTAATGTGACAGATTCATAGCTTAAATAATGAGAAGGAGATAAAAGCATTTGTTCCTTTATACGTTCAGAGAATCCTTGCAGATATTATAATTCACACTGAAGAGATTCTTAGAAAAAATGGTGAAGAGTACAAAGTAAAAGTTATCTGTGTTTTTAAAATAAAAATCTCCAGGGCCAGTGTTGTAGCATAACAGGTTAGGCCACTGCCTGGAGCACTGGCCCAAGTCCCAGTGGCTCCACTTCTGACTCAGCTCCTGCTAGAGTGCTAGGAAGGCAGTGGAAGATGGCCAAAGTGCTTGGGCCCCTGCACCCATGTGACAGTGGGGACAAAGCTCCTGGCTGATCTGTCTCTCCCTCTCCGTAACTCACCTTTCAAATCAATAAAAATAAATCTTCAAAAATAATTCCCACACCTTAAAATGACATCCTACCAAATAGGCTATCAACGGTGAGACGGAGCACAGACACTCTTGGAAAGAACTGACACTCTAGTCAAACCATGAATGCATAATTTCCAACCGTCCTGTGGCAATCTTGTAAACTACAAACCCCTAGAGTGGCCAGCATCATTTCTGAGCAGCACCTGAGAGCATAAGCCTCTTCTGAAATGAACAGGGCCCAAACTGCCTCCACAGCACTCTGCACTTGCAGCCAGTACTGAGTTTATTACTGGCCTCTTTGCTTTGAAGACAATCACAAGAGAATGAATTTCCAAAAAGAAAGAAGATGAAAGAATCAGGGTATTAAGAACTGAACTGAAACACCAACTTCAAAGAACACAGTCTTGGTAAAGTCCAGACTGAGTAGGTATAGAATGAGCTATCACATAGATGCTCCTCCACCCCCAAATTGATTTATTTGAAAAGCAGAGTCAGAGACAGAGAGGAAGGGAGGGAGAAACAGAGACAGCAAAAGCTTCCATCTGCTGGTTCACTTCTCAAGTGGCCTAACGGGTGAGGCTAGGCTAGGCCACAATGAAGCCAGGAGCCTCACCATGAGAGAGCTTCTCCCTAGGGTGGCAGGTGCCAGGTACTTGGGCACATTCTGCTGCTTTCCCGGGCACATTAGTAGTGGAGTAGCCAGGGCTTGAACTGGTGCTCATCTGGGATGCCAACAGTGCAGGTAGTGGCTTAATTCACCGTGCCACACACCAGACCTGAGACTCTAACAGCTCCCAAGAATGCCGAGACTTCTTGCCTACAGATCATTTTCTGAGCGGCAAGAAAAGACTGCACACCATTTCAAATGAGAAATAATTCTACAGATATTCTTCCCCTAGCATTTCTTTCCTTTTGTTATCAGGGCAATTTTCTCATTAGTAAGTATTGAGTGGTGTCACCCAGGCGGATAATTCTGTATTCAACCAAATTTCATCATCTCAGAAGAAGGAAAATGTCTGAACCAACCAGGCCGACCAACCAACCAACCAACCCAACAACACAGAAACTCGAACAAAGGTAAAGTATTTCAAATGCTAAAATGAAGTTTCTTGGATGAATTACCCTCCATACATTTAAACCTGAGAACAAAAATTCTGTAAGAACAAAAAGTTACTCAATGCTAATAAACCACCAGCCTGTTGTGAAGCGTCTTCAGAAAGAACCTTGACTGGCGTTATTCAATGAAGTTTTTGCCCTGTTACCATACAAACAGCACATTTTGAATAAACTGCTGTACATAACAACTTAACACAGGTATGGAACAGGAACAAACTACACACTGCAAGTTGCTGGGGGGAAAAAGTCAAGTGTATTATAAAACAGATCTGCTACATCCTTCTGAAAGTCAGTTGTTAACTATTCAGAAAGCAGGTTCACTACTTCAACAAGACTTACTGACCACCGAGGACAGGTCAGGCACCTGCTGCTTGCTAAGGGAGCAGGTCTGGATTGAGTAGTTAGACCTTCCAGGGCTGCAAGGCTTCCTGTTCACCTGTTTTACCAGAATCTCCTTTCCTTGAGGGTGGTAATCAGACTGCACAATACAGAATGTCCCACACTGTGCTTGTATAGAATGAGTAAGAAACGCACAAGATCTGAAATGTGAAAATTGAGCAGAAAACAAATCCTGCTTTTGATAGGCCAGTTTCCTAAAATATAAATTAACCTGAAAGTTAAGTGTGTGGGGGCAGGGAGCTGAACAGATAAACCCACCATCTGAACAAAAAACAAGCAATTCCCACAAAATACATAAATGATGTCCAGAACTGAAAATAAATGAATACTTGGGGTCGGCTGATGAGTGTGTGAACCAGGCATATGAATGTTCTCTTCCATTAAACAAACAAAAGTGTACCCCATAAATAAACCAAACGAACGTTCCAGCCACGAGGTTTGATGCACTAACGCAGGACCAGGTCAGGGAAGTGGCCATCGCCCGACGTGACTGACGCCTGTGCCCTGAACCTCAGGCCACTCGCAACAATCAACCAAGACAGCCCATTCTGAAAACCCAAGCAGCCACGGGGAACTGAGCCCCCCGAGAAGGACACTACGAGCCGCTGCTGGGATCCCCCGGGGCCGGTGTCCCAAAGCCCGACTCCCCATTCCAGCCAGTTAACCTAACACACGCCACGTGTTGAGTCGGCGTCCCAAGAGCCAACTTCTTAATCTGGAAAAAAAAAAGGTTTTTTGTTTGTTTGTTTTTTAAATGTGCTGCTCTCTGTATTTGATGAAAACAGATGTAGTTCCTACAAGCCCAGCACCGAGACGAGGTGCCAACCGAGGGCATTCGCCCGCTCGGCTGTCAGCGACGGGGAAACAGTCAAGTTCAGCCGCGAGGCCGGCGGAGGGGACAAGCTTTGGGTCCCCAAGCCTGGACACGAGGCCAGCCCGAGCCGGGGCGGGGCGGCTGCCGGGCACCAGAGCCCCGCTCCTCCAAAAGCCCACAGAGCAGGCCCGGCACCCGACGCCTGCGAAGATGCTGGGGCGCAGGCAGGCAGGGCCCCCCAAACCCCGGCGGGGGAGCGTCCCCGACCCGCCGTCCAGAACTCGGGGCGCAGGGAGCCCCCAGGACCAGCCCCGACCCTCCGCCGCCGCCCCGCACCAGGCCCGCAGGCCTGAGTCACCGTCCGCGCGGCTACCTTCGGCGGGGAACTCCTCGAACTCGTCGTCCTCCTCGAGGAGACCCAGGTCTGCCGGCTGCTTCTTCTCGGACATGACTACCCGCCTCGGCCGAGCTCTCACAGGTGAACAGGAAGCGTGGCGGCCTCGTTCCTCCTCAGCCCACTCCGCCACCGGCAAGGCCGGCGCTACCACAGAGACGCGGAGGCAGAGCTACGGCAGCGGCGCGAGGAATGCTGGGACGGCGAGGTCCTCCGGGCGCGGCCCGCGGCCTCGGCCGCCTTTTTGGCTTTCCTGTCTGGGACTTTTTAGACCGCGCTAAGCCTGCCCGGACTGAGAGTCGCCGAGTGTAAGAAAATCAAATATCTAAGCGGAGGTTGTCACTGAGGGAGGCATCCAGAGCGATGAAGTGTCTGGTCCTAGCAGCCATACCCCAGGGCTGAAATAACATCTCCACGTCCCGAAAGAATCTGGCAGAAGCCCAGTCTCCCACCTTTCTCGGTGTTGGAATGACTTGGCAGTTAAAAGTCTGTGTGAGAGGTAACGCTGGTTTACACGTTCTTAGAAAACAGCGCGAGGTAAAAATGGGCACGTTTTATGTTCAAAATGTGTCAGTCACGTAGACTTGTTTATGCGTGTAGGAATATTGTCTGCGTTTGAAGTGAAAAAGAAAGTTAACAAATATTAGAAATTAAAACAAATTTAAAAATTGTTTAATAGCTTGTGGATGTGGTGGTAACACTTGTTGGAGCTTGGTGGGTAATATAGAGACAGGTCCTATAGATGCAGATATAGTATGTATAGATAGTATACTATGGCTGTGTGATAGGATGTATCTCTGTCTCTAGGGAGTATTTTCACACATCTTGTTCACGCGTGTTTCTTTAATATGTGAATCCCTTCCTGCACTCACTCACAGCCTCGCCGCAGCCCTGCGCCTGGAGCATCTGGGGGTGGGGGGGTTGGGGGAGGAGGCTCTCTTCAGAATGTGAGTCTACTCAGGGACACACAGCCAGCAGATAAGATCAGTGTGTTTTGGTGCAAGAATTTTGACAACCATGCACAGTTTGTTTCACAGTATGCATTTGTCATGAACTTTCTGAAAGCCTCTTACACACATGGATTTTTACAATTTTTGCACCTACGTCAATGTATCCCTAAATCCATGTGGACAGTTCCAAGTGGTCCTGTATTTTAATGAGCTTGATTTAGCCTTCCCACAGTGTAATACATCCTTCATATCGTAAATTCACAGAGGGGCCATAAACTTGACACAGTTTGACTTGATGATTGTCAACTCTACCACGGGGTGAACATGAACGTGATACACGTTGAGCACAACTGTACTTCACATTTCGAATTTCCAGCATTTTCCAGCTTAACAACATGCGCTGCTGTTCCATGCTGGGCAGCATCTTGGAGCTGTGGATTCTAGTCATGTCTGTCCGCACCAGAGTAACTAAACACCATCCTACAGTGTACCCTGGAGATTTAGAATTAGATATGTGAATGCATTTCCATTTACAATAATTCCAGTTTGTGATGGGTTACTTAGAACATAACTCCCTTATAAGTTAAAGAATATCTACACAGAATTTTTGTCAATTACAATTTTTTTAAAATTTTAAAAAACATTTTTGCCAGGGTGTCAAAAAATCGAAATTCTAGTTGACCCACCTTGTAGTTCATCTGAATATGATGAAGTTTTTATCAGTCCTTAGCAAAAGAAAAGCCAACAATACAATGTTTCTCACTCTAACACTATGTTGCTTTCAAGGTATCATTTTTTTTTTTAATTTTTAAAAATTTCTCTAGTTCATGAAGTCCAGCGAGCAGAACCAAAGGAATAACTGTTCTCTTCAGTTGCGGTGGCACTTAGAAATGACACATATTCAAGTGTGAGAGGTGTCATCACCTGGTTAGGTTAGCATGTAAGAATACATGTTTGCACATCAGTTCATAAATTCAGGCTCTGTTCACTCCAGAGAGAGGGGCTAGATAACTTATTTAATTTCTCTGTTAATATATTTTAGTTTTTGCAGAGTCATAGTTAAGCTTATTGTGTGTATATTAATTCTATGATGTGTATGTATAATGGGTATAACTCAGTGTCTGCCTGCCAGGTTAATACGTGTTAGCTCTTATTAAATAAGGAACTTACATTTCTTTTTTTAATGCTCTTGTATCTCCTTATTAATTCTAAAGTCTTTAAGTGTAGGTTTTGTTTCCGCAGGAAAATCTTGGTGATACTTTAAAGATAGTCAATTACTCCCCCTAGCAAATAGTAATAATCAAATAAATATATCTTTAATTTTTACCTTGTATCAGTTACTAGGCCATGCACATTTTATATGTTTACTCAATCTTCCATACGGCAGCCCTATTAATTGAGTAAATTCAAGCATTTTTTACATTGGAGAAAACTAAGACAAAGATTGATGAAGAACCAAGGTCACTGTGCTAACAGGGCCTTCTTGCAGGACAGCAAACAAAAGATGCAGAGGCAGACAGTGACGTGAGAACTGCCAGAATAATGCTTTCCTAACACCTCTTGAACTCATGTGAGGAAATGACGCAAGCTGGAGCCGACACTGTGGTGCTGTGTGCCCTTCCAGAACCAGCTGCTCTGCTTCTGAGCCAGCTCCCAGGGAATACACCTAGGAAGACAGTATAAGATGGCTCAAGTTCTTGGGCCCCTGCACCCACGGGGGGGACCCAGAGGAAGCTCCTGGCTCGTAATTCAGTCTGAGCCAATGTTACTATTTGGGGAGTGAACTAGCAAATGAAAAGTTCCCACTCTTTCTCTCTGAATCTCCTTCTCTTCTCTGTAGCTCTGCCTTTCAAATGCAGTAGGTCATTAAAAAAAAAAGATGACCCTACAAAGAAAAATAAATAAATGCTCACATAAATGTAGGCAGAAATGCAGAAGGCAGAGGTGGAATGAAGAAGGTTGCTGAACCTCTAGGTCAGACTTAGCTGTCTGTGTCCAGAAAAAATCACAAATCTTAGAGAAGCATTTGGACTCAAAATTGTGCTTTACCTATGTCTCATTATCATATCTCTGATTGAATCATGCTACCTTCATAGGAAGCCACATTAGCGTATTTTGCAGATGATTCCATTTCTCAAATAAAATTTTTTCTCTCCTTAAAATTCCATTAAGGGATCCCCATGGTATCATAGTAGTTTGCATCATAAATTCTTAAATCCGTATGTTTGCTGTGGAGTGACCATTTAGTACCATGGCCAGTTGGACCCTAACAGGTTGACCATTGTGTGTGTGTGTGTGTGTGTGTGCCCAGGAGAGAATGGTGAGGGCTTGTTAGATGGAGGGTATCCAGAGGAAAGACTGAAGAGCCAATTAGCCACTCAGACTTGAGAAACCTGGCCTGCACCTCAGGTTCTACGATACCTTTTCCCATATGTAAAAACATTCAGACCCTAGAGTCACTTTGCTTGAGTTTAAATCAAGCCTGCACTATCTACTGGATGTGAATCCCCAAGAAATTTCCCTCTTGTGCCTCAAAATTTTTTTAAGATGTATTTATTTTTGTTGGGAAGGCAGATTTACAGAGAGAAGCAGAGACAGAGAGATCTTCATCTGCTGGTTCACTCCCCAATTGGCCGCAGTGGCTGGAGCTGAACCAATCAGAAGCCAGGAGCCAGGAGCCTCTTCTGGGTCTCCTGCATGGGTGCAGGGTCCCAAGGCTTTGGGCCATCCTCAACTGCTTTCCCCGGGCACAAGCAGGGAGCTGGATGGGAAGTGGAGCAGCTGGACATGAAATGACACCCATATGGAATCCTGGTGCATGCAAGGCAAAGATTTAGCCACTGCACCATCGTGCCTGGCCCTTGTGCCTCAAGTTTTAAATCTTCGAAGTAAAAGTTGTAAATAATTCCTCCTCACACGGTTTTGGGGAGAATTGGATGAGCTCCTGCAGATAAAACACTCAGGAGAAGGCCTGGCTTTTGACAACAAACATGCAACAATGTAGTTAGAGGTGGAAAGAATGACAGTAATGCTAAAACCTGCCCTCTAGCAATGTGTTAAACCCTTCAAAGTTGGAAGAAGAGTTAACTGTTATTTCCAATAGTGTGATGTTCATCAAGAAGCCTGAACATTAGCTCTGCTGCAGATTCCAGCTGTCTGCCTTCAAGCAGAGCACAGCATTGTGCCTGTGCTGAGTGTGATCGACAAGTCTTAGAAGAGATTTTTTTTTCAGCCATTAAGTTGGTCTGCAACACAATTCAGAAACCTTTTTTGGATTCAGGAACCACAATTCAGGTCCTTGCTTTCAGGCAGCTATCAAAACCATGATCAAAGTTCCCAATATTATTTGTGGTACATCCATGTGAAATTTGATAAGAAAAAAAGGGGATATTGAAAGGCTGGACAAACCAAGCCATATAGGAAATCTTCGATTTCACAGAAATCTATAGCTCCCTGTTCAGGTGTTCATTATTTCTGGGCCTTTGAAACTTTGCTGTGAAGCAGAGCTTGGCAGTCTCCAAGAACAGGTGGATGCTGGATACCTAGAACTAGCTCCGAATTCTAGTGTGATGGATGTTTGGAGTTTCTCTCTCTCTTTCTCTCTCTCATTATTGTAGTAAGATTTAGTTTGAGATTACCCTCTGAACAAATTTTTAAGTGCACAACACAGTGTTTACATCACAGCTCTGAAATGCATTCATATTACCTAACTGAAACTTTATATGTGCTGAACAACAGCTCCCCAGTTCCCGCTCCCCCAGCTACCATCTATTCTGTTTCTGCTTGGCTATTCTAGATACCTGTATAAGTGGACTCAAGCAGTGGTTGCCCTGTGATTGATTGTTTTACTTCAGGGCCAGTGTGGCACAGTGGATTAAGCCATTGATTGTGATACCAAATATTATTTCTGAGTGTCACCTGCAGCCCATTTCTAATCCAGCTTCCTACTGAAATGCCTGGTAAGGAAGCAGAGAATGGCCCAAGTGCAGCTGCCCCCACCATCCAATGGGAGGCCATGGTGGAGCTCCTGGCTCCTGGCTTCAGCTTGGCCTGGGCCTGGTTGATGTGGCCGTTCAGGGAGTGAACCAGCAGGTGGAAGATCTCTTGATCCTTCTCTCTCTCTGCCTTTCAAATAACTAAATAAATATTTTTTTTCAAAGTCTTCAGTATTCTTCCATTTTGCACACTTGGCAGGACTGACTTCCTTCTTTTTTTAAAGCTCAATGCATTCTAATGTACATGTATACCACAGTTTCCTTATCTACTCGATGGACATTTAGTTTTGTCCTGCACGTTGGCTATTGTGGATATCGCTGCGGTGTGCCAGGATGGAAGTGCAGGTATCCCTCTGACATTCTGATTTAAATTCCTTTGGATATACAACCAGCTGTGGGATGACTGAATCATGTGGCGGTTCTGCTTTTAATTTTTTGAAGAGCCACCAGACTGTTTTTATAGAGAATCTGCCATTGTATAACACTCCTACTAACAGTATGTGGAGTTCTAACTTCACATCCTCTCCAGGACTGGTCATCTTTAACATTCTAACCAATGTGAAGTATCATAGCATCATGATTTTGAATTACATTTCTGTGATGATTTGTAGTGCTAAAAGTCTTTTCATCCATATGTGGACTATTTGAATGTCTTCTTTACTAACTAAAGTTATCCATTTTATAATTAGGATGTTTTAAAAAATATATCCTCATTAATATCCAGAGATTAAACTTTGTGAAGCTTTACAATCCCAGTAGAAGAAGTGACACTTTTCTCATGACAGAAACTCCTGGGCAAATGTGAAAAATCATAATTTTAAAATAACTGAAACATCTAGATTTCGTTGTAGAACAATTAGTAATGAATGAATAAGGAAACAGTTCTATAAATTTCAAATGCTGATAATCAGAAGTATGAAATCTACCCCAAAGTAAAAGCACAGCCAAAAAAGGACTCTTCTTGCACCAAAATACATGTTCAAAAATCGATATTTGCACGCCCAAGACTTGTTTGAAAAGGCGATTATGGTCTCATAAGTAAATCATAAGAATTTTTAAAATTTTGTAAATGCTGTATTTATATGACAGACAAGAACCACTCTGAAGGAATCATTATGGTTTGGGAAATGATATGCAATTTCAAAGTCACCTAAATCATTTCAATTGCCTGTATTTACATTTGTATAATGGGTATTTATAATGGTGATTATTTTAGAACTTACCTTGTTTTCCAGGATCTCACATTGGTTTCTATGGGAACCAGAATGGCTTTGAAGAGGAGCATTTTAAGAACTCTTTTCACATTCAGTGACTGCTAACTGAACTGTAAATTCTGTTTGTCTATTAACGGTTTTTAACACTTAAATTTTAACACAGAAATTAAAGTTGAGCCTTCTAGCTTCATAAATAATGTTAGATAATAAAAAAATTCTTTTCATGAAACATCTGGCATATTGAAACATTTATAAAACAAAATAACGGCTTTAGGAGCTCATAATCTGTTCACTTTATTAAATTCACTAACGATTAATGCACATTGGCCATGTGCTTGCTGTTGGAAAATGGCAGAAAGGAAAAACTTCATCTGAAAGATGGTTACAATTTGTTTTCTCTGCTGTTGACACACAAAGGAATGTTTTCATACTTTTGGAAAAATCCCTTAGAAAAGCAGCATAGAATGTTCTGTATTTATGTTCTGTTTGCCCCAGCCAAGAGCTCCCTCATCATGCATTGTTACTGATCCTGCTACCACCATGCTGTACCTCCTTTCAGAGCTGGGAAGGTGTCCTTACACCAGCTGGAACTTATTTTTACTATTCTTTTTTCACACAAGTCTTCAAATTTCAGTTTTTCTTTTTCTTGGAATAGAGTTTTAGATCATAAAAAGCCTTATGTGTAACTTATGTATTACATTTGTGCAGTTTACTGAATTTAATATTTCCCCACATTTCATGTTTTCCCATAAACTTCATTTTTTTTCATTCCCTGAAAAAATGAAATTTCAGTATATTTTTATTTAATTCCCTCTCAAAGTAATTAAAATCCACTAAAACGAAGAGAAGCCTATTTCAGAAAAGAGGGCTAAAACTTGACATTTTTTTCTTCTCAAACTATAAAAGATGCTAGTTAAAAGCACATGGCATCCTATAACCAGCTTATGTAATAACTACTCCAGTTATTGCTGATATATAATCTGTTTTAAATCCAAAAAGTGCAGGTTGATGGCAGAGCGCCAGGTGGGGTGGAGTAAGCGCTGGGCTGTTGTTTTGCCCTCAGTTTGGATTTAGTGAGTTTCTACACTTTCTTGGCCTTGACCTTGGGGGCTGGAGACTAATGACAGTTTGAGAAGTGAAGCTACTGACATAGAGAAATGCTTTCACAACTCATGGCTCTGGTGTGAGCGCTCTGATTTTTTTTTTTCCTTTCTGAAAAGTATGTTTTCATTCAGATTTGATTGAATATCACCACATTTGGACAACAGTGGATATAAATGAGAAGTATCTTATCAAATATTTGGGGGAAATGACTAATTGAATGGTTATTCTCCTTTTTAAACCTGGTTTTGAGTTGAGGTAGAAGACTGAAAAGTTCAAGACAGGCTAATGTGACTCTTTAGAAGAGAAAAATTCATCTTAAAAAGTGTCTAAATCTGCAGAACATAAATATCCAGCAGAAGGGGCTACTTCCAGAGTAACCTGTGAGCCAGTCAGTGTCCACCCAAGACAGCCACAGAATATTTAATGCATTAATAGTTTAACTCTGTGACTTTGCATTTTATCAAATCAGTCTATGACATTTGGGAACTTTTCAAATTTACGTGTTACAACAGGGGTACCTTGATTTAGCAGATTGTTGTAAACCAGGAAAGAGTATTATTTTAAATCTCATACTATGGTGAATAATAAATTATCCTATGTACTTCCGTTGAAGACTGGGAAGCGAGGTGTTCCTAGCCCTGAAAGATCTAGACCTGGTGTAACGTTCATTTTCCTGAGATTGCATCAGAGGAGTCTGAAGCACATGTTATTCTCTCCTTTTGCTTATGTAAGCACAAAGTTGCAAAGGGCTTGAGTGAGATAGCTGATATTACATGATTACCATGAATATTTTAAAGTCAGGTCAACAGTATTAATTAACTTAGTGTTTCAATGAATTAAATAATCCCCTTAGCTTGACTATGGCAAGAAATTGTATATATTTGTAAGACTTTCCCTTAAAATTTCAAAAGGAAAACATTTGTTTACAGCCTTTTTATGGGAGGCTAGTGAAACTACACACATTGCCAGTCAAGGTAAAGCATTGGAAGGAATTAAATTTCCGAAACAAAAATTTAACAAAGAGAATGAAGAAAGTGTAAGGCAGGAACACATGTATAGCTTGGCTAAAGAACAGACAGAACAGAAATCTAAGACCACTCCTCTTTGAAAGGTATAAAATCCTGAAAGACAAAGAACTTGCTATCTTGGACTCTAAACAGGAGAAACAAGATGAAAATCAGAACAGAGTTTAGACAAAACATCAGGAATTCTTGTTAATGGATGGGAGTATTAAGTTAGTTGAGTAGGCGCCCAAAGGCATCTCT
The DNA here is from genome assembly GCF_030435755.1 of Ochotona princeps. NCBI lineage: Eukaryota > Metazoa > Chordata > Mammalia > Lagomorpha > Ochotonidae > Ochotona > Ochotona princeps. Next base: position 12,330,364 of record NC_080851.1, read on the forward strand.
GAAGATATTTAAAACTTTGTTGAACAAAGCTGTGGACATTGTATTGCAAGAGCAAGACTTAGTGGCAAGGGGGATGGCATGGATCAACCACGGGTCTTTTCCAGCTCTTATTTCTACTGGCCAATGTCTCTGTGAAGAATAGTTGCTGAATTGCTTGATCAACCCAGACAAATAAAATCCAACACAAGAATAAAATCGCAGACAAAACAATAAATCTACCCAAATGGAAACACGCCCCCCAAAATTAAAAAAAAAATCTTGTACCATACCCCAATGACAACAAATTCAGGCTCTGGCAACCTGCCCAGAGGAATAAATTCCAGAGACAGGCTCTTTCACCAATCAAGCCTAACCAACAGGTTTTGGAGAATTCAGCTTCTCACATGCACTTTCGTACCTCCTAGTTGAACTCAAAGCTGCAGCAGGCTACAACGTGAGAGAGAGGAAGACAGTACAGACCCGAGTCTAGGAGAGACTGAACCCATTTACTCCTTCTTTGGGGACTAAGGCTTGTTCCCTGTTTCCTACCCACTGTTCTAGGATGGAGTGCATCCATGACCAAACAAAACAGATTTATAATATACTCAGGTTTCTCTTCAGATTGTATAAATCTTTCGCCTTTTACAAAACAGGCTTATAAGTTTACATACTGGGAGGAGGAACACCAGTAGACGTACTGGCCACATCTAAAGAGGCACTAAATGCCAAGAGGGGAAGAGGAAGTAAAAAGAAACTGACAGAAAGGTGCAGAACTCTGGAAAGAGAAACGTTTGCACAAAACTAGACAGGAGGTGAAAAGGGAAGTTCCTGGGGGAGCACAGAACCTGTAAGACTGCGCCTGCTGGAGCGAACCTGGTGTGTGAGGAACAGCAGGAGGCTAGTGTGGCTGGGGGGAGAGGATGTGCAGGTCAGAGAGGCCTCCCAGGCTGTGCCTAGGACCTCCTAGGAGCTCAGAGAGGACATTCGTTCAGGGCAGGTGTCATCTTCCTGGGAAACCACCCCCCCACACACACACCTGGGTGTTCCTTCAGACTGTTCAGGCAGTGAGTTTTTTCTTTTTTCTTTCTTTTTTTTTTTTTAATATTTTAAAATATGTTTGAAAAGCAAAGGTGGCAGGTATTTTTGTGCTCTGGTTCACTCCACAAATGACAAATGGCTGGGCCAGGCTAAAGCCAGGAACTCTGTCCTGGTCTTCTACATGGGTAGCAACCCAAGTGCTTGACCTGTCTTCTGTTGTTCTCTCAGGTGCATTAGCAGGGAGCTGTATTGGAAGCAGAGCAGCTGGGGCTTCAACCCACGCTTCTGTCAAGAAAAATAAACTGCATACCAGGCATTTAGCCCTTAGGCTCATGAGCCCTTAGGCTCATGTTTTATGAGCTCTAGGCTTCATCAGAGGATTGGTAAAGATCTGTTTACTAGGAGTTTAAACATCAACTTGAAAGACAAAAGTAGATCTGCTTGTAAGAAATATGGGTATTATTAAATGGGCTAACAGATGTTTTCAGATATTGGAAAAGATGGTCATAAAATTAAAGGTGAAGTTGGGAAAACCTTGTGATTGTTCATTCATTGATTAGAAAATGTGTGTTCAGTGTCTGGCTTGTACTGAGCATGTTTTCAAGGCCCTAGAATACAACGTGGAACACAAGAGCACCTCAGCTCTATCATGTACTCCACGAGAAGTCTCCCCAGGACACTGACAGGTTCTCAGCTGTTCTGAGGGATTCTTAGCAGTCTTTCATCCTGAGGAAGAGGCAGATCAACGGGGGAGGGGATGGGGGAAAGTGGCTCACCTGTTCCCCAGCATCCGTCTCCAGACGCGCCTTGTGGTCAGGAAGTGCTGCTTCCTGGCCTGTATCCACCTGCTCCTCTCCTTTGGAAATCCTCAGACCACATGTCTGTTCACAACCTTCAGAAAGGGAGAAGAGCACCAGCCTGGAGTCAGATCTACGTTCTCTAACATGAGAGCCACGTGCCACGTTTCACTTAACACTGTTGCACATTGAGATGCACTCTAAGACACGCAGGATTTGGGGGACTTAGTATAAAAATGTAGAATATCTCCAAAAATATACCAATTGTCTGTTAAAATAGCATTTTATGCATTGAGTTAAATATGTATCATTGAAATCAATTACTCTTGTTTCTTTTTTAGGTTGGCTGCTGGAAATACAAACTGCCTAAGTGGCTGACATGCCACTGAGTCAGGGGACCTGCATCTGCTTCCCGTCTCTGCACAGGACAGCGGCAGAAAGGTCAAGAAATCTGCCTGACAATCAAGATCCAGGGAGTAGAAGAACAATTAGGCATTTAAAGTTGTAACTAACTCAGTGCCTGTCCAACCTGAGCCTGCATGGGATTCACCTACAGGGTGAGTATTAGCCACCTGGGTTCTGACTCAGCTGATGGGGTGTCACCTGACATGGACATCTTTAACAAGTTGCTAGATGATGTTCGTGATGCTGACCCAAGGGCCACACATGGAGAACCACTCGTCTAATCAATACAGTGTACTCCCTCCCTTTGAGCCTTATCATGTCCTCAGCCTGTTTGAATCGTGGTTTCTTTACCTTAAAGCATGAGTAGTACAAATACTTATGCATATGCCGTAAAACCCACCATTTTAAAGCGTGCACTTCTCTGGCTTTTAGCGTATTTAGTTTTGCAACTATCATCAGTTCCAGAACATTTTTATCTCTCCAGAAAAAAACCGAAAGTCATTTGTAGTCCGAGTCCTATTCTCCCTCATCCGCAGGCCTGGGCAACCACTAATTTCTTTCTGTCTCTATAGGTTTGCCTATTCTGTGCATTTCATAGCAATGAAATCATATAATATGTGGCCTTTTGTGTCTATTTCCCCTAGCATAATGTTTTCATCCACATTGTAGCATATATCATACTTCATTCCATTTTATGACTGAATAATATACAATCGTATAGGCATAGCACATTTTGTTATTTATTCATTAGTCGATGCACATTTTGGGCAGTGTCCATTATGAATGGATATGGACATATGTTTCCATTTCTCTTAGCTTGCAACTCTGAGGTGGTCCAGTAAGAGTGGGATTGCTGGCTTTGTGGTAACTCTGTGTTTAACTTTTTGAGATACTGCCAAACTGTTTTCAAAGTTTCAATTTTATATTCCCTTCAGTGATGTATGAGCAGTCCAGGTTCTCCACATCCTTGCCAGTACATGTCACTTTCTTTTTATTATCCATCCTAGTGGATGCAAAGTGGTATTTTACTACAGTTTTGATTTGCATTTCCTAAGAACCGATGATGTTGCTTATCTTCCTGTGTGTTTATTGAACATTTGTGTATCTTCCTGGGAAAAAGATCTTCAGAGAATTTGTTGCTTTTTTAGCATCTTGACTTGTGATTTTATTGAGAAGAGTTCACTACAGTGCAATGGTTACTGTGTAGCAAGCTAAATCACCCCTTGTAAGGTCCATATCTTGATCCAGGGCCCCTCTGCTGCCAACCACATTCCTGGCTGTTGGGCATGGACACTGGTACAGGATGGCCCAGGAACTTGGGTTACTGTCACCCATTTAGAAGATATGAATGGAGTTGCTTGCTTCTGTTTTGGGCCAGGCTTACTACTGATGGTTGAGGGCACTTGGGAATGTGCCGTCAGATGCAAGCTCTCTCTCTGACGTTGTCTATGTATTTCTGTTTCTCTGTATTTCAAGTAAGCGAATATGAATAAATAAACACTAAAAAGATTATTTATATATCCTTGGATGCACTCCTATATGGAATATACTATTTGCAAGTAATATCTCCCCTCTGTGAGTTTTCTTTTCACTTTTTTGATAGTGTGTGTTAACTTGAAAAGGTGTCCAATTTATCTGGTTTCTTTTATCAGCTGTGCTCCTAGGTCACTCTAAAAACCATTGCCTAGTCTGTAAAAACCATTGTCTAGTCTGATCATGAAGATGTTTGTTAATTCAGGTCTACAATCTGGTTTAAGTTATCTTTGTGTACAGTGTGAGATATGGGTCCAATGCCATTCTTTTAATGTGGATTCCCAGTTGTCCCATCACTATATGTTAATCACAAGACCCTTTTAAAATTCAGGTAAGATGTTTTATAGGCCTCATTAACTAATACTTTATTAACATTAATTATAGTGCTTTTTTCTCTTTCCAGATCTTTGTCTAATATTCTGTATTGTAAGTAATGTAATTAGGACAAAATTAATGTCCTATGAATTAAAACTCAAGTCATTACCATAGGAAGGCTTTTTCAGTTATACCCTGTCATTTTCTGTTATAGAAAGTGCTAGTATCTTTTCCATTACATCATCCTGTATTAATTCTCCCATCCACACATGCAGGATGGGAAACGAAGGCATGTTCATCCTATGTAATGATCTTTTATGAATTTATAGTGCCATTTTACTGCCGTCTTTACTTATGAAACCATTCAACTGATGTTATAAGTACAAATTTGAAATGTAATGAGTTATTCCCATATACTGAGTGTACAAGATGATGTAAAAATAAGAGAGTAATAGGAAAAAAAGGAAAACGTGTTAAGTTCTACCTGCTTGAGACCTACAGCAATTCATAAATTCTATACAGAGATATTTCTTTTGCACAGGAAGTTAGGTAAAGAGAAGGTAAAACACAATACAGAGATCATCTAAAAGTTGTGAAAGTTTGCAGTGGTGGTGAAAATGTAGAATTTGCAAGGTGTGGAAGCATATGGCACCCAGAGAAATGAAAATGATATCCTAATAGTTTTTGTTGTGTTCCCAAACAAAGCACACCCAGACTTGTAACAGGAATATTTATACTGCTGAGGTGAATATAACTCTACAGTGATGAAGCTACTGTTTCAGCCTAAATATGTTCTTTTCTTGGTTTCAAAGTCATTAATCCCGATGCTGTGCTGCATTTATTTTTAAAGCTGATATTTTGACAGAAAAACAATTAACCTGCAATATTAATATTTGTTGATATCAATTAAGAAAGTTTTCTAATGACTTAACTCTGTCAGAAGAGATTCTGATCTGAGGACTGTTGAGCAGGAAGGCCTGCCTGGTGAATCCAACAACTTTGCTGAATAAAGTGACAATAATGAAATTACAGTCACATAGTCACATTCCTACTCAATAAAATTCTGGCCACTATCTCTCATAAGTCAAATGACAGAAATGCATTTTGAAGTAAGTCATGTCCTCATTTTTCAGTGTATTGATTGAATAACTACTTAGCATACAGAAGATTCTGGTGAAGGCTATAGTTATCCCAAGAATATATTTATGGTGAGTGTTCCTATGTTGTGAAAACACCCACTAATTTTGGTAGCACACACCCAAAAGCTCCTGAGAACTAAGTATTACTAAAAAAGAAACCCAATCAGTATCTTTCTTTATGATTTATTCTAAATCTCACCTTGATAAATCAGAATGGAGAACTAAAGAGTGTCATCCCACAACTCCTGACCAGGGACTATGGCAGAAGGATGCTATGTAACTTTTTTTAGGATTTTACAGCTCCTTCCATGCTCATTCACTTCTTGTCTGGTGTCAGTACTCCTATACCACTGGATCTAAACTTTTAAAGCAGAAGAAGTATGCTTGTCGACACAGTCAATGACGAAGCATTAGGGAGTCTGTGATCCACTCACGGCCATCATGGAGGTGAGCAAAGAGCAGACCTGCTAGCGATAAAGGTGGTAGGGGCTGTGTTAAGAACACAGATGCAAACTGTGGATTTTGGTCTGATCAGTTTTAAGTCATATGGGGCAAGAAGTCAAGCCATTGACTATGAAATACTATTCAGTCATGAAAAGAATGAAATCTCATCTTTTGCAACTAACTGGGTGCAATTGAAAACTATTATGCTTAGTGAAATAAGAATTCCCCAAAAGACAAATATCATCTATCTTCCCTAATCTGTGATAACTAATGCATAGAGCACAAAAAATGTAATCTGTAAATGTGGAGGTGATATTCTGGGATATGATTATGGCCTCTGTATATAGCTGAGGGACAGTAGGATTTTTGCCTTTCTTGGTTTTTGTTGTTGTTGCCTTTGCTATTATTATCTACCTGCCATGTGTAGATAATGTAGCCTAAACCTGGGGAAAACAAAATAGATTCAGATGTACATATGTATATATACACATATAAAAAAATTAAGCCACAGTGCCTGATGCAATTATGTTCCATAAAATTCTCATCAGTACTGCCCATCAACCATGGTGTTTGTCGCCTTTACTTCCTGGTGCCAACAGGAAAGCATTTTGAAAAACATTGGGAAGTGACCCCAGTGTCCACACAAAAGCTGCCTGTCTCCTGGGGCTTCCACCAGGTGAGGTACTCTTGAGTTAGGGACCAATTGCAGAAAGCACCAGAACAGCGACACCCCAGAAGTGATGACCGTATCCATACTGCCTGCCTGGTTTCTGATGTGGCTTCAATCAGGTCTGCTTTCAGAACCGGCGGTCGCCTTTGCCATCTTGTGACTCTTTCTGATTACACGTGGGGTTGTTGCTACACACACACCTGTGGCTGAATTGAACAGCTGATTGCCTCACCCTGCTTCCCATTACCTGAAGTGATCAAAGGCCTGGGGGACGTGTACAGGGGCAGAACCTACACAAACAGAACCCCCGCACCTGGGGTCCCGGGGAGGGATATTTTTAGGATGGTTGAAGAACTAGCTCCAGTTAGCTAAATTCTCAATTCTGGGGCTGATTCCAAGCAGAGCCTAACTTCCCACATCCTGGACAGAGCGAGTCTATGCATGTGGTAGCCTTGACGTCATCTCCCCTTGGAGTGGCTAGGCCAGGTTTCCCCTCCCTGGAGGGGGTGATGCATGAAGCAGTGACTTGCACATCTGGGTCACACTGTTCCCCGACTTTCAGGATGAAGCTGGAGCCAGGGTGTGGCAATCCTGCCCTGACTTGTGTCAGCATGTCCTGGTATGTAAGCCAAGTTTAACTGCACGCTCATGTCTTTGAAGAAAAACCAACATAGAATAAAATCATTCTAGGACTCTTGGTTGACAAGGAGTCCAGACCTGGCCAGCATTTAAAATTCATTGAAACCAATCACCTCTTAAAAAGCTCTGATATTGGTGCTGAATTAACTATTTTTATGAACTGTCTCATTTCATTAAACTTTATAAACATCTTGTGAGTTAAAATGACCTTTTAAAGGCAGTAATTGATTAGCAGCGAAGTTAAAGAAACACAGCACCCAATTTTTTAAACTCTACACATGAATATAGAATAGACCTAATTTGTTACACTTTTTCCTGGTAAAAACAATTCCTGTGAATTAGGAAAATAAGCTCTTATTTTTAAAGGGGGCTGAGAACAGGGGAAGGTGAATATACATATGAGGAATTTATGTGAAACAAATCCAACCTGCATGCTCTTCCGTCTTGTTCTTTGATTAACTTTTTTCAAACAGTTGCAGCTTTTAACAAACGTATGTTGAACAAATGTCTAGAGATCGCCATTTAGCTCACATCTAGTCTTACTACATTATTAGCTACTTTGCAAGTCTGTACAGGTGTCTCTGGTGTTACGTAGTGTTCTGTGCATTTCTAGGATCCCTTGCACATTATGTTTAGTCATCTCATTTCCTAGGCTTCTCTCTTTTTTTAAAAAAATATTTATTTTAATTGTAAAATCAGATTTACAGAGAAATGAGAAACAGAAAGATCTTCTATCTGTTGGTTCACTCCCCAGTGGTCACAATGGCCAGAGCTGAGCTGATCCAAAGCCAGAAGCCAGAAGCTGCTTCTGGGTCTCCCGCACGGATACAGGGTCCCAAGGCTCTAGGCCATTCTCCATTGCCTTCCCAGGCCACAGGCAGGGAGCTGCATGGGAAGCGGGGCTGCTGGGATTAGAACCAGCGCCCATATGGGATCCCAACACATACAAGGCGAGGACTTTAGCCAATAGGTTACCATGCCAGACCTCTTAGGTTTTTTTTTTTTTTTTTTTTTTTTTTTTTTTTTTTTTTTTGACTGTGATCATTTCTCAGATTTTCTTGGTTTTTGATGCTCTTGATAGTTTTGGGAAGTATTTCTGTTTCGAAGATATTTATTATACTTCCATATTTAAATGAATGGCATTTTATAGAATAATATCTCTCTTTTGAGTTTTTTTTCTTTCTGATATTTTCCCTTAAAATTAGGCTGGGTATGTGTTTAGGGAGGAAAATTGTAAGGATGAAGTGCCGTTGTCACCCCTCGGGAGCAGGAATACTGTGAACTTGACGTAGACCGTCAGTGCTGACCTTGGTTACTGGACTCTGTGTCAGTTCACGTGCTCTTCTAAAATTTGATTGGATATACAGAATGGTTCCTTAATTAGGGGGCTGGCCATTGTGCTGCATACTCAAGACATCTACATCCCATTTCAAGATGCTTAATCAGGTCCTAGCTCCCTGCTAATGCACCCAGGAGGGCAGCGGTGATGTCCCGAGTACTTGAGTCGCTGCCATTCATATGGCAGACCCAGATGGAGTGTGGGATCCTGGCTTCAGCCTGGCCCAGCCCTGGTTCTTGTGACCATTTGGAAAGTGTACTGGCAGATGGAACTTTATCTAGTATTTTACCTTTTCAGCAAATAAAAACCTTTTACTTTAATTCTCCCTTAAGTAAGAGCCATTTAAGTTCATTTTAATCATTTTTCTCGGCAGCAGTAAAAACTATCAATGACACACGTTACAGTACATAAGAGATGACACCGCACATTGAAGAGAGCAATAGAGGAGGAATTGCTCAATAGGAAAACTGGTTTAGTGCCTCTTAAAGTTCATCATGACTATAGTTCCTTTGGAAATTGTTGATATTGTAAAGTTCTTCATTAGCATATTTTACTTTGCAAAACACATTGCAGTGTTCCCTTGGTTATTTTTTTTCCAGTATGCCTATGATGGTGTCAAGTAAACCTGCCTTCCTTTATATTAAGGAGATAAAGGCTTTGGAGTCAAACACTTGTGTTTGATTTTGAACTTAACCTCTTACTTATCTGTATATCTTCCACAAAAATTTTTGAATATGTAAAATAAATAAAATAATATGAGAGATAAGTGAGAGGTGAGCAGAGAGGAATTATTTTCCTCTGCCCTTTATAAAGCAGTGGTTGCATTCTCCCTTTTCCTTTGAGTGCAGCACAGTTTGAGCCCAGAGGTGGCAACGTGGCTGGAACTCAGAGCAATCAGTTCCTACATTGCTCTTCATTCATCTTTTCTTTTCCTGGATAGGTGGATAGCTAGTAGGTGGCTGTATTAGAACATGTAGAAAAACAACAAGGAAGATATAAGGCAGGTGGGGCAGGAATGCACAGGTTAATGCCAGGCAGAGAATGGGAATTCTGTGACTCGTACATATCCAAAGCATGCTTGTCCTTCAGCCTGCATATTTTCCAGTGAAACAGAAAATAGGAAACAGATATTTTTCTGAGAGTTGATGGTGTGGCAGAGATGGAGGCTCACTAAGTAAGCATCTCAGCTCACAGTCAGGTGAATGGCAGTTTGCCAGCTCACAATGTTGGAGCAGAAGGAACTTCGTAATGACCTGAGACTCTCATTTCCTACTGTGTGTGCGGGCATGTTAGCATCGTCTATTCAATGAGTATTTTGTGATTATGAAAAGAAAGCACTAAGCATGCTCATGATGTTAATGAATATGAATTTTAGTCAAATTTGAAGAAACTGAATGTCTAGTTGCCTCTAGAATGAACGACCCAAAGCTGCAGACAGCATTACACTCAGCTATACCCTGTCCGTGAAGGAACTAGGCTCATAATGTCTTAGAAGGCCATTATTTTGACATTTTGTTTAAGGCTAGTTCCTAATTTGACTCAGTTATTTTAGACAAGAATGCGTTCAGAGACCTAAGTGATATTATTAACAAATAGGTTACATCTTCTCTTCACAGAGTTAAGCTTCTAATTATACCTAGAGCTGATTTATTAGTACCGCAGGCTTCAACATTTCCTCACTATTCAGACTGCCTAGAGACACAGGGTAGCTGTCCACAGGCAGGGGAACTGAGAGGGGAACACACTGCAGAGTAGGGGTGGGTGGGGGAAGTAATACATATTGGATGAGTCACTAGGAAAGGCCCAGAGAAAGGTATTCATTAGGGTAATAGGAAATTATAACAAGTAAAATATGGGTTAAGTATCAGTGAATTTCCCTTAAGGACATATTTCCTATGATCGTAGGGGAAAAGTCTTCTGAAGGTGATTAAAGACTCCAAGCCTAAGACTTTTAAAACGAGACTGAACAGAGTCCCTGCGAATAGAGCAGAGAGAAGAATTCTATTGTAGCTGGGGAGGAGGGGACAGTAGGTGAGCTAATGACCTTTTTCCATGGCTAAGGTGCTTGAGTCACTGACCTACCCAAGACTCCAGCACATTCTAAACCATCAAGTAAGAACCGAGTGCTGTCTCTTTAGGAAGTAGCTGCCATCTCCATGGGTGCTGTGTTCTTTGGGGATAATCTTCCGATTTCACAGATATTGATGTGAAAATCCTGAAAGTCTGCTTTTATTTTAAAGGCTCAGTTATCTATTTTGATCATTCTTCCAAGAAAGGAAATTTTATCTCTCAAATAAAAAAATCAATATTACTTTCAGTTTCCTCGAAAGGATCATCAAATTTTTAAATGTCAAATTGACTTTGTTGGACTTAATTCTTTTATTCCTTGCCCAGCAGAGCATTGCTAGTTTGGCATCAGGGATGAGCTATATGTCTCACGTATTTCAACAGTGACTGTGGTGGAATGAGGAATTGTTGCCACTATCGTTCTAAATGCGTTAAGGAGAGAACTCACAGGAACTTGGTCTTAGTTTCAGCAACTTCATGCCTTACCTGTGGTTAGTACAACAGGACAGATCTGGGTCTCAGACAATATTGGACCATAGCACTCTTCCAAGGTCCATTCTGTTAGATCCCTCATTTTATGGATGGAGTATGTGACCATTTATGGAATTCCACCTGCCTACTTGTTAATATCTGAGATAAGTATCATCCTTTTTTCAAGCATCAGTAAGCACTGAGGTGTGGCACCTATTTGCCAAACTGGCATCCTCTTTGCCATTGTCCATCCTATTCGGTGCCACTCTTCCTATCTTCCTCTCAGTGACATTATGGACTGCTTTCTCCCAGACACCTAGACAGAGCCTTGTCACCTTTCTCTCTCATACTCTTACTTCATTTAATAGCTGAGTCCTGTTACATCAACTTCCAAATATTTGTGAAGTCCCCTCCCTTGCTGTACTGCCTCAGTTCGATGTACACTCATCCAACTCGCTCCCATGATCAGCCATGTTTCCCATGAATTCCACTCCACTTGAGTAGCTCTCATTCATCACACAGACTTGGCCACAGATGACTTGTCTTTCAAGTGTCTTTTATGGTTCACCCTTTTGGGTCCTCTATGTTCACCCCATGTATCCCTATTATTCTGTAATGTTCTCCCAAGAGATTGTCATTGAACAGCTGGTCATAGACTGGGTATGCAATCTGCAATATTTGGTATGCAGTGCTGGCATCTAGAAAATGCCAAGTAAGGATTGATTAAAACAAAAGGACAAATATTCTCTGGTGGAGGAATATTTTGATTTAATAGCATAAGAGGGAAATAAGTTAGGGGAAATTATCTGCAGAAAATCTGGGGAAGAGGTAAGGCACTGGCAAGAGGAAGGAACATTCAGCCGAGAGGAACTGTATGAACAAAGATACCAAGATTGGGGCCAGCGCTCTGGACTCAGCTCAGTCTTCTGATCTGCAGAGCAGTGAGCAAATACATTTCTGTTGTTTCAGGCACTTATCTAAAGGGTGATGCTTTGGCAGCCTGAGCTGACCAATGAACTCTAGAGGAAGCCTGAAAATGGAACTGGGTGTGAGGAGGAAGATCTGGGAGCCAAAGACAGAGACGAGACTGAAAAGGCACAAAAGTTAAAGATGGGGAAGAAGACCCAGAGCCGAAGAGATAGGAGACAGGGAAGGGGAGAAAAACGTATGTTGTGAAGTGGTGTTATTCTGTGGGCAGAGCAAGGACTGGGAAGCAACACGACCTAGGGTGGACCGCTTTCTTTGCTTCTGGGACTCTTGAACAATTAGCCCCTATAGAACCCATGGCTTTGTGATTTTAATAATAATAATAATAATAACAATGACGCCTACATTTCATAGTCATTTGAAATGCAAAAAGATTAATGCAGGCAAAATTAGTATTATGCTTATATTTAATTAACTGCTACAAGTATGTATGTGGGACATTCCACAGTTTCGAATATTGCAGAGATGTCAAGGCAAAAGAGGACAAAGTCCTTACCATTCCACAGGAATGTGTGTGGAGGGACGAGGCAGAAGATAAGCAGGTACCATGCAAAGCAGGTAAAGGTGATGTAAGTGAACAGATAGAGTTTAGAGCTGAGAACAGATGCAAATAAGAATGCAGCAGAATGAAAGCTGGAAAGTGCAGCTAAGATAACTGAATTTTGAAGGATGGCTGTTTTGTCAGGAAAGGAGAGACATGAGCATATGCAGTGGTAAAAGGGAAAGACAAATCAATATATCTTTATTGCCAAACTATTCATAAAGCTTGGGATTCCAGCTTTGTGCAATTCTAGGAAAAATTGCTTTCATTAGCATAAACAGTCTCCAGTGTTTTTTCTGTCTTGATCTACGCTTTGCTTCCTGGAGCTACTGTTGCTAGTTAGTGTATTCAGAAGTCCAGTGAGATTCACATTGTGAGTTTGAGATGGAGGATTCTACGGGGCCCCTGGCTGTGCCAGAGTCCAGATGCAGGGTGACTCATGAGACCAGGCAGGGGTCAGATGAGAAACTAAAGTGGTTGGCTTCTTTCCTTTCCCATTTGGAATTTACTAGTGGTGCTGGAGGTTGAAGAGCATTTTTCTTTATTGAATATATTGGGAATATCAGAACTAGAAAATCTGAAGTAATGAGTCACATTGTTATTTCTAAGAAGCAATTACTTAGGAATATTCTTTCCCTTCTGGGGGTAAATTTAGTTTTCTATGAGTATGAACTGTATGTGCCATTTTGTGCATTTGCATCCATAAAGCCCCTTATTTGGTGAAATGCTTCTTTCGGAAAGTGTACTTGTCACCTAATTATCTGCTTACAAAAGAGGGAGGATGATGTCATTGAGAACCAGTTATTGTGGATTTACATAAATGCAGAATGCAAATAAAATAACATTTCTGAATAGTTCCCTGCACATTTTCATTTTGGGAGAGCTAAAGATCCACAGTAGGTTTCTGGCATTATTTTTTCTTCTGTAGATATAGATAATTTGGAGTGACTAATCCAGCTATCCTGACTTAATTATCTGACTGGCTTCCTACAAGAAGCACATTCGTGGTAGAAGTCAGAAGGGCCATCATAATTAGAAGACAAAAGAAGAACTGAGTAGAGCTTTGCTTAGCAGATTCACCTTTTGTTGTTGGAAAAATTGCATAGCAGTATTTTATTTTGGAATCAAATCCATCATCCTTGTCTAGACATAATCCTCTGACCATGGAGGAAAGTTTCTGCCCTTCCACCAAACTTCCTGCTGCAAATCTGCTTTCACCCGCAACCTATTGTGTGAATTCACAGCGCTATGGACAAACTGCCTTTGATAATTTTACAAGCAGATAGAAGGAGGGAGAGAGGGATTAGAAGAAAGAGAGAGGCAGAAAGAGAGTCAGAGATAGACTTGGAGATAGAAGGAGGGAAAGAGAAGCAAAGAAGGGAGTGAATGAGGTTTCCACACATTACTGGAGGCCAGCAAATATGCCTGGAGTATTTGAGTGTCAGGGCCCATCAGGTTGCCTTTTCCTAGCTGTCTCCTCCTCTTATTTCTTCCTTCCTTTCTTTTATTGAAAAGGCAGAGCAACAGAGAGACAGAAGGTGCTTCAGTTAGCTGGTTCACTGAGGGTTGGGCCAGCACAGAGTCGGAAGCAGGAGCCAGGAACTCAATCCAGGTTTCTGGTGTGGATTACAGGCTGTCTCCTGGGGAGCACACTAGCAGGACGTTGGATCAGAAGTTGTGTGGTTGAGACTCCTAGCACATATTCTGTTTCTTAAGCACTGCATGCCTGGCTATGTCCTTTGTAAAAACTGCATGTCTTGGCAAAAAACTGCTACTTCCTGTCTGTGAAATGCCCTCGTAGAGCTTAAAGCATCTAGGTGAAAGAGTCTGCCTTGGTGAATTTCTGGGCAGATTTGGTTTCTTAAGCACATCTTCTATGTGAGGACTGGGTGTCCTGAGAAAGTGGGCAAACCAGCTCTGGATGCTGACTTTTCTGTTATCAAAAAAAGAATAGGATTGAGGAACTTGGGGTGGGGACTGTAAGATGCTTTTGGGGTGCCAAAGACTGCTGACTGGGATGAGGGCTGCCCTGTGCTCTGGGTCAGACACAGTCAAGGCAACAGCTCCTCGGAAAGGAGGAATTCTCCCCTCCCTCTTGCTTTCTCCTTTCCACTCATCACAAGGCCGAGGGGTACCTGTGGACAAACAGTAGGTCCATTGGCTAAGCTGCAGGAAGATTTCAAAGCAAGCTATCCAATAGGCAGAATGACTTAAGAGAATGAATTATGACACTAGAGATGCTCGTCCTGGAGGGACATGCCCACCCCAGGGCCCACGTCCTGGATAGGCACAAAGAGTGCTAAGGCTTCTGCTGCTTCAGCTTGGGGACACTGTCAGCCACGGTAGCAATTTTTTAAGTGTAAACACTGTGGAAAAAAAATAAGCAGAACAATCCATACTAGATGAAGCTCAATGAAGGTACTAGACAGAGGGAAAAAATGCAGACATAAATAAAAGTCCTCAAGGAAATAAGAGGTTATTAGAACTGTAAGAATGAGTCGGTGACGGAAACTAAGCATCAAATTATGAGAATTGAAGTGAAGAACTCAATGTACTTGAAGTGGAGTTTATGAATTAGAAGGTCTGAAAGCCAGCTCTCTCAGGACATTTTGGGTAGGGAAATGTACAAGTAAGAAGAAACGTGCAGAAGGCACAAGTTAAAAACAAAAGTTGAGATCTGCATGACAGGAGGAACCTTGGAAGAGGGGACAAATGGATGGAGGGAAGGAAATATTTGAGGAGACAGTTAACAAGAATCTTTCATCATTAAAGAAATGTAATAGACTTTGATTAAAATGACTGATGGACTGAGAAATAGAATAGATGACAGACACAATATACTAACATTTAAGGCCATTAACAAAATGGGAAGCTTTCAAAATAGAAAGGTTCGGGGGGAGGGCAGAACACTAGAGGTTATAGCTCCATAGGAGCAAAAATTAGATTGTCATAATAGATATCAAATGCATTAATATATGTAAATTGCTACAATACTTCTTTGCACAGAGGAAGATTTACTATCAGCCTTTTCGACAATAATCCCAGATGGAAGGTGACAACAGAGAAATATCTGTGTTACAGTCAACACAATGTTGAAGGAGAAGATTTTTGAATTTAGGCTTCTCCAATACTCTCAGTGAAATAAGGCTAAGGAAATGTATAACTTAGGATTCACTTAAATTATGCCATCAGACAAATATTTCTACTAAAACGAGAAATACATCTCAGAGGATGCCCTGAAATGCCTGGGGAGTAGGTCTGATTTCAGATTAAAGTGCAAAGATCAGGAAGAGAAATAAGAAGGATTTGTCAAAAGGGCTGTGGAAAATGGAATTAAAAGATTAGTTTGGCATGAAGCTTTTGGAGTCTGCATAGCTTTTTCATAAGATGCATTTGCATAACCTTTTTGAAGACTATATTTCCATGCAGATTTCAAACTTTTGTACCAAACTAAATTAATCTTTTAATTCCAGTTTTTATGAACTTTAGCAAAGTACTTTCACTTATCCAATTTATGCAATTTCAAACTAAAATTTGATATACAAAATGACTAGATTTTATTTATGGAGGGAAAGATAGCCATTACAAGTATTTGCCAGTTAATGAAATTAATGATAAAAGTATCCATTTTAATAAAGTAAGTATCAATGGGAAGATAAAATTATGTAATATGTAACTTCTAAACAACTTGAAGACAATGTAAGTTTAATGAAGAGAGGACTCTTACCCTAGATATTCCCAAGAAGGCACAGTTTGAGAGCAGTCCTTGCATGTAGATAGTCTATGTTGGGAAGAGGTCCGTGAGCAGGACTAGGGGAAGGGGAGAAGGGGAGGGAAGGACAGGTGTGGCGCAGTGAGAAATGTCCACATTCCATATGGGAATTCTATGTGGGCATTGATGTGTTCCGTCTCTGCTCCTTTGCTACTCATCCACATCCCTGCTAAGGTGCCTGAGAAGCACTGAATGATGGCTCAAGTGCTTGGGTTCTTGCCATTCACATGGACACCTGGATGGAGTTTCCAGCACCTTTCTTTGATCTGACCTCTTCCTGGCCATGAGGACATTTGGGGAATGATCCAACAAGACAGAAGACATTCATTGTCATTCTCTCTCTCTCTCTCTCTCTCTCTCTTTCTCTGGCTTTTAAATAAATAAAGCTTATTTGAAAAATGTAAAAGAAAGCCAACACAAGGATATGGAAAATGATGTTTGTCAGAGTCGTATTTATAAGGATTGTAAGCAGGCATTTCCCCATGGGATGCAACCTCAAACTTGTAGTCAGCCCATGAATGAACTACTGAGGCCATGCTGCTGTATCAGGTGGCCTTGGGCAGAAAATGAAACACAGGATGCAGATGAGGCCAAGTGCTGTCAGGCAATAGCCATGAAAAGGTGGCCACAGCATGGAGAACAAGAGTAAAAGAGAGGATGAACATATACAGGGCACACTAGAGACACCTGATACGGTAGTAGATAAAGGAAAAAAATCATGAACAGTAACAGCACAACACAAAAGTATATAGTAGCAGTAAGTCATAACAGAAAAAATAATGACAATAAATAGTCACCAATAAACAGACCTGTGTTCAACTGGATAACATAATAAAACTGAACAACATATTTCAAGAAGAGATTGATAGAAAAGGAACATTTTTAAAAGATGTCAAGAAAAGAATAAAACTTCTCAGGCAAATATTAAACCATTGCAGATGAGTGAGCCCAAGTTTCTAAGACTCTCAGTACTGGACTCAGCAAGAGCCAAAAATAAGAATCCAATAACATAACAAATTCAGACTAATAGGTATACAAGTTTATACCCATCAAAAATTGCACGCAAAGATTCTCCATGAACTTTAAAAATTAATGTTACAGAGAGCAAACATTTAGATGTTAAAAAAAAAAAGGTAATCCAATGATAGGTCTACAGGGCCAGGCATTGGCTTAGCAGCAAAGACCTGGTTAGCACTCCTGGGTCCGGTTCAAGAGAGTGGTAGGTTGGCTGCCTGCCTCCTACTTCTGATTATAGCTTCCTGCTGGTGTAGACCTAGAGAGACAGTGAGGATATTTGAGCTGATCGGGGGCTTGCCACCCATGTGGGAGATTTACATTGGTTGCCTGGCTCCAGTCTTGGCCCAGCTCCAGCCACTGCAGATGTTTGTGGGAGAAGACCAGTGGATGGGGGCTATCTCCGTGTATCTGCCCCTCAAATAAATAAGTCCCATGGATGAAAATCAAACCCTCTCTATCCTTTCTCTCTACCATCCATATATAAGTGTTTAAAGGGATTTGGGGTAAAAATATAAAAAATATTTATTTTGGTGTAAAACAATTGAAATCCATGCCTAATTATCTCATAATATTTCTTTCACTTGTACCTGTGGAAGACCTCCTCACACATTACTGAAAAAGTCTTCAGTTTAAAAGTTGACCATTCCCAGTCTATACAAAATTGTACCACAAAGTTCAAAAAATCAAACTAAAAATATAACAAAAAAAAGAGTTGACCAAGAAAATTGACAAAAACAAAGAATGTGCTACATATCAAAATTTATAGAGTTAATCTTGAGATGTGAGGCTTGACATTCAGATTCAGGACTCCATGCAGCCTTGGCGTTGAAGCAGAAAAACTTCAAAAGGCTTTCTTCCCATGAATTGTCCTACTCTTGTTAGGCTGCTGCCAGTGAGCAAGGCCTCCCTCCAAACTGGTTCCCCTGTTGGCTATGCCAGCTGATCTTGCACCTCACCTGCTCTTCTACCCAATAGGTTCCACCCCATAAAATGGGTTTTTTTAATATTTATTTTTTTTTTATTGGAAAGGCAGATTTATGGAGGGAAGGAGAGACAGGCAGAAAGACCTTCTGTCCGCTAGTTCACTCCTCAAGTGGCTGCAGTTCCCTTAGCCAAATCAATCTGAAGCCATCCAGGTCTCCCATGTTGGTGCAGGGTCCCAAGGCTTTGGGCCATTCTCCACTGCTTTCCCAGGTCACAAGTAGGGAGCTGCATGGGAAGTGGATCAGTTGGGGCATGAACCAGCACCCATTTGGGATGCTGATGGTTTCAGGTGAAAGATTAACCAGTTGAGCCATTGTACCAGGCCACTTCCATAATGTTTTAAGCAGGCCTATCGCATCCTTCCACAGGAACCAGGGATCACTTTTTCTTGCTATTATAAAGCCTGCCTCCTACAGACCTGCTTGTTCATTTTGTTCCTGGGTAGAAACTTTTGTGGCCCTGCATGAATTTTGATGCCCTTGTCTCTGAGGTCAATTGCCTTGACTAACATATGACTATCAGTCTCATCTATCTAAAGTCATGTGTCTCGTGTTGGCCTTCAGAAGGCCCTTCTCCTCTAGTGAAATAGAAAGCAATCAGATATGGATGCTCACGGATGTGTCGAAGTTCTAAGTACACTGATCTGAAGACATACGAGACTAGAATTTAACCAAGGTGAGAAAAAGCATAGGAGAATAAATGTACAGGAAAAGGAGGGATTGGTAGAGGTGACATTAACTAAAAGGAAACCTAGGTAAAATACATACATTTTGAGAGAATCACAAAATGTATTAATTGGCACAAGAAGAAGAAGAAAGCTTAATCAACCCATACAATGAAAATTTTGTAGTCATCAGAGTATTTTTACAGTTTTATAGTTGAATTTTCGCAAATTCTCCAAGAACTGTAAAACTTTATATGAGTTATTCCAGAAAATAGAAAAAGAGGGAAAGCTGCCTAAGTAACTGTGGAAAGTCAATGAAGCCTTGATTTTAAACCCAGATGAAAACAGAGCACACACACAAGGTAGCTCTACTTCACTGACAAACACAGATGAGCTATTGTGATGAAAAATGGTAGCTACTGACCTTCGATGGTTTATTCCTGATGGCCCTACCGTCAGCCGAGAGTACCAAAAGGCAGAAGTGCATTTCACACACCTAAGCTGCTGAACACTCCAGCCTAGCCATTGTGCATGCTGTGGGCTGCCGGCTGCTTGCCTGGCTCGCAGGGTGCCGTGAACACCACAACAGCATTTAGCCCAGTGGTTAAGTTGCTATCTTGTATCAGAGTGCCTGGTTTAAGTCCCAGCTCTGCTTCGGGTCTAGCTTCCTGGTACTGTTTTCCCTGGAACTCACCAAGTGATGGCTCAAGTGCTTGGACCTCCGTGGATAGAATTCCTGGCTCCCAGCCTGGACCTAGCATAGCCCTGGCTATTGCAGGCATTTGGAGAACAAATCCATGGATGGGAAATCTCCTGATGACTTTATTTCTGTATTTCTTTGCCTTCCAAATACAATTAAATGAATAGATAGCTTAGAATTCTATAGTTTTGAAATACCTTTAAAAGCATAAATTATGAAGTACTACGGAGTTGTCACATACTTCACACTCAGCTGTGTCTTGTTAACATGTTAACATATCTGCCACAATTAATAAACTACCTTCAGTTTCCCCTACTTGTTTCTGTTTTAGCCATACTCCCTCTAGCCCTGTCACCCCTTACAGCCTCTAGTAGTCAACACTCTGTATTCAGACATAATTGCTTGTTTATTTACTTTAAAAAATTTTTATTTATTTTAAAGGCAGGGAGAGAGAGAGAAAGGGGAGAGGAGAGAGGTTTCTCACTTGCTGGGTTACTCCCCAAATGATTACAGTGGTCAGAGCTATGCTAGGTCAAAGCCACAAGCCTGGAACTCTAACCAGGTCTCCCATGTAGGTGGCAGGGTGCAAGTACTTTGCTTACTACCCAGTACTTTCCAAGGTGTGTTAGTAGGAAGCTGGGTTGGAAGCAGAGCAGCCAAGACTTGATCCAGTACTCATGGGATGCCGATGTTGCAGGCAATGTCTTAATGTACTGTGCCACAACACCAACCCTGAGGGTTTCAAACTTTATGCATGTATGTATGTATTTAAAAAGCAGGGTGGGAGAGAGAGAGAGAGAGAGAGGAGAGAAAGAATTGGTAGGAGGAGCGAGACAGAGATATCTTCCATCAACTAGTTCATTTCCCAATGTCCACAACAGCCAGGTCAGGACCAGACTGAAGCCAGGCGCCAAGAACTCCGTCTTGTTCTCTCACATAGGCAGTAGTCACCCAAGCACTCAGGACATGACCCACTGCTTCTCAGGCAAGTAAGTAGGAAGCAGCATCAGAAGCAGGGCAACTGGGACTTAAACCAGCACGCTCATATTTGATGCTGGTGTTGCAAGTCATGGCCTAACCCACTGTGCTATCCCTGAGTTAGTCTGAGCTCCCACCTATGAAGGAAACTATGGTATTTGTCTTTCTGTGTCTGAAAAGTTTAAAAAACAAAGTAAGACAAATGCCTTGTTAGAGTTATAAGACAATTTAGACTATCCTAAAATCTGCCAAGTTCAAAAAAATTATGCTTCAACACTATAGACTGCTAAATACTAAAATAAACATAGACACGAGACAGCTGAATAGTACCCTATAGCCATTTTAAGGTGTATAGCAGCCGGTTCTGTGTATAAACTAAAATTGAAATGTCAATGAGGTAGCCACAGGATGTGGTTAAGAACTTGCATTTTTTTAACATATTGATTACTCAGTACCATGTCAATTAATTCCATAATGTTATAAATTGTTGTTGATGTTGTGTTGGGGCTTTCAATTGATCGGGATGATATTCTGCCAGCTCTACCTTAAGACCAGAGATGGTCTTCCCAAGAATCCGTTGAATTTATCTGGACAATAAGATGCTGGACTCTGTACTTGGTATATGCTTGCAAAGAAAGAATCTTGACTTAATTTGAACTGTAATACTGAAACAAGGTGAAGGAATCCACCATGGGGGGAGGGTACAGGGAGGGGTTGGGGGAATCCCAGAGCCTATAAATCTGTGTCACATAATGCAACTTAATTTTAAAAAAAGTAAGAACGATAAGAAACAATGCCATTTTTCATATCTATGGAAAAACAACTTAAGGTGTTAGCAAACAAAATTGTAGCAGTGTTGAGTTTAGCAACTTTGAAAACAAAATCAGTTTAAAAATTTCAGTTGACAACCATTAGCTAAAAGCATCAATAGGAAGAAGGTGACATTTACAGAAAAAAAAAAACTCATAGGGCTTAGGATCTAATGAGTCTACAGTACATAAAACTTCATGAAACATTTTAGAACTCAGAAACATGTGAGAGAAGTTGAGTAAATAGAGAAATCAGATGACATTTTATTGCATGCCTTCTTTTAAAACCCTAATATTGATCCTAAAATTATAAAATTTTAACAGGATGTTTTTAGGGAATCTAGCCAGCTGAATACACAGTTTTTTTTGTTTTTTTTTGTTTGTTTGTTTGTTTTTTGAAGAATAGAAGTTCCAAGACTTCTGGGACAGTTTTGAAAAGGAAGAACAAAGTAGGTTGACCAAACTTAGGCTTTAAGACACACCACCAATTCTTAGTTACACAAACAACATTGGGAATGGTGTGGTGGTACAGCAGGTTGTGTATCTACTTGTGTCTCTGGCACCCCTATGGGAGGGCCGGTTCATGTCCTGGCTGCTCCACTTCTGATCCAGCTCCCTGGTTTATTCAGGGAAAACAGCAGATGATAGTCCAAGTGTTTGTGTCTCTATTCAGCCACATGGGAGATCAGATTGGAATTCCTAGCCCCTGGAATTGGCCTCACCTGCCCACCAGCAATTGCAGGCATTTGGAGAAGTGAAGCAGTGGAAGGAAGATCTCTTTTTGTCTTTCCCTTTCTCTGTCACACTGCCTTTCAAATAAATAAATAGATAAAATTTTTTAAAAAACTCATTGCAGCATTTGTGTGGCAACAAATAGAGTAGAGCAGTTGAACAGCTTATGAGTAGCTGTCTGTACCTGTGACTTGTGATGTTGCGGCAGCATCCCACATCCATGGCAAAAAAATTCCGGATGCTCACTAAGCTGACTAATCCTGCAGGGAAAACTAAGTAATGCTCCACTTCACATCACACATAAATGTGTGCTCCAAAAGACAGCCAGGTAAATGCCTAAACCTAAGAAGAGAAATGTAAAAAATAGTTCCTGATTTCCTCCTGAGGAATTGTTTCTTGGCCCTACTGCCCGGGGCCAGCGGTATATGCAGTGGGATCAGCTGCTGCTTGCCATGTTGGCATCCCATTTCAGCACTGATTGGAGCCCTAGAAAGGCTTTCCTCAACCCATCCATAGTTATGAAATGAGGCTGCACACATTAGGTGTGATGTGCTGTGAGTGACAGGGAGGCAGCCTGGGTGCAGCCATTAGTGAAAGGCATTCAAAAGAACTTCAGAGAGTTCATGCAAAAAGAGAAGTAACAGTGTGTGTTAATTGTAGTGTAAAACACTTTTTTGTACAAAATATTTTTCCATAATTTGTGAAAAAATGGATATTATGAAAAATTTAAGGATTCAATTTTTTTTCACCAACATATAAATTCAGAATTTTAGTTCCATTTTCCATTACATTTAAAACATATAACAAATGTGTGTGTTATTTAGAATCAGAACACTACATGTATGTACACAGAACAACGTGGATGGATTTTTCAAAACATTGTGTTGGTGGTATACAAGCAGTTATAATGTTGTCTTCACTGAATTATACCATTTACATAATAATAAGCCCTTCTTCCCCCTTTATGATCTTTGTCAAGAATCCACATTGTGCGATATTTATATTCCTGTTTTTAACAGCGATGATATGTATGTGTGTATATAATCTTTACATATGATGTAAATTGTAAAAAAAAGTGTTAAATATATTTTTTGAAGATTTATTTATTTATTATTGGAAAGGCAGATCTACAGAGAGGAGAGACAGAGAGAATGATTTTTCCATCCACTGGTACACTCCCCAAGTGCCTGCAATAGCCAGACTACGCTGATCTGAAGCCAGGTGCCAGGAACCTCCTCAAGGTCTCCCACATGGGTGCAGGGTCTCAAAGCTTTGTGCCATCCTCTACTGCTTTCCCAGGACCATAAGCAGGGAGCTGGATGGGAAGTGGAGCAGCTGGGATACAAACTGGCACCCATATGGGATCCTGGCATATGCAAAATGAGGACTTTAGCCATTAGGTTTCCACACTGGGCCCAAAATGTGTTAAATCTTAAAAAAATATTTTAAAAATTGTATGGAGTGATCCAATAATGCATAAACACAATTTCAAAGACATGGGTATACTTGATGACACAAATAGAATGAATATTCAAACGACTGTGTATTGGTGAAATAGTCATTGGTATTGAAAGATTAAAATTAAAACAAGGAACTGAGGACATGGGAGTGTGCTAAACACAACTGTGCTCTCAGAGGTGAAAGGGAGAAAAGACGAATCCCAGTGACTCGTTCTCCAGTTGTGTGCACATGTACACAGGGAAGGTCAAGCCAGGCAAGGTTGTTGGTAAGCCTTTCTTGCAGAGTCTGTTTTTAAGTGTGATCACTGGTGTAGTGAATGATGGCAGCAAAGCTGGTTCACGCTTCCTTATAGATGCCCTTCTGGAGTCAGCACCCACCCCCCAGCCCTCATCAGCCTCAAGAAGCAGGAACATCACCTGTGGAAAACTAAAAATGTGTAATTCAAAATAATTCAGTAAAAATGCATCCACTCCAGATACTGAACCATCTTTTTTTTTTTTTGCACAGGTTAATTGGAGAATTGGATAATTAGGCAGTAATTTTGATTAGTAGGTTGTCAACATGAAATTAAACCCCAAGCTTTTCGTCTTGCTCAATGGAAAAGTCTCAGCTAAAATGTCAAGACGATGTTTCTGCCTACATTATCGGAACAGAAAGCTCAGTTTCTAAGCTGAGTTTACTAACATCCCAAGAAACTGAAACAATAGTATCATTAACTAGAGTATTGCTGTCTTCTCACAACAAATGTCTTTGAAAATATTCAAATGTTAATATTTGTTGGGAGTTCCTAGTAAATAGTGAACCTCCCATGAGGGGATTTGTCACTATTTTTACCTTTTTTTTTTTTCAAATGAGCAAACCAAGTGTTAGAGATGAGAAGTATTGAAGATTAGCTAGCTATGAAATGGCCAGAGTGATACTTTCGAAACAATCCCTTGCAGGTGAACAGGTGTGGCCACACTTTTCCTAGTTTGGGGAGTGGGGAGGCTGGGGAGAATGACACTTTAACTATCAAGATGTGACTTTCAACTGGCATCGTAAATGTGGTTTTTTTTTTTTTTTTTTTTTTTTAAAGATTTATTCATTTTATTACAGCCAGATATATACAGAGGAGAGACAGAGAGGAAGATCTTCCATCCGATGATTCACTCCCCAAGTGAGCCGCAACGGGCCGATGCGCGCCGATCCGAAGCCAGGAACCTGGAACCTCTTCCGGGTCTCCCACGCGGGTGCAGTGTCCCAATGCATTGGGCCGTCCTCAACTGCCTTCCCAGGCCACAAGCAGGGAGCTGGATGGGAAGTGGAGCTGCCGGGATCAGAACCGGCGCCCATATGGGATCCCGGGGCTTTCAAGGCGAGGACTTTAGCCGCTAGGCCACGCCGCTGGGCCCCGTAAATGTGGTTTTTAACATGATTAAACTTTACTTAAAAGTTCTTGCTGAGCCATGGAGTTGCTTGTATATACTAGGGCCATTGATTTATGTTTATTGATTTTTTTTTACCCTGCAACCCTGTAACAAAATGGTCCCAACTGGAAACCATTGCGCTCAGTGAAATAAGCCAATCTCAAAAGGACAGCTATTATATGTTCTCTCTGATATAAGGCAACACTCATGCAAAATTCAAAACACATAGATATGTAGCTAAACATGTATATACATATATTCCCATATGTGAATGGTGTAGTGGAGACTGGCATACTGGGAGGTGAAGATGCACTGCAGTAAGTTTTTCCAAGCCCAAATAAAACGGGGACTCCCAATAAAACCGTCAAATAGACCTTGACAATAGGATACTAGGTTTCCTACCAATGCCTATACCTACAATGCCATGATACACTTAAGTAGCAGAACGTTAGACTGTTTCTGAGGGACTATATTACTGTAATAATATGGGGGAAATAGTGGAGGGGAGGGATAATGGCAAGGAAGGAAGGTGAGGTGGAGGGGGGGAATCCCTATACTTACAAAGCCATATTATGGAAAATAAAATAGTAACATTAAATTAATATACACATTTGGTAATCTGAAAAAGCATAAACTTTCTCAGGAAAAAAAATGGAAAACATGGAATGTTAGAAGTTCATGAACCCCATAAGCCTAAATTTAGCAACCCTAAATATACATGGTCTCCATGTCATCCTGAGGGTAAGCTATTTTCATGTATTCTTTAAAATTTTAATGAATTCACCTGGTGGTCCCCCACCCCTTGTGTTTTATTTATTTGGATGATATAATCACAGAAAAAGAGAGAGACAGAAATCATCCATCTGTAGGTTCTCTCCTCAAGGGCTAAGTCTGGGCCAGGCTAACCCAGGAGCCTGTAATTTCATCCTGGTGTCCTATGTGAGTGGCAGGGACTCAGGTCCTTGGGCCATCTTCCTCTGCTTTCCCAGGTTCATTAACAGGGAGCTGGATTGGAAGTGGAGCAGTAGGGGCTCATTCCAGCATCGCCATATGTGGTTAACTCTCTGGGCCACAAGTTTGGCCTTTCCTATAGTTTTAAGGTCTATGATGCAGTCCATTCATTCATTCCATTTTTAAGCACATATCTATTGATCAGAACTCCAATACCAAAACCACAATCCCTGTTCTTTAGGGTTCTGGGAAAGTATAGATTATAAGAGTACAAATTAGGGATAGTGTATGCCCATGACAGGGTTTGTCAGCTTCAGCACTATTGATGTTTTGAATTAGATGTAACTTATTTCACACTTTATCCCATGTCTTCTATATACTAGTTCCAGTATCACTATTGTGACAGCCTAGACAATAGAAAATGGCAACAGTAAGGCTAGGTGTCCTGAAATGTTTCTAGGACATGTCTATAACCTGACCTTTGCCATAACCTTGGGTTCTTGCAAAGTCCTGAAAGAGAAGCGAATTTGCTTATCTCATTCTAGGATGAGATTTGGTTTTCTTTTACAGCTCAGGCAGTAAGCATAGCTGATTGACCTAAATTGTTTTTTTGTAAACAGAATTGGAAGGTCCTGTTTACCTGGTTCTACTGTTCGTTACAAAGTGGGATGACTTGCAGACTGGATAGCTTAAATTGTATGGTGCTTAAACTGGGTATCTGTTCTACACAATTACAGTTGATTAGGTCATTTGTATTGTGCACTGATGTATTGAGTGATTGAATGATTTGCATTATGTGCCAGTGCTCTCTTGGTTGAGTGGATGATTGTTGCCTAAGAACCACTGAACACAGCTGATCAGGGCTGCTCCCCTCTTTCACATTTTGCGGAATGGGACAGTCCACCAGTTGGCACTGGCCAGTGAATAAAGACTCCTGAGCTTGTAAGAGTCTGCCTCCAATTCATTTTTTAGAATCAATTTGGTCAACTTGCAACACTATCTCTCCCAATTGAGAGACCCAAATAGTCTCAGACATGGCCAAATATCCCTGGGAGGAAATCTATCATGGTTGAGACCCACTAGCCAGGGGAAAGAGTTAAGTCTCTTACCACAATGGATTGCCATCTGAAGAATGCTGAGTATTGGTTAGTCAATTCTTGTCTAGTCTAATCGAGTATAGTCAATGTTAGCCATATCGAAAGATGTTTGCAAGCACATCTCTGGCTTTCCCTTTCCTCGCTCTATCCCAGTGACAGTAAAATGACTTGCCTAATGGGTATGCTTGTAAAGGATGGATGGGTTTTATGGATCATTCCTGTCCTCCTTCTCTGGGATCTGCTGTGTCTCCCCAGTGTCTCTGGACCATGAGGGAATGCTCTTCCCATTAACGCTACTACAGTGGGCTGGTAGCTGCCCCCACTCTGGGCTTTTTATTAGCATCCCCACAAGGTTCACAGACCATCTGTGCTCCAGTCCTCATCCAAGTGTTATTTGATCTACTAGCCCTCCCATTATGTATTTCTCAGTTTATCCAGAACAGAGGTGAAGACAAGGAATCTTCTATGTTGAGCTCCTTTGTAGTAAAAGCTATCAGTGTGGAGAAGGTACTGTAAGCAAAGGAAATGTCAGAAACAGAAACGAGAAGTGATGTGGTTATAGTGTGTTTCGGAAACTCCAGCCCGTAAGCACAATCAGAAGCTATGGAAGTGGAAGATGATGAGATAGCCTGGACATGGAGGCAGGGCCTGGATTCCAAAAGGAATTGAGAGAGTTACAGTGAGAGAAGACTGCGAGTTTGGCTGCTGCAGAAGTCTGGTCAAGAGAGGATGAAGCATTGGTAGTGGTTGTGTCCATGAAGTTGTTTCTTTGATATTTATGAATGCATCTCAGGAGTACTTCTATTTTGATCCTATGTTGTCTAAGGCAAAATCCATATGACTGAACAAGGGAGATACAAATTCCTGCCACTATTAAGTTTATGGTCTCAGTCAGCTGTGAATGAGATATTGGGGTTTGAGATAGATACTGAGGCTAAAGAGAAAAACTAAATGAGAAGGGTGGTACTATGGGTATCTTGTGCGAATGAGACGAGGAATGAGGAAAAGCAGAAGTTTACACAGAGTATCTGGAAAAGGCAGCATTCTAGAGGTGAAATCTGAGTAAAGCCTGAACGTGAAGGGAGAAAGTCATGACACAGCTCTGGAGAAGCGGATGCTCTGGCAGGAGGATCAAGAGGCGTGAAGGCCCTGGGTCAGGCAAGTGCTGGAAAGTGAGGCTGTGAGAAGCAAAGAACAAGTAGAAGAGTTAAAGATGAGATCTAGAAATCACGAGAGCAGATCATATAGGGACAGAAACAGATTTAGAAGAGCTTCAGTTTCAGTGTTCACCCAAAGATGGGAGCCAATGGACTTTAAAAAAGAAGTAAGCCTACAGTGTGGTGCATACCACTTAGAATAAACTGTGGGTGCTGGGAGAAGCAGGAAATTAAGTTAGGGCATTGCAGTCATGTAGGTTAGATAGAACAGTGGTTTGGACCAAAGTGTAATAGGAAATGTGATGAGCAGTAGTTGAATGTTGGCCTTTTTGTTTTGTTTTTAATGGTAGAGACAGTGGTACTTTCTGATGGGCTACATATGGGAATGGAAGGGTCGAAGAAAACTCCAGAAATCTTTACATGAGTTACTGAAAGAATGGCCTCAACACTAAGATCAATGGTTCTGTAAGAAAAGAGGCTTTGGGGTGTGCACAGGCTAAGCTCTGCTTTGGCTCTGTGATGTCTGAGAGGTAGCCTGGGGCACATGTTTCCCCTACACATACAGCACTTGGAAAGCCACGAACTATCTAACTCTATTCCTTTTCCCAGCCACCACTTCATACAGTCCCTGACTGACCTGCTACAAAACAAAATACTTCTTCTCTTCCAAGTTTTAAAATTCACATGACAATTCCATTTTGCTTTAAATTTGCTCTTGAGTTTTATTTTGTCTAATAAAATGAAATGCACATTAAAATACCTGGCACACGGTAGGCGTTGAATAAATATTTGTTGAATGAATGAATGGCAGTGGGGAAGCCACAGGGCAATTAGCTTTTCCTGAGAGGACCACACAGGAGTGGAAAGAGCATAGCCACGCTGCTTAGGGTCTAAATAAGAACCACTCTATATCTGTGCATTTTCAGCAAACCAGCAAGAGATGAGAAATCCAGAAATCCTTTACTGCTGTAGACCCAAGAGACTTGGACAAAAGCCTTCAAACAACATATTCCATTAAAGAAAGAACTTTTGAAGAGGAAAATACTATGTTTTTTCCCTTTCCTAATCTCAGCCTTGCAACTCAAACCAAGCATAAAGAATTGGCAGTGTTTTTTTTTTTCAAGCCTTCCTATGATGAGAGATTGAAAACTCAACAGTGTTCCAGCCAACAAGAGAGTGGCTGCAGGGTGATGAGCAGATACATTAATTTGAGGGCTATCCAGCAGTGAATGACCCATGGGGAACATACAACGCAGCCTTTGGGAAGAGAACTAAGCATGCAGGACAAAGACCCTGGGTAGATTCGTCATCCATCGTAGGGATGCTTCTGGAAAGAGGCTGAATCTTACACAGGAATGCTTAAACAGGGGCAGCAGATGCCATGGCTGGGCACAATGCTTAACAAGCCAGATGAAGAGCACTCATGAGTGGGAAGGGGAGGGTTACATATACTGAATTTGACTGTCTGCCGTGGGTTGTGCCTTGCAAGGAGTTGATGCCAATGTGGAGCTTACAGAGGGCAAAGTAGCAAGCAGGGGAGCAACACAGGAGGAGGTGTACCGGACAGGAAGCAACTGGGGGCAGGGAAGGCCTTCATCTTGAGCTCTGACCTCTGAAAGAGAGGAGACTGGGAAGTAGAATGCAGCAGGAAGAGCCTTTTAGGGTGAGAGAGAACCAGCAAGGTCTTGACCAACTTCACAGGGAGCTTCAGGGCAATGACTGGGCAAAAATGGGCTAGGCCTCAGTACCCCACCAGGACTTCCCAGGGAGGCTATGATCTTCACAGCTAGAAACTGAAAAACAAACAAACAAACAAAGCAAAAGAAACTGCAAGTCGAGCAGATGAATGGAAAACTTTCTTGAAGAAAGGGGGACCAACAAGGAACCCCTTTGGCCACCACACAAAATGCCATTAACTTGAAGAGTATGACTCCCTCAAAGTGGGGGTGAAAATGCTATGGAAGTTGGTACATTGGAGACATTGCAAAGCATTCAACACGTACTGCTTGCTGGTACGTGTCTTACAAATACAATCACAGCTCTTCAGACAGGTTGTGTAATATAGTGCTGCTGTGCCTATTTAAAATTTCTATTAGTCATAGAACCTAAAATCAAATGAGTATGGGAGTAACAAGCAATTGGAAAACAAAATCTTATAAATACCATCGACAGCAACAAATTAAATATCAAACAGTAGTTCAACAAAGATATGCAAAAGTTCTGTGCTGAAAATTGCAAAACTTTGCTGAGAGAAATTAAAATGCTAAATAAGTGGAGAGAGAACCTATCTCAAAGGACTAAAAACCCCAGATTCCTAAGATAGCCATTTTCTCCCAAGCATGTACAAATAACACGCAATCCAGCAAATTTTTTTTGCAATCAACTTTACCAATGCAAAATTTGTGTCCAATGAGATGCTCATTTCAACAAATATTTGAATAAAATGTATTTAATATATTCATCACCATAATCAAGATATAAAACATGCCCATCACGGCCAAAAATATTCGCTGCCCGTCTGCACCACTGCTCCACTTCGGAGGCCCACTGATGTGCTGTCTGGTTCTCCTGGCATCAATGGAATCAGACAGTTGTGTTATTTTTTGTTTTGCTTTGTTTCATTGCAAGATTGTTTTGGAGTTCATCTGTGTGGTTTTATCTTTCAGTCACTTGCTTATTGTATTTGATGATTTCTTCTCCACTGTATAGATACATCCCAATTTGTTTATGTAGTTGACTATTGACGAATGTGAGTAATCTAGTCCTACACTAGTATCTAGTCCTACACTAGTATCACACTGTAGACTTACACTACATTTGGAATATAATGTAAGCCCTCCAACCTGATTTTTATGTTTCAAACTGTTATTGGTTATGCTACATCCTTTACTTCTATAACAACTTTTAGAAGAAGCTCTAAATTTCTTCCTAAAGATGTGCAGTTGAATTCTGCTACTGCTCCTGATGGAGAAGCAGGAAACCACATCTACTTCCTCACCTGAAACACATGGAAAAAGGACGAAGCATAGAAGCAACTCTGAGTTTTCCAGACCCTGGGCAACAGGCAATGCAGCACTGTGGGCCTTGAGAGAAGCTAAATCAATAAATGGACCCCATCAGTGTGGGGCTATGAGGCACATCCGGAATCTGGAACAGGAAGAAGGATGTCAAGAGCAGCCTTGTTGAACCCAGCAGAGATGTGAGGTCATGGGGTCCGAGGGGCTGGAAGGGCTCCAAGTGGGGAGGCAGCTAAACAGAAATAGAGCTTCAGAAATGGATGTGACTCCCTGGGGGTTTGCACCCATGAAGTAAAACTCTCCGGGCTCCAGAAACCTGGAACAGGTCAGGAGTTACACTGCTCAGAATTCACCCAGGGATTGTTTTTGAGTTTCTACCAGGCAAACTGGAGACTCCTCACTTTTGGATCCGGCATTCAGTACAAATCACACAAGGGCCACCATTGTAGTAGAACTAAACTGTCCCCACAGTAAGGGCTAAGTCCACAAATTCTAAAAAAACAAGTCCTGTAAGTAACAAGATGAAGCACAGATAACCTTAAGTCTGTCAGAGCTATACCTTGTATATAGAAAGACAACAGAAAAACAACACCAAGCACTGATGCATCCATGACCAGCAACAAAAATTCACAGACTGTCAAGGGTCACAGATGGTGTACCTTGTACTTACTTCCTGTTTGAATGTTGGGCATCAATAAAGAAGTAAGCGACAAAGCTGGAGGAAGTTACCAAAGTTATCCAAGATTCAGAATTACCTTAGGCTTGTGTTTTTTTTTTTAAAGATTTATTCATTTTATTACAGCAAGATATACACAGAGGAGGAGAGACAGAGAGGAAGATCTTCCGTCCGATGATTCACTCCCCAAGTGAGCCGCAACGGGCTGATGCGCGCCGATCCGAAGCCGGGAACCAGGAACCTCTTCCGGGTCTCCCACGTGGGTGCAGTGTCCCAATGCATTGGGCCGTCCTCAACTGCTTTCCCAGGCCACAAGCAGGGAGCTGGACGGGAAGTGGAGCTGCCGGGATTAGAACCAGCGCCCATATGGGATCCCGGGGCTTTCAAGGCGAGGACTTTAGCCGCTAGGCTACGCCGTCGGGCCCAGGCTTGTGTTGTTAAAATAGATTTTTGGGCCCCACACCTAAGGTTCTTGACTGCTTAGCTGGTTGGGAGGGATGACAAGGTGGGTTTCCAGCAAGCTCCCAGGTAGCTTGTTGCTGTTGCACCTGCTAGGATCCCACATGGGCATCACTGGAATGCTTTTGTAGGTTATGAAATAACCAGCCCATTGAATAACTTGATCATCTTGGTTGTGTTTCTTAACCTCTGCAAAACCTGAGCTTTTGTCATGGTATGTTATCAGCCCAGGTTTCCTGTTTCATTTATTGATATGAGCGTTAAATGATACAGTGCTTTAAAGGCTCGTGGGGAACTGATTCTCTATGGAAGAAGCAAAATCCATGTATAGTTTCTCCACAGACTTTTGTGAGGACTCCTTATTTAGTCAGTATGAGCACAGAAGTGTGAGCTAAAAGCTAGCTACTTTCTTATTAATATGATTACATATATTACTAGCTATTTTTATTGTCATTAAGAACAAGCTAATGCATTTATTTGGTGGCCCTATGTTGGCTGGCACTGTTGTAGTTAAATGTAACAAAATTATTTTTAATCCAAGTCATATTTTTCTTTTGTTTATCTAACTATCTTCCAAATGTTCCTTTGGGGCTAAAATTTCCCATGCTTGGTTTAAGCCAAAGGATGATTTTTTTTTTTTCAAGGCCAATGAACAGAATCAGTTGAGACTTGTTGAGTTATGGGAAAACTAAAAAAAAAAAAAAAAAAGGAATCATTTTCATTGTTTTATAAAAGGAATTTCGTATAAATATACAAAGATGCAAAATAAATTTAGCTTGTGCCTAATAATTTTTTTTTCAGGCAGAAAAGATTTCAGTTGGTACAACGGAAAATGTAGAGATTTTATAGTCTAGGGTTTTATTAGCTTTATATTAATTAAACTGAGACTTCTGAAGGGAAAATTAGTGCCAAGATATGATACTGTAAGTGGGGCCTGGTGCCATAGCCTAGCTGCTAAAGGCTCTGCCTTGCACGCACCAGGATCCCATATGGGCGCCGGTTCTAATCTCAGTAGCCCTGCTTCCCATCCAGCTCCCTGCTTATGGCCTGGGAAAGTAGTGGAGGAGAGCCCAAAGCCTTCGGCCCCTGCATCTGTTTGGGAGACCTGGAAGAAGCTCCTGGCACCTGGCTTCAGATCGGCTCAGCTCCAGCCATTGCAGTCACTTGGGAAGTGACTCATTGGATGGAAGATCTTCCTCTCTGTCTATTCTCCTCTCTGTATGTCTGACTTTCTAATAAAAAATAAATAAATCTTTTTCTAAAAAAAAGGACACTGTAGGTGACAAATAGAAAATGCCATACAATGAGGACACTAGTGGAATAGCAGCTGCCCAAGAAGATTTCCTTGTCCAAAAGTATTCAGGAATTCAGTGTAGGAACACTGAATCCAGCAAGGGAATTTTGATATAATTTTTTGGCATAGATTAACCAACCCTTTGAAGAATAAACCCACGATATACTCTTGAGTAAATTTTTACTTGTACACCATAACAGGATCTACATGTGATGTGGCAACATCGTATTTAGAACATCAAGTTTGGGCAGGTGACTGGCCAAGGAGATCCAGAGGGCAATGATGTATTCCATTTGTGCACAGAGCTTTTAGAGCCACCACTGCCCTTTCTCTTTGCCCTGTGCCATGATGTAACATCCTGGACGGGTTCTGTTCTTTCAGTTGAGATGCCACAACTGAGACAGTCAGGTTCCCAGTTGCAGGCTGGGGACAGGTGAGTGGTATAAGCTAAACAGAAGTGTTGTGCTTTTTGTTTGTTGTATATGTTACTGAGATTTTAGGGTGGTTGTTGAAGCATGACTTAAGCTAAACAAGCATACACACATGTATACAGATATACGCACATATAGGTGTGTGTGCATATATATGCATATGTATGGGTACTTCTAAAAGTTCATTGACTGCATATTATGAAAAGAAATCAATTTATTAATTTCAAATTTAGTATTGCACCAAGATAAAATTGTTCTTCTTAAAGATCTATTCTTAAATTTTTATTGGAAATCATATATACAGAGAGAAGGAGAGACAGAAAGGAAGATCCTCCGTCTGATGGTTCACTCCCCAAGTGGCCACAATAGCCAGAGCTGAGCTGATCCGAAGCCAAGAACCACGAGCCTCCCTTGTGTCTTCCGCGCAGGCAAAGGGTCCCAAGACTTTGGGCCATCCCCCACTGCTTTCCCATGTCACAGCAGGGAGCTGGATGGGGGCCGCTGGGATTAGAACTGGCTACCATATGGGATCCCGGCATGTGCAAGGCGGAGGACTTTAGCCACTAGACTCTGGGGCTAGGCCCAAGTGTTTGTTTTTAATTCTGTGGTTTCATGAGTCTTGAAGGATCCCCACACAAACGCACACATATATGTGCAGATTTTGATATTGATATAGTGATAACCTCTGCATAATGAAGTTTGTTTTGGCCATGCCCAGGCATATATATTCCTAATAAGGTTTCTTTTCTCCATCATAGTAACCTGAACTAGAAGGTTAAAAGCAATCCTAAGTGAAAAAGAAGGTGTTGTTAGTAGACCAAAAAGACTTTAAGTTTCTTTATAGATTTCCCTTTTTGTCACTTTTGGGAAGCTATGATCTATTCAAATTTCGCTGAGTAAGCCCTGCAAGAAATTGCATGACTGTACCCATCAGTAGATCTGGCCCAGCACTGAAAATATTCCATACTTTTTTAGTTACATCTGCACAAATGAGTAACTGATAATAGTCCTGACCATCGAAACCCAGGAGCACTTTACTGCACAGTAATGATGCATCCATGAAATCAACACTAGGCATATATTCCTCAAGAGAGTATTCTGGAAATGTGCAGACAGCCCGTATCGTCAAAGTTCCCAGCCCAGCGTGGGAGGGCAGCACTAAGCTGGGAGAGGAAGGGGTGAGAAAGGCTCATCTCACCCAAACAATCAGGATTAAATATCTTTGTGGAAAAAATAATAGTAATATGGCAGAAGATGACGAAACATAACAGATAACAGCTCTGTACAGCTTCGCAAGGGTTCTACTTCATGCTATATATATAACACATATGTGAAAATATATACATATGCATATATGTGTATTATATGTGTGTGTATACATGACATTACTATTCCCCATAGCAAGTTTTTCCTGTGCTTTTACAGTCATT
This sequence comes from Ochotona princeps, assembly GCF_030435755.1. NCBI lineage: Eukaryota > Metazoa > Chordata > Mammalia > Lagomorpha > Ochotonidae > Ochotona > Ochotona princeps. The sequence goes on from NC_080851.1 coordinate 12,365,763, forward strand.
TCTGAGAGACCACTCCAATAACTGAATGGAAATCTCAGGACTGCACTTTGGCCAATGGGGAATGCCCGATAAGAACTCTGCTTCTGTGTCCCTAAAGATTTCTGTGACATGGTCTGCCAACAGCCGTCTACTCTGGTCTCATATACAGCATCAGGGTAACTCATCTCCACGGATGATCCTGTGGAGAGCTCCCTCTTTGGAATGCTCAGAGATTTGGACTTTCTGTTCTTTCACTCCTGAGTTCTTCAAGGATGCACTCCATTGTATAGATTTTCCAGCCATAGTGGTTGGCATGGGCTGCCATTGTGATTGCTCAATGATGGCGAGGTTTGTGTGTGATGCCTCTCTTTGGCATCCCTTGCTCAGCCCATCTTGGAAGAGAAATGCTCATTCAAGGCCAGATAAAGTCCCTCTGTGCAGTTTCTGTGCACTGTCATTCACTGGGTGATAGTCATGTGCTCCAGAAAGATACCATGCATTACCTGGTTCATGGTACTAACCTAAAAGCTGTTCAATTCAACAGCCTGACCACATGACAGATCTTGAAATCATGTAAGGCAGAAACAGCAAATAGGATTCTTATCAAGCAAGTGCCACATGGTAAAACTATGTATGTTAAGTTAAAACATGAAAAGAAGAAAGATTCGTTGAGAGGGGAAAAATCACCTTGTTTGATAAATTTGCCTAGCTTTCGTGCTTCCTAGTTTTTAATAGAAATTTTCCCCTTTATGTTCATAAGAGAAATGATTTTTATCCGCAACAGAACTGTGAAGTAGTTGAGTTTGCTTTCCTCACTGGTCCTCCTTTTTTCTTGCTCAGAGCAACCTTTTGCCCACATTGGTTCTCCAGTTTTCTCCATCTCCACGTTAGGTACCATATGAGGGCAGAACCTGATACTGCCATTCACATAAGATGTAAAACTCCACAAAAATATTTGCTTTGTAAGACAGAGATTTCTTCTTCCTTTTCCCCCCATTTTCTTCATCAACATATGCCAAACACCTGGAATAGTACCCAGCACACAGAGTGGGCAGGAGTTACTTGCTGTTGAAAAACAAATTTCATTGCTCTTCCTGATGCAGAAATAAATGCATTTTTACCAGATATGTTATAAATGTGTGCCTGTTTGTCTGAAAGACAGAAGTGTAGGACAGATTCTTTATACCTTCTTTTGATCATCTGGAGCCAGCCATGTCTGGACATGAACTCACCATACAGCTATGTGGGATATGTACTGAACTATCATGGGTGACAGTCTTATTTTTATTGGCCCCTTTTTTCTTTAGTAAGATACAAAGTTCTATGTGTGCCTAAGAAATGAGCTCTATTACAACGTCTTGCCATGCTGCATCTGCTCTAAGAAATTTATTACTCCAAATATATGGTCATATCTGTGAATCACAGTAGAAGCCATCACATTGAAATCTTGTCTTTTTAGGAGTTTTTTTTTATTTTTATTTTTGAAATTTATCAGGAGTTTTGTCTGTATATAAAGTTAGGCCAAGTTCTTGAGCAATTTTCCTCTGCTCCCTGCTCTTATTCTTTCCCATCTCTCCAAGAGGAGGATGGTCGTAAAATAACTAATGTTCTGTTCAGAGCAAATGCCCAGAGATGAAGAAAGAATATGAAATCCTATCCTGTGTATCCCCTAAGAAATTGTATGTTGCATGCTATGCATATTTATAGTACAGAAAAATAAGCTATTGAGAACCAGAATTCAGAGAAGTGAAGAGCCTACACATCTGACATTTAAGTCAACTCCAGCTTCAGAGAGGCTATTTGAAAATTTATAGGTTCTGTTAAGCCTGAGTATATAACATCTTACAGGACATTGTAATTTTGTCAGTGCATGGGAGTTCTCCAAAAAGAGTGATTTGACAGGGTAGATACAGATATGAATGTCAGATACAGTTATATTCATAGATCTAGAAGAGGGGATTTCTTAAGGGAACTGAGTCATGAGATTATAGGGTTGGGAACTTCATTATAAACCCCTGCAAGCTAGAGAGACAGGGAAGCTCATAAATAGGGCTCCATCCAAATCCAAAGTCCTCAGAAACCAGGAGAACCAGTGGTCTGAGTGCCTGGCCAGGAGCAGGGCCCGAGGACCCAGAGATCGCTGGTGCTAGTCCTGCAACTCAAAGGCCAGAAAACCCGGGTTCCACATGCAAGGGTGGGAGAAGGGGTTACCCTAGTTACAGAGCAAGAGGGAGCATGTTCTTCCTTCCTCTATCTTTTTGTTCTGTATGGACTCAGCAAACTGGAGGATGCCTGGTGATGTTGGGGAAAGGCATACTTTTTTTTTTACTCTGGTCACGAAGCTAATCTCTTCTAGAAGCATCCTCACAGATACGATGGCAGAAATGATACTTTACCAGTTACCTGGCTGACATCTAAAGCCAAGCATCATGGTTTGTCATTTTAGTTACTTATTTTCTCTAGAAAGGAGCAGAGTTGGAAGAGAGAAAAAGCTTGGTGACACTTTTTTTCTCATTAAGAACAATACTCCCCTCTTTGAAAAATCCAAAACCCAAATCTCAGCACTCCTTGCACCTATAACATCACCTGATCAGACTTTCCTGGCTCCTCCGTATTTTAATGACTGAGGAAGGCATGCTTCAATTTTTCTTCAGTTAGGAATAAAGGACCATCCATGGCTTGTCCATCTTAGCATCTTTCTCCTAGCCAGTGCCATACCCAGGACAGCAACTGAACAAATTACAGTCAAATGGGAACACTTTTCACTTAGTTACAGAGCCTCCTGTACCACCAGTGACTTCTTGAAACATTTTAACAATCATCTCTATTTTTCATATTTTTCAGCCTTAATGCATCTATTTCATCATAAAGGCAGCTAACTTTTGGGAGTGAGGGCCCCAATAAGTTACAGAACTGGAATGATCTATGTCTGCCAGATATAGAAGGGACTTAACAATCAGGGGGTAAGGCAGTTGGTGTTGAAATGCATTTACATTTGGCAAATCATTGCTTCTTGTTTTTAGAAAAAAAGTCCCTTTAAAAGTCTCAAAAACCTTCTTTGACATCACTGGCTTGTAAAAAACACCATTTTGATTATTTAAATAAACCAAAAACACATGGATTAAATTTCCTTTAAAATGCATATGGTTTTCAAAATGAGAGGAAAAGGTGCTTGGCAAAAAAAGCAGCTTGGATTTTATAGAATCCAAAACTTTTTGAAAATAGTTTAAGTTGCCTGATGAGCCCAAACCACGGTTACTTAAAATATAATGTTTTTTAAATTTAGGATAAAAAAATACTTACTAAAATACTAAAATTATTTCTATAAAATATTATTAATAAATAGTTTGACTTTAAAAGGGTCCATATACTTCACTTAATGGATTCTACAGACTGGAAGAAGTCTTTGAAAGTGTAATTCCAGAAAAGTACATGTTGTCTGATGGCTTGGAGACCTTTTCCTGTGTTCGTCCTCAAGGCCCTGAAAGCATGTTCCTACATACATAGGTGTATGTGTATATGTATGTATATAGTGTATGTATGTATGTAGTGTGTAGTACATACATAGGTATATGTATGTATGGGTATACACATGCACAGATATAACACAGTACTGTCAGCTGCTATTTTTTTCTGCTGGAATCAGATTGAAACCTAAGTGTGAGTAATAATATTATATTGACAGAGAGGAAGAATGACTGTACTAGTCCCTAATAGTGGACACCTCTGGGACTTGTTTTTGAGTTGCACTTGGAGTCACAAGGTAGATATCGTGGGCAATCAGTACCAGTTTTCCATCTATGCAGAAAATTGCTACACCACTGGACGATGAATTAGTTCACAGTTACCTGAGGTAGATGGGTGGGAAGTGTCATCACAATGATTGTTTCCCGATTTATGAACCAGTAGGAATTTTTTCCTCCTGGGAAATTGAACACATATGTAGCTATGAGTAGCCTGACATTTAATTTTTCATTTTTGAAAAAAAAAGTATGAATAAATGTCTATTGTGTATAGCTCTCTGTGTGTGAGCATCAGTCAGTAGAGGAGAGGCTGGAGTGAGGTTGAAACGATGAAAACAATTAGTACTAAAAAAGTTCAAAACAGAAAACTTTTCCTGAAGGGGCAGATTGGCTATAAAATTAAATCCCTTCTTATCACACTTTGGCTAAAAGTGATAGACAAAGATTTGCCTCAAAGCCCCTCTAAGCTCTGAGTGGGGTGCTTTCCTCTGATGCTATTCATTGGGTTCTTTCAGGCTTCTCCCATCAGCCCCAACAGCTTCGCTTGGCTTTTGTGCTGTATTTTCATTGTTCTGATAGAGTAATTATTCCCATCTCATCTTGCTCATACTTCTTCTGTATCATTTCTTTTGTTGCAAATTCAAACTTGCATTCACTCCCTCTTGTCTCTCTCCTGGTAATCCTGCCCAGCAATGATTTTACATGTGAATAGAAGGTGTTTCCTTGGTATTGCCAACTGCCTTAAGAATGCCTCTCTCTCAGTTCTTGGCTGCTCAGACGCGTGGAGATGTTCACTTAAATCATTCTGCTTCCGTCGTGTCCCAGTGGGATGGCTGCGTGGTATGGAGCAGGTACTTTGAGTCACACTGAAGGTTACTTCTAATTTGTGTCAGCAGTAAAGTGGCAAAGGCTACAAAAGTGCAGAGAAAGCCTTCTCGGAGTGGAACAATTTTCCCCAAAATACCAGGTTATTGGCCAGGGCTTGCCTGGACTACAAGTCTCAGATTCTGTACTTATTATTCAGCGAATATGGGAGATCCATTGAAATGCAAGGAAAACCAAGTGTCTCTGAGGCCATTCCAGTAACTTCTCTGCTAGAGGTCTGTCAATACCAGAGCAATCTTTCTGTGTCTGTCTCAATTTTGGGTCCTATGAAAACCATGGAAATAGCTGGCCCTTAAAAGCAAGAGATGTGAGGTATGTGTATAGTGCAGTGGCTGACACGACACTTACGGTGCCCACGTCCCACATCTGAGTGCCTAACTTGAATCCAGGCCCTGCCTACAATCCAGCTTTCCATGAACCACACTCCGGGAAGGCAGCAGAGGGTGGTTCAAGTGTTTGACTCACCGCCACCTACGTGGGAGATCTGGATTGGGTTCCAGGCTTCTGGCTCCGGCCTGACTCTCCATCTGCTTTTCCAATAAAATGAAAATGAATAAATTAAGCAATACTTTAAAAAAAAAAAGAGCAGAGCACCCCTCAGGAGAAAGAAGGTTGCTGCCGCTGGCTTGTTAAACACAAATGCAGTGTGTAATACATGATCCCACTTCGTTACACATACATCAGAAACATACACAAGCCAGCAAAAAAAAAAAAAAGAAGTCAAATTCGCCAAGATAGAAGCTGGGGTGTTTCTGAGTGCTAGGATTAAACAGGCTGCTTCCACTTTCCTTTATGGTCCTCTTTATTTTTCACAGTGAACGAAAACAATGACTGTTCTATATTATAAATTAAACCACAAGCTATTTGACTTCATATATAAAGGACTCTCAGGGGATGGGACAGACATTAAAAACAGGCAAACAAAACAAAAAGGTTCACGCTATAGTTACATGATTTCAAAAGGAGAAGCTTAGAGGTTTTTGTGATGATTTATTGGTTGTGAAAGTGAAAATGAGTTCTGATAGATTCCAAATTAGTTTAATTTTCGCTGAGATGTTCCATGTTGCCATCCCCTGTTTCACTGTGTGTTCTGCATATTTCCAACACTATTTCCAGATGGTTTGGGGGGAAAAAACATAAATGTTTTTAAGGTAATGTCATATTTTATTTTCATATTTGGGAGCAAACAATACTTTGTATTGTGCCCTTCTTTTTATACATATGGCTATGCCCTGTTTTATATGTTTAAAGAATATTGTGCTGCTTTCCGGTACGCTGATTTGCAATTTGGGTCTTTTTTTTTTTTTTTTTTTTTTTTTGCTTCATTTAGCGTTTTTTGATCTCCCTCCAAAAGCTTTATGACAGCTGAGTTTAAGTGGTCGCTTCAGGCTACAGAAGTCAAAAATGAAATTGAATTATGCTTCCAGGCTTGGCATACAAAATCAAGAAAAATTTCATTCATTATGATTAATTAATCCAGAAACACAGTGGTAGTATTATGATCACATTGTATCTGGAACCTGGCATATTTTCAACTGACATTTATATGGCAAAGAAGAAAAGGGAGTAATGGTGACTGGGCCTAGCATATCACTCACTCTACAATAGACAGGCTGGGGAGGAAAAACAAAGAGAGAAAAGGGCAAGCGGGAGGAAGGAAAGATGTTGCATATTTTGTGGGGATCTAGGGGAGTGCATTCAGATTCCTTTTCCACTGTATTATCTCCTGGAGAAATCCTATACCAAGGGATGAGGAAGGACTTGCAAGTCAGAGTTACCCTTAATACCATCTTTACTGTGCCTCGCTTTGTAGTACATGGTATTACATTGAATATTACTCATAACGATAGTGACATTCACCAACGAATAGTATCAACATTTTCCAAATGCCTGTTAGAAAAGAGGCATTGCTAACAAGCAGTCTACTCATATTCTTTTATACGGATTCCTTTCTTCTGTTGGGCTAAACTTCAAGAATCCATTCCCTAGGATTGCCAGGGCTCCTTAGCATGTATCTGATAACCCCGACGGTCCAGCTGCAGTGGAGTAAGTGACTTCCTCAAGGAGGCTGAGAAGTCTGAATCACCATGGGACCCCCACTACCCATGTCAGTGTGCCTGTTTCAGATCTTAGCTAACCTATTTCTGATGCAGTCCAGTGAGCACCCTGGAAGGCAGCAGATGATGGCTCCCGAATTTGGTCCCTCCCACCTGTGTGGAAGGCCCAGATGAAGTTCCAGGCTCCTGCTTCCGACTGGCCCAACTCTGACTGCTGAAGACATTTAGAGAGTAATCATGAAGAAGGAAGAGTTCTCGCTATGTCCCTGCACCTGTCAAGGAGATTTCCTTATAGCAAAGGCAGGGCTACAAAAGAGAGAGCTCCCCAATCAGATGCTCTTCACTTTTCTAAACACATGATTTCTGTTAACATGTCATTGATCAAAGAAAGCCACATGGCCCCAGCATCAGTGGAACAGGGAAATATGTCATGGAAGCGTGGACATGACTCTGTGGGCAGTAAAGAATTGTGAGGAGTAATTTCATTGTCACAGGGAGAGAAAAGGATCTGGAAGTTGGAAAGCACAAAAGCAAACAGAGTGGCCTAGGGGCTAGCAATTTCATTCAGTGTTCCCCTAGTCACAGTTACATGAGACTATCATATTGGTGCAGCGCTTCAAGGTGTGACTGTTTCTGCTTTGGGGGACTTCATTTAAAATCGACATTGAAGTACTCTTATTAAAGACATGATGACTTTAGGACACAGTCTGTTATAAGTCTTAAGGCCATGGTGGCAGCAACTTTCTAGTATTGTGGCATGGAGGTTTTTGTCTAAGCTGTGTGGGAGAAGTTTCTTTTCTGGGGGCCTGTGCATTTGTACTTGTCTTTAAGTTTGAATCATGCTGTCATTGTGACAGCTCAGGGGCCTCACAGATGCAAACAGCAGATGAAGCAGGTAGGAGGAAGTCAGGTTGCTCTCAGAAATGCACTGCACCTCAGTGCTATATATGGTCGGGGATCAAAAATACATCTTCTGTGTAACAGAGCAGGTTGAAGACAAAGAGCACTTTAATGATCGAGGCATATATGGGAATTATTCTAGAAACTGCCCTCCATATATGTTTCCACAGCCATTTGTATGACTTGTGCAAAGGAAACCCTTTATGTTCTCAGAGAGAATCTCATTTTTTTAAACCTGCAAATTAGATATTTAAAACTTATAGCAAAACCTGTGACACAGGCCCCAGCATTGTGGCATAATTGGTTAGGCCACGTCCCATATGGGCTTTGGTTTGAGTCCTTACTGCTCTGCTTCAGATCCAAGTCCTTGCTGATGCTCCTGGGATAGCAGCAGAGATGACCCAAGTGCCTGTGCCCTCGCCACCCATGTGCGAGACTGCTGGCTTCAACCTGGCCCAGTCCTGGTTGTTGTGGCTGTTTGGAAATTTAGCAAACACTTGGAAGGTCTCTGTGTCTCCCCAGCCCTGTAACTCTACCTTTCTTTTCTTTTTTTTTTTTTTTAAAGATTTATTCATTTTATTACAGCCAGATATACACAGAGGAGGAGAGACAGAGAGGAAGATCTTCCGTCCGATGATTCACTCCCCAAGTGAGCCGCAATGGGCTGGTGCTGCGCTGATCTGAAGCCAGGAACCTGGAACCTCTTCCGGGTCTCCCACGTGGGTGCAGGGTCCCGATGCATTGGGCCGTCCTCAACTGCTTTCCCAGGCCACAAGCAGGGAGCTGGATGGGAAGTGGAGCTGCCGGGATTAGAACCGGTGCCCATATGGGATCCCGGGGCTTTCAAGGCGAGGACTTTAGCCGCTAGGCCACGCCGCCGGGCCCAGTAACCCTACCTTTCAAACAAACAAATAAAACCAAAAAAAAAAAAAAAAAAAAAAAAACCCCGCTATAACCAAGATATCTACACTAAAACATTCCAATCTATTAATTTTGACAACACTAAAAGCATTTTACTTTCAGGGTTTTATGAAAACTTTGTGGCATAAACATCTGTTCCTACAAATAAATGGCTTGTAGACAATGTCAAGGTCAGGATAGCTCACTTGTATCTTCTGTCTGCCCGGCTCTCTTTCCTTTGAAATTTTATTACTCCTTCTCAACTACAGAAGATTCTGAGGGAGTTGTCAAGTGGGCATCCTGTCCTCCCACCACCACCAGTGCCAGCACTTAGGGCATTTTGAGCTGTGACATCCAAGGATAGAGATCTATAAACAGATGCAAAGCAGCAGGTGGAACTGAGTTGTCCAACAGCATGGCATGAGGTAGGTGTGCAGGGAGATAGAATTAGTTCTTAGGTTCCGTTATCCTTACACCTGCCTTGATTTCCACCTTTTCCAAGACATGAATGTTCCTTCTTTGGCTATAAAACCAATTTTCTTGCTAATAAGTTACCTTTTGGCCTCTGTTATCCAGAGTCAACCCCTGTGGCACACAATTAAAAACAACATGTAGACTGATGTCAAGGGGTCTCATGAGCCTTCATTCCACTCTCTCACTATTCTCATTTCTTAGGCTCTTTCATGACTCGGGTACAAATTAAATTCCACCACAACAATGCATTACTGTAACATTTGGAAGCCTGAAGTAAGGCAGAGGTCATTTAGCTGGCCTGTTGTGGCTATCTCTGCTTGATAATCGTGATAATCATGAATATCTGAGACTTGTCTGCAACCATGTCTCCATGTCCATTCTCCTGCCTCTCTGATGATGGGAACAGGTGGCTACTTGATCTGACCTCTAATTCTTACATGCTACAGTACTCAGCACACTGGCAGCTAGGGAAGAGGTTCTGGGCTCAGAAAAAGCTTTGATGGTACCTCAGTGGTAGTAGTCTTCTGCTATCTGTTTATTTGAAAATGCAGAGAAACAGAGGAGAGGGAAACAGAGAGAGAGAGACAGAGAGACAGAGGGAGCTTGTATCTGTTGGTTTAGCCCACAAAGGCCTGTAATCAGCCAGGACTGGGAAAAACATTTGATTCATGCAGCTTCCACATGGGCAGAAAGCTGGAATTGGAAGTTGAGGTGGACCTGGATTCAGGCACTTTAAAATGGGATGAGAGCATCTCAAGCATTGTACCAAATGGCCACTTGTAGTCACTTTTAGACACCACATTACAATCTGATCCTGCCATACATCTAATGGTTGTGTAAGTACTCATTTTTCACATTAAATTATTTTTGTGAATAATACCTAAAAAGGTCTCTCTTTTTTCCACATTCCAGTCTGTATAATACAAAGCATTAACTGATCCAAGATACAGATTATCTGAAAAAGTATCACATGACACATTTTGAAAGGACTGTGCAAATAAAATGAATTAAAAGGATGGTCAAATTAATTCTCAGTTTGATTTTCCTCGATCCAATCAGCAGCAGACACAAATGTGTACATATTGTCAAGACCAGAGGAGAAATGAAAATTTTAAGCTATTGATAAGCACTGGGTTAAAAACAATTCAAATAACTAGACTGGCCCACATGAATAAAAGCACCAACGACACTTGTTGGCGAGGTTGCGGGGAAAAGGGAGCCCTACTCCACTGCTGGTGGGGCTGCAGGCTGGTACAGCCTCTATGGAAATCAGTATGGAGAATATTCAAACAACTCAAATTCAACATACCGTATGATCCAGCAATAGCACTCCTAGGAATATATCCAGAACACTTGTTCTATGAGAAACCAACATGTACTCCTATGTTCATAGCAGCACAATCAGTAATTGCAAAAACATGGAAACAACCAAAATGCCCATCAAAAGAGGATTGGATAAGAAAGCTATGGTTCATCTACTCCATGGAATACTACTCAGCTATTAAAAAAAACAAAATGCAGTTCTTTGTGGCCAAATGGGCCAAACTGGAAACCATAATGCTAAGGGAAATGAGCCAATCCCAAAAGGTTAAATACCACATGTTTGCCTTAATTTAAGATGATATGATGTTATGTATAACATGTTATGTTTTGAATGTTATATGTTGTGTATAAACTAAAATTGAAGTATAGGTGAGGTGGTCACAGAAGGTGGCTGGGAACCCGCATTTACTTTTAACATATTGGTTACTCATTACTATGTCAATTAATTCCATAATGATGTAAAATTTTGCTGATGGTATGTTGGAGCTTTCAATTGACTGGGATGATACTCTGCTGGCTCTGTCATCAGACCAGAGAGGGTATACCTAAGAAACCGTTGAACTTGACGGGACAATAAGATGCTGGACTCTATGTTTGGTATACGCTTGCAATGGGGAAATCTCAACCGAACTTGAGCTGTGGTTATGCAATAAGGTGGAGGAATCCACCATGGTGGGAGGGTTTGGGGAGGGGTGGGGAGAACCCAAGTATCTATGTAACTGTGTCACATAATACAATGTAATTACTGAAGTTAAATAATAAATAATTAAAAAAAAATAAATAAATAAAGAGGAGGTACTCAAAAAAAAAAAAAAAAAAAAAAAAACAATTCAAATAACTAAGAAAATTTCCTCATAATATTTTTGTCTGCCATTAACATAATTACGGAAGACAGATTTTTGGATTATTTAAATGCTAAGTCTAAAATATGTTTGACAGAATCAAGAACAGAAGAATAGACAAGATATGACTAAAGAAATGCTAGAACCAGGCCAGAGGACTTGCCTCAGGAGATAATGATTTCCTCTAAAACAACAATAAATAAAGTAAATGGAGTAATAGTTCTATGAAAAACCTACAGAAAGGGATGAAATGTCCAGGAAGATCCTCACAGAGTGTGGGGATTTTGCATAGTTTAAGGCTAGCCCCATTACAACATGTCAGCAAAACTTCTTATGCAAGTAGGAAAAAATACAAGTCCTATCGTCATACACACACAACTCAAAGGAGCGTAGTGAGTCAGCTTTCCCCACAAAGTCTTCAGCATCTTACAGAGTATTTCTAAATAAGGTCTGGTCAGGTCCCCGTAGGAAATTGTTACACCAAACACCATCAGAATCAAAAAGGGATCAACTTTGACTCTGACTCTGATTCCTTCCTGAGAAATTCAGGGTCAGAGAAAGATCACAGGCTTTGGAGACTGGTGGTCCAGGTCCTGCACAGTGGCAGCAGAGTCGGAATAGAAGGTCTGGGAGGTGACAGAGTGAAGGGCTAGGAGTAAGAAAAACAAACAGTAATCCCTGACTTAGGATGCTTGACTGAACAGATGTTTGATTTGACGTTGGTTGGGCTATGGGTGTGCAGTCTACCTCTCTCGTGGTGCTGGGCTACTGCAGTTACAGCTCCCAGTCGGCCTGGCAGATGCCGGGAGAAAGAACTGATGCACTCACTATGGTGAGATGTGCCATGAGCCTAGGATCGGCAGAAGCTTAGACAAATTAAATGCATTTTTGATTTATGATGAGATTATGGGCGTGAAACTCCATTGTACGTCGAAAAGAACAACTGTATTGAAACGGAAGTTGCTAGTGTAGAGTATCAGCAGAATGATTCTTCCTCTAACTTGTCTATGTCCCTGCTCTTTTAGGAACTCTTACAGCCCAGAAGGCCTATGTTTATCTGCACAGCTGTGTTACAATAAAACAGGTGTATTCAGGATACTACCTCCCTGCACTCCTACAGTAATCTTTAGAATGAAGATATGTAATAATGTTAGCCCAAAGTTAGTAGTCTTAAGGTCTGCTAATTAGTACTAAAACTTTGGACAAAGCAATTTAAGTTTCTTGCATTGAAATGTTCTCAACTATAACATGAAGGTTTTAGACAAGTGATATCTAAAACAAAGCAGAAAATTCAGACAGAAGAACAGGAACTAAGTACTAAGAAAGTTCCAGATCCTAAGACTATCAGCCATACAGGTAGGGGGAAATTAACATAATCATGACAGAACCTCACTCTTAAGAGAGACCCGAGACCCATCAAGCAAGCCAAAAGGACAGACGTCAGAACACTCACTGAAGCAGATAACTGGGCTTGAGTCTTCTGAGCTAGATGCAATTCCACTTGCAGGCCTCCGGCTAAGTAGCAAGATTGTTGTTGAAAGAATCTATGAGCTGGGTCTGGAGGCCACGCTCCCAAGGGCTGGGCTCCTCACAGCCTCTGTCTGGGTTCTTCCCTTGATATGTGGGATTTGGAGAGCCTCATCTGAGACATGGGGACAATGTGCTCTGTGGATATGTGTGAGCAGAGGTCGGGGAAACAGCAACCTAAATAGCCGCATTTTTTTTTAAAGTTCTCTAGTCACAACCAACATACGGAAGAAGATTTCATTAGCACTTTCGTAGAACCAGAGAACAGTTTCCTAGACAGACTTCATGGCTGTCAGCCCAGAAACCTCACTGCAAATCATTTGGAAAATCGTGTTTGTCAACAGAAAATTAAAATGCCTTTAATGGTCGTTGCTTAAATGTCGTCTCTTGTTTTCACCACAGCCTCCTTTCCTGGGGAGAAATTTTCAAATTTGTCATTATTATCCACTCTTGGAAGTGGCTCAAGGCAGTTGTTGTATGAAACATAAACCAAAACACAACAATCCGCTTCCGAATGGGCTGCCAGCATCATATATGAAAGCAGCATGGAAACCACAAAGGGAGGAGGGCCGCCGTGGATTTGTCAGGTTGCCAGCGGAAGACAATGTCTAAATTCCCATGACTGCATCTGCCTTTGGAGTAGCACATATTTTCCAATTCAGACCTGGGGTTTCCTGGAACGATGAATGGTACCAAAGCAGCAGACTTTTAATCAGGACGGCTTTGCAATGTGAAGCTCAAGATTCGGCAGGTGGCCCTGTTCAGGTTAAGAACATGATTATGCGATGCGATAATGTTGTTCATTCCACACACGAGAAAAAAATCCCAGGGTATTAACTGCCCTATTAAATCCGGATGTATTTTTAGGTAGTTTATTGGGGGATGGGCATTTGGCACAGTGGTTAAGATGCTGCTTAAGAGACTCATAGGCCAGGTCAAACAGCCCGAATCACGTGCTGGCTCCCCTTCTGGCCCAGCCTCCTGCTAACATGGAGGCAGTAGATGATGGCTCACATACTGAGTCTTTGCCTTTGACCTAAGAAGGCCGGACTGAACTCCAAGCTCTTAACTTTAGCCTGGCGCCCAGCCCTGGCTGCTGCAAGCATTTGGGCAGTGAACCAGCAGGTGAAAAAGAGCTTTCTGTCCTCTCTCAAATGGAAATGAATGAATGAATGAATGAATGAATGAGTAAATACATAAGATGGTGCATTGAAGTTTATTTATATACTGTTGCTTTCTATGTGAGTTAATTTGTATATAGAATGTACAGCGAAGAGAAAGGTGGTTCATGCTTTATCTCTCTGTATCACACACAGACAGCCGCTGAGTCTGTCACTGAAGGTTTCTGAGACTCTGTCCAAACTGTACACAGGAGTAATCACACCCACTTCCCAGTCATGTCATGAGGAGTAACCCCAGGGAAGCAAAACCTGGCACTCAGCACCTGCTAGCTCCTTTCTTATTCTACAAGTGACCCCTCCCTATTGACTTAGTCACAGCACTTTCTCTCTTGTAAACCTACAACTTTTTATTTCATCAAGCAAATCACTTTCAAGTTCCTGTCATGCTAATTCTTTTCTCACGGGTGCCTGGGGTTATGTCACTGTGACCCCATCCTTTTTATTTAATTTCTATTATCTTTCTAGCCTACAGAACATACTTATCTACACAAAAATAACAACAAAATAAGTCAGACATTTAAAAAAATGTTCCTTCTATCTCTAACATTTCCTGGCTACGCATTTGTGTAGATAGGCACTTAAGCCTTAAATTCTAGAAATTATGTAGATGTATAAAATAGAATTAATAAGGTTCTTCTGGGTAATACCTATTTTCAGTTGCTACAAATATTTCTTGATTGCCTACTCAATTGAGGACATAAAGTTTAAAAAGAATCCGTCTCTTTCCTCAAGGGCCCATTGTCCCCATCTGAGTGATGTCACCTGATTCATTTTGCACTGAGCTAAACTAGTTAACATGAGGTGTCTTGTGTCTGCATTCTGCAAAGTTCATGCCATTCAGAGCCTTTTGCTTAAATTTTCTTGATAATAAAGTAAGGCTGGAATCAACACTTTAAATAATATGGTGCATAATGGTTTTAAATAAGATGTAATAATTTTCCATCTAAGCTGTTTCACCTTTATATTAAGACTAAAATAAATGTTAGGTTTTTTTTTTTAAGTTGCCAACAGAACTTAAGTTGGTAATTGATTTGTTAGGAATTAAACAAAGGACTTAGTAGGAAGGTGATGCAAATAGAATGCTTCAAGAACTGAGTTGTGTTTATTAATCAAGTGAAAAGTATGTGTTTAAACACCAGAGTATATATCAATCCATGTGGTTTAATCTGGCTAAAAAGATGTTTGAATACATTCGATCAGTTTTGTTCACACGGCTAATATTTGAACTAAGAGCTACTGTTCTTGACTGCAGTTTGATTCTCCTACAGTCTTCCTGTACAGGAAGAACTCGCCTGCCCTATAGACTGAGCCATGTTTCTTACAATCATTGAGAGGGTCTTTCTCTTACAAATTAAAAAGGAGCTCAGATATTCTGTCTGGCTACATGTAGTATGGGCTAATGTGTGGAGCATTTTTGCTGCCTTTTCTTCTGGGGAAAAGAAAAACACTTCTCATGTTGGAGAAAGGTGCCTTAGAAGGATGGTCCCAAGCTTTCCAGTTGCTTATTCATCTGAGGACCGACTGTGCATGATTTCAGATCACAAGTTGGTCTAGCCTTTTCCCAGGCTAGCGGCAGAGACAACTCCTCTAGGCTCCCAGGGAACAGCCACAGCCCACAAAGAATGTGTGTTTACCCAGACCTTTGCCATGGTTTACTTCTGAAAATTGGTTCAACCACATGGGAATCTAGTTAGACTCTTGGAATTATAATCTTTGACTGGTATGTAACCCAAACATTTTTTATAGGATTTGAAAATCAGATTGGAGTCAGAACAACAATGAGAGTTCAAATTTGAACCTCTTTGAGGTCCACCTGAAATCTACCTTTTCAAACATGGCTTCCCACCGCCTGATCATCCTTTCACTGGATGTAATGGCACATGCAGAACTTGGGTGAAACTTCACTGAAAGATGATTTTCAGTCCTCACAGAGCTCACGTGGGAGGTCTAGGTATGTGAAAACGTCCCTCCTGTATGATCTCCTACTAAGCTACACCTAATCCACCCAGTTGCCTAGGAGGAGAGATTTTGTAGCATGAGGTCAATTTCATAGCATACACCCATGGTTTTTTATCTAAGAACAAAGAATAGGGCAATGGTCAACACACTGAAGTGCTGGTTGACAGACTCTCCTCAGGAATCTTCTAGGTATTGTATCTGAGTTTCTAAGAGTAAGAAGGGAATAATTAAGGTGGATAGCTGACTTGAAAATGCATTGTTTTTCTTGTTAAGAAAAAGCCATAGTAACAACTGGAGAAAAAAACTTACCCACTGTAGAAAGCTAGCAGAAAAAAGTGCTATGCAATGAAGAACTCTCCTTCTCTAGTACTAATATTCAGTAGCTGAAAGCAGATCATTGTACTAAAGAAGTATTTACCAATTTTAAAAGGTCTTGGCCCATCATAGCTAGTGTTAGATTTGGAATATAGCTTTTGTTGCCACGGTGACAAACACTTATAAATATAACACATCTTCTAATGTGCTTTTAACTTGGTATTTTTATGGCTTTTAAATCAGATAGCATTAGCAAATATATTAGGTAATTTAACTGAAAGACCATTTTCCTCTAACACTTTTTGATACATTTCCCCAGGTATTTCAGTAAATGTCTGTTGTGACATTCGAGTCCTGCTAGGATTCTAACGTAAAGGGATATGGGAAGTACATCTGGTACAGATTAACATATATTACCTTGCCTTTTTACTGATCACTGAAAAACATATAAAAGGGAGCTAAATTCATAGTCTCCTTGAAGAGCAATTATTGTTCCTATTGTTTTGGGGGGTATATACCTTGTCTCCCCCAAATAATAGTCTGGTGTTATTATTTAATACATGGAGAAAAGGGTTTTGGGGACAGCATAACAACTACATATTAGCACTCTCCCCAAAACTTCACACCGCAAAGCTTTCCCTGAGACAGCCAAAAAGAAGGCTTTGGGAGAAATAATTAGAATAGGCCATCTGGTGTCCCTAGTATTTCCACCAGTCCAAGTTTATTGTTCAAAACAAGAAACCCAACAGCCCGGGCAGGGAAGGAATTAGATCCAAATGCACTCATTGGCTTCTTAAAAGAAGGCTTACAAGGCAAACTTGTTTATCACAGTGAAGACATACTTTGCTGATGTCCGAATTTGCATTTATTGTTACCTTGTCAGAATTTCTTTTTAGAAAACTGTCCATTCATTCATTTAGACTTTCTTTTTTCATTCATTCAACCAACAACATTTTAGGAGCATCAACTCTCTTCCAAGTACTGGAGATAAAAAGAACACTGAAGCTGGGCCCTCAGGAGGAACACGGGTCCAAGAAAGATAGACAAAGAAATGAAGCGTGGAGACACACCAGTCAAGGCCAAAATAAAGCCTACCAATGAAGCAGGGGTCTGAAAAGAGTCCCTCAAAGGGAAAGATCTTTGCAAACCCTTTTTACAGAATTAACACAGCAGAGAAATATATATTTTATTGTAGTAGGCAAACCCTTGTGAGTTGGTATTCTAGACAGTAAATCCCAAATGGCTATTTCCTTACTGTGTGATCTCAGTTGCCTCTCTGTGTTTTGTCCTTCGTTTCCTTGCCAGCCCACATGTAGTATTGATAATTATCCCTGCCACCCCCTTAGCTCATATAGAACTTCTGATGGGAATAATGGGACACGGGTGGTGTAGCTATGTGAATTCTTTGGGGGGGAAAGGATGCAGTGTAAACATCCAGCATCCTTATTATTCCAAGCGGTAGCATTTTGGATAATTGCCGTATAATGCTGCACCTGTGTGTGTGTGTGTGTGTGTGTGTGTGTGTGTGTGGTTTGTTTTCTTAGAGAAGGCAAGTGCTAATGCTGAGTTTCGCTAATAACTTTGGAAGCAATTTTAATCCAGCAGACAAAACATAATAATCTTTAGAGTAGGTTAAATCCCTTTGTATCTGAGTAGATTTTGTTATTTACCAAGGACTTAGGCAATTTTACTACAATTTTGAAGAGCACTGCCCAGCATGCCCAGGTCTCCCAGCTCATGTCTCAAAGACAGGCCACAGCTTCTGTGCAACAGACACAGTGTGGAGTGTGTGTGCCTGTGTGTATGTGCGTGTGCTTGTGTGCACCTGTGCCTGGGGCTTGCCACAAAGAGATGGGAACGAGCTGAGACTGGCTGGCATACCTGAAGCAGCTGTTATTTTGTGGCGCCTGGAATCTTCTCTCAGACTCCAGTCTTCCACCCCTCCTGCACCTCCTCCTCCTCCTCCTTCCCGAGTCGAACTCTGTCTCTCACCGTTTTTCTCCTTCCCTCCTGTGATGTGGTGGGACATTCCCATGGCCTGAGACTTGGCCTGGCGCTGCTGCCAGACATTCCAGCACTGTCTGGCTGGGGGACCGTCTTCGCATTGGGCGGGACATGAAGTCTCAGAGCAAACTGACTCTCGACACTGTTATCTGTTTCATCTTTCCTTTCTTCCATTCATTCTCTCTCCATCAGTGTGTGTGTGTGTGTGTGTGTGTGTGTGCTAGAGATTAGCCATGAATTGCCATGGCAACCAGGGAAAGTGACAGTTTAAGACAGATCTGCTCTTGGGTCCTGACACTTGGCTTTGGTCTTTATCAACAAGACATTGTCAATCAACTTGACCTGGAGTTGGCCCAGGCAGTGCAGCTGTTCACTGTGAGAGAGGCAGCCAGTAGAAAGAGCCTGCATGGTCTCCGCTCTCCACCTGGAAGTAATACCGCCCAGTATTGCTTCCACAAGATGCTGGAGAGCAGTGAGGTTTCCCGGGAAGTGGCTGCAAGATTTCTAAGCAATGTATGTAACAAACCTTACTTTTTCCATTTCAGCTGGCTTCTCCTGGTGGAGGTTGTTCCCTGGAAGTTGTCACTGGAATAGGATAGAATTAGGAGAGCCTAGTAGGATGATGTGTTCTTAGAATGAAAAAAAAAAAAATGCATGTGCCAAACCACATAGGAAATGCATCAAACCCTGGAGACCCAGAGCTCCTGTGCCCTTGACAAAGATGAAAGGTATGTGCTGCTGATGGGAATGGATCCCACAGAATGAGTACTAAGACATGGTCTCTGGTTACACACCAGACTCAGGCCCCCAGTGACAGAAAAGAGCAATTACTTATGGTCATATTTTTAAAGAATTTGACAAAGATCCCAATCATGGTGGATTAGGTGCATTTAATATCTCAATTAATAAGCCTCCTACAATAGTAACATGTCAACTTGGGTTCAAGAAATCCACTCCAGTTGATAGTCATCCAGGAAACGTCTTTCATGCCCACATATTAAATTTAATCTGCCACCCCTGTCTTATAAGACTTTGTATTCATCGGCTGAAGAAAAGATGCTTATTCTATCATTCTGATTTAACAGCTTGCTTAGCAAAGTTGAGAGGTAGGAGTTGAGAAGATATTCATTGAATGCCTATTTTGTATATTTACAAAAGAGGTAGACTGAAGGGAGTTACCCAGCAGCAATACGTTTTTTTGGTTCCACTGTTATCCTATTGGTCTTCCTTTCATTCGGCAGATTTATCTGTCATGAAGAATTTAAGTTTCATATTTTCCTCTGTCAGTTGTGAAAAGGCCTGTCAGCTGGGGCTTACACTCCAGTTTGCCAAGGGGCCACTGGCTCACAACGACAATACAATCTTATATTTGTGCTCCCGTCTCCAGATAATCCCCCGCTTTCCTCCTCGGCAGCCCAGTTATGATATGGCTTAAGTTGCATATTCTGTTTTTAGCCAGATTTTGCTGATAAATGCTATCAGCAAGACTGAAATGAAATACAGCAGGTTTAGCTCTTATTACCGGTGTAGAACATGTCTGGGAAGTTTTGTGTGTGATATGCAGACAGTAGTTGTATAAGGCCATTTAGTTCACAGAAACTAAATAAAGGAATGTTAATGGTATTGGCTGTTATCTGAATAACCCAAAGTTCTGTATTCCTATATCTGCCTTTGAAAATACAGACCCTTGATGAGCATTCTCTGGAGATCTGTTTGAGACAGAAGGCCATTTGCTACCTTGCTTCTGGTAGAGATGCGATCAGGAGACAAGGCTAAGCCAAGTCTTAGCATCTTTTAGCGACACACTCAAACACACAACACTTTGTCTTGGCCATTTTTATTCTGAACTCACGCACACACATACACACATCCTTTTAGTAAGATTTACATCTCCCACACCCATACCCATGCATTCTCCCTAAATGGGAACCATACATCTGTTGTTGAAGGCCTGTATACCTTCTGTTTCTAACCCGCTGGATCTGCAGCACAATGAGAAGGCCTGCTCCATGAAAAAAATGCCTGTGGACTTAGCCACGGAGAGGTAAGGGTTAATCATCATTCCTAGAACTATGCTGTGGAACAAAAGCTTGCAGCCTGACACCAAAATAACATCACAATGAAAAGTGAAATTGCTCCTAAAGCGAAATTGCTTCATTTGAAAATTGTAGTGATATTGAGAACAATTATGTCACTTCAACTTTCACAATTTTGTTTTTATAAATCAGTTATAAAACTATCATGTGGGTTACATGCAATTCTTTAATAAGGGCATTTGTAATTGTCCAACAAAATCAATGATGATTCCATCAGGCTGTCCTCAGAGAGTGTATTTTTGTTAGGATCCAGAGCTTTCTTGTGGAAATACAAAACCCAAACAAAATCATTGTTTCCAGAAAAGTTCTCTCTTTCTCTCTGACCACCAAATATTTCTCCAAGAACAAACCATGAGACAGAAACCTTGGCTGTTCTTTCCACCCTGGTCTTGGAGACTGACCATCTACTCAGTGTGTGAGAAGGAAGACACGTGGTTCAAGAGCAGAGGAAGTGAACGTGGCTCTATAGGAGCCCTGAGGGCATTGCTGAGTGTGTCTGGAGAGGTGCACCCAGGTGGGTTAGCCAGTAAGAGCCATGGCCCTGGGGCCACACATCTCTGATCAGGACTTTGGTAATGGAAGAAAGAGGAAGATTCATGAAAAGCTGCGTTGAGGGGCAGCATTGGCTCCATTCAGATGAGGAAGAGGATGAATGTGTCCCAGCAGTAACTACCGACGCTGAGTTTCTCCACATCAATTCAGCAAACACAGGGGTGGGGAGCCCAACAAAGGCTTCTGTGTATGTTCCTGTGAGTCTGTTCATCTGAAAATCACCCACTGGAACTGGCTTCCCACCAAAAGTCTGCTTACGATACTACCTTGTTTTAGGGCAAACCCCAATACCCCATGCATGCTCTAGCCCCCTAATTCCTCATATCCTAGTTTCTCTGCCTTTGCCTTTCACTCTGTCTTGACCACAGGGTTTTCTATCTAAATTGTGCTATTTCTGAGCTAGATCTAGGCCTGTACACCTGTTTGTTCCCTTCATATCAGAGCCCTTCTTACCTGCCCACCCTACAGACAGCCCTGACCCCAAATTCCTTACCTGGCTCCCCCTTCCTTATCCTCTCTCCTCTTTCAGACCAAGCACAACTAGAGAAAAACCAACCATCTCTAAGCCAAGCCAGGCTCCCTGTTCTGTGTCCCCAGGGAGACTGACCCTTCCTGTAGATGATTTATTGCACTTGTAGTCATATGTGTGTGTGCGTATATATATATATATATATATATATATATATATACACATATATATGTATATATATATGATTATTTGATTATTATAAAATTTCCTAAACCTGATCCAAGTACAGTTTTGAGCTCATGTTATCTGTGTTCAGGCAGAGAGGTACAATGCCAACTTAAAAGCAGGCTATGAATAAAAGAACAGATAAATAAGTGGTATGTGTTCATAAAACATAAGATTGTGTTGCAGTTAAAATTAATGAATTAGTACCATATGTGATCACCTGGCTGAATTTCCAAAGCATATACATAAAGAAAATGATCTCAATGGAAATATATGTTACTATGTTTCCCCTTGAGTGTACAGAAGGTGTGGCTAGAAGCAACAATAACAACAGGATACAACTAAATAAAAATGACTGAGGGTGAAATTGAGAAGTGTGGGAAGATGAAGTCTTCGATGTCTTTTCCTTCATTTCCATGTCATTCTCTAGCCACGTTACAGTAAGAGGAATGTCATCATGTCCCACTCTTTTTTTTGGGGGGGGTCACATCTCCACTATTTACTTTCTTGAGTAGTTCTTTATTGCTCTTGGGAATAAATGTATCTCTGAAGGATAAAGATTAGAAAATCACTTATAAATGGAGAAAGTAAAAGTGTGTATCTCTACTCCTGAATAAAAGCAGGACTCCCAGTGAAATTGTTAAATGTATCTTGACAATAGGATACTAGATTTTCTACCTTTGCCTATACGTTCAATGCCATGATACACCTAAAGAGCAAAGTTTGGGACTTGTAACTGTTGCTGAAGGAGTGTATTATTGCAATACTATGGGGAAAAATACCGGAGCAGGGGAGGAAAGGTAGCTGGAGGGGGAAATCCTTATGTCTATAGAACTGTTTCATGGAAAATAATAGTGATAGTAATAATAATAATAATACTAAGAGACAATGCACAAGCCATAGAGATGCATTAAGAAAATTGTCATTGCTCAAGTGAGAAGCCATGAGAGCCTGTAAGTGGCAATAGCTATGAAGACGTGGGAGAGGAGAAGGTGCTGTTGCCTCAACCTAGTGACTACTTAAATGAGCGGTAAAGGGAAAGAACAGAGCAAGGAGCCAGAGTTGAAGTTCTTATCTTGCATACCTTTGGCTGCTATCATCTAGAAGGTGAATCAGAGAAAGAGAAAAAGTAAGGCTTCTCCAAGCTTGGGAGTAAAACGATATGAGAAGATAATGAGTTTGAATTAAAATGTGCTGAATTTAGGCTATGGAAATGAGCAGCAGAGAAATAACAGCTGGAATAAATGGCACAGGCAAAGGGCAGGCTGTGAAAGGAGAAGATTGTACTAGAAAGCTAAGAAGTTGGATGGTTGAAACATTGTGCTTTAGTCATGCCAAGCGGTTCCTCCCAAAGCCTGGTCATGTAATGGCAGGAGAATCTGAAGATCTCTAATTCAACAGCAATAAAAAGAACTAAACAATGGGCTCTTGCCCCAGGGTTTGGCATCCAGCCTTAGCAAACTAACATAGTAACAAAAGCGCTCACGTTAAACAGACCTACATTGAATACATTTGTCATCAGACTTCCCTCCCCGCTTAGGTGTAAACTTGGGCGAGTCTCCAAACCTCTGACCCTCAGTTTCTTCTTCTGAAAATGGGAATGATAATACCCTGCCTACAGGTTTGTGGTAAGGGTAAGGTATAATAATGGTGGCAAAGTACTTAATATGTATTAAGTACTTAATAAGTATTAGCCCCTTCTCCTCTCCTTAGCTCTTACCCTTGCTGTTGCCTAGACATGTCCAAGAACATTTTACTTAAGTAAATTGCTCTTTCCTCAAAATATGTAAAGTGCTCCTGACCACAGAAGTTCTAAATCCCTGGAAAGCAGTGGCCATGTCTTCTATTTGGACCCATCAAATACATATTGGACATTTAGCTGTTTTCCTAACAAGCTACAGACTACCAATAGTGTGCAGTGCAAAGTATATAATGAGTGCCAAAAATAAAGAAATGCCTCCTGAATTGAAATGTACTACAGTCCAACCAATGCTAAATGACTGTGAAATGATTTATAATTAGGTTGATCATATAATCTTCTAGTAGGAAACGTGCTAGGCCTTATAACATCAATTGGCAATGAGCATAATGACTTTGTAAGAATAGAGTTTATTTGTTCAAGTTCATAGAGAAAAAAATATTCCAGGCCAGAAATAGACAGCAGTTAATCTGACAGTATACATGAGAAGTACCCAGTGGTATTTTACTGATGAGCTCAAGGAAGCTTAAACAGGCATCATTGAACTTAAAATTTCCTATGCAGGAAAATCAACATCAACATAGAAGTCTTTCTGTCATGTAGTTAGTCCCAAGTTCTATAGTCACAATCTAAACAACAACCAGGTCCTCTGCTTAAAGAAGAAATGAATTTGACTTGGAAGGAACCCTGTTCAGGTTTAAGGGCATGGACTGTGTAAAGTATGGAAAAGGTCCAAATCATTGATACCCCTTTTAATAACTGCAGAAATAGCAGTTGATAGCATAAAGGGGCACTAAAGAAGAAAGAGGGGGGTCTGCTGTATTTTTAACTACTTTTATTTCCTGTTTAGACTGACCCATGAAAAAAGCAGGATTAAGCAACAGTCTTAGGCTAGAAGAGATCTCCCACGCGAAGGTTTAGTATGTTTGCTCGTAAGTATTCAGAAGTGAGGCTATTACTTCTCAGCCTTTTGGCTAAGATCAAGCGTAGACATGAGGGTAGTGTGCTGGTGAAAAGCACTGGCTGGCTACAAAGTGAGGGAGCAGTTGAGAAGACAGCAAAAGAGAAAAGGAGAGAAGGTGGACTCAGGAGGCAGAATGTGAGCTGGAAGAAATGACCTGTGGTCTGGCCAGGTCAGAAGTTTAAAGTAAGAGTAAAGTCACAGGCTTTTGTTTGGAGCAGACCAGAAACATAAGTTCTAACCTTCTGCTCATCATTTGTCAGTAGTTTTGCAAATGCCCATAGATCATATGGTGGCACTTTTACTTCGAAAAAAAAATCTGAGCGCTAAGCTAAGAGATAAGGATGGCCATTAGGATTAAGGATGGCAGGATAGGCAGTTGCATAGTCATGAAACAGAGGTCAGAAGCTGAAAAGTCAGGATGTGTTCAGATGGGTTTTCTCTGTGAAATCCATTAACACAGGCAGTCCCTAGGTTGTGAGTTGAACTATTCCCCTCCCCGCAATGTTTGTTCAACTTCTGACCCTCAGCACCTTTGAATGTGATCCTACGTGGAAATAGGCCTTTGGAGTCAAGATGGATTAGATGGGCTGAAACTACTTCCTGATGAGAAGAGCAAAACTTCGATGCCCAGATACAGCCAGTGGAGAAGATTGTGTGAAGCCAGTGAAGACTGTGGGCAACCGCAGCAGCTAAGAAGAGAAAGAACATCCATCCCTCGGTCCCTCAGATGAAACATAGCACTTTCAACAACTTGATTTGGGACTTGAAGGATGCAGAACTATAAGGAAATAAACTGCTGCTTTAAGCCAACATATTTGTGGTGCTTGGTTATGGCAGCTCTAGGAATCCAATAGACTTGCTGTCGGAAGACTTCTTCCAACTGTGTGGTTACCAGAGTCATGTGTCAGCTGAGAAGAGGCATCCACAGTCCATAAGCCTGGCACTGCAGTCCTCTTAATTTCACCCTCTAATCCCACCTGGTCAGGATTTGGTGGAAATGCTGGTCTCTAGAAAGAGCAGAGTAGGCTTTCTGAGGCACATCATCTCTTGGTTCCAAGACCAAGAATTTTCTCCTTCAGAACCTAGAATCCATTTGCACCTTTATTTCAGATTCTTTCCTGACATACCAATGAATGAGGAAGGCATGGCCTTTGGACAATTACAAGAGTAAGAATTGAAATTAGAAGATCTTTTGATTTAAGGAAACCAACATACCTCAAACATCGCTGAGACTGAAATAAACTCCAATGTCTAGGTCATAACAGATGAAAATTGAGTGCAGTGCAGGTGTTGATATTTTCACAAAGCTCTCCAGTGTGTAGCCATCTTGAAAACTTTGTCCAGATGATGGTCAGGGTGTTATGAAGTCTATAGAGGCTCCATCCAACAACTTCTTCCTGGGTCAGATAGAAAGAAGAGTCAGTGACTAGACAATGACACCAGCTCTCAGAGTTCTAGATGTATGCAAGAGTTGTTGAACACTATCCCAAGTACAAGCGCATTTGCACTTTCCCATCTCCTTTCTCCCACACCCATCACCTAGTTATCTGGATTCTTCTTTGAAAGCTCTCACAGATGGACTCCTTTTTCCCCTTTCCTTTGGCCACAGCTTTCTTTCAGGCTCTCTACTTCCTGATAGGTTTCTGCACAGACCTCCTCTCTGCAGCTCATCCCCCACCCCCACTCCAGTTCCTTCTCCAATTGCCATGGAGATGATCCTTTAAAAATACAGGTGTGAATGTGTAACTCTCCTGCTCAAACCCCTATGTGGCTCCCTCTTGCCTCCAGAGTCACTTCTGGCCTGGTTATGTGAAAAATGGGATTTTCAGCACTTGTCTCCTTGCTTCCGCATCTCCATGGCCTTCTGTTGCACTTGTGCCTTACAATTATCCTTCATTCTTAGCTCATTGTGCTAGAGCAGGCCTCAGTTTTTTTGACAATGATTGACATTACCCATTGAATACATTCCTAAGCCTATCCTTTGGCTACCTAGAATATTTTTTAAAAGATTGATTTTATAAGACCTGATACATCTAATCCTGACCCAGGATCTTAAAGTAAAATCAGACATAATGGAGTGGGCAATATATTCAGAATCAACTAATTAAATTAGCCAGTTGCTTAATGAACTTAAGCATGGAATGGTCCCTCCAACATTGCAATATGATAACAGTTACCAGGAACCTTGTTTCATTCATTTTTTTTTAATTCTCCAAGAAAACAAATTAAAGGAAGACTGAAATGTGTTCGATTTAGTGTTATATTTGTCTAAACTTGATGGTCCGAGTGATCAGGGTTCCACCACCCACATGGGAGGTGAGGGTTGTAGTCATGCCTCTCAGCTTCTGTTTGGCTCAGCTCTGGCTATAGTAGGGCAAGTGAGGGAATAAATCAGCAGGTGGAAGGTCTCTATCTCTCAATATCTGCTCAAAACATTTTCAAGGGATTACTCATGCCACAGTGTAAAGCAGCTTTCACCGGGGAGAAGTGTTGCACATGCTGGTGGTGAAGGAAAGAAGCAGAGGCAAGCGATTTCTTAACTTTTCAGATGTGATAGGCATCCAACCACCAAGAAAAGGCCTACTTCTCACGCTGAGGAATGCAGTGCTGGTGAAGAAGTAAGACCAAAACTGTTTGTATTAGCCAATGCATCCGGAATTGTGGGGTACCTCAGGTGCTCAGTCATTGGTGGGTCAGGATCTTGTGAGGTATAGCTGACTCCAGAGGCTGATGCTGGAACCCAGAGAAGACTTCTGCCTGGTCAAGTTAACACTCCCCCCGTCAGTCTTGTTCTGCGGGTACCACTGGGGGTTGGCCAAAACCATGCGACCATGTACAAAGTGCTGGGGCCAAGTCCTATAAATCAAGATCATACCAAAGGGATCCTTTATGAACTGCTGGAGGAAGGCCAGTCTATTGCTTCTTTTATAATGGCATTCCATGTGGAGAATTTTAGAGTCCAGCGTTCCCTCTCACGTTGCCATGTGCCTTCCAAATATCTCTTGGTGCAGAAGACTAATGAACATGGTCAGTCTAACAGACTGGGGAGCATTAGCTGCTGATAGACCTGAGATCCAGGACTCTTCATGCAACTTCACTTGTCCACAATGACTTACTGCCCCACATATAACAATGGTGTTCAAGGTATTGTGCTAAGCTTTTTGTATGCGTTGCATTGCCTCATTTAGTCCTAACCACATGCCAGTAATGGCCCTAATATATAGATCAGGAAACTTTGAATTTGCTAGTTGGCTGTGGAGTCAGTTCTATAAATGGATGTAATATCTGTTTGGATGTATCAGTCTTTTTTTTTTTTTAAGATTTATTTACTTTTATTGGAAAGGTGGATATACAGAGAGGAGGAGAGACAGAGAGGAAGATCTTCCGCCCAATGATTCACTTCCCAAGAGACTGCAACAGCTGGAGCTGAGCCAATCCAAAGCCAGGAGCCAGGACCTCTTCCAGGGTTGCAAGGCTTTGGGCCGTCCTCGACTGCTTTCCCAGGCCACAAGCAGGGAGCTGGAAGGGAAACTGGGCCGCCAGGATTAGAACCGGCAACCATATGGGATCCCGGCGTGTTCGAGGCGAGGACTTAACCACTATGCTATCGCTCTGGGCCCCTGGATGTATCAGTCCTAGCTCTATGTTTGCCACGGAAACTGTGATAGAATAAAGCCCTGATGACTTGTGTCTAGAGAGATGGGTCAGTAATAGCCAAAGGAGTATCCTATATAGTGTCAGAAAAATTATTCAAACAATAAAGTCAGTTTTTGGAGATCATAGGAACCACATCTTAGGGTTCAAATCCTCTTTTTGATTGTCAGGGATCATTACTGTATTCTAGTCAGATAAAGTAGATGATTTTTTTTTTATTTCAGTCATCATGGCAACAAGGTACCAAATAGATCAATGAAGTCCAAATCCTTAGAGGCTGCAGCAGAATTTCCCACCTGAGAGCTCCCCAAGTGAAAATCTTTAGAAAGATGTTGTGGAAGTGTGGATAGGATAAAGGATGAAAAGTTAGTCCTACTAATACCCAAAAACATCTTAAAAAGCCCATCAACTGGCTGCCTATGTCAAAATTAGACAACTAGGGGAAGGTTTTTAAAAATGTGCTAGTACTATGGATACAGTTATTAATTGTTCTTGTGGGCATACTCCTCACTTGTCTCCTGTGTAATGCCACGAGGTCTAATGTTATTGGCTACCACTGTATCTCCACCTTTACTCCAAGGATGAAGAGTTCAGTAATGAATGGATTAGGCTGGTCAGGGAAGCTGGAATGAGGGAGCTGAGAGAGGGGAACTGGATTCGGTGGAGCTGTCGAATGTCGAATATCATCTATCTCAAAGACATCTGCACTTTTAGAGTACAGACCTTTTTTTTTTTTTTCCAGAAAATATCACATTCAGAGAGGATGAAGAATGTGTATGTAGAAGATACTGGTGTTTACCTCAAGACCGCAAATCTTTTATGCTTAAGTTGCACCAAAAACTATTTCAAAACTTTTAAACACACGGTGATTTGCTTCTGCAGTTCTCTTTATTTGGTATATCTTTAGAATTGCTCAAATTCCTGTCTGAGAAGAATCAGTCTGCTTGCTAGACAATATCTAAAAACAAGTCGGAGATAGTATCCAAATGAAATGAATTTTTCTAAGCAGTTTTTGTAAGCACATGGCCTGTCTAGGTTCAAATGGGATGACTTGGAAGCAGGAAGTAAATTTCAGAAGTATATAAACAATTAAGAAAAGATTAACAATATTATCCCTGTGGTATTCACCTAAAACTTGTCACGAAGTTCTTCTGCAAAGCCCAGCTCTTTAAAGGACACTGGCACAATCGTCACATGAGTCAGTGATGCTTGATACAAAATGAAGGCTTTCTTTGCTTTTGTCACTGACTTCATCAAGAGCACTGGTATTCAAGCTACTTTCCCTCGGAACATGCTGATCTGAGATTTGTCTGCTGCTAGGGTGCAGTAACAGGCATCCTTTCAGTCTCAGTGGGAAAATTGCCCTAACTTTTTCTCATTATTTATTTATTGGTATCACTTATCTGCTCTCAAATGCTACGCAGCAAGGAATAAGGAACGGGTCACAAATGGCTGACAGCAAGTCTCGGAAAGCAGCTGGTCTTCACGTGCAGTATGGCTTCTTTGCAGTGGGAGTTTCGTGTAGGATTTCATCATCTACAGAAAGTTCTCCCAGGACAGAGTTCTTTTTAGTAACTTGGAAGAAGGTTGCCCCAAGAGCACCAGCATCTAAAATAATACTAAATCCATACTAAAATGTTGAGAATTTGCCATTTTTGAGGATTCGATGCACTGAATGACAAAATCACCTAGCATTATTTGCTGTTATGCCTGAACTCTCTGACCCAATTTTGCCACTTCTAGATATATCATACTCAGTGTACAACCACATTAAAACACATGGACACAAAAGGTGCTTCTTATAGCATTATTTGTGTTACTAAAATATTGCCAACAAATGAAACAGAATGTTTTGATGAGTGTTAGAATATCTACAGAACAGTTTTACAAAACAAGATAGAATTATTTATATTGATGTGGATAACATAGATACAGATATAGAAATAGAAGATGGAGAATAATTCGGATATATGAACCTTGTATATATGATATGCGTGGGTTTGGGTGGGGAGGAAATAAGGAGATTTTAGCAGAAGATCAGAAATGATACACTCCAGAGTTCACCAAGGACAGTGAGGTTGGAAAGCTGAGGGGGAACTTGTGCTTTTCAATCAATGTACTTCTGGATTGTGCAAATATATTCCCAACTCATTGATGTGCCTGCAAAAATAAGTTTCAAAAGAGAAATCACATACTAAAAACAAAAATCACACAAATAAGTTTCTTTTCTTTAGAGTTCAGCGTCATAGAAAATTACCAGGAAAATTATTCTGGATGCTTCCCCTTTTTCTTTTGCCTCTCAGAAAGCTCAGGACTGTGCTAGCCTGCAGGCCAGCAGCTTTGGCAGCAGTACTTTCTATGGGTCCCATTTGCAATTCCCGGGTTTGTAATATCCAGTTTATTTTATATTGTGATCTTAGTTTGAAGAGTTCAGATGTTTTGAGAAAGAAATGAGAAAACCATAAATGAGTAGGTGAATAATTATTTGCATTAGATTTGAAAGACATCTCAAGTTTCAGAATTTCTGTTCGTGGTAGGATTTCTGCTGCTAACGCTAACTTGATTTCAGACATTCTGATTCCACAGCATGTAACTCATACTTTGTAAAAATAATCTGAAGGCTCCAGAACCCACAGAGCAAAGCTCTGCTGGCTTTGCCCATCCCCCGTACGGTCTGAGGTAGTTGTTTAGATCCAGGGAGCCATCCAAGTTAATTACACCCAAAGGAAATACACACATCTCAGGGGCTTGATGGCTATGTATCTATTTATTGAAGCCCTCTGTGAGTGAAGTAAAATTGCCCTTAAAAATTATTAAGTGGAAAGACCCCAGTACAGTTTTATACAAGTATATTAAAACACACTGTACTTCAAATACTAAAGTTTAAAATCTGTGCATTCTTTGGCGGAAGAACACACCTTTCCCCACCCCCGCCAGCTCCCGTCGTCAGGTACAAGATCCTGTTTCATAGGTCTCAAACCGGTCTCCAGTAAAACAGTCACTTTGGGTACTTTGTTTAGTGTGTTCTTGAAACACATCCTTGTGTGTTCCAGAAATAAACTCAGTTCCTCTCTGGCCCTGTTAAGTCCTCACCCATCAGCTTCCCATGCAAATAGGACCATGAGCAAAGTGTTCCGACAAGCCTTCTCCTAACAGCTTGAATGCGCTCTGGGAAGGAGAACAGGATTTTTTAATTAACATTGATTTTTTTCCACTTCAACTAGGAAAGAAATAGGGTTTCTTCAGACACCAATTAACAAAGCAAACCGCAATAAAGAGAACAATACTCCTTCCGTACCTTCAATGCTCCACAGGAAATCTCCCCTCCTGTTACGTTTTCCCCAAGGTCTCTATAAAGTTTTTCTGATGAACTTGCTAAAGCCTTAATGAGAATGAATCAGTACAGTTTTCCATCATATAAACAGAAATATTTCATTGCAGGAAAGGAGACAACATGCTTGACTCCGCCCCACCCTGTGTGTAATATCTTGAGTTTTTCCTCTTACAAACTGATTTCTCATAGTATTTTCATTACAGTAATTCTTCATAATTTTCCAAACATTGCGGATGAAGCAAAAAGACATAAACCTTAACTTCCTCACTGTTTCCATTTTCTGACTTGAAGCAGAAGAAAAATATTTGCCCTCCCTGTGTTTACTCAAGAATCACTGTCCCTGCCTGGGCCGTTCCTGCAAGCTGGGGGACAGTCATGCTTCCAGACACACCCAGGGGACGGACAAGGGCTCCAGAGATCCCACCGGGGTCAGGTTTCTCACACTAGGAGCTATTATTTGTGTTCTACCCAAAAAGGCTTTTGTAGCAGAATAAATTTGGGAAATGTTGCAAATCGTGTTCTTTTAGTACTTCCAAAGCAGGTTCCATATTACAGGCTCTGAGAAATCTCGTAATGAAATAGAGAAGCTAAGCAACTGTGCTTAACCCTAATCATTTTTCCCAATTAATTTGATCACACCTTTCTTTATGGAACACTGGATTTTCACAAATCACTGATTAAAAAAAGGAGAAGGAAATGAATACTTAATAAGCACCAACTGTGTGTATTGATCATGTGTGTTAATCCTCCTTAAAATCCTGTGAGTATTGTCATCCCAGTTTTACAAGTTGAGAAATCACGTAGGTTCAAAGGACTTTTACGACCGAAGTTATGTGTGTAGGAAACACTAGAGCGAGCATGCCAACCCATCGGCCTGACTTCAGCGTCTTCATGAAGTACCTATCCTCTTCTTTGCAGCAAAGGCAGTTTACCTGTTGCTTTGTGTTTATGGCTCACCCAGCTCTGTGTGACAGCCCAACAAAGGCAGAGGCTCTGATGCTTTCCTGTTTCTCTACTGTGTCCAGCTCAGTGTCTGGCACAAAGCACGGCCTCAATAGCAATTGGACTGAATAACGAATGTGGTGTTCAGAGTGAGACAAGACTACAGGTTGCATCAATTATGCTGTCTTAAGATGAACTGCAGAGCTCTCCAGGGACTGACAGGCTCCCAAATGGGTAGGGCTTAAAACTTTATCAAATAAAGAACGACTGACCATTTTAAAATAACCTTAGCTTAATTTAGGTTGGAGGAACATCTGCGCATGCTGGGTCTGACTGGACATTTGAAAACTTGAGCTGCTCTGTTGGGTTATGTAAATATCAGGAGGGAATCCACCGAGACCTGGAATTCTGTGTACTTATGAGTGGTTGAACATATACACTAAACAGCAATAAATAAGGCTAGCAGCAAGTATTTTTAAATGTCTCAAGAAAGAATCACTGGGAATCCTATATGAAGCCATTTGTATGTATTCCCTTTTTCAAACTAACGTAGAATACATTGTAGATCACACAGAAGTCAGTTATTCAGCAAAAGTGTGTTGAGAGCCAACTTTGTGCAGGGCACGCAGGGTATCCAGGGTAGCAGGTGAAGCATTGGCTTGTCCAGAAGAGTTCATGCCCATGTCAGCGAGGGCATTGGGCAGCAACAAGAAAACTAAGTGGAGCATCACATCACCTTCACTGAAAGAGAGGCAAAGGAAGTGAGGCAGGTTTCAGAGGATGGTATTTACTTACCAACATAATGTGAAGGCACATTCAAAAATTCATGGAATATGGAATTCAAAGATACATTTGGTGTGTGGAGAGAAGTGTCGGAATCCATGCAGTAAGGGTTGGTTATTCAGAACGTTCGTGGACAACATGTATTAGAAAATACCTGTTCATGCATTTCAATTTCTGGGCAACAAAATACAAATTTTTCTTTTTAAATTATTATTTCAGAGGAAGAGAAAGTGAGTAAGCAAATTCTCATCCACTGCTTACCTCCCAGAATGCCCACAGGGAAGCTAGGAGCTGGGCACTCAACTTGGGTCTCCCATGTGGGTGATAGAAACCCACTACTTCAATCTTCCCTGTGGCCATTCAGGATCTACACAGCAGGAAGTTACATTCCAGACCTGGAGTCACATGGTAACCAAGCATGTCAGTATCAGATGTGGGTGTCTTAAGCAGTAGACTGAGTGGCTGCCCCAAGCTAATCTTTCAATTCCTCTTTTCCATAAACTTTTTGAAGTATATTCATATGTATCCATCAGCTTTGGACTCAACAAAGCCATGGTTTGGTCTTCCATGATATTCTGCCTGACAATGGTAGTTCTAACCAAATGTGCAACATATACTTAAAATCTAGAAGGAGATCATTTTGTTTATTTATGATTTATTTCTTTCAAAGGCAGAGTTGCCAAGTGGGAAAGAGAAAGAGCTTTTCCATCTGCCGGCTGGCTCCCCGGATGGCCACAATGGCTGGGGCTGGGCCAGGCCAATAGGAACCAGTCATCTAATTCAGGTCTCTCATGTGGGTGCAGGGGCTCAAGCACCCGGGCCATCTTCTTCTGCTTTCTCAGGTACATTAGAAGGCAGCTGGATCAGAAGTGGAGCAGCCAGTGTTAATCCAGTGTCCAGATGGAATGTTGGCATTGCAAGCACTGGCTTTACTACCACACCAAAATGCCAGTCCCTATTTCATTTTTTTAAATACTGAAGGAACCCATAATATTATGATGATGTGACCACATTTCCAGGATATATGGAAACTCTGTAATCCATTCAAACTTATAAAGAAGAAATGTCTTGGAATCCTGAAGAATTCCCATTGTTGAAAATATGAATATTCCTTTGATTTGTTTTCTCATAATTAATAGGAATAATTTATAAATTAGCTATGAAAAATAGATATCTTAAAGCCTTAATCATTTATAATGAGAAGGTAGAAGCAAGAGAATAGATTCTATTTTTGTATCTGCTTCTAAATTCCTTGTGGTTTTCTAATAGGTCTGTGAGAAGAAACTACAGATAAATTACCTTAAAATGGATAACATGTATGCTGCTTAATTGCCAGGAACTAATAAGCATTTTGAATCAAGTAAGAGTGAATGTTCTTAACTCAGTAGCTTAAATTTGTTACATACTTTAGATTTTGAAAAAACACAAAATTTTTGTTGAGGAACATTTTTGTGCTCAGAATGACGGAAAACATTAAACACACAATGATTCTACCTTTTCCACTCATCATCTTTTTATTCTCTCTTTTTCTTAAGACATAGGTGACATATCCAAATGCTTGTTCTTCATTGTATGGTTCAAAGAGCAGTAGAGCAGAAAGCTCTGATATCTATTCATTCGTAATGTGTCGTTCAGAATGTATTAAGGACAATTGACTTCACATGTCATAAGTAATTAGAAGAGTCATCTTTGGCTCCCAGTTTTTAAAGCACAGCACCTTGTACTTTTAGTGAGCACATCCGAGGATGTCTTTCAACGTGTCTTCCCAGCACTCATGGCCATTTAATTTAAAGGATTAATCAGGATGTGCTTGCTCCTTTTCATCCCTTGGTGGGATTGTGCAATAGAATATTATTACTCTGTGCTTTCTTCTGCCCCTTATAAACTAGAGAATTTATTTCTGTCCTGAGATCCAGGAACCCAGATGTCCCTAGAAGTAATTTTTAGAGACTCACCTGAGAAAACAAAGAACTTTAATAAGGTGCAAGTGAAAACTTGAACAGGAGTAGCAAGCAAGAATGTATTGCTGGTCAATGTTGTGCTTTTTTGGGAAGGGCGCAGTTAGCTGAGGTGGGCAAGCCCACCCCGGCTCTCTAACCTTGTTTATGGTGGTTCACAGGACCTGTGGGCAGATGAATTCTAGGATCTGAGCTGGAGTTGCCCAGATGTCCATCCTACAGAGAAGTGTGGTCTGGACAGTGCTGGGCTGCATGGGTGGGCCCCTTCCAAAATGGTGAGAGATTTGACCCAGTCATTAGCAACATCAACAAGACACCAAATACAGAACTTGCATTTCAGATAAGGCACCCTCATCTTGGAAACTTCCAAGCCTTCTCTCATGGAATCTGGCCTCTAGAAGCATCTTTGTGCCCAACCAATCCCAAGCACCTGTCAGGTTTCAGGTATTCCCTGTCTAGCCCTCTAACATGACTTGTACTTGCTTGATTCTTTAAACACTCCTTTCCCTTGCTTTTCATGAAGCTGCACTAGCTCAGTGTCTCCGCTCCTTTTCTGGGCCGTCACAATCCCTTTGCATGTGCAACATTTTTGAAGCAGCTTCTGCAAAGGTGCTATGGATAGGGAGTCAGTTATAAATGATGAACTAAGAAGCAATGAGACACTACACCTGCACTAGCATGAGCTAAACTGCTCAGTAACACATCCCCCAAGTGTAAACAAAGTTCATATGTAGTAGAAGTCTCTTTTCCTCAGCTAAGCATCCAGGGTGAGGGCTTTGCAAGCTACTCCACGGCATGGTTCAGACAGCTAGACTGGTTCTTTCTTGTAGATCTACCATAGCTATCATCATCTGTGACTACCTTGCAAGTAGGGACCAAAAGGAAATCAGAGACAAAATAGACCTTTCTGCTTATAATCCACTGTTCATCACTTAGCCACACAGTCTCATGTTTGCAAAGGAGACTATGGAGTGTGCTGCAGCCACAAGCCCAGGCAGTAAAGCAAACAGATTTCAAGAGACAGAAGACTCAGTCACAACATTTTGCAGTGGGTCCCTGTCACTTCTGTACAAAGAAACAAGCACAACAGAAAAATGAGTAAAGGGCATACACAGAAATATTACTGAAGCGGAAATGCCCATCATCATGAGGAGCTGTTCCAATTCAGCAATGTTTAGGGAGATGCAACCTTGAATACCAATGATGCACTGTTGTGAAATATGTAATACAGTAGTAATATGAAGTGCTAGAGAGTGTTCAGGGAGACAGTCCTTCTCATTCATTGCTGATGGATGTGCAAGTTATAATGACTTTTAAAGGAGGTAACCTGGCAGCCCAGATCGATGTGTGCACTCACACTGATCAGTACTCCAACTCCAGCAGATGCTGGGAGGTGCCTGCTGTACCTCCAGCACCAAAGCCTCTAGATAGCTCACTGCTGGGTCCCTAGTTCTCCCATCACGTAAGCTGCAATGCCCCAGGCCACACCCCTTCCCCAGTGACCAATGCAGGGGCCACACAGATACCCATGCTGACAGACAGTACTGGGGGCCGGAAAGGTTGGCCAGGCAACACCTTCCAAGGACCAGACCACTAAGTGAAAGATGCACAATCCCTCAAGGCTCATCACCCACTCAGCACAAGGCCACAGATCAGGGACAAAGTTGTTTCACTAGAGAGTCAGCAACTCACAGAGGAGCTTCCAGCTTCATTTGTTTCAGAGACGTGTACTAGATGAGTAACCAGGTTTGTTTGGAGGGATTTTATGTGTTTATTCTTCTTACAATGTTTTGTTTCAGATCAGTACATTACACATGTTCAAAAGGTTAGCTAATTCAAACAGATGAAAATGTCACTTTTCATCTGCTATAGAGATACAGCTGGTTGCAGATGACTTTGTTGTCTTTCAACCTGAAGAGCTAATATCTCAGGCCTTGATTTCCTGTTCCCTCTGCAGTAGAACACCTGATGCTCATGGGAAGCCTGGGAAGGAGCCAGGTGGTAACTGGGAGAACTTATTTTGCATGTAAGGGGGCAGGAGTTTGATGCAGCTTAGGCTGCCTTTGTCCCACATCCAAGTGCCTGGGTTCAAGTCCCATCTCTGTTTCCACTTTCAGCTTCCTGCTAGTATGCACCCTGAAGGTTGTGTGTCCCTGGGTCTGTCCACCCATGTGAAAGATAGGATCGGGTTCTGGGCTTGTGGCTTTCTTGTTGTAGGAATTAAGGAGTGACTAGGGAATGGAAGATCTCTCTTGCTCTACCTTGTTTCTGCCTTTTGAATTGAGTACTAGAACAATCCACTCGCTGCCACTTCATTTTGGAATGGGAAGCTAAACTGAAATGTCTTGTAGTCCAGAGTCTCAGTGTCTCTCTGACAATTTTTTTCGCAGAGTCACATGGGAAGCTTGAAGCTTCTTTCCTCTGGGATATTTCCCTCCATTTGACTGGGGAAGGCACCAGCATCCAAGTCACAGCATTGTGAGGCCTCTTGCAGATACTTATCTCCATGAGGGAAGAAAAAGGACAGGTGCTTCTTGCACAGGGGCTATGATTGCTAACAGGCTCAGAATATTTTGGCCTTGTCACCATGACAAAATAAAATGTTTTCCCCACTGAAAGCAAAAGAAGACAGAAGATATATATGGTGTGTGTGCAATGCAAAAGCAACAACAACAAAAACAAAGCAAAATGAAAAAACAGGCTGACTCCCACCCCTGAAGTCTTCCCTTCCATTTCTGAAACTGCAAAGCTCTCACCCACAGCATTAAAGGCCTACTGGCCTCAGGGCAGGTGGCTGCACTGTGTGGCATGACCAAGAAGACAGTGCCAGGGTTGGTGAGATATGCCCTCCTAGGCCCCAGCCCTCTCCCCTGCCAGGGATACCAGGCAAACTGCAGTCTCAGTGTCCTTCCTCCTCCAGAACATGCCTCTGACACTGATCTTTCATTGTCATAATTGCTGAGGAAGTAGGCAAGGTGTGGCCTTAAAACAATCAGGGCTTTCAGAATTAGAAAACTACCCAAAGGAAGCCTCAATTTTTGCTGCCCAGAATTTAAAAATAAAGAAGAAGAATACTTGTATTTCAGAGAGGTCTTTGTTTTAAACCTAGAGTGCATCTCTCCTGTTCGCTTGCCAGCAGCTGAGTCTAGCCCAGCCAGGGGCTCCTGCTCCAGTCGTAATGTCTGGCTTTGCAGTCCCAGCTACGGAGTCTCACCCACAATCACTGGGCAATGCCTTGTGCCCTGTGCACATACTGGATCTCGGCACAGATTTCACTTTTAATCATTAAATTCCCTGCAAACAGGCAAGGAGAAAAACAAGCAAACAAACAAAACCAGATAACACCAAGTCTCTTATTTTGAAGCCCCAGCAAAAAAACAAAAACAAAAAACAAAAACTCTATATGGCGGGACATGAATTTGGTCCCTTTCCAGGAAGAATTTCTACTTTGCAACCCTAAATGCACAAAGGGCCCAGATGCTCTGGATTAGTGTGTGAGAAACCTCCTCAATATTTGTCTTTTTGTTTCCACTGAGTTTCTGCCTTTGTCCATCCTTTGTGAGTGGCCCCTAAGGAAGACAGGGCACTGCCTTCTTCATCATGTGCTAGACTATGGAGACCCGTGTTTCTGGTTCTTTCTGCAGGGGAATGATGACATCCCAGGGCACTATGGACCATGGTCCTGGAACCTTCTATTTACTGAATGGAGGGGTGAGGAGGTGGTTCTTAGGCTCATCAAGGAGTCACCCAGGTGATGTAAAGCCAAGGCCCCCTCACAGAGAGCAGAGCATGGATGCAGGAAGGTAACAGGGAAATGTCTTATGCACCTTAATTTTGAGAAGCAAATCTAACTTCCTAAGAATTGCTGGTCTAACCTTGCATTAAGCTTTCAACTCTTAGGAGTAAAGGTGGTCAGGAAAGCCACTGACAAGTGAATACACCTGACCAGGGAATAAAGCCTGATGCTCAGGCCAGAGCCCACGAGGTGGTCTACATTCTGAGACAAGCACAGGGTGACTGCATGTGATGCTTGGCTCAGCAGTCACCCCACACAGAGTATATTGCCTTTACAAAGGCAGTAGGGAACAAGGAGGGCAGCCATCAAGCAGGTTGAAATTCTGTGAAAATAGCAAGCAGATGAACATGAGCAGGAGAATCCTCTGGGGTCCTGCTCCAGAGGCGCCCCGAACCCGGCCCTTCCCCTTCTTCCTGATGCCAGTAGAGATCTCTGCTGACCTTGCATCTTCCCAGTCAAAACACACCTGTCTTCAAAGAGCCAGATGTTTGACAGGCAGAGTTCATCCCTCGCTGTTCCTGCAGGGAGCTCAGTACAGTGCACTTTTTCAACTGGACCCAAGGGAGGACAGCCCCAAACAGCACCAGACAGGGTTTTCCTGGGCACCCATGGCTGCTGCCCCCGCAAAAGGAAGTTAACAATCCCTCTTAGTGGCTTTAGCATACCCAGATGACAAGGTCCCAGATAATAATATGAATACAAGCAACAAGATTGGCCTTAAAGAGTCTAGATATGGTAAAGAATTTGCTTCCCTGTCTCTTGAATCAGCATAAACACATGATCCATTAAAACAGAATTGCCAAAATTGGAAAATATGCCTCTTTAGAAAACAGTCTGATTTTTGGCAGAATATACATGAATATGAATGGAGAAAGAACCACTCTCTAGACTAAATGCTCCAGGGCATTTTACTTAGAAAAAAAAGAACATTGTTCACAATTCTCAGAGAGTGCAAAAGAAAATAAAAAGCATGGCAAGTGGTGTGGGGTTGCTTTATGAAGCAGCCCTTTAATGTTTTAAAAGCCAGTACAATGGATGAGTCTCAAAGCAGTACCGTTTTTTTCTCTAAGGAACCAATGAGCATCTCTGCGGTTAGTGATATTTTTAATTCAGCTCTGGACTTTCTCCAGGAAATCACTAATAATTACTAATTGTATTTTTGTAAGTTAATGAAAGGATGCATTCTTCTTTCAATGCCTCCCTTCACTTGTGAAATTAATGATGTTGCTTTTTTACATGATTGAGTAAAGCTACAATGCAGTCATGAGTTAACTGAGAAAGCTTCTTTGTGCAGTCTTAGAGAAATTAAGTGTAAAGTCTAGTCGTGCAATTGTCTTAAAAGAAACTTTTCCTTTATCATCTCTTCCAATTTTTGTTGCTTAGATTTTTTTAAATAAGTCAAGGCAGAAGAGAATCACTTAGTGATGATGTTGCTCGAAATATAGTGATCCATT
This sequence comes from Ochotona princeps, assembly GCF_030435755.1. Classification (NCBI taxonomy): domain Eukaryota; kingdom Metazoa; phylum Chordata; class Mammalia; order Lagomorpha; family Ochotonidae; genus Ochotona; species Ochotona princeps. Next base: position 12,405,778 of record NC_080851.1, read on the forward strand.
GATACTACAGATGATGGATTTGCAACAACAACATCAACCAAAAAAATCCACATTAGTAGGATTTCCTTCAGGAACCTTTTCACAAGATTGAGTTTAACTGAATGTCAATTAAAGTAAAGCACTAGCAGTCAATTTCATGATGCTTCCAAGACTTTCAAACTGAAGATTTAGGTGGCTCCTTAAATTTGAGAAGCCAAGTTTACTCCAGAAAGTCTCTGGTTCCTTTGGGAGATTGAATGGTAATTTATGGTTTGGGGAAGAACCTACTATAACAGTGAAAGAAAATCTAGCATTCTGTATCAAAGGGAGTTGTTTTTGTTTTTCCCTTCAGTCTTTTTCAGTAATGCTACTGCATTGCAGAAATGTGCAGGCAGTCTCGTTTGCGAATGATGTCTGCTCCTGAACTTCTCGCGTTCAAGGCTGTTAGAGGAGCCTGACCAGGCACAAGTGTTGCCCTGTTTTCACAATCTCCCTATTTCGTTGCCTTCTGATGGGTTCCTTTCTCTTTCCTCTCACTCATCTCCCCTCGCTCTGCACTCCTTTTCCTCCTTTTTTCATTTCTTCCTTTCTCACTCCCTTTCTCCCATCCTCCAATTTCTTTCTTCCTTTTCCTCTTTCTTTCCTCCCTCTCTACCTCCTGGTTCTCCCTTTTTATTTACTTTTTATAGGGTAGACATATTCCAGCCCTGAGAGTTGCAAACCAGGCATTTAGTCACAGTTTGCAGATGGAGAAGGAATGAATGCCAACTACATTTAAATTTAGTTGGCATTCATTCAGCCACAAATTCAGTCTGTGATTGGAATGTTTAGGTGTGGGCTGGTAGAATGGGATTGGCTGCAAAATTATCAAGACCTTCCGTTAGGAGTTGACACATGCACTGACAGCCAGAAATTCAGGAACAGATACCAGGAGAGAGGCATGATTAAATACAAAGCATCACACTACCACTAATACCAGCCAACACTTCAGCAGCACACATTGTATGCCAGGCACGGAGTGTGCTTGTTCACGTTACTAACTACAATGCCATAAAGCAGGAGCATTTTCCAGGAACAGAGAAAGTAAATGACTTGTCTAAGATCACAAATTAGTATAGGGATTTAAACGTAGGCATTCCTGTTTCAAGCTCCATTCTTTGATTGGGTAGACTATAACATCTGTCTAGAGACTGGCTTCATTTGGTTCATCAGGTAATGGGACCGCTCACTGTTGCTGTCTTTCTCTGGTGGTCTCTGAATGGAGCTCTTTGCGATCTATTCTGCCGTTCTGCTGACCATTCGACACATTTTTTTGACTGTAGCATTATCCTTGCCCAATTCCTAAGGTTCTCTATTCACTCCAAAAATATGTTTAACAAACCTCCAACTCACACACCCTTTCTCGGATATATGTGGTTATCACTACAGGTGGAATGCTCACCCAAGAATGTCTTTGTACAGGAGAGATATGGTTAGCACAGACACACATCAAAGGCAACCCTGAATGGGAAAGAAACACCTTGGCACAATGTTCCTATAAAGAGAATCACACAGCCCAGGAAGTATAGGAGGAAGAACAGACCGCATCATGGTAACAACCCGTGACTCTAGAACCCAGACAGAACTGCGTTTACACGTTGCTTCTTCTTCCTCAACTCCATAAGACCATTTCCAAGCACTACCTTTGTAACTCAACACTAGGCACAAATAAACAGGATATGGCCACACACTTGATTGTCACAGGTTACAATAACCAGAATGACCATGACTGAAGAGGAAACCTAGATACAGTGTACAGTCACAACCTTTCTCTTTTAATTCCCAGTATTCCCTTTTGTTCATAAATATTCAGTGTCAGCTCCCCCCAAATACCCAGCTCACTTCAAAAATTCAAACCCTAAAGGAATTGCCTCAGTTGCGCAAGTTCTAATGTAGCACATAAAAGGAGGAAGATGACCTATAAGCAGTTATGCACCAGCTATGGTTGGAGAGAGTGAATACTTGTTCCCAAGAAGGAACAAGATCAACGTGTCCAGTGCCATTGTGTCCTCTCCTAGGTATCAGAAAAAGAACTGTTGCCCGTTTTCATGATGAGAGCAGCAGCTGAGCTTGCTTTGGTTGTCTGCTTCGTCTCCAGCTTCATAAGAGACGAAGGGCTTCCAAGGAGGGTCTGCATCTTTGTCGGTAACAGTCCTCACATTTTAAAAACTCAAAAGATATCAATAATTGCACTAGCAGTTTATATGGCATTATTTCATTTAGAATTTTCTTAGGTTTTTTGGAAATTTATTTGAAAGGCAAAGTTACAGAGCAGAAAGAATGAAGGAAGGAGTGAATGCATCTGCCATCCACTGGTTCACTCCCCAGATGACCGCAATGCCATAATGGCATGGGTTGTGCCAGGCCAAAGCTAGGAGGCAGGAGTCTCTTCTGGATGTCCCATGCGGGTTTAGAGACCCAAGGACTTGGAGTATCTTCCATTGCTTCCCCAGGCACATTAGCAGGTTGCTGGTTTGAGAAGTGGAGCAACCAAGGATCTAACTGGGCTTCATATGGGATGTCAGTGTTGCATAACATCACAGGTTAACCTACTGCACCACAGCACTAGTCCTTATTCAGACTTTGAAACAATACAGGCAACAAACAACAATTCACATTGAAAGGTGTAACTGAGGGTAGAACAGGAGTAAAAACACTGTGGAGCAACTGGCAGTCCTGGCAACGCCAGGTGGGCAGAGATGCTTTTCATTTTTGTGACAAAGTAAGCTCTTTTTGCAATGAGGTATTGAGTCTTAGAATTTCTTTTAATTATCAAATTCTTACACAGCTCTCAAAAATTCAAACATAACGTCTGGGCTGCTTTTGAAAAAAAGCTATATCCCTCAATGTGCATTTCTTTCTCTCTCTCTCTCTCTCTCTCTCTCTCTCTCTCTCTCTCTCTCTCTCTCACACACACACACACACACACACACGCTGTTGGGACAAATCCCTTGTGGTTTGAAGCTCTTGCCAAGAAATACAAATAGCAGAATGGATAGAAAATGCTGGGGGTGAGAACTCGCCGACTCCCCTAGCCCACAGCCACTGCTAATGCACTTACGTTTGACACACACTTCAGTGAAGGCAGTAAACAAACTTCACAGCCCAAGAATAATTTTGGACTATTTATTTCAATGAACACATTCCCCCTGGGTTCCTACTGATTGTGAATTAATTTCACTCAGGTATTTCCCAAGGGGACTGTTTTATGAAATTACCATATGCAAATAGTTTGTGGCATATTTTCCTTCCTTATTTAATTTTTATATGCATCAGTTATTTTATGGAGTACTTCAGAAGCACATCAAAACTGGCTTTTTAGTCATTAGGTACAAAATCAAGACTCTCCACTTAGGGTTGCTTTATGAGTCTTGGCAATAGATGACTCATTTTCTTGCTTCAGAATCTTAGAAACCAGAAGTAAGGAGGGCTGTTCTTTATATATTCGCTTATGTATGATGACTTAGAGGTATGGGAGGGGCATCATGTAGACTAAATTGCAGTATTGTTACTCTCAACATACAAAGTTATTCCATGACACATAATGTCAATCTTTTATACCTAATTAAAGCAGTGATAAAATGAGAAATAAGAGAATTTGGATTTGAAATATAGTTACCAATGTACGAGGATGTTGAAAGAACTTTTGGGGGTAATACTTCAAAGTGAAATAAACCATTACGCTTAAAATAGTCTTCAGAAACTTTACTGTGATAGATGGATCACCTTCCAGATTGTTCTAGCGAGACTGTCTTATAATGGGCCAAAGAGGTAACTCTGTGTTAAAGGTAGCAAATAAGATTGCTGGTCAAAGGGATGCATTGCACATTCATCTTGATAGATTTGGAAAGCCTAGGGCTTAGTCCATCCAAATTTAAGTTCAATACCAAGAGGCTCCAAAGCTGTGTAACAGACACTGGTTTTTCTATGAGGTCCCAACTGATAAGTGGCCAGATTGTCTCAAACTCTCATGATTGCACTCAACAAAAAGGCTAGTGACAATATGTTTTACCTGTACATTTCTATAAGTAAAAATTAGAATACTAAGATGTTATCCATCAGGCTATTCAAGAACAGTTATCTCATTAATCATCAAAAACATCTATGTAAATATCAAGGCTGCTTTCCATGGATAGCCTAGGGAAATCCAAAAGCACATATTTAGTTGTCTAATGGGTAACAGCACAGGGCACTCCAGGAAATTTCAGCCTATTCTTCAGAAGGCTGAGAGAATCTCACCTAAACCAGTTTCACAACTGCTAGACATTGTCCTCAAGTTCCATGGCAGCTTAATTGCATTCTACATACTCAGGATCTAACACTGACAGGTAAGAATGTCTGGTAAGGAAAGGGCGCAATGCCTACTGTTTCTCCAGTGTCTGGTGGCTCTTAGACATGAGCTAAGCCTGGGATGTGAAGAGGTCTTGTATTAAGTTGGTAGTTGGCACATTCTAGAACAAACTGAAGCCCTCTGTTCTGCTGGGGGCTGGGTAAGAAGTTTTATTTTCTCTAAAATGAGACAAATGTGGCTCAGAATCAGCTGCCTAACACTATTGCCAGCTTTCATTCCTCCTGCCTTGTGGGCCATGGAAGCTGTGAGGTGCAAAGTGGAGGTCAGGGGAGGAAATGACTTTTGCAGAAAAAAAAAATAGGAAGATTCTCCTAATAGGTGAGACACAGACACTCTAGAACCTTACATGTGGGAGAAGCTGGGAGCAGACGAAGTCCTGGCTGGAATAATTCAGGTAAACAGAGCTCATCGGAGGCCTTGAAAGCCCGAGTGGATGGAGAAAGGCGGGAAAAAGGTGAAACAAGCCAAAGTGGCAAGTTTTCATGACAAATTGCCTGCCTGAAGCCAAGAAGCATGAAGTTTTGCCAAAATGTACAACTGGAAGGTTTTAGACACTCAGCAGGGCTTCAAAATGACGCTCTTTAGACCTCAGAAGGCAAGCCCCAAACCTAGCAAGAGCTATGTTGTCCATCTTTATATGCTTACAATCTTTTATTTTAATGTATCCCTTCTCCATCCTTTAAGCTATTAGAAGAAATTATTTCAGATATTTCTGCAGCCAAAAAACAAACAACAAACAAACCCGAAAAAACAAAACTCAACAGCATTTTCTAGGTCACTATAAAGCTAATTTAGTTATTCTTTTTAAATTTTTTTATTATTTTTTATATTGGAAAGACAGATTTACAGAGAGAAGGAGAGACAGAGAGGAAGATCTTCCATCCACTGGTTCACTACCCAATTGGCTGCAACAGCTGGAGCTGAGCAGATCAGAAACCAGGAACCAGGGGTCTCTTTCTGGGTGTCCCACAGGGGTGCAGGGTCCCAAGGCTTTGGGCCATCCTCTTCTGCTTTCCCAGGCCACAAGCAGGGAGCTGGAAGGGAAGTGGAGCAGCTAGGATACGAACCGGCACCCATATGGGAATCCTAGTGGTTGTAAGGTGAGATTTAGTTTCTAGGCCATTGCACTGGGCCCTAATTTGTCTGTTGTTAAGTTCCCAATCGCAATGGTTTAACTCACATTCAAAACATTGTAAAGATGATACACATTCAATGGAAACCACACACGGAATGTCGAGGCTTCCTCAGGCTAGGCTGGCAGTATGTGTGTGATAATGCCCACATGTGGGGAGCAGTGAAGAGCCACCCTCCCCATTTAATCCTGCAATTACAGGGGAAATCATTAAGATTGCACAATACTGTGTTGCAAAGCTAGGAGGTTTGGTCAGCTAGTCCCATTAACTCAGTTTCAACCTCATATGATTCCAGCTTCCAGTTGGAGATGTGACCCCGCTATAGGTGGAGATGTGACCCCGCTATAGGTTGGTGCAGTACTGTTATGCAATTGACAGGAGTTGCTTAAACTGAAACATGGAGAGCAGAAAAATATCTAGGCTTTATTTGGTTTCTGACACCTTTTCAATAGTCATCAGCATACAGGGCATGTCCAACCTAGCGGAAGTCCAAGTCATTCTCAATTAGCATGTCCTTCTGGGTCCACAGGCACCTCTGGCATTGAGGTCCATCCTAGTCTGTCTCCTGGAAGCAACTGCACAGCAAGAAAGGAGGGTCATCTCACTCACTGATTTGGAGGTTCCCAGCCAAGCTCAGGCTCTCCAGTTAGCCTGATGTCTCATAATGCTGGTGGATGTTGGAATGCATGCAGAGGGGGATTACGTGGTGAGCCAGAAAGCAGAGAGAGAGAACGTAGGATGAACTCAACTCATAGTCAACCCTCTCTCAAGAATTGCCTTCCAAGTGCAAGTTCCCATGATCTAAAGACTTTCCTGGTCCAGTGCAATAACCTAATGGCTAAATCCTCGCCTTGCCTGCATTGGAATCCCATATGGGTGCTGGTTTGTATCCCAGCTGCTTTACTTTCCATCTAGCTCCCTGTTGTGGCCTTTGTGGCCTGAGAAACTAGTAGAGGATGGCTCAAGGCCTTGGGACCCTCCATTCACATTGGAGACCTAGAAGCAGCTCCTGGCTTCTGGCTTCAGATTGGGTCAGCTCTGGCTGTTGCGGCCACTTTGGAAAATGAACCAGTGGACAGCAGATCTTCCTCTCTGTATCTCCTTCTCTCTGTAGAGCTGACTTTCCAATAAAGATAAATAAATCTTTACAGATATGCAATTGCCTGTGTCAAAAAAAAAGACTTTCCAAATGCCCTCCCTCCCAAATCATAAATAGATCAAATCTCTTCCTTACTACATCAACCATTAACATAAATCCATCCACTATTAACATAAGACTTAGGGGGACCAGATCCCCACACATAGGTTTCTGAGGGACATCCAGACTCCTATCCAAACTGTAACACCACCTCAAATCGCAGAGGTTATACATTAAGCTCAGCAACTTAAACTTTCTTCTGTGGCCTACTCCCACTCCTGGCCCTGGCACCAACACCTCTGTAACAGCCACAACACTGTCTTCAGACATGACTAAGGAAACAGAAAATCATCATACATAATGCAAGTTATATGAATATTAAAGGAAATGTTCTTCGACTATTTCAATACCTAATTCAATTGGAAAAGGCAGTCTTAGTCATAAATTCCAAAAAAAAAATAATCCACATGTAAAAGTGGAGTGATAGAAATAACTGGGGAACACCATGATTAGAAATCTAAATGTCAGGCCCAGTGCAGTGGCCTAGTGGCTAAAGTCCTCGCCTTGCACATGCCAGGATCCCATATGTGCACCGGTTCTAATCCCGGCAACCCTACTTCCCATCAGTTCCCTGCTAGTGGCCTGGGAAAACAGTCGAGGATGGCCCAAGACTTTGGGACTCTGCACCCACGTGGGAGACCCGGAAGAGCTCCTGGCTCCCAGCTTCTGATCAGTGCAGTACCGGCCATTGCGGTCACTCGGGGAGTGAATCATTAGATGGAAGATCTTCCTCTCTGTCTCTCCTCCTCTCTGTATATCTGGCTTTGCAATGAAAAGAAATATCTTTTTTTTAAAATGTAGATGCCTCCGTGCCAAGAGATGGGTTCTCACGGGTTGCTTTCTTGGTATTCGCTTCCTGTCCCAGGAGCTTAAAGCAGCATTTGAGGTTGTCTCCTAACATATGATTGAACACGCTAACAGCAGCACATGCAGGAGGGCTGCTTCCTGTTTCTCAAAGGGTCAGCCATTTGTAACTGTCCCCAAACTAATTTATCATAGGCCACTTTATTCTAGTCTTCCAGTTACTTTGAAGAAATAGCATTTCTTCTAGGACTGGCCAAAAGCATTCCACATATACTGAGTCCTCTGGCTTATGAGCTTGTGGTCTTCACTCCCATGAAATTTTGGCAATCGTTACACACACACACACACACACACACATACATACAAACTCCCAAGAAACCCACATCTGGATTCAATTGATCAGCGTCTATCTAGCCTCTATTGCAATATGCAAATAATCATCCTCCCCGGTGTGCCCCTCATTTACGATAAGACTGAGGGGGTCTCATTCTCAGAATCCCACTTTTTTTCTCACTTTCTTCTTTGCTCTGATAGCAAAACACCTCACGCAGGCAGATAACTTTGTCCAGGACGCATCTCATTTTATGTCCACTGTGGCCAACTGTGTAACACAATGCAGGCCAGTGTGGCAGTTTATTCACACGTTGGGAGGCAGGATGGTTTTCCTATGTCCACTTCGGGATGAAGACCAGCCGTGGAGCATGAAAAGCTCTCCTCGTGCGCCTTCTTCCCTCCTTAACTCCTCCTTCTTTTATCCTGACCTATCCTCACGCCACGTCCGACGTTGCCACCTGTCCGGAACATCAAAAACTAGCTTGCTTTTGTAAATCTAGACGTCGGTAATCTCATCCCCTTTTTCCAGTTCTTTCATGCATTCTATTTTGCTTCAATGACGTGCTTACTTTTCATGAACTCTTTCATGATGTCCAAAACACAGAGACTCCTTTAATACTTGAAAGGTAAATCAGGAAAACCAAAGAAGGTAGTCATCGTGCAGGCATGCCAACATTTGCAGAATATCTGCTCAGTGGGGTTTCCTAATATTAGGAGCCACACGCTTCTAATAAGAAATCTGAAGTCAGGTGGGCAACATGCTGCCCTTAATTTAAATTCTAAATGTGAAATAATATGGCTATGAAAAATGTTCCTGTTGGTGTTTTTTTGCTTTGTTTTGATTTTTTGGTATGTGCGTTTGAAGATAGGACAAGTTTGAGAATTCAAACTCAGACATATCGCTGTTAGTTTCACTGCCATTATCCCCACCCCCACACCCCCTAACTTAGTTCTATGTGAATTTGACACAGGTGCAGACTCAGCCTTAACTTAACATAAGGGAGCAATTTTCTGATTCATTCGTGTAAGACCCTGAGGGAAAGCGAGAACAAGATGTACCAAGGTAATATTGCATTGTTTAAAAAGTCAGCTTGTTTTCTGCTAGGGCAAGAACACACAAAACCAATGGCCTGGATCTGTGACTTAGCCTTCACATACAGCTTGTGTCTGGCTCACAGTGTGGTACCCATTCTAAAAGTTCAGTTAACAACTTAGTTTTAAGGAAATATAGATGACCAGAGGATAGTTGTACATATTTTTTTTGCCAATCTGCATTGTTATTTCAGTTCTGTATGAAAAAGTTGTAGCTGTAAAAGTAGTTTGAACCCTGCCCTGACGTACACCACCCCTGCAAAAAACCCTCTTTTTCTAAGAGAGGATGTCATGTTGAAACCCACTTTCTATATTATTTGTACAATTTCATGGAGTTTATTTGTTCAGGGCTCAGTGAGCCTTGCAGCTTAACTCTAGTTTTTCATTGCCTGCAAAGAGAATGGATGGGAGACACATTAGCATAGTTCTTACATCACCCATGGAAATTCTTGATTTGCCCTCAGGATCCACAGTTCTGTGTCTGCTCAACACTGTTAAATATGACAAGGTCAGTAACCCTGTTTTTGTAACAATGAATGCTAACAAACTGGGGCCTCACACACATTGTCATTGTTTAGCAGGGTCAACTGAGTTAACTGAGAGCATTATGCATGCATGGTGCCAAGGAGACCCATCAGCAGTCACATCTCTAATGTTATCACATTAACATAAGGGGTGGAGCAACAAATGGCCAAGCTGTAAGCAAATCAGATGAACCCAAAGATTCTGCAGCAACAGTTGAGTGAGAAGGCTCTGGACGCTGGTCCAGGGAGCACTGGCAACAGGCGGGATCGGTGCTCCACTCTCGCCTCTGCCAGTGCCTTACTGAGTTCCCAGTATCCACAGCAACAGGATCAGGAGTCTAACCACATAGCAACACACAGCCACATTTGGCTTGCAAAGCCATGTTCGTACAGTGGTCTACAGGGAAAATGCATCACTAGCACGGATTTCAAGGGGAAATTACTTTTAATACCAAGTGTTTGATGTTAGAGAGTCTATTTTTATTCCTTTAGCATTTGGCAAAGAGGTGGGAGATAAAGACCTAAGATGGCCTATGTCTGGGAATTAGAAGTTCGTGCAAGTTGCAGAAAGTGGTGGCTGACACCAGTTCATCAGGCCTTATGGCACCATCCATACATTAACATATGCTGTCACTACCTCAGAGCCACGCTGCTAAGAACTCCAGTGGGAGTTTGTGGTTCCCCTTGGAATTACACTGAAATAAACATTATTAGATGCATTTTTCTTGACCAACAAATGTTATCAGTTATGGCTACAAAAATGTTGGGATAATTTTAAAACTTGACCAACACTTCTTTATTTTTTTAAGTTGCTAATAATTCCTTTAACCCCATCATATACAAAAGCAATGAATAAATTCAAATATTGTAAATATTGTTATAATATACAACTACAAAGTTGTCTTGAAAAAAGAAATCAAGGACCGACAGTCTATTAATATGAAACAAGATTCTCTTGGAAGGAGGGAAAATGGCATTAAAAAACCTGTCTAATGGGAAAGTATTGTCAAGTATTTCCAACTGGCATGCAAATAAGACGAAAAAATGTGAAGCAGGGAGTGGTGCTTTTAAATCCATTTTAGTATAAATAGACATCTCAGAAAACAATTTGTTTTTAATGCAAATCGTTCTAATGTGATCGCACAAATTTCTTTTACATATCATATTGGTTAAACTAATGTCTGCTCAGTCTTAATTTTTTATATTAAATTGTAAATGTTTGTTGTGGGGCTTTTAAACACTTGATGCAGGGTTACTATTCTGTGGAGAAACATTTCTGAGATGCGCATTATGTTAAAATCATTCCCTCATGACGGAGATGGCTGCTGGGGTCCCTGGAAATCCACGGCGATTCAGAAGTGTGCCTCCTCCGTGCAGGAGCTCTTCAAGGGAATTTTTGACTGCTGATGCAAACATTAGTTAGCAATGCACTTGTTTGGTTAAGACTTTTAGCCTTGACCTCCGGCTTTAAACCCTTGTCCTTTATTAATCACGTGTTTCCTGAATCAAAGAGAATATTTTTGGAGGGGAAAATTGTTCTGGGACTGAAGGAGTGTTATATACCAAACAGACATGCCCAGATGACAAATAACCCCCACATGATAGCCAGGGTTCATCCAGCTGGTCGGCCCCATATTACGTGATTGATGGTGTTGATGTTCTAAATAGGCCTAAGATGTGCCAAGTCTAAAAGCCCTAACAAAGTCCTTCAGATTTGTACTGTAGCTAGAAGGAGGAAGCAAGGAGGCATGTTCCCAGCACATGGCAATTCGGAGAATGGGTGTCATGATTACAAGTAACCTTGCAGGGTTTGTCTGGTTTCTTTCGAAGTTAAACAAAAACTATTTGCTGGGCAGGAATGGACAGGGTCACACAAGGTCTGTCTGAACTTTACAATGACTCAAATGTTTCTCTGTAACTAGACACCTTCTGAAGCTAGAATAACATTGGAATCCACGGTAGGGATCAATACACTGATTTTGCCTTTACCTTTTGAGGCTACCAAGAAAATAAGAAAAGTTCATGGCTTTAAAAAGAGGGGCTGGATATTACATTTGTTGAATTCACCAAATATCTGAAGTAAAAAATCTTCTAGATTATCTAGCCTAAACCCTATTCTCTTTGCATTTGAGAAAGACAGGTGTACTTTTAATCAAGGAGAATCAAAAGAAGCTCGTGTTGTTTCATTTTAAAAGCATTTTTATTAAATAACTCGTTCAAAGTCAATAATAGATAAAAACACTAAAAATTCATATTTGCACTTCTCACAAGCACAATGGCACTCCTGCTTTAAATGAGTATTAAGTATTATTATGTACACAGAAAGTGGTTAGACTATTGTTTTGTTAGAGTTCATGTTTGTATGTTTAAACAGGAATTTATTTCTGTGAATGCTTACAGCAGTGAGAAAGTAGCTCCCAGTAAATTACTCTCCCTCTGCATCTTCTTGGCAAACGCCTTTTCTAAATTGACTTTGATTTTGGTGCTTTTAGCAACAGAGCACCCAAATTTGTCCCTGTGACCCACGTCAGCATGCTGTCCGGGACAACTCCTCAGCAGTTTGAGAGACTTCTTTCTCATCTTGATGATGATGATGCTTCTCTGAGATAATATATTGACCTCTGCCAGAAAGACCTTGGGGAGTGCATTTCCTTTTTCACATTGGCCACTGGAAAGCAAGGAACCTAATTAGAAGCCTGCCTTTCATCCCAAGACAGTGTGGTTATACATAAAAACTCTGATTTTTAGCTCCGTTTTGGAACTAAGCACTTAGTGTTTCTGCTCTTCCTCTTTGGCAAAGATTTCTCGATAATTTGTATTCATCATCTGTATTTATTTATGTATCTTTCTGAAGTTCATAGAAAATGGCCAAAAAAAATTTTTGTTGTTCGAGGTTTGGGCTCTTAGTGAAAATATGCCTTTCTCAGCACCTTTTATAACTTTTATAAGATTTCATAAATTTGTAAAACTAACAAAAATGTAGAGTTTGTTGAGTGGGTTTGAATAGTACATGCCTTAGTGGGACAGAATGTGTCAGAACAGAATTGCTGGGTCAGGTATTTTGTGTCGTGGGTAAACCACCACTTGAGATGCCCACATGGCATATCAGGACGCCTGGGTTTGAATTCTGGCTCTTTCTCTAATTCCATATTCCTGCCAGGCAGCAGGTGAGAACACAAGTGGCTGGATCCTGCTGCCTGGAATGGGAAACTGACCGGGTTCCAGGCAGCTAGCTTCAGGGTAGCCTGGACCAAGTCGTGGGCATTTGGTGAATGAGCCAACATCTAGGGCTCTCCTATTTCTGGCTCCAGAATGAGCCCATCTTATTCTCTCTCTTTCTCTCTCTCTCTCTGCCTTTTAAAAATTAAAAGTTTTTCTTTTTACTACTATTAATCAGATCATTGAATACTTATAAATCATTGTTGCTGTCGGATGTTTGTTTACCAGTCGGGAAGCCAATTGATTCTGTGTTACCCAGCACTGTAATGTTCAAGATAATATGAATGTGTCAACTATGTCTAGAAGTCTGAAGTCAATCAATAATGGTGCTGTCATTCTATCTCTATGGCTCTCATCTCAATATTATTGCCCATAACAAGAGGAAAGATGTTCAGTGGGCTAACTAAATTATAGTCATTTGTTGTGAAATGAGAAACCAACCAGAATATAGCACATTTTGGAGAGTTTTCCAGTTCTGAAAATTATTCAGCAGGTATATATGGAATCATCCAGTGTGCCCAGAGCAAATGTTGATGTGTTTGGTTACTATGGCTAGAATAATCTAGTTAAAACCTTTAAGTCCAAAATTCATGAGATAATGTCTTCAGGCAAAACAACCATAGCTTCGAAGATGAACCCTTAATTCTCTTAACAAAAGAGAAACTTTTCTGTGTGGTGTTATTTTGAAAAACACGACATTTTGATCCTCTTTTCGGCTTGGGCTCAGTTTGGGCACACTACTACTGCTATATGATAGTTGTCTATTGCCATGTGTGTTTGAAAGTGCTTTATATTTATTCCTTAGTCTTATTCATACCTCCCCAAGGATAGGAAATGTCAAGTTTCTTACATCTAGCAAGCAAGCATCAATGGAGGCACACAGTGAGATTCTATCACGCCCATTCTGTAGAGCATACAGTCTGTGACTACATGCCTTAAGAGAATTGGCTGTGGCCTTTCCTCTCCCTGGAAGTCATGGCCAATAGGGTCACTGGATCTAGCAGGATAAATACACAGGGATATGACCAGAAGAACTCTGTTCCAAACTCTCCTCTGATTGGAGAATTGCATCTCTTAATTATTCTTAGATGATTTTAACAACAATTAAAATGGGAATAAAGTTCAAAAAAATCTATGTTGCCCTTTCTTTAAAAAAATCCCTCTTGCAAGAGTGTGATTTTATTCATAGCTTGTTATGGCATAACCCGAAGATAAGCCCTGTATAAGCTTTCCTCCTGTGCATATTAGCAATCAGAGTGCTGGGAACCAGATCTGCTCTGTTCAGAAGTTTATTATGAGCAATGGATGAATTTGTCATGAACGTAACCCAAGCGTTCACCCTGAGGAATGGGAGCTACGCCTGCACCATTCTATGCAGCCTGGAACGGTTTCCTGCAGTCACTTCACTTCAAAAGAGATTCTGATCGTTCCAGGACTACGTGTCTCTGAGGAAGTGGGAAAGCTCTTGGCTGGATGTGGTGGAGAGAACACCATGGAATCCGAGTTCTCTTTTCCGCTGGGACTTGCTGAGCCCCTGCATTTCTCAGGACTCTGTGACCACGGGTGGATTTTCTCAGTTACTGAAGCTACATTGCCCTGTGTTCTCTTGAAGCAGGGCTTTGCTATTAATAGTATGTTTTAAGGATGTTTACTTCTTCCCAACTGCCTCCAAACAATCCATCCCTGGTTATGTGGCAGACTGGGAATGCCTGCTTTTACCATTTGCCACCTTCACTTTCCTCTGCAACTTATTGAACCAGCTGCTTCTGTGTCGTCCTTATCAAAATAGGCCAGGTGCGAAAGTTGCTAAAAAAAAAAAAAAAAGGCTTGAATTCCGAAAATACATACCAGGATCCCTCTAGACCCCATGATCATTTTAAGTAAACACTATATCATGATACTTCCTCTTTATCAAGGTTAAATATGCATGGGCTAACTATCACAGAATCCATCAGGATCCCAATTCAACCTTATTTTGCTTACATTTTGGATTCAAACTCCTTGCCAGTGCTGATGGACTGGTTCCTACTGCGCTAAGTATCTTATGACTTGGGGATTTGATCACCACGCCTGTCAGTCAGTTTCTCAGTGATTTCTGTTGCCTCACGCATTTTCCTCCATCCCTGGCTCAGAACCTTCCCTGCCTTCTCCCTTCCCGTCAGAGGCAGTGCATGCTGTCTCCCGGAGCTCTTTCCCCTGGAAGACTCTCTGCTAGGAAGCTTCTGTTCTGTCAAAGATGGTTAATGCATGAGTATCAAAGTCTCGTTTTTTTATATAGTAATTGCAAGGTCGCATGCTGTTCACGAGCATCTTTCCTGCCAGCTTGGGGATCAGCTGGACATAGCATTTGCCAGCCACCTGGTGGGGAAGGACAGTGTGCAGAGAAAGGTGGTGACCTCTGTCACCCAAGAGACACTTGCTGCCGTCTGATTTCTGTGACTCAGAGATGTACCTTTGAAAGGCTTTTTATCCACCCACAAATCTTCCCTTCACTCAGCCACCTGTTTGGAGTCAGAAGATAGCCGTTGGCACAAAGAGACACATTCCCTAATTACGTTTTATTCTCCTCTGTCAACCACCCTCTCCTTAATTCACACATGCAGTGAGCTTGCTCCAAGTTCTCTGACTACGTACCCCGAGCCTGCCTGCTTACGTCTTTGTGTCCTTTTTGCACCATTATCACTGCAGAGAGATTTTCTTTGTAATCTCGGTCAGCTCTACAGGCTCATCCTTTGTGGTGGCCCTGTATTAATATCTTTTCCTTTCTATAGCATTCTGCAGGGTTTCCAAAACCTTTTGATTTTTAGTCTTGCTTCTGTGATGTTCTTAGGGTTCCATTCTGCACTTGTTTAGATTTTTTCCAAGGTGATTGACACATCTGTCAGGATTCTTGTTTGATGCACCTGACGCTCAGCTCCCAGGATTCATTGTGCAGTTTCACTGTTGTGTGCTTGTCTTTCCTGATCCCCCCTCGCATCCACACTAGTGATGATCAGGGTAGCTTGCTTAGAATGATTTCCACAGATAGCCCAGAGGTTGAGAATACTTTCCAAGCTCTGACAGTTTTTCATATTTAACCTTTAAGGTGATCTGGTTGGTTCACAATGGCTTCTCTTCTCTATGGTTAATAAGCTTCCTTTGTGCCTGATGAGACAGTCCCTGGTTTGCGCTGCATTTTTTCCTCTTATTTCTAAATCTTGCTGTTAATGAGTTTCTATTAAAGAATCAATATGCTTGTCTTCTGCTTTAACTATCTGGCTTATCTGTGTTTGTTCCTCAGATTGTTAAGGCAACTCCTTTGGGTGATGAGTTTGTATCCTTTCTTCCTCAAAAGTGTGGTTTCCAGTCAACACAAATGCCTGTTCATTCCAAAAATGAATGTGGACTTGAGCCATAAACCTAAACATTTTTCTTCCTGTGTGTACTGAAGACATCCCAGTGCTAGATGGATAAGGCCTAATTTTGCTGGTGGAGCTTTTTCTTCAATCTTGGAGTTTTCAGAAGAGAAAAATTTTCATAGATCCTACATTTTGTCACTTTCCTGAAATCAAAGTCCATTAGTGCCCAGTGAGGGTCGTTGGAGTCTCTTGCATTTAGCATCTAGAGGTGTTAAAATCTGTGCTGGGGCTGCAGTTCAGTCTGCTTTGCTTTCAAGCGATCATGCCCTGTGCCCTGCACCTTTATCCCCACTAACTGACACCTAAATCCAATCAATTCATGATGCTCTTCTGATGACCATTTATTTGGCTGGGCTAGGTACATCTTATCTAAAAGGCTTGGGACCCGAAGTGTATGGCTTTCAAGGACTCTGTGCCAGGTACTTTGTTATAGTGCTGAAAAGGTGACTTGCATTGTATGTATATATATAATTTCTAGCTGATAATAGGTAAGAGAAGTTAGGAAAAATGAATGCTGTGTTTTCAAAATCCCCTCATTTGTACATGGCCAAATGTAATACTTTGGATTTCTTATGAAATCAAGCAGATAATTTTATTTTTTTAGCAGAATAAAAGAAGACCCTCTGCTATGAACCTTCTATTCTTCCAAAGATGGTAATGCATGAGGATCAACATCTCATGCTTTTATGTAGTAATTGCAAGTAATTCCTTAGCTAAAGGAAGTCAGAAAACTATTTCCCAAATAATGAAAATCATAATACATTAAATTCTGTTTTATTGGGTTTTCATCAGGATAATTGGTTTTCAACCAGAAAGTGGTGATCCTCCACAAACCTTGGGTCACAGTCAGATGCACACGTTTTACCTTTTCTGACTTTGTTTTACAAGCTTGAGAATTTATTCCCCACGTCATTTCATTGACCCATAGTACAATACACAGCCAGAATGTTAACTGTGGCACAAACAAGATACAGAGCCGTGTCACTGCCTCAGTTATCACTCAGGGTGTCCTTTTTTTTTTAACTAAACTGTTTTTTTATAAGGTAAGATGTAAGCCATAATACTAGAGTTACTAGACAGGTTATGGAAATTGGGATTGATCCCACTTAAAAAGCAGGCATTTTCCACACTAGCAAGAGATTTCAGTTCCAGGAATATGATATTGTGATAGAAGTAACCCACAAAGCTCATACTGCTCAAATGAATTTGCACAGAATTCACTGGGATTACAAGAATGAAAATATTAGTTTTATACTATCAATATCAAATGAAAACACAGTGAGTCTTTGTGTTCCTTCAATATTTGCCATTGAGCATGTTGGTTTTCTTCCCCAGAAACACAGTCAAAGACACAGAATTCCCATTAGCAGGTTCACTCCCCAAATATCTGCAACACTTAGAACTTGACTGGGCCAAAGTCAGTAGCCACAAACTCAATTTGGTTTCCCACATTGGCAGTAGACACTCAACTACTAATGTCTGCTGAGTCGTAGCCTCTGCATTAGCTGGATGTTAGAGTCAGGAACAGGAGCCAAGCCAGATCCTCTAATGTGAGATTTTGGGCATCTTAACTGTTAGGCTAAACATCCACTCTTTGAGAAAAATTTAGCCCATTTTTGCTTGAGAAAACTTCCTCAGGGACTAGCAGATAGGACGTTTCAGGTAGAAAAAGAACAGCAAGGTAAGGCCTGGAGGAAGATAAGCCCCTTAAGTCTACTGGTCCAGGGAGGCAGGAGGGGTGGGTGATCTCAGTAGGTAGAGCTACATACCCTCCTGACCTAGTGCAGGTTCACTGAACTAATGAACAACAAACCCATGCATGTCCTGATCCCACCCTTTCCATTCACTCAAGAGACATGTTTTATATTCCTAAATCCTAACACTACCTGTCTTTAAGAAATACTTTCAAGTAACTGTAGAAAATGAGAATTGAACCCTGTTGCTATTTAATCCAGCAGTTTGGGTCATTCCCAAGATTCATGTTAAAATCAAATTCCCAGTCCAAGAGGTGGGTAGTTAGGTTATGAGGGCAGAACCTTCTGGAACAGGTAGGTCAGTGCCCTCACTGTTCATCCATGCCAGCATGTGAAGTGTGGTAAGATGGCATCATGCTCAATTGTTGGCTTCTAGAGTCTACTGTTACTTTGTTTTGCACTTCCCAGCCTCAGAATCCTGAGCAATGCATTTCTGTTTATAAATTACTCAGGCTAAGGTATTGGCTGTAAGAACCAAACCTATAGACCCCAGTGTCTACTAGAATGAGAACAAATCCTTACAGGATTCCCACTTAACATTTAAAAAATGACCTCATGCCACAGAATTTTGCTGATTTGGAGAACAAAGAATTTAGCTCCAGTAATGGACTGCTGGATAACAAGGACTACCAACATGCCCTTGCTTTTTCTAATGTATCTTAAAGCAGTTTGCACTAATTACTTAAAGGTAAATAGAGGATTTTTCAGTTACTAAGTTTGTAATTTTTGAGTTACTTATATCAAAATTGGTTGAGAATAGAAAATATGGGCACTTGAAAAATTCATTTCTCTAAACCATTAGTTTTCCCTGGAAATTTGAAATCATGCCATTCACAGGTAACTACCACTTTAGAAATGGTAATTTTGGAGAAGGGAGGGAACAATATGTATTATAGTGAGGGGCAGGTAATGTAGCTGAGAACTAGCCCAAGATGTCCATATGCTTTAAATTCTCTCAGGCAAGACCAAACAAAGCAAAAAATATCATTTCCTATCCTTCAAAATTAGAAAAGAAAAACCATACCTACAGAAAAAAATTTTCACTAAAATACTCCCAATTAGACTCAATGAAAATACAGTTCTGGGTTAACACAGTAAGTCAGAAAAGATTTTTTTAAAACCTGCCAAGGTGTCATGACCCCATCTTATTGTTGAGTTCAGCTTTTCCATTCTAAGTTCCTATTTTCTGTTTATAACTTGCTCCAATTCCTTTTGACCTTTGAGTTTGATATTTCTCTTGCCTCGGCTCAATCCAAAGGCGAATTTATTTGCAATTTGAACTAAATCTCTTCAGTTATTTCAGTTACTTGAGTTTGAAGAAAATACCTGCTTTGTGCTTTCAGAAATTGTTCAGATTTTTTTTTTCTTACGCTCAAATAGCTTAAAAATGACTTTGTTTTGGAGCAGTAGGATTGGCATGACTGTACTGACGATCCAATTCAAAAGGGGCTGGTTAAGAAATTGGGATTGAAGAACTAGTCACGATGAGGCTCCATGGACAGCGATTACCTGGAGGCAAATGCACCTCTCCGCTACAGGTGCCTGGGATGTGCGCATGACAGCAGTCACTGAGTGAATATTAGAAATTCCAAGAAGACCGGGGTGGGGGTGGGGGAACAATTGAGGATGGATCCCTGACTTTTGGAAGAATGAAATTAAAATTTAAGAGCTTCAACTTCCAAGCACATACTAATGGTATAAATACATTTATGAAGAACATATGGGTCATACAGAGGTACATGCCAATACACAAAGAACATCCCCGTGACTTTTGCTGGATTTGGAGAATTTATGCAAATGCACAACCAGGACTAAAATTTTCTGGAATCTTGCTTAGATTTCCTTATGAATTTTTACTAACGATTCCAGGTTCTGTCTCTAATCTCACTTCATTATTCTCTCTATTAAGTGGAGGATGAATTTTTACAGGCATCTGCTGTAAAGATTGGATGCTTCCGTCACGCTTTTCAAGAGCGTTCATTTGTCCAACAAGTCACTTTTTTGCACATCTACCGAAAGCCAGGCTTTATGTTAATGCTGTAGGTAAGGTCGTAATCAAGACAAAGGAGTTTGCTCCGTAAACCTGTAGGAGAGACTCAGAAACCCTAAATACAGACTATGTAGAAACGAAGGTTCTTCTCAAAACCAGACAGCTTGCATCTGCTGCCTTCAAGAAACATAGCAAAAGAGAAACAGACAGATTTAAACATAAATCTTTACATATTCAAAGGGGAAAATTAAAAAATTCGGCCTGATAACCATCAACCATACTCACACCCTGTCTAATTCAAGTCCTTCCAAACAAACATAATAATCTGTAGGTAGTCAGTGTTGGCTCAGCAATGTCAATTTCAGGATATGGCCCTTTGCTGCTTACTTTCTTCCATGCAGGTCATCAGCTTCCAACCCCTCCTAACAGGGAATTTTGGAGTTCTCAAAAAAGGACCTCTTCTAAGAACCCCTTTAGATTAGAAACAAAGAACAAACAACAACGAGGCGACTCCTTCACCTGAAAATAAATTCTTTCTCCTCCAAATTTATAGTATATTTTATATTTGGCCCTTTCGGAGCTGTTTCTTATAAGTTTCCCACATTGTAGAAATCACTACACACCTTGAAGTCCACCAGTTGGTATGTCTGCTTCAAGATTTCTTTTTGTCCAAACAAATATTGTTAAAGTGACAGTGGATCTTGTGCTGGTTCATCCATTCAACATGTTTCCTTATTATTATCTTCATTATTTTATACATATATATGTATATATATATTTATAAAGTCAGAGTTAGAGGGAGAGACAGAGAGAGAATATTCTTCCATCTGCTGCTTCGTTCTCCTGCTAGCCACCATCCATATTCACTGGTCCACTACCCCAAATGGCCACTATGGCCAGAGATATACCAGGCAAAAGTGAAGAATCTGAAACTCCATCTGGGTTTGGACCATCTTTTGCTGATTTCCCATGCACATCATTAGGAAACAGCTGGATTGGTAGTAGAACAGCAAGGACTTGAACCTGTGTTCATATAGGATGCCAGAATTGCATATTAACCCAGCAGCACTTAACCCCCTACATGGTAAGGCCAGTTGCCTCAGGGAGTTCTGCTACATAAATCATCAACATCAGTACCTAAATTACAAATCAAAACCAACACAGATTTCTTTAAAAAGAGACATTTAGATTCTCAAGTATTTCTTCATTTCATTCATTCTACCATGCTTCAGCTGTGTATTATTTAGAAATTTCAGTGTTTAATTGAGATAGTGAAAAAGCCCAAGTGATAGCTCGGTGTCATTATGACACGTTTTGACCTCTGGGAGGGTTGGGGGCCTCCTTGATCAAGGGACATCCCGTCACAATGCTGTACGGATGTGCCCGCTCTCTAGGCCAGTTGGAATTCCTTTGAAATGTCAACAGGCATCTGGCCAACTGAGCAGTCTTATACCAATGGTTCTGAAGCAGCCGTCCGTGGCAAAATACCAGAATCTGTGTTGATGAGCAATTCCCAGATGATGCCAAACTCTTTAACATGGTAAAGCAAACCTTGTTACTCCTTTTGGTTTATTTTAAAGGTCAGTTTTTAGGAAGGAGCCAAAAAATGCCCACATCTGTAATTTTCAAACTTCCTGCATATCTTATCCTTCACTTGACCAACTTTCCATCTTATACAAAGGATCCAAAGTGATTAGATGTCAACTGCCCAGAAGTCAACTGAATTCTTCCCAAATCAGGCTTAGGATGAATTCCAACAAAGAAAATACTACGTGCTTTTTCCCCAAAGAGCAACAAAGGTTTTGTTTTTGTTTTTCCAAACTCTTTGTAAGGTATGTGGGCCTCATCTCAGTGTGTATAAGGATGTGATCCATGGCAATCTCAGGACTTGACAAAAACCAGACCAATCAAGACAGTTACAGAACATTGCTACTGAACTCTGGATTCCAAGTTGCCTGACTTCTTCAGCTGGATTGCTTACATATACCATAAAGTGACTTTTCAAAGTTCTACAATGCTGTTATTCAAATGTAGTGAAGCTTTGGAGCTGGGATGCAATGAACACATTACATCGTGCACCATGGCAGTGTGGAGTTGGCCACGCACACAGATGGTATTGATTTTCGTTTCCTGTGAAGCTGAATCAACATGTTGTGGCTAATGTCTATGTAATTTAATGTATTGAATAAAATGTACCATTGCTCTCTCCTTGGGGATAAGAGGTCTTACTTGGCTGTTGTGTCCTTGTGTTCTAAAACCGCAACAGACATATTTAACAATCCTTCGTTATTAAAAATCAACCTAAGGAAATCTTTCCTGTTTCTTAAAGAAGAGATGTAATTTTTCTTTAACTCGCTTGTGTTTTTTTTTTAACATAAAAGAAGGAAGGCAACATCTCTAGAATTTTCTTAGACTAATGTGTTTCACAGCTCAGACTCCCCAATGGCGTTGACAACAAAGTTGGAATGCTCACAGACTAGATGGGAGGTTGTAGGGAAGAAATTGACAAGATAGTGCATCAGCGGCAGATGAGTTGAGTCACTCCCCAGGTCCACAGCAGTATAGGGCCCCCTTCCTGTGCCAGTCTGCTGCTTCTGCATTGCCTAATTCTCCACAAGATCAGGGTTCTCATGCAGCTCTCCAGGTATCCCCTTATCGTCCATGGCACCTCACCTAGTGACAGTCCCTTAGGTTCGATCCCCTCATCTGTTAAAGTGAGATATTTAAGCTCACCCCACCAACCTGCACCCCACTACAATAAGTTTTTAATATAACATCCAAAAAGAACACACAAGCCAGAACCAGTATTTTCCATAAGCAAAAATAATGCTGCCTGCATGGAATCAAGTTACCTACTATCTATATACATGACTATGGAATTAAAGAATGAACATGGATAGCAATGAATTATCAGACGTGTTCATCAATGTCTTCAGAAGAAGACAGTCTAAGCTAACCACTAATATCATACAAAAGACAGTCACATTCTTCAAGTCCCCATGGCCAGGTTCAATAGTTCGATGATTGAGACCAGCCTCTTTTAAATCATTCTTGGGTTCTCCAATTGTTCTTACATTGCAACATACTTACACACAAACTTAGTTTCCTAGAGCATATTAATGAATGACTTCCTATCAGCAGCTGCTTGGCTTAATAGATAAAATACCACGTCCTTATCCGAGTGCATTGGTCTAATACTTGCCACCACCTCCTGACTCTCACTTCCTTCTAACGTGAAT
Source organism: Ochotona princeps (assembly GCF_030435755.1). Classification (NCBI taxonomy): domain Eukaryota; kingdom Metazoa; phylum Chordata; class Mammalia; order Lagomorpha; family Ochotonidae; genus Ochotona; species Ochotona princeps. The sequence goes on from NC_080851.1 coordinate 12,428,831, forward strand.
TCCAGAAGGCAGCAGTTATGACTCGAGCAACCCATGAAGGAGACCTGGATTGAGTTTTCATTCAAGTCTGGCCTTGCCCAACCCTTGCTGCTGTGGGTATTTGGGAAGTGAACCAGCTCACCAGTGCTATACATAAGAGCTGCATCTCTGTTTAGAAAGAGAGGACACAAAACATCCTTTTGAACATAATGGGAATAGCAGCTCATCTTTGCTCATTTTCTGTAGATTATGACCCTATGACACAAAAAGTTTCTAGGCCTAACAGTTCACAGCTAAGACTCCTTTAATTGAATCATTCATGACCCCAACTACACTTAAACACTGCCCGATGGGTTTGCATGAAGCTTTTCTTTACTTTCACCTTGACTTTCACAGATTTAAAATTCCGTTGTAAGATCAGAGCCTTGGTGAGATGAGCCTCTCCAGTGACACTGTAGCCAGAGCAGGATGAAATGTGAAGAAAAAAAGATGACAGTGCAAATTCTGGTCACTGCAGGAAGGAAGTTTAAGTACCAGGAATTAGATTCCTGAGAGAGGGGGAAGGACAGTGGGTCATGAGATGGGCGTGCACAGTGAGGACACCACGACAAGAGAGAGAAGGCCCAACGACCTTTCCCTTCCAACTCACATCACCAAAAGCTATTCCTGACATGGATAGAAATAGCGTCAATGGTAATAAAAACAGTACTAGCCAATATTTATTGAGAGCTTATTTTAATGCCTCACAAATACCTATAATGCAAATGGAATCAATCTTGTTCTTTATATAGGTTATTTCACTGCATTATCCCCACAACTCCACAGTGATAAGGAGGGTGAGGAAAGAAATATAAATGATCTATTCATGTCCCAATACTACTAAATATTGGCAAGCCAGGGAATTGACAGTAAGTGGGAATAATAGCCAAAAACTGGATATTTAGGTATCTTACTTTAAGAGTTTGGATTTCTGTCCTTTTGGGACCAGCACAGTGGAATAGTAGATTGAGCTGCTGCCTGTCGTGCCAGCATTCCCTATGAGCTCACTTCGAGTCCCAGCTGCTCCAATTCTGATCCAGCTCTTGCTAGTGTGCCTGGGAAAACAGTGATGATGTCGGAAGTGCTTCAACCCCTGCACCATATGGGAGATTGTGAAAAAGCTGCTGGCTCCTGGCTTCTGATTGGTCTCCATGGAGGCTGTCTGGGCAATGAACCAGCAAATTAAAAAGCTCCATCTCTTGCTCCCAACTCTCTCTCTTCCTTCTCTCTCTTTCTCTTTGTAACTCTGTCTTTCAAATAAATAAACAATTTTAAAAGTAAATTTGCACCCTTCTGTTCATAATTACCTGGTTAAATTTGTCCATAAATAGTTTGTCCGTGCATATGTGCTGATCTAAGATCACGAAATGGCTTAAAGCCGTAGGCATCGACTGGCTCGATGCTGCAAGCTGGAAACCAGAGCGCATGCTTCCTCTGAAGCACCTAAGGAAGAATTGTTGGCTCTTCTTGGCTTCCCATGGCTCCCAGGCATCTTCAGCAAGTCTTAGGTTTTCTTTGCTTGGATCTGCATCACTCCAATCTCTGCTTTTTTCCCTTTGTGAACATATGTCTCTGTGTCATCTCTTCTAGCAAGACATCATCCATAAGCTTGAGGTCTCATGCTAACCCCATGATCTCATCGTCTTTTTAAAAGATTTAAAAGATAGAGTTACAGACAGGGACAATGGAGAGAGTTTCCATCTGCTGGTTTACTCCCCAAATGGTCACAATGGCCAGAGTTGGACCAGGCTGACACCAAGAGCCAGGAGCCTTGTAATCTCTCATATAGGTGGCAAGAACCTAAATAGTTGGGCCATTTTCTGCTGCTTTTCTAGGGGCATTTCAGGGAGCTAGATCAGAAGCAGAGCCAATGGGACCTGAATCAACACTCACATGCAATGCTGGCATCACAGGTGGTAGCTTTAGCACAGGCCCTAGGCTGGGCACTTGCTAAGGGATGAATGAAACATCCCAGTGAATTGCACTTCCCTTTGTACCATCACAGAATCATCAAACCTTCAATGTGATGTTTGCCAATGAAAGAAAGTGAACAGTGGCTGGATTCTTTATAGAATACTGCTATAAAAAATGGTTGAAAAGTTCTAATTACATGATGTCATATCATCTTTTTGATGATGATTATCAAGAATTTTAAGCAATTCTAATGGGAAAGTCTTGATTAGTAATTGCTTATAGCCTTTTTAGTCAAAGAAAAAAATCAGATGAATCAATTTGAAAGCACTCTGCTTAGAAAATTTAATGTTTAATATTTTAATGCAACATTAATACAAAATTAATGTGGAATTTGATACCTTTCGAAATCACGTATGTTTTATGTTATTTATAACTATTCAAGTTGTAATGAATATTTACACCATTTCATAAAAATGCTGCCCAAATCCTTCGGTTATTCAATATGTGCTATAGATAATACCATTTGCTATGTGTCTTACAACATGAAAAAGCTGTACAGTGTACTTACATTCAATAAAGAAACTGAGGGGTAAAACAGAAAAACTTTCTAAAAGCAAATTGTCAGACCAAATTTGTTAAAGGGAAGGTTTGTAACTGTCTAAGGGACAGATGCTACTCATCCCCAACTGCATTTCTTACAAAATGAAGAGAAAATGAATGCCCTCCCATAACATTTACTAATTCAATCTAAGTACCAAAGAAGGACAAACCAGAGAAGAAATGGCCAGTTAGATTGATGAACAAAAATGAAAAAACAAATCAAAGCTGTAAATATTTTAAAAGATGATACTGAATGAAATATTTGGGGTGTCCATTTGCTATGCGAGTTTCCCGTTGGGATGCCTAGATCGTATGTTGGAGACCCTCGACTTTGCATTCAGCTTCCTGCTGTACAGGTGACTGATCAAGTACTTGGGTTCTTTTCACTCAGGGGGAAAGTATGGATTGAGTGCCAAGTTTCTGACTTCAATCTGGTCCAGCCCCGGTCGATGTAGGCATTTGGGAAGGGAACCAGCTAATGGAAGTATCTCTCCTCTCTCTCTCTCCCCTCCCTTTGTCATTCAAGTAAAATGAAAATTAATTTAAAAAAATTTTTTAAATAAGCTATTTGTATGTATTCTAAGCATCCAAGGTTTCTTTAAAATGATAAAATGCATTGTTATCATTCTTGATCATCATTTATCATGCTAGTAGATTAAGAGAAAAATATTATTTCAGTAAGTGGAAGATTAATACATTTGTCAAAATTCAACATGAACTAAAGAAAGAAAACCTTTAATAAGTTCAAAATAAAAGTGCTTTTTTTTTTTTTACCTAACAAAGAATTTGTGGCTCTGGCATTGTGGTATACTGAGGAAACCTGGTACCTGCAGTGGCAGCATACCTCATGGGAGTGAATTCCAGTCCTGGCTGCTATAATTCCAATACCACTCCCTGTTTTCAACTGAGAAGGCAATTGAAAGATGGCAAAAGTATTGGGCAGCTGTAACCATGTAAGAGACATAAAAGGAGCTTCTGGCTTTTGCCTGGCCCAGCCCTGCTTGGTGTAGCCATCAGAGAATGAACCAGAAGATGGAAGACCTCTCTGTCCCTGTCTCTTCTTCTATGAGTAAAGAAATCTTTTTAAAAAAGATTTATTTTTATTGAAAAATCAGATAAACAGAGAGGAGGAGAGACAGAGAAGAAGATCTTCCATCTGCTGATTCACTCCTCAATGGACCACAACAGGCCGGTGCTGTGCCAATCTGAAGCCAGGATCCAGGAGCCTCTTCCTGGTCTCCAACACGTGGTTGCAGGGTCTCAAGGCTTTGAGCTGTCCTCCACTGCTTTCCCAGACCGCAAGCAGGGAACTGGATGAGAAGCAGATGGGATGGGATTAGAATTGGTGCCCATATGAGATCCTGTCGCATACAAGGTGAGGACTTTACCACTAGGCTGCCGATGGTGAGCGTGAGACTGAAGATAAAATCCTATAATGCATTTTTTAGGATCAGTTACAAAGTAAGAAATCTTCTATAAGCATTTGTAGACATTATTCTTTTTTAGAAGTTCAGGCCAGCACAGTAAGCCTGGAAAAACAAAGTGTAAAAGGAAGCAGAAGGAAGGAGTTGAATGTTACTACTTGTTAATGATGAGATAACCCCAAATAATACACAGATCACAAAACAAGCAAATTTAGAAATTCCCTATATGAACGTTAACTTCATTTCAAAACAGTAGTGAGAAACTATATACATATATATGTATGTATATATATGCATATGGAGAATATGCATGTGTAGATTTATATAGAGTATTTTTCAAGACCTAATTCTACAAGCAATATTTATCGTCTATTTCTCTTGTTCTTTTCTTGGGGGGTGAAGAAAGAAGGACAGGGGAATAAGAAAGTGACACATCATGATGATGTTACCTAATTGTGTGTGTGTGTGTGTGTGTGTCTTTGTGTGTGTGTGTGTGTGTGTGTGTCTTTGTGTGTGTGTGTGTGTGTGTGTGTGTCTTTGTGTGTGTGTGTGTGTGTGTGTGTCTTTGTGTGTATGTGAGGTGCGTGTGTGTCTTTGCATATGTCCTTTACAGAAACAACAAGAGAAGTAAGATGTTCAGGAATAGATTAAAGACCCTAGTGTAAGAAAAGTATAGGACTTTAATAAATGATGGTTAAGAAACTCTTAATGCAGAGAGAAGCACGTTATGTCGGTGGAAAGCACGGTCTATAGCTTTAACATGCTGCTGATAAAATCCCCAATAGCTATTTTCATAAAGGTATACAAAATTGATTCCAAAATGTGTATAGGCATTCAAAGCATAAATAGTCAAGATATTTCTGCAGAACCCAATCAGAGAATTCATCCTCCTATGTAAGACTTACTATAAATGTGAAGTAATCATTCCTATGTGATAACACAAACTGATCAACCGGATTGACTAGAGCTTGTAAACAAACCCATGCATAAATGAAACTAGTGTAAAGCATAGCTGGCATTACAGATAATAAAGAAACATGGTTTTGTATAATAAATGATGCTGGAAAATGGCTGGCAAATGGAAGAATCTGGAACAGATTTACCCCACATTCAGCATGGAAGTGAGTTTCAGATTCACTGAATCGCTATGGGTCCACAATGTCTTTATAATTAGAAAATTTGAAACACTAGGAAAAAATATCTAAATTTTCTATATTAAAATTAGTAACCCTGTTTATCAAAAACACTACCAACAATGAAAATATAATCCATAAGCTAGGGCACATAAGCACATGTCAATAAAAAATTTTAGTTATCTTGTGTAAGAGAATGCCCAATAGGAGTGTTGCATCTCTTTTTCTGTATCTTCCATGGCTGATCCAACATCAAGATTATCTTAGTGTTATTTATTCATTTCCTCATACACAGGAAAACAAAAAGTAAATATAAGTAAAAGTAAAATATAAAATATAAAGGTAAATATAAATATATAATGCAGTGTGAGCATTACATGGTATCATGATACTGATATTTAGAGAAATCCCATTAAATCTAATTACCATCTTCTTGAGAAGGTGGGCAGTGGTACCCAAGTAGAACTGGCACCTAGAAGTCAATGGAATGGGGTGCAGTTTTCGAGGGATCTGCTGCAAGTGTCTTACACCATTTCCTGTTATTCACTATCTGACGGCCAAACTGCTGGAGCGTCTCCCTATCAGTTCTCAAGTTGTCCATTGTTGGGATAGATGAGATGAAACAGGCAACCACAGCAGAAGATAGTTCAAGAGGAAATGATCCACTAGCACGTTGAGAGATGACTGTTTGCTCAGGTCAGAGCAACAAAGCCACAGGAGCCAGGTCCCAGGGAAAGCTTCTGCTGCCCACCCACGTTTCTCCTTCTCCTGCTTTCAGCTCCCTCCTGGCTTGGCAGAAGAATGTGTAGCACAATGTTAAAAAAAAAAAAAAGAATACGAAGTTTTAGCTCAACATCATTTCATTTTGTCTAATAAGACAATAAATGAAAACAAAGCTAATAAGACAATAAATGAAAACAAAGCTACTAGCACAAACTCACCCCTCTTCCACCCAAACGAATCTCTATAGCCCTATTATATTCATGTATTAATTTCATGCAGCTGGTAGAAATGCCCAAAAGTAAGATGAAAAAAATTTTGGAACCAGGGTAGGAATGCAAGCTTTCAAGCCTTATTTAAAAACAAACTCTCCCCTAGCTTGCTTTCTGTTTAGCTCAACTTAATTTCTTTCAGGACCTGGGCCAGCAATCACGCTGATTTGCATGCCCACCACTGTTTAAACAGGCCCCTTAGTTCTCCATGAATGACCTTCTATATACTATCAAGCTTTGGGTACATAAATCAACTGGTCTTGTTCTAATAGACCTGGGGTAAGGGCAGACTGGACTGACTGTGGCTCCAAAGCAGCCAAAGTAAAAGAAAAAGAAACGAGAAGCAGCCCGGCATAAAGGAAGGCGAAGCTAGTGCGCATGACTGTGTGAGCAGTTCCATACATGTTTGTCAGCAGTGGGCCACCACTTCCCAGCCAGTACAATTGTCCTAGCGGCTGGTCATCATTTATTTACCACTGACTAGGAGGGAGATCTTAAAGTAAAGGACACAACTGTGCTTGAACAGCTTATGACCTACGAGGGAAAACATTGGTGTCAAACAGAAGTCAACCTGAGCTTTTGAGGGAGTCGCAGCCTTAGGGTCTGAATACATTACACGCAATTGAAAACCATTGCTCTCCATGTCTTAATCCAGTTCACCCCAGGGATCAAGAGCTATCATCCCATTATTCATTTACACAGTTAAGGTTCAAAGGGCAGGAAACTAGAAGATAAATACTAGCGCAAGTTTGGAACTGTCTTCCCATCTTTCAGATGGATAAGGGAGCGAGACAAAAATGGGGGGAATGTAACTTTTTTGCCTTCACCTAACAGCATTCTTCATCTGGCTGTGTTATCAGGAATCAGAACAAGGCATGAGAGGCAGGCACAGGCAGGCTTGTAACTTCCAGAACTCACTCTGCCGCCTAACAGCTCTGTAGCCTTCACACGTTATCTGACTTCTGAACTTCAGGGGTCTCTCTGTCAGATGGAGATATCGATAATTAAACTTGAACCATAAAGTTGCTAATACCAGCCAGTTTTTCCTCTGCAATGACAATACTGCATGAATTTTTCTAATAATATCTGTCGTATAAAGTGTTATAAAAATCATGAGAAAATAGCATTGTTTGAATTTTTCATCAGATTTTCTTTGTTCATCCTGTAATTTATACAGATGAGCCCCAAGTGTCTGTCTCTCTCTCTCTCTCTCTTTCTCTCTCTCTCCTGCTAAATAAAAAGTGAAAAGGGAAAAATGGAATTCTTTATCAATGAGGAACTGTAAGATGACAGTTTTTAAAAATTTCTATTTGAAAGGCAGAGAGAAAAGGACAGAGAGGAAGATATTTCTCACCTGGTCTCGGCTAAGGCTGAGGCAGTAGCCAGAAAGTTCTACAAGTTAACCACCTGAGGCATTATTGTTGCCTCCCAGGGTACGCATTGGCAGGAAGACAGGCTTGGAACTGGGCCATGCACCGAGCTACTCTGATATGGCATATGGATGTCTCAAATCATATATTCATGCCTATGCCCCATATCCATCCCTTGATACTAAAGTTTTAAAAATTGTCATCTTACAATTACTCGTTGATAAAGAATTCCATTGTTCCCTTCTCCCTTTTTATTTATTTTAATAGGAGAGAAAGAGAGAGGAAAAGAGGGAGAGACAGACACAGACACTTTACGCTTATTTGTAGGATGTGCAAGCTAAATTTCATTCAACTATGACCAAAAAAAGTCCTGTTCATTGAGTTTAAGGAAACTGACTGAAGAAGTATCTTATCAATTACTAAGGAGTGATAACACCCACATTGCATGCTGTCAGAGCAAATATTATGTTTCCTGCATAAAGCTAAATCTACTCAGTAAATCAGCAGTTTTCAATCTGTAGTATGTGAAGAGCCAGGGCTCTACCTAGCATACCTAGGGAATTCTTTGGCAAACCCCGCAGCCATATATAAGACACTGAAATTGCAAGGACTTCGGTTTGCTTTAGCCCTAATTGGATTCTCCTGTAGGAAGTAGAATCACACACACACACACACACACACACACACACACACACCCCAAGACACAAAACACCACAAGGAAATCTAAGCCAGAAGGATTCTATAGCTTGGAAGTGTTGAATGGATTAGGCTGTCACGTCTGAGGATCCTGTCCAGGAAGGATATAAACTTATAACAGATTTGATTTCAAAAATAATTGGGGGAGATGGTAAAGAAAAGGAAGGTTGCGGTCTCTTTAGTGTGAGCCTCTAGTCAGATGCTGCGTTTGTACGACACAGTCTCTCACATTGTAAAGTCCTGTTCGGTCCCAAGTAACTTTTCCCCAGGGCTGAGAAAAGTGGTTCTGATTTCTTAAGCTGCATCAGAGGTCTGCGAAGACAGATACTTACCATAAGACATCACTAAAAATAGTCTCCATTTGCCAAATGTAATTACATTTTTGCCTTCTGAATGATTTCTCTGGATTTTTGTTCTGAGCGCATTTCAAGGAAAATTTAGTTTTCATTTTTCTGGTTAATTTGTACTTCATTTTTCATAATATTTTCTAAGAGCTATTTTATAGCTAAGAAAAACATTGAAAAAAAAATTGAGCCTTTTTTAATACTCCGGGTCTGTAAGTAAGCCATATTTTCCACAAAATGAGTAGATTAAATTGATTTGATAGCATGCATCTGAATTCAAAACTCTTAGAGTATTGATACTTGATAAATTCCAATGTTTATAGATTGCCCATTCTTTTTCTTTTAAGATTTATTTTTTTATTACAAAGTCAGATATACAGAGAGGAGGAGAGACAGAGAGGAAGATCTTCCGTCCGATGATTCACTCCCCAAGTGAGCACAACGGCCGGTGCTATGCCGATCTGAAGCCGGGAACCAGGAACCTCTTCCAGGTCTCCCACGCGGGTGCAGGGTCCCAAGGCTTTGGGCCGTCCTCAACTGCTTTCCCAGGCCACAAGCAGGGATCTGGATGGGAAGTGGATCTGCCGAGATTAGAACCGGCGCCCATATGGGATCCCGGGGCGTTCAAGGCGAGGACTTTAGCCGCTAGGCCACGCCGCCGGGCCCAATTACCCATTCTTTATAAAAACCTATGTTAATGTGCTGAGTAGAAAAAGAAAAATTAATGTAAGCACTGAAATAAGTTACCATTTACCAGCTGATGCAGGAAGCCAGTGATCCAAAATTAAAATAAAATGTGATAAGTATGAAGGAGATGGAATTTAATAAGTGCCGTAGGAGTTCACGAAGTATCAAATCATCACCACAATTAAGGGCTCAAGGGTAACACCTTGGGAAAAAATAACAGTTTCTTTGGACCTTTAAAATGCGCGCACTCTTCACAATAAAATGACAGAGATCAACCTGTGCAAATTTCTGAACGTGGAGAATTTGGTTGGATTGATGAAACAGTATAGATAGGTCTTGTGTGGCAAGCATAAAGGGAACTTGGCAAGAGGGTGATGTGGTTGGAAAGAAGTGGGCTCACAGTTTGGTCCAAACTTGAGTGGCTTTGAGTGCTTTATTACAAATTAGAAGTCTTGAGGCACATAATTTGATATGTGCTGGAAGATAATGGGACAGAAGTCCATAGTGGGATGGACTCAGAGATGATGAAGATGAGTTTGGGTCCCCACTTAGACATGCCTGGTTAAGTCCAGGCAACAAACAAGGAGGGCTTGAGCCCCCTCTGAGTAGTGGGAACTTGGGGGGGAAGAGGCCGTGGGTAAGAAACATGTTGGTGATGGAAACAATTTGAATCAACTGGCTGTTTTGATCTGCATTCAAAGAGATGCATGAGGTAGGCGGAAAGGCCTCTGGTGGTTCCCTGCTCTAGTCATAACCATTGTATAAAATACAGTCCAGCAGAGTTTAGTAGAATTTGAAGGAAAACATTGCAATTTAAATTTGGTGCTCTAAGTCTTAGTTAGCTATCTCTGGGAGAATGGCAAAAATACAGTTGATAAACAGATCTACTCCATGGGGAAAAGATTAAAATTAGAGCCAGGGATTCAGAGAGGCCAGATTAAGGTACATGAAATAAGCTAAAACTTGGCAAGTAACTTTAAATCAACATTCGTCCAGTGTCTGATTGAATTAGCCTGCTAAGGCTACTATAATAGCCACAGACAGTGCAATTTAGAGACAATCAAAATGCATCTGCTTACAACTCTAGAAACTGAAAATCCATGATTCAGGTAGTGATTTCTTTGAGTCTTTGTGCCCTTGCTTGTAGGGCGCTGTTTTGTTCCTGTCTATCCACACAATCATCGTGCTGCCCATCCTTTGACCAAATCTCCCCTTGTTATAAGGACACTAGGTGTTCCAAAGTGAGACTCACGCTAATGGTTTTATTTTACTTCGTTGTCTCCTTTTACAGCTGCATTCTGAGGTGGCAGGGTGTGTAGGGTAGAGAGGTGGAGTTGGGACATCAACATTTATATGCAGCAAGGCCATGCTGCAGCCTCCAGTACTAGCCTCCAATACTAGCCGCTGTGTATGCAAAAGAGGGATGAAGCGTGGTGTGGGGAAGGGTGTGGGATGGGGGCCACAGGTGACAGATGGATAATTCACTTTCTCTTCCACTTCTATGACTTGCTCAGCAAAGGGGAAAGCCTGAAGATAGCTACATTCACCCTGCAAGGAAACTTAGAGTCATCTCTTGCTAGCTGAGCATTTTTGGTGTTTGACAGACTCAATGAACAAATTCTAACATACACAGATGAATGTAAGGTATACAAATGGCCTACTAGATGATAAGACCATCTGACACATTAGAAGTAGTAGAAGTGCTACAGAAACAGGCAAGTAGATCAATGAAATCAAGGTCTAGAAGCAGACTCTTGCATATGCGGGAATTGAGTATATGATTAAAGCAACATCCTGCATCACTGAAGAAGTAATGTATTTTCAGGGAGATTGATAACAAATTGATTTATTCTCTAGAGAAACTGGAATCTGTATGATATGCAAAAGCCAATCTTTGATGGTTTATAAAAACTTATCTCCAAGAAAGCACACTACATGACTTGTAGAAAACACAGGGGGCTTTTTGGTCATCACTGGCTGATGGGCATCCCTTGAGACAACTGGATTGCTTTTGTTTAAAACCATTTTTAAAGCCTGTGAGTGTGCCCAGGTTTCTCCTGGGATCTCAACACGGAAAGTAATTGGCACCAGGTATGGCACATGAGCATATACCCAAAAAATTCTCCTTGCCATGGAGTTAGAAACACTATAAGGACCTAAGAAACCCACAACATGAGTGTCACCATGGTTGGCCAGATTGTAACCAATAGTGCCTTTGAGGAAGAGTAGAGCTCAAGTGGCTGTGGGTACTTAATCGTTTGAGTGATGATAGTGACTACCAAGATGCTTGATTGGAATGCTCTGGGAGGCAAATGCAAAAAAACAAATAAGTAACCAAGCATAAAGCCTGAAATTTCCCACACAAGGCACAGGCAAGGCACCCCACATCTTCTTTGGTGCCTTGTGGATCTCCTTGTCTCATGCACTGTAGGACAGATGTGGCTGAGAATGAAGCCAAGACTCGATAGTAAGGGTAGGAATGGGTACTTGATGTAGACACACAAGGCTACCACATCACTTGGGCCAAGATTGGAAACAAGCTGGGAAGGGTTTGTGCTCTGATGAATATGGGTATTTGGACCAACAGCAGCAAAGTTAACGGTTCTAATCTGTAGTTATTCCTGAATCATTCTTGCAAGGACCAGGATTGACTCATCCCACAGAATGCTTCTCCAGTTCATGACCTGGTGATGTTATACCAATGGGGTATGGCATAGTGGGTAAAACATCCCATCTGCAGAAAAATGTGTATTATGAAAAAACATAGATTCCAAAAGTTTTTGCACAAAAAGAAGCTGATGTTTGAGTTACATTTTTCTCTGAACTTTTTTTAGCACCCTCATGTTTCATGTCTGGCTGAGCACCACCACGGAGAGAGCTCTAAAGCCTTTGTTGAGGAGTAGGCGACAAGATCAGAAAGGCTGTCCTTAGGACAATACAGTTCTAAATAGGAACTTGACACCATCAGTGCTTTAAAATAAAATTCAAGGGTTCTCAAGTTTCCTCTTCTTCCTTTGTTGTAAAAAATATTATTCTAATTTCCAATTTTTTAATCACTTCAAATTAATTCACCCATTTGCTTTTAGAAACAAGTGCTTATGTGGTGACAGTCGACACTAGATCATTGGCACAGGGAGGTCTTTCATTTCACGTTTGAAGTTGTTCGTTGTGGCTGAAGGCTGAAGAACATACTGATTACTTCTCTCCTCTAAAATCCTTCTCTCTCTCTCTCCTGTCCTTCTTTGTTCATTCCTTGAAAAAATACGAATTCAATGCTAACCCTGTTAGATCTTCCAGACTTGATTGCCAGACTCTCTAGCAGTCTCATCTGAGTTTTGCTCAACATGTGGGCAATTTTCATCATTTCGGTCCAGCAGTGACCTTTGGAATTCAAGGATCATTTCCCCTGGCCTTCCTGGTGCCCCTCCAGAAGCGCAAACATCTGAGGGCCTCGCCGCATGTCCACATCTGTTGGCGTGGAAGATGAAGGCACTGCACTGGAGAGGTTCAGCAGCAGGTGTTGTATACAGAGAAGAGTTTATTGGCATTGGAGAGATGGGTAGAAGCAGGGCTTAATGCTCGATTTCCATGATCTTTGGGAGCACTTAGAAAGTAAAGTTAATCTGTTTCTATAATGCTCTCGTTAAGGAACCAATGAAGGTAAAGTCAGGGAGGGATTTTTGTTTAATTCAAAGTGTAACATTTTATATCGTTTTTCTGTCCAGAAAAGTTGTTTCAGTCTGGGGTTATGCTCCCCTGATAGATTTAGAATTCATAAAGAATTATTCATTCATTTGGCTCCTGACTGTTCTTGCTGTTGTCAACAGTATAGTACACAGAGCCGAAACTCTTTTCAGGACTAATTAGCCCAGTGGAAGTTATTCACCAGAAACAAAGCAAGAGTGTGAAATAGCATCTGTATTAACTGCCTCACGGAAGTCTCCGAAATCATTGCTTTTCTTCACTCACTGCTAGTAAAGACTCTAAATTACAGAAACAATAGAAGCACTGTGTTTAACCCAAAATATCACTGAAATCCCATTTTAGGAAAATCTGTTTCTTTCAAATTTTCTCAGAGAAGTACAAAGTGTTGCTTGGTGTGCAGTTATCTGCCGGTATAAATGGTATAAATGGATGATTACTTAAATACGGCTTCTTTTAGAAGGGAGTTAGAGGACTTCACAAAAGCATCAAGCTGTGCTTGCCACACAGGTGAGCCTCTTGCAAGTAAATAATTTGACTTAGAGGATTGTTAGAAACTTTTCTTATTCCTTTATCCGGGCAATAATTGCTATATTTCTAATCTGCTTTTTTTAAAAATTGGTTGTGGTTTTGATTCCTTCCTGGGATCTTAAAAGCTAGGAATCCTTGAATGGGGCCGAAAAGGTAGGTGAGAATGTGGAAGAAAATCGGTCATTTTCATTGAAACACGACAGGATATCACCTTTCCCACCTTGCAGCAGGGCGCTGTGCACAATCCACACCTGCTTGATGAGCCTTGTAACATACCTTCCCTCAGGGCCCCACCGATTGGAATTCTGGACTGAGATTCAACTAGGAGGATTGTATCTGCAAGGGCTCCAGTTATCCCTACTGATCTTGGAGAAGTGGCTTCCAGCTCAGACATTCTGTGGTCTTAGGAAATCAGTGAACTCAGAAACCTGGAAACGGGGAGCTTCCTCCAGGTCCATGTAATGAACCAGTGGGTTACTGTTTGAAAAGTTTTCTGGGCCCGGCGGCGTGGTCTAGCGGCTAAAGTCCTTGCCTTAAATGCGCCAGGATCCCATATGGGCACTGGTTCTAATCCTGGCGACCCCGCTTCCCATCCAGATCCCTGCTTGTGGCCTGGAAAAGCAGTGAGGACGGGCCAAAGCCTTGGGACTCTGCATCCACATAGCAGAGCTGGAGGAGGTTCCTGGCTCCTGGCTTTAGATTGGCTCAGCTCCGGCTCGTTGCGCTCACTTGGGGAGTGAATCATCGGATGGAAGATCTTCCTCTTTGTCTCCCCTACTCTCTGTATATCTGACTTTCCAATAAAAATAAAAAAATCTTTAAAAAAAAGACTGAAGAAATAAAATCTGCTGATGTCGTAGAGAATTACAGACATTTACATGCAATGGAGACATCATTGACTAGTAAAATATCCAGAGGATACTAAATTTCTCGATCTTATTTTTCACATAATTCATGCTTAGTCACCTACTAACAAAAGGCAGTGTTTTTATTCAAAGTATCCCATATTAAAATCACTGGAGGTGAGGGGGGGAGGATAAGTGGGGAGAGTGGGAGGGTATAGAATCAAATCATGAAAAATTAAAATTTAAATTTAAAAAATTCCTTATCGATTTGACAGAGACAACTTCTTCAAAATCAGACACTTGAGCAGTGTTCTCCGAAGATGGCCTTCCACAGTGTCCCTGGTCCTTCCATATCTTCTAGACCTTGCCACTGCCATATTCAGAAGTAGTGTCTAGAGGTGGGTTTTGTGGCACAGCAGACTCTGCCACCACTTGGAACACCTAGATCCGATATAAAATAGCATGAATTAAGTCCCAACTACTCCATGCTTCTAATACAGCTTCTTGCTAATGTACCTGGGAGGCAGTTGCCGACATGTGATGAATGAACCAGCAGACAGCGTCTATGGAAGACCTCCTTCTTGCAAGCACACACACACACACACACACACACACACAATCTTTCAAATAAATAAATAAATCTTCAAAATTTAAAAAAGAAGTCAAGTCTATTTCTCCTTTATCCCCTTAACCAGTAAAACTCAGTGGAAGTCTCTGTGATTCTGAGATTACATCATCTTATACCTTGCTTCATGCACATCATATCCCCAAACTGCCAGATAAACAGTGAGACCATTATGCTACGAGCAAACCCAAGATGGCCTACCAGGAAAGACTACTGGAAGCACTCCTGAGACTATAAAACTATGGTAGATTCATGGAGAGGCAGATGGATAGATGGTTGAATGTATATGCGTTCAGCTGACACTCAGGATTCTGGACTACAGCCTCAATACCTGTTGTTACACGTCTCCCATCACAGACCCTAAACAACATAGAACTCAATAAGCTGCTCATCCCCATGCATCTTACAGCTCCAGACCTGGATAGCTTAGTTGTGCCGGACAGTGCCATACTCAAGGTTGGCCAAGTTCCTCAATATGGATCTGAGAGCTCATCTACCCTGTTTGCACAACCCTATCCCTCCAAATGCTGTCACTTGCTGGTGATTGTTGCAAGAACAAAACAGCACCATGTCTGCTTTTCACCAGTGGCATTGAACTTCACAAAATGTTAATTTTTTTATTGCCTTAGTCTCATTTATTTAGAAATGTGTTGCTTTTTATAATAAACTAGACAAAGTGGGTATTCAGCATCTCCCTCTTTTTGGACCCTTTGCAAAGCTTGCATATTGGGAGCAAGAGGGAGCAACATTAAGTTGGTTTTGTAAAAGCAAATCAAAAATAAGAAACTGCAAGTATTCTGGGAAACATCTACTGTGAGCTCGTCTGCTAATCAGAAGTGGAATAGAACTCAGTAACCTTGTAGGTTGGCAACATCCAGGTCTGTGGCAACTAAAATCACAGTCAGTAATGTTTGCTTCCAGCTTTTGTCATGACTACATAGAGAAATTGTTCTAGCATTAAAATAGTCAGTTGTGCCCTTAATAAAGTGAACCTTATCTTCTTGAATACTCCATTATTTTCGGAGGCAAAGAGGCCACTACAAGGTTGGGGTGCTGTTTTTCAGAGTCACAGAATTCAAAAGCTGAATATGGTCCATTTCAATATAACGGATACACACAGAGATCAGAGTGAAGAGGTGAAAACCCTGGTTTTTTTAAGAAAAACTCAGATTGCAGACCCCACTGACCTACTTTAGAAGATGACCACACGATTTGGGGCATAGTTGGTTATTTGTCACAAGGAGTTTCTATAGGTCTTAAAATTTATTATTGTTGCTCTTACTATTTGTTCATAGTTCTTAAATCAAGTTCTGGAACTTTGCCCCATGCTTTGAGCTGTTTCCTTTAGAAGATTATCAGCCATTTTGTATGCACTTACTATTCTTTCCCAGGGCATGAGTGCACAGTATCTGTACCACACCAGGCCTATTCACTGCCTCTTCTGAAAACACCGTCAGTAAGAGCGACCCACATTCATCTGCCTACAGTTTGGACAGAAGCTGAAGACGTTACGAAGCCAAAACACACCGACAGCTGACTATCTGATCTCATTAAGCAATGGTGCTTTCTAAGCATAATGTAAACAGAGTGGAATTATTAACCGCTTCCCTGAGTCACACAGTGTAATTTATTTTTTTAGTAGCCAGTTTTCAATGAGAAGGCACGGCTTCACACAACACTTGTTATTTCATTGTGTGCTGTGCCTTCACTATGCGTGATGAGACAATTCAGCTTTCAAGAGTATGAAAGAAATAGAGTAACCATTAAATAGCAATCCTTAATTTTATTCTCATGTTTTAATGGTATGGGCAGATTTTTTTTTAATCTGCAAGGATTTTAAAGGTTTTAAAGAGGTACTATCCGTCTGTTTTTTTGGCATGTTCCTTTGTGGGCACTATATGTTGATTGCAAACTTCCATTTTGGTAATTCACATTTTCAATCCGCAGCAACTGAACTTGTGATTTCCTTTCACTTTTTTCCCTCTGCCTTCCCCTAACAAAGAAAAATAAAAAGCAACCTGTTTCTGAACATAAGCCACTCTGACTTGGGTTTTCTAGAACAAGCTACTCTGAGTTTGCTTTTGTACACCAATCTACTTTTTACTCACATAACTAAAGTCATACATTCTTATACTATGCAAAACAAGCTTAACTGTGAAAAGATGGAGCCCGATGTGTTTCAGTTATTAATAAGAAAGACCTTTGGAAACAGGTGACTTAGGAGGCTCGGATCAGGGCACCATAGTTAAGATGCTGTTTGGATGTCCATACGCCTGTCTCAGTGCGTGATTCTGTTCCTGGCTCCACTTTGACGCCAGCTTCCTGCTAACAAACACATCAAAGGAGGCACATCTTAGAAGACATCAAAAGAGGTCTCAAGTACTTGGACCCCTGCCAATCACATGAAAGACCCAGATGAATTCTGAGCTCCTGACTTCCACCTGGTCCAGCACTGGCTGTTGCTTATGTCTGGGGAGTGACCAAGCAGATGAAAAGCCTCTCTCTCTCTCTCCCCCCATCTCCCTCTCCTGCCTTTCAAATAAAATGAAAATAAATAATTTCAAAACAGTGACATAATCTTATTAGGCTTATATATGATGTACGGCTGTCTAAAATGTTCTGGGGATTTTTTTTGCTTTAATTGACCCAGAGGACAACAAAATTCTGAACTCAGCTGCCCAAGATGGTTGCAAGCAAGATAAAATGTCAAATAAAAGAGCTAGAATGCCTGGATCCAAGCAGTAGAGTGCTGAGTAAGGAACACTTGTTTTATTTGATACCTGTGATAAAAACAGAAATTAAACATAAAACAGACAATTCCTACAAAGGACTAAATGCCTTGTTGCTTACCCTTTTTAGATGCTACCGATAATGTGAGCCGTATTTCCCCACCCCTAAAAAGACACTGAGTCAGTTGTTATGCTATGATTGCTGAAACAACCATTTCTCTGCAACAAACCACATTTTAAAAAAAGACTTGTTTATTTGAAAGTCGGGGTCTCAGAGAAAGAGACCGAGAAAGAGAGGGAGAGATATCTCCCATACACTGGGTCAGTTCCCAGATGGGCACAACAGCCACAGCTGAGCCAGCTCAAAGCCAGGAGATTCATCCTGGTCTCCCACACTAGTGGCAGGGCCCAGATGCTGTGGCATCTTCCTTTGCTTTTTCCAGGCCATTATTAGGGACGTGATCAGAAGTGGAACAGCTAGGGTGTGAACTCATGGCTGTATGGGATGCTGGCATAGAGGGTAGCAGCTTAACCTGCTTCGTGGCAATACCAGCACCAACAAATTGCATTTCTTAGAGCAATGTGAATTTGTTCGTAGGAATTCACAGTCCTTAATAGTCTAGACTTTCTTTTGTGGTCATAGCAACTGTGCTAATTTGGCCCCAGATGTGATAATAATCAATGAAACAGACCTCTTATCTCAACTTTCCATATGTCTCCCTGGACATGCAACTAGCTTTTGCTATTTTTCTAAAATAGAACATACTTAAAATTGTAATGTTATGCAAAATTCCATCAAAAATTGTTTTTCTTCCTCTGAAGGGTTCCTCTAGTTGCTGCCTTCTGTCCACTTGAACCGCTGAGTTTGCCCCCTGCCACACACACATACTTAAGAAAATGACAGAAAAATGAACGTCATCAACAACTTCAAAGTAAGGCCATACAACTCAGAATTTGTTACTAGTAGTTGATCAGGATTAAACCACACATGGAGGTATTTTTCCCTTCATTTCTCAAGGCAGTAAAAGCTATGGTAAAGATTACTCCAGTTTATTAATTTTGCTGTTGATTACACTGATTGCATGAAAATTTCCATTGCAAAAACAGATTTTTTTGAGGACTAAAAATATGACAATTATGCAGATTACTCATTTTTTTCTTTTTATTTCATTTTATGACACAGTTTCATAGGATCTGGGATTTCCCCCAACCCCTCCCCGTGTCCTACCCCTGTGTTGGATTCCTCCACATTGTTGCAGTAGTACAGTTCATATCCAGTCATGATTCCTTTATTGCGAGCATATACCATGCATAAAGTCCAGCATCTTATTGTCCAGATAAATTCAACGGTTTCATTGGGAGACCATCCCTGGTCTGAAAGTAGAACTGGCAGAATAGCTCCCCTCCAATGAAAAGCCTCAACACATCATCAACAGCAGGAAGGTAACTGTTGACCACAGCACAGGTCAATCATTCTATAACCTTTGGATTTCTTGAAGGGCTAAACTAACCTTTCAGTTAATAGTTTGTATAATATCATCTAGCAAATAATATTTTTCACGAGTAACTGGAAGGTGAATAAGTGAGTACATACTAATCACAGTGAATTTTTGGCTACTGCTTTTTTTCTGGCAGAAATCATATAAAACATCAAGAGTAGCATTCACCTTTGTGCAGTCAATCATCTGCTCTCGCTTGAATCCTCCAAATGGTTCCTGGTTGAAAGATTTGAAAATGTAAATTTCCGCAGCCCTCACTCAAACACCTAATGAATTCCTGAAAATACGGGGCGTGGGAGGGTCTTCTCGTGGCCAGTGGCAAGGTTTCTGGCTCAGACACAAAGGAACATAGGAATGCAGGAACTTAAGAGTGAATTAAAACAAGTATTCTTTGCAATTCTATTCAAGCAAGGCCCAAAGTAGGCCCAGAGAGGACTTGATGAATTTTAGCTCGCTCTTTTGCAGCACTGGATTTATCTTTTTATTTTTAGGTAGAACTATGTTTAAAATAAAGACAAAAAGAGTAGATTATTAAGGAAGTCCTGAAATACAAAGAAAGAAGGAATAATGTGATAAACTCTAAAAGAGAGGAAAAGACCATGTGGGCTCATGAGAGCAGGGGGAGAGCGTACTGGGGTCAGGAGGTTGGACAATCTCAAAGCCACTGCATGCCCGAGCTTTGAGATCCCAGATGAGGCCTCGGCCAGGAGGAGTATCAGTGGCATTGAATCATCAGGGCCTGCCAACCACATTGAGAGGTGTTTTGGGGAGCAGTGGAGTGATGAAGGCTGAACTCTGGGCCCCAAGATGCTAGTGCAACTTGCTTGTCTAGAGCCAATGACACTCACTCCTGTTTCAGCAAGGATCTGCTTGGGAACCCTGGTAGTGTGGGGACAGAAGGAGAAGAGACAGAAGGGAGGGGACGGGGAACTAGGCTGCCTGAACCTTAACAATGTGCAGTTCTAAATTGCAAATCCTATAAACTTCACAGTAAAAGGACATCCGGAAGGCTACCTTCTACCACGCTTAGTAGAGTGTTGCACAGACAGTGCATGCCAAAGCATGATTCACTGAGAATGGTGGATAGCCGCTGGAGCAGCTGGCTCACTTGTGCACCTGCTCTGGGAGAGAACTGAAACACATGAACGGCCAGACGAGAGGGAGTCCCCACTTTCAGAAGAGAGGCCTTCAGTGAAGCTTGGCTGCCAGAGTCTCAAACCAGAAGTTTCTCTTTTTCCTCGAAGCTCAGATGGATGCAGAAAAGATTAGAAATGAATTGAATTTGTTCCTGTTTTATCTTTCGTTTACTCTTTAAAAGTTTGTTTTAGTGCAATCAGTGTGGCTCCCTGTTTCCTAGCTTTTTCACACACACTGGAAAGACAATGAGTTCTGGGCAGTGTGTTTCTCGTGTGTATTATTTTGGGTTCAGCCAGTTTTTCTGCTAAGCTTGCCTGTCGCTATTTCTATCCAAATGACTATTTCATAACTCTCAGAAAAGACATACCTAATAATTTTTCTGCCTACCCTACCCCTCCAACCTATTCCATGCTGGGCAGCCTCTTTTCTATCCAAAACTTTATACATTTCACCAAAGGAATCACTACCAACGGGAACATCTTTAAATGGGTTCTTTTCAGGTTTGATTTCTTGAGAGAGAAAAATGGAAAAGTTAACACTGAAGTCCTCAGGTGACTGGGACTGTTGGATAATCCAAGAACAAATGCAGTCAGTTTTGCTCACCCACCCCCCTCTTCCTGCACCAGATCCCATTTCCCACACAGCACTGGGGATTTTCTCATATGAGTACTAATGTGTCAGCAAAGCCAGTATCTTCACAGAAGCTATTCCAACCATTCCCCTACAAGAGGTCTCTGAAAAGTCAATTACTATGTGATATGTGGGATGACACTGTGACACAGTGAGCTAAGCCTCCGCCTGTGGCACCTGCCTTCCCTGTGAGTGCCAGTTCA